>NC_091765.1:62734817-63984817 GCF_029378745.1 Bos indicus | reverse complement strand
GATATAAAACTTACCGGTGTATCGATAAGATTTAAAAGGTACTGCTTTCCTTCATAGTTATAGAAGAGAGATGCTGTCTGTGCTTTAACAGTGATTCCTCTTTCTCGTTCCACTTGCAATTTATCAAGAACTTGTTTATTATTTTTTGTTTTATCAATTGCCCCTAAAAATAGAAATGTGTATTGATATTTCTATAAGCTTTTAAAAACAGACAATACTGCATATAAACTTAAAACCAAAATTTTTAAAAAAAACATAGTCAAAGTATGCTAGTAAAAGTAACTATCAACCACTCATTGCCATTAATTAGGTGCAGACTATAAAATGAAAATACCTGTTAGTTCCAGGAGCCTGTCTGCTAAAGTACTTTTGCCATGATCCACATGTGCAATGATACTGAAATTTCTAATGTTTTCAACAGGAAAACAAGACATATCAATTTTTTCCTAGAAAAGGGGAGGGAAATATTACATTTATGAGTATAAATTGTCTACAATATAAAACAAGTACACTAAATAATACTTGTAGTCTTCCTAAAACAACTTTATTTAAAGCATTCATACTATTTGTATTATTTCTCTGACAGTAAAGAGATGTATGGTTAAAGTCATATTACAAGCAATGGATAACAACTGCTGCTGCTGCTAAGTCGCTTCAGTCGTGTCCAACTCTGTGAGACCCCACAGACGGCAGCTCACCAGGCTCCCCCGTCCCTGGGCTTCTCCAGGCAAGAACACTGGAGTGGGTTGCCATTTCCTTCTCCAATGCATGAAAGTGAAAAGTGAAAGTGAAGTCGCTCAGTCCTGTCTGACTTTCTCGGCCCCATGGACTGCAGCCTACCAGGCTCCTCCCTCCATAGGATTTTCCAGGCAAGAGTACTGGAGTGGGGTGCCATCGCCTTCTCCATGGATAACAACAGGGCCCATCAAATACATTAGTTTCACTGACAAAGGCTATATGACCATATACAGACCATATGGCTAAATAAAAGTCCCTTATAATATTTTCACCATTTCAAAGGCCGATGAGGAGCTGAATGTATTTTCACAAATGGAGAACACAAGATACCTAGAACTCCTCTACAGCCTTAGAGCACCTGGTCTAACAAAATTTCTTGAAATAAACAAAGCTACAGAGAAGCTGAAAGAAAAAAAATCTTTTTTTTGCCCCCATGACATATTTAATCAAGAGAGTCAGGTCTACTTAAAAATTTGTGCTAATAGAGCCTTCAAAAGTTTAATTTAGATGACTTTATTACTTAACAACAACTTCTCTGGAGAGAGAAGGGGAAAAAATTATATTATCAGGAAAAAAGGCTCACTTTTCACTTAAATCTTTAAAATACTTTAAAATTTTGTGATTTTCAGTTGCAGATTTTTTTTGGACCCAGAACGTTTCATTTTTCCAATCAAATTTATATCTCATAATGAGCAAAAAAAAAAAAGTGAAACTACGAAATACAAAATTTTCATGAAGTTGTTTCCTTTTTTTTTCCCAGTAAGCGCTTCAATACAATTATACCTGAAAGATATTCTGCAAAAATCTAAACCTGAATTGTCTGCCCTGTGATTTTTCCATCCACTGCACCGTTTTTAGTCTTACAATTGCAACATAAATCCATTCTACAGGCATTTTAGAAAAGAGTAAAACTGAATAATTACAGTCTTTTTCTTTCTCCAGTTACTCATAACTTTCATTCAAGTACTTTATTTTACTGCCTAAACTGTTTCTCTTCACAGTTACAACGAAGTATAGTTTTAGGGTCGCTGAAGCTTCCCAGGTGGCGCCAGTGGTAAAGAATCCTGCCAGTGTAAGAGACACAAGAAACGCGGTTTCCATGCCTTGTTCAGCAAGATCCCGTGGAGTAGGAAATGGCAACCTACTCCAAGATTCTTGCCAGGAAAATTCCGTGGACAGAAAAGCTGGCGGGCTACAGTCCGCGGGACCGCAGAGTCCATCGTGACTGAGGAGCAAAAAGCCCCACCTCCTCCAACCACAGGGACAGAATGAGCACGCGTCTGCTCTAGCTGAGTTAAGACGAAATAATAAAGAGAAGTTAAGGCATACCCAGCACTTCTTAGATTCTCGGTATTGAACTAAAAGTTCTATGCCTCACTTCGCGCAAGTCTGACAGCCACTCAACGTTTTTTTTTTTTTTTATAAGCATCTCATTCAACAAATGAAGAAAGAGACAAAGGTCAGGTAACTTGCCTAGGTCACGTGGCTAAAAAGTCGCAAGAAAATGGAACTAGTAGCTTCCTCGATACGCTTTTAAAACTAAATACAGAGAACAATCCCTCGCATAAACAAAGATCCTGATATTACCAATGAGGAAAGGGAGGACACGACTTGTCCAAGGTCACACTGCTGAGCACTGGAGTCCGAAACCGAAGCGCACCCCCGCGCTCCGAGCCCTGTCTCCCTCACAACAGTGCAACCTGCATTCACTAGTCAGTACTAAGAAGCCCTCACAAATTCACCAGGAACACCCTCCCTAGGCTTAAAACGTGAATGACAAGAGACTCAAGGCGGTCACCTTGCGGTCTGCAGAGCTGTAGCACCGGTCCGGAGCCCTGGCCTCGGCTGCAGTCCCCCGGGCCGGCGCGAGGTGAGGCCAGAGTAGCCCCTTACGCGCCGCCTCGGTGACCCAGGCCGCGAGCGCGCGTCCGCGCCACCAACCCTGACCTGCAAGCGTCCACATTCCCCTGCGCAACCGAGGCGTCAGGAGAAGGTCCCGGGACGCAATGGCGCCATCACCCCAGGCTCCGTTTTCTTCAAAACTGCCCCTCGCTAAGAGCTGGCGGACGAGATTCAAACACACTTCGGCCACCCGCGGAAAACACGTGAGGAGGCAACACTCCACATCTAGCTGCTGGGACCAGACAACCGAGAACAGCGCCGCTCGCCGACGTTTGCACGACGCATTACGTCGTGACGTCTGCATACGTCAGCGCGAAGCTGAAAGGAAGTCGCGTGAGCGAAGGTTTAGCGCAGTGCTAGTTGTTCTCTTACCAGGAGGTTGCTTTTTAACCAACTGCCAGATGGCAAAATACTAGAGTAATTTTTTAAATTACTGCTGTGTTCTCCATGTTGCCTGCAACATCGCTACTGTTGAAGTTCATCTGAATGGAAACGGGCAGCAAAATTGATAGCAATAAGAATAATATCCTAGGGCTTCCCTGGTGGCTCATTGGAGAAGAATCTGCCTGCTAATGCATGGGAGGCGTGTTCCATCCCTGTGTTGGGAAGCTTCCCCAGAGAAGGAAATGGTAACCCACTCCATTATTCTTGCCTGGGAAATCCGTTGGGACAGAGGAGCCTGGTGGGCTACAGTCCATGGGTTCACAAAAGAGTCAGACATGACTTAGCAACTATCCTAGGAAAATTTGGGCCGGAAGTGAAAGTGGAAAAAAGTTGCATCCTGAAAGTCCTGGAGTTTTCGTCATCTTTGGGTTACCAATTAAACAATGTTTATCTTGCAGGGGAGAGAGTTCTGGCTAAGGATAAAGATAAGAGAGATAAAGATAAGAGATAAGACAATATCTAGTGTTGCCCCCCACCCCCATCCCATGTTCTTTTTTGCAATATTCAGGAGAAAAAGCGGCAACTGTTGAGTTCACCATTGTATTGTTTCTAGTTCATTTAGGGGACTACTGTGTATTAAAACAGTAACTGTACATCACAATTTGCTACTCTCTTCTTTGTTAGTGAACTTAAGAACCACCTGGAAATGTATTATGCACAATCATTCCTAATATAGTTCGTGTAAGTTGGTTGCCCGAAACTTCAATAAGTTGCTTATTCTCCTTAGTGATTTTCACCATGTCCTCACACCTCTATTATATCCATAACATTTTTCTTTTAATCAATTTACCTCTTACACTTGAATGGGTTTCTTTTAAAAGAAGAAAAAAAAATGTATTATTTTCTATAAGTGGAAAAAGAGCTGTTACCTGTCACAAATTTAAAAGTAAAAATAAGTATAATTAATTAAAAATGTGATTCAGTTTCAATAGATGTTACCTGACAAAGGCTCAGAATCTTTCTTGATTAAAACTGGAAATTAACAAACATTAAGGAATTTTAAGACAGCACCAAAGTGAGAGTTTAATTCTTGACATAATCAGAAGTATTGAAATAAAATTGAGAGGAGAAAATTTTCTCTGTATGGTTCAGTGTCCTTACTGTCATGTCTGTGTCTCACCTAAAATTATCTTGGTACCTTCACTAGCCCCACATTTTGGGAATACTGCAGTATGTTAGGTAGTTGACATTATACTCTTAGATCCACAGATGAAATACATATTTACTAGAAAAATACTGAACATCACTGTGTCATGTAATGTGCTGGATGTGGAAACTCAGACAAATTAGACAAATTGTCTGAAATTGTATAATAGGTAAATGGAAAAAAATTTATGTTTGAATCCAGATTATTAAAAACCAAAGCTCAAATCTCTATAATACCTTTGATAACACAAGATGATTTAGCATTCAACCTGGGGATAAAGAGGAAGTGGAATCACTGAAGTTTCAGAGTTGAGGTTTCTTTTTTTTTTTCCCCCCTGGGCCTTGAAGGTTATAAAGTTTTTCTGAAAGAGATAACTGGAGCCTAATCAAGCAGAGTGATCATTTCCAGCATAATTGCACATACTAAATATATACTTTGTATATATCAACTCATTTAATCCTTACAGAGAACGCTAATGCAGGTACTCTTATAATTCTTTCTGTAGTGCACATATCTGAGAAAAAAATATGGCGCTAGCTTTTTAAGTAACTGCCTAAATCATACATTTAATTACTGGCCTCAGCATCTACACCCTTAACCATGCCAAAAAAGCTCTGCTGAGTGAGGATAAATGAGTAAAAAGGTATGACATATTGAGTTAATACTGAGAAAAGAAACATGGCCAGAATTTGGAACAGTGGCATTTTATTTGAGGCAAGGATTTCTGAAGAGCACACATAATTAAAAACTCACATAAGCCAAGGCTTATTTCCCCATAGAACGAATCTTTAATGGAGAAGCTACAGTCTTGCATAGTACACTAAACCACAGCTGTTTTGCTTATGCTTTTAAAGGCATTTAAAGGGTCTATTTGTTTGCTAAGGCTGTAATAACAAAGCACTGTAGACCAGGTGGCATAAACAAAGAAATTTATTTCCTTACAATTCTGGAGGCTACAAGTTCAAGATCAACATGTCAGCAGTGTTAGTTTCTTCTGAGGCCTCCCTCTTTTGCTTATGAATGACCATCCTCTCCCTGTGTCTTCACGTGGTCTTTTCTCAATACCTGTCCATTCTTTATCTCTTCTGATAGGGATATCAGTTGTACTAGATTTGGGCCCACTTTTGGAGAAGGCAATGGCACCCCACTCCAGTACTTTTGCCTAGAAAATCCCATGGACGGAGGGGCCTGGTAGGCTGCAGTCCATGGGGTCGCTAGAGTCTGACTGAGCGGCTTCACTTTCACTTTTCACTTTCATGCATTGGAGAAGGAAATGGCAACCCACTCCACTGTTCTTGCCTGGAGAATCCCAGGGACAGGGAATCCTGGTGGGCTGCAGTCTATGGGGTTGCACAGAGTCAGACACGACTGAAGCAACTTAGCAGCAGCAGCAGCAGCAAAGTTATTGAAATCATACAAAATCTGTTCTCATATCACTTGGAATTATTTTACAGCTCAATATCAAAAGACATTTTAAAATAACCCACATATTTTCAAGTGCAGTATGACTTTTACCAAGAGAAATCTTTAAGCCATTGAAATCTCAATAAAGTTAGAAGACTGAAAAAATAGAGTGTACTGGCAGAGAAGAGACCATTTAAATGAGAAATTAATATCAAAATGAGAAATTACTATCAAAAATACTTTAAAAATCCCATGTATTTGAAAATTATGTCCACTTTTAAATGATAGCTGTGTCTAAGATGCCACAAGGAAATAGAAAATATTTGTAATAGAATGAAAATGTAGAGAGTTTACCAAAATTTGTTGCATACAGCTGAAGCTGCTCAAAGCAATTAAATGCATTGTGGAGTCTTGAATAAGGTATGAAAACAAATAATGGACACTAGCATAAAATTTTTTGAAATTTGAACAAAATTTGTACTTTAGTTAATAATACTCTATCACATTAATTTTTAGCTTTTTTTTTTTTTTTTTTGCAACATGGTATTTCTTTATATTCTCAGAATTGAATTGGAAATTTTAAGCCTTATTCAAAAATTTAAAAAAATCACTTAAGATAAACTTTCTAGACGTCTAGCGGTAATACTAGATGCCAAAATACACGGAACTATAACAAAGTTTTGAGTGAATGTAAATTAGATATCTAGCATTCTATCCAAACTAAATCAAACAAGTAGAATCAAAATGTCATAAGTGTTTTAGCTAGGCAAAAATTCATAAGTTTTCTAAAATATATATATTATACATACTATTTATATACATGTGTATGTATACAAAAGCTTTTCTACTACTCTTGATAAAGACTTGAGAAACATAAAAAAGAGAGATGGAAAACACAAACTAAATGTAATAGAAGCACTGAATATGAAATAGAAAAAATCAAAATAAGTAAAAGTAAAAGATCATCATATAGTCTAGTTGTTTTTAAACATGTCTGCTCATTAGAAACATGTGGATAGAGAACTGACTTATGGACATGGGGAGAGGGGAGGAGAGCGTGAGATGTATGGAGAGAGTAACATGGAAATTTACATTATATGTAAAAGAGATAGCCAATGGGAATTTGCTGTATGTCTCAGGGAACTCAAACACAGTCTCTGTATCAACCTAGAGGGGTGGGACAGGGAGGGAGATGGGAGGGAGGTTCAAGAGGGAGGGGACATATGTATACCTATGGCTGATACATGTTGATGTTTGACAGAAAATAACAAAATTCTGTAAAACAATTACCCTTCAACCAAAAATAAATAATTTAAAAAAAGAAACATGTGGAGCTTTGGAGGAAAAAAAGCAATACCTGGGCATTTGTATTCTTCAGAAAATTCCAAGATAATGCTGATATTCCTCTGAATTTTAAAATGTAAAGACAGATTTTTCCACTAAATGGTAGTTTTGGTGAAATAGAATTCTATTATTTTCTGTCAACCAACCATGACACAATGGTATTAAGTGAATAATAGTTAAATAATCACAATAGTAAAAGATGTTTATTAGTTTTCATAATTAATAGTCAGACAAAATGTAAAAGATAATTATAATTGCAAGCCATAATGGAAACATGCCTAAACTAACAATATAAAATAATTACATACAATTTGGGATAGTAAGTAGGATGATGTGGTAAGTGGAAGTGCACACATGCACGTGTTTTTATCTGCCCAACCAGTCTATGTCTTTTGATTGGTGCATTTAATCCATTTACATTTAAGGTAATTATTGATATATATGATCCTATTACCATTTTCTTAATTGTTTTTGGTTCATTTTGTTTAGGTCTTTTCCTTCTCTTGTGTTTCCTGCCTGAATAAAAACCCTTTAGCATTTGTGGTAAAGCTTTTAATTTCTCCATCAAATCTGAATAAGAGTCTTCCTAGACAGAGTATTCTTCCTAGATAGGTTGTAGGTTCTTGTCTTTGATCACTTTAAATATCTCATGCCATTCCATTCTGGCTTGTACTGTTTCTGTTCACAAATCAGCTGATAACCTAATGGGAGTTCCCTTGTATGTTGGCATTTTTCCCTTGTTGCTTTTAATGTTTTATCTTTGTCTTTAACTTTTGTCAGTTTGATTACTATCTGTTTTGGTGTATTCCTCCTTGTGTTTATCCTGCCTGGGACTCACTGTGCTTCCTGGATTAGATTGACTATTTCCTTCTCCATATTAGGGAAGTTTTCAGCTATTATCTCTTCAAATATTTTCTCAGATCCTTTATCTCTTCTCTTTCTGGGACCCCCTATAATGCAAATGTTAATGCATTTAATATTGTCCCAGAGGTCTTTTAGACTGTCTTCATTCCCCCCCCACTTCCCTGCTTTTTTTTTTTTCTATATTCTGTTCTGTGGCAGGCAGTGATTTCCACCATTCTGTCCTCCAGGTCACTTATCCACCCTTCTGCCTCAGTTATTCTGCTATTGATTCCTTCTAGTGTATTGTTCATCTCTGTCTATTCTTTACTTCTTCTAGGTCTTCGTTAAACATTTTTTACATCTTCTCCATTCTGTCTCCAAGATCTTAGATCATCTTCACTATCATTGCTCTGAATATTTTTTCTGGAAGGTTGCCTAGCTCCACTTCATTTAGTTGTATTTCTGAGATTTTATCTTTCTGAAATTTTATGTCCCTTCATCTAAGATTTATCTCTCATTTGTCATCCTGATTAACTCTCTATAATGTGTTTTTTGTTCTAGCCACTGTGGGATTGTGGTTCTTCTTGCTTCTTCTGTCTGCCCTCTGGTAGACAAAGTTAAGAGGGTGGTATAAGCTTCATGATGGGAAGTACTGCTGGTAGGAAAAACTAGGTCTTGTTCTGGTGGACAGGGCCTTGCTCGGTAAAACTTTAATCCAGTTATCTGCTGATGTGTGGGTGCTCCCTCCTTTTTAGTTGTTTGGCCTGAGGCAATAAAGCCCTAGGGTCTACAGGCCCTATGGTAGGGTTAATGGTGACATCCAAGAAGCTAGAGGACTTATACCAAGGTGTATCTTCCAAGGGCTGCTGCCAGTGCCCCCATCCCTGTGGTGAGCCCCTGCTGACCCACCCCTCCGCAGGAGACCCTCTAACACTAGCAGGTAGGTCTGGTTCAGTTTCCTATGGGGTCACTGCTCCTTTCCCCTGGGTCTTGGTACACACTAGATTTTGTTTATGCCCTCTAAGAGTGGGTGCTCTGATTCCCCCAGGCTTGTGAAAGTCCTATAATGAAATCCCACTGGCCTTCAAGATCATATTCCCTGAGGATTTCCAGTCCCTTTGCCAGATCCCCATGCTGGGAAGCCTGACATGGGGGCTAGAACCTACACAACAGTGGGAGAACTTCTTTGGTCTTACTGTTTTCCAGTTTGTAAGTTGCCCATGTGGCAGGTATGAGATTTGATTTTATCATCCTTGTGCCCCTCCTACCATCTCTTTGTGGCTTTTCTTTGTTTTTGAATGTGGGGTATCTTTTTCTGCTGGGTTCCAGCATCCTCCTGCAGATGGTTGTTCAACAACTAGTTGCGATTTTGGTGCTCTGGCAGGAGGAGATGAGCTCATGTCCTTCTACCCCACCACTGTAAACTGGAAGCCCCAAGAATTTGTCTTTAAATGTGGTCAAATTCTTAGGTGTACTAAGGGTTAGACTTCAACATATGGACCTTAACACTCACTTCAGCCCATAAGAAAAGAAATAATAAAAAATAACATGTAAACAATTTTATCATCAGTAAATTTTGTTTAAAAGTTATTGATATTATGGAGCATTTTAACATTCAGTTCAGTTCAGTTCAGTTCAGTTGCTCAGTCATGTCTGACTCTTTGCGACCCCATGAATCACAGCATGCCAGGCCTCCCTGTCCATCACCAACTCCTGGAGTTTACCCAAACTCATGTCCATTGAGTCAGTGATGCCATCCAGCCACGTCATCCTCTGTCGTCCCCTTCTCCTCTTGGCCCCAATCCCTCCCAGCATCAGAGTCTTTTCCAATGAGTCAACTCTTCGCGTGAGGTGGCCAAAGTATTGGAGTTTCAGCTTTAGCATCAGTCCTTCCAATGAACACCCATGACTGATCTCCTTTAGAATGGACTGGGTGAATCTTCTTGCAGTCCAAGGGACTCTCAAGAGTCTTCTCCAACACCACAGTTCGAAAGCATCAATTCTTTGGTGCTCAGCTTTCTTCACAGTCCAACTCTCACATCCGTATATGACCACTGGAAAAACCATAGCCTTGACTTGACAGACCTTTGTTGGCAAAGTAATGTCTCTACTTTTTAATATGCTATCTAGATTGGTCATAACTTTCCTTCCAAGGAGTAAGTGTCTTTTAATTTCATAGCTGCAGTCACCATCTTCAGTGATTTTGGAGCCCAGAAAAATAAAGTCTGATACTGTTTCTACTGTTTCCCCATCTATTTCCCATGAAGTGATGGGACCAGATGCCATGATCTTGCTTTTCTGAATGTTGAGCTTTAAACCAACTTTCTCACTCTCCTCTTTCACTTTCATCAAGAGGCTTTTGAGTTCCTCTTCACTTTCTGCCATAAGGGTGGTGTCATCTGCATATCTGAGGTTATTGATATTTCTCCCGGCAATCTTGATTCCAGCTTGTTCTTCTTCCAACCCTGCGTTTCTCATGATACACTCTGCATATAAGTTAAATAAGCAGAGTAACAATATACAGCCTTGAGGTACAACTTTTCCTGTCTGGAACCAGTCTGTTGTTCCATGTCGGGTTCTAACTGTTGCTTCCTGACCTGCATATAGGTTTCTCAAGAGGCAGGTCAGGTGGTCTGGTATTCCCATCTGTTTCAGAATTTTCCACAGTTTATTGTGATCCACACAGTCAAAGGCTTTGGCATAGCCAATAAAGCAGAAATAGATGTTTTTTCTGGAACTCTCTTGCTTTTTCAATGATCCAACAGATGTTGGCAATTTGATCTCTGGTTCCTCTGCCTTTTCTAATACCAGCTTGAACATCTGGAATTTCATGGTTTACGTATTGCTGAAGCCTGGCTTGGAGAATTTTGAGCATTATTTACTAGCATGTGAGATGAGTGCAACTGTGTGGTAGTTTGAGCATTCTTTGGCACTGTCTTTCTTTGGGATTGGAATGAAAACTGCCCTTTTCCAGTCCTGTGGCCACTGCTGAGTTTTCCAAATTTGCTGGCATATTGAGTGCAGCACTTTCACAGCATCATCTTTCAGGATTTGAAATAACTCAACTGGAATTCCATCACCTCCACTAGCTTGTTCATAGTGATGCTTTCTAAGGCCCACTTGACTTCACATTCCAGGATGTCTGGCTCTAGGTGAGTGATCACACCATTGTGATTATCTGGGTCATGAAGATCTTTTTTGTACACTTCTTCTGTGTATTCTTGCCACCTCTTCTGAATATCTTCTGCTTCTGTTAGGTCCATACCATTTCTGTACTTTATCAAGCCCATCTTTGCATGAAATATTCCCTTGGTATCTCTATTTATTTCTTGAAGAGATCTCTAGTCTTTCCCATTATGTTGTTTTCCTCTATTTCTTTGCACTGATCACTGAGGAAGGCTTTCTTATCTCTTCTTGCTATTCTTTGGAACTCTGCATTCAGATGCTTGTATCTTTCCTTTTCTCCTTTGCTTTTCACTTCTCTTCTTTTCACAGCTATTTGTAAGGCCTCCTCAGACAGCCATTTTGCTTTTTTGCATTTCTTTTCCATGGGGATGGTCTTGATCCCTGTCTCTTATACAATGTCACAAACCTCCATCCATAGTTCATCAGGCACTCTGTCTATCAGATCTAGTCCCTAAAAAATATTTCTCACTTCCATTGTATAATCATAAGGGGTTTGATTTAGGTCATATCTGAATGGTCTAGTGGTTTTCCCTACTTTCTTCAATTTAAGTCTGAATTTGGCAATAAGGAGTTCATGATCTGAACCACAGTCAGCTCCTAATCTTGTTTTTGCTGACTGTATAGAGCTTCTCCATCTTTGGCTGCAAAGAATATATCAATCTGATTTTGGTGTTGACCATCTGGTGATGTCCATGTATAGAGTCTTCTCTTGTGTTGTTGGAAGAGGGTGTTTGCTATGACCAGTGCATTTTCTTGGCAAAACTCTATTAGCCTTTGCCCTGCTTCATTCTGTATTCCTAGGCCAAATTTGCCTGTTACTCCAGATGTTTCTTGACTTCCTCCTTTAGCATTCCAATCCCCTATAATGAAAAGGACATCTTTTTTGGGTGTTAGTTCTAAAAGGTCTTGTAGGTCTTCATAGAACCATTCAGCTTCTTCAGCATTACTGGTTGGGGCATAGACTTGGATTAGTGTGATATTGAATGGTTTGCCTTGGAAACGAACAGAGATCATTCTGTCGTTTTTGAGATTGCATCCAAGTACTGCATTTTGGACTCTTTTGTTGACCTTATGGCTACTCCCTTTCTTTTAAGGGATTCCTGCCCATAGTAGTAGATATAAGGGTCATCTGAGTTAAATTCACCCATTCCAGTCCATTTTAGTTTGCTGATTCCTAAAATGTTGACGTTCACTCTTGCCATCTCCTGTTTGACCACTTTCAATTTGCCTTGATTCATGGACCTAACATTCCAGGTTCCTATGCAATATTGCTCTTTACAGCATCGGACCTTGCTTCTATCACCAGTCACATCCACAACTGGGTGCTGTTTTTGCTTTGGCTCCATTCCTTCATTCTTTTTGCAGTTAACAGTAGGTATTACAATGTTTCTACCAAGTGTGCTGTCATTCTAGTCAGAATCACATAACTCACAAAGTCAGCAGGGTGTTCTCCAAAGGAAAAACTAGGTTCTGACAGGAAAGAAAAATGAACCTGGATACTGGGGAGCAATAAATGCCCATTACAAGAATTAGGAATAAAGGATAAAGCCCAAGAAAGTGCATTCCTAAGTGCACAAATGCCAAGAAAAATAGATCTTTATTCCTGAAGGGAATTAACCTTTCTGTGACTACATTTGTCTTAGAAAATCACATTAGCATCTAGCTATCATCTGCTTAATTTTCTGCTTCTCTGACATCTCTTATTCTTTCTTTGTGAATCATTACTTGCTTATTAATTTTCCCATTCTAATTGTTTTGATTCTTAATATTAGTTTTAGATTTATTAAATGCTTAAAATAAATATTCATTTATTTGAAAGGGAGTTAGTTATGTTTGGAACAGTATCTTTTCCAAAATTTTGTGATTATTTCTCTTTGACAGTTGTGGAACATTTTCTTTCTTGCTCCCAAGGAAAAAAGTTATCACATTAAAGAGAAGAAGAAGAATAAACTCTTTTAAAGTTATACTAGGAAGATGAAAAAATATACAACTGTTCAAAAAAAAGTTTAAGACTCTACTGAAAAGAATCTCTGTAGATTGCAGTAGATTTAAACTTACAATCAAATGTGTGAGCAGAAATTATTGTTGTTGCTGACAAGTGTAATCATAATAATCATAACTAATAATATTTATTGAGTGTTTGCAACTTGCCCCGGCCTGTGTTAACTGTTCCTATTCAAAATTCTATTTAATCCTCACATTTTATACACATTTATATATACATGTACATATATGCTATATTTACCTTGATTTAGGTATATTACGAAGTTTAAGTATATTATGGAACACAGAGAAAAATAAAATTAAGTTGATGAGATCAAGATAAACTACATACTACCTAAGAGATAGGTAAAAATTTTATTTTTGTTTTATGCATGAGGGAGCTGAGGATCCTTGCAGTTAGATAACTTGTGGCAGAATATATGTAATTCCTAGGAAATTTTTCTATAAAAATTAATTATATCAGTAGGGTAAATTTATATTGTATAAAAATTTATTACATTTTGAAATTATTATTATAATAATGTACTAATTAACTACCACTCATATTAATTTTCACAATTTCAGGTGTATATTATGTTTTTGCTAACATTTACTTGCTATCAAACTGAAAACTTGTAAGTGTTCAGTAATAATTCTGCTAGATTCCGATTTTTCTTCTAAAACAAAAGTGGAAGCTAATAAGAAATAGCCAGATTAAAAGTCAAGGATAATTATGTTCATATTAATGAAAGAAAACACTGTAATTTTCTTTTCGTGTCATGGGACATGTTGAACTCCTTAAAACTCATTCAGTGAAGCAGAATTTTATGCCCACTTTCATGTGACTGTGGCTCATAAAATAGAAGCAGCCTGGTCTTTAAAGGGCAGATGATCTTGAACAAATCTTATATGGTATTAGCAAAAGGAGCACGTACAGAACACTGAGCAAAATGTATTTTTAAAAAATTAATGGAACACAACATGTATTTTTTCTGCCTTAATAAGAGTAGTAATTTATAGTATAAATACATTAAACTGAAATATAGACTGCCAAAATAATTACCTGATAAACACTGATAAAAAAACAACCCATTTCTCTGTCAGCAGAGGTAGAAAATTATGACATATCCCTTGGCTCATTAGAAGCTCTGTTTAGCTGAAAAATATTTGCTGGAGGTTGTAAATAAATATTGTTTAATATTTCCAAACAGATACACCCTAATATCGGCACTTTAGATAATCATAAGTAGTCTTTTAAGAGATGAAAAGTAATGAAAGGAAATGGGGTTGAGACAACTGATTTTCCACGTTTGATCTGTTACATATTAAATGTGTGACTGTGCAGAAGTCACTTAACCTCTTGGAGCCTCTATTTTTATATTGAAAAATTGCAGTAATGAATGACATAATCATATGTTATGCTTAGATTTACACAATTGAAACACTGGTTTCTGAGTAAGCTAAATTAATAGTAGTGATCATTCATCCATCTATGTAAACTTTCATCCTTTAACATAAATATGTATGCATAATTGTCAGATAGAGGGCAACTTGTTTCAGATATAGCTGTTGACCAACTCACAGTCTTTTGACATTTGACAGATCACCAGAGAGATTAAGAAATTACAGATGGAAATTCTTCTTATTCCCACTGTGAGTTGCAGTCAGCAACCACAAAAGAAACTTTGTCCCTATTTGGCAAGTTACTGTGCCATTAATGGTACGACTTTTACAGTCTTGATTATGTAAACATGTATGACCACCTACTGGATCTGCTACTTTAAAAGGAGTATTTCACTTTATTGAATAGAAGTCTAAGTGGGAGAACAGAGGAGTATACATTGCGGTGATGACAGTTGAGATGGAGAGAATTAGTTAGTTGGAGATATGTTTTAGAGATAGAATCTATACAATTCACCAAAGGATTAGATAATTTCTGATTCGAATGAGTGGCTTGTGATACCATCTCCCGAAATGGAGAAAAGAGTGTTGGGTTGGAGAAGGTAGAAGGTAAAAGAAAAGTTTGGATTATGTTAAATTTTGAATTGTCTATATGATATGAAATAGTTTGAAGCTGAGAAGATAGGCAAGGGCTGCATATGTGACATGAGGAACTCTCTCTATACAGATGGTTTATCAAGCCAGGGGAGTGGATGAGATCACCTTAGAAGAAAGTTTAGAGAGAGGACAGAGAAAAGGGAGGAAAGATAAAGGGAAGGAGAAGGGGAAAGGAACAGAAACTGGCTGTGAATAGAATGTGGTGCTCTTTACATCAGGTGAGAATCCTTATTCATATTATCCAGCTTTTTTGATCATTCAGAACCCAGAAATAAGTATATGAACTAATTATAATATCAATTTCAACTCTGTCCTTCAACATAAGTAAGTGTTAGTTGCTCAGTCGTGCCCGACTCTTTGCAACCCCATAGACTGCAGCCCACCAGGCTCCTCTGTCCATGAGATTTTCCAGGCAAGGATACTGGAGTGGGTTGCCATTTCCTTCTCCAAGGGATCTTCCCAACCCAGGGATTGAACCCGGGTCTCCTGCGCTGCAGGCAGATTCTTTACTGACTGAGCTACAAGGGAACATTATAACAATTGGATGATTCATTAATGGAAAAAGATTTAAATGCATGTTTTATATACATATGGTGTTACATGTATAAGAGTAGTTTCAAAGTATTTTGATATGTGTATTAAAGGGGGTGACAGAGGATGAGTTGGTTGGATGGCATCACCAACTCAATGAGCATCAGTTTGAGCAAACTCCAGGAGACAGTGAAGGACAGGAAGCCTGGTGTGCTCCTGTCCATGGGGTCACAGAGTCAAAAGTGACTGAGCAACTGAATGACAGCAAAAGTCACTTGTCAGGAGTGTGAAGTCATTGGTCTTCAATGTTTCATACCTTATAGCTCTCTTGAGGTTTAGATTAATTTCATTTTTATATGCCATTTCAGTTCACATTTTTTCTGCAATTCATCTAATCAAGCTGGTTTCCATAAATTAAAAAAACTAAGTTGAAAAATACAAAACCACAAAGTAAGTTTAAAATCCAACTAAGTGAACTAAGATTGAAAATATTATTATCTTTGGCAAACATTTCAGTGACTTTATATATCAAAAGAAAGAGTGTACTCTGAGTCCTTGCTGTTATAGGAAGGGATCTAGCTTCTCACATAAAAGCCTTTGAAAGAAGAAATAGAAAGTATGATAATCTAAATTTGGCTACTATATAACGATCTGGCCTTTTTCCATAAACTTGATCCTTAAAACTGGGAAGTCATTAGGATTCTATAAATTATCTTCAATAATTATCCCTCTCTTCTCCCTCTTGAAAGTAAAAGTTAAAGTCATTTAGTCATGTCAGACTCTTTGCAACCCCATGGACTATACAGTCCATGGATTCTCCAGGCCAGAATACTTGAGTGGATAGCCTTTCCCATCTCCAGGGGATTTTCCAAACCCAGGGATTGAACCCAGGTCTCCCGTATTGCAGGTGGATTCTTTACCAGCTGAGCCACAAGGGAAGCCCAAGAATACTGGAGTGGGTAGCCTATCCCTTCTCTAGTGGATCTTCCTGACCCAGGAGTTGAACTGGGGTCTCCTGCATTGCAGGCAGATTCTTTACCAACTGAGCTATCAGGGAAGCCCAAGATGGAAAGGGGCAGTTTGTCTTATTTTTTTAAAGGTCCATCTAGTCAAAGCTATGGTTTTTCCAGTAGTCATGTATGGATGTGAGAGTTGGACTATAAAGAAAGCTGAGTGCCAAAGAATTGATGCTGTTGAACTGTGGTGTTAGAGAAGACTCTTGAGAGTTCCTTGGACTGCAAGGAGATACCAGTCCATCCTAAAGGAAATCAGTCCTGAATATTCATTTGAAGGACTGATGCTGAAGCTGAAACTCCAATACTTTGGCCCCCTGATGCGAAGAATGGACTCATTGGAAAAGACCCTGATGCCAGGAAAGATTGAAGGTGGGATGAGAAGGGGACAACAGAGAATGAGATGGTTGGATGGCATCACTGACTCAGTGGACATAAGTTTGAGTAAGCTCCGGGAGTTGGTGATAGACAGGGAAGCCTGGTGTGCTGCAGTCCACGGGGTCACAAAGAGTCGGACGTGACTGAGTGACTGAACTGAACTGAACTGAGTCACTCGGTCATGCCTGACTCTGTGACCTCATGAACTGTAGCATACTAGGCTCCTCCCTCTATGGATTTCCCAGGCAAGAATACTAGAGTGGTTTGCCATTCCCTTCTCCAGGGGATCTTCCCCACCCAGGAATCAAACCCAAGTCTCCTGAATTTTAGGCAGATTCTTTACCAGCTGAGCCACCAGGGAAGCCTCTTAGCCAACAGAAACTAAACCCTATAAAAATCTTCTTCCCATATATCTTTTGTACCTGGTTGGTCCTCCTCACCTGCATTGGACCTTTCCCAGTTCAGACAGCTTCACATCATTTCACTGGAATGAACTGTCTTCTTACTTCAGCACTGGTCTGGTCCTGATCCCTTCAATTCATTTTTCCCTCAGCTGCCGAGACTTTTCTACCAGTTCTCCCACTTCCACTGCTACCCTAGTCCAAGCTACCTTTACATCATGCATTTGTTACTGGCACAACATCCTCCTAATGAGTTTCCCTTTTCAATTTCTGCATAAGATTGATCATACCCCATGCTTAAAACCCTGCAGTGGCATCTTATTTCAATTATTATAAAATCTACACTCCTTGCCAAGGCTTTTATGATCTGGCCTCTACCTCTACCTTTAAACTCATCATCTTATGATTCAAAACCATAACCACATGGCTTTTTTTTTCTAAGCTATAAACTGCCAATTCCTTGCCACCACAGAGTGTTTGCTTTATACCCTATTCACATAGTCTTTCAAATGGCTTCTTTTCATCAACCAGGTCTCAATTCAAATGACTTTCTTAAGAGGACTTCACTGAATACCCTAATTTTCTCCCCTTTGAGTTCTCCATCTTAAGAGTTTATGCTCACTTCTTGATAGATTTTGGCTAATTCCTGACCTTGTTTTGGATAAATTGTGAGTTCTGGAGTTAGTCTACCAGGTTGCGAATAGTGGCTTTTTGCTACCTACTAGCTTCCATCTGGGCAAGTTATTTAACCTGCACTTATTTTTCTGTAAAATGGAATAATCATATTTTATAAGGTTGATGCAAAAGTTCAATGACTTAAACCTTAAATTCATAGAACTGTACCAGGCTAGTCATTGTTTTCTGTTGTAGATACAGTAGGATTGATATTAAAATATGTCTCTTGAAGTACAAGTCTACTTCTTGAAGTACAAGTCTATTTCTACTTCTTAATTTGTCTACTTCTATAACTTCAAATCTAGAACACAGTCTGGTATTCAATAGATCCTCAAAAAAAAAAAAAAAAAAAGCATGATTTATTGTTACCTGACTAGTGACCTGGCAAAAGACAGCTCTGATTAAAGATTTTCAAAATCCAAATATTTTTAAACAGTGTGGAGAAATTTACTTTACTATCTGCCATTAGTTTCATGCTAAAGCTGAAACTCCAGTACTTTGGCCACTTCATGCGAAGAGTTGACTCATTGGAAAAGACTCTGATGCTGGGAGGGATTGGGGGCAGGAGGAGAAGGGGACGACAGAGGATGAGATGGCTGGATGGCATCACTGACTCGATGAATGTGAGTCTGAGTGAACTCCGGGAGTTGGTGATGGACAGGGAGGCCTGGCGTGCTGCAATTCATGGGGCCGCAAAGAGTTGGACATGACTGAGTGACTGATCTGATCTGATCTGCCATTGGCTCTAGCAGAAATTTCCAAAGTGCAATGTAACCTTGAACAGCAGATTTCAGTTACTGAGAGCTAGATACTTGAGAAAT
This sequence comes from Bos indicus, assembly GCF_029378745.1. Taxonomy (NCBI): domain Eukaryota; kingdom Metazoa; phylum Chordata; class Mammalia; order Artiodactyla; family Bovidae; genus Bos; species Bos indicus. The sequence continues at coordinate 63,965,949 of NC_091765.1, read as the reverse complement.
CTCAAGTACTATAAAGAAGAATCAGTAAGAAGCAGATCACAGGGGAACTTGACCTCCAGCCTTGATACTGATATTAGTGATGAAACCACCAGATCCAGATAGAAATTGCCTCCTTGAAGTAATCCTTGAATGTAAAGGGAACCAACTCAGGCAGTCTCCTGGAAGAAATGGATCTGGTGGTAAATTATTTGGCCCCAATTCCAACAAGTTATAGAGGGTAAGTTTCTACACAGCACCATATAATTCTTGGAACATCATCTGGGTGTCCTACAATTCAACTCAATTCTTAAGAATCCTAATAGACTATTGGCTTCCTTCTCTCCTCCCATCAGATACCAGTATCAAGTCCAGGTTGTTACTCGTACTTCTGACCTATAAATTGGTACTTCTGACCTATAAATTGGCTATAAATTGGTGGTTCCCAGGATTGCTTCCTTCAGTTCAGTTCAGTTCAGTTCAGTCGCTCAGTCGTGTCCAACTCTTTGCGACCCCATGAATTGCAGCACGCCAGGCTTCCCTGTCCATCATCAACTCCCGGAGTTCACTCAGACTCACGTCCATCGAGTTGGTGATGCCATCCAGCCATCTCATCCTCTGTCGTCCCCCTCTCCTCCTGCCCCCAATCTCTCCCAGCATCAGAGTCTTCCAATGAGTCAACTCTTCGCATGAGGTGGCCAAAGTAGTGGAGTTTCAGCTTCAGCATCAGTCCTTCCAATGAACACCCAGGACTGATCTCCTTTAGAATCGGTTTATTTGCTAGAGAGGTTCGCAGAGAAACAATATACTTACTGGATCACTGGTTTATTATAGAAGGATATAACTCAGAAAGAGCCAGATGGAAGAAATGCATAGGGCAAGAGAGTGGGGAAGGGAGAGAAGCTTCCATGCCCTGTCTATGAGGGTGCCATTCTCCCAGCACATCCACCTTCTGGGTTTGCCAATCCAGAAGCTCTCCAAACCCTATCCTTTTGAGGCTTTATAAAGGTTTCAGTAATCAGCATAATTGGTTGTCATTGACCTGCTGCTGCTGCTGCTAAGTCGCTTCAGTTGTGTCCGACTCTGTGCAACCCCACAGACGGCAGCCCACCAGGTTTCTCTGTCCCTGGAATTCTCCAGGCAAGAATACTGGAGTGGGTTGCCATTGCCTTCTCCTGTCATTGACCACAGGCAATTAATTCAACATCCCAGCCCTCTTCCCTCCTCAGAGATTGAGAATGGGGTTGAATGTTCCAACCCTCTATTCACGTTATTGGCTCCATTGTCAACCAGCCCCCATCATTAGACGAGGTCCCCAAATCACCTGATTAACATACCAAGAGACACCTCTGTCACTCTCAACACTTAGGAAATTCCAAGGGTTTTAGGAGCCATGAGTCAGGAACCATGGACAAAGACCAAATATAATGAGAAACATATTTTGGTCAACTAAATTACCAGATATATATTTTCCTTATAAAACACAATATCATAGATGTCTTTCAGTGATCAAGATTGGCTTAAAAATGGGGCAGAATATGCCCTATGAATGAGGAGTGCTCTAGATCATATTAGTATATCTATCTTGGGCTGTGATGGAGAAGTAAGAAGCAGGGTAAAAATCAGACATAGACCATGGGGAGTCTTTCTCAGTGTTGTTGGTTGAATGGTTCAGTGTTGGTTAAATTGAATGGTTCAGATTTGGATAAAATTGATCACACATTTTCAGATTTTTGCTAAGATTGTTATGTTAAGTTCATGTACCATATGTTGATTTTTACCACTTTATTAGAAAATCTTGTGAAGGCTGAATATATTCTTCTAGGCTAAGAAGGAGAGGAAGTGTTAGGCCTCTTTATTGTTAGCCTCAAATAAATGATTTTAAATTAGAGTTCAATGGTACATTAGTCACACAAGGAAGCTGAATCTACCATTTACTTTATCAAATTGTCTCTACACCATTCACTGTGTTTGTACACTGTAACAAGTGTTATAAAATACTGTGTTTGGCTTTTGGCAGGTTTTTTTTTTTTTTTTTTTGGCTGTAGCATCTGTTCAGAGTGTCAGAGTACAAATTTAGAAGCTTATATATAGACTCAGCAGGTCATCTTTTCATGAGCTGATTTGTTAAAAATTTCTCAAGTAAAGCTACTATTTGTTGGAGGATCTTTCAACATAAAATAATATAAAGGTATGTGTCTGATCCTTCTAAAGAATTTGGCACTTAAACAAAATACAAATCTAGGTTATATGAGGACTGCAAAACCAATAATCATATTAACATAAAGCTTTGCATGTTCTGAAAACATAGTGTGCTTTCAGTAAAATTATTGCCTATGCTTTATAATAACATATTTTCATTGACTGAAAAAGTTATGCTCTTAAATTCTAAATTTTTTAAATTGCAAGTTATTAAAAGATTTTACACTCTCCTAGTCCTGATTTTAGTTTACATAATTTATAGCTACTTTTATACATATTACTAATGAAAAATCTTGATTTATTATATCAAATGTATGAGTCTAATTTTAGAGTAGCTTTTTGCATTTTTACTGAGCTGAAAAGTGATATATTTGACAATTGTTACTTGAATATTTCTGATTAATGAGACCCTTAGAGCTCAAGCTGTTTATGCAATTTCATTTGAAATGTATTATAAGTAGTATACCATAGATTATTATATGAACTACTCCTAGTGATTTTCAAATTCTTCTTTTGAAATAGAAAGCTTTTCAAAGGAAAATAAGGGTTAAAATGTTGAGTTGAAAAGATTTTTTACTCCATTTCTCTAATTTTCATCCAAAGAGACACTATTACCCACTTTGCTATTACTTTCTTCCCCAACTTTTTCTCCTGTCAAGTCTTTGTTTTTCCCTCTGGTATTCTAGCCCTTAGGTCTCAATCAAGACTATATGCACTGCTCTTCATTCCCAGTAGTGAGTAGAAACTATGCAGAGAGTGTATGGAAACAGGCTCTTTTCCTATAGCCAAATCAAGCCTTTCTTCCTCTGACTCAGCAGAAGCCCTGGTGCAGCAGACAGGGCAAGAGAAAAGGAAAATGTTCCAAACACCATTTAAGAATTAGAAAGTAGAACTGGAAGATTAGTTTTGAGGGTTTTATCTTTGTTTTGGGGAGTAGAGAGGCTATTAGCACACTTTAAAACTCTATGAATAAATCAAGCTTATATATTATTATCAGCCATTTACTTCCTGGCTTTGCAAAGAGTACAGATAGATGATGCACATACACACACACACACACACACACACACATGCTATTCAGTTCAGTTCAGTTCAGTTCAGTTGCTCAGCTGTGTCTGACTCTTTGCGACCCCATGAATCACAGCACGCCAGGCCTCCCTATCTATTACCAACTCCCGGAGTTCACTCAGACTCACGTCCATCGAGTCAGCAATTCCATCCAGCCATCTCATCCTCTGTTGTCCCCTTCTCCTCTTGCCCCCAATCCCTCCCAGCATCAGAGTCATTTCCAATGAGTCAACTCTTTGCATGAGGTGGCCAAAGTATTGGAGTTTCAGCTTCAGCATCAGCCCTTCCAATGAACACCCAGGACTGATCTCCTTTAGGATGGACTCGTTGGATCTCCTTGCAGTCCAAGGGACTCTCAAGAGTCTTCTCCAACACCACAGTTAAAAAGCATCAATTCTTTGGTGCTCAGCTTTCTTCACAGTCCAACTCTCAGTGCAAAAGTAATTGCAGTTTTGCACTGTTGAACTTTGCTGTTTGATATTGGAATACATTCTTAAGTGTGATTATGTTATACATTACTTTAACGTGCATTTATTGCTTTATGTTTTTTTGCTAACGACATTACTTTCTGTGTATTTTATATATATACAAATTGGGCTACAAAGTTTTGCCTCATCCTCTATATTCACTTGATCTCTTGCCAACCGACTACCACTTCTTCAAGTATTTCAGCAACTTTGCATGGAAAACTGGACAAGGAAATGGCAACCCACTCCAGTATTCTTGCCTGGAGAATCCCAGGGACAGAGGAGCCTGGTGGGCCAACGTCTATGGGGTTGCACAGAGTCGGACATGACTGAAGAGGCTTAACAGCAGCAGAAGCAGCGTGGAAAATACTTCCACAACTAACAAGGGGCAGAAAATGCTTTCCAAGAGTTCATTGAAACCAGAAGCACAGATTTTTACACTACAAGAATAAACCAACTTATTTCTTGTTGGCAAAAATGTGTTGATTATAATGGTTCCTATTTTAATTAATAAAGATATGTTTGAGCCTAGTTATAATGATTTCAAATTCAAAGTCTGAAACTGCAATTACATTTCTCCCAACCTGAAGTGAAGTAAAAGTAGCTCAGTTGTGTCACACTCTGCTACCCCATGGATAGTCCATGGAATTCTCTAGGCCAGAATACTGGAGTGGATAGCCATTCCCTTCTCCAGGGGATCTTCCCAACCAGGGATTGAACTGAGGTCTCCCACATTGCAGGCAAATTCTTGACCAGCTTAGCCACCAGGGAAGCCCTTGCCCCAACCTAAGTATGTATAATGTGTGTATATATATATATATGTATGTGTATATATCTGTGTGTATATATACATATATACACACACACATATATATATGATACATATTTTCTTGTGCTCAAAAATCACTGCAGATAGTGACTGCTGCCATGAAATTAAAAGGTGCTTGCTACTTAGAAAGAAAGTTATGACAAGCCTAGACAGCATATGAAAAAGCAGAGACATTACTTTGCCGATAAAGGTCTGTATAGTCAAAGCTATGGCTTGTCCCATAGTCATGTATGGATGTGAGAGTTGGACTATAAAGAAGGCTGAGTGCCCAAGAACTGATGCCTGTTGCAGGAGACTCTTGAGAGTCCCTTGGACTGCAAGAGAATCAAACCAGTCAATCCTAAAGTAAATCAGTCCTGAATATTCATTGAAAGAGCTGATGCTGAAGCTCCAATACTTTGGCCACCTGATGTGAAGAGCCTATTCATTAGAAAAGACCCTAATTCTGGGAAATATTGAAGGCAGGAGAAGGAGATGACAGAGTACAATATAGTTTGATGGCATCACCAACTCAGTGGACATGAGTTTGAGCAAGCTCTGGGAGATGATGAAGGACAGGGAGGCCTGGAGTGCTGCAGTCCATGAGGTCACAAAGAGTCGGACATGGCTGAGGGACTGAAAAACAACAAATATATATATGTGTGTGTATATATATATATATATATATATATATGGATATGTATGTGTATAGCTATCTATATATGTGTTTTTAAAGTGAGGAAATAACATTATTTAAGGGAAAATCTTCAAGATGTATACCAACTTTTAAACTTTTTCTCTTATACTGCTGAGAACAAGGTATTAGGTGAAGATTTTTTTTTTCTCAGATAATTAAAATCAATTTTGGAGAAGGAAATGGCAGTCCTCTCCAGTACTCTTGCCTGCAGAATCCCATGGACAGAGATGACTGGTGGGCTATGGTCCATAGGTTCACAAAGAGTCAAAAACAACTGAAGTGACTTTGCACACACACAGGCAAAGTCAATTTAGTTACAGTCCTGCTTAGTGAAAACTTCAGAAAAGTTAATTGAAGGTATACAGGTTTTGTAAATGGCTTTCTAACATACATTTCCATACCCTTCCCCCATTCAGAGAATATCTTGTTTTCTAATAGGAATCCAGCCATAATCATATTGTCTATTAATCCTGTAAATACCTCAAAAGAAATTTTATTGATTCCTAATCTCCATTTTTCACTCATATTTTTCAGGATGTCAAACTTGGGACAATTTGACTCTGACTTTTACCAATCTAATTACACCATTGATAATCAGGAGCAGACTTGTAATGATTCTAATGCCTGTGGAAATCTTTATGGATCTAGAAAGTAAGTACTTGACATGGAGAAAATATGTTCTCATTTTTAAAAGTCATAATATTTTGACATGGGGTTTCAGGTAGGGTGGTTTCCTTGGGGGAAGATAAACCTCTCCCCATTATTTCTCAGTAAAATGTCCAAGAAGAAATGTCAGGAAAGGGCAGGGAAATGCATTCAGTTCTCCATGAATGCCTTTATTGCTGCAGGCCCATTTATAGGTGAAGGGCTTGTCTCCTCTTTTCAAAATATCACTTAACAGGGAGTGTGAATACAGGCTCTGGGCAAACAAAACATTTTCTTTTTACCTGATATTTTCCAGGACACCCTTCAAGAAACAGCTTTTATTCAATTTAATAAATATTTATTTAGTGCCTGCTTGTGTGTCAGGAATTAAGGAAGGTGCTACAAACCCAAAGATAAAGAAAAAATCCATAATCTTTTCCCTCAAAATATTTAAAAATTTATGTTGAAGGGTACGATTAAATATGCTATTATAATGCAATGTGGCAATTCCTAAATGAAATCTAGATATATGTAATTCAGGATGTGTTAGCTATTTAAGTTGATAGTTCAATGTGAGTTGAAAATTAAAGATGATTAAGAATTTAGTATTTATCCTTTACTAATGCCCCAAATAGGGCAGGTAGGATTAGAAGAATTTGGTTTAAGTTCTGTCTCTAGCATTCATTTTTTGTTGCATTAAGAAAGACAACTTCCCTGACTGTCTTAAACTGAGAAATAAGGATATTAATAATGAGTTAATAATAAGTTAATTCTCTACCTCATGAGAATTATCTGAAAAGCAATTTTGATAATGTGTAGGAAAGTGTTGCTGCTAAGTCGCTTCAGTCGTGTCCGACTCTGTGCGACCCCATAGACGGCAGCCCACCAGGCGCCCCTGTCCCTGGGATTCTCCAGGCAAGAACACTGGAGTGGGTTGCCATTTCCTTCTCCAATGCATGAAAGTGAAAAGTGGAAGTGAAGTCGCTCAGTCATGCTCGAGTCTTAGTGACCGCATGCACTGGAAAGTGTATGTGAAGGTAAAACCATTATAGAAATGTTATTTTTTCATATAACTATAGTTTGTAGAGGCAATGGACACTTTGTTGCCAAGTCACTTAGACATTGTATTTGGTTATACAGTTGCTTCTTTAAATATTCTTCTTTAAATAAACTTCTAACCCATAGTTATATGGGTCTAGATTAGTGAAAGGTAAGAAGGAATACAGAGAAATTAGAGAACTTTTCCAAGGTCATATAGCCAGTAAAAAATGAGGTTAGCCTACTAGCCCTAGGGTACAGGATTAGACCCAGAACTAAGGTAGTCATATAATTTATTGTAAAATCAAGACATTTTGAGAGTAAAATCTGTGTTATTGGTAACAATGTTGATACAATAAGAATAAACTGGATCATCTTAGGAAAACTGGGATGTGTGTTTCTTATGCCATTCCAACAAGTTTAGGGCAAAAAACTTAATAGCAAACATTTCAAATGTATTAATTCTTTTTTTTTTTTTTTTTTTTTCTGCACAAAAGGTTTCTTTTTATTCATTAACATAGGCAAAGTTATTTAAGTCAATAAATTTTTAAGGATTTTTCACACGTCCTGATTCTTTCCACTGCCAATCACCATAGCTCCTCCAGGGTTGTCATCTTCAAGGTAGCCCTTTCAAAAAGTTCTGCTCAATCCACAGCTGTGATGCCTGCCACGTTGTTTTAGTTGGGCCTCTTAGATCTTCAGTGGAGTTCACTTCAAAGTTTGCCACCTGTAATCTTCAAAGACCCAATTTCCTCAAGCAGTTTACTGTAGGATCCTGTTTAGGGTCAGGAGATGGGATCTGTCTAGTTCTTAATGACAACCATAGGAAAAAAAAGTATTAGTTACTGTTGAAGATTCTGTCAAACTGACCAGTATAAGAAACTAAAAGGATACTTGTATCAGTAGAAATACCAGGTCTAATATGCACAAAGCAAAAAAACCAACGATGCCAGATACTGAATTTATATCGCACTGTCTTTTGAACAGCCAGCAGGAACAAACTGCTGAATGCAGATACCATGCAGTGCTCAAATGTATTAATTCTTGAAGTGTATTTTTCACACAGAGATAAGTACCTTGAAAACTTAAGAATAAAGAGAAAAAATAAAACAATAAATATAACTGGCAGTGGTGACTCTTCTGTTCCAACTACACCCTGGACAATCTTGACATTGTTTTCATGGGCTGATGACTCCTACAGACACAGGCAGATACGTGCTGTTTTCACAAGCTGTGTCCTAAGGGCTGATGCTGAACTGCTGCTGTAAAGCGATAGGGAAAACCATTGGTCCATAAGGTTTTTTTAAAATGGTTATTAAAGTTAAATATTTGGAATTTTAACCCTTTTATGCCCCTAGTCTGTGTTGTCTAGCGTTAGTCAAGCTGCCATAAGAATTTCTTAGAATGAAAAAAATCCATATATCTATCTATGAAAGTGAAAGTGTTAGTCGCTCTGTCACGTCCCACTCTTTGCGACCCTATGGATGTTAGCCCGCCAGGCTCCTCTGTCCATGGGATTTTTCAGGCAAGAATACTGGAGTGGGTTGCCATGCCCTCCTCCAGGGGATCTTCCTGACCTAGGGATCAAACCCAGGTCTCCTGCATTGAGGCAGATCCTTTACAGTTCGAGCCATCATATCTGAATATTACCAGGCAAATTAAATATATTTAAAATATTTATAAGAAAAATAAGGGAGAAGGAATAGGCTGTCTAGAATTGGCTCATTGCAGAATTCAACAACAGGAAAAGAACTTTATTTCTTTTATGATTTACAATTTGCAGTCAGGAAAAAACAGAAAAGTATGTGATGGCATGGGAAGTAGTTTGAGCATGAAGGTATTACAAGAGGGTAGCTCAAAATATATAATCCACACGAGAGCTATCTAACAGAATTTTTCAGCTCTGTGCTCCTGTTTTATTGAAAGAATCCAGTCACCTGCTGTTTCTTTTCTCTTGTCTCCAGATGGAATAAGCACCTGGGTAGGGTCTGCAATCTACGTTTTCAGACTAAACAAAGCTAAAATGTCTGATAAAATAGAGACAAAGCTCTCTCCTTAACCAGGGACTCAAACTAGAGCCTTCTCTTCTACTCTACCCCACCCTGTTGTTTTTTTTTTTCCATTTGATTGCCCATATCAACAGAAGTTGAGGTAACAAGAAGATGAAAATTAATATAACCAAGTGAGGACAAGTTATGATTACATTATCAAGTTGATGCCTGCTTATGCTTATGCCTACTTATGCTTTAAATGCTTAGCCTACTTCAGTTGCTTAGCATTTAAATCCAAGTTCTGATTTGAATTGTGGCAACCCTAAATTCCAACCCATGCTTCAAGTCTCAGGAATTAGAAAAGGGTGTATTAACTGTGGTACTTTTATGAGGTACATAAAACATGGAGTCAGGTCAGTGACTTACTGGTTTGCATCAAATGACTTGATATTTGATCTTTTATTCATACAGTGAATAGTTCAATTAAAATATATCCCAAATCAGAACAAGATGCTGACCATACTGGCTAAAGACATAGGAATCCAGTAGCAGGTTATAATCAATATGTCTATTTTTCTCATTCTGCCCCCTGCCCCATCCTCTCCTCCCCAATATGAAATCACATCCAAAAAACAACTTATTCTGCTCAATAAATGGCATTGTGATCTGAAGCTGGTTGAATGTGTTTATTATGAATAAATATATTTGTATAAAGTTTTCCTAGTTTAATGTGGAGGTTTCTCATTAAAGAGCTTAACTGTCCAGTCATTCAGATAGGCATTATTTTCAATGCTTGTAGCCAATTATCTAGGCTGTATTTTCTCACTGTAGTTTTCCAGTTTTTGAAATGAGAAATATCTTCCAATTATTTAGAGTAATAAACTGTGGTTTCTGCAGAAAGGTGACACCTGGAAAACTCCCTTTAAAAGTTTCAGGAGGCCTTCAGCAAATACATACTGAATCAGCTTTTCTGAATCCCTAGAGATCTCTGTCAATGCCACATAGCTATGTGTACCTGCTGACTGAGCCAGGATCTGGGCATGTTAAACAAGCCAAACCCCCTGGCTACCATATCCTAAAACACACTGCCATCAAACTCACCCTGTATAATCAAGGATACTTAGAATGTCTGTTTACTGGCTTACCTGGAGACTTATATAGATAAAATGGGACACTGGGAGTCAGTGCACCACCCCCATTCCCCTGGGATCAGACTGACAAAGAAAAGTAGCATCAATCGACCATCATGATAGAAGTCCATATAGTTTTGGACTTCCATCTAATAAAATATGTAGCTAGTGATCATCTGATGGGACACAGAAGCCTGACTGCAAGAAACATAATTCTGCAACCACAGAAATTATAATTGAGTCACCTAACAGTGATCTTCTATCTTCCATGTTTACACTGGGAGGTGAATGTTAAGTCCTATTGCTACAGAAACAGGTAAAAACATTTTCCCCATGGAGGCCATGCCATATCTCAACACAATATCATCTAAGTAAAGACAAGTCTCTTCAGGCTGGTTGGAATTGTATAACCCCAGCTATAGGTGGTGAAAAGGGGAATACTGAAGAATTCGTGAGTACTCAGAGAGTTTGTATATGGACCAGGTATGGCCATTGCTTCATGGGTTGTGGATAGAAATCCTGGCATGTGTATAGTGGAGATTTCTCCTGGTAGGAAAACACAGGTTGGGTGGTATATTGTGAAAGTCAGTGTGGGTGTTCCAGGGGAACCGAAGTGGGAAAAAGCTAGAGATGATCAGCACAGAAGGAATACAAGCTCTTGGACTATGATTAATGTTGTTTTCTATGAGGAAGTGGCAGACTGGAAAACAACTACTTAAAAATATAGAAGATGCTGTTCCAGGGAGTGAGGGAGGTGTCTAGAATGCTTCAGAGTCAGTCTCAGGAAGAGGACATACGAACACTTAGCTAATGTTTATTGATTGCTTCTTATGTGCCCAGCACTAATCTAAGTGCTTTGTTTATTTCAGATAATTTAATTCATAATAACCTTATTAGTTTGGAGAAGGAAATGGCAACCTACTCCAGTGCTCTTGCCTGGAGAATCCCAAGGACAGGGGATCCTGGTGGGCTGCCGTCTATGGGGTCACAAAGAGTCGGACACGACTGAAGCGACTTAGCAGCAGCAGCAGCAGCAACCTTATTAGTTCTATTATTGTCCTCATGTTACAGATGAATAAACAGAGGCATAGGAAGTGAAACTGTTTGCCTAAGAGTATAAAATTGGGATTTGAATGCAGACATTTGGACTCTAGAAGTCCTGTTTGCTAACCACTCTACTTGGTTCAGAGTACATCCCACTATGGGAATATCATTCAGATCAGATCAGATCAGATCAGATCAGTCGCTCAGTCGTGTCCGACTCTTTGCGACCCCATGAATCACAGGACGCCAGGCCTCCCTGTCCATCACCAACTCCCGGAGTTCACCCAGACTCACGTCCATTGTGTCAGTGATGCCATCCAGCCATCTCATCCTCTGTAGTCCCCTTCTCCTCTTGCCCCCTAATCCCTCCCAGCATCAGAGTCTTTTCCAATGAGTCAACTCTTCACATGAGGTGGCCAAAGTACTGGAGTTTCAGCTTTAGCATCATTCCTTCCAAAGAAATCCTAGGGCTGATCTCCTTCAGAATGGACTGGTTGGATCGATCTCCTTGCAGTCCAAGGGATTCTCAAGAGTCTTCTCCAACACCACAGTTCAAAAACATCAATTCTTCAGCACTCAGCTTTCTTCACAGTCCAACTCTCACATCCATACATGACCACAGGAAAAACCATAGCCTTGACTAGACAGACCTTTGTTGGCAAAGTAATGTCTCTGCTTTTGAATATGCTATCTAAGTAGGTCATAACTTTCCTTCCAAGGAGTAAGCATCTTTTAATTTCATGGCTGCAGTCACCATCTGCAGTGATTTTGGAGCCCAGAAAAATAAAGTCTGACACTGTTTCCACTGTTTCCCCATCTATTTCCCATGAAGTGACGGGACCAGATGCCATGATCTTCATTTTCTGAATGTTGAGCTTTAAGCCAACTTTTTCACTCTCCACTTTCACTTTCATCAAGAGGCTTTTGAGTGCCTCTTCACTATCTGCCAGAAGGGTGGTGTCATCTGCATATCTGAGGTTATTGATATTTCTCCTGGCAATCTTGATTCCAGCTTGTGTTTCTTCCAGTCCAGTGTTTCTCATGATGTACTCTGCATATAAGTTAAATAAACAAGGTGACAATATATAGCCTTGACATACTCCTTTTCCTATTTGGAACCAGTCTGTTGTTCCATGTCAAGTTCTAACTGTTGCTTCCTGACCTGCATACAAAGTTCTCAAGAGACAGATCAGGTGGTCTGGTATTCCTATCTTTCAGAATTTTCCACAGTTTATTGTGATCCACACAGTCAAAGGCTTTGGCATAGTCAATAAGGCAGAAATAGATGTTTTTCTGGACCTCTCTTGCTTTTTCCATGATCCAGCAGATGTTGGCAATTTGATCTCTGGTTCCTCTGCCTTTTCTAAAACCAGCTTGAACATCAGGAAGTTCACAGTTCACATATTGCTGAAAGCCTGGCTTGGAAAATTTTGAGCATTATTTTGCTAGCGTGTGAGATGAATATCATTACAGGCAGAAATATAATACATAGAGTCAGAAAGTAAAAGAAGGGAAATGTGATCAAAATTTTGCCAGTTGTTCTAAGGGAACTTTTTGCAGTCACTTCACAGTTGTTCGAAATGATTTTTAGAAGAGATGCCTGCTAACAAAGCTAATGTTTAAATCCCACTTGCCAGAGTCCAGTGTTTATTTTGGTCTAATTCAGTAATTTGGAATAATGTGTTGGGTTTTAAATCATTAAAATTTTAGTATTTACCTTCCCAAAGGGCTAACTAAGATGCTCTGTAATCAAGGACCATTCTTTATGTTTCTTTCCTTTCCTTTAGTTAAAAACAGTTTGAAATGACCAGATAACATTGTAGACTAGCCCCCATATCTTCCTCCCATTCTCTAACTTTAAGAATTTATTTACTAAGATTGTTTTTCTCGCATAAATGGTAAAAATTTTTTTAAAAAAGCACAATCAAGTAAATGTTGAAACATTATGTTTTGACAAAACTAAATCACATATTTCAAAAGAGGAACAGTGAAGCCAGCTATGAAAGACTTTTAGTCAGGGACTCAAAGATAATTTGATTGGAAATAACTGTCTGGGAAGGGCCAGAGCTTTTCTATGTCTGGGGGTCTATTTCTGTTTTGTAAATAAGTTCATTTGTTAGATTCCACATATAAGCAATATTATGTGATATTTGTCTTTGTCTGGTTTGCTTCACTTAGTATGACTGTGATTTTTTAATTGCTCTTTGCCCAGATTTATAGGGAATGTCCTATTTGGTGATATCCCTGAAAATCAGTGGAAAAGCAGCATCATGTAGGGAGAAGGGCACTGCTCGGACAGACAGCTTCAGTTCACTGTCCAGCACTTGAATGTTATTGTGTGTTGCCAGACAAGTCATTCAGTCTCCATGAATCTGTATTTCTTTTTCTGTAAGATGAGATTAAAACTACAGTTTTTACTTTGCAGAGTATTAATTAGGTGAGAAAATGTGAAGTGTCCAACACATTGCAAATAATCAGTGCATGTTAGTCAGTATGGATTGTTTTTCTAGAGAGTTTTCTCACAACTAGTTACTTTTCATTTTTTGGTTTGTTTGTTTAGGTTAAACTTCAAGCAAGTTAATTTTTTCATGGACGAATAGTCATAAAAACCAGGAGAAATTATAAAAGGAAAATTATAGTTTCCTTCCCCGCTTTATCATGATATCCCTTTCTTAGATGTATCAGTATCAATATTTTCCTTTTTCTAGACAACAAGCCAGTGAACAGCCTCAGCCTGCCTTTGTCCCAGCAGAGATGCTCGCATCATCAGGTTACTCAGGACAGTTTTTTCAGCCAGCATCCAACCAGGATTATTATTCACCATCTTCTTACATTGACAGCTTTGAAGAAGAGCCTCCTTTACTAGAAGATAAGTTAAGGAAGTGCTATTAATGTGTGTACAGCTTGAATAGTAATAGCAATCATCAGCACTTAATGCATACTATCAGCATGCTGCATATAGCGTTTTATATGATTGTTCCACATATAAATGAGAGTCTGCCAGACAGATACATTTAAACCAATGGGAGTTCGTCTCCTGTTTGTGTGGGGAAAATCTGAAGTAGATAGGTGCTAACACTATGTTGGTCTTGCAGTTTTTAAATGTTTCTTCACTGTTTCTTACATGTGGACTCCCTGGCCATCTCTAGACAACAGTGAGCATCTTCAGGCAAAGTAATTATATCAAAGTAACCACTCTTCCCACCTAGTTAATGAAGCTACTTTATAGCAGCATGTTTTACTATTTTCTGCTATGCTTGCCTGGGGGCAACAGGGGTAGTTTCTCAATATACTTTTTTTTGTTATCATGGAGAAGCGAGTTTTTTTTTGTTTTTTCCTCCTTCCTGGCTCATGTGAGCCCCCTCATCTCATCTAGGTATGACTAAGTAAGGAGGAATATGACTCCAGTAAGTAGCACTGCTGGTGGCAAGGAAACCTGGGGACCCTTGCAGATGGACGTTTCCTCCAAAGATTTCAGGGATCTCCCATCCATTGGTTCTTTTTTTTTTATTTAAAAAATTTTTGAGATTCAGCCAATTTATGTCTGCTACTTTTGTTCCTATGGCATGTCAACATGATGCTGCTGCTGCTACTGCTGCTAAGTCACTTCAGTCGTGTCCAACTCTGTGCGACCCCATAGACAGCAGCCCACTAGGCTCCTCTGTCCCTGGGATTCTCCAGGCAAGAATACTGGAGTGGGTTGCCATTTCCTTCTCCACAGTATGATGCTACAAAACTAAAATTCAAGGAGGTTTTAAATTTGGGAGCCAAGGAGAAATATTCACAGGCTAACTGCTCTCTTTTCTATGTTGTCCAATGAAAACAGATAGGTTAACGTTCCCAGTATTTTACATTAAAAGATCATTGTTTGGACACAGCCAGCTACCTGATATTAAAACATTCTTCTCTGTTTGCCTTCAAAATTAAGAAGAGGATAAAGATGTAAACTATTCAGAAAAGTACGGATAGAATTATATAATCAATTTGTTGGAACTTCAGAGGCCAGTTAAATTTTTGCATCTTTTATGCTTAACCATGCATTCTAAGTTGCCTTTACCTCTGATACCTAACCCCTGAAAGTTATAAGCTATTTTCATTAGGCATTTGCCATGACCCTGCCAACATCTCTACTTAAAAAATAAAAAAACTTATCAATTGTCTAATTATAAAAGTAATCTATATTCAAAAATAGAAATTTGGAAAATATAGAAACATATGAATAAAAATATAAAGTCCCTGAAAATTTTGTTTCTGAGACATGACTATCATTAATGATTTGATAATATTTATTCCAGCCTTTATTCTATTTTCTATGAATATATATATATATACATACACACTTAAAAATGAAATACTGCCTCTCTTTGAATATATATATTTGTAAATACTTAAAAATTGGATCATACTATGGATATGAAGTTTTGGGTTTTTTTAAAGTTACCTTATATCATAAGCATTTTTATTTTTGCATTCTTTAAAGTCATTAAATATTGTTTGAAAACATGATCTATTATATACAAGTGTATGCATGGTCAGTCACTAAGTCATGTCCAACTCATTGTGACCCCATAGACTATAGCCTGCCACACTCCTATGTCCATGGGATTATCCAGGCAAGAATAGTAGAATGGGTTGTCATTTCCTTCTCCAGGGGATCTTCCTGACTGAGGAATCAAACCCATATCTCCTGCACTGGCAGGCAGATTCCTTACCACTGAGCCACCTGGGAAGCCCATTATATACAAATATCATAATTTAAATCTAGCTCAGCAGTAAAAAAATCCATCTGCAATGCAGGAGACATAGGTACGATCTGCACTGGCAGGCAGATTCCTTACCACTGCGCCACCTGGGAAGCCCATTATATACAAATATCATAATTTAAATCTAGCTCAGCAGTAAAAAAATCCATCTGCAATGCAGGAGACATAGGTACGATCCCTGAGTCAGGAAGATTCCCTGGAGAAGGAAATGGTAGCCTGCTCCAGTTTTCTTGCCTGGAAAATCCCATGGACAGAGGAGACTAGTCTGTGGGGTCGCAAGAGTTGTACACAGTTTAGTGACTAAACCACCACCATAATTTAAATCTTAAACGTTATTCCTTTATAATAGATAATGCTTTGGTGAACATCACATTAGATAACTTTGACCTGTACAGAATCTGTCCTCAGGATCGATCTATAACGTTGGGATTGCTGGTTAAAGGCATTTACACTGTCAGACTCATCTGGAAAAATGATGAGCCAATATACCTACACAGTAGACTAGTAAATGTCTTTGTTAATTTGATAGGCAAAAAAGGCAAAAAAATAATACTTTTTATTTCTTGGTTACTAGAGAAGTTAGACTTTATTTTCATGTTGTTGACTTTTACGTCTTTCTGCTTTTAAAATCTTAAGACTTTTCCTTTCTTTTTTTATTTCTAGACATATTAAATAGTAAAGATATTTATTATTGTCTGGAATATATATTTCATGCTTTTTTCATAGATTGTGTTTGCCATCTAATTTATTTATGGGATATTAGAGCATATAGACATTTTAATATTTATGTTTTCAACCCCACAATATTTTTCTTGATAACTTTTTTCCAATTGTTCTTTGTTTAGACTATATTTCTCCAGCTCTAACTAAAGCCAGAAAGATATATCCTCTTATAGATTCTCAAATTTTTAAATTATCTTTTTGTTCTGGACTTAAATTTTTGATTCATTCAAAATTGTTTTAAGTTAGTATGTGAAGTAGAATTTAACTTTTTTATGGTTAATCAATTTTTCTTATAATATTTATTGAATATAATATTTTCTACTTGTCTCAAATACTTCCATTCTGATATTCTAAACTATAACATATTCTTCTGTGATGTCTTCTCAAATTTCAAATAGGAAATATATTAGATTTTCCCTCCTCCTTTTTCCAGCTCAGAGAAATTCCTATAATTTTTTTCTCTTTGTGATTATACTTACCAAATATATATATTAGAAATAACAGTACCTAATATAATTTTGCATTTTGAGTCTATGAAATTTCTGGACTCTGATCCAATATGCTCTTCAGCCATGGTGACTTTGTGAAGCCTCAAGCCTTATCTGTCTAAAAGGTATAAAAAGACCATATGCAGGATTTCTAGTATAAGATGATAAATGACATTTGCTAGTTTTTATTGAGTGTACACCAAAACAACCTATAAAATTATTAAGCTATAATAATTACCCCTTGCACAAAAACATGCTATTTGAAAATATGTTTGTTTATTCCTCAGTTTGCTCGCTAAAAAGCTCGCTTTCGCTTGGTTTTCTGTAAGAATGATAACTTGTGCTATGTGATAATGTGCAATCAATGTGTTAACAAATGCATCTTGATAAATAATAGTCAATTCAAATCTGTCAGACTAAAAAAATTACTGTGACATTTGGTATTTTTATTTGTAGCATAGCCTGATGTTCATATTTGAAAGGCCAATGCCATAATTTGCATAGAAAACAAAGGTATTAATTCATTTTTACAGCATATATATTGTATACTTTACTACCACTAGATGACAGCAAAACAATAAATTCTGCATTCAAATTTCATAACAGTTTCATCTTTTTTATCTTGTAAAATAAGGTGTTATATTAGAGTATTACAATTGATAAATACATATAGTCTCATTTGCATACCATGTAATAAATTTTAAAACAAAATATTATGGAAATGTATTTTGGTTAAAAATACATAAGATATTTTTTCTTATGAAAAAATTTATTAGATCTTAAGTTCATTTACTGTTTCATGACTCAATGTTGAAACATGCAAAAGTTAATTATGCCATTAAATAAGTGCCTGAAATCAGTAACAATGTCTTGTAAAACATTTTCATCTGGGTTTCTTCAAGCATAATAATTACACTTTTTGAGGAAAAAGTTATTTTGAATTAAAAGTCACTTTATTGTAGTAAAAACTGAAAGCACATTGTTAATGTAAATGTCTAAATTGAAAATAAAATTTGAAAACAACATAAGTCTCAGGTGACATCAACTTCAACTTAAGCATTTATCAATTTTTTAAATCTTCTGCTATTTTAAATATCACATTAGACAGCCTAAGCTATTTTAAATTGATGAACTGCTCATATTTTCCAAAGTATATGTTCACTAAGAAATATACAAATACACTGTAAAAGTAAAAAGGAAAGTTGAACTGTAAAATTGTTTGCTCACTATTAAATTAATTCAAATTAAATTCGTATTCTTTCTTTTCAAGTTTGGGTGGCTAGCAGTTGTCACCCTGGATGTGGAAAGAGTGAAAGATACACCTTCTATCCTAATTCAGGCCATGTCTGGCTGATATTCTGAAATTGACTAGGTCCCTATTGGAGCAAGACCCCTCTATGTCATGGCAATCATTGAAATTTCGTCTGATACCCTGTGTGTAGAATGTTAGCTCTGCAAGGTGTTTAGGTGGTACATGCCACTATAGAAGAAACTGAACTATACCCTCTCTTTGACCAAAGAGGGTTACTAAATCCTGTGAAGGGAAGTTAAGTGCCAGGTACCAATGATTTGGGAATACAATCCTTCACATGGGAGAACTGAACACACTTAAAAAAAATACAAACATTATAAGATTAGATGCACATTGACTCAATCAAAGCTATGGTTAAAAGGGTGGGTTCTTTTTCTGCTTTTCTAACCTTTTTCCGATCTCTTCCTACTTCCCCTACCCCATGGCAACCACTTTTCTACTCTGACTCTGTAAGTTTGACTTAAAAAAAATTTTTTTTTAGACTCCACATTCAAGTGATACCATGCAGTATTTGGCTTTTTATTTCTGGCTTATTTCACTTAGAAAAATGCCCCCAGGGTCCATTCATGTTGTCACAAATAATAGAATTTCTTTATTTTTTATGACTGAACAGTATTCCTGTGTGTGTGTGTGCACACACATGTGCACGCTTGGTTGCTCAGTTGTGTCCAACCTTTTGTGACCCAATGGACTGTAGCCCACCAGGAAGCTCTGTCCATAGGGATTCTCCAGGCAGGAATACTGGAGTGGGTTGCCATCACCTCCTCCAGGGGATCTTCCCAACCCAGGGATTGAACCCAAGTCTTACACATTGAAAGTAGATTATCATCTGAGACACCAGAGAAGCCCATGAATACTGGAGTGGGTAGCCTATCTCTTCTCCAGGGGATCTTCCCAACCCAGGAATTGAACTGGGGTCTCCTGCATTGCAGGCAGATTCTTTAACAGCTGAGCTACCAGGGAAGCCCTCCATGGTGTGTGTGTGTGTATATATATATATATATATATATATATATATATATATATATACACCATAACTTTTAAATCTATTCATCCATCAATGAACACTTAGGTGGTTTTGACTGTTGTACCCAATGCTGCTATCTTCCCAGGTGGCACTAATAGTAAATAACCCATCCTTGTCTGAAGAATCTCATGGACAGAGGAGCCTGGCAGGCTATGGTACATAGGGTCATAAAGAGTTGGATACGAGTGAAGTGACTTGGCATGGACATACACAGTGCTGCTATCAAAGTGGAGGTGCAGGTATCTCTCTGATATCCTGGTTTTGTTTCCTTCATATATATTCCCAGCAATGACATAGCTGGATCATATGGTAGTTCTATTTTTTTATAATATTTGAGGAACCCCCACAGCGCTTTCCATAGTGGCTATACCAATTAACAGTCCCACCAACAGTATTGACGGGTTGCCTTTTCTCCATATCCTCACCAATACTTACTTCTTTTTGATGTTAGCCATTCTAACAGGTGTTAAATGATTTTGTGATTTTGATTTGCTTTTTCTTGATGATTAATGGTGCTAAGCACATTTTCATGTACCTCTTGGCCATTTGGATGTCTTCTTTGGAAAAATGTCTATTCAATTCCTCTATCTATCCTTTAAATTGAACTGTTATCTATTAATTTATTTGAAAAGTATGAGTTCTTGTGTCAGATTCTCCAGCGCTGGAACCTAAATTTTCTATTACTGGCTTTGTGACTTTGGAAAACTTACCTCATCTCCCCAAACTTCAACCATCTAACACACAAAGTAGAAATAAACTAACAGTGCTTGCCTCCATGCGTGTCAGAAAGACCAACACATGTAAGTCTTCCAGGGCTTACAGCAAAATTCAGTAAAAACATTCAGCTAAAAGATTTCCACTCTTTCCAACTGAAACGTATGTACTTTATAGTAGTTTAGCTTCAGTTTTTCCTAACCCCCACCTCACTCTTATTCAAATTTAAGATGATAGCAGGAGGGAAATCAGCTTAATTACTGGTTCCTAACTAGTGAAATTACATTCTTCTTCCTTATAAATGTTTTTTTTTTTTTTTTTCTACATCTTAAAGTTTATCGGAGTGGTAAGAAAAGTAACTGATGTAATCCTGGAATTTATTTCTTTATTCACTGTATGTCAAGTGTCTGGGTGTTTTTCTTTTCTTTTTAATGAAAAATATATAAGAGGAACAGAATCTAGCAGAGGAGTATGTAATATGTAATGTGGCAGTCACAATTCTTTGAAAAATAAGGCACTGGAAAAAAATTACAAACGTATAAATGAGTTTAGACTCACAGACACGGCCTCAGTGATTTTGGTTATTTTATTTTACCATCACTACTCAAAAAAGAGAAAGGTTAATTGTCTCAAGAATTCAGTCTCTGAATACACACACTCAACAACACAGAGCTTTGGCCTGATTGAAATATGTGTGCACCCATGATTGCTGTTACTTGCTGAAAGAACCTTTTCTCTTCCGTGGAGTTTTACATAGTTAGCATATCATAGCTCATTAGGAGGAGCGGAAGTAAAATACCAGACCCTGGCTAAGTGTCTTCAGATTAAATAACACTGCTAATTGAAAATTAGATGTCCTTTTCATCATACGGGACTAGAATGCAAAAGTAGGAAGTCAAGAGATACCTGGAGTAACAAGCAAATTTGGCCTTGGAGTAAAAAATGAAGCAGGGCAAAGGCTAACAGAGTTTGCCCCGAGAACACACTGGCCATAGCAAATACCTTCTTCCAACAACACAAAAGACGGCTCTACACGTGGACATCACCAGATAGTCAATACCGAGATCAGATTGACTATATACTATGCAGCCGAAGATGGAGAAGCTCTATACAGTCAGCAAAAACAAGACCAGGAGCTGACTGTGGCTCAGATCATGAATTCCTTATTGCCAAATTCAGATGTAAATTGAAGAAAGTAGGGAAAACCACTAGACCATTCAGGTGACCTAAATCAAATCCCTTATGATTATACAGTGGAAGTGACAAATATTTTCAAGGGATTAGATCTGATAGATAAAGCACCTGAAGAGCTATGGATGGAGGAGGCAGTGATCAAAACCATCCCCAAGAAGAAAAATGCAAAAAGGTAAAATGGTTGTCTGAGGAGACCTTACAGTTAGCTGAGAAAAGAGAAGCAAAAGGCAAAGGAGAAAAGGAAAGATATATCCATATGAATGCAGAGTTCCAAAGAATAGCAAGAAGAGATAAGAAAGCCTTCTCAGTGATCAATGCAAAGAAATAGAGGAAAATAATACAATGGGAAAGACTAGAGACTCTTGAAGAAAATTAGACATACCAAGGGAACAGTTCATGCAAAGGTGGGCACAATAAAGGACAGAAACAGTATGGACCTAAGAGAAGCAGAAGATATTAAAAAGAGGTGCAAGAATACACAGAAGAACTATGCAAAAAAGATGTTAAAGACCCAGATAACCACAATGGTGTGATCACTCACCTAGAGCCAGACATCCTGGAATGTGAAGTTAAGTGGGCCTTAGAAAGCATCACTACGAACAAAGCTAGTGGGACTGATGGAATTCCAGTTGAGCTGCTACAAATCCTAAAAGATGATGCTTTGAAAGTGCTGCACTCAATATGCCAGCAAATTTGGAGAACTCAGCAGTGGCCACAGGACTGGAAAAGGTCAGTTTTCATTCCAATCCCAAAGAAGGGCTATGCCAAAGAATGTTCATACTACCATACAATTGCACTCATCTCACACTCTAGCAAAGAAATGCTCAAAATTCTCCAACCCAGGCTTCAACAGTACATAGGCCGAGAACTTCCAGATGTTCAAGCTGGATTTAGAAAAGGCAAAGGAACCAGAGATCAAATTTCCAATACCCAGTGGATCATGGAAATAGCAAGAGAATTTTGGAAAAATATCTACTTTTGCTTCATTGACTATGCTAAAGCCTTTGACTGTGGGAAATCCAGCAAACTGTGGAAATTTCTTCAAGAGATGGGAGTACCAGGCTACCTGACCTGCTTCTTGAGAAATCTGCATGCAGGTCAAGAAGCAACAGTTTGAACCAGACATAGAAAAATGGACTGGAGTATACCTCATGGCTGTATATTGTCACCCTGCTTATTTAACTTAATGCAGAGTACATCATGCTAAATGCTTGACTGAGTGAAGCACAAGCTGGAATCAAGATTGCCAGAAGAAATAACAATAACCTCAGATATGCAGATGACACCACCCTTAGGGCAGAAAGCAAAGAGGATCTAAAGAGCCTCTTGATATAAGTAAAGGAGGAGAGTGAAAAAGCTGGCTTAAAACTCAACATTCAATAAACAAAGATTATGGCAATCACTTCATGGCAAATAGATGGGGAAACAATGGAAACACTGACAGACTATTTTCTTCTGCTCCAAAATCACTGCAGATGGTGACTGCAGCCATGAAATTAAAAGACTCTTGCTCCTTGGAAAAAAAGCTATGATCAACGTAGATAACATATTAAAAAGCAGAGATATTACTATGCTGACAAAGATCCATCTACTCAAAGTATGGTTTTTCCAAAAGTCATATGTGGATGTGAGAGTTGGACTATAAAGTACGCTAAGCACTCAAGAGTTGATAATTTTGAATTGTGGTGTTGAAGAAGACTCTTGAGAGTCCCTTGGACTGCAAGGAGATCCAATCAGTCCATCCTAAAGGAAATCAGTCCTGAATATTCATTGGAAAGACTGATGCTGAAGCTCCAATACTTTGGCCACCTGATACGAAGAACTGACTCATTTGAAAAGTCCCTGATGCCGGGAATGATTGAGGGTGGGAAGAGAAGGGGATGATAGAAGATGAGATGGTTGGATGGCATCACAGAGTCGATGGACATAAGTTTGAGCAAGCTCTGGAAGTTGGTGTTGGACAGGGAAGCCTGGCATGCTGTAGTACATGGGTCGCAAATAGTTGGACACTACTGAGCAACTGAACTGAACTGATTTGAAAATGATGCATGTTTCATAGAACAAGTTTCAAAAGTGTTAGCAGTTGAAAACGCAGGAAAAAGAAATAACTAAATGTGCAATAGGATGGGACTTTTGGTTTGTTGCTGCTGCTGCTAAGTCACTTTAGTCGTGTCCGACTCTGTGCGATCCCAGAGACGGCAGCCCACCAGGCTCCACCCGTCCCTGGGATTCTGCAGGCAAGAACACTGGAGTGGGTTGTTAGCTACCATTATATTTTATACCTTTACTGAAAATGTCCATTTCTTTCTTCACTTTTGGCTAGATTTTAACCATATATTTGCTGCAGAGCAGGAATTTTTTCCTTGACTATATCTCTAAAATATATCCTCTAGGACACTGTGTGGGAATATACATTCTTTTTGTTTAAGGTTGCTCTGTATCATACGTATTACATAGAACTTTAGACTATGATGGTATAACAAACAGATTAAAGTGCTTTGTAAATTAATAAGTTAACTTTAATTAAAGAATATTACTCATGCTTATTTTTCTATATTTATGTTATGTCTTTTTCTTTTTTTTTTTTGCAGAACTTGGAATTAATTTTGATCACATATGGCAAAAAACCTTGACAGTGTTAAACCCAATGAAGCCAGCAGATGGCAGCATTATGAATGAAACAGATCTCACTGGGCCCATCCTGTTCTGCATGGCTCTAGGAGCCACCCTACTTTTGGTAATGAACAGCAGCCAGTTCTAGATTTTTTTTCTTTTTTAATTGAGGTAACGTTGGTTTACACCATAATCTGAGTTTCATGTTTACAATATCATATTTCTACTTCTGTATACATGACAGCCAAGTATCAGATTTTAACGTATGCCCTTCCAAATGTCATTTTTTGAAGTTGTCTTTGTAAACACAGAAAGTAGTATATCACTTTATAAACTGAAACTTGTTTAATTCATGACTACATTTTTTTTAGTAAGAGAGACATATCTACTTGAACCATAATGGCAAAAAGAAACTGTCATCACTTCTTATGACAAATTTTAAAAAATGTAAATTTAAATAGAATTTTGAAAATCAAATCACCAAGTCAGATTTTCAACAAAGCAGGAAATCATATAAATGATTTTCTTATTGTTAAGCCTTTTTCTGTTGTTTAAAAAAGACTATCAATCTGAAAAAGTTGAAGGAACATGTGAAATTTGAAAATAATAGGGCCAAAATTTTATTTCTTGCTTTCTGTGTGATTTCTGTTGTAACATTAAACAAACATCCCCTATTTACTCAATATTTTCTTTTCTGGGTTGTGTCTCCAGACTATTGCAGATATCCTGTGAGGTCTGAGATGAGTCTCCTTGTTCCTGGTTAGGCTACTATGAATAAACAGACTTGCAATGATAAGCAGTGATTTGTTTTTTCGACCTGTATATTTCCCCTGTCATTTTAGTTTTCTGTTTTTTATGAAGACATTTACCCCCCTGACGTCACCAGTTGTCTTGTGTTGGGTCTCTTTCATTCTTTAAATTTGGGAGCAATGATATTCAGTTCAGTTCAGTTCAGTCGCTCAGTCGTGTCCGACTCTTTGCGACCCCATGAATCACAGCAAGCCAGGCCTCCCTGTCCATCACCAACTCCCAAAGTTCACCCAGACTCACGTCCATCGAGTCAGTGATACCATCCAGCCATCTCATCCTCTGTCGTCCCCTTCTCCTCCTGCCCACAATCCCTCCCAGCATCAGGGTCTTTTCCAATGAGTCAATTCTTCGCATGAGGTGGCCAACATACTGGAGTTTCAGCTTTAGCATCATTCCTTCCAAAGAAATCCCAGGGCTGATCTCCTTCAGAATGGACTGGTTGGATCTCCTTGCAGTCCAGGGGACTCTCAAGAGTCTTCTCCAACACCACAGTTCAAAAGCATCAATTCTTCAGCACTCAGCTTTCTTCACAGTCCACTCTCACATCCATACATGACCACTGGAAAAACCATAGCCTTGACTAGATGGACCTTGTTGGCAAAGTAATGTCTCTGCTTTTTAATATGCTATCTAGGTTGGTCATAACTTTCCTTCCAAGGAGTGAGCGTCTTTTAATTTCATGGCTGCAGTCACCATCTGCAGTGATTTTGGAGCCCAAAAAAATAGTCTGACATTGTTTCCACTGTTTCCCCATCTATTTGTCATGAAGTGATGGAACCAGATGCCATGATCTTAGTTTTCTGAATATTGAGCTTTAAGCCAACTTTTCACTCTCCTCTTTCACTTTCATCAAGAGACTTTTTAGTTCCTCTTCACTTTCTGCCATAAGGGTGGTGTCATCTGCATATCTGAGGTTATTGTTATTTCTCCCGGCAATCTTGATTGCAGCATGTTCTTCTTCCAGCCCAGCGTTTCTCATGATGTACTCTGCATATAAGTTATATAAGCAGGGTGACAATATACAGCCTTGACGAACTCCTTTTCCTATTTGGAACCAGTCTGTTGTTCCATGTCCAGTTCTAACTGATGCTTCCTGACCTGCATATTGGTTTCTCAAGAGGCAGGTCAGGTGGTCTGGTATTCCCATCTCTTTCAGAATATTCCACAGTGTATTGTGATCCACGTAGTCAAAGGCTTTGGCATAGTCAATAAAGCAGAAATAGATGTTTTTCTGGAACTCTCTTGTTTTTCATACATCCAGTGGATGTTGGCAATTTGATCTCTGGTTCCTCTGCCTTTTCTAAAACCAGCTTGAACATCTGGAAGTTCACGGTTCACGTATTGCTGAAGCCTAGCTTGGAGAATTTTGAGCATTACTTTACTAGCGTGTGAGATGAGTGCAATTGTGTGGTAGTTTGAGCATTCTTTGGCATTGCCTTTCTTTGGGATTGGAATGAAAACTGACCTTTTCCAGTCCTGTGGCCACTGCTGAATTTGCCAAATTTGATGGCGTATTGAGTGCAGCACTTTCACGGCATCATCTTTTAGGATTTGAAATAGCTCAACTGGAATTCCATCACCTCCACAAGCTTTGTTCGTAGTAATGCTTTCTAAGGCCCCCTTGATTTCACATTCCAGGATGTCTGGCTCTAGGTGAGTGATCACACCATCGTGATTATCTTGGTTGTGAAGATCTTTTTGTATAGTTCTTCTGTGTATTCTTGCCACCTTTTCCTAATATCTTCTGCTTCTGTTAGATCCATACCATTTCTCTCCTTTCTCAAGCTCACCTTTGCATGAAATGTTCCCTTGGTATCTCTAATTTTCTTGAAGAGATCTCCAGTCTTTTCCATTCTGTTGTTTTCCTCTATTTCTTTGCATTGATCACTGCAGAAGGCTTTCTTATCTCTTCTTGCTATTCTTTGGAACTCTGCATTCAGATGCTTCTATCTTTCCTTTCCTCCTTTGCTTTTTGCTTCTCTTCTTTTCACAGCTATTTGTAAGGCCTCCTCAGACAGCCATTTTGCTTTTTTGCATTTCTTTTCCATGGGGCATTAGGAGTCACCAAAAAAGAATATTTTTCCTCCTAAGTTTAGAAGATATTCTATTTCATACTTTAGAAAAATGTTTTCTCCCCCTCAAAAAAGGAGAGAAAAATAAGAAATAGGAAAGGCTTATGGTTTTACATTAAGGAGGTAATGACAGCACATTAAAAGCAGAGGATGAAAAAGATGGTCAAGCCAGTCTGACAAGTACAGTTTCATTAAGGCACAAAATGGTAAACTTGGCAAGAGAGATGATACAGAAAATTTAAGATGCTAGGAAAAGTCCTTAAATTAATTATTCAGTTCACTTCTGTTTCTTACAGCTATCCACTCCCCTAATGCAGCTATACTTCTCAAAAGTAGCTATGAAATGTATTTGCAACTAAATTAATTTTCACTTTGCATTACTAAGTACATAATACTAATCAAAATTCTGATAGAAATCTAGTTTGTGCATTGTAACTTGGTCGATAAGTACGTCATGTTTATCCAATACAATAGTATTTAGTTATGGCATCTTATTTCTTCCTTTGAACTACAGCAAATGCAAATACTCTGCAAGTATAACACTATATCAACTAGAGTTTTAATTCAGTTTCAAACATTCCTTCTGCCTTTGCCACAGTAATTTGATAATATTAGATTAAGTTAGATTAATATTAGATTAAGTTGCAAGTAAGACCATGTCAATTAATCAAATAGTCAGAAACAATTAATTTAACATATTAACTCTTGTTTCTTTTTCAGGTAATTTGTAATATAACAGCTGTTTGTTTTTTCGTAGAAAATATTACTATTACCATCTCCTAAAGGAAAAAATTAATCCCATTAAGATCTTTTTTGGGTACATTATGTTAGTTGGAATTATTTAAATAGCCTCAATTTTAAGTGTAAAACAATACAAACAAAGAACTCAACTGAGAGTGAAAAATTTGGATCTGCCCCTAACTTTGCCTCCAGATAAGATCCTGAACCTTTTATTTCTTATTTCTAGGCCTCCATTTTTTTTCACTTTGAAGACAAAAAAAAAAAAGGCTTATACAAGTGATTCTTAAGGTTCATTTCAAATCTGAAATTTTAGGAAATGTGTAAAAATTCATATTTTCTCAAAGATTTTAAGCAGCTATTCTCACTTCAACTTTACTATCACATGCAGTTACTCCGGAATTGATTCTGATACTTGTAGAACAATAAGGACTGAAAAACTCAGCTGGATATTAATAAAGCCATATTTTAACTCAGAGTCCATTTGAGGCTTTAACCCTGTCCTGGATATCTGAAATTAAAATGTAAAAGATGATTTTATGAGCTGGTAGTGCACTATAATAAAGAAAGCAAGACTCAATCCAGAAACAATATTCAAATCTGCTCATTATCTCCAGAGGTGTAATATTCATAGTCACATACTCATCATTTTTATGATTTATGTTGATACAAAGCACAATATCTTTTAGGGGACTTTCTTCATGTTGCAGGAAGCAAACCAGAAAGAACAGCTTCAAACACTCAACACAGATTTAATTTTACTTATTTTTCCTCTTAAAATTATTTTCAGCCCCCAAACCATAAACACAAATGTTTTAAAATTATGGCTCCATTTAATTTTTCTAGTAGAGCTGTAAGTGTGATCTGGAAAAGGGATATGCATGGCCAATATAAAAGCATAATCAAGAATAAGAAGTATTTCAAATAAGATGTAGTAATGGTACAATGATGATCTCAAACATTTGAAATGTAAAAAGAAATTGAACATTTATTTTCCAGTTCAATTACAAGCCCTTATTAGAATGTGAAACAAATTAAAAAATGAGAAAGGCCCCTGCCAAATGGAATTAAGCCTCACACTGGATAATCTAACAAGAGAAAGAGATAAAAAGAGAAGTCAGTAACTGATATGAAAAAGGACAATTTTACTACCAAATTAATTTAATCCACCCTCTGTTTACCCCATTCACAAAACTGGTTAGAGTCATGGGCCAGCTACGTGTCCTTTGAGTGTAGGGAAGTTGTGTGTCACCATTACAACTATTTGTACCTCTGAATTATCCCATCCAATTAAATGTCAAGTAAAATGTCTCTCTAATACATGAAAGTTATTTGAAATTGTCACGATTTTCCAAGTGGAACAAACTCATCCAATAGTGCAGTTCATAACTGATGTGGTTCTTTTAGCATACCCATTAGCATTATCAGCATTACTTCACAAAATAGCCAGAAGGACTTATTATGGCTAATGCAGGAGAGAATTCTGCAGCATAGCTCAGGGACATTTTGTGAAAGAACTTAGTAGTGATCAACTTCCCTAACTGCAGAGGAAGAAAAATTCAAAATAGCTTGACAGTTTTGAACAATAAAATGGTCATGATATTCTCCGTTAATTGACTACAAAATAAATATCTCTTTATTCTGTAAGATATAAGGACTTCATGAATAACAGCTATGGAAAAGAAAAAATGACAGCGAAAAAGCTCTCTCTCTGTGAATCAGTTTTGTTGGTTTTGTATAATTTCCATGAAAATCAGAGTCAGCCTCTTCAATCTTTATCTAGAATTTCTAACCAGCTTAATGTATATATAAAAATGACATGCATTTTTTACTGGAGATTTGGCATCCTCGGATAGCAAACATTAAAATATCTTCTGTTGAATCAACAATAGTTTGTCACTTTCCCTGGATGAGTTTAATGGAGCTGCTTCAGCAACAAGTCTCCAGTATTGTGCGGGTGATGGCTATCTGATGAATCCTCAGATCAGCAGTCTATCCTGAATACTTTAGTCTGACTTCCTTTAACAATACCTTTATGATTCACTATTGCTTGCTTTATGTAAATCAGTTTTTCATAAAGTCTGTTTAGTTAAGCTGGTAGTAGGCATTATGAAAACAGGATTCTCCAGTCACATAAGTTTGGGATATGCTAGTTTGCATGTGTGTGCATTCTCAGTTGTGTCCACCTCTTTGGGACGCCACGGACTGTAGCAGCCAGGCTTCTCTGTCCATGGGATTTTTCCCAGCAAGAATACTGGAGTGGGTTGCCATTTCCTCTTTCAGGGAATCTCTGACCCAGAGATCGAACTCATGTGTCCTACATCTCCTGTGTTGGAAGATGGATTTGTGGCTCGTCTGATAAAGAATCCGCCTACAATGCAGGAGACCTGGGTTCTATTCTTGGGTTGGGAAGATCCCCTGGAGAAAGGAATGGCTACCCACTCCAGTATTCTGGCCTGGAGAATTCCATGGACAGTATATCCATGGGGTCACAAAAAGTCAGAGACGACTGAACGACTTTCACTTTCATTTTCTTTGCTACTGCGCCACCTGGGTCCCCTTGTTCTGTCACTTATTGGAGCTTCTGCAGGTATTAAGGGCCTAAATTGTAGAGCCAGACTGCCTGGGTTCAAGCTAAGCCTCAGTGCTTGCATTATTTTACTTTAGGCAAGTCCCATAATCTCTCTGCACCTCAGTTTCTTCCTGTGTATAATGGGTACAACAATGATACCTACTCATTATATAGTGTGGATTAAATAAATTAATTTATGTAGAATCTCTAGAACAGGACCTAAGATAGTAAATGCAACAGATGTTTGATAATATTACTATTATGTCTTATAAATCTCCAAGACTAAATCGGAATTTTTTATTCATTTATTCATTCATTTAATTGTGCAACAAATAAGGAAAGAAAATATATCCTCACCTATGCCTAGTACCCCAACAGGCAATCTATAATAAAAATATCAGTCTGGGGATATAAGCATGCTTGTGCCATCCCATGTATAGAGGGGATTTTTTTCATGACCTGAATCTATATTACAATCAGTTTTTCTTTAGAGCTCCCAATCTCCTGATGCTTATACTCCAAAGACATGAATAACATTGAGCTGAATGATTCGAAAGTATTCTCTGCTTTGTTGACAATCTGGTTTCTTCTTGATGTTCATTGTGTATCCAAACGGTTTTCTTCCCATTGTTTCAGGCAGGAAAAGTCCAATTTGGTTATGTGTATGGCATGAGTGCCATTGGCTGCCTAGGTATTCATGCCTTACTGAACTTGATGAGCTCTTCAGGAGTGTCCTATGGCTGCGTGGCGAGCGTGCTGGGATACTGCCTGCTCCCCATGGTCATCCTCTCCAGCTGCGCCATCTTCTTCTCACTGCAGTAAGTGTCTGTGTTAGTAATTGACCCCACATGTACAAACATCGCTGAAGCTTGCCGCATCAGTGCAACAATGAACCTCTTTCTGATCATTTTCGTAGGAAGATTGGGGAAACTGGCTATTAAAAGCTACATACAGTTTCAGGAAAGTAGGTCGGTTTTGGCTCAGGTGCTATTCCTATTTCATGATTTAAAAAATAAATTAAACCAAGTTATCTTTAAAATTGGTACTTCGTTCGTGGTCACATTCTTCAATATGAACTATTGCCATGGGTAATATAACCAACTACAGAAAATTCACTTGTTTGAATTAGGAAGAGTAAGTGCCTGGTGAATCCTGACAAATTGCTTCAGCTCCCAGGCACTCTGCCTTCTAGGAGGGAAGCAACTGTTCTTTCTCAGCTGGGCTCCTTGTAGTGCAGAACTCCCAGGAACCCTGGTGAGAATATTGATGCTAGAAAACTTCATAGCATATACACTCAATCAATATTTTTTTTCTTTTTTACTTCCTGGGCAGTTAGTATTTGTAATTCAAAAATATACATAAGGATTCAGTGAATACACTTCTGTTGGGCACTTTCCTAGGGCAAATACAGAGCACTACCACTTTGGGCTGGGGAGAGCAAGTAATTCCATAGTTCTTTATCACCTCCCAAGCTCCAAACCCAATTAGAAATATATCATTTGCTACCAGTGCTCATTTTTCCATATAGACACAATTCACATTTTTTTCTCGGATGATCCAAGTTTTAGGTTATTAACACTATATTGGATAGGTTATTATACAGACTTTGTCAATGCCAGATAAACATTTTAGAAAGACTAATATTTTTGTTTAGATATAATCTCAAATATTTTCTTCATAACATTATTGAGAAATGCATAGATAGAAGTGCTTTTCTGTTTTAATATGGTTTCATTTTGAAAATAACACTTAAAAAAAAAATTATTCTAGGATAGTTGACTTACAATGTTGTGTTAGTTTCAGTTGTACAGCAAAGTGAATCTGTTGCACATATATCCACTATTTTTTGCATTCTTTTCCCATATGGGGTAGTACAGGGTATTAGATATATCTCAATAAATATACCTCTAGCTCACATTGTTGGCTTCCCTTCCCAGGGAAGGGGGAAAGATTTCCCTCTACAGAGCAGAGTTCCCTGTGCTGTACAGTAGGTTCTTATTAGTTATCTACTTTACATGTAATAGAGTGTATATGTCATTCACAATCTTCCAATTTATCCCTCCCACTCTTTACCTCCTGGTAACCTTAAGTTTGTTGGAAGTAATGGTCTTCAGAATAACATAGAGCAAACCCTTACTTTACCAGTGAGTACTCAACACTTAAAAAAGAGGAATACAATGGCAAATGGAAACCTTGAATGTGTAAGTACAATGTGAAAAGTGAATGAATGTCACTCAATAGTGTCCAACTCTTTGTGATCCCATGGACTGTAGCCTGCCAGGCTCCTCTGTCCATGGAATTCTCCAGACCAGAATACTGGAATGGTTAACCATTCCCTTCTCCAGGGTATCTACCCAACCCAGGGATAGAACCCAGGTCTCCCGCATTGCGGGCAGATTCTTTACTGTCTGAGCCACCAGTGAAGCCCACAATGTGAGTTAGGTGTATATTTCCTGAGTCTTGTCCCTGACTTTTGTATATCATGTTCTTTAACTAGCTCTTCTGTTTACTATGTTGTTTGATATGGATGTTTGACATGTTACTAGAGAGTTCAGTTTTACAATTTCTATTTTGTCAGATGCTTTTGCCAAAGAATACTATAATGATCTGCCATTTAAAATTTTTTATGTTTTAGACATTATTTCTCACAAAGTTGAGCTTTGGGGCATCTTAAATCACTCTGGATTATTAAAAGAACAAAATAAAAACTACAACTCAAATTTTGAGAATCATCAGTAGTCTGATATTTTTCATTAGACTTTCATTCTGAAATGTTAAGGATGATTTAAGAATCCATTAAGTTATATTAATAAGGAACAACTAACTGATCCCTAAAGACCATGAAACTGAGGTTACCTTTTTGTGCGTATCACTATAACATTCAAATGAATCATATATAATCTCACATTTTTCTTCACAAAAAACTGGTAAATTGAATCCTCTAAATTTTATTTCTAATAGCATTAATTAAGCCAACAGACATAATATTTATTAGAGTGCTTTAAAATGTGTTTGGTTTATTTACAATCCTAAGCCACTGCAAACTACACAGTGTACCTTTCCACTTGTTTTGCTTTGGTTCCACTGTTAAGAGTGGGTATTTCTGTCATTGTCACAAATAATAAGCACAATCCTCAATTTCAGATTGAACCAGATCAAGTGAGGCAGTGTAGTTTGATGGCAAACATAACAATATGCTGCTGGGAGTTAGCAGCTCTTGACTTAATGTCCATCTTACTTGCAATTTTTGTCAAGTCACTTCATTCTCCTTTCTTCCTAAAGAACCAATTGCCTCCATAGTTACTTTTTGAAGACATGAATTTGAACAAATCCATTTCAATATTATAAAAATCTACACCCACACCAACCAAAGGGATCTTCAGCAATGAGTTGGGAGGCCACACACATCTGTGCCTTCCTGCTCCATCTGTTCCCTCCCTGAGCTGTGTCAGGCTTTGCTGTCTCAGACAAAAACCCAGGACATGGCCCTGGAGCACTGGGGGGTGGGAACCCCACTGGAATTCAAGTCCAGTCATTTTTATGCTCATACAGTGGGCAAATTTAGGAAGAAAGCAGGGAATAGAAATTTGTAGTTATAAAAGAAGTCTCTAAACATAGTTCATATAAAAGAATTTTAGTAATTGTGATTTTGACTTATGAAAGTGACTGTGCTGCTGCTGCTAAGTCGCTTCAGTCGTGTCCGACTCTGTGCGACCCCATAGACGGCAGCTCATCAGGCTCCGCCGTCCCTGGGATTCTCCAGGCAAGAACACTGGAGTGGGTTGCCCTTTCCTTCTCCAATGCATGAAAGTGAAAAGTGAAAGTGAAGTCGTTCAGTCGTGTCCGACTCTTAGCGACCTCATGGACTGCAGCCTACCAGGCTCCTCCGTCCACGGGATTTTCCAGGCAAGAGTACTGGAGTGGGGTGCCATTGCCTTCTCCGGAAAGTGACTGTAGGTCAATCCTATTTCCAGTAATCTGAGCTTTTACCTACCTATGAAATATTTAGCTTCTAATGGTGAACTTGACTCAAAATTCTAACTGGCCGAGGCCTTTAGTTCCTATTACCCTTCACCCTCATTTTACAAATGGAGGAAATATACCAAGGACATTTTAGAGGCAGCTGTGTGATTCAATAACTTCTTTCTCTCCTGGTATAAGATAACCGTCTCTTTGGTCTCTGCTGTAGGGGCACCTTTGGAACTGTGTCGGCACTGGTCATCATTGGCTGGTGTAGTCTCTCAGCCTCCAAAATCTTCACGTCAGCTTTGGCCATGGAAGGACAGCAACTTCTCATTGCCTATCCTTGCGCCTTACTTTATGGACTCTTTGCCCTCGTAACAGTTTTCTGAAGAATGCTCAAGATGGCATTACAGGATTCTATTTGTTTGCTGTTCAGGTTATCTTGGAAATGGTTTAGCGTTCACATTTGGTCATATGATTTCTGTTTTTATCGCTAAGAGAATAATAAGCAGAGAGACAAAACAGCACTTAAGGATGGGACTCTAATAGGCTGTTTGGTTTGAATGATGATTTGCTTTTTGGTTGGTGCATTAAAACAATTTAAAATACTTTAAGATAAAAGGATATATAGTTGTTGTACTGATGGACTCTATTTTTCTTAATGGATGCATTTCTGAGAAATTGTAAGGAAGTAAAATCATACTTGACTGGGTAGAGGAAATCCACACTGAGCCTTCTGAGAAAACGTCATGACATTTCAAGCTGTGTACAAGTGGTTAAAGTCACACTGTGCAGGACCTTTGGAGAATTGCAGGGGAGGATTATTTACAGTTTTATTCACCTGAGAACTGAATCTCCTATTCCTCTGTTCATTTACTTCCCCAACTGTTGTTTGGTTCCATTTGAACAATGCATTCATTCACCAGTTTGAAGCCCTCATTTCCTTCTTACTTAGTTTAGACACCATGGTTCATTGCTATAATTTCTCCCTTGAACATGTATGTCCTCAGTAAGCTTGCCATTTGCTCCCTGAATAGATGAATGTGAATGGAGGAAATGCTACTTGTTTCTCCTTTATTATAGTACTACATCTTAAACGGCTGCTCTGTACTACCTTTCAAATCCTACTGTATTACCCTACCAAATTCACTTTTTCACTTTCTGAGATAATTGTTTCAAACAATTTCTTCACTAGGGCTTTCCTGGTGCCTCAGTGGTAAAGAATCTGCCTGCAATGCAGGAGATGCAGGTTCGATCCTTGGGTTGGGAAGATCCCCTGGAGAAGCAAGATCCCCTGAAGTAGCAACCCACTTCAATAGTCTTGCTTTGGAAATCCCATGAGAGGAGCCTGTCAGGCTATAGCCCATGGGATTGAAGGAGTCAGACACAACTTAGCGACTAAACAATAACTACAACAATTTTTTCACTACTCAGATCTCTAATACTCTTTTCTGTTAGTTGATGACTTTTCTTATTTTATTGGAAAAAAGAAACATCTAGAAGAAAATTACATCTTCCCATCATAGATCTATCAACCTACATGCATCTTTATAGATATATATATATATATCTATACATTTGTGTGTATACATATGTGTATATTTACATAAGCACAACATTCCCCCTTTAAAAGCCAGAGAACTGGGCCATCATTGGAGAGTGATGTTGAATTAAAGAATTTTTATTTTAAGATGAGAGACATTGAAAGATGGTTTTGTGCTAATACAAATGATAGGTAAAGAGGAAAACATTGATTGTGCAGGTGGAGGGGCTGGGTGTGGAGGGGAAAGGAGACAATGACAAGGGGGAACATGTGATGTGTGAATGTGTGAAAGACCTGTGCATATGGCAGGGCACATACATAATTACCAAACATCTGCTCCTGTGATTGTCCTGTGAATTACCCCTCTCCCCTTTGAAGCTCCAGACCCCTATCCCATTCCTTAGCTCAGGATGGCATATAAGCCTCAGTTGCTCAACTTGCTTTTGAGTCTTGTATCTTTGGGGCTTCTATATGAATGAAATTAAATTTGTTTTCTCCTGTTAATCTATCTTATGTTAACTTAATTATTTGGCCAGCCAAAGAACCTAGAAGAGAAGAAAGAAAAAAATTTTCCTCCTCTACAGTGGGTGTTGATTACTGTAGTAAAGAAGACAAAAATGGCTGCAGCCTGAATAGAAATTGCACTGGGAGTGGGGAAAAAATAGACAATAAAACAGTAAGCAATGAATAAACAAGATAATTACAGAATTACGAGAAGGATACTAAGGAGGAACATGTAGAGGAGAAGGCAGTGCTGTGGTGTTAAACTTCTGTACTTTATAATTAATAAATGAACCTGTTAACGAATTATAGTGCTTCCTTAAGTTCTTGCTTTTTCTACTTGGACTAAATTGGTCTTACTGTTTGTTTAAGGGAGATGAAGCAAAAATGCTGTTTATGATAATAATTTTTCTGTGGTATTATCCTAACAATTTCTTAGAGCTATATTTATATTACAGATTTTAATTTTTTACCTTTTAGAAAGTATTTTAATTTTTAAAATATTATAGGTAAAAGTTGCTCTAAATTTAGGATTTAGGTTCACATTGTTTTTCTGTGTATAAAAACAGTTATACCCCAAAAAGTTTTGATTCTTTTACTATGAAAAATGATAACATCTTATAAAAAAACACCATAAACAAAATACTAAATGTTTTGTAACAGCAAGGAATAAGAATAAATTCATTTAATAGTTCCTAACAGCAGAATTTTAAAATACTTAAGAATTAATGTAAAAATAAATATAAATGGTGTCTATGAAAATAATTATAAAATATTAGAGGCACTTTTTAAAAAGATCAGATATGTTGACAGATATCCTATATCCCAGGATAAGAAAATTGGACTATGTAAAATAATGTTCTCCAAATAAATGTATAGGCTTAATATAATTCCAATTAAAAAAAATCAAGGAATATTTTTCTTGGAAACTAGCAATGACTTTAATGTTAATCTGAAAAACAAATGTGTAACTGTGAAAAATTGAAACAATCAAAAAATATGTTACAATAGGCAATAAGTTAAATCAGGTTTTGTTCATCTCGATGGTTGAATGCTAGGCAACTCCATGAAAATATTTTGGAAAATGATACATGAGAAAATGCATGTGCAAAATTTTCATAATTTTGTTATTTACTGAAGACTTACTATGCATTGACCTAGAAGCTTTACATTATTAACTCCCTTAATGCTGACCATAACTCCATGAAGTTTTCTTATCACCTCTGTTTTACAGATGAGGCTACTAGTTACAGATTGGCCAAATAACTTGCCCAAGATTACTCAGTCGATAACCAGGATTTGAATCAGAACTGAATTCCAGTGTCCATAACCACAACTTCACCCTCCTGTTACTGAGCAAAAACTGCTTTGCATTTTCCCATGAGCGTCAATATGTCTACCACTTCTACTCAGATCATCCTTTTCCCTTGACCTTAGCCACTACTAGAAAGAGCCAGAGACCTTACCTGCTGGGGAATAATAATAAAATGATAAGATAGAAGAAGAATCCAGAGTGTCTAACAGGAATAAAGCAACACCTTCATGATTCTTGGGTTCATTTCTGAACTCTAGTTGAAATAAGCTATGCAGAGTCAGACCTAGTTGGCATTTGAATAAAAAAATCTCATGAAGTATAGGGCTTTCCTCTCATTCCAAGTAGGGTTTGCATTATACGGATTTGTATGGATTGGAGATATTTTCCTTTGTTAATAGTGCTGTTTATGGTCAGTAGGATGTGTTACAGAACAAATGATAAAGTGAAAGGCACTTAGGGTACACAACTAGAGATACATCTTTTTGGTTGAATAAGTAAGTCATGTCCAACTCTGTGATCCCAAGGACTGTAGCCCCTCCACGCTCCTCTGTTTATGGAATTCTCCAGGTAAAAATACTGGAGTGGGTTGCCATTCCCTTCTCCAGGGGATCTTCCCCACCCAGAGATCAAACCTGGGTCTCCTACATTGCAGGCAGATTCTTCCCCATCTGAGCTACAGGGCGGAACCCACTTTATTTTGGTGGAATAAGCCCTTAAAAACTTTTTCCCTTTTGCTCAAATGCTTTCAATTTATTTTATCTGAGAATGTAACATTTTCCACTTTTCTGTTTTTACTCTTGAATGAAAGTTACAGGTTATGTGTAAAAGTTAAATGGCACATTTGGAGTCAAGAGATGGCCTTCATTTCTACAGGAATGAATGGGGACATGTGCTGAAAATAAAAGTCCCGAATTACTGAGACTCAAGTGCCCCAGTTCACAGTGGTTTAACTAGGGCAGTGGCCTTTGCAACATTTGATGACAGATGACTTTCTACTTTGCTCTGGTTCCCAGTGAAGAATGTTAAATGTAAAATCACATTGACAATCTCCTGCTCCGCTTTTTCTTAGAGCACCGTAGGTTCTGTTCTATTTTTCAGTGACATAATGAAGGATCTATTTTTTCAAATCAATTTTCACTTATGAGTGTAAGTCTGGGGCAATTTTAAATGAGTGTTCTGGTAAGGAGAACAAGCAATTCTTGGACAATGGCAGGAAGTATAAAAGTTCAACTCTGACACCATATACCCAGTGGCAGCATCAGATGCCACAGGTCTTAGCCTAACCCTTCTCCTACTTCAACCCCAAGCCCGTATTTTTGGGCTGTACTTCTGACCAACTGGCTATGAAGCAGGGGTTCCTCCTCTTAGGGTTAATTTACTAAAGCATTTCACAGAACTCACTTACTAGATTACTGGTTTATTATGAAAGGATATAATATAGGATACAGATAAAAATCCACATGAATGAGATGTGTAGAGCAATGCATGGTGAAGGGAGCCTCCATACTCTCTTAAAGGATGCCACTCTCTCCAAATCTCCATGTGTTTACCAAACCAGAAACTCTCTAAACACAATCCTTTTGAGTATTTTGCTGTTGTAGTTGTTCAGTCACTCAGTCACGTCTGACTCTTTGCAACCCATGTACTCTGGCCCTCCAGGCTCCTCTGTCCATGAGATTTCCCATTCAAGAATACTAGAATACTAGAGTGGGTTGCCATTTCCTTCTCCAGAAGATCTTCCTGACTCAGGGATTGAACCCACACCTGCATTAGCAGGCAGATTCTTTACCACTGAGTCACTAGGGAAGTCCCATTTAGGGTGTTTATAAAGGCTTTATTTATATGCAAAGAAATAGAGGAAAACAATAGATGGGAAAGACTGGAAATTTTCTTCAAGAAAATTAGAGATACATTTCATGCAAAGATGGGCTCGATAAAGGATAGAAATGGTATGGACCTAACAAAAGATACTAAGAAGAGGTGGCAAGAATATGCAGAAGGACTATACAAAAAAGATCTTCATGACCCAGATAATCACAATGGTATGATCACTAACCTAGAACCAGACATCCTGGAATTCAAACTCAAGTGGGTCTTAGGAAGCATCACTATGAACAAAGCTAGTGGAAGTGGTGGAATTCCAGTTGAGCTACTACAAATCCTAAAAGATGATGCTATGAAAGTGCTGCACTCAATATGCCAGCAATTTTGGAAAACTCAACAGTGGCCAGAGGACCAGAAAAGGTCAATTTTCATTCCAATTCCAAAGAAAGGCAATGCCAAAGAAAGCTCAAACTACCACACAATTGCACTCATCTCACGTGCTAGCAAAGTAATGCTTAAAATTCTCCAAGCCAGGCTTCAACAGTACGTGAATAGAACTTCCAGACATTCAAGCTGAACTTAGAAAAGGCCAAGGAACCAGAGATCAAATTGCCAACATCCGTTGGACCATCAAAAAAGCACAAGATTCCAGAAAACATCTACTTCAGCTTTATTGACTATGCCAAAGTCTTTGACTGTGTGGATCACGACAAACTGTGGAGAATTCTGAAAGAGATGGAAATACCAGACCACCTGACCTGCCTCCTGAGAAATCTGTATGCAGGTCAAGAAGCAACATTTAGAATTGGACACGGAACAACAGACTGGTTCCAAATCGGGAAAGAAGTATGTCAAGGCTGTATATTATCACCCTGCTTATTTAACTTATATGCAGAGTACATCATGAGAAATGCTGGACTGGATGAAGCACAAGCTGAAATCAAGATTTCCGGGAGAAATATCAATAACCTCAGATATACAGACGACACCACTCTTATGGCGGAAAGTGAAGAAGAGTTAAAGAGCCTCTTGATGAAAGTAAAAGAGGAGAGTTAAAAAGTTGGCTTAAAACTCAACATTCAGAAACCTAACATCATGACATCCAGTCCCATCACTTCATGGCAAATAATGGGGAAACAATGGAAACAATGACAGACTTTATTTTGGGGGACTCCAAAGTCACTGCAGATGGTGAATGCAGCCATGCAATTAAAAAACGCTTATTCCTTGGAAGGAAAGTTATGACCAACCTAGACAGCATATTAAAAAGCAGAGACATAACTTTACCAACAAAGGTCCATCTAGTCAAAGCTTTGGTTTTTCTAGTGGTCATGTATGGATGTGAGAGTTGGACCATAAAGAAAGCTGAGTGCCGAAGAATTGATGCTTTTGAACTCTGGTGTTGGAAAAGACTCTTGAGAGTCCCTCAGAGTGCAAGGAGATCCAACCAGTTCCTCCTAAAGGAAATCAGTCCTGAATATTCATTGGAAGGACTGATGCTGAAGCTGAAACTCCAATAGTTTGGCCACCTGATGTGAAGAACTGACTCATCTGAAAAAACTCTGATGCTGGGAATGATTGAAGGCAGGAGGAGAAGGGGACAACAGAGGATGAGATGGTTGGATGGCATCAGGGACTCAATGAACATGAGTTTGAGTAAACTCTGGGAGTTGGTGAGGGACAGGGAAGCCAAGTGTGCTGCAGTCCATGGGTCACAAAGAGTCAGACATGACTGAACTGAACTGAACTGAAAGGTTTTATTGCATAGTCATAGTTGATTAAATCATTGGCCATTGTAGATTGATTTAACTTTCAGCCCCTCTCCCCTCCCCAGAAGTGGGAGGGTAGGACTGAAAGCTTCAATTTTCTAATTGTATGGTTGGTTCTCCTGACAACCAGCTTGAGTGAGATCCTAAAGTCACCTCATTAGCAAAGAAAGAGCCACCCTTGCACTTATCATTTCCAAGGTTTTTTTTAAAAAATTATTTTATTGCATACATATATTCCAAAGATATATATATATATATATATATAATTATTATAGATTTTTTAAGTTTAAAAAACCAGCCAAGGTGTGTGTATAGTCAGTCCACTCAAGATGGCTGTTCTCTTGCTCTCTGTACATCTCCTGCTCAACCAATGTCTGTTTCACCTACACCCTACTCAGATGACTGACCTTCCTACATACTGTCCCTCATCCCAGCTAGTGATTGTTCTTAATAAAGGTGATGAGGGGTGTGCCCCTCTGCTAGTTTCTCTGGTAACCAATGAGCTAATTTGATGTCAATTCCCCCTATAACTA
The DNA here is from genome assembly GCF_029378745.1 of Bos indicus. Taxonomy (NCBI): domain Eukaryota; kingdom Metazoa; phylum Chordata; class Mammalia; order Artiodactyla; family Bovidae; genus Bos; species Bos indicus. The sequence continues at coordinate 63,924,409 of NC_091765.1, read as the reverse complement.
GCAATTTTCTCTTCCCCCAGAGCAGACTTGCTGCCATGTCCTGCCTGCCATCACCTTACATTGTGGAGTATCACTCCAGGGCCTTGTTTCAGATGTGTAAGCTCCCCTGATTCAATAAACCATTAATGTCTCTGTTGCTTACTTTGAGCTCTTTCCTCAGTCCTGAAGCTAGGCAGGCACAAGGCTTGTAGGTCTGTGGGGTGCAGCCCATAGAGAATCCATGATTATGGTAACCAAATACATATTTTCAGAAAGGAAATCTTAGATTCTAGTCCTGCCTCCACATATAAACAGCTTGGTGACTTTGAGACCATGATGTACCTTCTGAATCTCATTTTCTTCACAAATGATACAGAGTTTGCAAAGTCCTTCCAAACTTGCTAGGTGCTTTGGGAGTTCACTTTGCTAGAGTCTCAGACAGTAAGGAATCTGTCTGCAATGCAGGAGACTCAGATTCCATCCCTAGGTTGGAAGGATCCCCTGGAGAAGGGGATGGCAACCTACTCCAGTATTCTCACATGGAGAATTCCATGGACAGAGGAGTCTATTGGGCTACAGTCAATGGGGTCACAAAGAGTCAGACACGACTGAGCTACTAACACTTTCATTTTCTATGGGGACGAACTAGGATGCTGCACATAATTTACCTAGAGCAGTGCCTGGAATATAGTAGTTACTCGATAAGTGAATATTTACCCATAGAATCTCTGGGGTAAAATTATAATAAATACTGTTTGATACTCCATATATCTTGAATGAAATTGTAAGTAAAGGATGATGACTTTAATTGGTATACATAAATATAGTGGAAAACATTTTTTTGGCATAGTAGTGCCATTCATGAGAAGACCATGTCAAAGACAGCTAAACATTTTTGTGTTATTAGAAATATTAACACAATTTTATGAACTTGAAAAAGGGTCTTTGCTGAAGATTTATTATTACTATTTGGCTACCGAGCATCTGAACTCCTTGTTATGTTGAGGGTATTCTCCATCTCCCAAAATAGAAAATAAAGTAGATGGTTATATCCTCTCTTTGATTCATGGAAGCTAGTAGCATGTGAACAAAGCCTATTATTTAATAGATCCTCTTGTTTAGTACTTGGAATCCTGATCAAGTGATGCAGGAACAGAGGGGCACTTAGAAGTACTCATGGAAACAGAAGCAGGACATATGTAGCTAGGGTTATAATTGCTAGACTAGACTTTCTTTCTGACAAGACCTGGGCCATGTTCTCTGCCTGGTCTCTTTTGAATTATGTCCTTTTCACAAGCTTGGTCCTCTTGCCCTAAAATTGATTCTATGATCTATCCTAAGCATGCTCAGTTGCTCAGTTGTGTCCAACTCTTTATGACCCTATGGACTGTAGCCCTTCAGGTTCCTTTGTCTATGGGATTCTCCAGGCAAGAATACTGGAGTGGGTTGCCATTTCCTCCTCCAGGGAATCTTCCCAACCCAGGGATTGAATTTGCGTCTCCTAAGGCCCCTACATTGGAGGCCAATTCTTTACTGCTAAGCCACTCACCAGGGTAGCCCTGATCTATCCTCTATCTTTCTTTAAAATCCTACTTTCTTTTTTTCTTCTTTTAAAATTTATTTTGGCTGAGCCAGTTCTTAGTTGTGGCACATGGGATCTTTAAAGTTGCAATATGTGAGATCTAGTTCCCTGATCAAGGATTGGACTTGGGTTCCCTGCATTCAGAACGAAGGAGTCTTAGCCACTGGACCCCCAGGGAAGTGCCCCCATTTCCTTTTATGCTAACCAAAATCATTTTCTGTTGTTTGCAATCAAGAACTCCAAGGAATTAGTTAACTAGTGAATATTTCTTTTCAGTATCACCAAACCTTTGGAATATAAATTTCATTATCATAACATGGAGGGCTCAAATAAATGTACTCTCTGCTTGTTCAAGATGACAACTATACCTAACTGTCACGTGCAGAGCAATTAGCACCTAAACTGTCACTGTGCAGGACACATCATACAAAGTGACACCCAGAAAACGGCACTTGAAACTTACTGTCATCTGAGGAGAGGATTTTGCTGACTAAAGTATAATTCCCAGACTCTAGTATACATTAAGAACATGGGTTTTATCTGTCCCACCACTAAACTTTCTGAGACCATAGTTGATGGTGTAGAATGTGGTACAGAGGGAGGAGCCATGCTAGAATGGCTAAAGGCAGCAAGTGAGAAGGAACACATTAAATGTGGAATGCAGGCAGGGGCAGAAGGAGTGAGAAAATACATCAGCCAAATGTCTTCCCACTGACCCAGTCAAAAGTGCATGCCTCCTCAGCTGCCTTCTGAAAAAGCTGCCGTGAGACCACCACCTGAGTAGGCACTGCAATCTGTCTTGCCTTTTAAAATGTAGTACTAGGGAATTCATCTTTACTTAATAAAAAGTGTGGGCCTTGTAGATAAACAACCATTCTGAACTTCCCTCTGAGGGGTCGTTTATTGACCAGGTAGGGGTGAGAGAAGCCAGAACAAGTACAACAAGCAAGGTTTTTCTTGTGTCAAAAGTGTATTAGAGGAACTTTTATAGAATTCTTTCAAATTCCTCGAATTTTCTCAGAATAGGATTGTTTGAAGGGGCCCTAAAATGGTGTTTAGTGTTTCTGTGTTTATGTTCTTCATTTGCTTACAGTGATTGCTGGAGCAAGCCCAAAAAATATAGAGAATATGCAAGGACATTTTTACTCCTAGCATAATTTTTGTAAACACTGACTACCAAAGCATTTATTTTATATCTTTTTGGACATGACCCTGAGTTTGTGTTTTTTCAAGGAGTCATTGAGCCTAGTTTCAAATTTTATGTGCTTATAACCTGTACCCTACTTATCTGCCCTGAGTAGTAAGTACTATTAAGAAACAATACTTAATTCAAACAATAAATTAGAAGTATAAATAACTTCTCTCTGATGAATGATATGAATTGATAATTGATCTTATTAGATAGACCATTTCCAGAAATATTTCCCAAAAGATAAATTCCCTTCAGAATGAACTCCATTCAATAAACCTTTCCTCCTTTATAAACTTTGATGAAACAGATTCTTTAAGTAGGCATTAGAATCATTTAAATATTATATTTTCATATTATTTAAAAATAATGAGAAAAAGGCTATTTACTAATCTTTGCTCTCATAGTTTAATCTTGAGAAGATGCTTTTTATCTTGAGCAGAATGAGCTAATCCAGAATATTTTTAAGGATATCATCAGCTTCATGGAACTTCAGAACCAGCAGCCATTTAGTTGTGACAGATTCCTCTCCTCCATGAGCCACAGCTCCGAGGCCAGGTAGGGTCAATGGAACATTTTTTAAGACTCTTCCACTTTTGCTTTCTACATTTTTTTTTTCCTTCCATGGGTAGACAGACTCCCTGGTGGCTCAGATGGTAAAGAATCTGCCTACAATACAGGAGACCTGGGTTCAATCCCCAGCTTGGGAAGATCCCCTGGAGGAGAGCATGGCAACCCACTCCAGTATTCTTGTCTGGAGAATCCGCATGGACAGAGGAGTCTGTTGGGCTATAGAACACGGGGTCAAAAAAAGTCAGACACGACTGATCGACTAAGCACAGCACAGTGTGTGTATACAATAGGCATAAAGGAAGTCTCTAAAGAGCTGATATGTGTTGGGTATCTATTATGTTTCATTGTTTTATGTAGACACTCTTATTTTAGTGTCATAAAAAACAATGAGACATTCATTGTTGTTCAGAGATATTATGGTATTGTACAAAATGTAAACTAAGATAATACAATGCCTATTTCATATGCTCCCATAGCATCATGTGTCTACCCCTGTTGTAGGTATTAGAAATGTCTATATATTTGTCTATACCTTCAGTGGAGTTAAGTGTCTTGAGGATACTGATTATATTACTGATACTGAATGTTAGGACTGCCATCACAAAGTACCACAGACTGGGTGTCTTCAACAACAGAAATTTATTTTCTCACAGTTCTGAAGGCTACAAGTCCAAAGTCAAGGTGTCTGTTAGTGTGGGTTCCTCTGAGACCTCTCTTGTTAGATTGTCTGTAGCTTCCTTTTATCTGTGTCCTCGCATGTTCTTTCCTTGGCCTGTGACTTCTATGTCTTAATTTCCTCTTCTTAAAAGAACACCAGTAATATTGGATTAGGCTCGCCTGTAAGTCCTCATTTTACTTTCAGTTCAGTTCAGTTCAGTCCAGTCGCTCAGTCGTGTCCGACTCTTTTCGACCCCATGAATCACAGCACGCCAGGCCTCCCTGTCCATCACCATCTCCCGGAGTTCACTCAAACTCACGTCCATTGAGTCGGTGATGCCATCCTTAATAACTTCTTTAAAGATCCTATCCACAAATACATTCATATTCTGAAGCACTAGGGCTTAGGACTTCAATGTATAAATTGGAAGGGAGTTTTGGAGAGCACAGTTCAGTTCATAGCACTCTCATGTCTAATCATTTTTATGTCCTCACCACAGAGTTAATGTTTGTTTCTATCATATTATCCATCTTTTCAAGTAATTTTCTAACTTCTTCCTCAATTTTCTAAGAATAGCTCTTCTCTATACCTTTATGACACAGCCCCCACCTGCCCACCAACTCTTTGTGTAAATGTGCCTGGAAGTATGGCTGCTGTCAACAGTTCCTTCCCTCTCTGTACCATGTTTATTCCCCTTCTTGAATCTGGGATGCTTATGACTCATCATATACGCCAGTATAACATGGTGTATATGATGTTCCAGTTCTGAGCCCAGCCTTTAGGAGGACTGGCTACTTCTGCTCCCTGGCTCTTGAGGTCTTAAGCCATTGTGTATGAAGTCCAGGCTCCTTTGTTGCAACAAGACAGTCCCTGTAGGAACACTGAGGAGCTAGGAATGTTGGTGAGGAAGACATCTCGAGCAGAGAGCTCCTACCTTGAGAATATATTGATAAGAACTCTAACTAGAAGTACTATCGGTTATAATCACTCTATGCTCCTTTGACTTCAGTGGCCCCATTTATGACCTTCAGGTGCATAGATTGCCATAACCTTAGAGAATTCCTTTGAACTAGCCCAGGGCATAGGGTAGGCATGAGAGCAGTCTTCTCTTTCATCCTTACCCTTACCTAGCTCTGTCCAAAGGGAACTCTAGACCACTGAACTATCTAATAAAATTAATATATTTTTAGGCCAAACTCTTGCACTTTTAACATGAAACCAATTTCACATAATTTGAAATCTATTCACTGGAGCAATCATCCACAGATTGGTTCTCAAATATTCTTAAACCTAAAATGCCTGTTAAGGTACAATTGGTGCTGTCAACATTCCTTACACAATTTTAATGAGAAAAAAAATTAAAAGCACACTTCTTTGGACGGTCAGTCATTAATCACTGCAATGATAGTTGGGAAGTAAATTAACTGATACAATAACCTCTTCCCCTTCAGAAGCTAAGTAATCATAAAGGTACCATGGGAAAATTGGTTACATCCGAACACATTTTTTAAGGAGTGATGATGATTAAAAATGGTAAAAATCAAAGATTTTTTTTTTAAGTTAAAAAAAGAAACATTCTGAAAATCTCAAACTTGGAAGCAATGCTGTAATTCTGATTTTTTCCTTCACTGTTGCTGCCTGTATGCTTCCCAAGCCACAGCTGCACTCTCTTTCCCTCTCCTCTGGGGAGCCCTTTTGGGTCCACTGAGGACTTGGTGTCCTTACTGTGTCCTTTGCATCCTGTAGATAATGTGTCCTGCACTCCATCCTGAGATCTTTGATAATCACAGCAATATTTATTTCTCTCCTATTTCCATCCTGCCACCACAGCCACACTCTGAATGTTGCTGTCTTCTAGAATCCATCTCAAGAAAAAATATTTCATCAGAATTCTCAGTTCCTCAATTCTTTCTTTCTCCCCAACCCATCCCCAGTATTCTTTTACCATTCCCAAGACATTTAATCAATAACAACAACCTCAGATATGCAGATGACAACACCCTTATGGCAGAAAGCAAAGAAGAACTAAGGTGCCTCTGAGGAAAGTGAAAGAGGAGAGTGGGGAAGTTGGCTTAAAGCTCAACATTCAGAAAACTTAAAATCATGGCATCCGGTCCCATCATCTCATGGCAAATAGAAGGGAAAACAATGGAAACAGTGACAGACTTTATTTTTGGGGGCTCCAAAATCACTGCAGATGGTGACTGCAGCCATGAAATCAAAAGACACTTGCTCCTTGGAAGGAAAGTATGACCAACCTAGACAGCATGTTAAAAACAGAGACATTACTTTGCCAACAAAGGTCTGTCTAGTCAAAGCTTTGGTTTTTCCAGTAGTCATGTGTGGATGTGAGAGTAAGACTATAAAGAAAGCCGAGTGCCAAAGGATTGATGTTTTTGAACTGTGGTGTTGGAGAAGGCTCTTGAGAGTCCCTTGGATTGTAAGGAAATCCAACCAGTCAAACCTAAAGGAAATCTGTCCTGAATATTCACTGGAAGGACTGATGCTGAAGCTGAAACTCCAAAACTTTGGCCACCTGATGTGAAGAACTGACTTCTTGGAAAAAACCCTGAGGCTGGGAAAAATCAAAGGCTGGAGGAGAAGGGGACGACAGAGGATGAGATGGTTGGATAGCATCACCGACTCAATGGACATGGGTTTGAGCAAGCTCTGGAAGTTGGTGATGGACAGGGAAGCCTGGTGTGCTGCAGTCCATGGGGTTGCAAAGAGTTGGACATGACTGAGCAATGTTTAACTTTTGTTTCTATCCAGGCCAGATATCATGGAATCTCACTTTCCCAACTCCCTAAGGATTTTGCCTTTCTCCCAACTTGTTTTGCCAAACTGCATATAATCTTACTTTAATACAAACTCCTGGTGACCTAATTTCCTACTTGGTCTAATGGGAATTGCTGGAAAACTGAAGAATCATACAACGATATTGATTATGACTTCAGTTTATAAACTAAAATATCAAATAGGTTCACAAAACAACTCAATTTTTATAAAAGTAAAACATGTTTGTATAGAACTCATGAAAACAAACAAAAAATAACAAAATGTGGGGAGAAAAGACACTGATAATATTGCACAGAAAAATTGTCCAGTTGAAATTGCACACCAAATTGCAAATGACAATTTGGTGCTTTTCCTTCTGATCACATTTCTATATAAATAACAGACAAAATGTACCTCTTAACTTACAGAATGCCCCTTACACTATTATGAAATTAATCTATGCCATGTCTAATTTTTATTGGCTTCATAACAGTTCCCCTTTTAGGCAATTATACCTATTTTAACTTTACGTTAATGCTGGATTTTAGGTTGCTATTGACCAGCAACTCAAACTTTTTTTCCTCTAGAATGCATTTCTAAACTTAGGACCCGGAAGCTAAAGAAAATCAGTTTTGAAGTTCTGCGAGTGCTTTTGAATTGCCTTTGAGAAAATTGAGAAAGAAATCTATTAACAGTGGAAGTTAAGACCAACTACTTGGCACCTTGAATAGCTTATCTAAAGGTAGTACTGATTGCATTAACAAGTCTTTGCAAATATAAGTGGCCAAAACTTTTGTGTGTCTATTTCATATCTTGGATTATTAATAAGATTAAATGTTTCACTTTATAAATTTCTTCACATCTATTATTTTATGAATTTCTTATTCACATTTTATTAATTTATTGCTTTTTTTTTCCCCCTGGCTGTTCATCATGTGGTGATCTTAAGTCTCCTTTCCTGACCAGGTATTGAACTCATGCCTCCTACACTGGAATCAGGGACTCAACCACCAAACCACCAGGGAAGTCCTATATTCACATTTTAAAAGTGGCCACTTGGACTATTCCTGGCCATCTCAGTCTCCCCATTCCTCTTGTACTGTGCTGTGCTTAGTCGCTCAGTTGTGTCTGACTCTTTCCAACCCCATGGACTATAGCCCACCAGGCTCTTCTGTCCACGGGGATTCTTCAGGCAAGAATACTGGAGTGGGTTGCCATGCCATTCCTCTTAGTCACTCTCAATTCTCAGTGTCCTCCAGTGGTCATCCATTCTAATCTTGCTTCCTATACTTTAAAGGATCTATCTGACATCAACTGAGTCTATCTAGCAATAATATTCCTTCATTGAAACATTTTGTATTATGTATTGTGTTTGTTTGTTTGTTGACAATTAAGAATTATTTTTTTTCTTTGTGTGCTATTTTGTATCATGTGGGCTTAAAATGTGAGAATTATATTTACCAAAATTCCAAGTAAGATTCCAATAAGTATTTCAGGCAAGGGGTAGCTGGCCAAAAAGAAGCAGAAACCATTATTCCTCCTTAAGCAGAGGTGGGCAAACAAGGGCTTTGGCAGAAGGCAAATATGAGGTTTTTCACCTTCCTGATTTGATGCTATAGGCAATTGATTAGCATTGACATTTCCCACAATTCCCAAGTAAACTAAACTGTTGAATGCTAATGGCTTCCCTCAGAGGAGTCTAGCTCCATGTCAGAACCCCACCTGACTTTTCAGGCTAGACCACAGGTAACTACAAGGCTTTGCCCTGGGGGCCTCCTAAGAGGAAGCACTCCTTACCAGACTTGGTGCACAGCCAGGGCCTTCAAGCTCTCTGGAGGAAGTAACAGTCCTAGGAGCCAGGCTCCTTTGGTTCAGCCAGGCTCTTCTACCTATGAGATCACCTCATTAGGGGCACTTCCAGCACCTCCTGCTCTTTATTAAAGAGTCTTGCCTAAGACACTTCTCTACTTGACTTTCGAGTCCCTCCTGCCACTTCAGGGCTTCCCAGGTGGCTCTAGTGGTAAAGAACCTACCTGCCAACGTAAGAGACATAAGAGACTGGGGTTCAGTCTCTCCGTTGGGAAGATCCCATGGAGGAGGGCACTGCAGCACACTCCAGTATTCTTGCCTGGAGAACTCTGTGGACAGAGGAGCCTGGTGGGCTACAGTCCACAGGGTCGCAAAGAGTGGAACACGACTGAAGCAACTTAGCAGGCACGCACTGCCAGCTCATGGATACATGAGGAAGGAGGAGACTCCAACATCTCTGATAAGGTTATCTCTGATATGTAGATGAGCCTGGCTGGATCAGAGGAGCCTGGCTCCTAGGACTGTTACTCTTTCCAGAGAGCTTGAAGGCCCTGGCTGTGCACCAAGTCTGGTAAGGTGTACTTCCTCTTAGGAGGCCCACTGGGTAAAGCCTTGTAGTTGCCTGTGGTCTATCTCTGAGAGAGAGTTGCTGGAGTCATCCCTTTGCACGAGTAAATTCTTTATAATGGGGCAGTCTTCTGGCTCTTTGTCTTCTTGGCCAGTCTCATTGCTTTGACTCCCCTGGCTAATTTGTCACAGGATGCTCCCCTAGGTGCACGTGCATTCCTCAGTCAAAACGGATTTCATCGTGGGGGGCCGGAGGGGAGGTTAGCAAGAGTTATGGCCTGGCTTTCCCTGCCTTTTTTACTCTCAAAGACTTGTACATGTGTATCGTCTCCCTTCCCTGGTGACTTAGACGGTAAAGCGTCTGCCTGCAGTGCAGGAGACCCAGGTTCGATCCCTGGGTTGGGAAGATCCCCTGGAGAAGGAAATGGCAACCCACTCCAGTACTCTTGCCTGGAAAATTCCATGGACTGAGGAGCCTGGTAGGCTACAGTCCATGGGGTCACAAAGAGTCGGACATGACTGAGCGACTTCAGTTTCAGTTATCGTCTCCCTTGCCCCGAGGATGGGAAATATATGAACTCTTTACCTCCTAACAGGGTTTAAACCCTGTTTGTTCCTGACATAAAGTACCCAATGTCCAGTTACTCATCCCATTCCTGTTATTGAACAGGAATATATATTGTTCCTTATATGGAAGTGCAGATCTTGAAGTGTAGACCCAAATCTGATCATAAGCATGTAGCCCAGGGCCCATTTGTCCCTTGCCTCAAGAAATGTAAACTTGGGCTTGATAGTGAGCGTCCATTCTGGGACCCATCTTTTTTTCAACCCAGAAAGTGTGAACAGGGGGGCAGTTATAAATATCTAACCTCAAACCCATCTATCTCCTGCCTCATTCAGACTCATTAGTAACCAAATAAATTAAATTCATCAAATTAATACAGCAATACTGTCCTATGTCTACCCCTAAAATTAGCAAAAATACAAATGAATGCTAATAATTGTGAGGGTATAGGGAGGGGGTAGTGTAAATTATTGAAAACTTCTTTAAAAATTAATTTAATACTATGTGTCAAGAGATTTAAAATGCTCATATGTTTTGACCCATTCATTCCACTCTTGTGTATCATAAATTCAGCCAATGTTTAGCATTACCAACCAGGAGATAAAATGGCAACAACTTACATTGCTGTGAAGTGTAACACTTCACATGTTATAAGAGATAACACTTGCTAAACATGAGATAAACATGAGATAACACTTGAAAACTGCCTGTAACACTGCCAGGACATGGAGGAGTTCAGTAAATGTTAGGAATCGTACTCCTTTTGCATCTTGACTTAAAATGTGCGCAGGCAATAAATAAGTGAGTGAGAAAACCACAGTATGTATTGCTTGCCCACTATGTGCCAGACCCTATGCTAACTGCTGAATACATAATTGTGAATATTACAGGATTTTCTCTTACTCCTAGGATACAGTGTAAGAGACTATGATGTAGTCTATACTGTTGCGGGAAGGTTTGTCATTTCCTCCTCCAGTGGACACATTTTGTCAGAACTCTTCACCGTGACCTGTCTGTCTTGGGTGGCCATGCAGGGCATGGCTCATAGCTTCACCGAGCTACACAAACCCCTCGCCACGACAAGACTGTGATCCGTGAAGAGGAGTGATGAAGAGACTCTAAATAAATAAACACTATAAAATCTACATATATATGTTTACATGTGTATATAAACATGTACATTGAAACACACTGAAGTAAATGAACATGTAAGTGTGAGAGAAAAAGAGAAGAGATTAAATTTAGAGAGGCAGGAGCAGGGTAGTACTCTCTGGCTGAGAAAGTTTTAACTGAGGACCTTGTAAGGGACCTTGGGTCCACCTTCCATTCATATATTAAAGCCCTAACCTCTCATGTGGCTGTCTTTTGAGACAGGGTCTTTAAAGAAGTGATTGAAGTTAAACAAGGTCTTAAAGGCAGGGCCCAGAAAGCAAACCTATGGTAACTGATCTCAGACTTCTAGCCTCCAGAACTGTGAGGAGATAAATGTCTGTCATTCAAGCCTCCTGCTGCTGCTGCTGCTGCTGTTGCCGCGTCACTTTCAGTTGTGTCTGACTCTGTGTGACCCTATAGACAGCAGCCCACCAGGCTCCCCCGTCCCTGGGATTTTCCAGGCAAAAATACTGGAGTGGGTTGCCATTTCCTTCTCCAATGCATGAAAGTGAAAAGTAAAAGTGAAGTCGCTCAGTCATGTCTGACTCCTAGCAATCCCATGGACTGCAGCCTACCAGGCTCCTCTGTCCATGGGATTTTCCAGGCAAGAGCACTGGAATGGGGTGCCATTGCCTTCTAGTCTGTGGTATTTGTTACAGCACTCTCTGCAGACTAATACAAACCTGAAGGACAGGAGAAGGTGGCTGTGTGCAGAGTAGGGCATTTCCAGGCAGAGTGAACATTAGACCCTAAGCCCAGGAGTCTGAAAATGATTGAAAAGCGTGGACAACTGAAGGAGGAACATCGTACCTGGGATCCTATGGATCCGTTGTGAATATTTCTGAGATATCTTTGGAAAATGAGGCCAAAGTGACATAACAACTAGTTATGGACATAAAAAATAGAATCATTCTTCAGATGGATTTTGAGTTCCACTTCTAAGGGGTACAATGTGACTGAGATAAGGAGGAAGAGATTACAGTTTTACATTCTGGCAGTGCCCGAGGTACTGATAACCACAGGAAGCTCAACTTTTGCATGTTACAGATGTCAATATTAAAACACAGGAATATGAAGAATATTAACAGAGATTAAACAGACAAATAACGTATCAGCTAACATCAGGCATGTTTAAGAACTTGGAGGTCTCTTATATCCCTTTCAAGTGCTTTAAAGCAATCACATTAAACTAAACCAAATGTCCCACCCCAAACTGATAATTGATTGGGCTATGGCACCAAACATGGATTTCTGAAAAATACTCTCTGTGGTGTCTGAAATCTAAGGAAAGCAGAACCTGCAAGATAAAAGCATTAATAATGTTCTTGTTGAGTGTTCAGTTCAGTTCAGTTGCTCAGTCTTGTCCAACTCTTTGTGACCCCATGGACTACAGCACACCAGGCTTCCCTGTCCATCACCAAGTCCCAGAGTTTACTCAAACTCATGTCCATTGAGTCAGTGATGCCATCCAATCATCTCATCCTCTGTCATACCCTTCTCCTCCCCACTTCAATCTTTCCCAGCATCAGGGTCTTTTCCAAGGAGTCAGTTCTTCGCATCACATGGCCAAAGTATTGGAGCTTCAGCTTCAGCATCAATCCTTCCAATGAATATTCAGGACTGATTTCCTTTAGGATGGACTGGTTGGAGTTGGACTGGTTGGATCCCTTGCAATCCAAGGGACTCTCAAGAGTCTTCTCCAACACCACAGTTCAAAAGCATCAATTCTTCGGGGCTCAGCTTTCTTTATAGTCCAACTCTCACATCCATACATGACCACTGGAAAAACCATAGCTTTGACTATACAGACCTTTGTTGGCAAAGTAATGTCTCTGCTTTTTAATATGCTGTCTAGGTTGGTCATAACTTTTCTTCCAAGGAGCAAGCATCTTCTAATTTCAGGGCTGTAGTCACCATCTGCAGTGATTTTGGAGCCCCCCAAAATAAAGTCTGTCACTGTTTCCTCATCGATTTGCCATGAAGTGATGGGACCAGATGCTATGGTCTTAGTTTTCTGAATGTTGAGTGTATTTGCCTCTATCTTCTCTTAGTAGGATTGACTGAGCACTGTTGGAAGTTCCAGGGTTTGAAGGTCCTGGGTCTGTTGTGTATGTTATTTACTTACATTGTACTATATTCTCCACAAAAAAATTTCCCTTTCATAACTGTAGTAATAACAAAAGTAAGGGTGTATTTATTATTTATGTTATCTCTAACAGATGGCTAGATATATTATAAAACATATTTTATCTATGACATAGGTACTTTTAGTACCAACAGATGAAGAAAGTAAGGAAATATGTGGGTAAGTTTCAAAGGTTATCCAGCTAAGGGAAGAAGGAGTTGAACATGAACTGTTCTTATACTAAAGGAATGATTTCAATGAGCCCAGACTGCCTATACATAGAAAAACACTAAATTCTTTAACTTGAGATATCAGGTTTCCGTTAATTAACAATAATCTCTTGATGTTCAGACTTCCTGCCCTTTGTTGTAAAACTTCTATATACCCTGGCTTCTCCCCTCTCTGCCTCAGAGTAGTTCTCTCAGAATCGTTTGAGATGCTGTCTCCGGGGCTTGAAGTCCTAAAAATTCCCACTAAATAAAACATAACTCTCAACTTTTAGACTGTGAATATTTTTTCAAGTCGACACCATGCTATCCTAAGCCATCTTCCCTTCTCTGAAACAATCATTTCCTAAGCTTCCCTGCCATATAAACAATATTCTCTGACTTTTGCAATATACAGATAGCTTCTGACTACCACACTCTGTCTAGGTGTTTCTCTTTCATGCAGAACGTCTACCTATATTCCTGAGCTTGCAAACAATGTTGATGGAACCTTCTGAAGCCAAAATGAGAGCTGAAGTGTCTGCATCGATTAGCATGCCTTTTAGAGAGTGCATTTCCTGTGTTCTGATGACCTTGTTGGCAAGGTACCTCTGCCTTTGAATTATGAATAGTACTTATACACGAAACTGCTTCTTTCATTTTTGAGCTGCATTTCAGTAGGGCTACTATAAATGTAGGATTAGGCTTGGTTATGTGTGGTGTTTCATCGAGAAGGATACAGAGTGACATCTCCCCAGAGTTTGCAGTGCCTATGATCCAATGTGGTGCCTATGTTCCTCTGCCAAAGGATTCTTATAATCTTCTCCAGACTGTTGATACCAAGTGTGCTGGTAAGAAGTATGCTTTCAATTCTTTCTGTATTAATTAAAGTTTTAGTTCTAGATGAAGCAGATATGGTAGTGAGGCCTAATCTCAACATATATTTGGACCTTATACCCACAAACATTAGAACAGTTTGTTTCTGTTCAGTGCTTTAAGACAGTATTCTATCTGTGCTAAGATGGACTGTCAGACTCCTGGTATACAAATTTTAGGAAAGAGATCAACTGATATTAAACTCTTCAACATGCTCCCAAAATATTATTTTAAACCCAGATTCCAGAGTGGAGAGAATATTTGGTCTGATGTTGTTCTAGCTTTATTTTTATGAAATTTTATTCTCTTTGCTATAAGGTTGTGCTTATGTGAATTAATAGTAGAATTGAGCAAATCATGTTCATTTTCAGAAAAAGATAATCTGGATCAATCTTACCTTATAAATCTCATCAGTAAATCTCAGCAACCAAGTAATTTTAATGCAGCTAAAACTACACTAAGCATTTAATTTAGAATACTTGGGAAACACACTTTATAAACTTCCTTAAAAAGGAGCATTCATTAGTCAGTAGATGCTGATCTGCTTTTGTGTGGGGAGAGGGTCTCAGCTTCATTTTTGTCAGATGAACACGTCCTTCAAATAAACACTTTCAAGGGCCTTCTAATTTAATTTATGGTATTAGTTCAATTGTCTAGGATACCAAGTAAAAAAGTCTGTGAATCTATCTATCATCTATCTATAGATCTATCATTTATCTATTAATATCTGCCATCTTGGTGTACTAGTTTCACACTTTTACCAGGTGATATGCTGAAGAATTGACTGAAGTCACTGAAGGATTATAAAGCATCATGATGTGAAAGCTACACAATGTGATATGAATGACCAATGGTAATCTGTACATATAAAACATAAATGTATATTAAGTATATGTGTATATATATTAAACTTATTCAAGAATATTTGTGTACCCTGGACATTTTCTGGAACATTATTTATCAAATAGCATGCCACTGATGTAATAGAAAGAACCAAGTTGCTTTTAATTATGCTTCCCAGGTGTCTCTGCAGTAAAGAATCCGCCTGCCAATGAAGGAGATGCAAATTCAATCCCTTAGTCAGGAAGATTCCCTGGAGGAGGAAATGGCAACCCACTCCAGTATTCTTGCGTGAAAAATGCCATGGACAGTGGAGCCTGGTGGGCTACAGTCCATAGTGTCACAAAGAGTCAGATACTACTGAAGCCACTGAGCATGCACTTTTAATTACGTCATTAAAAACATGTTTTTAAAATGAGAGTATTGATTTGAAATAATGGTAGTTTTAGTTAAGAGAAAAGCTGGTTACACAAATCTCATATCTCAATTTTAGAATTTGTGTGTTTCTAATTCTATTGAAAATAGGACCAGAGAGAATATGGAGAGATCACAATAAATTCAGGCACACAGCCTGTCAACTATGCAGTACTATGTATGTGGCTTCCCTGGTGGCTCAGATGGTGAAGAGTCTGCCTGAAATGCGGGAGTTCCAGGTTTGACCCCTGGGTTGGGAAGATCCCCTGGAGAAGGAAATGGCAATCCACTCCAGTATTCTTGCCTATAAAATCCCATGGATGCAGTAGCCTGGCAGGCTACAGTCCATGGGGTCACAAAGAGTCAGACAGAACTGAGCAACTTCAGTGACTATGTAATGTACTGGTGGCTTAAAAGTAAAAAGACATTGCTCCTCCCTGTAAAAGGCTTACAATCTATGTAATGGATTCTTGCCTATAAATATAAAATGTAATCATTTAGCTGGTCATATATCATGACCTTGCCACTGCCTATTACTAGGGAAAAATGAGGGACACTCCTCTGACTTTCAAGAACAAATGTGTATTAGTTTATTCACTGAGATTGATTCATTTGATAGAATTCTTATGATCTTTCAGTTAAAGGAAACAGAGACTCACTCAAATTGACTTAATAATGAGGGATTTATGATAAGGAAACATTTAGGGCAATTAGAGAGACAGAGATGGAATAGGGTTCCAAGAATGGAAACCATAGCACAGCTGAACATTATACAAATGGAACTTGATCCAAGGAAGCACTAATCATTTCAGCAGCAGAAGTTCATGAATTGTCAGTAGCTTGATATCAGTGCTGTGTTCTTTGTATTGACTTGTTTAGTCTTTCCGCTACTCTACCTTCTAACTTTGCTCCTCAAAACTTCAGCTTGCTTTATGATCCTTTATGCCTGCAAACCTAAATACTTCTTAGCCCTATCTAATCCTCCTGGCTTCTTCTTATTTTTCTTAACATGCTTATTGTTTTAATTGATTTTTGAATATTTGAATGTATCATAGTTAACTGTGACTTTTATTTTTAAATAGTTTTAATAATTTTTTTTTTTGACCAGTGTTTCTTACATACTTTAACTTTAAATTTTTATTTGTCAGATCTATCTATCTTTTCTCCCTAGATTTCACTTTTGCTAATGGATCACTTCAAGAAAATTAGAGATACCAAGGGAACATTTCATGCAAAGATGGGTACAGTAAAGGACAGAAATGGTATGGACCTAACAGAAGCAGAAGATATTAAGAAGGGGTGGCAAGAATACACAGAAGAACCATGCAAAAAGATCTTCACTATCCAGATAACTGTGATGGGTGTGATCACTCACCTAGAGCCAGACATCCTGGAATGCAAACTCAAGTGGGCCTTGGGAAGCATCACTACAAACAAAGCTAGTGGAAGTGATAGAATTCCAGTTGAGCTATTTCAAATCCTGAAAGATGATGCTGTGAAAGTGCTGCACTCAATATGCCAGCAGATCTGGAAAACTCAGCTGTGGCCACAGGACTGGAAAAGGTCAGTTTTCATTCCAGTCCCAAAGAAAGGCAATGCAAAGAATATTCAAACTACCACACAACTGCATTCATCTCACACGCTAACAGAGTAATGCTCAAAATTCTCCAAGCCAGGCTTCAACAGAACCTGAACCATGAACTTCCAGATGTTCAAGCTGGATTTAGAAAAGGTAGAGGAACCAGAGATCAAATTGCCAACATCCGTTGGACCATCGAAAAAGCACAAGAGTTCCAGAAAAACACCTACTTCAGCTTTATTGACTATGCCAAAGCCTTTGACTATGTGGATCACAGCAAACTGTGGAAAATTCTGAAAGAGATGGGAATACCAAACCACCTGACCTGCCTCCTGAGAAATCTGTATGTAGGTAAAGAAGCAACAGTTAGAACTGGACATGGAACAACAGACTAGTTCCAAATCAGGAAAAGAGTATGTCAAGGCTGTATCAAGGCTATATTGTACCCTACTTATTTAATTTATATGCAGATTACATCATGAGAAATGCTGGAATCAAGATTGCCGGGAGAAATATCAATAACCTCAGATATGCAGATGACACCACCCTTAGAGCAGAAACCGAAGAGGAACTAAAGATTCTCTTGATGAAAATGTAAGAGGAGAATTAAAAAGCTGGCTTAAAACTCAACATTCAGAAAACTAAGATCATGGCATCTGGTCCCATCACTTCATGGCAAATCAATGGGGAAACAGTGGAAACAGTGGCAGACTATTTTTTTGGGCTTCAAAACCACTGCATATGGTGACTGCAGCCATGAAATTAACACACTTGCTCCTTGGAAAAAAGTTATGACCAACCTGCTGCTAAGTCACTTCAGTCGTGTCTGACTCTGTATGACCCCATAGACAGCAGCCCATCAGGCTTCCCCGTTCCTGGGATTCTCCAGGTAAGAACACTGGAGTGGGTTGCCATTTCCTTCTCCAATGCATGAAAGTGAAAAGTGAAAGTGAAGTCGCTCAGTTGCATCTGATTCTTAGCGACCCCATGGACTACAGCCTACCAGGCTCCTCCGTCCATGGGATTTCCAGGCAGGAGTACTGGAGTGGGGCGCCACTGCCTCTCCGATGACCAACCTAGACAGCATATTAAAAAGCAGAGACATTACTTTGCCAACAAAGGTCCATCTAGTCAAAGCTGTGGTTTTTCCAGTAGTCATGTATGGATGTGAGAGTTGGACTATAAGGAAAGCTGAGCGCCAAAGAATTGATGCTTTTGAACTGTGGTGTTGGAGAAGACTCTTGAGAGTCCCTTAGACTCCAAGGAGATCCAACTAGTCCATCCTAAAGGAAATTGGTCCTGAATATTGATTGGAAGGACAGATGTTGAAGCTGAAACTCCAATCCTTTGGCCACCTGATATGAAGAACTGACTCATTGGAAAAGACCCTGGTGCTGGGAAACATTGAAGGCAGGGAGGAGAAGGGGACAACAGAGGATGAGATTGTTGGATGGCATCACCAACTTGATGGACATGAGTTTGAGTAGGCTCCAGGAGTTGGTGATGAACAGGGAAGCCTGGCGTACTGCGATCCATAGGGTCACAAAGAGTCGGACATGACTGACGATGGAACAGACCTGAACAGCCTCTGCAAGTTCTCCTCCTCTCTAGCATTGTGAAATAGTTTCTCATCATCACTGGTGTTTTTTTTTATTTTTGTTTTTTAATTTTAGTCTAAAGACTGCAGAAACACGGGTTTCCATACTTAGAATCTTGATGCCTTAGACTTATTTTAGTTTTTTTTTTTTTTTTTTCAGATTGAGGCCCAAATAATCTATATTTTTTAAAATAAAGAAAAAAGAGTTGATCTTTTTGCATATTACAATTTGACATCGTTGATATATTTTTCTAGTACTTAAGACCAGAAATTACTTTTACATAATTACTATCTGAATAAGTCCTATAAAACAGAAGTATCTGGAAAAGTCCTGTAAATCAGAAATATGTAGAATAAATGTAAACATTATCTCTTCTATTAATGATTAGTTCTTTGCAGATAAAGAATATTATTGGTGTTTGTTTGTCTTCCCTGATGGCTCAGTGGCAAACAATTTGCCTGCAACGCAGGAGACTCAGGAGATACGAATTCACTCCATGGGTCGAGAAAACCCTTTGGAGAAGAAAATGGCAACCCACTTCAGTATACTTGCCTGGAGAATTCTGTGGACAGAGGAGTCTGGCAGGCTACAGTCCATGGGGTCACAAAGAATCTGATACAACTGAACTAATGAACACGTTTGCTTTGAGTTATTCAGAATATGTTTCTACCACTGTGAAATTTTGATTGTCTTCCAAATTGGGACTGCATGACTTTTTAGACCAAGAATTAATTTTCAAAGTTATGTAATAATTTCTTATTTTAATAGAGAAATCTAACAAAACATTGAAATATGAGTTCTTCTGTACAATTCAGAATTCCCCTAGCAATAATATAGATAATGCATCATCATAGTATGTTCAAAAGCTAGTTTGGATATTTACATACACTTATATAAACATTCCCCCTTAACTTATATAAACTTTTTAATGCTGGTTACTTTATACTATTTACAAATTCCAAAAGAAATATTACAAATTATTCATTATAACATGAGCTTAACATAGTAGAAAGCTATTCATATTTTATTTTCTGTCATGCCAAGAAAGAGTATAAACTGTTATAGAGTATAAATTGCTTTAAAAAATTCTGGTCTTGTGCAGTTTGATCTTGCTGATAAAAATTTCAGAAGACATTGAGTGTTCTCAGAAGTGGCAGTTTTACATCAAGTGCAAAAATACATGTTAATCTTGGATGACAGTTTGTCTTTTATCATGTTTTCCCATGTATCATTAAACTTGATTTTGAGGATGAGCAGAATATCTTACTCAACTGTTTAACCATGGAGGAATTTACAGTTGTTAGATACTGAGCCATGAATTTTTTCTTTAAAGCTGAAGGTAGGCTTTTGTAGAACCCATTTAGTAAATATTAATTTTACTATTTTAATTGGATTTTGTGATATTGATTTTCTGGTGATGTCCGTTGAAATAGTTTCTTCTGAAAACTGATCACCTTGAGCCTAACCTTGGCATGTTAGACTACATGGGTTTTTTAGTCCATGGACTTTCTGACTATTCACCAAGACTATGGAGTTTATACAAAAGAAAATCCACAACTAACTGTTCTACACCAAATATTTATCTACTTACAAGTCTAGTTGTGTGAGCTAGGTTTTATTTTTCAGACTTTTCTGTATCCGTACTTGTTCCCTACACAGTCATTTCATCCAGCCTCAGAACTTTATTCAGCTTCATGCCAATGACTCCCAAATTTTCCAGGCAATTAAGGACTGAGTAATCAATGCTATATCCCCCTAGATAGAGTGAAGGATGCCACTGAGAATACTCTCTGGGAGTACTGCTGAAGAGGCAGAAGCTTTCCATGGGAATTTCTAAATGAAAAGTAAATGTAAAGCTTCTAGGGTTCTTTTGCCATCTTGTAGGAAGAAGTGACTGAGAATGAAATCAACACAGGAAAAAATCATCGCTAAGAGGTAGCTAAAGATGAATTTTTGATTAATTCCTATGAGCACAGAAGCCCAAGCAGCTTACTCCTGGCCTTTTCAGCAACTTTTTTATTTGTACAAGTTAAAATTTACCTTTATTTGTTTAAGCCATTTTTAATTGGATCTCAATTCTCTGCAAATAAATCAATGACACAGAAAATACTTAAACTCTAATATCAAATGGTAAAAACCCACATACTTTTTAATTCTAAATATTACTTCAGATAGTAAAAGAAGGAAATGGCAACCCACTGCAGTATTCTTGACTGGGAAATCCCATGAACAGAGGAGCCTGGTGAGCTACAGTCCATGGAGTCACAAGAGTCGGACAGGACTTAGTGACTAAACCAACAACCAACCAAAGCATATGCGAAGAAAAACTTGAAGGTATCATTCTGTATTATACCTGTATCGAGATAGAATTATGCATGTTTTTATTTAGTGACTTCATTCACATGTCTTACCTCTTGTCCTAGTCCTGGAGCCCTTTCTACAATAAGGGTCTATTATTTTATAGTTGGAAAGGTTTTAAATCAAATTTTATAAAATCCAGCTTTTCCATTATTACCATTATTTCCCCAATACTATTTCTGAAAAATGTTCTCTGTGATTGAATAGAGTTTCACTTGCAAATTCAATCCAGCAGATTTAGTTTTATTGGATGCAGGCTTTTGAATTCATTTTAAGAGAAGAACAAATACCTGGCTAAGAACTTCGTAAAGATTTTTATTTCCTATTTTAATCATTTTTTTTAAAACATGTAATTCTCACCTCTAAAATTTAAAATTTTTTCTTTCTTGGGTTGCCTATAGGTTATCTTTCTACTGCTTGTTTTGAGATGTTTTAGTGCACATACTTTTCTATTTCTCTTGGCCTTTTAGAAGTGACATGAATGTACTTTTTAAAAACTGTTGCTTAAAGTGCATGGAAAGCAGTATCTTGTGAGTATCCACATGAATAGTTGTGATGAAAGTAGATAGTAACTGTTACTTTAAGTACTGCTACTACTACTGTCTCTGTTTAAAAAAAGAAAGATTTTTAAGGCTTTTTGTTTTGAAAAGTTTGCAGAAGACCCAACCATGATGTGAGCTGACTTTTGTTTTAGCTAATTTCTGAAATTTGTCCCAACTTATCATATTAAAATATAATCCAATATTGAATAAATTTTATATCTAAATAGAGACTTACGATTCATTGTAAATAAGTTTTATACACTATGTAAGTACTGGAAATAGCAATATGTAAGTAGCTAATACATAAATGTACTTGGAAAAATGCCATGTAACAATAGAATTTTTCTTCTCTCTAATTCTGGGAGAAGAGTTTTATTTAGCTTAGAAGTTATTTTCTTCTCTCAGATATCAAAGTGGCCTTCAGAAGTACAAAGAGAAACTGTCTCTGGGAATTTTTAGGCAGCTGCTTAAAAATATTTGCAGAAATGGAATTAGAAAAGAACAACATTTATGGAAAATTTGCCAACATACAAATGTATTAGGATTATAGGACTATAGTTGAGAAAGTTACTACATTAAAATCAGCTTGGATCAGTTAGAGAAGAGACAGAATTCTCTGAGATTTGTATAGAAGTTCTTATTTAAAAAGGAAATAATTAGCCTGACATGAACCAATTTGGGAACAGAACAAGGTTAGTGGGTGGTTTTAAAAAAAAGAAGGTAAAAATAGCAGAAGCAGATCTGGGTCAGATCTGGGACAGAGAGATTTCCTTGAGGACACTTACTAAGAGTTTTAGTGTCTTAGAGTGGAGGGTTGATCATGCATATAAGAATTGGACACTAGTCTTAACTGCTTTTAAATGATTTGCTGGTATTGTTTGGGCTTCCCTTGTGGCTCAGATGGTAAAGAAACTGCCTGTAATGCAGGAGACCCAGGTTTGATCCCTGGGTCAGGGAAGATCCCCTAGAGAAGGGAATGGCAACTGACTCCAGTATTCTTGCCTGGAGAATTCCATGGACAGAGGAGCATGTTTTAAGACTACAGAGTTCATTCCATGACATTTATTCAGTTCTTCCCAACTTTTTCTTTTTGGCCAAATTAAGATAGCTTCAGAGATTCTTAAGCTGAATAGGAAGAAATTAAATTCCATTTAGTTTAGTAGAACAAATATTTCTTGAAGGTTTAGTAAAGGTCAGGTATACGACTCCATGAGAAAGATGAACAAGACACTGCTTCACACCTGGAGGCACCCAGGCAGCGTAATGCAGTTCACTAAGTAGCATAAAAATGTCAATAATATAATGGTACTTTATCTAGCTTTATCTACTTTATTCAGCTCAGTACTGAAGGGACCAAGGGCTGGGGTACATGTGAGATTTGCTCAGGGGAATGAGTGTATTCTGCAAATGAGACAAGTAGACATGATTGGGACTGGAGCAGGGTGAAGGGTGGAGGAATATTCTGTAAACAGAGAATGGGATTAATGAAGACATGGCAAGATTGTGTGGCTGTCAATGAATAGGCCAGATAAACAGCATGGTTTCTGTGACTGTTACTTAACTTTTAAAGATGAGGAGTAGTTATTTATCTTGACTCAACTCCCTAATGATTGCTAATATAAGAAGTTTACTTTTTTAAAGCATGATATTTCTTATCCATTAGAAGCATGGATTCAGTGTAATACTAATGGTTTGTACAACTCGGTCAGATAATCACTTGAAGTTTGAGATTCCAGTTTAATGAGTTTTTCTTATTTTCATAAAGCGTGTGACATTGTTATTTTGTAGTTTTGTACTTCTTTTTAGAAGGTTTTCTTTCTCTAGCCTAGTCCACTTTAATGTCTAGAGATCTTTGTCAATCAAAGTATATATGTTATGTATTATTGCTTCTTTTCTTTTTTTAAAAGTAAAGTTGTTGGTTTAGGCTTTTGAAATAGACACATTTGTAAAATAAATATACTATAAGCTTAAAAAAGAAGCCAACTGCTTAATAATTATGTGTTTATCTCAATATAATTATGTGCCTTCAAAACTGCATAAATATCATATAATGATATCACATAATATATTTGCAACAGCAAGTTGAACTAATTCTTTCCAATAGACAGAGAGGAAAAAGTAGAAATTTGAATCAAGTTCTATAACTGGGGTATTTTTGTAATGTTAGTGAGCCACAGATAATATTGCATACTTCTGAGTTTGCCCAAAGCAACAAATCTCCCAGTCCCAATTTTTTTGCTGGACTGCTTTTTTTCTCCTTTCCTTTGCTCTCTTTTTGTAGCCAAAACACAGAGGATAGAATCTTAGCTGTTTTAGAATTTCACAGCTTTCTGTGGATTTCTGTACAGATAAAATAATTTTCCCTGAGTATCACTGTGAAAGAAGTAATCCTCTAGCATACTTGAAAATTAAAATCTAACAGAATTTTGGCTACTGCTCTTATTTCCAATCGTTTTTAAGGCCCCAAGTTCTATTTCTTGAAGTACTGTAATTTAATTATTTTATCTTTAGTATAAAGATCGCCTTTGATTAGCACTGGTCCATGATTCTTGCAATTCTTTGGAAGGATATTAAGCTTAAATACAAATACATAAATAAAAATTTTGGTAGTATATTGTCATTGGGACTTTCTTCAGTGATGATTTATGCAAATAATATTTCCATAGAAAAGTGCCTGGATCTATTTCTTCTCTTTGTTCTTCCTATCTGCAAGTATCAGACAAAAATTAGTTCATATATTTTTATAGTTTCCCATCTATGGTTAGATTTGCTCTAAGCCACTTAATGTAACTCCATTATTTCATTTATCTTTGCAGCTATAGCCAAAAGCTCTGAGTGTTTATTTCCTTACTTTAAATGGATTGGGAGGTTTTTAGTGACAGTAAGGTTAGCTTTATTGACTATATTGTCTAAATTATGATAATTCTTTCATCGCCTCTTCTGTGGACTTGTCATGGTTGTGCACAAAGGGAGAAAGTAATTGTATTTATTTCAGAAAGAATGACTGTTTTGAATATTTTAGTACAACAGTGTTCCTTCCGAGTTTTACACAGTTACTTTCCTTTTCTAGAATTATTTAACTTTGTGTTTTGCAAAAAACTAAAGACCCTGACACATAATTTTTTAACCAGAGTATTCCAACTAAGTCACTCAGCTTGTACTACATATTTTTTTTTCTGTTCTTTGAGATAAAATTCAGACTAGAACTTGAGGAAAAGGACAGTTTTATGCTGCTAGAGTCTGGAGATTATTTCTGATAGCAACTTTTTAATGGTCTTTATTTTAAAATAAAAGGAGCTGAAAGAAGTTTTGATCTATGAGTTTAAAGAGAAGAGATCAGAGGCAAAGGATCAGGGAGGAAAAATGAGAAATGGGAACCGTGTGAGAGGATGCCAGATTGGGAGACTGACGTAGTTCATGAGTCAGAACAAGGATCGTGGTCCTGGAGTCATGAGTCATGGTCATAAAAATGCTGGAGCCTGTAATGTCAGGAAGAACCGATGAAGGACAGTGTTTTTCTGTAAGTTGCTTCAGTCAAATACCCAGAAACGGTATTGCCCAGAGAGCCACTTCTAGCACAAAGGTTTGGAGCAAGCTGCCTGGACAGACTGTTGATCATGGTTTTTTTTTTGGTTTTCTTGCAGTATTATTGACATAGAGCACTATTATAAGTTTGAGGCTTCCCAGGTGGCTCTAGTGGTAAAGAACTTGCCTGCCCATGCAGGCAGAAGACAGAAGAAACTGGGTTTGATCCCTGCATCAGGGAGATTCCCCGGGGGGACGGCATGGCAACCCACTCTAGTATCTTGCCTG
Source organism: Bos indicus (assembly GCF_029378745.1). Taxonomy (NCBI): domain Eukaryota; kingdom Metazoa; phylum Chordata; class Mammalia; order Artiodactyla; family Bovidae; genus Bos; species Bos indicus. The sequence continues at coordinate 63,899,206 of NC_091765.1, read as the reverse complement.
GAGAATTCCATGGACAGAGGAGTCTGGTGGGCTATAGTCCACAGGGTCGCAAAGAGACAGACATGAGTGAAGCAATTTAGCACACACACACACACTGTATAAGTTTAAATTAAGCACTATATTGACATAGGACACTGGATTATGTTCAGTGTAATCTGACTTATGTATATCATGAAATGATTACCACAGTAAGTTAGTTAGCGTCCATCATCTCAAGTACAAAAGGGAAAAAAAAGAAAAAAAAATTTTTCCTCATGATAAAACTGTTTGGATTTATTATCAATAACTTTCATATATATTATACTGAAGTGTTCATTATAGTTATCATGTTGTACATTTCATCCCCACTACTTATTTATCTTATAATTGGTGACCACAAATACCTCTTTTTCTATAAGTTTCTCTTGTTTTAATTTTTAGAGTCCATGATTCCACATATAAGTGAGATCATACAGTATTTGTCTTTCTCTCTGAGTTATTTCACTTAGCATAATGCCCTCAAGGTTTATCCATGATTGCCACAAATGGCAAGATTTCCTTGTTTTTATGGCTTTGTAATATTCATGAAAGTGAAAGTCCCCCAGTCGTGTTCAACTCTGTGATCCCGTAGCCTTTCCCTTCTCCAGGGGATCTTCCCATCCCAGGGATCAAACCCAGGTCTCCCACATTTCAGGTAGATAATATTCATACATATTTCTATTTTTTGAGGAATATTGATTATATTATTGAAGAATCTTGTCCTGGCTAGGTCTTAGTACCTCATCCAATTTTCTTCAATCATTGCATAAATAACATTAGTATCCTATTCTTGGGCTTCCCTGGTGGCTCAGATGGTAAAGAATCTGCCTGCAATGCAAGAGACCTGGGTCAATCCCTAGGTTGGGAAGATCCCCTAGAGAAGGGAATGGTAACCCACTCCAATATTCTTGCCTGGAGAATTCCATGGACTGAGGAGCCTGGCAGGCTACAGTCCATGGGGTGGCAAAGAGCTGGACACGACTGAGCAACTTTCACTTCACTTCATCCGGTTCTTAACTTCTCTAAAACTGAACTTTTGGATCTCTCCTCTGCACATCTCAGGCATTTTAAATGTCTGTTTTATTCATCACTGTATCCTCACTGTCAGGCTTAAGGCATTGATCAGAGCATATGTTTAATAAATATTTATTGAATGAACGGATGAATGAGGGCCCCTTTGACTGGTAGGAGAAGGCAGAAAAATCTTATGTATAAGTTGAGACATAGAAAACATTAGAAATTTCCAAATTGTCTGTGGAGGTGAAGGGTCATCCCGTTTATAATGTGGGTACTTCTTTGTCCCAACACACATACACGTCACATCCTATCAGATCCCTTTCTTCTCAGTACAGATTAGCACAGTGTCCTTCTGCATCTTCACATCTGAACCTTTCTAGAATTACCTTAGAACCTGTATTCCTCTTTACTACTGTCTCTTTAACTAAATCTTGTAAAATATTATTACAGAAAATCCTATAAACTAACTTATACTAATGTAAAATAAGTTTACTGTGCTGTTTTGTCCAGGTATTAGAGGAATCAAGTTCTAATCAAAAAGGGCTGAATTTCATCAGATTAATTTGAGGGCTCTAAGAAAAATACTTGAGCAAAAAGTATACTCCAGAGTCCTTAGAAGATACTAATTTTATTTACAAAAGCATGGAATATTTTCCAGTTATCTATTCCTGATTAAAAACTCATCCCAAAACATAATGCCTTAAAATGTTATCTGTCACTGTTCTGTTGTTGTTCTGCCTTGTGGGGCAGTTCTAACTTAGGATCTCTGACAGCTAAGACTGGAGTCATTAAAGGCTTGAGTAAGCTAGAGATATTCCAAATGGCTCATTCAAAGTTGGCAGGTGTTGTCTGTCAACTGGAAGCTCAAAACCTGAACTCCTACACATGGACTCCTCTGGTAGTTTGGCCTTCTCACAGCATGATAGCTGAGTTCCAAGAAGGAAAGTACCAAGAATGAGCATTCCAAGGTGCAGGAAGAAACTTAACCTGAATATCACTCCCACAGAATTTTATTAGTCAGACAACAGGATCTGGCCTGATTCAAGAAGGGAATTCGATTCAACTATTTGATGAAGGTGTGACATGCAAATATGAGGAGGAACAGAACTGATATTGGCAGTATTCAGAGACAACCTACAGGGGCCACCAAGTGTGAATAATAACTGAATTTCCTACCAATTCATTGTTGGCAGTTAATATCACTGAGGTTTGGCAGTGGTTAGAATTACTACCTTTTTGCTGATAAACAAAATTTTTAAAAATTCAAAGGTGCCATTTATTTATTAATTTATCATGGCTCAAGCAGTAAAGAATTCACCTGTAGTGCAGGAGACACGGGTTCAATCCCTGGGTCAGGAAGATCCCCTGGAGAAGGAAATGGCAACCCTCTCCAGTATTCTTGCCTGGAGAACCCCATGGACAGAGGAGTCTGGTGGGCCACAGTCCACAGGGATATGACTGAGCACTCATGCACATATATCCTTTTAACAAGTATTATAGACATAAAATGATAGAATACAGCCTCTAGAAGTTTATAATGCAGGAAAAACAAGAATAAAAAGCCAAATCCCATCACTCAAAAATATTCTCTTGTATCATTTGGTGAATATTTTTCTAGAACTCTCTTTTTCTTATTGTATGTATATATATGTTCACCTTATTTATCTATACATTTATATAATTTCACATCAGTATGCTTAAATAAGGGCTTCCCAGATGGTGCTAGTGGTAAAGAACACACCTCCCAATGCAGGAGACATAAGAGACACAGTTGATCCTTGGTTCGGGAAGATTCCCTGGAAGAGGGCATGGCAACCCACTCCAGTATTCTTGCCTGGAGAATCCCACAGACAGAGGAGCCTGCTGGGCTACAGTCCAAAGGGTCATAAAGGGTAGGACACGACTGAAGCAATTTAGCATGTGTGTACGGCTGCATACTTAAATAAACATCCTATTTTATAACCTTTTTTTTAAAAAGGAAATCATGTATTATGAAGCATATTTCCATGACATTGGACCTATAGAAATGTTACACAATGACTTTTCTTTGAGCCTCTGGGGGTTCTATGGTCAAGTTGCACTTGCAGAAGAAAAATAAATGCAATTAATTTGTTTTCATACATCTTATAAATTTGAACTCTAAGATGGATAATAATTTTCATAGTAACCTTAGTATGTTCTTAATAAAGTTTAATGTTCTCAAGCTTTGTGCATAGCCCTAAGGACCATTGTCTCAGCTTACGTTAAATTAAGAGAGTGTAATTCCTAGAGAAATTATTTTCATCATGCTGCTGCTGAGTTTATGTCACTTCAGTCATGTCCGACTCTGTGCAACCCCATAGACGGCAGCCCACCAGGCTCCTCCGTCCACAGGACTTCTCTAGGCAAGAATACTGGAGTGGGTTGCCATTTCCTTCTTCTATTTTCATCATATTTACACATTAATGTTTACACTTATTAAGTTTGCAGGCTTCATTGGTTTCTGTTGTATTATAACAGATCAATAGATCAAAAGTGGTTAAACAAGTGTTGAAAATAACCACAAAGCTACAATTGAAAATAATGAAATAATTTTAAGTCCAGTAACCAAAAATATTATTGTTTTAAAATTTGTTCAATCTCTTTTTAGTCAGAGAATATACTTAAGCAAGAGAGTGTGAAACTCAAAGAAATTGTTCAGAGGGAACAGTGTAAGAAATTGAGATTTTGAAGATGTTTGGTTTCTGGTTATACAAAGGTCTTCTAAAGTAAAGAGAAAGGTCACTGTATCTGAGCAGAATCGTTGAAAATGGTGCCAGAAATTTGGATTGAAGAGGAATATTCTCAATCAGGAGTTAAAATTTAATTTTTGAGTAATTCCTTCAGAACAATGTTAAATGTTAAATAATACTAATGATAAAAGAAAGGACTATTTTAATCTTAAAATATTACCTTAAACAGACCTTGCTGCTGCTGCTAAGTTGCTTCAGTCGTGTCCCACTCTGTGCAACCCCATAGACAGCAGCCCATGAGGCTCCCGTCCTGGGATTCTCCAGGCAAGAACACTGGAGTGGGTTGCCATTTCCTTCTCCAATGCATGAAAGTGAAAAGTGAAAGTGACGTCGTTCAGTTGTGTCCGACTCTTAGTGCCCCCATGGACTGTAGCCTACCAGGCTCTGTCCATGGGATTTTCTAGGCAAGAGTACTGGAGTGGGTTTCCATTGCCTTCTCCAGATTCTCCTTGGTTTGGTATAAAAATAGATATATTTCTACCACAAGACCACGAACACTCCCTGTAAGAAGTAACCTGTCTTTTCACTTCCAGTGACATGGTTCCTGAAAAACAATAGAGAGGAGAAGTTTCATTAGTGGGTAAATGATAATATTCTGAGGTCTAACTTATAGTGGATGAAAAACTGTGCCCTTTGGAATTTATACTTTGAGGAGGACATAAGACATAAAGCATGTTTGCTAAGTGATTAATTTTCTTCTTACATGTAGTATCAGCCGTCAAGTCATAAACAGCACACATTTATACCAACTCTCTGGAACTCTCCTTATAAAAGATACTCACAGAAGTTACTATTACATGAAAATAAGAATGTAGACTTTCAGTAAAGTTTGCTATGAGCACATCTTTAGTAAAACTTTACAATTCTTAAATAGGAAGAAACTTTGGCCTCTGAGATGGTGAGATGCTCTTTTCAGGAGTTGTAACATCAGGATCTGTAAATCAGTCTATTTTTATCTATAGCATAAACTTTTCTTCGAACATTGTTTAAAATAATTGATATATATCACCATCATTGTAATATTTACTGACCATGCACTAGAATCTGTTAAAATTCTATATGCTGAGCATATTAAAGACAGAAAACACTAAATATTAACCGCTATTCCCCTTTCCTTGGAATCTTACCAAGACCTTGGGAAAAGTCTTAATCTGTCTTTAGCAATATACCTGTGCTGTAGCTAAAACCTCCTTAAATCACTTGTCTATGAGGTAGAAACAATAAGTTAGATTCTCCTCGGCAATCAACAATGAAACTTTTGAACTGGATGAAAATATATTGTTCAGTAACTATTCTGGACATGAAAACTAGTAAAATCTTTCTCACACAGCTCTTCTGAGGTAGAGGCAGGACTGACATGTCAGTTAAGAATGCTTTCTTCTGCTTGGCATAGGAACCGGGAGATATAGTGACTAATAAAAAAGTTTATTCTTCACACACAAAGAGCATCCTGGAGGTGGGAAGTTTGTCTTTGGCAAGTGTCTTCACGATCCTGTTACAGTCCTGGATCATTTTATCTTCCTGGTGGTTTGCCCACCTTAGTGGAAGGATAGTTTTCTTCATGTTGTCATCTGATCATAAAATGGCTGATTTCCATTTGCTTTGCAAGCAAAAAGAAAAAGGAAGGAAACAGGAAGGGATGGTACTTATATCAGAAAGACATCTTACCTAGAAAGACTCAACTTCTATCTTTTGGCCAGAATCACGTAGCTTGAACCCTTCTTAGCTATAAAGAATTCTAAGGGTTGAATGCTTTCAACTGGACACATTGCCATTATGACGAAAAATGCAGGGATTTTCAGGAAGAAAGAGAAAGGGATGTTTGGTACTCATTAGCAGTTTTCCACTGGAATCTTTCTTCTCATACAGGAGATATCATTGCCTAACCTTATCCTCTGGATCAAGGAAAAAGCAAGAGAGTTCCAGAAAAACATCTATTTCTGCTTTATTGACTATGCCAAAGCCTTTGACTGTGTGGATCACAATAAACTGTGCAAAATTCTAAAAGAGATGGGAATACCAGACCACCTGATCCGCCTCTTGAGAAATTTGTATGCAGGTCAGGAAGCAACAGTTAGAACTGGACATGGAACAACAGACTGGTTCCAAATAGGAAAAGGAGTACGTCAAGGCTGTATATTGTCACCCTGTTTATTTAACTTATATGCAGAGTCCATCATGAGAAACGCTGGACTGGAAGAAACACAAGCTGGAATCAAGATTGCTGGGAGAATTATCAATAACCTCAGATATGCAGATAACACCACCCTTATGGCAGAAAGTGAAGAGGAACTCAAAAGCCTGTTGATGAAGGTGAAAGTGGAGAGTGTAAAAGTTGGCTTAAAGCTCAACATTCAGGAAACAAAGATCATGGCATCCGGTCCCATCACTTCATGGGAAATAGATGGGGAAACAGTGGAAACAGTGTCAGACTTTATTTTTCTGGGCTCCAAAATCACTGCAGATGGTGACTGCAGCCATGAAATTAAAAGATGCTTACTCCTCAGAAGGAAAGTTATGACCAACCTAGATAGCATATTCAAAAGCAGAGACATTACTTTGCCAACAAAGGTCGGTCTAGTCAAGGCTATGGTTTTTCCTGTGGTCATGTATGGGTGTGAGAGTTGGACTGTGAAGAAGGCTGAGTGCCGAAGAATTGATGCTTTTGAACTGTGGTGTTGGAAAAGACTCTTGAGAGTCCCTTGGACTGCAAGGAGATCCAACCAGTCCACTCTCAAGGACATCAGCCCTGGGATTTCTTTGGAAGGAATGATGCTAAAGCTGAAACTCCAGTACTTTGGCCACCTCATGCGAAGAGTTGACTCATTGGAAAAGACTCTGATGCTGGGAGGGATTGGGGGCAAGAGGAGAAGGAGACGACAGAGGATGAGATGGCTGGATGGCATCACTGACTCGATGGACATGAGTCTGAGTGAACTCCGGGAGTTGGTGATGGACAGGGAGGCCTGGCGTGCTGCGATTCATGGGGTCGAAAAGAGTCAGACACGACTGAGCGACTGATCTGATCTGATCTGATCTGAACCTTAGGTTAGTGTTTCTATCCATGCCCTGAGAGTTACAGATGGGCAAAGCTGTTGTGAGCTCACAGAGTGGCTGAGAATTTGGAAATGGTGCTAAGGAAACGTAGCCCTGGGTTGCAGCACATACCTTGGTGATTTACATTTCAGCCTCCATTTACCCGTGTTGTCAAGACAGCTGTGTTCAGTGAACAACCTGCACAGCTGTACAAAGGGACACTAGGGACAAGACAGAGCTAAAGTGGGAGGGGATCAGTGACCCATCTTGGCTCCTTTGACAGAGATGTATTTTCAGTCGCTCAGTCATGTCCAACTCTTCGCGACCCCATGGACTGTAGCCCACCAGGCTCCTCTGTCCATGGAATTTTCTAGGCAAGAATACTGGAGAGGCTTGCCATTTTCTACTCCAGGGGATCTTCCCAACCCAGGAATCGAACCCACGTCTCTCGCGTCTCCTGCGTTGGCAAACATATTCTTTACCACTGTGCCACTGGGAAGCTCAAATTATATCTGCTCTACTCATCTTTCTTTTGGAAGCAAAGGGAACCATGCCCAACAATTACTATGTGTTTGCAGAAACTGTGAAGCAGATGTATGAAATATTTTGCGGTCTTAATGAAATTTTCCTGGTGGCTTTTATTTTTTTTATTTTTTTTATTTTTTTAATTCTTCCAATTTTATTTTATTTTTAAACTTTACATAATTGTATTAGTTTTGCCAAATCCTGGTGGCTTTTAAACTTTTGATAGCTGATGACAAAAAGTGATGGAAATTCTAATTCCTGGGAATATTGAAGCAAAATCTCCAGTCTTCACAAATTTGTAGGTGAAGAGGTTATTAAACACATAAGAAGAGTTATAATAATTATTATAGAAGCCCATGGAAAGTATATCTTCAGGAAATAATATTCTCTTGTGCAACTAGAAGGATGAAGCCAACACTGCTGAAAGGGAGAATACTGAGGCTATTATCATCCATCCTTCACTGTACTTTTGCTGGATTTAAGATCCTTTTTCCTCTCAGTGTAGAATAATTCAAAAATCCCTAATGGAAGCACACTGATATCTCGCAGCTGTCACTGTATTTACTCCATCTCTCCTGCTTCATGATAAAGACACTGTTGCCATCATTCTGAATGTGATGGTGTTTGCAGAACATAAGATATGATCCTTCTTTAAATAGAATGCTTGCCAATCATCCTTAACTGTTTTCTCTTAAGGTACTTTGTCTTTTAGGCAGGGTTATCAAGAGAAGGCTCAGCTCTTTGTTTGAAGTTGTCAGATCTTATATTACCTATTATTCCTTGTTCTGTCCTCAATCCAGTTCTGGATATTTTACCTTCTATTTTTAAAAAAGTTTAATTTATTTTGTGTAAAGAAATAGTCTTCTAGCTGCATTCTTTAGGTAAATAACCTATTAAAACATCAGAATAGAGAGTTTAAGAAATTACCTGGCTCAGCTCTTATCACACTTCTGTCATTTGCCAAACAATTGAAATCTGAAAGACATTTTCCTAACCTTTTTTGCTATCATTTTGTGTTAATTATCCCTGTGTACAAAATTTTTCATATGTCCATTCACTCATTCATTCATTATTAATTTCTAGTTTTCTTAATTGTGTTGTATGTAAGCACACAGAAATAACTGGTTTTTCAGCAACCCTACTTTATGGACGGAGAAGGCGATGGCACCCCACTCCAGTATTCTTGCCTGGCAAATCCCATGGATGGAGGAGCCTGGTAGGCTGCAGTCCATGGGGTCGCTAGGAGTCGAACACGACTGAAGCAACTTAGCAGCAGCAGCAGCAGCAGCAATTTTATGGGACTTATGCATGCTTTCTTTATGGTCTAATATGAAATTGCTCTTTTATGAATGTTTCTTATGCACATGTGATGAAGATATAGTCTTTATTATTGGAATGTAAATTTCAATATATAATCATAAAATCTACTGTATTGAATATGTTATTATCTTTCATTATTTTGTGCTCACTTCATCTGCCTTAACTGAATGTAGTGTGTAAATTCTCTTGGTGTAAGTTTTTCTCTTACTGTCTCCTTGAATCTTACTGCCAGATATATTTAATTCCCATTTTTTTATTCATTTTAGTAGCTTTGTATAATAAATACTACTTGCATCTCTGTATTTCTAGGAGTGGTGTGGTGGTTTGGGATGTTTATATGATTATAGTTCAAGGATTTCATGTCAGAGTAAATGATTGCAGTCTCTTTAGTGATGACATTTCCTTTTGTTTGGTCAATGAGGAGAGGGTCGTTTACCTTGAAATTTATTTTTTACTTCTGTTTTGAGGGATTGTAAAATTTCTTCTCTTCTTTTACCCTTTAGCACACAAAAGGGTCTCTCCCTTCCCTTGATTTCCCAGAAGTATTATCTTCAGAGACAGCCTCCTCTGTGTGCCTTTGTTTATTTATTTATAATTTTTATTGGAGTATATTTGTTTTACAATGTTGTACAAGTTTCAGGTGTACTGCAAAGTGAATCAGTTATACATACAGATATCCACTCTTTTTTTAGATTCTTTTCCTATATAAGTTATTACAGAGTACTGAGTAGAGTTCACTGCACTATGGAGTAGGTTCTTATTAGTTATCTATTTTATATAATGTGTGTCAGTCCCAATCTTCCAGTTTATCCCTCCCCTCTTATGGTAACCATAGGTTTGTTTTTTATATCTGTAATTCTATTTCTGTTTTGTAAGTTAGGTCCTTTGTACTTTTTTTTTTTAAGATTCCACATATAAGCAGTATTATATGATATTTGTGTCTGTCTGACTTCACTCAGGATGACAATCTCTAGGTTCATCCATGTTGCTATAAATGGTATTATTGTTTCATCCTTTTAATGGCCGAGTGATATTCCACTGTATACGTGTACCATATCTCCATTATCCACTCCTCTGTCAGTGACATTTAGGTTGTTTCCATGCCCTGGCTACTGTAAATAGTGCTGCAGTGAACACTGGGGTGCATGTATCTTTTCAAATTATGATTTTCTCTGGATATATGCCCAGGAATGGGATTGCTGGAACATATGGTAGCTCCAAAATCACTGCAGATGGTGACTGCAGCCATGAAATTAAAAGACACTTACTCCTTGGAAGGAAAGCTATGACCAACCTAGATAGCATATTCAAAAGCAGAGACATTACTTTGCCAACAAAGGGCCGTCTATTCAAGGCTATGATTTTTCCAGTGGTCATGTATGGATGTGAGAGTTGGACTGTGAAGAAAGCTGAGTGCTGAAGAATTGATGCTTTTGAACTGTGGTGTTAGAGAAGACTCTTGAGAGTCCCTTGGACTGCAATGAGATCCAACCAGTCCATCCTAAAGGAGATCAGTCCTGGGTGTTCTTTGGAAGGACTGATACTAAAGCTGAAACCAGTACTCTGGCCACCTCATGGGAAGAGTTGACTCATTGGAAAAGACTCTGATGCTGGGAGGGATTGGGGGCAAGAGGAGAAGGGGACGACAGAGGATGAGATGGCTAGATGACATCACTGACTCGATGGGCATGAGTTTGGGTGAACTCTGGGAGTTGGTGATGGACAGGGAGGCCTGGTGTGCTGTGATTCATGGGGTCGCAAAGAGTCAGACACGACTGAGCGATTGAACTGAACTGAACTGATGGTAGCTTTATTTTTAGTTTTTTAATGAACATCCATACTGTTCTCCATAGTGGCTTACCAGTTTACAGTCCCACCAGCAGTGTAGGAGGGTTCCCTTTTCTCCATACCCTTTCCAGCATTTATTATTTATAGATTTTTTGATGATGGCCATTCTGACCAATTTGAAGTGATACCTTGGTGAAGATTTGATTTGCATTTTCTCTAATAACTAGTGATGTTGAGCATCTTTTCATGTGCTTTTTAGCCCTCTGTATGTCTTCTTTGGTGAAATGTCTATTTAGATCTTCACCCTATTTTTTAATTGTGTTTTTTGTTTTGTTGATATTGAGTGGCATGAGCTGTTTGTATATTTTGGAAATTAATCCTTTGTCAATTGCTTTACTTGCAAATGTATTCTCCCATTCTAAGGGTTGCCGTTTTGTTTTGTTTATGGTTTCCTTTACTTAAAAGCAAAAGCTTTTAAGTTTAATTAGATTCCATTTGTTTATTTTTGCTTTTATTCTCATTACTGTAGGCAGTGGATCGAAAAAGATCTTCCTGCAATTTTTGTCAAAAAATGCTTTGCCTATGTTTTTCTCTAAGAGTTTTATAGTAGTCAGCCTCACACGTAGGTCTTTAATCCATTTTGAGTTTATTTTTGTGTGTGCTTTTAACTCTCCTTTCTGGAGTCAGTGTTCTCATCAGAACTCTTTATCAGTAGTTCTGCATGTAAGGAAGACTTTCTCTTTCTGGGAGATTTTATCTCAGTTTTTCTGGACTTCTATACCTTTCTGTAAAGATTTGCATCAAGGGCTTGATAAATAGATATGTTGGGAATTGGTATTTATTTTATTCAACTTACTCAATTTTGAGTTTGTTATATGGAAAAGGACTTCCCAGGTGGCACTAATGGTCAAGAACCCACCTCCCGATGCAGGAGACATAAGAGACATGGGTACTATCCCTGGGTTAGGAAGATCCCCTGGAGGAGGGCATGGCAACCCACTCCAGTGTTCTTGCCTGGAGAGTTTCATGGACAGAGAAGTCCGGCAGGCTACAGTCGATAGGGTCTCACTGAGTCGAACATGACTGATGTGACAGCATGCATGCACTCATATAGAAAGAAAGGGAGTTTGTGTGGGTTATCTGTATAGTTTTGGAGGATGGCTAGAGACATTTGCATTCAGACAGTTGTGAATCTTCCTGGAAGTCCTCTATTATCCCTGTCCTACAGGTGAGGCAACTAAGACTTGGTGAGCTCAGATGATTACCACAACCCACTTTAAAGGTCACGTGTAAACCACTATCCATACTGCTTCTGAAATTGCAAATGTAGTTTAATTTGCAGTGCATCCAACCCGTACATGTCATTCACAGAAATTACTTCAAGAAGCAAAACTGACATGGTAGCAGAATAGCAGATCAAAGTGGTCAAGCTACTTAGGAAACAACTTTAAAATGAGACAGCCCTAAGCCTTAAAGGAGAATAAGTGAGTAAGGTCAGAATCGACAGTGAAACTGTGAAAACAGACAATGTGAAATGGACCAAAGTATACAATGAGGGAAACCCAACTTCAGGAACAATAAAGAAGTAGAAAAGCTGGTGGGTTTAAGAATGTGTCTTTTGTTTTCAGGAGGAGAAATCAGCATAAGCATTAGTTTAAGTTCAGGATAAATACAATTAGGAAAATAAAGTACTTTCTTGAAAGCTTTAAAGGCAAATAAAATTAATGTGATGTAACCCATATTTTGAATAATCCTTACCACTATTCTCCTTTAAAAATTAATATTTGCTATTTGTTTGAGTACATGTGCTCTTAATCTAAAGATGGTAAGATGTATTTTCAAAGAGTGCTCGTGCTCAGTTGCTCAGTCATGTCCGACTCTTTTGCGACCCTATGGACTGTAGCCCGCCAGGCTCCTCTGCCCATAGTATTTTCCAGGCACAAATACTGGAGTGGGTTGCCATTTCCTCCTCCAGGGAATCTTCCCAACCCAAGGATCGAACCCACGTTTCCTGTATCTCCTGCATTGTCAGGCAGATTCTTTACCACTGAGCCATCTGGAGTCACTTTCGAATATGGAAAGTGAGGGACAGAAAAATGAAGCTGTATAGAACACAGATAATTATCACTTGAAGGCTCAAAAGAAAGTGGATCTGTGAACATGCAGAAAGATAAATGCCTTTGGAAGAACTAAATATTAATGATACATTGTGTTTCTATGCTTCATATTGATTCTGAGAAATAGCAGGTCCAATTTGTAGATTCAGGAGACACTTAGTTTTTTTTTTTTGACAGCTCAACAGAATGACTGTATTTACTTCTACAAACTTACAAAGCTGTAGAAGCCTAAGCCAAGAGTTCTGTAAACGCCGTACAGTACCACTCCTATCCATGAGGTAAGCCGTCTCCCCAGAGTGCCATCACCTGCACAACACCCCAGCACTCTTTTATTATTAAGGCAGTTTGGTTCTAGACACCTTGATGCTTTTATTGGTGACTTTCTAGCCCATGGCTTCTTAGCCCCAAGCAATTGACCATTTCTACCCTGCCTTGCTCTATGAGTTTCTGCAACTTTTTCTACAAAGGTAATGCCTCCCTCTCAGGGTCAACCAGCCCTGAAACATTCCAGGGAGAGGTGTAGCCAAATACACCAGTGTGGCTGTATAACAACAGCCACTGGAGGGTCTTGGTATTGGGGGCCCACTGCCATCCTCACCCCCAGCAGCTATCAAATACTCTGTCCCAATGAAATGAAGCAAGAGGCCGGGCAAGTTCCCAAGTCAGGACCACACCTCAATCCTCACTACCCTACCCCTGTCCACTTCCATTCAGCTCCATCTAGTTCTAGGTAAGGCAAAAAAAAAAAAAAAAAAAAGGAACCACTGAAAAATTTCACAGAAGCCTGGTACAGCAAGAGATGCAATCTAGTAGGGGTCACGGGAGATTATGCCTGTCCTTGGTATGTTCAAACTGGGGGCTGACTGTAAAGCCCAATCTTGAGTATCCACTGTGGTCAGAGGAATCTGGATGCAACAGAATGGCTCTCACTAGGGTGGAGGGAGGCCCTCTGCAATGGCAAGATTATCTCCTTAGGTTGGGGTGGGAGGGGTAGCTGGGGAGCTTCCACAGGTCCCTCCTCCTCATCCTGTCAGCCTATGTCAGGGCCCACACAGCTGTGCAGTATACATCTCACCATTGCTGCTTCTCAAGTGTAAAATGTTAAACAAATGAGGGAATTCCCTGGTAGTCCAGTGGTTAGGATTCTGAACTTCCACTTCAGGGGCCTGAGTTCCACCCCTCCGTGGTTGGGGCACTGCTGCTGCTGCTGCTGCTGCTAAGTCGCTTCAGTCATGTCTGACTCTGTGCGACCCCATAGATGGCAGCTCACCAGGCTCCCCCATCCCTGGGATTCTCCAGGCAAGAACACTGGAGTGGGTTGCCATTTCCTTCTCCAAGGAGACACTTAATATGAAATAAGTGAGAGCTCAGAAAGTTTCTCAAGAAATCTTGTTCTTCTCAAAACCACATCTGCCTAATGCCATCTTCGTGTGTTTCTGGCAAGTAGGTCTAAGATTTTGCTGTTAGGATTATTGTTTGTTACTTTCATATTCTTCTTGGGAGAAATGTGAACTGGTGGAGTAGGCAAACGGCCAGGATTCTACGAGTTTTCTGCTGTCTTGTGTTTGAGTGCTTTATTTTGTGTTAAAAATGTTTCTATTGTGCATATTTCTAAAATCAATGAATGCCTCATTCATAATGAAGAGCGATTGCATTTCTTGGTGGGTAACTCTAGTTCAAGAGAACATCAGGAGCATTTAATGTTATATTTTTACTCCAAGGAGGGCCCCAGATTTTACTGAGAGATATACAGAAAATGTATTGAAATTTAGGGACAACATTTCCTTGCCATTTATGGTAAGATAAGCTGTTACAGCATATGGTCATCTGCTTCATTTGATATTGTTTACTGCTCTCTCTATCTTGAAATTCTCCTTACTTTCATATTCTGACCAGTTTTCTCTCTCCTTTCCCCCCTCCGGGATAAAATGGTGAATTTATTTTTATTTTATATTTTATACTGTGTTTTGATAAAATACACTTAATGTATTGTAGCTGTCTTAACCATTTTAAGTGTATGCACAGTTCAGTGGTACTACTGCTGCTGATGCTGCTAAGTCGCGTCAGTCGTGTCCGACTCTGTGCGACCCCATGGACTGCAGCCTACCAGGCTTCTCCGTCCATGAGATTCTCCAGGCAAGAACACTGGAGTGGGTTGCCATTGCCTTCTCCAATGCATGAAAGTGGAAAGTGAAAATTAAGTCGCTCCCATGGATGGAGGAGCCTGGTAGGCTGCAGTCCATGGGGGTCGCTAAGAGTCGGACACAACTATGGCAAGTTCTTCTGTAAACACACCCGGAAGTGGACTTGCTAAATCATGTTGTAATTTCACTTTTAAGATTTTGAAGAACTGCCATATTGTTTTCCATGTGACTATACCGCTTTCCTTTCCCACCAACAGACTGTAAGCATTCTAATTTCTCCACATCCTCAACAAAACTTGCTATTTTCTATTTTTTGATAGTAGCCAACCTAATGTGTGTGAAATGGTGTCTCCTTGTGTTTTTATTTGCATTACCCTAATGATTAGTGATACTGAGCAACTTTTTATGTGCTCTTTAGCCATTCATGTACCTTGGAGAAATGTTTATTCATGTCCCTTGCCCATTTTTGAGTTGAGTTGTTTGTTGTTGAGTTTTATGAATTCGCTATATATTCTGGATATTCCTTTTTTTTTTCTTTTATGAACATTTCTTTCTACCTCCATTCTTTAAATGAGTATTTCTCTAAGTGTGGTCTGCAAACCATGTAATCAGAATCACTTGGGATATGTGTTTGGGCTACATCATCCCTGAATCTACCACTCAAACTTTTGAATCAGTCACTAAACTAGGGACCCCGGATGATGCATTTTAACAAACCATCTGAGTAGAACTTCACAAATATTAATATTTGAGAACATTTCCTTACATGTCAGCTCTTTCTAGGGTTTATTTTCCAGTTCACTGTTCTCAATCTCATGGTTTAAGCACCACTTACTGATATGCTGACAACTTTCAAAGATATTATTTTCAGTCTTGATCCTTTATTTCCATATAACCAATAGACCCAGACACCTCAAAGCCAACACATGTGAAAGTGAACTTATGTTTCCCCATAAACCTGCTCCTTCATCTATAGTCTCCACTGGTAGCACCATCATCTATCATCTAGTCACTGAAGTTGAAAACTTGAAAAGTAGAAAATTGGAAACCATCTTTATTTTCTCTTCTTCTTTCTTCCCTTCTCCAACCAATCAACCAATGCATTCAGCAGATTTTACCTTCAAATATTTCTCAAACTTTTTCCTGCCTATCTGACACAAATGTCATTGATGCAAGTAAGTTGTTCAGCAAGTCTCATCCGCTCTTCTTTTTAAGCCATCTCCCTTACGGACTTCAGTTTGGCTTATCTAAATGCAACATGTATCAATTCTCAATAGGAAACAATGGGCACTTTCAAAATAAAATTACTTCAAGAAAACTTTATTCATCAAGGGACGATGTCCATAGGTTTGGGTGTAGGACAACAACAACAGATGGTGTTAATAGTCTGGCCAAACTGTTACCACTTCTACATCTCATGGGATGCAGTGAAGGAGTCACTACTAGAACACAGAAAAATGAAGTGAGTAGAGCTGGCTGATTTGAAAGAAAGCAGAGGTCTTTGTTTAATCAAGGGACATCCCAGACCAAAGTTTGTTCAGATCATACCAGATAATACTGTGTCCTCATTCCCCCCTTCCCTCTAATCTTTGACTGGGGACTCTGTTGGCCAAACCCAACTAGAAATCATAGGGTATGAGGACCCTTCAATGTAATCTGTATCAGTTAGTTTCCAGGGAAGAGCACAGAACTGAGACAGGTGGGAGGGCAGTGGAAGAATCCAGCACATCGATCTTACTATGTAGCTCCATTGCTTATAAACATTCAGACTCCATCTCCTTTGAGCCAAATTTCTGTTCTTGAAAATGAAACACGAAATACCTTTATTGCACATTGCCTTCTTGTATGGCAGTCTATGCCTTGTTTATCATGTTAGACATGCAAACTGCTTATGGTTCCATAGTGAAGTCGCTTAGTCGTGTCTGACTGTTTGCAATCCTACGGACTGTAGCTTACCAGGCTCCTCTGTCCATGGGATTTTCCAGGCAATAGTATTGGAGTGGATTGCCATTTCCACAAACTCGTAGTATTATTCACCTCCATGTTTTTGTTGGGGCTCTTCCTAAGTGTTCTGTTCCTCTTTCCAACTTCTCCCAAAACATAGTTCAATTACACCCTTGATTAACATCCCTCTTCTTTTTTTTTTTCTTCTTTTAACAAACATCCTGACTTGGCTATTTACTGGTTCTCTGGACTGTCTGAATCTCTCTATCATTGCTCTTACTTCATTGTTTCATTATTATCTGTTTATGTTTGACTCCCCAAACAAACTCTGAATTCCTGGGATAAAGAAACAACATTTTATATATGTTTATAGTTCCAGGGCTAAGCCCAGGGCCTATTTGTTGAAAGAAAAAAAAAAATTAGTAATTTCTCCCTGTCTCTTCTTTCTTGCTATGCATGTGCTAACAGTCAAAGGAATCACTTTCATATTTCGAACAAATGGTGTGCATCTAAGTACCTCGTCAAGGCTGTATATTGTCACCCTGCTTATTTAACTTCTATGCAGAGTACATCAAGAGAAACACTGGACTGGAAGAAACACAAGCTGGAATCAAGATTGCCAGGAGAAATATCAATAACCTCAGATATGCAGATGACACCACCTTTATGGCAGAAAGTGAAGAGGAACTAAAAAGCCTCTTCATGAAAGTGAAAGTGGAGAGTGAAAAAGTTGGCTTAAAACTCAACAGTCAGAAAACAAAGATCATGGCATCCAGTCCCATCACTTCATGGGAAATAGATGGGGAAACAGTGAAAACAGTGTCAGACTTTATTTTTCTGGGCTCCAAAATCACTACAGATGGTGATTGCAGCCATGAAATTAAAAGACGGTTACTCCTTGGAAGGAAAGTTATGACCAACCTAGATAGCATATTCAAAAGCAGAGACATTACTTTGCCAACAAAGGTCCGTCTAGTCAAGAGTATGGTTTTTCCTGTGGTCATGTATGGATGTGACAGTTGGACTGTGAAGAAGGCTGAGTGCTGAAGAATTGATGCTTTTGAACTGTGGTGTTGGAAAAGACTCTTGAGAGTCCCTTAGACTGCAAGGATATCCAACCAGTCCATTCTGAAGGACATCAGCCCTGGGATTTCTTTGAAAGGAATGATGCTAAAGCTGAAACTCCAGTACTTTGGCCACCTCATGCGAAGAGTTGACTCATTGGAAAAGACTCTGATGCTGGGAGGGATTGGGGGCAAGAGGAGAAGGGGACGACAGAGGATGAGATGGCTGGATGGCATCACTGACTCGATGGACGTGAATCTGAGTGAACTCCGGGAGTTGGTGATGGACAGGGAGGCCTGGCGTGCTGTGATTCATGGGGTCGCAAAGAGTCAGACACGACTGAGTGACTGATGTGATCTGATCTGAAGTACCTCTCAATGGGGCTTCAGCTAGCATTAATATTAAAATGGTAAGTAATGGTTAATTTTGTTTCCCCTGTAATGGAAATTGATGGAAGGAAGGTTCACTGTGGATAATTAGATTGATTTTAGTTTTTACTATTTTAATATCCAGACAGTTCTTTAAAGTGATTGCTGTAATTACAGAAAGACAAACTGATACAGAAAGACAAACTGATACAGAAAGCTATTCCTTATTTTTCTCTATCCAATCCAGCCTCACTGTGCTGCTTAAAAGACTATGCTAATTATTCTCTTCTTCAGTCTCTGCATACTTCCTTAAAAGAGTTGTATTTTCACTTTATATTAACATCTTATCAGTGTAGATTGAAACATGGAAAACTGAGGCCATAATAAGCGTATACAGAATCCATCAATGTATAAAGTCATTTTCTTTTAACATCATACAGTATATACCTTGACTGTGATATGACATATCAGGAAATGTAGGGCAAACTTCTAGCCTGTATTCCCAAAAGTTACGATAAGTTACCTCTGTAAAAAGTAGGTTGTTATTAGAAGGAAGACAGCTTTTCATAAATCCTGCTTTTTGCTAGGGAGAATTTTTTCCTAAGCAGGCTCTCATTCCTCCTGATTGCCTTCCTTCCTTCTAAACTCTCTGCCCCTGGGGAGCAGGTGTTGTGCCAATTGTTTTTTAGTTGCGGTTAATTCGAAGCATATAACTGTACATGTCTCAGAACGGTTTCAGAATATAGGGAGATATTTGTCAGCCATTTGTGATGCTTAGCATGGGGGGAGCTGTAATGTTTTCAGTCAGATAAAGTGCCAAGGAAATAAATGCTGGCATCAACACCACAACCAATTATTTTTTATGATGACAGTGTTCTAGGTGCTATTTAAAATTTTTAGTTTGAAACAGAAGACACTTATTCACCTTTTTCCTTTGCTGTAATGCAAAGCAATAAAAATATGGTTTATGAAGGAACCCATCTCTCATTTATATTAGGCAACAAAGCAAATAGGAGAAGAAAAACAGGAAGTTCACTTAGAAAATAATAAAATTACTTCTGAGAATAGAAATGAGAATAAGAAATCACAGTGTCAGGCATTGTGATATCCTTGAAGATAGAATTTGTATTCTTCGTTGTTCCTGGCACAATGCTTTGCATATTGTTAATGCTTAGTAAATTTGTGTTGAATTGAACTTAATTAATTCAAAGTATGTATTTCTGTAGTTCAAAAATTATTCATGAGAAAGTCTCAGGAAGGAACATATTGATTTAAGTATCACAGTGTACATTGATATATATGTAAATATATTTCCAAAATCATATGATACCTCATTAAAGCTAATTATTCTTGGGTTTTCATGAATCAAAAAGGAAAAGAAAATTACCATGTTTGCCACACCAAAACCACACATTTTATTGTTCATCAAAGGTTTAGTAGTTTGATTCACCAGTGGAAGAGACTGGATGCAGTGCACTGCCTTTTTCTTTGCTCATATCTTATATAACTTTGTTCACATAGTTTTGTCATAATTAGGGGATAAAACATGTAAGGCAAAATTTAGAAATAACATTAGCTTTTGAGAAGGCAAAGTATGATTGTTAGGAGATGGGGTTTAAGATATCCAAGAAATAACTCTCTTAACCTCTTAAGTTCTAAATCAAATGAGAATTAGATTAAAAATTATGGGAGATAGACATTGGAGGTAAAATCATGTAGTTAGTTTCTACCATGACTCTGCCACTTACTAGCTATGTGATCTGGGGACAAGTTATTTCACCTCTTCTGCCTTAATTTTCTTATCTGAATATGGGCATCATAACACCATCTCTTGGAGAAGGCAATGGCACCCCACTCCAGTACTCTTGCCTGGAAAATCCCATGGACGGAGGAGCCTGGTAGGCTGCAGACCATGGGGTCGAAAAGAGTCGGACACGACTGAGCGACTTCACTTTCACTTTTCCCTTTCCTGCATTGGAGAAGGAAATGGCAACCCACTGCAGTGATCTTGCCTGGAGAATCCCAGGGAAGGGGGAGCCTGGTGGGCTGTGGTCTATGGGGTCACACAGAGTCGGACACGACTGAAGCGACTTAGCAGCAGCAACACCATCTCTATTAAGATTTTATAAAGATTGAATGAGATCATGTATATAAAGTTCTTTGTGTGCACCATGACAAACAAGTACTCAATAATTGTAGCTATTGTTATTAATAAATGATGGAGAATTAACTTCTAAAAGAGCAAAAATTTAAATGGATTATTGAAAAAATTCCAATAACAAAAAGTGAAAATATAACCTAGGTTGAAAGTTGACATTTTGACATTTCTAAAGAGCTTGAACAGTAAAAATGGACTTCCCTGGAAGTGCAGTGGCTAAGACTCAATGTTCCCAAGCAAGGGGCCCGGGTTCAATCCCTGGTCAGGGAATTAGATACCACATGCTGCAACTAAAAGTTTGCAGGCAGCAATTAAAATCCCCACATTTCACAAAGTAGATGGAAGATCCTGTGTGCCCGCAAAAGACTTGCTGCAGCCAAATAAATAAATATATTTTTAAGCAGACTATGTTGCAAAAGAGAACATCTGCTCTTTTCAGGTAGGTGAACAAGTGAGGAAGAGTAAAGGGATGGGAAGCTAGGCATCCATCTCTTGATTCATGGGAATCAATTCACCTTTTAGGGAATTTACTCCTCCTTCCTGGAAGACAAATAAGTGAGGACACAGAGAAAATTCAGTAAGTTATGCTCATGGAGTTCCCTCTATGTAGAAGAAAGTATTGGAAATAAGAATTTAAGTCTCCACTCTTCAACAATTAGAACCATCACATTTTATTGTTATTATTTGATGAGTTTCCTATTAGAATATAAGTTTTGTTAAGGGAAGACGTGAGTTTGATTGGTTGACTATCATAAACACCAAGTACAGTGAATGACATGTAAGGTGCTCAGTTGATCTCAAGGAATGACTGAATGACTAAATAAATCCATTCACTTGGCTGTTATAACTCTGCTGTGTATTGTATACACGAGGCTGTTCCAAACCACATCATTAAAAATTTCAATAATATTATTTTATTATTGTGCTTCCATTTGTGCAAGAAACTATTGTAAACATTTTACATGTATTAACTCACTCAGATGGTACAACAATCTTAGATGTAAGTATTATCATGATCGCCATTTTTCAGATGTGTAACTTAAGTTAAAAAGCAGTTACTTTTCCAAGGTCACATGCTAGTAATTACAGAACTAATTATTCTAATCCAAATGAAATGAAATCGCTCAGTCGTGTCCAACTCTTTGCAACTGCATGATCTGAAGCATGCCAGGCTCCCCTTTTCATGTAATTCTGCAGGCAAGAATACTGGAGTGGGTTGCCATGCCCTTCTCCAGGGGATCTTCCTGACCCAGGCATTGAATGTGAGTCTCCTGCATTGCAGGCAGATTCTTCACCATCCAAACCAGGAGGGAAGCCCTTTTGAGTCAGTGTTCACCACAAACCTGGTTACAGTTTGATTTACTTATCTTATAGAGAAAGAATGAGTGGGTCATAGGACAGGCTATCTATTCACTTTGTTTTGTTTGGTTTTGGTTCTTTAGTATTTTTAAAATTTTTACTAACAATGTGTTAGTTTTGAGTATATAACAAAGTGATTCAGGTATACATATAAATGTATCTATTCTTTTTTCAACTCTTTTCCCATTTAGGTTATTACAGAATATTAAGCAGAGTTCCCCATGCTATCTGGTATATCCTTGTTGGTTATCTACTTGTTTTTAATAATAAATGAACATACTAATATCACTCTGCAGAGGACTTCCTTGGAGGAAATATGTCCCCAAGACTCAATAACCTTTTTTATGATTTGTTAAGACCAAATTTCTGGGCCAGTTAAATAAGAAATTTATTGTGTCTATTTTACCAGTTGAGGCTAATCAGGTAAAAACTGGCTGATTTTCTCTGATGACATAGCTATTTCTTTCTAAGTCCTTGCTGCTGCTACTGCTGCTAAGTCACTTCAGTTGTGTCTGACTCTGTGCGACCCCATAGACGGCAACCCACCAGGCTCCCCCGTCCCTGGGATTCTCCAGGCAAGAACACTGGAGTGGGTTGCCATTTCCTTCTCCAATGCAAGTCCTTAGGAAACATCAAATTCACTAAATATTTTAACTTATATGTCTATATAATCCTTTCCTCTCTACTAGATTGCTACATTTGTTATAAGCAGGGACAGGATTTCTTTCATTTATCTCTGTATCATCAGTCCCTTATGTTTAACTCAGGACAGATAAGTTGATAAACTTCTGTTTGAGTATATTAGGCATCCATATTCACTACTCTGAAATGAGTGTTTGGAGTCTTCAGAGTTGGAACAGAGTTTATTTGGGGGAAAATAAAATTTTGGTTTGACAGGATATATATATGTGTTGTGGTCCTTTAATGGACCCGAACCTGGTGGTCCGGAGTTGATGATAAGAAAGTCAAAGAGAAAGAGAGAGAGAGAAAGAGAAAGAAAGAAAGACACGGGGACCTAAGCTCTGATGGAGCAAGGATATTTTATTAGAAGAAATGCAGGGTTATATATCTTTAGTAAGATGATTACTCAGCTATTAAACAGGATGAAATTTTCTCAATAGTCACAATATGGATAGTCTAATACATACAAGGTTGCTGACGCTGAAAAGAGTCACTGAAGGGAGTCACTGAAAGGAATCCAAGCAGATACCTTTCTCACGATCTCAGTCCTGAGAACTGCATGCAGCTCTACTCATTCCCAAAATAGGAACTGATAAGGAATAGAATCCTTGAGAAATGGCACACAAAGGAAGAAAAATGTAGCATATTGGATTCCTTAAAGTTAAACGTCCCCTGACATATATGTACCTTTGACTCCTTAATCTAATAAATGGATCAATTACTACATACATAATTTAAAAGACATATTTGATCTGACAGTTCATTAATCAAATAACTGATTTAAGCATTTGTATGTGCTGAGAGTTTGCTGTAGAAGGACTGAGAATGTTTGTAGTTTGGATATATAAGTGGAGAAAAATAACTTATAGTTCATAGCCACGGGCTAAGAGTTGCGAAAGGCCATAAATGCAGTGTGATTATTTGGTTAAAATATGTGACAAAAGTTCTCCAGAAGGAGTTAAACTTTAGTTGTCTCTTAAAGAATTCATGGACTTGGGTAGGTTAAAGGGTTCCAAGATGGTTAGAAAACATGAAGAAGAGCGAAAAAGCAGGAATGAGGGTGGTGCACATGGAAGGCTTATTTCAAAATAAAGGGTCATGTACATAGACAAATCTTGCCAATTGCACTCACAGCTTATGATATTTATTATCATTATTATCATATCCATTTACATGATTTCCTTCTATTCACACCATCTGGAGGGAAAATACCCTTTGACTTATTATTTTTATACTATTTAGTAATACAAAGCATTCTATGAACTGAAGTTACACTTTTTTGGACATATGGGTAGAAATTGTAGCATAAATAGAACATATAAGGATACAGAAGGCAGTTCTAGGTATGAATTTTCACCTGGATGCTTACTATATAACCTTGGCTAAGCTAAGTAACCCCTTTGAGCTTCAGCTTCCTCATCTTTTAAATAAGGAAAAATTATGATAGCTATGCCTAGAGTCTTGAACTCTGGGAGTTGGTGATGGACAGGGAGGCCTGGCGTGCTGCAATTCATGGGGTCGCAAAGAGTCGGACACGGCTGAGCAACTGAACTGAACTGATGCCTAGAGTTATAAGGATTAAATGAAATAAAGGTTATTGAAAGTCTACTTTTCACTGGCTGTCACATAATTGCTACTTGATGACTAGTGGTTACTATTTACAATTCTATTATTTAATAAATAGTAGCACTTTGCATTCTGCTGTTTGGCATGTAAACTAGAGACAGGAGTGATAATTCACACTGCTTAACCTCTCTCCCTGGTTGTTTGTTATTCTTTTTCCCATTCTTGGGCTATTGAAGATGTTTGGTCTTTCTTCAAGTGAACCAAAGGTACTTTTTCCAATTCAAAAATATGAAATCAGGTAAACATTAATCTATCATGAGTTACTCAAACTTTCTTTCTTTCAACTTTTAAGCCATAAGAAAACAATAACAGCAGTAATTAACAAACATTATTTGGAATCATAAATCATACAACATTCCATCCTATGTGGCAAGAAATTAGGGAAAAATAAGTTATTCTAAGAGATCTGGATTTCAGTGTTGCTACTTACTGCTCTTGAACTTTGGGGGAAGGATTTTCTAAATTTAAAAATAATAAGAATATCAAAGATTAAAAAAGGTTCTTGGGTGTTTCAATAAATCAGAATCAAGATGTTTAATAGCATTTATTATACCATATTTTAAAACAAGAATATCACAGTAATAAATAGTGCACACAAAATACAACATATATCCAAATAGGCAGATTAACTTGCTTTCCATTTTAAAACATTGGTGGAGTTGTCTCACAATTAAAAGATATCATTTTAGGTTACCATTATCTTTGCAAGGCCCCAAAAGGACCACCTGTGGTAAGAATCAACTTTAATCCTTTAGCTCTTTGCTGGCTTATTAACAGGGTATTAATAAAAGATCTAAGCTCAATATGTAACGTATTTTTCTGTAATAATTTTAAAATGAGTGAAAAAGGGAATGTACTTCCTGTGTATATAGAGTTATGAACTGACTTGTGTGTAAAGTACACACATTGAAGTCCTAAGCATCAGTGTGACCGCATTTGGAAACAGGGTCATTAAGGAGGTGATTCAAGTTCAATGAGATCATAAAAGTGGAGCCTTATCTGACAGGACTGGCGCACTTATAGGAAGAGGAAGAGACACCAGAGACCCCCTCTCTGTGTGTCCCTCTCTACGTACACCCAAAGGAAAGGCCTTGTGGACACAGTGAGCAAAAGAGGCCTCACCAGAAACCAAAGCTGGTGGCGCCTAGATCTTGACTATTGGCTTCCACCTATGAGAAGAGAAATCTCTGTTGTTTAAGCCACCCATTCTCTGGTATTTTTTATGGCAGCTTGAGCAGACTACACACACACACACACACACACACACACATGCGTGCAACTGTATGTGTCTCAGTATAATTTAGTAGTTATATATAATGAACATAAAATTCTGTTTTTGTAATACCTACTCTGTGTATTCTAAAATAATGAACACTTTTTTAATCCCACAATGTCTAAATATCTCTATCCTGCAAAAAGTTAAAATTTTATGTTTTAAAAATATGAAAAGTATTCTTTTCTGGAGGAGAGTATACAGAATTTGATAATGCCACAGGGGTTAATGTGCTTTATGAGTCATTCATGGAATTATTTCATTACAATTGTGACTCCACCTAATAATGAATTAGATGACTATTAGCATAATTGCCATATAGCACAATGCTATGTTGCCATTAAATTTTGTCTAGAGCCAAAAAACATAGTGGCTGTCTTCCTAATGGCACATGATAATAATTATAATAACTTCAATTTGACACAACATTATCTTTTCACAAATTCTTGCACAGCATGTATATTATCTTCTTTACTGGAGCTTAGGTAATAAATCCAATGCATTACAAGGACCAATTTGCTTTCAAGAGTTTTATCTTTGTCTTTTTGAAGGTAAATAGACTGGCAGCCTTCCTAGTAATGTCCAAAAGACAAATGTCAACCATTCTAAGTAGATTTTCTTCATGTTTCTCCAGTATGTGCTTTGTCTGAATATAAATAAGATTACTTCTCTTTTAAAGAACAGCATTGTATCAGTGATTGATATTGGGCACAAATTTAGATAATAAAATATTAATTTTCCTTTAGCTTTAGAATTATACCATAAGCATAACCAGATCCCCAATTAGACTTGCACACTTAAATCTTCTGTTTCCAACCCCAAAGCCCTCTGAGGTGGCCTCATTTCTAAATAGTCTAGGAGCCATGGGGTTGGGGAATTCTGTAATAAGAAATCCACAGACATGTCCTTTGTTTGTTCTTCATTCTGTTTCTTTGGGTTTCACTTTCAATGTTTTAAGTACCTCTGGCTCCTTCATGCACTTATGTCAAAACACTGAAAGAACATTTAAATTCCCAAATGGAAATTCACATTATTTCAGGTATTTCTAGGGCATAAAATGAAAGCATTATAGCACTGCAAAAATTCTGCCTACCTCTCAGAACGTCAGTGATTTGTGGTACTTCTTTAAGGGCAGCTCAATAGCATGTCAGGAGCTGAAAATGAAGGCGTACCTGTTGTCCTTTAGCTAACCTCATGTCAGCTCTGAGGATTTCTCTAATAGTTCTCTTCTCCATTCAGGTTCAGCTCCTGTCTTCTCTTCAGAACCTGACAGCTGATTTCTTGCACCTATAAAAGAACATCTAGGCACATGTATCAAGGAGAAGAGCTATTAAAAGGCCATTCTATAGGAACACGGCGTTAGGCAGTGGTTGAAAATTTGGTTTAAATTTGTTTCCAGAGAAAAGAGATGCATAAAATATTATTGCATAGGTTCAAAATAGCAAAAGAAGATTTTTATAAAAAGACAACAGCCAGTTCTTAAACATTGGTCCTCTGGGGCTGTTTACAGAGAACCTCTTGAAATTTTAGGTCCCAAAGATGAGGGTGAAAGATTTGGCTTGACTTCCCCTCTCTTTCACACATAGCCCAAATTCAGCCTGACCTTTTCAAAATCTGCCCTTTGCATCTGTTCCCACCACCAAGAGGGTGGACATGGATCTTGCTTATGTGGTTCCATTTTCAGCTTTCTAACAATAGTGAAAGCACTATTGTTATCTTATATTTCACAGATAATGTGAAATATAAGATGCTATGCATAGACCAGCCCAAAAGAAAGCAAGTTAAAAAAAGAGGTGAAAGAAAGTGTAGAGTCTATAACAATATGTCAACCCTCCAACCCATTCTCTCCAATGAGCAAGAAAAAGAACAATTTTTCAATAACTATGCTTTAGGATAGAGATTGAAAACACTTTTCTCTGTAAAGCACCAGAGAGTAAAATCTTGGGATTTATAAACCCTATGTTTTCTATCACAACTACTGAACTCTACCACTGTTTTGCCAAAGCTGTCATCAATAATAGATAAATGAGCATGACTATGTTCCAAAAAAAAAAAAAACATTTATGGACACTGAAATTTGAATTTCATGCCATATACATAGGCAAAGAATATTAATCTTCTTTTAACTTTATTCAAGCATTAAAAAGTATTAAATTTTTTGCTCACAGGCTATACAAAAATAAGTAGCTTTTGTCCAAGAACACAGAGTGCTGACCCTTCTTAATTGGCACATTCAATGTAGAGGTAGAATGGCTTCTGCTCATCTACCTCTCTTGGATATGAAGGTCTTGGTAAATGGGTAATGCTTTTAGCTAAATAAAGGCATGCCTTGCTTTTGTGTGAGCAGAGAAGGAGGTATTAGTGGTCCCTTAGATGCCAGCATGTGGAGGTCTCTACTTGCTAATCCCATCATTGTTGAACTTGTTAACCTGCACTGCATCATTGTTGAAACTAGAAAAGTCATGCTCTCTGAAAAGACGGGATAAAAAAAGGTACCATCTCTGGACAAGTAAAACAGAAAAAGAAGACTTCTCTAGACTAATAAAAATAGAAAAGGACTTTGGGTAGATTCACTGAACCTTCCTCCTGGGTGCCCTTTATGTGTGGATGACAATGTATGACAAGCAAAGAAAAGACAAAATCTTAGCTCTTTTTTGCTGTGTTCCACCATACTCAGGGGCCCCCCACCAATGCTCATACAAACTGACTCTATTATGTCAAAGTGATTTGTTCAATTTCTTTAGAGAAGAATGTAATTTTATTGCTTGGGGTGAAAGCACCCGCTTGCCAAGTTTTGGGGACTTTGGGATAGAAGAGAGGGGTGGAGACAGTCTACTGTTGCAAAAAGACTTTCAAATAAAGTGTGCTTCTAATAAACTACAACTCACTCCAAGCCTGTATTGAAACTGGAACATCTGAAATTTTCCATGGAAGACAGACTATCTTCCCTGGTGGAAGGTAGTATTCCTTGCATTACCCTCTCAAGCTTTATGAGTATCAGTCAGTGGTAGCTGTGTTCCACCTGCTTTTCTGTTTAGATCTCTTATTGATTGGCAGCTTCCCTCATTTCTATCTTCATTATGTGCAAGAAGAAAATATTTTTTCCTTTCTTTTCATTTTAGAGAGAAAGACAGGAGAAGATAAATCCACAGGTTGAGTTTGTCGTCTTAAAAAGTGAAATGAAATTTTTAAAAAAGTTGTTGAATTGATTACAATGGAGGTAGGATTGGACCACTTTGAGTATTATTGCTAAGTGGATCTAGATCTTCTCTATCTTTCTGGTTAGATTTCTGTCAAGGAGTCAGGGTGTGCTCTCTACCATGTGTTAGCTATAAGGGATTGAACTTTGTTCAAATAATTTACAACTATTATCTTACTTAAAATTCCCAAGTGAAATAGGTAATATCGATAGTTTTCCTCATTCATAGATGAGAAAATTAAATTTTGTTAAGAGATATTGACAAGTTTAAATAAGATTCTCATGGTCATTGTACCATGTTATCAATAGCTTACCCTTATACCACATGATGGGCTTCCCAGGTGGCACTAGTAGTAAAGAACCCACCTGCCAATGCAAGAGATATGAGATGCAGCTTCTATCCCTGGGCCGGTAAGATCCCCTTGAGGAGGGCATGGCAACCCACTCCAGTATTCTTGCCTGGAGAATCCCGTGGACAGAGGAGCCTGGTGGGCTACAGTTCATAGGGTCCCAAAGAGTCAGACATGACTGAAGTGACTTAGCACGCATGCACATACTATTTGATGAGGTTATCTCATTGCTTTGTTATGAGTATCAAATAGGAAATAAGTGGTACTCAATAAATAATTGTTAGCTTTTTCTTGGTCTAACCTTAAGCCTAAAAGATATGAAAATTTGTAGTCAACTTTAGCTCTTCTTCACTCTTACCTCTTTCATCTTCTTCCCCTCTTTTTTACTCTCAAGGACAGCTTTGGCAATTGGCTCTGGCTTTCCATTCTCAACAAAGAAAAAAATTAACAAAGAAGAGATACTGTGCAGTTCAAATCTTTGTTGAGAGCAATGTAAAAGAAAGTTTAATAAAGAGCAATAATACTAAACTCTCAAAAACTAAATATGACCAGAGGGAACATTAATGCTGATTAATGGAATTTTTAGAATGCCTAATTTTTACATAAAGATCAAAGTAGTTTTGCTTATTCAGCAAAATTCATCTAAATTCTTCCCTTAATTAGTGGGGTTCCTTAAAACCAAAAAGAACAAATGGTAATTAAATGCTAATCTTGCACAGTAAAAATGACTTGAAATTACATGCAAATTGGAAAACATAATCAGTAAAATATCTTTCTATGTGAAATTCCTGGTGCCTTTGTTTGAGTTTATTTTATGTTGTATTTAGGAAGTATAGTCAGGACTCTGGGCAGATAGCAGCCTGTCATTTCAGGGAGTTGGAGTTCACTGCTGTCAAGGCAATAGTAGCTTGGCTGATAAAAACCTGAATTGTACCTGTATGAAAAGAAAATAGATATAAGGATGTTTAGGTGTAGAATTAATAATTTTTGCTGGTCAAATGAACAAAGTCTTCTCTTTGGTAGGTTTTTGTAGATGGACTAAGTCTCAAAATTTTTTTTAAAAAGATTAGTAGTATGAGAGGGACTTGAGCCTAGTAAAAGTGACACAAATTTTGAATTTAAAAATCTTCACATGAGATCTCTGCAAAGTCCATGTTGATATAGCTGATTTTAGAATTTGTATAACTTTTCCAGAAAAGTCTTCATTCAGCCAAAAACACTGTCTATTGCTATCCATTTCCTGCTTTTCTCTGAGGTGAGGAAGTACCAGGTACTGTCTTTTGAGCTTATAATTGAGTGTCAGTTATTCTCCATTTATTAGTCCTTCCAGGTCAGCAACTGATACTTCTCATCCTGCTCTGGGTGGCACGAGTCTGACTGCTGTGGACTATATCACATAAACTCTCTCACTCTCTGTTCAACCAGTGGAGATCCTAGCAGGAGACTGGTGGATGGGAGATAATGAGGTCACAGTATGTATTTTCCCAACCATTCCTTGGGCCGTGGCTTGGCAGTGTCTGTGTTCTACCCAGAGATATAGTTCCTACCAGACCCTCTCCCACCATTACAGCTCTTGTCAGTCTCGGTGACAGCAACATCACTTTGCTCCTTCCGATTAGAGATGGCAATGTGAAAGGGTGTTAGTTGCTCAGTCGTGTCCGACTCTTTGTGACCCCATGGACTGTAGTTTGCCAGGATCCTCTGTCCATGGAATTCTCCAGGCAAGAATACTGGAGTGGGTTGCCATGCTCTCCTTCAGTGGATTTTCCTGACCCAAGGATCCAAGTCAAGTCTCCTGTATTGCAGGCAGATATTTACAGTCTGAGCCACTAGGGAAGACCTAGAGATGGCAAAGGCTTCTGGCTATCGGAGTTCCTCAGGCTTCTCCTTCTCTTGCTGGTGCCTTTAACCCTCCCCACAATTTTGTAAATAATTCGTTCATTAAGTTGTCACAGTTATCACTTTTATGTGTCTTGTAAGGATCCTGACAATAAAATGATTCATATTCTTGTAGCATTATTGTTTTCCTTGAGGTAAAAATAAAGGGAATAGGTTCTGCTTTTTATTTTTTAATTCATTGTTATTATTACTTTTTTGGCAGAGACATTTATTTTCTTCTCTACAAATATCTCTCTTCCTTTCTCTCCTTCCTCCAGTGAGGGCATCTAGACGAAGTATAGTCATTTTATGCTCTGGCAGTCCTTTCTATATACTCTATGCTGGCATTTTAGCTTCCTTTTATAAGTAATCATTTATATGCCTTCCTCTTCTCCTTAAAACTTTCTCTGCCTTATTTATCATTGTATTCTCATACATGGATGGTTAGGAAAACTAGTACTCAATAAATGCTTAGTAAATGAGGAATTTAGGTGCTGAAGAAGACTCTTGAGACACGCCTGGGCAACTTGCTCAAGGAAATCAAATCAATCAATCCTAAAGGAAATCAACCCTGAATATTCATTGGAAAGACTGATGCTGAAGCTGAAGCTCCAATACTTGCTCACCTAATGCGAAGAGATGACTCATTGGAAAAGTCCCTGATGCTGAGAAAAGAAGTCCCTGATGCTTTTCTTCCTGCCCTGAATTGAGGGAAAGAAGAAAAGGGATTGACAAGAGGATGAGATGGTTGGATGGCATCACTAACTCGATGTACCTGAGTTTGAGCAAACTCTGGGAGATAGTGAAGGACAGGGAAGCCTGGTGTGCTGCAGTCCACGGGCTCACAAAGAGTTGGACACAACTTAGTGACTGAACAACAACAACCTAGAAATGAGTAGCCCAAAAGATAAGTGTGCGGCTCTAATGGTGTTCTAGAATAGTTGGATTATAGATGTTATGAATGTGGTCTCTTCAGCTAGACTGTCTAGTTTGGATCCAGTCTCTGTCACCACTAAGTGATCTTGAAAGTGCTTAACCTCTCAGTGCCACAGTAATAGTAACATTGTTTATTTAATAAAGGTGTTGTGAGTTAAAATGAGTTAAAATATGCGATGTGCTTAGGACTGTGTCTGTCACATAATAAGTCTATGTAAATATTTTGGACTATATTTGCTATTTTCATGGATCTACTATCATATGTGCCAGTGGCAAGAGAGTTAAAAGATGAATTTATGGTAAGCAAAAGGATATTTCAGAACTAATTTGCATGCTAGATAAATAGATACATTATCAGACTTAGTACCTCCATTAAGAGTTTTTAAAACACATAAAATTAGTAATGTGGAACTGTTTTTCAAAAACTTAACCTATTGTTAGGCTCTAAGAATCCGGGAGAAGACCTCATCTTTTGCCTAGGCAGTGATCATAAGCCACAGGCAAGTCTTTTAAAATGACTTTTATTGGCATTCAGTCTCAGGTAGCAATGTGTTATATTTATTAGTGGAATTTTTACATGATAGTATTATTTCTTTTCTCAGAGAATTTGGGAACCATCGCACTTTGGTTTCCTAACTGCAAATGATATTTATTAATTTTCTAGGGACTTTTGAAGGATTAAAATAATAATATGGACAAGGCTAAAGCCTTTAAATTATAATTGTATTATTCTGCCCACCATTTCTGTCATGTGGTTAGAAGCAAAAGTTCTGAAGTCAGACTTTTGGAGTTTAAATCTGCTTCATCTACTAGCTATATCACCTTGGGCCAATTATGTAAATTCTCTGAGTTTTAATTCCTTTAAGTGTAAAATGGGAATCATAATGGTAACTACTTCACAGGGTTATTATGGAGATTAAGTGAGGTAATCATGCGAAGCTCTTAGGAAAGGGCCTAGCACAAATTAAATGCTCAAATTGTTAACTATTATTTTTCTTTTAAAAAATATTCTGACATACTTTCACATCAATTGTTCATTTGAAACAGTAAAATAAATTTAGTCATTTTGTTTTTGTCATTAAGCATAGTATTTTTTTCTTTTGGAAAAGAATAGAGAGAGATACTCATCTTCCCTTTCAGAGTGACTGTAAATGTGATTTTGATCAATCTCATAGATCAAAATTTTCTCTAACAGTAACTGAAGTAGTTATTTTAACTCTAACCACTAAGATTACAAAAAGATTAATAGCAAAGAAATTCATTCTCTCAAGGAAATGCTCCATGTTTAGTATGTGATGGCAAAGAAATTTCCATTTTTATTTTTAGTTAACTTACTATATAAATAACATTTTGTACATCTATCTACGTGTGTGTGTGTTTGTGTGTATAGCCTAGCCAGGAGTATTTAAGGTAATGCTATGAATCTAGTTTTTCCATTTTCATTTAATTATTTCTACATTGCCTTCCAATCTACCATGCAAACTTTTTTAAAGCTTTTATTTTATACTGGAGTAGCTGATTAACAATGTTGTGATAGTTTCAGGCGCATGGCAAAGCAACTCAGCCATGTATGTTCACGAATCCATTCTCCTACAAACTCCCCTTCCATCCAGGCTGCCACACAACATTGAGCAGAGTTGCCTGTGCTACACAGCAGGACCTTGTTAGTTATCCATTT
The DNA here is from genome assembly GCF_029378745.1 of Bos indicus. Taxonomy (NCBI): domain Eukaryota; kingdom Metazoa; phylum Chordata; class Mammalia; order Artiodactyla; family Bovidae; genus Bos; species Bos indicus. The sequence continues at coordinate 63,865,955 of NC_091765.1, read as the reverse complement.
CAAATATAGCAGACTGCCGAGGTCCAGCCCCGGCTGATCCAGGGTATTTGAAGCGGGGACGGCGTCGGCGAGGATCAGGATACAATAGCTTCAGTTAGATATTAATTAGAGATGTAAAGAGTAATAGAATGAGGATAGCTCAGTAGGAAAATTTAGTGGAGAAAAGAGGCTGAGTAGCTTGGTTTACGCGGGAAACCAATAAAACTTCAAGACAAGAAGCTTGTACCACTTACGTAGGCCGCAGGCGTCCTTCCGTTCTCCTGAAGGAGAGGAGACACTGAGGCCTCCCTGGTCAGATCTTAGAAGCCCAGGCATAATTAGTAAGCATGGCGGGCTCCGCACTCCAGATGGAGACTCAGCCAGAGTTTGAGAGAGAGAGAGAGAGACATGGGGAGACCAGTCTTTCGAGGAACTGATCCCAATTCTTTATTTTCCATGGTCTACTTTTATACACTGAGATGTTATGCAAAAGTCACGCGGGGTCAGCAGTCCTGACTTTTATCAAAGTCAGGTGCTTCATACAAATGTATACAGAGGTCTTAGGGGTGTTACATCATCTTCTGGCCAGGGGGCCTGCTGACAATGTATGACCCTCTCCTTGTGACAGCGGTCAGTCAACCAGGACACTTATTTCTCCAAGGGGTGATTATTCTTAAAACAGACGCCACCCAAATAAAGTTACATTCCTATAGGGTGAGGGTGTAGTGGGTTTTAGTTAAGGAAAGAATTTACTTAGCCTAAGGTCTAACGTGATTTATATCAAAGGTTAATACTTACTTCTTCTATATATTCATTAATGTGTGTAAGGGCAGGGGATGTGGAGACTTAGCAACAAACATTAGCTCAACAAATGAAAAACCCTTCACCAATACAATTTCTAATCAGCCCACTATACCTATACTAATGGTTTTCTAACTTTTCTAAGGAACCTGTTTTTAGAAAGTTTAAAGCATCTCGTGCCTCTCACGGTTGGGAGGCTGTGAGCAATCATATGTGGCCAGACAAGCCTGTCAGGCAGGCTAGAGAACCTTCAGAGGAGTTTGTAGGTTAAAACACTCTTGTCACGCCCAGGAGTTTTTATTAACTGGAGCTCTAAGTTAACTCCTTCTCCGAAAGAGGTGGTGGGGGACAGCCCCCCGTAAAGTCAGAGGTGTAAGGTGAGAGCACAAAGTAGTAAAGTAGGCAGGCTCTGGTTATGGGGGTAGATGCTCGAGGATTTCCAGGGGACTCCTGAGGCTCGATCCCGCCTTTGCATATGTCGAGCCTCCTTCCTCATGACCTTTGCCACGGGCGGAGTGCCTCACGCTGGCCCCCAACAGCAGAGTGTACCCATGGATCTCAAACTCCCTAAACTATCCATTCCCCGACCCACTGCCCCCGTCCTTCTCCCCTGGTAACCATAACTTTGTTCTCCAAGTCTGTGAGTCTGTTTCTGTTTTATAAATAAGCTCATTTGTATCATTTCTTTTAGATTCTGCACATAAGGGATTTCATATGATAGTTCTCTTTCTCTGTCTGACTTACTTCACTCAGTATGACAGTCTAGGTCCATCCATGTTGCTGCAAGGGGCATTATTTCATTCTTTTTAATGTACCATGCTAACTTTTAGACCTTGTATTAGAGTCATTTTCTGATGTTGATGATAGAGCTGATAGACTGATTGTATATAGTTCTTCATCTAAGGCTGTTCAAATTTTAATCTAAACTAGAATTTCACCAGTTGGACTTATGGTGCTGTTGTGGCTCTGTTGTTTATAATCATTACTATGTAAAACTCTGCACATACTAGCCTGGTGCCCTTAGGCAAGTGCCTCTCCATATCCTACCTCCAAAATGAGGGTAATAAGGGTACTTAACTTGTAAGGGCTGAAAAAATAATATTTGTAAAATATTTAGAACATGACTGCACACAGTAAGCATTATAATAATATTTGTAAAATAAAACAAATCAAAGATAAATAAGATACAGTATAGACCATAAAACAGTTGTTGGTAGGGAAATGAAGTGAATTTTCCAATTTGGGGGCTGACTTTTAGGTTCAAAAGAACCTAAAGGTTTGTAAGGTACCAGCTGATTGATGGTGCATATGAGTGATCTTATACCATATTTATAGGAAAGTGGATTCTGAGCAACTGGTATAGACCAAGGAAGCATTTAAGAAGTAAAGTACCTAAAGACAGTGGTCTTATGTGCTCTCAGGGCTAAAAAGTCAATACACTGTCTGGGATTATTAAAAAAAAAAAAAATAAAAGAAAGAAAAACAAAGAAAAAAACCTGGGAAGTTGTTCTGGAAATGCAGTCTGAAGATATGATGTTGGTATCAGTTATAAACCTGATCCTTGGCAACTTATTTAACTTCATGGAGGCTTGATTGCTTCATTTGCAAAATATTTGCTTTTTCGCACATATTTATAAGACTGTTGTAAAGATTACAAGAGTGTCAGTGTTCATGTGCTGTGATTTCTGTAAAATAAACTAACATACCTTTAGTATTCTTATTTTTAATAAAGCCCTGATGTTACATAACCATGATGCTTCATTTCCTCTAACTTCACATTTTACGGAAAATTAAATCAACTAAGAAAAGGTACTGAAGATTCGCTATGAATGAGGAGAAGGAAAGAGCCTTCCTCCTTCTATTATCCCCATTACTCATCTCTGAAAATAGAAAAATTTTAATTCAAATCTGTAAATTTAGTTCAAGGAGATTAAAATATAAGGGAAAATTTAAAAAATATTTCCAAGCTTTTGATCTGACATATAGCTATAGTAATGTCATGATAAATTTATTCAAAATTCTAAAAATTAAAAACATTTCTACTCTGTTATTGCTTAGGTGATTGAAGCCTATAGTTTGCTCAGCATGAATTGAGTATTTCTTTTTATATACTACCCTAAAAGCAATCTTTTAATATTTCATCAGTTATTTTTAAAAGTTTAGATTTGAAAAAAGAAATTCTACTTCCTCCTTCAGTTTTGTAAATTTTAACCAATTTCTGTTGTTATTAAAGTAGACACCTGATGTGAAGAACAGATCCATTGGGAAAGACCCTGATGCTGGGAAAGGTTAAAGGCAAAATGAGGAGAGGTTGGCAGAGGATGAAATGGTTAGATTGCATTACTGACTCAATGGACATGAATTTGAGCAAACTCTGGGAGATGATAGTGAAGGACAGGAGAGCTTAGCATGCTGCAGTGCATGGGGTCACAAAAAGTTGGACATAACTCAGTGACTGAAGAACAAAAAGCAGAAAAATTTTGGGAATTTGATGAAGGAAAGATGACTGCATGTTAAATTTTAAAGAGGAAAGATAAGACATGGCCTGTCAAAGAGCAGGAGGAAACATTCCATTTTTACAGAGCAATCCCTGTAAAATATTCTACCCTCTTAGAAGATAATACTTAATGAGTATTACAGGGTCAGGTACTATTCCAATAGTTCAAATATTTAATTCATTGAGTCCTCCTAAGAGTCCGTGAGGTAGTCTGTTATTATACCTATTGCATACATGATGAATCCAAGGAAGTCTGTGCTCATTGACTTACCCAGGATCACACTGCTGGTTAACTATGTAAGTGGCAATATGGAAAGTACAAATTCAAAGTGTTGTAAAATATGACGTCAGTTTAAGATGGAAATTCTTTTCAGTTATACTGCAACTTTAAACATGTATATAAAGAGGGACTTCCCTGACATTCTAGTGGTTAAGACACTGCATTTCCACTGCAGGGGGCACATACAAATGTGGGATGGTTGATACTCAGAACCAGAACAACTGATGTGCATAGTAAACCATGCACAGTGGGAAAGTAGACTTTCCCCAGTAAAGAACTCACCCTTAATTTTTCCAACTCCTGATTTCCTATCTTTGGTAGATTGCCATGGCAATGAAAAATGGGACACAGGTAGGGAAAATATTTAACTGTCAGGACTTAGGTAATTTTTTGTGGAGGTTTCTTTCATTGATTGGGGTTTACAGAAGATCATCCATTTGCATTAGATTGGAATATTCATGGAGGCAGTCACTATGTGTGTTTTGTCCACCTCTGATTCTGGCACTTAGAACAGGATCCAGAACAAATGCTCAAGAAAAATATGCTGAATAGCCTAGAAACAATAATATTAATACAATCTTCTCAGATTAAAGAAATCAAAGCATCTGTGTCTACTCCAATTACTTTTTACTTCTCTACAATGCCAAGACTAGAGTAGGGTGTGCAAGAGCAAGACCTGCAAAGCACAGCAGTGGTGACAGGTGTCCATTACAGAACTGTGATGGAACTATAAGTTCCATGAGGGTACAAAGCAACTGTATTTTATTTCTTCCTACATTCTCAGGGCCCAGCACATGTACAACAGACGTATAATAGACACAACAGAAATGAAAGAGAAACTTTTAAGATATGAGATGACATCCTGTGGTTCTGAAGGGAATCTGAGGGAGTTGTTCCTTACTACTTGGTATCAGAAGAAAATAGTGGGATTCAGATATCAGATCAGATCAGATCAGTCACTCAGTCATGTCCGACTCTTTGCGACCCCATGAATCACAGCACGCCAGGCCTCCCTGTCCATCACCAACTCCCGGAGTTCACTCAGACTCATGTCCATCGAGTCAGTGATGCCATCCAGCCATCTCATCCTTTGTCGTTCCCTTCTCCTCTTGCCCCCAATCCCTCCCAGCATCAGAGTCTTTTCCAATGAGTCAACTCTTCGCATGAGGTGGCCAAAGTACTGGAGTTTCAGCTTTAGCATCATTCCTTCCAAAGAAATCCCAGGGCTGATCTACTTTAGAATGGACTGGTTGGATCTCCTTGCAGTCTAAGGGACTCTCAAGAGTCTTCTCCAACACCACAGTTCAAAAGCATCAATTCTTCAGCGCTCAGCCTTCTTCACAGTCCAACTCTCACACCCATACATGACCACAGGAAAAACCATAGCCTTGACTAGACGGACCTTTGTTGGCAAAATAATGTCTCTGCTTTTGAATATGCTATCTAGGTTGGTCATAACTTTCCTTCCAAGGAGTAAGCGTCTTTTAATTTCATGGCTGCAGTCACCATCTGCAGTGATTTTGAAGCCCAGAAAAATTATATAGAACTAGTAAATCCAAATACAGTTGTGCTATAAAAAGGGAAAGGAATCTATGTATGTGTCTATCTATCATCTCTGTCCTACACAACACTTGTTCCTATTTAATTCCATTCAATGTGCTCTTCTTTATCTTATCCATTCTTGGACAATATCAAATTGGAATCCTGCCCTTTAAGGTACTGGTTATTCTCCATATTGACTGAAACAGCAACCCTGAATAAGCCATTTAAAAGCTTTGATGCCTATGTAGGTCACTCATGTTTTCTTCAGTAGAATGGCATGTGCTTAGTCACTCAGTCATGTCCGACTCTTTGTGACTCCATGGACTGTGGCCTGCAGGCTCCTCTGTCCATGGGGATTCTCCAGGCAAGAATACTGGAGTGGGTTGCCTTGCCCTCCTCCAGGGGATCTTCCTGACCCAGGGATCAAACCCAGGTCTCCCGCTTTGCAGGTGGATTCTTTACTGTCTGAGTCACCAGGGAAGGCCAAGAATACTGGAGTGGGTGGCCTATCCCTTTTTCAAGGGATCTTCTGGAACCAGGAATCCAACCAGGGTCTCCTGTATTGCAGGAGGATTCTTTGCCAGCTAAGCTACCAGGGAAGCCCAGAATGGCATGTGTATTAATATTTGAAATGCTCTAGCTGGTGTTTGGTCTGGCTAAGAAGCCAAGATGACATTGACAGTTGATTACATTTCAACAACAATCACAGTGGAAAGGAAAAAACGAGAATGTAAACAACCTAGTAGTAGAATCTCAGCAGAGAAAAGAGCATGTCAAAAGTTGCTCTAAATTATAAAGGAGAATTATATGTGGTGGGAAAAACAGGGAAGGCTTCCCCATCTCTATCACCATTCATTCATTCAATGAATACTTGAATGCCTATTATGTGCCAGACACTTCTCGAGGGGATTTTTTACATCAGTAAACAAATGATTTCTGCTTTCATTTTCCCTCTTTCTATTCTTTCAAGAATAGGGGCAGGTAGAAGTTAAGACAGAAAATGAACACTAGACATGAAAAATAAATAACTTATACAGTACATTACAGAGAGACAGAGGCTTTGAGTAAAGAATAAAAGTAGGTCAGGGTTAGAGAGTTTAAAGGATGATAAAGGAACAGACTGCTAATTACAGTTTCAAATAGGTGAGACTTGATCAAAGTGAAGGAGCTGAGGAAATTAGCCATACAGATGTCTGTGGAAAGGCCTTCTAGGCTGAAACAATAGCTGAAATAAAATTCCAAGGCTGGAATGACCCTGGAGTGTTTATGTGCCCTTGTGTGGCTTGAACAGAAAGAAGAGGTGAAGAGGAAGTTAGAGAGAAAACCGGAAACCAGGTTACATGCAGGCTTCTAGACTCTGGCTTTTACATTGAGTAAAAGGCGACAACAGTAAGGGTTGTAGCAGAGGAGTGAGCTGATTTTGGCTTTTGGAAATTTACTCTGACTGCTGTGTTAAGTACAGTCTTTGTGGCCGGTGGGGCAAATATAAAAGCAGAGGCACCTTTTAGAAAACTTTTGAAATAATTCATGAGAGAGATGATGGTTGTGACCCTGAGACTGGCAACAGAGGTGGTAAAAAATGGCCATATTCTAGATATATTTTAAAGATAGATAAAACAGGATTTGCAAACAGATTGGATGGAGGATATAAAAGAAGTCAAGGATGCAACCAAGGTTGTTAGTCTGAACATTTGAAAGGATGGAGCTTTCATTAACCAAGATGAAAAATTCTTCAGATAGAGGAGAACTGAATCACTGTTACTACCTACCTAGTCTGTATATCTCTAATTCCTAGGCTGTATATCTCTAGTTACCTCCTTTTCTTTTTTTTTTTTTTTTGTAATTTTACTGAATTACAAACCTGACCACATCTTTAGCTAGTTAAAATATTACTTTGCATCACTATTTTAAGACAAAGTCCAAACTCCTTAACTTGATCTCTTTCAGCTTTTATTTCTTTTTTCCCTATTTTTTTCTCCTCTGGTCCCTACTCCCACCACCACACAGGCTATTATAAAGAAATACATTCTTTCCACCTCCAAAACAGCAGCTTCCATGTTCCATTCATTCTTCAGGTGTCACCTTGGGTATTACTCCTTCAGGGAAACTATTATTGTGGAAAACTACAATACCTGTATATGAATGTTTTGCCATTATTAAATCAATTTCCATTATATCATAATTGCTTGCTTAATTTTATTAATCATTCAATATAAGCTTCAGTTGAGTTTAGTTCAGTAGCTCAGTCGTGTCTGACTCTTTGCAACCCCATGAACTGCAGCATGCTAGGCCTCCCTGTCCGTCACCAACTCCCGGAGTTCACCCAAACTCATGTACATCGAGTTGGTGATGCCATCCAGCCATCTCATCCTCTGTCGTCCCCTTCTCCTCCTGCCCCCAATCCCTCACAGCATCAGAGTCTTTTCCAATGAGTCAACTCTTCGCATGAGGTGGCCAAAGTACTGGAGTTTCAGCTTCAGCATCATTCCTCCCAAAGAAATCCCAGGGCTGATCTCCTTCAGAATGGACTGGTTGGATCTCCTTGCAGTCCAAGGGACTCTCAAGAGTCTTCTCCAACACCACAGTTCAAAAGCATCAATTCTTCAGCACTCAGCCTTCTTCACAGTCCAACTCTCACATCCATACATGACTACTGGAAAAACCATAGCCTTGACTAGAGGGATCTTTCTTGGCAAAGTAATGTCTCTGCATTTGAATATGCTATCTAGGTTGGTCATACTTTCCTTCCAAGGAGTAAGCATCTTTTAATTTCATGGCTGCAATCACCGTCAGCAGTGATTTTGGAGCCCCCCAAAATAAAGTCTGCCACTGTTTCCACTGTTTCCCCATCTATTTCCCATGAAGTGATGGGACCAGATGCCATGATCTTAGTTTTTGAATGTTGAGCTTTAAGCCAATTTTTTCACTCTCCTCTTTCACTTTCATCAAGAGGCTTTTTAGTTCCTCTGCACTTTCTGCCATAAGGATGGTGTCATCTGCATATCTGAGGTTATTGACATTTCTCCTGGCAATCTTGATTCCAGCTTGTGCTTCTTCCAGCCCTGCGTTTCTCATAATGTACTCTGCATAGAAGTTAAATAAGCAGGGTGACAATATACAGCCTTGACATACTCCTTTTCCTATTTGGAACCAGTCTGTTGTTCCATGTCCAGTTCTAACTGTTGCTTCTTCAGGAGGATGCAAATGCGACTTTTCACTGTTAAATTTAGCTATTGCTAATGTAACAAAGCTCTCAAAACATGGAATCTTAATAAGACACTGATCACTTAAATTGTTCACAAATCTGCAATATAGGCAGTCTTGGTGGGGAAAGTTTGTTACTATTTCATGTGCTGTCAGCTGGGATGGCTTGATTCAAGTTAGAGTCAAGAATCCACTTTAAGATGACTCATGAATGTTTCAGGCAAGTTGGTACTGGATGTTCATCTCTCTCCACTTGGGTCTCTTTAGGTTATTGATTCCAAGAGCAAATTGCCCAAAAGTTTCAGGCAGAAACTGTACTACCTTTCATAACCTGACCTCAGAAGTTAAATATATAGCTTCACTTTCACCATAGTATATGCTTGCCCAGATCCAAAGAAGGAAACATAGATGCCCAACTCTTTATGGGAAGAGTGGCAATGTCACATTTAAGAAGAGTATGTGAAATGGGAGCTATTACTGCAGCCATTTTTTAAAATGTACAATCTAATCTGCTAGCCTCACTGTTGTGTCTTTGCAACACAGCAAATCATCTGGCATATATCAGAGGCTCAGTAAATATCTTCGGAATAATTAAAATGTCTTTCTTAATAGTTTCCTTTTCCAGCCACTATAGGAAACTTCCCTTTTTTATGGATGCTAAGTTTTGTTTATTGTATTTTGGCTTTGTTTTACTTATGAGGAACGTTCTATGCATAGGGAGTAAGGTCCACATAACTAATTCTGTGCTTTTCACCTGGATAGAATCTGTATTTCTTCCGCTGGAGCCATTTAATCTGTAAAATGCTTACAAGGACAAGAGTTTCTAGTATTTCTTACTTCTCATTAAGATATTACCACATTTCTTTGGAAACTGTTGCATAGAACAGAAACCATTATTGTGCTAAGCTGTATAATTTTATGGAAACCAATTGAGTAGTTTTTTGCATTTGGCTTTCCTATAAAACTTTGGACTAGACATTAATGTTTAGCTATTACAGTAGCAAAACTAATACACATATTGATTTGTAAAGTGCCTTTCTTCTGCAAAGCCTAAAGTTTTACTTAAGTATTTTTGTGTTTTTAAAGTAATAAATTAAGTGACTTTGGCATTCTTGGAATTGTAGTTATTATAATTAAACAAAAATTATATTACCAAGCTCTCCAGAAAATATTGTTTCAAATTTTTGATCATTTTTTCTCTTTGACTACATCTATCACATACATACGTAGATTCTCAATATACCATAACAGGATGAAAATCCAATACTTCCATTTCCTAAAGACCTGGAATGTTGGCAGTGACATTTACTGAATGCAGTGGAACTTTATACTGTGAAATTCATAAGCACTCAAACCTCTGAGTCTCAGAGAGTTTGTAACTTGCTCAATGTTTATCTGACACTACAGTGTGTTTTTTCTGCTATAAAGAATTTATTTTTTCTCCTAACCATAAGTCCTTAACAGTTCTATTCATAATTGCTTATTTTGACAAAGGGATTGGTCATATGAAACATGTTTTCCTGATACCATCTGACTTAAGATAGAAGACTTCAATATTTGCCAGGAAGATTTTTTCCAGTTTCCCTAAACAAAGATAATCCTTTCCTTATCAATATTCTCATAATGTCCTTGGGCCTATATTTACCATAATATTTTCACTTCATGTAACAAATATTTTTAAAAATCTATATTCCAAATCAAGCAAAGAACTCAATAAAGGAATCTGGATCCTCTTCATAGTCCTTTCCATAACACTTGGCAGAAAGCCGGGTGTATTGGCTTTATTCCTTTAAGACCCATTCTATTCCCACTATTTCTTTATATCTGTTCCCACTATCTTTGATGAAGATCACTCTGTCTCTCTTCTAGCTGCTTTTTAGAGACTCATTAGATTATAAAATGGTCTTTCATGGCAGACAAACAAAACTCATGTGACTTTAAATCCTAACATATAGAAACACTACTTTCACATAAGTGCACAGTAAGTGCATTGAATAAATGCTTTTCCAAGTTTAAAAAAGCTCTCATAGCAGTCATTTTGAGAATTAAAAAAAAAAAACAGCTTTAAAAAACTGAAAATGCAAAGTGAAAATAATTTACAGTTACCTTCACATTGAGAAAGTACTTGTGAGATGATTACTATTTGCCACTCTGTCTCAGAGGGAGAGGTTGGCACCAAATCTCTGTTACGAAAAGGCCACTCATTTTTACTGCTTCTTACCAAACTCACTGTGATACTGACACACAGGCCCATTATTTCTAGAGCAAATATGAGCAACCATCTCTGGCAAGACCAAAACACTGCTTGCAAAATAAGCCGACATGGCAGAATTAGGTAGTTGTAACAATGCTAAAAGATGCTGTATGGTTTTGCTCTTGGGCCAAGTGTCCCAAAGCACTTATGGTTTTCTTAAGACCAATGCTGATTTGCTCAGATCAGTCGAGGCTAAGATGGGTGGACCAAAGAAGCCAAGCTGGCCTTCTGCACCGGAAGCACCAAGCCCCATCATGAGAAACTCTGGGGAGACAAGAGGGACACAAAGAATGCTGAAGAGAGAAAACAGACTGTAAGTCAGGAGACATTCTAGTTATCACTGCTTTGATTGTCAGAAGAGGTCAGATTTCTACTAAACTCTTCTCAGAAGGCTCTGCCTGCAGACAATATTTTATAGTTTATCCAGTCCCAGGCTCTAACCTAGTATGAGTTCATGCCTTTGTCTGCCATCTTTCTCCTTCTTGGACACTCTCATCTAGCCTCGCTGGCCTCCTTTTGTTTCTTGGACAAGCCAAACTTGTTCTTGCCTCAGAAGCTTTGAACTGGCCCTGCCGCTCTCTCTTTCTTAAGGACTCAGCTCAAATATGACCAGAGAGGTCTACTTTGACTCCTGATTTCAATGACTTTCTATGCCTTCTCACTCTCATCCTCCTCACTATTTTTCTTTAATTTTCTCTATACAGTTCAGTATATATTCATATGCACATACTTATTTATATTCTCTCTCTCCCCACAAGGAGTTCCACAAGAGCAGACTTTTATTTCATTGAATGCTACAATCCCAGCCCATGAAACAGTGGTTGATACAGAGTAGGTAGCCATTACTTGTTGTATGGATAAATTTTAAATGTGTTACCTCACTGTGTAACACTTTTCACTTTGTTTTTCCAGACTTCCACTGAAGTCTGCTACCTGCTTTAAGTACACGTATGTGTGTTTTGGAGGACAAATCAAGGAAAAGAGGTGATTTTCTCTTATAGACTGGCACAGAGCAGAGCGAATAAGTAGCTGCAAGGGGAAGAGACATGAACAGGTTCAAGATTTCCATCGATATTGAATTTTTAGCTAGAGATGACTATAAATATGTAAGCATCTCACCAAACTCATAGAAATCTTTGAAAGGCTAGGATACAGGATAAGGAATTCAATTTCATTTTATTTAAACTCTAAAAGGTAAGGTGACCTCAATTGGCATCTACATCATAATTAATGATGCCGACTGCTCCATGTGTTTTGCGGTTTGGATGGGAATGGGTGCAGGGTCTGGGGAAGAGGGATTCAGCTAGTGAACAGGAAGGCCTGCTACCATCCGTTCTGTTTCTTCATTGCTGGGCTTGTATAGTGGTTTCTTTTATTCTACTTAAAGTATCAAATATCAAAGATGACTGTCTGCTAATTTCAGTAATGCAGTACTCCTTCTTAAACGACATTAGTCATTCTTATGAAAAAAATGTTTATTCTGCTTCTCCAGCTATAATGTGACCTTCTCACAGATGCAAAGGACTGAGCCCTGCTAGTGACACACGAGTATTTTCCCTTGATTTGCTGACACATGTAATATCCTGGATCTATGCTTTTCAGGGATGAAATCTTTTAACCAAATAACTCCAGAAGAGAAGTTAAGCTTTTACCCCAAAAGTTTTCTGGTGATCATTTGCAAGCAATCAATACTTTGTCATCTGAGGTGTTATGAAACCTAACTGTTTGGGCTTCATGGGTTTCTCTCTGCAAGAAAAAATTATTTTTACACTTTTTTCTAAGCTAATGTTTTCTAGTCTCTTCAATATTTTGCACATTAATGAAAATAAGATCCCCAAATGATGACTAAGATGAGATATCAAATCTTATATTTCTCTCTAGATCTCCATCAAACCTTCAAGGTCTTTAGTCTCAGTATTCAAAAAACTGTGATAAACAATTTAAAATAGATAAATTAAACATCTTACAAATCCAGGGAGTTATTCTAAGTGGTTGGAACTTTAATAATAAGTGGTAAAAAGTGGGAAATTGAGCCATCGCAGGAAATAGCACCTATGAAAAAGAGAAGGAGTACAGGGCTATAAATCTACTGACATATTCATAAGAAAGTTTACTGTAAGCCTTTACTCAATAGTTCTCTGAAAAAAAAAAAAAAAAAAGTTCTCTGAGCATAAACACAAGACAGCGGGCCTGTAAGACCTGGGAATCTCCACATTCACCAAAGCAAAAGTGAGTCAAATCTCCTCCACTTGATATTAAATCACCATCAATCAACCAGCTGAAGCTCAAATCAGAGATGTCCATGGAACACTTTTTTCAGTTTAGAATTAAAAATCTGCTAAAGCAAGTGTTTTTTTTTTTCCTGCTTCCATGGAACCATAATTCTATTTAGAGGTAAGCACTTCGTGTATTTTTTAGAGCTGATCTGTAAGTTTAACACTTAGAGGTAAGCTGGAAATGGAATACTCTCACTGGCCATTTTCATGACTAAGTTAACTAGTGTAATCTTTAAAAAAGAACTCAGAGTCAGTTCACTTGCATACTCTTCCTGTGGCAAACATGATATCTTGATTCCCCCTCAAGCTTCTGGCAAACACCTTGACAAGTTACAGATTGGTGCTTTCTTTCTCTAAGCAGAGGTGAAGGTTGATCACATCTTCATCAGAAACAGCATGTCTGTGTGGATTGGAAAAGCTGACCCTGACAGGGTCACCAGTCAGGGATGGTGAGAAGCCATGAGGACTCCTACATTATCAGGTATCAGAGCATCAGGGTCAGAAAAATTTGAGCAGAGATCAGGATTTCCTTTATGTCCCTCTGACCCTAGATGTAATGAAGTCAGTCAGCAATGACCAGTCCAGTTGCTCACACTTCTTTCTCACCTTCTCTACCTTTCTCTTTACCTCGTCCCCACACCCCAATCTGGAGTCTTTAATGCTGTAAGTGCAGGCTCAGTCAAGTCCGACTCTTTGCAACCCCATGGACTGTAACCTTCCAAGCTTCTCCGTTAGTGGAATTTTCCAGGCAAGAACAGTGGATAGGATTGCGATTTCCAACTCCAGGGGATGTACCAGACCCAGGGATCGAACCAGCATCTCCTGAGTCTCCTGCATTGGCAGGTGGAATCTTTTACTGCTGAGCCACCAAGGAGGTCCAGTTCAGTTCAGTTCAGTCACTCAGTTGTGTCCGACTCTTTGCGACCCCATGAACTGCAGCACTCCAGGCCTCCCTGTCCATCACCAACTTCCGGAGTTCACTCAAACCCCCAGTGTTTGAGTGAGTTTGAGTTTGAGTTGGTGATGCCATCAAGCCATCTCATCCTCTGTCGTCCCCTTCTCTTCCTGCCCTCAATCCCTCCCAGCATCAGAGTCTTTTCCAATGAGTCAACTTTTCCCATGAGGTGGCCAAAGTACTGGAGTTTCAGCTTTAGCATCATTCCTTCCAAAGAAATCCCAGGACTGATCTCCTTTAGAATGGACTGGTTGGATCTCCTTGCAGTCCACGGGACTCTCAAGAGTCTTCTCCAACACCACAGTTCAAAAGCATCAATTCTTCGGCACTCAGCCTTCTTCTTCACAGTCCAACTCTCACATCCATACATGACCACAGGAAAAACCATAGCCTTGACTAGACGAACCTTTGTTGGCAAAGTAATGTCTCTGCTTTTGAATATGCTATCTAGGTTGGTCATAACTTTCCTTCCAAGGAGTAAGTGTCTTTTAATTTCATGGCTGTAATCACCATCTGCAGTGATTTTGGAGCCCAGAAAAATAAAGTCTGACACTGTTTCCACTGGTTCCCCATCTATTTCCCATGAAGTGATGGGGCCAGATGCCATGATGTTCGTTTTCTGAATGTTGAGCTTTAAGCCAACTTTTTCACTCTCCTCTTTCACTTTCATCAAGAGGCTTTTTAGTTCCTCTTCACTTTCTGCAATAAGGGTGGTGTCATCTGCATATCTGAGGTTATTGATATTTCTCTCAGCAATCTTGATTCCAGCTTGTGCTTCACCCCCCCAACCCCCCGCCCAGGAGTCTTCCAAAAATCAGCAAAATCCTCAGTGATAGAACTGTGGGACCTTTGTGCTATGCTGTGTTTAGTTGCTCAGATGTATCTGTCTCTTTGCGACCACATGGACTGTAGCCCACCGGGTTCCTCTGTCCATGGGATTCTCCAGGAAAGAATACTGGAATGGGTTGCCATGCCCTCATTCTGGGGATCTTCCCTACCCAGGGATTGAACCCAGGTCTCCTGCACTTCAGGCGGATTCTTTACCAGCTGAACTACCAGGGAAGACCCTGAACCCTTTAGTGTCTTTAATAGAGAGTGAGTCCCTGATGAATACAATCATCAACTTGTTCAGAATTGGTTCCAAATATCACTCCTTTTTAGCAACATAAGTAGAAATTTGGCAAAAGACAAACTATCCCATCTCTGGATTACTCACTTTATAACTTCTCTACATGCTGATGTTGGCATTTGACAAACATTTCCCCCCCATAGTCGTTGATTTGGGAAGAAGACTGGGAAGGAAATAAAGAAGAAGGGAAAGGAAATAAAAAGAATTCAACTTAGCCAGAGGCTTGGGGCTAGAGAGGAGGTGCAGACCAGAACTAGAAACAGGCATTGAGACCTTTAGATCATTTACAGGAAAAGTCTTTGAAACTGCCACAGTGGACTCGAACGTAAGGGGTCATTATTGAGCACATTCTGTTTTCCCCATTATCTTTTCATGCGTATTCTACTATTATTTAACGAAAGAGCCTCAAGGAAGCCCTCCTGTCTCCTTATCTCATAAGTGTCTGCTGGAAGACATGCTCCTCTTCACCATGAGGGTCCAGGGATTGGTGGTCATCACTGCCAAAAAATCCAGCTTCATTTTAGACAAAAGAAATTGGCAGGGTGATTTCAGGAGGAGGGAAAAATAAACACAACATAAAACCAGAGGTACAAAAAAAACAAAACAAAACAGAACAGAGCTACGCATTGAAGTCCTTTGAGTATTAATTGTAGAGTTTTTATGTCAGAGTAATTGCTCCTGTGAAGCAAATATGACTTGTAAAAGAAACAGGGGGCCTGGGTGTTCCTTTCTGATAGTCCTCCCTGTTTTGCCTTAGAGCTGGCCTGAGAAGGAAATCCCGTTTACCAGGAATTGATGTCTTTTTAGTTCTAGTTGTTAAAACAACCCTCAGCTTGGGGACCGACCTGGGTACTGATTTATCACTTGGATGTTTTTAGAAGTTTATTTATTTTTATTTTTTATCTCTCAATCCAGTATAATTTTAACAGGTAATTCCCATGCCTCTTCTAGGGTATGCTTAATAGCAAACTTTTAAGACAAGGTAGTTCTCCTTTTTATGGCTGGGTGGAATATTCTTCCCAACTGTGTGCTTAATCTCTGAGTTTGCTGATAAGTGTGAGGGTTTACTTGTCCCACTAAATAAAACCCTACAACACTCAACAGGGTTTAAAAAGCACAGTGAGCCCTGTTTCTACCTCCATTCTTCTGCACTGGGGTCTAAATTGATTCTCTGCTTATCTGAGGAGGAATAATTTTTTTCTCATTATGCCCCATATTTTAGAGCATTTCTTTTTATTTCCAAAGGCAGAAGTTATGAAATTCTAAGGGAGAAAATGATTATTGTATATTTATTCCTAAATTCCTGTAAGATGTTACTCTTATCAAGCAATAAATATTCTACAAAACTGCCATGAAAATGAGAAAACTTGTGAGTGCTTTCACTATATGTTTTTCCCAAAGAGAAACATTACGAGTTTCCTTTCATTGTCTAAATAGCAGGATGACAAAAAGACAGGGTAAGAACTTCAGAGGGTTCCCGATGTCACACATTGTTTAGCATAGGTACGGCTGGGGAAAAAGGACGGACTAGGAGAATTCCCAGTTATGTTAGTGTCTTTCTGGTCCAGGATCCATAGAGGATATGGGCCAGGATTTTTGCTAATAGGTATAATGTGAGAGAGTTTTGCTAGGTGTTGGAGGTCAATATGTAGGAGAAAGGTGATATGAGGTGACAGCAAAAGATATTGCGGTGGAAGGAACATTGGTTTTGTGCTCATACTTTCCTATTTTTTGCCAAGAAGACCTTGGGCAAGTAACAACTTGGACCACAATTTCCTTATTTATAAAATTGGCGCAATAAAAATTATGAAAGAATTATTCTGAAGACTGCAAATTATTTATGTAAAGCACTGGCATATAATTGATATTTAGTAAATTTTTACCATTATTATGGTATAGTCCTCGAACACTAGGCAACTATTAATAGTATTCACTTAGGGAAGGAGATGATAAATACAAGGTAAAATGACTTATTCAAGATATTGTATACTAAATTCCCATGAGTGGTAGTAATGCTTGCTTCTCACACAAGAGGCCACTGAGGTGTACTCACTGGGAGACTTTCAAAGAAGACTCAAGACCTAACTATTGTCTGACTTTACAGCATCACCAGATGGAAACATTTGGAGATAGGAGAGAGAGTAATGGGAGGTAAATATTTGAAGACAGGAGCAGGAGTCCAGCAGGGCAATGGATTTTGGTGAAAAAAACAAACAGACACCAAAAATCAGCAAAAGCACTTCTGAAGGTTTTCAAACTTCAGTTGAGCTCAGAGAGCATAATCTTACAGCATTATATATATCTTGCAGGTATTCATTAAGTCAATGTTTTACTAAATTCAGTTCAGTTCAGTCGCTCAGTCATGTCTGACTCTTTGCAACTCCATGGACTGTAGCACACTAGGCTTTCCAATCCATCACCAACTCCTGGAGCTTGTGCAAACTCACATCCATCGAGTTGGGGATTCCATCCAACCATCTTGTCCTCTGTCGTCTCCCCTTCTCTTGCTGCCTTCAATCTTTCCCAGCATCAGGGTCTTTTCCAATGAGTCAGCTCTTTGCATCAGATGGCCAGAGTATTGGAGTTTCAGCTTCAGCATCAGTCCTTCCAATGGATATTCAGGACTGATTTCCTTTAGGATTGACTGGTCAGATCTCCTTGCAGTCCAAGAGACTCTCAAGAGTCTTCTCCAACACCACAGTAAACTCCTACTATATACCTACCTTTGCATTAGAGTGGAGAATAATGATGACATGATCTCCGTTCTCTGCAGTTTAGAGTCTAGTGGGGATGTCAACAACAAAACCAAGAAAAAAAAGAAAATATATTACAACAGAATACAGTGTTTTTGTTGTTGAATTGTTCTATCTGCCTACATATCTATATATTTCTTGATATATTAAGAAAAAATATCAAGCATCAGCTCTAGATGGGAAGTCTGGTAGGGCTTTTTGTGAAGGACAATTTTTAAATAAGATTTGAAAGATAAGAATAATCCTACATGTAAAGCATAAGAATTTTTGAGGAGGAAATAACAGGGGAGAAAAGACAAAACCAAAAACAACTGCAAAAACAAGGACATACGGTCTGAAGGCACTTGCTACCCAACATGGTCCCTACATGAACAGTACTAATGTCACTTGGGACCCTGTTAGCAAGGTAAAACCTGGGTACCACTTTCAGATCAGATCAGATCAGTCGCTCAGTCATGTCCGACTCTTTGCGATCCCATGAATCGCAGCACGCCAGGCCTCCCTGTCCATCACCAACTCCTGGAGTTTACTCAGACTCAAGTCCATCGAGTAAGTGATGCCATCCAGCCATCTCATCCTCTGTTGTCCCCTTCTCCTCCTGCTCCCAATCCCTCCCAGCATCAGAGTCTTTTCCAATGAGTCAACTCTTCGCATGAGGTGGCCAAAGTACTGGAGTTTCAGCTTTAGCATCATTCCTTCCAAAGAAATCCCAGGGCTGATCTCCTTTAGAATGGACTGGTTGGATCTCCTTGCAGTCCAAGGGACTCTCAAGAGTCTTCTCCAACACCACAGTTCAAAAGCATCAATTCTTCTGTGCTCAGCCTTCTTCACAGTCCAACTCTCACATCCATACATGACCACAGGAAAAACCATAGCCTTGACTAGACAGACCTTTGTTGGCAAAGTAATGTCTCTGCTTTTGAATATGCTATCTAGGTTGGTCATAACTTTCCTTCCAAGGAGTAAGCATCTTTCAATTTCATGGCTGCAATCACCATCTTCAGTGATTTTGGAGCCCAGAAAAATAAAGTCTGACACTGTTTCCACTGGTTCCCCATCTATTTCCCATGAAGTGATGGGACCGGATGCCATGATCGTCGTTTTCTGAATGTTGAGCTTTAAGCCAACTTTTTCACTCTCCTCTTTCACTTTCATCAAGAGGCTTTTGAGTTCCTCTTCACTTTCTGCCATTAGGGTGGTGTCATCTGCATATCTGAGGTTATTGATATTTCTCCCAGCAATCTTGATTCCAGCTTGTGTTTCTTCCAGTCCAGCGTTTCTCATGATGGACTCTGCATATAAGTTAAATAAGCAGGGTGACAATATACAACCTTGAGGTACTCCTTTTCCTATTTGGAACCAGTCTGTTGTTCCATGTCCAGTTCTAACTGTTGCTTCCTGACCCGCATACAAATTTCTCAAGAGGCAGATCAGGTGGTCTGGTATTCCCATTTCTTTCAAATTTTCCACAGATTATTGTAATCCACACAGTCAAAGCCTTTGGCATAGTCAATAAAGCAGAAATAGATGTTTTTCTGGAACTCTCTTGCTTTTTCCATGATCCAGCGGATATTGGCAATTTGATCTCTGGTTCCTCTGCCTTTTCTAAAACCAGCTTGAACATCAGGAAGTTCATGGTTCACATATTGCTGAAGTTTGGCTTGGAGACTTTTGAGCATTACTTTACTAGCATGTGAGATGAGTGCAATTGTGTGATAGTTTGAGCATTCTGTGGCATTGCCTTTCTTTGGGATTGGAATGAAAACTGACCTTTTCCAGTCCTGTGGCCACTGCTGAGTTTTCCAAATTTGCTGGCATATTGAGTGTAGCATTTTTACAGCATCATCTTTCAGGATTTGGAATAGCTCAACTGGAATTCCATCACCTTCACTAGCTTTGTTCGTAGTGACGCTTTCTAAGGCCCACTTGACTTCACATTCCAGGATGTCTGGCTCTAGGTCGGTGATCACACCATCATGATTATCTGGGTTGTGAAGATCTTTTTTGTACAGTTCTTCTGTGTATTCTTGCCATCTCTTCTTAATATCTTCTGCTTCTGTTAGGTCCATACCATTTCTGTCCTTTATCGGGCCCATCTTTGCATGAAATGTTCCTTTGGTATCTCTGATTTTCTTGAAGAGATCTCTAGTCTTTCCCATTCTGTTGTTTTCCTCTATTTCTTTGCATTGATCACTGAAGAAGGCTTTCTTATCTCTTCTTGCTATTCTTTGGAACTCTGCATTCAGATGTTTATATCTTTCCTTTTCTCCTTTGCTTTTCACTTCTCTTCTTTTCACAGTTATTTGTAAGGCCTTCCCAGACAGCCATTTTGCTTTTTTGCATTTCTTTTCCATGGGGATTGTCTTGATCCCTGTCTTCTGTACAATGTCACGAACCTCATTCCATAGTTCATCAGGCACTCTGTCTATCAGATCTAGGCCCTTAAATCTATTTCTCACTTCCACTGTATAATCATAAGGGATTTGATTTAGGTCATACTGGAATGGTCTAGTGGTTTTCCCTACTTTCTTCAATTTAAGTCTGAATTAAGTACTGAATCTGAATCTGCATTTTTAAGATATCCAGGTGATTCATAAGAACATTTAATTTGAGAAACAGACATAAAATTGACTTTTGAATAAACTGAATGGAGGTTTTTGGCTGGCTTGAGAAAGGCTGTTTCAGTGTAGTGGGGTAGAAACCAGATGGGAATGGGCTGAATACTGGCAAGGATTAAGGAATGAACACAGCATGTAGATACCTCATTATGGACGTCTTATTTGGAAAGAGATGAGAACAGAAGATAGAGGCAGCAGCTGAAAGAGAAAACAGGGTCAAAAGAGAAGTTGCTTAAGATGAAGAATTTGTGTTTTTGTACATAAAGGTTACACCTAGATGAGAAAGAGAGTGATGATGAGAACATAGAGAGATGATCTAAGAATAAGGTCCTCAACAATGCAGGACAAAGCAGAAAGGCAGCATGGCAAATTAATCTGTGATGGGAGAAGTGACACTTCTTGTACTGGAGCAAATGGGAGAGTGGAAAGAATGTGTGCCCTGTGAATTTATTGATGGGAATATGAGCAGCTTCTGGCACACTAATTGTCTTCTGTCAATGAAGCATAAGGCATGAACATCAGCTGCAAACAAGGGTAGTAGGGATTTAAAAAGTGAGAAGATAATGAACTAATCTCTGTAGAAGTACAAGCTGGAAGAGAAAACAATAGTTGGATTACTGGTAGTGGTAAGCAGACAGTGATCAGTACCTATTTAATATATACCTATTTAATATATAGTCTGCCCCATCACATGATTTTTTTTTCCCAAGATATGCTCACTTTATGGGCACAGTGTAGAGAAAGCAGATGGTTAGGTTCATGCAATGTTGGGGTTAATAATCAAAAATCATCCTTTAGCACTGCAATTTGTCTAAATCCAGTTCTTGGCAACTGTTTCGGTCTACAGAAGTTAGAGATTAGATGCAGATATTTAACATCAAATTATAATAACTTGGTGCTGATTATTCACTTTCAGTGTGCTCAGTTTTGCATACATTTTCCGAGAACTTCATAGCAATGCTATGGCTTAGCTACTATCAGCCCCACTTTACTGCTGCAACTGAATATAAAGAAGATTAAGTAAACCTTAAATAAATTATAATGCCAAGAGTCAAACTGAGATCTATTTAACTCCCACCACCAGTCATGTCATAATAATGAAAGGAATTTTTTTAAAGGGAAAAATAAGAAGATTGGGATTTTTATGTGTCTTTTTGTTTTTTCTTTATTTTTTTTTTATTCAAAGCAAAAAAATAAAACATTGGTTTTCATTGGAGGATCTTTCACCCCTCAGTGGTGTTATGAAATTGAATGAAATGTGACATGTGCTCTCTCTTTTCAGCTGAATACAAGCAGCAGATACATATGTAGTCTTGAAGATCTGGCCTCTCACATTTCCTTGCCACCATGTGAGAAGTTTGAGAGGAAGATCAGCTAAGCACCATGTAGGGACAAAGATGTGGATAGTCCTTACAAGTTTTTGAGAAGTCTACAAAGGATTTATCTTGACTTGATACTTCCTTCCTTGCAAAATATGAAGGATACGACATTTATTTTGACTGATATAAATTGCAGAAAATGTTAAACAATAAGATTCCAAAATGAGTATCAGATGAAGAAATCAGATAACAAACTCAAATGCCTACAGAAGCCTGGAACAAAACATAAAGGAGTAAAGAGTGTCAGTTAGAAGATAGAGAAGGAAAATGGGGGGCTTGGTATAAACTGAGAGTCACTTATTGGTTTAATCCAACTGATGGCACACAGGAATTCCAGTTCAGTGTTGCAAAATCCTCCTGTGATCCAATAGAAAACAGTCTAAAATTCTGTGAAATAAACATCTTAAAACATTTATTGGCAAAACCAAACGTATAAGCCAGCATGGAACTAAAAGATAAACTGAGATATGTTAAATTTTTTTAGTTCATTTGAGCAAAGATCAATTCAAATTGGGTACCACCAAACCCAAGTGGTCAGGAGTGCTCTTTCAACAGGAGGCAGGGGAAAAACTTGCACAGAGAAAGTAGAGAAGCAGAGGTAGGAAATTATTCAGTTGGCTATTGCTTATTGCCTGTGTTGTTGTTCAGTCGCTAAGTCATGTCTGACTCTTTGCAATCCCAGGAAGTACTCCAGGCTTCCCTGTCCATCACAATCTCCTGGAGTTTGCTCAGACTCATGTCTACTGAGTTGGTGATGCTATCTAACCATTTCATCCTCTGTTACCCCCTTCTCCTCCTGCCTTCAATCTTTCCCAGCATCAGGGTCTTTACCAATGAATCAGCTCTTTGCTTCAGTTGACCAAAGTATTGGATCTCTGGCTTCAGCATCAGTCCTTCCAATAAATATTCAGGGTTGGTTTCCTCTAGGATTGACTGGTTTGCTCTCCTTGGTGTTCAAGAGACTCTCAAGAGTCTTCTCTAGCACCATCAATTCTTCAGCACTCAGTCTTCTTTATGGTCCAGCTCTCACTGGACCTTAGTATTTTGATTTTTCTAACACTGAGGCATTTGCAGGCTTAGATTTTGGTTAACTTATGTAGCCTGCCAGGGCATGAGTCACTTCAGTCTCATGGCCTGCTTATTTAACTAAGTTACCAATGTCTAAGTCCATGAGTCTCCAGTTTGCCACTTCTGTAGAGGTACTTTTAAATCTGTCAGAGATCACAGATTGCCAAATGCCAACTTTAATCACCAATCTTAGGAAGCCAGTTTCAGTTCAGTAATTCAGTCATGTCTGACTCTTTGCGACCCCATGCTCTGCAGCACACCAGGCTTCCCTGTCCATGACCAACTCCTGGAGCTTGCTCAAACTCATGTCCATTGAGTTGGTGATGCCATCCAACCATCTCATTCTCTGTTGTCCCCTTCTCCTCCTGCCTTCAATCTTTCCCAGCATCAGGGTCTTTTCCAATGAGTCAGTTCTTCCCATAAGGTGGCCAAAGTATTGGGGTTTCAGCTTCAACATCAGTCCTTCCAATGAATATTCAGGACTGATTTCCTTTCGAGTTGACTGGTTTGATCTCCTTGCAGTCCAAGAGTCTCCAAAGACTCTCAAGAGTCTTCTCCAACACCACAGTTCAAAAGCATCAATTCTTTGGTGCTCAGCTTTCTTTATAGTCCAACTCTCACATCCATACATGACTACTGGAAAAATCATAGCTTTGACTAGATGGACCTTTGTTGGCAAAGTAATGTCTCTGCTTTTTAATATGCTTTCTAGGTTGGTCATAGCTTTTCTTCCATGGAGCAAGCATCTTTTAATTTCATGGCTGTCACCATCTGCAGTGATTTTGGAGCCCAAGAAAATAAAATCTGTCACTGTTTCCATTGTTTCCCCATCTATTTTCCATGAAATGATGGGACTGGATGCCATGATCTTTGTTTTTTGAAGCCAGGAAGCCAGATACCCCTTTAAAATCTCTTGTAAATGGCTCATATGAGAAATATGATCTACTAGATATAGTTAGACATCTTTTAATTTGTTCTGTAATTTAGAGAAGTTACCCAAGAGAAAGAACTATCTTCAAACCTGAAGCAAGGGAAAGAGAGAAAATTATGCTTTTCTTGTACAAATCATGAGTGTCTCTTTAATGAGTGAGTTACCCGCACATAGGAAAAAAATAGCTTCATTATGAAAAAAATACGGAATATCTTTATTCAGCAGTGGTTCTCATTTATGAACCAAAGAATTCACAAACTTAATCAATTTATCATAATGAACTTCCCAGGGGTAGTCAACAAGAACATTATAAGCACAGCAGGTGAGTTTTCCAACAATAATGATATTATGCTTCTTTCTGTACAAAGCATGATTTCAGTAGCTTTGTATTTCAATTAAACCTATAAATACACAAAAGTCACAGTGGCAAAAATCACAGCCCATTACCTAAGACCTACATGTGAGATGGTCTCATTTCATCTCAGGAGCACTGAAAATGTGAATAAGATTCTAAGCTAAGTGAATTTCTTGCTGCTGCTAAGTCGCTTCAGTTGTGTCCGACTCTGTGCGACCCCAGAGACAGCAGCCCACCAGGCTCCCCCGTCCCTGGGATTCTCCAGGCAAGAACACTGGAGTGGGTTGCCATTTCCTTCTCCATGCGTGAAAGTGAAAAGTGAAAGTGAAGTCGCTCAGTCGTGTCTGACTCTTCGAGACCCCATGGACTGCAGCCTAAGCTCCTCCCTCCATGGGAGTTTCCGGGCAAGAGTACTGGAGTGGGTTGCCATTGCCTTTTATGTCTCTTACTTTTGTGACTCCACATTTGTTACTGGATTTCTTTCCTTTTAACTTGGCCCAGAATGCCTGTCAAAGTTCTGTCTACCAAGTCCAGTCTCAAAACAGCTTCCTCCTCATTGATCTGGTGAATGAAGGTCCTAGCTATGTATGTATCCGTTGCAAATTCAGGTAGTAGGTGAATTCAGGTAAGGAACATGGATTGTAAATATTCTTTTTGGTAGATTGGAAGAGCCTCATGAAAGAGAGAAACTGACCAACACATTTGTTGTAGACTAACCAATAGAGCTAAGACTTACAAGCAATTTGGAACAATGACAGTCCTTTAATCTCTCATGTTGTATCCTTGACAGTGGCAGGGCATCAGAGATTAGAAACTCAAAGTATTAATGGCAAGGGGAAGTGGGCAGAGTCAGTACAGAAGTGTGTACAGCTTTGAGACTATCAACTGTGTCTTGACTAGTCCCATCTGGAAATCAAAGCCAAATTCTTGAAAGCGGGGGATGGGGGGGTGGGGGGAGTACAATAAACAAAAATGAGGAATTAGGTGGAAGAGCTTTTGCTGATCTGATATTAGAGCTACATTCTAAGGGAGAGAATGTGATTTTATGAGAGTCATATTGTCAATTGACATGAGTTTGAGCAAGCTCCGGGAGATGGTGAAGGACAAGGGAAACCTGGCATGCTGCAGTCCATGTGGTTACAAAGAGTCAGACATGACTGAGCACCTGAACAACAACAGGTGTTCTTAAAACAAATTTATTTCTGTGAATATAATCTTTTAATAGCTGCCCTTATTATTTACTTTGGTTAAATGTGTAGTTAACCAGGAATTCTGGTGAACTAATTTCCAGAAACTAACTATGTTAGTATACATGCCCAATGGACTTGGCAGATGTAGTTATCCACAGAATGACTGGTCTCCCTCCTTCATGCCTGCCCTTTAGATTCTATTTTCCATACAGCAGCTTTCATATTCTTTGACAATGTACATCTGATCTTGTTACTGCTCTTCTTGGATCTCCCCAAGGGCATTCCTTTACACATAGAATAAATTCTGAAATCCAGACTTTGACTTCCAAGACTCTATGTGATCTGGCCTCGAAATTCCCTTCTTCAGCCTTTCTCCTCCTATTCTGCTTTTTTCCTATGCTCCAATCACCTGGCTTTCCTTAATGTTCTATGAACGTGCTGCACATACACCTTCTTCAGGACTTCTGTAATTACTGTTCAATCCGCAGGGGATACTTTTGCCTCTGACAGCCATAGGGCTTGTTGAAATACTTCCTGCAGGTTTCTTCCTAACCAACAGCACACCCTACCTGAACTAGTGTACCACCATTCATTTTATCCTTGCCCTACCCCTACGTTATTTCACTTCATTGCACTCACTGCTATCAGTAACCACATTAAATATTAATTTTCTTATTTGATTACCTTCTGTCTTGTCCACTGGGAATGACAGAACCTCTGTTTGTTTTTATTCATTGCTGTACCTCTTGCATCTCAAACATTGCCTGCTCCCATAATATGTTAGGAACTCAGTTAAAATCTGTAGTAAATAAATTGTGAACAGGCTAATCTTTTAATTAAAGTAGCCACATATGACTAGTGGCTACCAAATTATACAGTGCTTTATTAGATTGTCTGCCTACTTGTCATGTTTTTTATTATCTGTTGTCCCATTATACAGGAATATAAGAGCCCTGAATACAAAGACTTTTGTCTATTTCTTCAGTAACATATACCCAAGTACCTAGGACAGTATCTAGCACATAGAAGGTGCTCTGTGAATATTTGGAAAGTGATTAAATGAATGTTTAATTTCTGTCTCATGTAAAATTAACATTTTGGCTTTCCTGGATTTAAATTTGAAGAGAGGGAATTAAACTTGACTCTTTTGAAAATCTTTTCTGCACTTAAGATGATATGATTCTATCTCCTCTGAAATGACAATTTTAGCAATAGCAATATTTTATCAGCTGTTTTGGCCTTAGATGAATGAAACATATAGCAGATGTCCAGATAATTGAAGTCCCCAAACACTAATAACCTCTGCTCCAGTTTTGCCCTCTATATTAAGTAACAAACATACCCTGTCTGCCTAGACAGTCCTGAGAGTGTTACCATGGTATTATGTCTCTTACCTTTCATTCTCATCTACTTGCTCTCAACCTCTCCTTACCTTCACCCTCACAAATTTTATAGAAATATCTCCTTGACACATAGTTTTATCTCCCACTGTGCTTTGTTGTCTTCTTTTTTATTTCAGGCTGCATTGTGTGGGATGCAGGATCTTAGGTTCCTGACCAGGGATCAAACCTGAGCCCCCTGCATTGGGAGCGCCGAGTCTTAACTACTGGACAACCAGGGAACTCCACGCACTTCTTTTAAATAGGACTATCTTTCTGTTTCCCTGGCATCTATTTCATGCATCTCAACACCAGGACTTGGTGATTTTTGTGGGGCCAAAACTACTTATTTTTATTAAAATTCATTATAAATGAAGACATCTGAACCTCTATATTTCCCTCTTTCCTGTGTTCTTTCAAGGATTTTTAGTCACTTTTTCCCCTGTATTCACATCTAGTTTTCATTACAGATGGTTTTTGCTTGCTTGTTTGTAAGTTTATTTGGAACTTTTCCTCCCTCTTCTCTGTTTGTTTCGAGTTAAACTGGACCAAATTATGATGTCCTAAGTGAAAATGTTACATTCAGTTTTCATGATATCATCACTGACCTAATTTTCTTATATCAATCAAGAAAGACACAGAAACTAAACACTGTCCTTTAACAAGTTTTTCTTAATTTTACATTCATACCTTCTGCCAGATTTGCTTCCAAACTTACAGCATTCAATTAAGAAGAGAAAAAACTTTCTTAGTTTTTCCCATGAAGGCTTCAACATCAGTAGAGATATAGTTCATGTTTATTTTGCCTGAGTGAGGAGCCGAGTGAGGTCAGGAGATCTGAGTTTTGGTAGTCCTTTCCATATGTCTCTGGTCACACTCAGCATCTTTTGCTGGAGGACCCATGTCCTCCTCTCAGGATTATTAAAGGAAGATTCATTATAGTTGATTGTGTGTATGAATCTTTTTTACTGTTACTTTAGATGTGGATTCAGAAGGATTGTGTTTATACTATCTAAGACCAGGTTATAACTTATATTTAGCTAAAATGGTCCTGAATGCATTTTCTTCCTTTTCTCTTTTTATCACTTTGTTCTACTTTTAACCTCTTGATTCCAACTTTAATTCCCCTTCACCACCTTAAGTTTCTTTGACTTTCTGGCTTCCTCATCAGATCTCCTTTCTGTCTAGGACCTTTTCTATTGCTTCTAGAAAGGCAGAGCCTATATAAGAATTCTTCCATCATTTACAGTTTTTATAATTCAGACATCAACTTATATCAGTAACAAACAGAACTAGTGACTTCTTTAAGCAAGAATTCAAACACATTACTCTCAGGAGGGTCACACATGAAACTTTGGCATCTTAGTTTGAACTATAGTTTTTTTCTAACATTTCTATGAAATTCCACTGCAAATGCTTACTTTCTGTCACACTTTTGCTTCTGTGGTTCTGGGGTAAACCCAACCTGGAGGTCTTCTTTGTCAATGTCCACAATCCTTCCATAAACCACATTGTTAGATCTGTGGCTCCCAAACTTGAGGGTCCATCAGAATCACCTAGAGGGTTTGTTAAGACAGAGTTTCTAAATCAGTAGGTACAGGTTGAGAATTTACATTTCTATAAAGGTCCTTGGTGATATTATGTTATTGGGCAAAGACTTCACTTAAAGATTCACAGAATTACTGAATCTGGGGTTTAGTAGCATGGAGAAGGCAATGGCACCCTACTCCAGTACTCTTGCCTGGCAAATCCCATGGACGGAGGAGCCTGGTAGGCTGCAGTCCATGGGGTCGCTAAGAGTCAGACACGGCTGAGTGACTTCACTTTGACTTTTCACTTTCATGCATTGGAGAAGGAAATGGCAACCCACTCCAGTGTTCTTGCCTGGAGAATCCCATGGACAGACGAGCCTCGTGGGCTGCCGTCTATGGGGTCGCACAGAGTCGGACACGACTGAAGTGACTTAGCAGCAGCACAGCAGGGTTTAGTAGCATACCAGGCAATCAATGGTGCTGACTGTATTACAAAGTGCAGGAAAATCAGCAGCACTTCTTCCTGACTGCTGGCTGACTCAGTGGATGTTCTGCTGCCCCAGAAGCCGGTTTTCCAGATTTCTTTGAACACTAGAGGTAGTTTCTCCTTCTTCCTACAATCTGATACATTTCGTAGGTCATTATAAAATTTTCTTCCTTAGCTCAGGTACTGATTTTTCTTCAAGGAGTATAGAATAGGTTAGTAATCCTATTGGGGAACATTCTCAGTCCTCTCAGCTCCTTCGTGTACTTGGAGACCTCCTCCCAACAACCGCCCCCTCCCCACTGCCCAATCTTAGTTAACTTTGTTTACAGCTAGGAGTCAGCTTTGTTCCCTGCAGCAAACATAAAAGCACACTCACAAGCTGACCTCTTACATTCATTTCAAAATATCCTACTCACTTTTCTCCAGACTCCAGTATTAACTACTGACAGCTTAACGTATAAGTATGTATTTGGTGACATCAGCTATGTACTAATGCTGGCAAAACTCAAGCAGTTTGTGTGTAATATGCATTCTAGATAACTACACAGAGAATTCCATCATGGGCTTGACAACTGAGAAGCCCCCAGGATGATAAGACTAAGACATGGCTAGCAGTCCACCTGAGAGCTCCCTCCAGAAACTAGCACCCCGAGAATGGAAGAATATTCTATTCAGAGATCAAGATAAGCCTTAAAAACTTGAAAAACAATTTGCAAGTCTTTTAAACAGCTGCATCAACTTACACAGTGGAAGTAGTAAATCCATATTTTCATAATTCTGTTTATTTTTACTTTGAATAAAATGAATGCAGTTTTTAAAAATTGGTGAATCAGCCATAATTAGTAAAAGGGCTACAGTCATCTATTTTGCTTTTACTGCCCTTTTCCATTAGAATAATAGTGAAAGTTGGTAACAATCCTTGAGCCTTTACTATTAGCAAAGAGTTTTGCTAAGCAATTTGTGCATTTTACTGTACAATTCTTACAAAAAAATCCCACAAGATAGATCCTATTCATGTTTTGCAGGTGAAAATTTTGAGACTTAAATTAAGTAACTTGTCCAAGTTCTCAAGTTATTCAGTTCAGTTCAGTTCAGTCACCATGTCTCACTCTTTGTGACTCCATACGTAGCAGCACACCAGGCTTCCCTGTCCATCACCAACTCCTGGAGCTTGCTCAGACTTATGTCCATCGAGTCAGTGATGCCATCCAACCATCTCATTCTCTGTTGTCCCCTTCTTCTCCTGCCTTCAATCTTTCCCCGCATCAGGGTCTTTTCCAATGAAAGACCTTTGCATCAGGTGGCCAAAGTATTGGAGCTTCAGTTTCAGCATACATTCTTCAAATGAATATTCAGGACTGATTTCCTTTAGGATTGACTTGTTGGATCTCCTTGCTGTCCAAAGGACTCTCAAGAGTCTTCAACATCACCGTTCAAAAGCATCAATTCTTTGGCGCTCAGCTTTCTTTATGGTCCAACTCTCACATCCATACATACTACTGGAAAAGCCATAGTTTTGACTAGATGGACCTTTGTCGGACTTTTGTCTCAAGCTATTAAACAGCAGCAAAATAGGGATTTGTACCAAGTCACACTCCCAACTCCAACCTTTAATCATTTTTTCTGCGAGTATCACTGCAGTGTCCCTGATCACTCCATCAATTTCTGGCTCGACTTCTAGCCTCTCCTAGCATTTTCACATGGCAAGAATCTGCCGGGGTCCAGCCCCGGCTGATCCAGGGTATTCGAAGGAGAGACGGCATAGGCGAGGATCAGGATACAATAGCTTCAATTAGATATTAATTAAAGATATAAAGAGTAATAGAATAAGGATAGCTCAGTAGGAAAATTCAGTGGAGAAAAGAGGCTGAGTAGCTTGGTTTACGCGGGAGACCAATAAAACTTCAAGACAAGAAGTTTGCACCACTTACGTAGGCCGCAGGCGTCCTTCCGTTCTCCCGAAGGAGAGGAGACACTGAGGCCTCCCCGGTCGGACCTTAGAAGCCCAGGCATAATTAGTAAGCATGGTGGGTTCCGCGCTCCAGATGGAGACTCAGCCAGAGTGAGAGAGAGAGCGACATGGGGAGACCAGTATTTCGAGAAACTGATCCCAATTCTTTATTTTCCATGGTCTACTTTTATACACTGAGATGTTATGCAAAAGTCATGCGGGGTCAGCAGTCCTGACTTTTATCAAAGTCAGGTGCTTCATACAAATGTATACAGAGGTCTTAGGGGTGTTACATCATCTTCTGGCCAGGGGGGCCTGCTGACAATTTACGACCCTCTCCTTGTGACAGCGGTCAGTCAATCAGGACACTTATTTCTCCAGGGCTGATTTTTCTCAAAACAGACGCCACCCAAGTAAAGTTACATTCCTACAGGGTGAGGGTGTAGTGGGTTTTAGTTAAGGAAAGAATTTACTTAGCCTAAGGTCTAACGTGATTAATATCAAAGGTTAATACTTATTTCTTCTATATATTCATTAATGTGTGTAAGGGCAGGGGATGTGGAGACTTAGCAACAAACGTTGGCTCAACAAATGAAAAACCCTTCACCAACACAATTTCTAATTAGCCCACTATACTTATAGTTTTCTAACTTCTCTAAAGAACCTGTTTTTAGAGGGTTTAAAGCATCTCGTGCCTCTCACGGTTGGGAGGCTGTGAGCAATCACATGTGGCCGGACGAGCCTGTCAGGCAGGCTAGAGAACCTTCAGAGGAGTTTGTAGGTTAAAACACTCTTATCACGCCCAGGAATTATTATAAACTGGAGCTCTAGGTTAACTCCTTCTCCGAAAGAGGTGGTGGGGGACAGCCCCCCGTAAAGTCAGAGGTGTAGGTAAGAGCACAAAGTAGTAAAGTAGGCAGGCTCTGGTTATGGGGGTAGACGCTCGAGGATTTCCAGGGGGACTCCTGAGGCTCGATCCCGCCTTTGCGTATGTCGAGCCTCCTTCCTCATGACCTTTGCCATGGGCGGAGTACCTCACTCTGGCCCCCAACAAGAATCAACATATTTGGAGCAGTCCTGAGTCCTCCCTGTAGGAGAAGTTGTGGTAGGAACCACACAATCAACATTGGTTCTTAAACTTTTGGTTGTTGGTAGTGGTTGTGTTATTCTGGGATTTGGGGGCGGGATCTCATAATTGGATACACTTGTGAAAAAAATCACTCTACTTTGAATAGCATACTACAGGGTTCATTAATGCATGGAGTCCTTCCTACTATGGATCCTTCACCAGGAAAACTAGAGGATAACAACATCTGTTATTGAGTCTCTGAACTATCATCATGCCCTATTACAGAGAACTCTAGTCCAAATAATTCCAGAAATATAGTCTATATATGAAATTTAGTAAGTAAATTTAATGGCTAAACTCAATTTCGGTGCCTGTCAATTTCCTTATCTGAAAAATATTCATACTTTTTAAGATTGTTATGAGGGTTGCATGAGAATATGAATGTATTATTGCTTAGAATAGTGTCTGATGCTTAATAGGCACTTCATAAATTCTACCCATTACTAACATTATTCCTTATTCTTCTTTTCCTTATTATTCCTTCATTACTTCTCTGAGGAAGTTCCCTTGAAGGGTACCACCTTTGTGATCATACTTTTATTTAGAGTCTTTTGGAAATATTTCTTTTACTAACATATTGGTATTATTTTGAGGGAGGAGGTATTTGAACATTAATCACCACTATAAAGCAGGAAGGGTTATTTAACCATAGGATATGGCCTCAACTGGAAAGGTGCCAAGTCTAAACATAAATGCAGAAATATGAAAAGTAAAAAATTAAGGATGATGTGACAAAATGTTGTACAACTGAAGGAAAGGTTGTACAAACTTGATTTCTTTTTTTTTTTAACACCAAATTTCTTCATCTTTATTTATTTATTTTTTAATTTTATTTTATTTTTAAACTTTACAATATTGTATTAGTTTTGCCAAATATCGAAATGAATCCGCCACAGGTATACCCGTGTTCCCCATCCTGAACCCTCCTCCCTCCTCCCTCCCCTACCCTCCCTCTTGGTCGTCCCAGTGCACCAGCCCCAAGCATCCAGTACCGTGCATCGAACCTGGACTGGTGACTCGTTTCATACATGATATTATACATGTTTCAATGCTATTCTCCCAAATCTCCCCACCCTCTCCCTCTCCCACAGAGTCCATAAGACTGATCTACACATTGGTGTCTCTAAAACTTGATTTCTATAATTTTTAAAATTTGCCTCATTTTCTCAGATATTTGTTAGATAAAATCCAGACCCAATATTGTTACATAAAGTACATTTCTATTAAAGAAAATCTTGAAAGTTTAGTGATAATATGAAAACTTCTTTCCATGCAGAGAAGGAAAGTGTTAGACAAGCAAAGAAGAAGTGATACAAATTCAAATTCAATTTATGCACTTAAAAACCATGGCTTGTGTCTGTTTGTTTACTCTGATGTACTGATACTGCACACAGAAACCAACATGTAGAACCTTTTAGAATTTTATCATCTATTAAATAGTAACTACTGAACATACACTTAACATGTATTATGATGCTTCTATGTCAAGGAATATTGAATGTGTTTCATAAAGTTAGTAAGACTAAAGAAGGTAAGGCATGAAGAGAATAACATTCTATGGAGTTCTTTGTCCCTAAGGACTTCTCTGCAGTCTAGGGATCCCGGATTGTTGTATTGGGAGTACTCTGATGCACAATGAATAGATGCTGAGCAGTTAAGATGTTGGATCAAATTATGTTTAAAAATTCACTTTGTTTTCCGAGGTCATTTTTTTAAAAAAAAGACAGCCATGAACAACATACCTCAGTGACAATGAAACTTTTGGATATAATGTGCTAAAATACTAGGGAATGACACAGATCAGATCAGATCAATCACTCAGTTGTGTCCGACTCTTTGTGACCTCATGAATCGCAGCACGCCAGGCCTCCCTGTCCATCACCAACTCCCGGAGTTCACTCAGACTCACGTCCATCGAGTCAGTGATGCCATCCAGCCATCTCATCCTCTGCGTCCCCTTCTCCTCTTGCCCCCAATCCCTCACAGCATCAGAGTCTTTTCCAATGAGTCAACTCTTCGCATGAGGTGGCCAAAATACTGGAGTTTCAGCTTTAGCATCATTCCTTCCAAAGAAATCCCAGGGCAGATCTCCTTTAGAATGGACTGGTTGGATCTCCTTGCAGTCCAAGGGACTCTCAAGAGTCTTCTCCAACACCACAGTTCAAAAGCATCAATTCTTCAGCACTCAACCTTCTTCACAGTCCAACTCTCACATCCATACATGACCACAGGAAAAACCATAGCCTTGACTAGACGAACCTTTGTTGGCAAAGTAATGTCTCTGCTTTTGAATATGCTATCTAGGTTGGTCATAACTTTCTTTCCAAGGAGTAAGCGCCTTCTGATTTCATGGCTGAGTCACCATCTGTAGTGATTTTGGAGCCCCCAAAAATACAGTCTGACACTGTTTCCACTGTTTCCCCATCTATTTCCCATGAAGTGATGGGACTGGATGCCATGATCTTCGTTTTCTGAATGTTGAGCTTTAAGCCAACTTTTTCACTCTCCACTTTCACCTTCATCAACAGGCTTTTTAGTTCCTCTTCACTGTCTGACAGAAGGGTGGTGTCATCTGCATATCTGAGGTTATTGATATTTCTCCCAGCAATCTTGATTCCAGCTTGTGTTTCTTCCAGTCCAGCGTTTCTCATGATGTATTCTGCATATAAGTTAAATAAACAGGGTGACAATATACAGCCTTGACGTACTCCTTTTCCTATTTGGAACCAGTCTGTTGTTCTATGTCCAGTTCTAACTGTTGCTTCCTGACCCACATACAAATTTCTCAAGAGGCAGATCAGGTGGTCTGGTATTCCCATCTCTTTCAGAATTTTCCACAGTTTATTGTAATCCACACAGTCAAAGGCTTTGGCATAGTCAATAAAGCAGAAATAGATGTTTTTCTGGAACTCTCTTGCTTTTTCCATGATCCAGCAGATGTTGGCAATTTGATCTCTGGTTCTTCTGCCTTTCCTAAAACCAGCTTGAACATCTGGAAGTTCACGGTTCACATATTGCTGAAGCCTGGCTTGGAGACTTTTGAGCATTACTTTACTAGCATGTGAGATGAGTGCAATTGTGAGGTAGTTTGAGCATTCTTTGGCATTGCCTTTCTTTGGGATTGGAATGAAAACTGACCTTTTCCAGTCTTGTGGCCACTGCTGAGTTTTCCAAATTTGCTGGCATATTGAGTGCAGCACTTTCACAGCATCATCTTTCAGGATTTGGAATAGCTCAACTGGAATTCCATCACCTCCACTAGCTTTGTTCATAGTGATGCTTTCTAAAGCCCACTTGACTTCACATTCCAGGATGTCTGGCTCTAGGTCAGTGATCACACCATCGTGA
Source organism: Bos indicus (assembly GCF_029378745.1). Lineage (NCBI taxonomy): Eukaryota > Metazoa > Chordata > Mammalia > Artiodactyla > Bovidae > Bos > Bos indicus. Next base: position 63,830,918 of record NC_091765.1, on the reverse strand, counting down.
TTATGTGGGTCGTGAAGATCTTTTTTGTACAGTTCTTCTGTGTATTCTTGCCATCTATTCTTAATATCTTCTGCTTCTGTTAGGTCCATACCATTTCTGTCCTTTATCGAGCCCATCTTTGCATGAAATGTTCCCTTGGTATCTCTGATTTTCTTGAAGAGATCCCTAGTCTTTCCCATTCTGTTGTTTTCCTCTATTTCTTTGCATTGATCGCTGAAGAAGGCTTTCTTATCTCTTCTTGCTATTCTTTGGAACTCTGCATTCAGATGTTTATATCTTTCCTTTTCTCCTTTGCTTTTCGCTTCTCTTCCTTTCACAGCTATTTGTAAGGCCTCCCCAGACAGCCATTTTGCTTTTTTGCATTTCTTTTCCATGGGGATTGTCTTGTTCCCTGTCTCCTGTACAACATCACGAATCTCATTCCATAGTTCATCAGGCACTCTATCTATCAGATCTATGCCCTTAAATCTATTTCTCACTTTCACTGTATAATCATAAGGGATTTGATTTAGGTCATACTGGAATGGTCTAGTGGTTTTCCCTACTTTCTTCAATTTAAGTCTGAATTTGGCAATAAGGAGTCCGTGGTCTGAGCCACAGTCAGCTCCTGGTCTTGTTTTTGCTGACTGTACAGAGCTTTTCCATCTTTGGCTGCAGAGAATATAATCAATCTGATTTCGGTGTTGACCATCTGGTGATGTCCAAGTGTAGAGTCTTCTCTTGCGTTGTTGGAAGAGGGTGTTTGTTATGACCAGTGCATTTTCTTGGCAAAACTCTATTAGTCTTTGCCCTGCTTCATTCCGTATTCCAAGGCCAAATTTGCCTGTTACTCCAGGTGTTTCTTGACTTCCTACTTTTGCATTCCAATCCCCTATAATGAAAAGCACATTTTTGGGGGGTGTTAGTTCTAAAAGGTCTTGTAGGTATTCATAGAACCGTTCAACTTCAGTTCTTCAGCGTTACTGGTTGGGGCATAGATTTGGATTACTGTGATATTGAATGGTTTGCCTTGGAAATGAACAGAGATCATTCTGTTGTTTTTGAGATTGCATCCAAGTACTGCATTTTGGACTCTTTTGTTGACCATGATGGCTACTCCATTTCTTCTGAGGGATTCCTGCCCGCAGTAGTAGATATAATAGTCATCTGAGTTAAATTCACCCATTCCAGTCCATTTCAGTTCATTGATTCCTAGAATGTCGACATTCACTCTTGCCATCTCTTGTTTGACCACTTCCAATTTGCCTGATTCATGGACCTGACAGAATGTGGTCCACTGGAGAAGGGAATGGCAAACCACTTCAGTATTCTTGCCTTGAGAACCCCATGAACAGTATGAAAAGGCAAAATGATAGGATACTGAAAGAGAAACTCCCCAGGTCAGTAGGTGCCCAATATGCTACTGGAGATCAGTGGAGAAATAACTCCAGAAAGAATGAAGGGATGGAGCCAAAGCAAAAAGAATACCCAACTGTGGATGTGACTGGTGATAGAAGCAAGGTCCAATGCTGTAAAGAGCAGTATTGCATAGGAACCTGGAACGTCAGGTCCATGAATCAAGGCAAATTGGAAGTGGTCAAACAAGAGATGGCAAGAGTGAATGACACAGATACTTTATATGTAAATGCTTTTAACCCCCTTGACCATTGAAAAACTTAGCTATTATAGTCAAATTTCTAGATTTTGTTTTCATATACTGTTTGTTTTCATATACTTTCATATAAAGTTGCTGATCTTTTGCTGTTTATTTAGTGAAGGACATGGTAGGGATAGTAATACAGAAAAGCTGTACTTCACATTTCTTTCTGTCTGGGTTATCTCAAAATTTAGATTTAAGTCTGAATATAGAGAAGTTTGGAAACTATGTTAAGAATCAAAGGCAGGTTCAGTTTGGACATTTATAGATTTTAAGACTCTATAAAATACTCCTGATTACTTCTGCTATATGTGATTCAGATAATTTCACTTTTTTTCTCTTTTTAAGTTAAACTCACATTGAGGGTGGGCTCGTTCATTTATGACTTTTGAAAAGTTGTCTAGGTGCTTTTATAATTAGACTGTTTCAGGTAGCAGGAAATTTTTGCTTTGCCATCCCACTTAACAGCTGTGTTCCCAGCTGGGTTTGTTTGTTATAAATGAAAATGGCTCTTTAAATCTACATTCCCTGCATGACCAAGCTTGGCATCTAATGCAGCCTCTGGATGATGCCAAAGATAAGCACCAAAGGGTGTCAGATTGAAACTCTGGATCATAGTGTGTTAAACAGCATTATCAGCCACAGTTGTATATTTCTATTAAAGCCAGGTGATGTGACCCAATGGATCTTTGAAAAATGAATTGCTTCCCGTCTTTGAATGTTTTTGTAATATGATTGAGATGAATCCCCATGATATGTCTATGGAGCACACTGAAATATGCAAAAATAGAGGTCATGGTAAAATGGAACACCTGTGGACCTAAATGATGCTATTACTTTGCTTTAGGCTTACAGAGGAAATGAATGGGCTTATGAATGAACTGAATAATTTCTTCAAATAGTGCCCATCAAACATCCCAGAATGGAACAATGTATTCCTAATTCTTGCTTTTAGAGTTCTTTTGCCTCACAATTCACCACTCTTGCCTTCCTTATTGAAATCAAAGGTATGAACAGACTTTCCACTGGACAAGTCCCTGAAGAGTCTATACCAATTTAATGAAAATCTACAAAATTCTATCAGTACAAAAAGGCTAAAAAGAGGTAAATTTTCTTTGCTTTTTCTAAGCAGCGTTGTCAGTTAATATCTTTGAGAGAGTATTGGGAGAATGAAACTACAAAAATCTATAGAAATAGAAACATAAACTTTAACTTCCCTAATAATGCTTTAAATTATTATCTTGTAATATTTTCAAAAGCTACATCTGTGAATATCATGAATATTGAATGTGTTTCATAAAGTTTATAAGATTAAAGAAGGTAACGTATAAGAATATAAATTTCAGTTCAGTTCATTTCAGTTGCTCAACTGTGTCCAACTCTTTCAGAGCCCATGAACTGCAGCATGCCAGGCCTCCCTGTCCATCACCAACTGCCGGAGTCTACCCAAACCCATGTCCATTGAGTTGGTGATGTTATCCAATCATCTCATCCTCTGTCATCCCCTTCTCCTCCTGCCCTCAATTTTTCCCAGCATCAGGGTCTTTTCAAATGAGTCAGCTCTTCGCATGAGATGGCCAAAAGATTGGAGTTTCAGCTTCAACATCAGTCCTTCCAATGAACACCCAGGACTGATCTTCTTTAGGATGGACTGGTTGGATCTCCTTGCAGTCCAAGGGACTCCCAAGAGTCTTCTCCAACACCACAGTTCAAAAGCATCAATTCTTTGGCACTCAGCTTTCTTTATAGTCCAACTCTCACATCCATACATGACTATTGGAAAAACCATAGCCTTGTCTAGACGGACCTTTGTTGACAAAGTAATGTCTCTTGCTTTGTAATATGCTGTCTAGGTTGGTCATAACTTTCCTCCCAAAATATCAATTTACATACAATCAATAGTGGCTTCTTCCTACTTCTTTGGAGAAGATTATTAACTTAGGATACATGGACCTCTCAGATCAGATCAGATTAGTCGCTCAGTCGTGTCTGACTCTTTGCGACCCCATGAATCGCAGCACTCCAGGCCCCACTGTCCATCACCAACTCCCGGAGTTCACTCAGACTCACGTCCATTGAGTCAGTGATGCCATCCAGCCATCTCATCCTCTGTTGTCCGCTTCTCCTCCTGCCCCCAAGCCCTCCCAGCATCAGAGTCTTTTCCAATGAGTCAACTCGTCACATGAGGTGACCAAAGTACTAGAGTTTCAGCTTTAGCATCATTCCTTCCAAAGAAATCCCAGGGCTGATTTCCTTCAGAATAGACTGGTTGGATCTCCTTGCAGTCCAAGGGAGTCTCAAGAGTCTTCTCCAACACTACATCCTTAAACACATTAACATTATAAAAATGCATATGTGTATTTTTAAAATGTGAGTATGTATTGTGAACTTTTCTGGGGAGAAAGTCCTTTAGTTTATTATTATTATTATTATTATTTAAGCAATCCAGAAATGATTAAGAAATATCCTTACTTATTTTTTTCTATCTCATTTTGGTAGCATTTGAAATTGAATGAACTATGTTCAACATGAAAAGTTTGTCATTTCACCTCTACCTGGCAGTCTATAATCAAAATGCACCACACACACACACACACACAACACTTCTCACATTCATTTGCTCTCTTTTTGGTTTCATCGATTTTCTTCATTTATTATTCTGTTTGCACTATCTGGTGAAATTTTGAGTGTTGCATACATCTAGTTGAAATAAAGTGAGAGACACTTCATATCCTTTCAGTGAATTAAGTGGCCACTGCTCTTGAGCAGGAATTCTTGGCTTAATAATTAATAATGTAGTTTTTTCATTTTTAAATTTTTGTTGTCACAGACATTGTACAGATGGATGATAAAGATTGGAAATATATCATTAGGATTTCCAGCCAAAGCTAGTGTTTATTCAAAATAGAAACTATTTAAAATGTATCAAAAGAGATGAAATTTCAGGTCATGTGATTATGTTTCTATGCATTTATCTTTCAGTGTTGAGATCAGATCTTTAGAGACATGAGCTCATTTTTTCGCTGGCTTAAGCTAGGCAAATAAAATTAGTACTTACAGTTCAACTTTCTTTCCATTTACATTAATTGAAATTCTAGCACAAGGCCCCATTTAAAATATAGCATCTGAATACTTTAGTTAAGATCCCTAGAATGACACTATTGATTTATAATACTTCACCAAAGTGATTTTTTTATTAGAATATAACACCCTTTATATCTGTCACTATAATTGGTTCTGCTCATACACAGGAAATTAGAGGAAAAAGTAAATTATTCAGTCAAATCACTTTCCCCCAACATTTCGAGAAGTGTTAGTAAGTAAATTCCACTTATGTTAAAGTTAATTCTTGTTGCCTTAGTGTTCCTTGCATTAGTAATGCATATTTTGGATCATTTGTCATGTGCCAAGTAAACACTTACATGCAGTCAGTTTCTCATTTATTTTTCATCATGTATCCAGAAGGTTGGAGCTGCAGTTATTTTTTATTTCACAGGTGAGGAAACTGACACTTGCCCAAGACTACACAGACGATGAGTAGTTAGGGCTGACCGATGGTATCAGACTGCTAGACACTGACTACAGCATTATACAGTCGATCTTCAATATTCCTGGACTTCATGTTCTTGAATTTACCTACTTGTTAAAATTTAGTTCTAATTCCCCAATCAATACTTGCTGCACTTTTGTGGTCATTTGCAGACCTGATCAGAGTAGCCAAAAATTTGAGCAACTTAATGTGTACTTGCTCAGCTGAAGTACAGCACTTGGTCATTTTGTTTGAGTTTTCATATTGTAAGTGAATGTTCTTCTTAAGGTCTATTCAGAGCGGCTTTGTTTTTGCATTTTTGTAATTTTTGTTGGTGATTTCTCTGTTTGAAATGCTCTCGAGCAGAGTGGATGAAGTACTGTCTTGTATTCCAAAAAGCAAGAAGGTGGTCATAAGCATTATGGAGAAAATATGTGTTTTAGATAAGTATGGTTTAGGCATGGGGTTCAGTGCTGTTGTCTCTGAATTCAATATCAATGAATGAACAATATGTATGAAATAAAATATCTTTAAACAGAGCATATATAAAACATGATTAAGTTTCGATCAGTTGACAAAACCTAACCTTATATTTCATTTAGGAATAATGGTTCAGCATTAGTTAATTTACTGTTCACGACAACTGTATAAAGCAAAACTATCATAACTAGTGAGAGTCAACTGTAATGCCCTTCAACAATAATTATTCTTTATTAAAGACTTAGTAGTTTACACCTATTTGGCTTCATTCCTCCTCAAGTCAAGCTACAGATGAGGCACTGAATTATGGCTGTCACACTGCCGCCGGCTGATTGTGTGATACCTGAATTAGGCTGTCCACAGAGCTGGCTCTCCTTACTACTGTGGCACAAAGATTGATCATTAATCCCCTTTGCTACAACTGCCAAATAAGGGTACTAATGTGTATATCTTAATTCATTTATAGAAGTTCTATGCAGTACGTGATTCTATAAAATAACCCAACCCCACCAGAATCAAATAGTAAGACTGAAATAATAGCTCTTCAGTGATGCTGGAGTTGCCCTGTGGATTTTCAGAATATGTGGCTATTTTTGTGCAATGATTTTGGAATGATTTAAAAGTTCCTTTGCCCTCCTCATTGCTTTCATTCCATAATCATCTTTTTTATTTTGAAATTCCATGATATGAAATTCATTGCATGGGGTAAGAACCTTTCTTTTTCTTTTCTAATGCAAACCACCAGGCTAATGAAATACTAGGTGGTTTAGATGGTAACACTTCTATTCTGGGGAAATACAAGTTCAGGCAGCATAGAACACTTTAGGGCCAAGCTGTGCTGGGTGCTACAGAGCAAAAGCAGTTGCCCTCTGAAGGTCCCTGGGACTGAAATGCAGTAGAAGGGGCGAGAAGTGGAAGAGCTAGTGGAAGGTCTAAAGTTCTGTTGTCTCTAAGACCTTCCTCTACCTTGGGTTGACTCTGATTAATTGGAATATTAATGCTTCCATCCTGCTATCCCTTGTATAATCACCCAAAATAGCTCCTATCCTGTGTTTCTTAAGTTATGATGCTTGACCTGTCTGCATCTGAAGTACCTGAGATATGAAGAGTGCATACCTGTGAGCCCACACATACAGAATTATCATCCTGTTGATGAGCCCTGTACCCTAAGGTGATAAATTTGTAGGGGAGCAGGGCACAGAGTAGCATAGTGAGAAAAAGTTGTATAGTGACAAAAACCAGTAAACTGAAAGATGGAATGCTGAACTGAATCCAAGACTCATCACTTATTAGCTGTAAAACCTGGGGCAAGCCACTTGATTCCACTCTGAGCCTCAGCTGCTCTGTATCCAAAATTGAAGGTGGTAGTGAAAGCAATACCAATGGCGCTCTTGAGGTTTAAATAAAATAAGGCATATAAAATGCTTTGTAAGAGCAAGATTCTTAATTAATAAAATAAAGTGATAATAATCCTTTATAAGATGGTAAAGTGATAAATGAACTAAAGCTTTTAATATAAATTAGAGAGAATTTATATTCAAAGTTTTCATTACACAGGGGGAAACACAGCACAGTGTGGAATACATGTTGAAGACTCTCACTGCCCTCAAGTATTTTTCTCTCTCACCAGCTACAGATACTAAAATCTACAAATCTGTAAAATACTAAAATCATATCATTATAGAGAATTTTTGTGCCAACCTCCTTTAGAATGCAAATACTACTTGGGAGGGAGAATGCTTTGTATCTAAATTATTATTAAGATTTTATATCTAGAGATGCCAGAGTCAAGAAAGAGTACCTTAGTGGGTAAAGGGGGCCTTCAAGGTGACACACTAAAAGACAAATTTTGCCTACTTCAAACTTAGTCTCTTTGCTAATTCAGGGATCAGAAAATGACCAGCCCATCAGTATACACATACACACACACACACACACCCTCCCTGTGGTGGAAGCTGGAAAGAGGTAATTAGTGAAGCATTAGAGAAAATGGACAAATCAACTCTGTAATTAAGCCACAGCAAGGGAGGAAAAGAAAGTACTACAGCCTATACCAAGCTATGCAAAACTCCTTTGTATAATTTTGGATTTCATGATATAGGATATGATAAGGATAAAATCACAGAGAAGCAAAGCTATATTGTTCATACGCAACTTCTCTTTGCCAACTGTCTTAAGCATGACTACCTGTGGTGAGAATATGCCTTTAAAACACTCAGCATTTGTTTCAGTTCCTTTCTCTCCTGTGCTTGCAATGTCCGTACCTACAGTCATCTCTTGTCACCTGTGACAGCACTTCTCCTGTCAGTATAGCTCATGACTATCCTGCTAACCTTGGAGCAGCAAATGGTAACACACTCCAGTATTCTTACCTGGAAAACCCCATGGACAGAGGAGCCTGGCAGGCTACATACAGCCTATGGGGTTGCAAAATGTCAGACACAATTGAGCAAGCAGGCATCTTGCTTACCCACTGCCTTTCAGAGAGGTGTTCATCAATTCTATCAGAGAAGCAACAGTTCCCCACCTTCACACTGTTAAAACAAGTTGTCCTTGCCTGTAGAAAAGCACGTATCAAATTGCATTACATTATATTTTCCTCATACATCTTCTCTATCTCTATATTGTCTGCAAAATCTTCTCCTCAGTTGTACATTCCCAGAATTTAACAGAAAATTAGCATAGGACAGGTTTTCAAAATAGGATTGCTGAAGGAATTAAGATTATAATGAGAACAATTTTTAGTGTCTCAGTTTCTTTTTAACTACTAACTTTTCATATTCACATGTCACCACACTTATTTTTCTTTCCAGCTTATCTACAATGTATACCTTTTATTATATATGCTAGTTATTCTACTTTTCATTCTAGGTTATTGACAGCAGCATACTTTTTTTTTCTCCCTTTGAAGAATGCTCTAATTCTGGCTAGATATTTTTCACATCCTCCATTACTGAGCTTACATTCCTTTATTCAATGTCAATAACTTCTAATTTAATTTGTTTTGTAGAAACTCTATTAGCGATTTCTTTTAGGCTACTCTATTTATCACTTTTTTTTCTGAATCTTGAATCCTCTAATACAATTATTTTCTAGAATATCAAATAAATCTTCCTTTTGTCAAAAATTCTTAGTTGCATGAACAAATTCCATTTTATCCTCACCTATCATTGGGTTCATCATGACAGAATGATATTTTATATTTTTCAAAAATGACAAGGTGGTATAAGAAATAGACTTCTGACATTTTGAAAATTTAACAAATAAAATCTCATTATAGAAAATTAGCAGAAAATGAATGTTTCCCAGTTCTGAAGAAATTTTTTGTAAAGTTAATTATCTCCAGTAACTCAGTTTAGTGGTGCCATTGATGTTTGTAATATGGTGTCATGTTGAATACTGCTTAATTGAGAGAACTTCCCCTGAGCAAGGGGATAGAGTTTCATTCTAAAATCATTATTTTTTAGAATCAGTTTTTTCCCCCATTTTATCTTCATATAACTTCCATTTACCCTAGGAAAAGCCATATCCCCTCTTCTTATATAAAATCTTTAAAGTGATACTTCTCCAGATTCAAAGCCAAAGATTAATAGATACTAGAATCCTTGTTTGTTTTTATTTTTTGTCATTTTTGTTTCAAATGTGCTATCATAGAAGGATGTTTGTCTTAGCATTGATTTCAGGAGAAATCTCAATTAGATTGTCCATGCATATACAAGATAGAAGGTGTCTTCTGAACATCTGCTCTTCCCTTTGTATTCTGAGATATTCAAAGAGAATAGGAGGGTGGAGAGGTTCTCCATGGAGGACAGGCTTGGAGCAAAATGCTGGGGCACAATCTGGCATCATTCCTGCCATGACCAACAGACCGTATGAAGGCTGCTCATCAATGAAAGTCCTCTCATTCCCAACAGGAAGGGCAGGTAGACATTTTTAACACTCAAACGTCTAACACTCACAATTTTAACACTCACACATTTAAAGGCTTCAGGTCTGAATCTTAGGTCAGCAGTTTCTAATAACAATAAAAATTAGAGTAGTTATTCTACTAAAATCTGTCTGAAATTGCTCAGAGGCATTAACCACTTTTATGTAGGGAATTTGGACAATGATGTGCACAGACATTGGTGCTCTTGACTAAGGCATTGATTAACTCAAGACATTTTTTTGGAAGGAGGTGGATTATAAATGAATTAATCAGATCAGATCAGATCAGTTGCTCAGTAGTGTCTGACTCTTTGTGACCCCATGAATCGCAGCACGCCAGGCCTCCCTGTCCATCACCAACTCCTGGAGTTCACTCAGACTCATGTCCATCGAGTCAGTGATGCCATCCAGCCATCTCATCCTCTGTCGTCCCCTTCTCTTCCTGCCCCCAATCCCTCCCAGCATCAGAGTCTTTTCCAATGAGTCAACTCTTCGCATGAGGTGGCCAAAGTACTGGAGTTTCAGCTTTAGCATCATTCCTTCCAAAGAAATCCCAGGGCTGATAAACAACAACAAAAAAGGCAGCCAAAAAAGGCATTCTTTGAGCCTAGGAGTGGACATCAGTGGTATTAGCATTTGAGTCAAGTTTGACTCAAGTATCTTCAGCACGTATTTATGATTAAGTTGCTGTTCATGCCATTAGTTGCTGTAGGAGACATCATCACAGCTAGTCAGGGCTGTAGGAGAAGAAAATGGTAACACTCAGAAACTGTTAAGGAGGATTAATCCCTAGGGTTCACTTATGAGTCTACTATCCTTCTTCTATTTCTCTACCCCAGGGACCCACCTAAACGTGGTAAGCATTTCAGAAAGAATCAGGAGTTTCTAATGGAGAAGGCAATGGCAACCCACTCCAGTACTCTTGCCTGGAGAATCCCAGGGATGGGGGAGCCTGGTGGGCTGCTGTCTATGGAGTTGCACAGAGTCGGACATAATTAAAGTGACATAGCAGCAGCAGCAGGAGTTTCTAAAGGGTAGGTGGTATGTAGTCATCACACAAATACAAATTATTTTAATTTATTGTGGTCAAATACATCTAAGACAACAATCACTATAAATAACATTTTGTATGTTCACAGTGTTATGCAGCTATTACCACTAATTTCAGAACATTTTCATCACCTCAAAAGGAGCCTCTTTCCTTTAGTTACTTTTCATCCCTTTCTCCTCCTAGATTGTGGCAATCACTAATCTCTTCTCTCTCCCTATGGAGTTGCCTATTCTTGATATTTCATATAATGGAAGCATATGTGGTCTCTTGTGACTGGTGTCTTTCACTTAGCATAATGTTTCAAGGTTCACCCATATTGTAGCATGTAGCAGTACTTCATTTCTTTGTGAGGGAAAATATTCTATTGTGTAGACATATCCAATTTTGTTTATCCATCATCAGTTGACAAATATTGGAGTTGTTTCCACATTTTAGCTATTGTGAATAGTGCTATTATGAATATTCTTATACACAGTTTTGCTTGAACACTTGTTTTCAGTTCTACCCAGGAGTGGAATTACTGGGTTATACGGTAATTATATGTTTAACTTATTGAGGAATCACCAAACCATTTTCTGTGCATCAATTTATATTTCTGAAAGCAACATACAAATATTTCAATTTAATTTGTGATTAAGCAAAAGGAAAATAGCTGTGGTGTGAAAGATATTTAAGAGTGATTCAAGAATATTGTGAACTACTAAATGCTAATAATTTGAAATCTTAAGTTAATAGATATTTTTGACAATGTTAATACTTCAGAATTGACACTGAAATAGAAAATTTGTATAAATTAGTAACTACAGTAAATCCTTGCCCCTAAAATGATGGTTTTATAGGTGATTTCTACCACACTTCCAAGGAATATACGTCTATTTTACACAATTTATTTCTTATAGCAGAAAAGAAATTTGCAACTCATAATTTGATGTGAGTGTAACTTTGGTATTTGTGTCAGTCAGAGTCCCAGCAAGAAACACATTTATACTGGGGAATAGAAGAGATTTTAATGAAGATGCTTTTTATAATGGCTTGGACTGTCTTTAGGAAAACCAAGAGAGAATAGTTTTGCAGTCAGACTTATAAAAGAGGCCAATATCATTCTTTGATCGAAAGGGGTAATTTGAGAGAGTTATTTACAAAATCCAGAGTGGAACTGGGACTTTTGGTAGAAGGATGCATCAGACTTCAACCTAATAGAAAGGAATTGAGGGGTCAATACCCAGACTTTATTCATATCCCTGCCCTTGCATCTCCTGCCAGAAGAATGGCATGGGCAGCGATACTAGAAGCCAGAGGGCAAAGGAGCCCATTGATGGAAATGGCTCAGTCATGTTCCAATGTACAGAGCAGGGAGAAAAACAGAGAATAAGCTCAGAAGGACAAATGAAAAAATACCTAGCAGAATATCAAAACTAGATGAAGAAACTATGAGAAAATGACTGTATAAGTCAATTTCTTTTTGAGGCATAAATTAAAATTTTCTAAATATTAATTAGCCAACAAAATAAGCAACACATTTTAAAAAGCACACCATGAATCAAAGAGAATTTATCTCAGGAATGCAAGGACAGTCAATATCAGAACATGTAAAAACATAATTTATCATGCTAATGGATGCAGGGGAAACATGATCATTTTCAAAATACACAGGAAAAACTTTTGATAATGTTCAAAATTCACTTGAGCTTTTTTTAAGGTTATTTAAAAAATAGGAATAAAAGGAAATTTCCTTATTCTGATAAAGTCTATCTTTTTTATCCTCTCCTGATACCCATCCCCAATTGCAATATAAAGCAAAACAAGCAGATTAACAAACACAAATCAATACTAAATGATATATTTAATGAAGAAATTTCAGAAGCTTCCTTGTGATATTAGGAATGAGGCAAAGCTCTCATATACTACTATTTAATATAGTACTGGAAGTTCTGTTTGATTAAATACAAAGAAAACAAAACATGTTTGTGAATAAAAAGGAAGAAAAATATTCAGTATTTATAATTAATTGATCATTTACAAAGAAAACCTCCTATAATTAGCAGACAAACTATTAAACCTATTAAGATAGCAAGATCAATATGCAAAAATCAATGGCATTTCTTTACCACAGCAATAAACATTTAGAAATTAAATAGAAAATAGGATACTATTTACAATCACAATAAACACTACAAAGCTTTTAGAAATTAAGCAGTCTTGTTTCCTTTTGCTTCCCACATCTAGTTCACTATTGTCTGAAATATTTCAAAGTCTGTCCACTTCTCTTCACCTCTATACTATCACTTATGTTGAAGCAGCCATTGTGTCTACATTTCTGTTCAATGAAGTCACCAGAGACAAAATTAAGAGCTGACAGACTGGGAGAAAACACTTGCAACATTAAAAGGAATCAACTTTTAATTTTAGAATTGTTTAGTTGCTAAGTCCTGTCTGACTCTTTGCGACCATATGGACTGTAGCTGGCTGGGCTCCTCTGTCCCTGGTATTTCCCAGGCAAGAATACTGGAGTGGGTAGCAATTTCTTTCTTCAGAGGATCTTCCAGATCCAGGGATAGAACCCAGATCTCCTGCATTGCAGGCAGGAGTCTGAGCCACCAGGGAAGCCCAATTTCTAATGCTTGATTATCTTTTAAAATATAATTTGGCATTATTTATAGTATCCTTATCTGTCAAGAAGAGCTGAAAACAATTTTTGTAGACACTGCTGAAATTTGAACTTGTGCTCACTTTTCATTTCCCTTCTGTGTGAAACTTGTCAGATTTAAAATTTTTCTTGGATTCAAAGGGCTTCCCTGGTGGCTCAGAAGGTAAAGCATCTGCCTGCAATGCAGGAGACCCGGGTTTGATTCCTGGGTTGGGAAGATCCCCTGGAGAAGGAAATGGCAACCCACTCTGGTACTCTCACCTGGAAAATCCCATGCATGGAGAAGCCTGGTAGGCTACAGTCCATGGAGTCACAAAGAGTCAGACACAACTGAGTGACTTCACTTTCACTTTAGATTCAAAGTTACTGTTTAATTTACCAATACCATGCAGCTTCTTTTTTATATGCAGAAGCTTACAGTACTGAAGAGTTCTCCTTGAATGTGCTGGCCTTCCTATGCTATTGCTACCATGAGATAAAGTTAAGTAATAAACAAAAATGATCCTTCAACATTTATTTTTATTCTATAACATGTAAATTTCTTCTAGTATAAAGTCTGAATTTTATTCAAACACAAAAATATACTTCTTAATCCAGTTTATTATTTACTAAACATTTTCAGGTAATAATATATCCTGAAGACACATCCATGGTTGTATATAGAGATATTCTTCTTTCCTCTGTACGATCACATTGTAATTAATTATGTGAATGTACTATTATTTATTCAACCAGTCCTCAAACAATGGACATCTAGAAGGTAAAAGTGGTCAGTATAGCTTTTCTAACTTCCGGGCATTAGAGCTCCTCTTCACTGTCCTTGTGAATTGTTCAAACATAAGGCCTACAGATATTCTAGTTTGTGGCCCTTCCTAACTCTCCGGACCTTCCTTTTTCATGTGTATCAATTGTCCTTGTTTTGCTAATTTTGGAATCTATTCCAAGTGAGTTCTCCATTCATCTTGAAGGGAGCCCACCCTAGTACACTAGCCTGCTCTAGTTCCTCTAAACCTCACTGCAGGCCCCTTGCATTCATCTGAAACTTGGAGAGTGAGGGAAAACTGTCTAGTTTCAGTTGTCCTCCTGAGGCCTGCTGCTCTTTGCAGAGAGCATGGCTGGAATTCAGGGCTTTTCCTATTCTTACACTGGTGAGTTGCCCATTACTGCCCTCTGTGACAAATGGTGATACTACATACATTATACAGCTGTAGAGTTTGTCACCAGATTTATCAAAAAAAGTTGTCAGGTTTAGCCAATAAATTCAGAACACCAAGTTAAATCTGAATTTTAGATTAGCAATGTATAATTTTCAGTATGGGTTTCCCTGGTGGCTCAGCAGCAAAGAATCTGCCTGCAATGCAGGAGACCCAAGTTTGATCTTGGGTCGGGAATATCCCCTGGAGAAGAGCATGGCAACTCACTCTAGTACTCTTGCCTAGAGAATCCCACAGACAGAGGAGCCCGGAAGGCTGCAGTCCATAGGGTTGAACAGAGTTGGACACAACTGAAGCGACTAAGCAGCAGCAGCAGTAGTTTTTAGTATAATTATGTTCCATGTAATATTTGGGACATGCTTGTACTAAAAAGTTATTCAATTTTAACTGTGTTACAGTTTATCTGGCAACCTAGCTGAGGTTTTGTTTTTTATTCCTGTGGATAGATTCAGAAAAGTAATGTCACCATAATAGTCATCAACACAGAATTCCTTTTTTTTTTTTTCTTTTTGGCCACATCTTCTAGTTAGTAAATGATCCCTTTTGCTTATTCACTTTTCATTTATTTGAATGAATATATTATTAGTACATTGTGCAATAATATCAGGTGTGTTTTCCAGGGATATTTGTACCTAAAGAGATGTTTGTGGCCCCCAAAATTCATATGCTGAGATCCTAATCCCCAATGTGATGATATTAGGAGGTGGGGCCTTTAAGAAGTGAAGAAGGCAATGGCACCCCACTCCAGTACTCTTGCCTGGAAAATCTCATGGACAGAGGAGCCTCTATCGCTGCAGTCCATGGGGTTGCGAAGAGTCGGACACGACTGAGCGACTTCACTTTCACTTTTCACTTTTATGCACTGGAGAAGGAAATGGCAACCCACTCCAGTGTTCTTGTCTGGAGAATCCCAGGGATGGCAGAGCCTGGTGGGCTGCCGTCTCTGGGGTCACACAGAGTCGGACGCGACTGAAGCAACTTAGCAGCAGCAGCCTTTAAGAAGAGATTAAATCATGGATTGGAGTCCTTATGCATGGGATTAGTGCTCTTTATAAGAGACCCCAGAGAGCTCTATTGCCTCTTCTACCACAGAGGACACTGAGAGAAGATGTCTTTGAACCAAGAAGTGGGTTCTCACTAGACACAGAACCCACCAGCACCTTAATCTTAGATTTCCCAGCTTTCAGAACTGCAAGAAATGAAAGTTGTTTAAGCCACCAACAACTTCTGATTGTGGTTTTCTGCTATAACAGCCCAAATTGACTAAAACAAGATGCATTAGTTAAAAATCCAGCTCTGCTTCATATATGTGTGGTCAGGGTATTGATTTGGTTGGTGGTAAGGTCTTTTTGATAGGTCACTAATTTACAGTAAAATGCAGTTTATTTTGAAGTAATATTTCCAATTCAATACATCATGTAATATTTTAAAGGAAGAATCACTTATGGCCTTGAAAGGAGAGGAGATATTAAGATAACATTTAAAAAATGAAAAAACAAAACTGTCTTAGTAGGAAAGAACAAGAGTCCCAGCTATATCAGGAGCACTAATTATCTGTTCATAAATGTTACCAGGGCAAGGGACCAAAAAGAAGAGGACACAGCATTTTCAGCTCAGAAGAAGAGAAAGGGATTAAGAGTTTTAACTAAACAGTCAACAGATGTGTCTGTCAACAGTTAAAATGGGAAAGGGCTTTTAAAGGTCACAAAAAAGTCTTGGGATGTCAACTGATAAACACACACATTTGTGAGCATGCTGCAAGAGGTGAAATGTGGCTTCTCCAGAGTGCTAATTTTCTAGGCACAAAGTGCTAATAACCAGATTAAATTGAAAGAAAGTGAAGTAGCTCAGTCATGTCCAACTTTTTGGGACCCATGGACTGTAGCCCACCAGGCTCCTCAATCCGTGGGATTTTCCAGGCAAGAGTACTGGAGTGGGTTACCATTTCCTTCTCCAGGGGATCTTCCCGACCTAGGGATCGAAGCCCTGTCTCCCAGATCGTTGCAATGCGGGAGACTGCCGGAGTCCAACTCCAGCAACCAGGGATTCAACCTGAAGAGATGGACGGTGTCGGCGAATGAGACAGCCTCTCAGTTTTCTATGGACTGCCTGTTTATTCCAAGTTTAAGATTCTCTTTTATACTTTTGCAAAAACATTAGGCCAGAGGTTTGACATTTTCAGTTCCCCCTCTCTCAGATTTATTATCTCCATAAATCATTGTTGCTCTTCAAACAGAGTTCCTGCTTCAGTGATTCTCTCAGAATCAGCCTTATCATCTATTATCTACCTCTTCTAATGTGTCCCATAGTTAACTTGTGATTACATTGTAACTCATGCTACATTCCTCAGTTTACTACTTATCTTCCTAAATCCTGTTTGCCCCTAACATCCCAAGCTCACTATCTCTTAAAAAGGCTTCTAGCTACAGTGTCTCTAAAAATTCCTAACTTCTATAAGCTATAGTAAAATATGCTAACTTTACAACATTCCTTAAATCTTTAACTTCTAACTATTTTAATTATTTCTAAGCCCTAAATTCAGTAAACTCCTTTGCCAAAAACATTCTCCTCACAAATAGGCTTCAGGTATCAATCCCTCCCATGACCTCAAGCTATGGCCTAAGTGCTCATCCTGCAACACTCTTTTGTAAAAGTCCTTGAACAAATGTCAATGATCAACTTTATGAATTATTTTCTGAGCACAACTGCAGAAGGCTTTGTGCCTTCTCATGCTCCTCTTAAGAACAATAAGCACCTTAATATTCCTTTTCAGTCAACTCAGCCGAGGAGAGGAAAAGACAAGTCAGAATTACAAGGCCTAACTCCTTCATCCCGGGATCCGTGCCTGTGGAATGAGGAGAGGGGGCTGGCCTAACGTGGCTCCCGACAGGAGACCCTAGTTTGATCCCTGGGTCAGGAAGATTCCCTGGAGAAGGAATTAGCAAACCACTCTAGTACTCTTGCCTGGAAAATCCCACGGATCAAGGAGCCTGGTAGGCTACAGTCCATGGTGTATATCCAGATGACCCCCCCCACCCCCAAATGAAAATTACCTCCCATATTTAGGTAGGAAGAGGGCTGCGTTCTAGAGCACTTCAGTACATCAGAACTATCTATCTCATAGCTAGTCAGTACAAACAAGAGATAAGATTACAGACAAAAGGTTCTAAAATCAGCAAACAACAGAACCTATACAGAACCAGCTGCACATGAAATGGTGTCTGTGATGGAAGGGAACTCAGTACAGAAGCATGATTCTAAGGTTTTGGAATGGAGAAAACAAGGGAACTATATGAGATCGATAATACTGTACAATTTACTGCAGAACGAATGAATTCAAAATCCTCAAGGCACACTTGGACTAACTACCACCCCACAATGTGCCCTACTACTGCAGGAGGTCATGCAACACAGGAGAAAGGAAGGAGTCCAAGAAGGAGTGGGAAAGCGCTTGCAGACTGACTTTGACCTTTACAGTTCAGCATTTCAATAGCCACCATTAGAACTGTTAACATCCTCTTTTTAATGTTTATAAATAAACAAAAGAAGCCATACTTAACATATACTTAACAGTGTAAGCCAACATATACTATAGTGTTTTTTCCCTTGTTGCTTAAATATAAGTTTTAAAGTGTTAGACTGCAACTAGAATAGAGAATTTTGAAAAATAATAATTTCTCTAATAGTTAACAGTGCTTCCTACTAGTTTTGATGGTAACTTGGGTAGACTCTAGATATTTTTAAGGCTTTGGCAGACTTCTTGAAATATTTTCAGTTGAAGATAAATCAAACATCCCTTTCAGGAAGAGGAGGGTTTGCACACAAAAAGTAATATTTTGGAATTCTCTAGTCTCACCCTTACTGCTCTGATTGTCAAAGATACTGTTGAAAGGGAAGGGACATTAAATGCTTTGCAAAAATCAGGGACACTGCAAGTAGAAATCTGAATTATAAGGGACAAGAGGTAGATCATTAACCATCTACAGTGTCACTTTATGACCAAGTTGAAAATCAATCTAAAAGTAATCAAAATACACCAGAGGAGTGACTACCTCCATAAGGAATAACAACTGAGATTTCAAATGGGAAGGTAAGGAGATTATTTGTTGATACTGCCTTTGCTTTTGTACTTAAAACAATATATGTTAAACATAGGCTTTATGTGATAGCTAATGAATACATTTGTAACAATAGGTTAAAAATATTAGAACACGCTGATAGCCATGCCCACAAAGAATATAATACTTTTGTTAGATTTGGCTGCATTAGCTCTATGTGGCTCTAAGGCACTTGAAATAAAGCTAGTTCAAATGCGATCTGCTGTGAATATAAAATACACACAAGATTTCAAAGACTTAATATGGGAAAGACATGAAATAAATCAATAATATTTTATGCTGATTATGTGATATTTTATATAAACTGAGCTAAATAAAATACACCATTAAAATTAATTTCACCTGTGTTTAGTATAGAATTTAGCCCTACTTAAAAAAAGCCTGGTCTTTGTAATTAACTCCTGGGAAGGTAATTTTTAAGCTCTTGGAATGTTCTATTGATAAGGGTGTCCATTTACCTAGAAGTCTTGGGCACCAGCAGACCGTGTAACAGTGTGATTTATGAGGGCTTTGAGTCAAATGGCATCAGCTCAAACTTGAGAAGGTCTGGATATTGAGGTCAACCACATTGGCAGTCAGTTATGTATGTGATGGAGCTCCAATAAAAACTCTGAACACCATGTCTAAGGAAAGTGTCCCTGGTTGGCAATACTCCATGCATCTTACCCACAATGATGCTGGGAAAGTTAGCACTGTCCATGACTCTCCTGGAAGAATATAACCAGGAACTCCATGGGTGGAACCTTCCCAGACTCTGCTCTTGTAGCTCTTCCCATGGCTGCTTTTTAACTCTCACCCTTCCCCTGTAATAAACTGTAATCAAGAGTATAAAGGCTTTCAGTGAGCTCCCTGAACCCTTCTAGCAAATTACTTATACTGAGTGGTCCCATAGACCCTGAAGATGCAACCGGTAACAAAGGTGAGGGGGTCTTGAAGACCTGCCTTGTAGTTGGTGTTGGAAATGAGGATGGACTTCTGGACTGCTCCTGAACTTTGTACCTTGTATTGCTTTGTTTTGTTTAATGTGGCTTCTAGAACTTTTAAAAGTATACCTGTGTCTCATTTATGGCTTGCACTGTTTTTCTTTTGCACAGGGCTGGGATAAAATTGGTGTCTAGCAGGAAAGGCAGAATAAGAGCATGATATCAGTTCAGTTCAGCTGCTCAGTTGTGTCTGACTCTTTGCGACCCCATGGACTGCAGCATGCCGAGATTCCCTGTTCATCACCAACTCTCAGAGATTACTCAAACTCATGTCCATCGAGTCAGTGATGCCATCCAGCCAGCTCATCCTCTGTTGTCCCCTTCTCCTCCCCGCTTCAATCTTTCCCAGCATCAGGGTCTTTTCAAATGAGTCAGTTCTTCATATCAGATGGCCAAAGTATTGGAGTTTCATCTTCAGCATCAGTCCTTCCAATAAACATTCAGGACTGATCTCCTTGGTGACTGACTGGTTGGATCTCCTTGCAGTCCAAGGGACTCTCAAGAATCTTCTCCAAAACCACAGTGCAAAAGCATCAATTCTTCAGTGCTCAGCTTTTTTTATAGTCCAACTCTCACATCCATACATGACTACTGGAAAAACCATAGCTTTGACTAGATGGATCTTTGTTTGCACAGTAATATCTCTGCTTTTTAATATGCTGTCTAGGTTGGTCATCACTTTTCTTCCGAGGAGCAACAGCACGAGATATCACAGCTCAATGTAGGGAACAATTGTTTAAATGGCAGTTAGTTATTCAAGTATACGCATTTGTTTGAATTCTAATCTTGTGGGTGGCAATAGTGTTGGTAGATGTTATGAGTTTGTTCCATGAAATGTTCAAAAGGAAACTTCAATGAGTTGCAAGGAAAGTAGTGAAAAAGGTTGCTCTAACTTTATATGAATCATTCTCTCTGTTTATAAACAAAATACCCAATTAAACAAATAAGCATGGCAACTTTTCAAATGAGCCAGAAATTAGTATAAGGAAGTAATCATTGTCTTCACTCTGCAGCTAAACTGTCCAATTATCAAACTTATGTCTACCATTTGTCAGCTGTGTGAAAGTAGGTAAGTTACCTAATCTTCCTGTGCCTCAGTTTAATTCTAAGTAATGGTGGGGTGATTGCTGTGAGGATTAAATGGCTTAATATAAAACAGGGCTTACAACATTGCTGGCACAGAGTATGCAGGAATGAGTGTTGACAGGCATTGTTAACTGTTGGGTTTATGTTAGGTTTATGAAGACTAGTATGCATGGTGTCACAGTCTACCTGATCACCACTTCTCTTCTTTAACTCATGCCTTATATCCAGTGAATCTTTAAAGACTGTTGATTTGTTGATTAAGGTCTTCCAAATCTATCGCCTCTACTCAAGTCTCTCTGCACAGAACCAGTTCATGTCTTTCTCTTTGCTTGGCTGGATTATTTCAAATTTCTGAGATGGTCTTGAAGAGTCCTCCTGTTTCTTCTCATCTTCTTTGTACCAGTAGGATGATTATATAGCTCTTTTCTGTAAAATACTCATATATCCCCATAATTTGCACAATAAATACAATACTATTGAATTTGGCATTCTAGCCTATCTTTGGCCCCATCATTTCCATTCACTTCTTTGTAATTCTATAGGTTTACTCAAATTCTAAAAACACCAAGTATTTATTTTCTTAATAATCCCTCAGCGGGGAATATGATTTTTGCCTCACATCTTCCATTTGTCTTCCATGTTGTCCTTCCCTGCCATAGAAATCTGACCAGAGTTCTCTTTTTTTGGGTTGTTGTCCCCTTAGCATTTGGTTTACACTGCTGTTCTAGTTCTTTCACATTGGATTATTTGTTTTCTCTGGATAGCTCCCTTTTGTCTCTCCAGGTCTACTTTTCATCCTTTTATAGCCTAGAACATTGATCCATGTGGAATAAACAATGGGTTCCCTTGCTTTCTTCCTTTGGTTGGGTTTAACCAAGTGATTATCACTGGCAATAAACAAATAAATAAACCTGAAGTAATAAAAAAGAATAAGATTGTAGTATTTGTTTTTCCTGTGCTTCCTTCCTGCTGAGTTGCTCTGGGGTCACACCTCTCTGCCAAAGGTAACAGCCCCTGTCAAATAGCCCTCTCCACATAGCTGTCTCTGAGGTTCCAGTAACTGCTCCCTCTCCTTGCCTCTCAGATTAGATGCTGCAGTGACCTTCTGCTCTTAATGGTCCAAGTGCTTCTTTTGTTTCACTGAAC
This sequence comes from Bos indicus, assembly GCF_029378745.1. Lineage (NCBI taxonomy): Eukaryota > Metazoa > Chordata > Mammalia > Artiodactyla > Bovidae > Bos > Bos indicus. Next base: position 63,809,101 of record NC_091765.1, on the reverse strand, counting down.
CAACTCCTATAAGCTACATAACAGGAGAGTGTACCATCAGTTTCCCGCTTAGATCCCATGTGACACAAATGCTGACGATGCTCTTTGAGAAAGGAGATTAAATAAGACAAATTCTAGGTTGGAAGGATTAAATAGGAAATAATTCAGATTATAAATGATTAATTTTATTTTTTTCCTTTACCAATAAAACTATTTACATTTTATTCTCACTCATTTTCTTTTGTCTAAGGCATTTAAGGCATATTTGATATGTTACCATATTAATTTATGAGACTAATAAATTAAGATTAACCAAGATTTATGAGGCATAGGAACAGAGTATTAGCTTGAGACAGGATACAGAACCTATATAAAAGATGTGAGATGGGAAGCAAAAACCAGCATTTTAGTTTAAGGGGATCAAGATCTATATTAAGATAGGACTTTAAGTACCAATGTAATAAAAATGACAAACTAGCTTAAAAATAGTTAGAGCCAGAGGACAGACTCAAGAAGAATGCTGACCAAACCAGAGATTATATATGGTTTTCAAGGAGATCTGGGTGCTTGTCACACAGAAGGCATTGCATAAATATTGAAAGAATTGGAAATAAAATAATAAAGGAATACCAGAAAAGGAAGCATTTACTGCTCTTCTATTTAGGATCTTTATCCAGCTGTCAGATTTTAATATGTGCCATTTAAGGTACAGGAAGGGACAAACCCACATTTATTGATTGTTTAGTGTATCCTAGGCACATTTAATCCTTAATAAAATTCAAAAAGCAAATATTAAGCTTTCTATTTTTATATGGTGATATTGAGGCTCCAAAAGTAGTAGTCCAAAGTGAACAATTTGGAAGCTAAACTGATCTTCTCAAATGCCATGCAAATCTTAGGTTGGTGGCAAGTCCATGACTAATAAAGAAATCTTTTTATTCTTATCCCCAGATTAGTATACATTTCCAGACATGATTGATTTCATAAAGGTTGGAAATGGAATGAAATAAGAGAAATGGCCACATGATATCCTATTATTTTCCTCTTGAATGCTGGTTCTTTTATGGGCCAAAGGGCAACATAAGACATTTCACTTGAACTTTAATCTAGAAATCTCAACAAACTCTAGTTTATTTGATTCTAAACCTGTTGGGGGGCTTCCCACGTGGTACTAGTGGTAAGAACCTACCTGCCAGTAGAGGAGACATAAGAGCTGCAGGTTTGATCCCTGGGTTGGGAAGATACCCTGGAGCAGGACATGGGAATCCACTCCAGTATTCTTGCCTCAAGAATCCCCATGGACAGAGGAGCCTGGTGGGCAGTCCACAGGGTCGCAGAGAGTTGGCCACGACTGAAGCGACTTAGTGGTACAGTACAGTCAACCTGCTGGGAGGCTGGTTGTACTATTTCTTGGATTCTTTGGGTGATATTATTCCTTTTCTTCACAATCTGTTCCAGGAAGACAAATTCTGCCTCTTTGCCTAGGCTAAACCCTTCATCACTTCTGTTCTCATCTTTGTTTAGGTTCTATTCCAGCAGCCTCTCTTTAGCATTCTCACTTTCCCCCTAAAGCTGCTTCTTCCAGCCAAGAACTATTCTTTCCCTTGTCTTGAAAGGGCTTCATTTTAATCCTGATAATATAATCTCAATCATTCTCATCATAATCAAACTTTGTGGATGATTTCTGCCTATAGTTTTTTTCTGGACCTATTTTCTATCCTTTACTAACCAGTTTTACTCTCACATTAAAGTAACACAAATCTGGATTCACATCCAGATCCAAACTCTAATAGTTATTAGCTGTGTGCTCTTTGGTGACCAATTTACTGTGCATGAATCTGTATTTCCTATTTTGAAAAACAGAAATAATATTGCCAACATCCCATATAGATTATCTTTACTAAGTTACACATTAATGTTTGATCTTTAGCTTTTAGTGAATACAAGTAAATTTGCTACTAACCTTAATCTGCTATTCCATTTGTTATCAGGTGTGCCATTTGTGATATTGACCATTATATACTCAAGCTGCCTAATAAACAGAACTGTTTAACAAATCAATATGCTTTCTCAAAGTTTTTTTTTTTCTTGTTGATAAATTCAGTCACAAAACTGATCACTTTTGCTTCCTCTAGTAAGCTGGTATTCCATATGAGTAAAATTTGTGTCAACTTTACTAACCCAGGGCTCTATGAAATATGTAATTAATTCCTAATTTTCTTATTGATGTCAATATTGTATGCTATATTTTCTCTACCTTGACTTTTTCCATTTACATTTTTATATAAGTCATCTTTTGGAATAAGACAGGATGAAGACTTACAGATGAAAAATTAAATAGGTAGATGAGTAGATAGGTAGATTAGTGAGACAAGTATCGTTACTAACTAGTCCAGTTTTGCTCATACTATCATTTAGATTTTGAAATACTATTCTGTCATCCAAGCCTATGAACATTATGTCTAACCAATAGAATCTATCTAGTCTACCCTCTACCTACTCCTTTTAAACTTTTCTAACCTGTGGATCTGGTCATGTATGGATGTGAGAGTTGGACTGTGAAGAAAGCTGAGCGCCAAAGAATTGATGCTTTTGAACTGTGGTGTTGGAGAAGACTCTTGAGAATCCCTTGGACTGCAAGGAGATCCAACAAGTCCATTCTGAAGGAGATCAGCCCTGGGATTTCTTTGGAAGGAATGATGCTAAAGCTGAAACTCCAGTTCTTTGGCCACCTCATGTGAAGAGTTGACTCATTGGAAAAGACTCTGATGCTGGGAGGGATTCGGGGGAGGAGGTGAAGGGGATGACAAAGGATGAGATGGCTGGATGGCATCACTGACTTGATGGATGTGAGTCTGAGTGATCTCCGGGAGTTGGTGATGGACAGGGAGGCCTGGTGTGCTGCGATGCATGGGGTCGCAAAGAGTCGGACATGACTGAGCGACTGAACTGAACTGAACTGAACTGAACCTGTGGACCAGAAGTATTCTTTCCTGACTCGCATATCACTTTGTGTGTTATGTTGTAACATTTACCTTAGTCCTCCCTGTGATTCAATCTCTGGTTACTCTGAGGCTTTTCTAATTCTCCTGTCCCTGTTGTAAGATTTTAGTGACAGGGTAGATGTTTTTGTCATTTCTATAACCCACAGTGCACTTAGCAGAACATGGAATTGATATTCAACAAACACTCATTGAATTTTATTAAATTTAATTTGACAGGAACTTAGCTTTTAAAGCTACCTCAAAATTTATTCAAACTATGTGTATAACCTAAACACAAATACCATTTTGGGGGATACTTATACCAAAAAATAATGGTTTCCTTTTATTAATTTCCCCAAGATTGGGCAGAAAAATTTAAAGTTCTAGTTTCATAGATGGCCATTTGACAAGACATATTATACTTACCATCTTCCTAATCTTTGAATAAATAAATAACATGATTTGTACAGAGTAAAATGAGAGTAACATGGGTTACAGTGAGAAAAATGAGCATAGTGAGTATCTCCAGACAAAGAGCCAGTACTTTTGTAGGAAGAAGAGTAACTTTGGAACACAGAGATTGAAATTTATATAGTAGAGCTGTATCCATAAATAATGATCAGAACAGAGAAAACTGTTGAAAAACTGGGTAACAAGTACAGTTTTCAAGTATGCACAGAAGTATTTGTGTTTACTAGGTCAGCATCTAAAAGATGAAAAGAGATGATTCACTGAGGGAGAATGAAGACTTGCAGATGTTGTAAAGGATGTTAAAAGAAAGGAGAGGGGGTTCTTGATTAACTATAGGAAAGGTAAATTGGCTGAAGCAATTTATTAGAGCAGAATAAATGATCAAAATGAAAATAACTGAGATTCTTATTAAAGGTGAAGGAAACACCTTGCTGTGCTTTCATGTTTCTAAATATTGGCTTCAGATTTCAGACAACCACACTATTGAGTTGGCTGTTTGGGCATGTGTATACCTCTTTGTGCTTGGGGCTCCCCATACATCACAACTAGGCATGCAAAGTCTGCAAAATGCGTGCTACAGTGGAAAGCCAGGTCTCCATTTATGGAGCTCAGAGGAGCCTCGTGGGCTACAGTCCAAAGGGTCACAAAGAGTCGGACACACTGAAGCCACTTAGCACACATGCCCTCTATATAAATATCATAAAGGGTAGAATGATACTTGATTTTTAGAGCTTGTGGTAGATTTTAGAGAAATAGCCGTGATATGTTTGGTCCCACGTGCTCTTCCAGAATGTTTCCATGCTCTTTCAAGCAGTAGAGTCCATATTTTCTCCCATTAAAATTGGGAGGGCTTTTGTTACTGCCTTGTTTAATAAACTATGATAGCAGTGATACTTTGTGATTCCTTATGTTAGGTTATAAAACACGATACAGCTTCTACTTGGTGCCCTCTTCTGGGGTTGTGCAACTTTGGAGCCCTGTGGCACCATGATGGAAAGACTACTTGCACCGACTACATAGAAAGAGAAAGAAAGAGAGACAGAGAGAGAGAGAGCAGAAAGCCCCAACTATCCAGCCCTCAGAAGGCTGAGCCTTCAGAGCGCACGGTGATTCTAGTCCCAGTCTGACTACAACCTGTAGAGGTATGAGCAAGAACCACCCAGCTGAGCCCAGAATGATCAAGTGATTATTGTTTATGCTACTAAGTTTTGGGGTGGTTTGTTGTGCAACAGTAGATAATTAGAAAAGAATTTCCCCAAATATATGAGGATGTGTATGTCTAACCATCTAGAAAGTGAACAGGAAAGCTACGTGCACTGGGTCACTTTGTAAATCTGTGTCATTGGTAGGACTGGGATTCAAATTTAGTTTCCAGTTTTGTTCAAACCTCTGGTCCACTTCAGTTATGAAAGATGGGAAACACAATACATCCTAACATTCACTGGCAAGAAAAGTTATAATACATAATGTCCTTTGAAGCTATATTTTTAAGAAGCTGTCTACTGAATAACATAGTGTACTATAATGGGTGTTCATTAGCTCAATTTATACCTTATATCAGAATGCTCTCCAAGATTGAAGCATTGTGCTTTAAATGTATTTTTGAAGTCTGATTTGACTGATGTTCTTTTTAAAGTGATGTCTGGAGGTATACAAATATCAATAGTTTCCTGTTTAACAGTACAGAGAAAAATTAAACAGCACCACAAATGCCTGTAAGTAGTCTCACTGCTAATTAGTCATGCTGAAGATAAACAACCCACCCATCACCATTACAGCTTCTTTTAAGTGTATGCAGAACACTGAATTGGAAATAAAACAACTGGAGAATAGTCCATTTGCAAAGAATTTGTTATCTAGGTAGATATACTAAATAGACACATATGAAGGGTAATTCAGAACACATTCAAGCCAAATATAAACAAAATGTCTTTCAGGCAAGCTACATTTAAGCGCTGGGGGAACCAAAAGTAAAGTGGTAGACAGAACTTTTTCCTGAAAAATTATAAAGATTTAGTATATTAAATATGCATATTTAAAATTCAAGTTACAAATTAAGCATTTCTAAACATTTAAGCATTTAGTGATATGGTGCTAGATTCGCTGTCCTTATTCCTGAAAACTATTAAGTTTGACCATACTAAATTGCCAATTTTTGACCATTTTTACAAAATTGGGTATTTCATGTGGTTCAGCTTCATCTATCAATTTGGTGAAGAGTCTGTCCCAGACTCAGACACTTAACCCCTACCAAGGACTTTAGTCATTTGACACATCTTCAGTCATCCTTTTAAAAAATACCAATGAGAAGGGAAACAATTTTCTAGAAAATAGATACTATATTGTGTTAGATCAAATTATTAGCATTCTCATCCATACACTACATTTACAATTTTTAATAGTAGATTACCTGAGGGCATTATTTTAAAATTTTAATTGCTTCTTTTTAGATTTAAGACAATTATCATGCATTTTACTATCTGAGAACCTTAGATTGAAGGATTACGTTCACAAATCCAACTCAGGCTGTGTCCCCACTGGGGACCAGCATCACAGGAGATGTAAGGAACTGACAGGAGCACTATTTCGGTTCCATACCCTTTGAGGAGCATCAAGTACCTTACAGTCATTAGCTAAATAATCCTATTAGCAAACCTAAGAGGTAGGACAAAAACTTTAATACTGAATTCAAATGACTGAATTCCTGCTATGATTAATTTTTTAATAATGGTGTCAAACTCATCAGTTAATAGCCAGTCATTGGTTAAAAAAATAATTTAAAAACAGTTTGTAATTTGGGGGCAATTCTAAAGGAAAATCTGACATTAGAAATTAACATTACTGTGTCATATGTTTTGGAATTTGCTTCTTATCAGTGAAACTTTTAAAATTTCAGCACAGAATTGATAAAATTTATATTGTGCATATAATATACACAGGCAAAACCATTTTTAGGCTCCTGGTTTATGTTATCTGAAGAGGCTTAGATTCCATTCTGGATCAGAATATTATGCCCACTGCCTAGCTGAAAATTTTTATCCAGAATGTCTTAATGCTTTCCTCCCCAAGCTTTGAGAGGTTAAGCAGTGTTTCAAGGAGGCAGCCAGTTGCACAAGATGAAATACAAGGATATCTGTTGCTAAATTACCTCCAACACATACATTCCCACATACATACCATATATTAAATTACATGTGTGCATATTATCTCAATTACTTCAGTTGTGTCTGATTTTTTATGACTCCATGAACTGTAGCCTGCCAGGCTCTGCTGTCCATGTGATTCTCCAGGTAAGAATACTGGAACGGGTTGCCATGCCCTCCGCCAGGGGATCTTCCTGACCAGGGACTGAACCCACATCTCCTGTGTCTCCTGCATTGCAGGCAGATTCTTTACCACTGAGCCCCTGGCGAAGCCCATAAAATTTCATAGCTATATCCAAAAACAGGACCTTTACATGATACAAGGTAATATGAAAATGGCTTACACAAATTTTATTCATAAATATTGAGTACTTTTTATTTTCCAGGCATTAAGTGCTTAGATATATTGAATCATAATCTATACATTCCATTACTTTGAGTATTAATAAGTAGAATTTTATCAACTCTAGCCTTGAATAATGCTTCTATAATTTATAATATAGACCAAGAATTCATATGACATTATAGTAAGATATCTAAATTGCTAGAAAACGCTATATAACAAATGCATCAAACACTGATACTGTGAGTTTCCTAAATACTTCATGTGCAACGTTTTTCATTCACAGCATTATTAAATTCTTAAAACTGACAGGTGAGATTTGCGGGTTACCTAGTTTCTATACTCTGCTTTCCAACTTTCTCCAGATTCTACAGCAATTGTTGAATCTGAAAATGGTCCTTCCCATCTTGTACTATCTGTTCTTTGACCCTGTTATGGCAGCAAACCTTTTACTTCTTATCTTCCAGGAGGCCATATGTTTTTGGGTTGGTCTGCTTTTCACAAGAACAATATGTACAGCAAAACTTGCCCATGATGGCTGTGAAAGGGAAACAAACATTCTTCCACTGATACAGTCTACATTATTTTCTTTCTTCTTTTTAGAGCTTTTCTTCCTTTTTGGCTAGAGAGATGCTTCATGGCTATACGTGTGAAACACATGCCATATTTTGAAGACCTAGGATGGAAAAATATAAATTATGTCATTAATAAATTCATATACTGACTACATACATAAATGATAATATTTCAGATACACTGCGCTATATAAATGATATTATTAAAAGAATTTCACCTATTTCACTTTTTACTTTTTTAAAGTGGTTACTGGAACACTTTAAGATATTTTTAAAGGACACCACTGCTCAAAAAATTGCAAAGCTCTTGGTACAGGAAAGAATTTTAGGCTTTTTGCTTAGAATTGTAAATACTGGGGATATTCACTATGGAGGGGCTGCATGTTACCTTAGCGGTGAGACAAATGGAAGAAAGGTAGATAGAGCGACTATAATCAATTATCTACACTGGAATTTCAGATTTTTCTAGTTAGGGTGTGGCTCTGCTGTCAGCCTTCAAAACAACAGTGTGAAACAGACCAGGTAAATACAGTGAACTCCATCAAAACCTTTTACTTCTTATCTTGAACGGCCACATTATGGGATGCATGATCTCAGTGAAGTCTCTGGTCTTTATTATTTCCACTATATCCACGAAGAAACTAAGGTTTATAGTAGTTAAGTCAATTGCTCAAATCACAAAGCCAGAAAGAGACAAAGGTAGATTTTTAAGCCAGTTCTGCCTGACTTTAAATCTCACCGTTACCTTGTGTCTTCTTCCTCCCCTATCTAAGAGGATACAGTTCCTGCCTTTAGTAACTCTCACCCTGGTGAAGAAATATTTGTTATTTTTAAATTAACAATTATTTATTACAACCTGGACTCCCATTTTCTTTCTGGTTAGTCTGCTGTACTTTTAGAGACAGAGTTTTGACTGTATTGCTTAAAACTTTCTGGAAAGTGAAGGGATATAGGGTAATCTGTAGACTGAGAACTTTGATGTCTTGTCTTTGCACAACAATAGAAGATTTTAAGGACCCATCCTTGTGAGACATCCTCGAATGTGAAGTCAAATGGGCCTTAGGAAGTATCACTATGAACAAAGCTACTGGAGGTGATGGAATTCCATTTGAGCTATTTAAAATCCTGAAAGATGATGCTGTGAAAGTGCTGCACTCAATATGTCAGCAAATTTGGAAAATTCAGCAGTGGCCACGGGACTGGAAAAGGTCAGTGTTCATTCCAATCCCAAAGAAAGCCAATGCCAAAGAATGCTCAAACTACCGCACAATTCCACTCATCTCACACGCTAGTAAATTAACGCTCAAAATTTTCCAAGCCAGGCTCCAGCAATATGTGAACTATGAACTTCCTGATGTTCAAGCTGGTTTTAGAAAAGACAGAGGAACCAGAGATCAAATTGCCAACATCTGTTGGATCATCGAAAAAGCAAGAGAGTTCCAGAAAAACATCTATTTCTGCTTTATTGACTATTACAAAGCCTTTGACTGTGTGGATTACAATAAACTGTGGAAAATTCTGAAAGAGATGGGAATACCAGACCACCTGATCTGCCTCTTGAGAAACCTGTATGCAGGTCAGGAAGCAACAGTTAGAGCTGGACATGGAACAACAGACTGGTTCCAAGTAGGAAAAGGAGTATGTCAAGGCTGTATATTGTCACACTGCTTATTTAACTTATATGCAGAGTACATCATGAGAAACCCTGGGCTGGATGAAGCACAAGCTGGAATCAAGACTGCCGGGAGAAATATCAGTAACCTCAGATATGAGATGACACCACCCTTATGGCAGAAAGTGAAGAGGAACTAAAGAGCCTCTTGATGAAAGTGAAAGTGGAGAGTGAAAAAGTTGGCTTAAAGCTCAACATTCAGAAAATGAAGATCATGGCATCTGGTCCCATCACTGCATGGGAAATAGATGGGGGAAACAGTGGAAACAGTGTCAGACTTTATTTTTTTGGGGCTCCAGAATCACTGCAGATGGTGATTGCAGCCATGAAATTAAAAGACGCTTACTCCTTGGAAGGAAAGTTATGACCAATCTAGATAGCATACTAAAAAGCAAAGACATTACTTTGTCAACAAAGGTCCGTCTAGTTAAGGCTATGGTTTTACCAGTAGTCATGTATGGATATGAGAGTTGGACTATAAAGAAAGTTGAGCACCAAAGAATTGATGTTTTTGAACTGTGTTGTTGAAGAAGACTCTTGAGAGTCCCTTGGACTGCAAGGAGATCCAACCAGTCCATTCTAAAGGAAATCAGTCTGGACTATTCACTGGAAGGCCTGATGTTGAAGCTGAAACTCCAATCCTTTGGCCTCCTGATATGAAGAGCTGACTCATTTGAAAAGACCCTGATGTTGGGAAAGACTGAAGGCAGGAGGAGAAGGGGACAACAGAGGATGAGATGGTTGGATGGCATCACTGACTAAATGGACATGAGTTTGGGTAAATTCTGGGAGCTGGTGATGGACTGGGAGGCCTGGTGTGCTGCGGTTCATGGGATCACAAAGAGTTGAACAGGACTGAGCAACTGAACTGAACTGAACTGAACTGAATCCTTGTGATTAAGTTGATCTAGGGAACATTAATGGTGTCTGTGGCTTAGAACAAGACAGTTCTAATTATAGTCTTTGATGTTTTCTCAGTTCATCAAAATAACTGCTCCAATAGTGCTTGTCTCTTTCTTGCTTTCTCTTCGTCCTTAAGATCTGATTTTATTTCAATCAGATTCTGTTCTCACTTTTCCTGATTTTAATTGTGAAGGAATTAGTCTTATTTATCTCTGCAGTCTCATTGCTTAGCCCAGTGTCTAGCACTCAGTTGATGCTTTGTCATCCATTTGTGATATGAACACACTTCTAGGCAGTTAGCATTCAACAGAGATTGACTGTCTTCTAAGGGCTAGGCATGATGTTGGGGACAGGTAGTGCATACGGTCGTATGCCAAACTTTTGATCTGATGGGAAACAAGGACACATCAGTGTGATAAAAAAAAAACAAAAACAAACAAACCTGTCCTTGTGTAAGCATAGGAACACCTGTGTGGGAACACCTGGTTTGTTTTAAGTCTGAAAGACTTCCAGAGGAAGCACTTTTTAAGGTAAAACCTCAGGGAAGCAATAAACAGGGAGAAAAGATTAGGGAACTCATGGAAAAGGAAAGGCATTTCTAGCCAAAAGAACCACTGGTAAAGACATTCCGGACCTGAGATTTGTAAAATTTGGAGTTTGGCTCCAGAGTTTAGTTGGGGGAGGGGTGAGATTAAGAGGAGTGTGGGGATGGAAGGGGTTAAGGAAAAATGTTCAATCATGGTTGAAAGATTTCAAAAAAGTAATACATCATATGATGCAATTCACTAAGAATGTCTAAGAAATATTCATTTAGAGTACACATTTTAGGCTATCTCATCTTATAAACATACTTTATGCAATTAAAAAGATTAAAATGGATTACAGCCTGATAATACTGGAGACCTCATATACACATATGCATATGTATTATACATCCACTCCATTACATTTCTATGGTCTATGACATACTTATCATTAGGGACACTTACCTCATGATAAATGAGCTTCATTAGTAGTGGTTTGAGACTTTATTATTCTTTCATCTATAAATATTATAAAGCTTCTATTATTTCCCAAGAATGATTATTTTAAATTTTCCCGTGTTTTCTGATGTTAGCTTTTAGGTGAAGAAGGCCAAAATCAATTATTCTTCTTAATTTGACTGGTTTATAAATTTAGGGGAGGCTTGGATAAGAGGATTGCATGAAGATGGACAATTTACACTCAGTTTTAAGTCTTAGACCTTCCGCAAATACACTGTGTTCTTTCATTGGTTCATTCTCAGTCTCAGGTAATCTAACTTCAAAACTGATATAACATTTTCTGGGGATGTGGCTTATAGGCATCAATGAATTAAATATAGTTTTTAATACTTTAAATAATGATTTATTACTTCTTAAAAATTAAAGTTTATTGTTTGCGTGTGTGTTAAATTCAAAGAGAAGGAATCCTAAGTAGGCATATGGAATTTTTAAGACATGAAAATCTGTACATTATTTTGTTAATGGATAAAGTTCCTCTATAATACTATAATTTGTGACACAATCTACTTGTGCCACTGTATACTTTTTCTCCTTTGAACTTTATATAAATTAATGATTTTCTATGTTTCCGAACACAAAAGGATGTCCCAGGAGGAATAGGCAGAAGTGAGGTTCATTTGCATCTCTATCCTCACTCTTTATCACAAATAACGCTGATCTTAAAAGACTGTACCTGTGTTGTGTACAAATGGAAATTAAAGTGAGCTTAAATTCTTACAATTTTCATTTGTGACCTGACTCTTGGGGTTATATAACTAATAAAATGTAAACCATTTCTCTTGCCCTATGGAGCTGAAAGGGAAAAGGAGAGATTAATCAAAGCACAGATCAAGATAGGAAACTAGGAACAAACAGACCAAGTTTCCTCCCTGGCTCCGTCCATTCCTTCAAAAACATTTATTAAGCATCTACTATGAATTAAACACTGACGAAATGAAAGGAGAGAACCGTCGCGTTACCACAATCTGTGATTAGTTTTGTGAACTGAAATCAGATTTCAGTCTTAAAAATTCTTCAACTGCACACGATGCGTGCACTTAAATATGCAATCATGACATCGGAATGTAATAGAGGTTCGTGCATTTCGCCTTTCACTTCAAAAAACCATGCTAAAACCACTACAAGAGATTCAACCCCCTCCCTCGCTCCCAGTCTTTTGACAATCAAAACCCTCCTGCCAACACTTGTCGTAATTTCAGATAAGGAGCATAGCTTTTTTTTTTTTTTTAATAATCCAAACCCCTACCCCACTTCCCACCTTAATGCCAGCATTAAAAAAAAACAGTTTTACTGGGCGAACAAGGGCAAGGGAGGAAGAGAAGGACGGACGACGGAAAAAGGGAATGAAATGAATGAAGGAGAGAATGAAGGAGAGAAAGCTGGCCTTTCCCCGTTCGTTATCGTTTCCCTGCCCGCTTCTCCTCGTCTCCCCACTCGCTGCCAAGTAGCATCACCTCCAGGCTCTGCCCTCGGCTCCGCCCCCTAGAGTCAGAGCCCTGCAGCCAGAGGCTGGCACCTATCTCTTTAAATGACAGCTGTGGCTCGGGTCCCAGTCCTGGGCTTGACGTCAGTTTCGCTTCCCGGGCTGTGAGGGGTAGTTAGCGCCACCGTCCGCGCTCCGGGCTCGCGGCGCGCTCGCAAGCTGCTAGGGCGGCGAGTTTTCTTCGCTCCGGCCCCTCCTCCCGCCCTCCCCGCGGAGAGCCGAGCGGCAGCCTAAGAGAGCCTCTCGCAAGTCTCTCTCACACTTCCCCGCCTTCGCCCCAAAGGAGCAGCCGCTCCTCCTGGCGCCTCTGCCGCCGCCGCGGCGCCCGCAGAGCTCCTCTCCCGCGCACCGCTCCCCGATGGAGCCCGGGCGCCGCGGCCGCCGCCGCCCCGAGCCCTGAACCGGGCCGCCCCGGCCGGAGGAACGTGCCGCCCGGCCCGAGGGCGCATCAGGCGCACACCACCCGGGGCGCAGGGCACGGGTTTCGGGAAGGAGAAAGTGCTGCTCTCCAGGGTCACTTGGCCGGCGGAGGGGGGACCATGGCTTTGAAGGACACGGGCAGCGGCGGCGGCACCATCCTGCCCATTAGCGAGATGGTCTCCTCGTCCAGCTCCCCCGGCGCTTCGTCAGCCGCCACCCCGGGGCCCTGCGTGCCCTCGCCCTTCCCCGAGGTGGTGGAGCTGAACGTAGGGGGCCAGGTCTATGTGACCAAGCACTCGACGCTGCTCAGCGTCCCGGATAGCACTCTGGCCAGTATGTTCTCGCCTTCCAGCCCCCGGGGCGGCGCCCGACGCCGGGGCGAGCTGCCCAGAGACAGCCGGGCGCGCTTCTTCATCGACCGGGACGGCTTCCTTTTCAGGTACGTGCTGGATTATTTGCGGGACAAGCAGCTCGCGCTGCCGGAGCACTTCCCCGAGAAGGAGCGGCTCCTACGGGAGGCCGAGTACTTCCAGCTCACCGACCTGGTCAAGCTGCTGTCGCCCAAGGTCACCAAGCAGAACTCGCTCAACGACGAGGGCTGCCAGAGCGATCTGGAGGACAACGTCTCGCAGGGCAGCAGCGACGCGCTGTTGCTGCGCGGGGCGGCGGCCGCCGCACCCTCGGGCCCTGGAGCGCACAGCAGCGGCAGCGCGCAGGACAAGCGCTCGGGCTTCCTCACACTCGGCTACCGCGGTTCCTACACCACGGTGCGAGACAACCAGGCGGACGCCAAGTTCCGGCGCGTGGCGCGCATCATGGTGTGCGGACGCATCGCGCTGGCCAAGGAGGTGTTCGGTGACACGCTCAACGAGAGCCGTGACCCTGACCGGCCGCCTGAGAAGTACACGTCCCGCTTCTACCTCAAGTTCACCTACTTGGAGCAGGCGTTCGATCGCCTATCCGAGGCCGGCTTCCACATGGTGGCGTGTAACTCCTCGGGCACCGCCGCCTTCGTCAACCAGTACCGCGACGACAAGATCTGGAGCAGCTATACCGAGTACATCTTCTTCCGTAAGTTTCCGCGTTTCCCAGTTCTTCCGGCCCCCTAGCCGGCCCCCTAGCCGGCCCCCTAGCCGACCCCCGCGGCTTCCGGCGGCTCCGGTGTCCTTGCGCGCCCCCAGCCCAACGTGGCCGATGGGTCTTTGGTTTTGCGTCTATGTCCCTTTCGGCGCCTCTCTTCAACAGCTTCGGAGCACGCAGTGCCCAAGCAGTCCTCTTCCTTAACTTTATTGATCTTGCCCTCCTGCCCTGCCCAGCTCTTGGAGGCGCTGGGTGTCCTTCTATTACCCAGGGCTGGGAAGAGACTCGAGCGCAAGGCTGAGCGCTTAAGTCCTCCCGTTTCTCTGCCTCCGCTGTACTCCTGGGGGTCAATTTATGTGGGTCCCGGTGGTGTCCCTCAAGAGGGAGGGTTGGCATCAAGGTATCGCCGCGTCCCGATGGCCTCCTGGTGGTAAGGTTCCGCGCAGGAGCGTCCCATTATGGGTGATTTCTGTAGTGGGCAACAAGAAAAGTGGCGATTAAGTCTGCAAAGCGCCTCAAAAGTCCGGGGAAAAGAGGTTTCCATTGACCCAAATAAATCTCACATTTCCCCAGCGCCAGTAGTCTTCTGTAATTGTTATGTGTTTTGGACGGAGTGGGGTGGAGGGAACGGACTTTGGTTGTCTGAGTGCTGCTGTCAGGGTTGGAGATTAGGAAGGGACATGGTGTGTATGCGTGCACGTGTGTGTGTGTGTGTGTGTGTGTGTGTGCGCGCGCGCGCGCGCGCGCACGTGGTTGTATTTCCTTTCTGGGCACCTGCAGTGCGAATGAGGGATTGAATTCACTTTCCCAGGGGGAATAAATGCAGAGATTTTTCTAAACTTAGTGAACAAGAGAAGATTTGGAAAGCATCTGGCATGATGCTTTTTGTAGTGCACTTGGCGTGGCGAGGGCGATCTGTGGATGAAGTTCAAGAACTCCACCAAGTATCACTGGGGCTTGGGGGATGGGGAGCCCGGGCGGAGACAATTTTCAGTGACGTGTATAAGGTGAGGATGGCCACAACCCGAGAGCTGTTTGGACAAATGAAAAGCCACTTGCCATGGCAGCGGGGGCATCGTTTGGGAAACCCTTTTTTTTTTTTTCTTTGTCAAAATACAAGAAGACTGAAAACTTTCCTGTAGTGTTAGGGAGAGTAGCACTGATAGCCAACGATGGAAATAAGCCCAGCGTTCACTGTATTTATTTATTTGAGTCACTCACTGTTTGGGATTCAGGCAATTTTTGCACTTTGTTTTGACTGGGAAAGTGGAAAGGACCTTTCCTTTCAACTCTATTGGAAGTTGCTCATTGTTTGTATATTCTAGTAACCTTGGAGTTAAGGGTGACAAAATCCCCACACTAAGATTTTTTTTTTAAATAGTTTTGATTTTCCTAAGAAAACCATCTCAACAGAAAAGCAAAGAAAGTGTCCATTGAAGTGCTAGATAAAAAGCTAATTGTCTTAGAGAAAGATAAATATTATATCACTTATATGTGGAATTTTAATACAAATAAGACTGTATACAAAACAGAAACAGACTCTCCAACGTATAAAAAAATAATTACGGTTACCAAAGGGGGGAGGGGAGGAGGCATAAAATTGGAGTCATGGGATTAGCAAACTACTCTGCATTCAATAGATAAGCAACAAGGATTTACTCTATAGCACAGGCAACTGTATTCCATATCTCATAATAACCAAAATGGTAAATAATTTGAGAAAATTTTATATATATAAGTGAATCACTTTGCTCTATACCTGAAATTAACACACTATTGTAAATCAATTACATTTCAATAAAAATCTAATTGTCTTTATTATATGAAAGTATTATTTGTCACACAATAAAAGGATCTGTAGTCAGAAAAGCCACTCAAAGGAAGGGGCCTTTATTGACACTTAACATCTAAGCATTTATGGCATTTCAATAAGGGTTTATTTCCAGGCACTTCAGAAGATGAGAGGAAATAACTTCTGACTTTTTTTTAGTGACTTTTAGTTAGAGAAGATATAAGCATAAGTGCTCTGAAGTTAAGGGTCTTGCATTTCAGAATCTTTCATAGTTTTGGTCTTTTTCCCCTAGAAACTTGGGGACTTGAAAAATGTCCATTACTTTGATTATGAAGAAGTAATACAGGTTCTCTTTAAATTATGAAAAAATGCTCATGAGATAGTACATTGAAATTGGAAACTCAGCCAATTTAATTCAAAAGATGATTTGAGAGATTGTTTGGAATTTAGGATATTTCAGTTCTGGAGCTAGAAGTGAAACAAAATATTTATATTATGAATAACTACTTGCAGAGTAATCATGTAACAAATGAGTTCTGAGATTCATTCATAAAAGTCTCAGAAATCTAAGGAAGCAACTTATAGCATTTTCCATTGATTATCCTTTTGGGGAAAATACATAATTCCAGATTAAATATGCCTCTTTTGAAGCAGTATTCCTGTAGACCAACCGAATATAGTTGCCATTTTTTTATTTGTGATATAAAATTTATCTCAAACTCTGTTATACACACATTTATTTTATGCATTGTATAGCTTGAAGCACATTTCACAAATTATATTGGAAGGGATTCCATTTAATACTGGTTAACGAAAATGCACTGTATTTCCATCATATTTAGTATAAGTAATAATGTTACATATACCCTGGTGGCTCAGCTGGTAAAGAATCCTCCTGCAATGAAGGAGACCTGGGTTTGATCCCTAGGTTGGGAAGATTCCCTGGAGGAGGGCATGGCAACCCACTCCAGTATTCTTGCCTGGAGAATCCCCATAGACAGAGGAGCCTGGAGGGCTACAGTCCATGGGGTTGTAAAGAGTCGGACATGACTAAGTGACTAAGCACACACATATACAGAGTGTAGTTATCTTGTTTAGTGGCCTCTATTTTTAAAAGTCAGTGTTATTCATAAAAACGACAGCATTGGATGAACTTCTTTGACCACTGTTTTAGAGGCAGACAGGGTCTTATTATCTTTTATTTCCCCTTTGATATAATTCTTTCAAAAATATTTATTTAATGTATAACACATATCAATCAATTTAACAGCTTTTAAAATTCAAGCTACATGTAAATTTAGGAGTTTGAAACTGCTCTGAAAATTATAGAATTGCAGTTTATACACTTGAATATCAATTTCAACTCTTCACTACCTTTTCCCACCCCACTTTTCCCCTTAGTTTCTGTAGAGATGGAAGGAGAGTGACAAATGTTTCAGTAATCCCAAATGCTGCTATTTGCCAAATGTGTAATCCTGACTAAATTATTTCAGTTTTCTCACCTATTTAAATGAGATTATTATAGTATGAATTTTATAGGATTTGAGAATTAATGTGTAATGCTTGACCTATACTAAGAGCTTTAAAAAGTTAGGTGTTACAATTATAGTGAAGACTTTTTCTTGTCAGTATTAAATTTAAAATTTGTTTTTTGGTAAGTGTGCTGTGCTGTGCTGTACTATGCTAAATTGCTTCAATTGTCTCCAACTCTATGCAACTCTATGGACTGTAGCCCACCAGCTTTCTCTGTCTGTGGGATTCTCCAGGCAGGAATACTGGAGTGGATTGCCATGCCCGCCTTCAGGGGATCTTCCTGACCCAGGGATTGAACTAGGGTCTCCTGCATTGCAGGCAGATTCTTTACCGTCTGAGCCACCAGAAGTATAGCTGATTTAATTATAAAGTTAATTACAAAATTGCTTTGCAATTAAGTGATAGCATAATACACTTTCAGAAGTTTGAAACTACCAACTTAATAACCAGATTCTTTCCTGGAACTTGGATTTTTCAGGGCAAGTTCAAATCACCCAGATTTGCCAATCATACTCCAGTTAGTTCTTTTGGATCAACTCCAACAGAACCCTTTTCTGATTCAGGGCCAAGAAATGTTTTAATACTCTCCATTAGGAGTTGAAACTTTGGCAATATTTTCTGACAGAAACTGAGCTAGATTCATATCTCCTTAAGTGCTTGTATCCAAGTCATTAGTTTCTAATGCTCAAGGTTATATACAGGTTATTAAAGATTTAATACCAGCTTAATTTGGCTACATGGACACTTATATCTATTATCAGTCGTAACTCATTATTTTATCAAGACTTTTAGACTCTGCAACATATACAGTACTATGAAATTTTGTATTATTCTTCTAATACTGAAGATGGATTGTCTTTTCTTAAAGGAAAACAGTGATTTATTGTACTTTCTGTTTTTTTTTTTTTTTTTTTTCTGTTGTTTTGGAGGGGATGTCTGTTAAGTGTAATTAGGGCTGTTTTTAGCAATATTTGGAATAGAAAAAAGATATTTCATGTTAGCATTGTAGTCATGCGTGTGTGCTAAGTAACCTCAATCGTGTCCAACTCTTTATGACCCCATGGACCATAACCCGCCAGGCTTCTCTGCTGGTAGGATTCTCCAGGCAAGAATACTGGAGTGAGTAGACATACCCTCCTCCAGGGGATCTTTCTGACCCAAGGATCAAATCCATGTCTCCTACATCTTCTGCATTGGCAGGTGAGATCTTTACCATTAGCGTCACCTGGGAAGCTTGTTACATTACATAGACAATAGGTAATTTGCTTAGAATGTGATATGTAGACTACCCACAATTAGAATGAATGTTAATGTATCCTTTGTTTCTCATAATCAGTGTGTTTACAAGAAGGTAGTATTGATTCATTGCTCTTCTCTTATAATATTTGTGTTTTGCATTCTTTGTTGGTTGATTGATATGTGGTATAAAAGTATACATTTCTCTAGGTTCAATTGATATTCCTTAAATTTGGGATTTCCTTTTTTTTTTTTAATTGTTGTGATGTGTAAGAGTGCTAGATCTCAGATCCAGTGCTATTTCTTATCTGGGCTGTGGATTCTATTGTCTTTAATGAATTTTTATATCCAGTCTTTTAAATCTATTCTGATTTATTTCACTGTGTTGGGTTGAAGAAAGCTAGGTTGAGTTGAAAATATTCAAATAGCTATTTAGTCCTATGTTAGCAGACCTGTTGCATTAAAAGCTTTCTAAGAAACATCTTTAAAAACCACTCTATTTAGATGCATATCCTTAAAATTGTACATTATTTTTTTGTCTAAAAATGCATCTACTTTTATCACCAAACACTGTTTTATGAAAAAATAACTTTATTCCTCTTATTTTTTTAAGTTGGTTCTTTTTTTTCTGGAGACTTAACTAGTATTTTTATAATTTCATGAGAAAGTTTCTTCTGAAACCACACGGCTGAATGACTTTGGAATCAATGGGGAACAGATAACTTTGTAAAATACCAAGATTCTTATTTCATGCAGATAATTGGAATAATGAGACTGAAAATGATAGAAAACCTTGGGTACAAAACTTTTGGTGATCATGTGATGGCATTGGCTACTGTTTAAGAGAATTAAACTTTTATATTTGGCATAATACTATCTGTAACCTTGATCTCTTGAAATAGTGTTATGGTTTAGCTTAACACTAGTGGTGTTTGGCTTTAATGTGTGGGTCAGTCTTTAAGCACATAATGAAGCAAAAAGAATGGCCCTATAAGCCTTATTTGGCAGTTCTTTCTCGTTTGTAACTTAGAGTGCTGGAACTCAAGATATGGATATATGTGTGTGTGAGAGAGTGGACACATGCCTTATTTAAAAAGAAAAAAATATCTTTGGAAAAAAGAAATAATATGTATGAAGTTAGCACCAATTATTACCTATTCTTGCTATAAGTTATTGGGTCAATTAGTCTAAAATATAAAAGTGATTGTCAATTTGTTGTTCAAAGGAAACTATTTTTTGATAACGAAAGTAATACGTGAAGTTTTAGGAATTTTGTAAAAGAAAAGTAAAATTAAAAATATCACCAGTAATTTCTAATACAATGACTTCTTTCCTTCTAGCCTCTGTTCTAAATTATGAAGATGACAGACATATTTTTGAAAGTTATGATGATACTGTATAGATGATTTATGTGCCATCTTTGCTTTGTTTTGTTTTATACATTTAATGCAGTTATACATTTAGTGCCATTTCCTATAAGACATTGAAGTTTTTAGAGTTGGACACAACTGAAGTGACTGAGCACAGCACAGCTGGATAAAAGTATAATACATGTCCTCTGCCACAGATAGTATTATAAATAAATACTGCTATTGAACATTTTCCCTATAAGCTTAAAAAAGAGTTGATTTTTTTCAAAGTATAGTATGTGTAATAAAAAGAACATTTACTATGTACCTAGTTTTATGATAAATGTTTGTAGGCATTACTTTGTTTACTTTTTTTTTAAATATTCCTTTAGCTTGGCATTAGTTTCCTAATACTTCAGTTAGGAAACCATGATTTAAAGAGGTTAAATAAAATCTTTAGGTCATGAAACTGGTATAGGACTGAGCTGGAATTTGAATAGTTATGTCTTATTGCAAAGCCCTTTCTCTTAAGTATTTAAAAGTAATACCTGTTTTATGCAATAAATTTGGCAAATATATTTCAATGTCTAGTGAGTATTTAAAACATAGCTCTGTAAGCAAAAATGAGTAGAGTGAGCTGTATATGAATGAAGCTAGTATTTCTTAATTTATGTTAATTTTTTTAAGAATGTGGAAAATTCAATTGACCCTTAAGCAAACTGAGTTTGAACTGTGAGGGTCCATCTATAAGCAGATTTTTTTTTTCAAATGATACATATTGCGATTGTTTGAATCCAAGGATGCAGAACCTCCAATTTGAAAGGTTGTTGTTGAATCACACGAATACACCGGGATTCTTGGCCCCCGGAGGAGAAGAATTCAATCCGGGGCCAGAGACGAGGCTTGATTGCTCAGAGCTTTTGTGTAATAAAGTTTTATTAAAGTATAAAGGAGATAGAGAAAGCTTCTGACATAGGCATCAGAAGGGGGCAGAAAGAGTACCGGCTTGCTAGTGTTAACAATGAGGTTATATAATCCCAAGAATGTCTGGAGGTTGTAAAGACCTCATCAGACCTACTCCCATAATTTACATTTTAAGATAACACTGTCCTCAGGCAAGATACATCCTTGTAAAGACCAGGTCTACTCCCATAATTAACATTTTAAGATAACAGAAGGTTGAATCCAAAGACTGTCCTTAGGCAGGATACATTATTGTTATATAATCCTAAGGAATGTGGAGAAAGAAAAAAGTTTGTCCTTTCTTCCTCCTTGAGCATTCCAGACCCATCTCTCCTTGGGGACCCCTAGACTCCCTATCAACCTGCCTAGGAAATAACTCTCTCAAATTCAAGGACCAACTATAAAGTTGTAAGCAGATTTTCCACTGAGCAGAACTTGGTAGCCCCTATCTTGCATTGAAGAGCCAACTGTATATGTTTTATGTCTTTACCTGATGAAAAGGTTAACTTTTAGTGATTAAGGCTACCACATTCATGGATAATTTTTAAATTAAATAAAATAAACCATATGACTCAAGTTACCACTCTTTTGGGGGAACAAATAATATCTATCAGTTTGCTAGACTGACAGATTTAAACAGTGTTAAGGTAATCTTCTACAGAAAATTCATTTTACCTTATAAAATAGAATATGCTTTATACGTTCTTCAGTTCACTTCAGTTCAGTTCAGTCACTCAGTCATGTCTGACTCTTTGCGACCCCATGAATTGCAGCATGCCAGGCCTCCCTGTCCATCACCAACTCCCGGAGTTCACCCAAACTCTTGTCCATTGAGTTGGTGATGCCATCCAGCCTCTCATCCTCTGTCATCCGCTTCTCCTCCTGTCCCCAATCCCTCCCAGTATCAGAGTCTTTTCCAATGAGTCGACTCTTCGTATGCGGTGGCCAAAGTATTGGAGTTTCAGCTTCAACATCAATCCTTCCAATGAACACCCAGGACTGATCTCCTTTATAATGGACTGGTTGGATCTCCTTGCAGTCCAAGGGACTCTCAAGAGTCTTCTCCAACACCACAATTCAAAGGCATTAATTCTTCGCTGCTAGCTTTCTTCTCAGTCCAACTTTCACATCCATACATGACCACTGGAAAAACCATAGCCTTGGCTAGACTATGTGTTCTTAGAAAGTAACAGAGTGAAGAGGGCATTTTAGTTGAAATCACTTTTGTTAATTACTTGTAATTTATTGGTCCTAAGTATTGATTATTGCCTTTGAATTCTATACTTGCTATAATTATGTTCAAAAAAATATCAAATACCTGATGGGTATTGAGATTAGTGGCTTCTGGTGTTTTTGAATCTTAAAGTATTCTAGAAGTATATCTATAAATTTGAAGTAATTGGAAAGTAGTGTTTTAGGTAACCCTTCAACCTGTGTTTTGTTACAGTTATAATTTTTAAAACCTCTTTTAAATTAACTTCAGAGTATCGTCAGCATTTAACAGCTATAATCCTGCAGGTGAAGCTGGTGGCTTCTCTAATGGAGATCATTCTTTTAGTAGTAGGAGACTATACCAATGGAGATTTTGCAAGGACTTACTTAAAGATGAGAATAACTTTATTCACAGGATTTCAAAATTTCTCCCATAGGTAAGTTAAATGATAAGTTCTGAGGGTGATGGTGAACCTCTAGCTGCTGACTTGAATCTAGGTGCTCTGTGCCTACTGTCTGCATGCTTCTCATCATTCATTTCTGCAAGGGAGCATGTCATAAAACATTATCCTGTGAGGTTAGTTGTATTTTGGACTTTCTTTTTTTTTGTTAGATATTTTAAAATTTTATTTTATTTTTAATTGGAGGATAATTATGCCACAATATTGTGATGGTTTCTACCATACTTCAACGTGAATTGGCCATAGGTGTACATATATTCCCTCCTTCTTAAACCTCCCTCCCAGCTCCATCCCTATGCCACCCCTCTAGCTTGTCACAGAGCACCAGCTTTGGGTTGCCTGGGTCATACAGTAAATTCCCACTGGCTATCTACTTTACATATGGTAATATATATGCTACTCTCTCAGATCATCCCACTTTCAAAAGAGAAAGTATATGAAATATTTTATACTGGATTTATACTGTTTAAAAATTTATTTTTTGGCTCATGAGTTTTTTAGTGTACCCCTGGTATCATGATCATGTTTTACTGTGTGACCTCTTGCTATAATCCTCCTGCATTTAGCCTACACGTCTGTTTCTTCCTAGTACACTCAGTGTATTTCCTATAACTTGTCACTTTTTTTCTTTCTTATTATGTCCTACTTTTCCTAGCTTTGTTGAGATATAATTGACATATAACATTTTGTAAGTTTACAATGTATTGATATACTTGTATATTGCAATTTGATTACCACTGTAGTGTTATCCTCAAATATGCAGATGACACCACCCTTATGGCAGAAAGTGAAGAACTAAAGAGCCTCTTGATGAAAGTGAAAGAGGAGAGTGAAAAAGTTGGCTTTATTAACATTCAGAAAACTAAGATCATGGCATCCAGTCCTATCACTTCATGGGAAGTAGATGGGGAAACAGTGGAAACAGCAAGAGACTTTATTTTTTGGGGCTACAAAATCACTGCAGATGGTGAGTGCAGCCATGAAATTAAAAGACGCTTACTCCTTGGAAGGAAAGTTATGACCAACCTAGATAGCATATTCAAAAGCAGAGACATTACTTTGCCAACAAAGGTCTGTCTAGTCAAGGCTGTGGTTTTTCCAGTGGTCATGTATGGATGTACGAGTTGGACTGTGAAGAAAGCTGAGCACCGAAGAATTGATGCTTTTGAACTGTGGTTTTGGAGAAGACTCTTGAGAGTCCCTTGGACTGCAAGGAGATCCAACCAGTCCATCCTAAAGGAGATCAGTCCTGGGTGTTCACTGGAAGGACTGATGCTGAAGCTGAAACTCCAATACTTTGGCCACCTGATGTGAAGAGTTGACTCTTTTGAGAAGACCCTGATGCTGGGAAAGATTGAAGGCAGGAGGAGAAGGGGACAACAGAGGATGAGATGGTTTGATGGCATCACCAACTCAATGGACATGAGTTTGGGTAAACTCCAGGAGCTGGTGATGGACAGGGAGGCCTGGCCTACTGAGGTCTAGGGGGTCGCAAAGAGTTGGACACGACTGAGTGACTGAACTGAACTGAACTGTAGTGTTAGCTAACACTTTCATGTCCTCACATATTACTATTTCTTTTTATGTGGCAAGAACATGTAAGATCTACTCTCTTAGCAACTTTTCAAGTATATAGTACAGTACTTTTATCTATAATCCCAATGCTATGGGTTATATTCCCAGAACTGATTCAACTGGTAACTGGATGTTTGGTCCCTTTAACTAACATCTCCTTATTTCCTCCACCCCCTCATTCTTCTGGTAACAACCATTCTACTCTGTTCCTATGGGTGTGGCTTTTTTAGATTCCACAAATAAATGATTTAATACTGTATTTTTCTTTCTATATCTGACCTTTCTTTAACCTAGCCTAGCATAATGCCTCAAGTTCCATCCATCTTCTTGTAAATGGCAGGTTTTCCTTCTTAATTATGGATGAATAATAGTCCATTGTTTTATACACCACATCTTCTTTAGTCATTCATTCGCTGACAAACACTTAGGTTGTTTCCATATTTGGCTATTGTGTATAATGCTGCAATAAATATGGGAGCACAGATGTCTTTTAGACATCTCCTTTGGAAACAGATCCAGAAGTAGGATTGCTGGATCATAGGATTACCTCTTATCATGTTGACTTTCCACACTGGCCTACTTTTTCCATGAGAATTTGCACCAAGTCTCACTTTTGTCTTATCAACCCTCAGTGCAGTGGCTAGTACCATATTGGGAACTCAGTAAATATTTATTTTTTTGAATGGAAATGCAAGTTAACAAATAAACCAATGATGCTGGAAATTCTATCAAGGTAGTTATTTTGTTGAGCAATTATGAGGCTCCAGCTTGAAACAAGGGATGAAAATGTGAATGTCAGAAACTTTGCATTTAAAGTTATCATAGTAAGCTTTATGTAGTAGTGAATTATGTTGTAGAGGGTTATTTGGTGTGTTAGTAAGAGGCAGAGTAATGACATTAGAAGCTGTCGTATGGGCACCTATAAAGAATGAGAGTAGGTGAAATGTTAACTAAAACTTGGGACTGATTAAGATAATATTGTAAATGAAGTTGTTAGAACTGTAAACATATACACAGAGATGCACACATGGAGACACACACATTGATTGGTTGATTGATTGATATTTAAATGATTGGTAGGATAGAAGGTATAAGGGATCAAAAATTAGCTGACTTATTTTTTTATGTATGAAAGATATTAGGCAAATGCTCTGAGTTGCAGCCTACCTGCAACCACATTGTTGAATACTTGCTTTTCAAAACATGTTAGAATGTGGAGTGACTGCTACCTCCAGACACGGTCAGGCCCTATTGTGGTGTAACATAAGCTCAGGAAGTGTCTGGCAATGTTAGTAGGCATTTGCAAATGTGAGGATCTAGTGAACTTCATTTTGTTATCACTACTCTAGTTTTTAAAAGATATCTTGAAATACATTGAAGAGGTATTACAGTTTCATGATTGATATATCAGTATCAATTTTACTTATTAACCGTGGGTCAAAGTTGTTAATAAAAGCAAGTCAACTTCACTGGCAATAATAGCGCATAGCTTCATTCACCAGTTAAACTTATTTTAATGCTTGTTCGGCAGTTGGAATGTAAACTTGGACTACAATTTCTACCATGTTGTAACTACTAGATCATATTTACATGAGGGAAAATGAGTTAAATACAACAAAAGAATAAAAAATACATATAGTATTGATTTCAGGTCACCAAAATAGTGAGTGATTTCACCATTCAGTTGTGCTAGTTTCATTTCTTGCACCCGTTATAATAACAAAACCCTTGAGCATAGATGGAATCCACAGTATATGCTATTTCCTTTCATCTTGTATAGACATGTCTAATTTCTGATACAAGGAGACTAGGGAGAGGAATACCGTGTTTAGAAAGAGACAATACTAGAATCTCTTGGTCCCCGCTCCCAAAAAGCCAAAAGCTTGAACTCTCAGAATGATTTTCTACTTTTTAGTCACATTCCTTGAAAAATTTGGCTCTAGTTTTCGGAGCTTGGAAAATAATCTCCCTTCCGCAGGGAAAGTGAGAGAAACAGTATTACTCATCTTATAGGTTTATAATGAGCATTAAATGTAGTAATCCATATAAACCACTTAAAAGACTATCAGGTAAAATTAAATGCTCAATATATGCTAGTTAGTGACACTTATTAAGATCCTCAAAATATCTATTTAATTCCATTTCTCTACATTGTCAATTCATAATACCAAATTTCTTTTTATTTCTTTAAGGAAATGGATAGCAGTGCCTGTTCAGAATTGCTCTGGAAAGGTCCTATTATCATTCAGTTCAGTTCAGTTCAGTTGCTCAGTCGACTCTTTGTGACCCCATGGACCGCAGCACGCCAGGCCTCCCTGTCCATCACCAACTCCCAGAGTCCACCCAAACCCATGTCCATCAAGTCAATGATGCCATCCAACCATCTCATCCTCTGTCATTCCCTTCTCCTCCTGCCCTCAATCTTTCCCAGCATCATTAGTGACATTAAAAAAAGATATTGACATCCTAAGTAGGAATTTTTTTGCCTTTTCATACTGTTCACAGGGGAGAAATATCAACAACCTCAGATATGCAGATGATACCACTCTAATGGCAGAAAGTGAAGAGGAACTAAAGATGAGGGTGAAACTTGAGGAACTTGATGAAGGTGAAAGAGGAGACTAAAAAACCTGGCTTAAAAGTCAACATTCAAAAAATTAAGATCATCGCATCTGGGTCCATGACTTCATGACAAATAGGTGGGGAAAAAGTGGAAACAGTGGCAGATTTTATTTTCTTGGGCTCCAAAGTCACTGTGAATGGTAACTGCAGCCACGAAATTAAAAGACGCTTGCTTCTTGGAAGAAAATCTCTGAAAAACTTAGACAGCATGTTAAATAGCAGAGACATCACTTTGCCAACAAATGTCCATATGGTCAAAGCTATGTTTTTTCCAGTAGTCATGTATGAATATGAGACTTGGACCATAATGAAGGCTGAGCATCAATTGACGAATTGATGCTTTCAAACTGTGGTGCTGGAGAAGACTCTTGAGAGTCTCTTGGAAACAAGGAGTCAAACCAGTCAATCCTAAAGGAAATCAACCCTGAATATTCATTGGAAGGACTGATGCTGAAGCTGAATCTCCAATACTTTGGCCACCTGATGTGAAGAGCTGACTCATTGGAAGAGACCCTGGTGCAGGGAAAGATTGAGGGCAGGAGGAGCAGGCGGCAACAGAGGATGAGATGGTTGGATGACATCACCGATTCTATGGATATGAACTTGGGCAAACTCTGGGGGATAGTGAAGGACAGGGAAGCCTGGCTTGCCTTAGTTCATGAGGCTGCAAAGAGACACAATACAGTGACTGAACAATGAACAAAGTAGAAAATTAATTGTAGCAGATTATTAAAATAAGTTTATTCTAATTTGTTTTTCAGGTTTTAGGGGAAAAATGCATTCTTTCTGGTCTAGTGCTGGTCACCAGTCTGTTTTGCCACAAATAATAGAAATATTGGTATTCAGTGGTTATTGTCTCAAACTATGGTATTTATTGGGGCAGAGCACCTCTAAACCACATTCTGTACTTATATTTCTGATAAAGCCTTTGGCTTTGATTTTCAGCAGTTTTATGCAAGAGAACAAATTATCACAGGCCCAAGGAGCTCAAACATTGCTTAGAGTTTGTGTATTGGACCAGAGGATTTCAGATTAGATTTTGGATTCATATACTTATTTCCACAATTTTTAGAAAACTGTGTTCGTCTTCACCTCAATCAGCTCCTATTGAAACTACTCTACACATTTTGAATATAAGTGTTTTTGTTACTAAAGAGTCCAGCTATTTGAAGAAAGCATAGCAATGTAAGGGAGATGCTGGCAGCCATTCAGAGATAATTCTCCAATATTTTGGCCTCTTTTGGTTGGTAAAGGCTGCATCTCTTTGCAGGTGGAGGGTAAGGATTCATTCATAGAATTCTAAAGTGACTTCCAGTTTTGATGGAAAAGTTGCTACAGTGGCAATTTTATAGTGAATTGTGGGAAGAAACGGTGACTATGGTGATTTTACGTTATTGGTGACATTGTATAGGAGACAGGGATCAAGACCATCCCCATGGAAAAGAAATGCAAAAAAGCAAAATGGCTGTCTGGGGAGGCCTTACAAATAGCTGTGAAAAGAAGAGAAGTGAAAAGCAAAGGAGGAAAGGAAAGATATAAACATCTGAATGCAGAGTTCCAAAGAATAGCAAGAAGAGATAAGAAAGCCTTCTTCAGCAATCAATGCAAAGAAATAGAGGAAAACAACAGAATGGGAAAGACTAAAGATCTGTTCAAGAAAATCAGAGATACCAAAGGAACATATCATGCAAAGATGGGCTCGATAAAGGACAGAAATGGTATGGACCTAACAGAAGCAGAAGATATTAAGAAGAGATGGCAAGAATACACAGAAGAACTGTACAAAAAAGGTCTTCACGACCCCGATAATCACGATGGTGTGATCACTGACCTAGAGCCAGACATCCTGGAATGTGAAGTCAAGTGGGCCTTAGAAAGCATCACTACGAACAAAGCTAGTGGAGGTTTGTTCTACTGGAGGAATTCCAGTTGAGCTATTCCAAATCCTGAAAGATGATGCTGTGAAAGTGCTGCACTCAATATGCCAGCAAATGTGGAAAACTCAGCAGTGGCCACAGGACTAGAAAAGGTCAGTGTTCATTCCAATCCCAAAGAAAGGCAATGCCAAAGAATGCTCAAACTACCGCACAATTGCACTCATCTCACACGCTAGTAAAGTAATGCTCAAAATTCTCCAAGCCAGGCTCCAGCAATATGGGAACCATGAACTTCCTGATGTTCAAGCTGGTTTTAGGAAAGGCAGAGGAACCAGAGATCAAATTGCCAACATCCGCTGGATCATGGAAAAAGCAAGAGAGTTCCAGAAAAGCGTCTATTTCTGCTTTATCGACTGTGCCAAAGCCTTTGACTGTGTGGATCACAATAAACTGTGGAAAATTCTGAAAGAGATGGGAATACCAGACCATCTGATCTGCCTCTTGAGAAATTTGTATGCAGGTCAGGAAGCAACAGTTAGAACTGGACATGGAACGACAGACTGGTTCCAAATAGGAAAAGGAGTTCATCAAGGCTGTATATTGTCACCCTGTTTATTTAACTTCTCTGCAGAGTACATCATGAGAAACCCCTGACTGGAAGAAAGACAAGCTGGAATCAAGATTGCCGGGAGAAATATCAATAACCTCAGATATGCAGATGACACCACCCTTCTGGCAGAAAGTGAAGAGGAACTAAAAAGCCTCTTGATGAAAGTGAAAGTGGAGAGTGGAAAAAGTTGGCTTAAAGCTCAACATTCAGAAAACGAAGATCATGGCATCCGGTTCCACCACTTCATGGGAAATAGATGGGGAAACAGTGGAAACAGTGTCAGACTTTATTTTTGGGGGGCTCCAAAATCACTACAGATGGTGACTACAGCCATGAAATTAAAAGAGGCTTACTCCTTGGAAGAAAAGTTATGACCAACCTAGATAGCATATTCAAAAGCAGAGACATTACTTTGCCAACAAAGGGTTTGTCTAGTCAAGGCTATGGTTTTTCCTGTGGTCATGTATGGATGTGAGAGTTGGACTGTGAAGAAGGCTGAGTGCCGAAGAATTGATGCTTTTGAACTGTGGTGTTGGAGAAGACTCTTGAGAGTCCCTTGGACTGCAAGGAGATCCAACCAGTCTATTCTGAAGGAGATCAGCCCTGGGATTTCTTTGGAAGGAATGATGCTAAAGCTGAAACTCCAGTCCTTTGGCCACCTCCTGGGAAGAGTTGACTCATTGGAAAAGACTCTGATGCTGGAGGGATTGGGGGCAGGAGGAGAAGGGGACAACAGAGGATGAGATGGCTGGATGGCATCACTGACTCAATGGACGTGAGTCTGAGTGAACTCCGGGAGTTGTTGATGGACAGGGAGGCCTGGCGTGCTGCGATTCATGGGGTCGCAAAGAGTTGGACACGACTGAGCGACTGATCTGATCTGATCTGATATGGTGATCTTTTGGGTGAATCCCTTTAATGTTGATCTGGACTTAGAATGAAAAACAAAGAGTTGGGAATAGGTGTCTCTGGGCTATTGTCTTAATCTTCCTTGATATGGAGATTTGTTTTATTTTGGGCTAACTCTGCTGTACTTCATTATGTAGAAAATGGTAGAAATTGATATTTTTTTCATATTACCTCCATGGAATTTCATCAATAATATGTTCCAAGTAATCTGTGCTTAATAAAAATAGGCTCTTTGTTCTAATTTTATTGTGTGGGATTGTCATTTCTTAAAGAGAATATGTTGAGTATACCGATGTTAACAAAACATTTATTGAGGGGGAAACCTTTTCATGCACTGTATTTTTTTAATGATTTCTAAAGAAACATTCAGAAATACAAAGAATACCAAACTAAGAGAAATCTAGTTTAATTTTATTAATGATCCATTTGTCTTATTTATTCTATATTTATTCATGCATTTATAGTCAGTATTATATACAGAGGAATCTGTTAGATACTGAAGATGTGTTAGGAAGCAATGGTGAACACATTTCCTGATTTTCATAATCAGGGCAATGACATACATATGTGCAGGTTGCACACTGCTTACCTCCAGTGCTGCTGCTTTGTCACTTCAGTCGTGTCCAACTCTGTGGACTGTAGCCTGCCAGGCTCCTCTGTCCATGGAATTCTCCAGGTGGGAATACTCGAGTGGGCTGCCATGCCCTCCTCCAGAGGATCTTCCCCACCCAGGCATCGAACCTTGGTCTCCTGCATTGCAGGCAGATTGTTTACCATTGAGCCACCAGGGAAGCCTATCTGCTTAACTCTAGACTGTACTTAGTAGGTCTAAGTGTATAACAATACAGTGGATTGTGTATTGTACACGAGCAATACACACTTGTGGGCCTTTGAGTGATGATCCTACTCATGGCCAAAGACCAATTATGTCTCTAATACTTCTGACCACAAGAATATAGACCCATCTGTGTGTGTGTGTGTGTGTGTGTGTGTGTACTCACATGAACCTGCATAGAGATATGATCAGTATGACTCCGTGAACCATTGCTGTCAATTAAAAACATTTGCCCTCTAACCTACGATTGAGTAATGACCAGTATGTTTTTGAAAAATGTGGCACTAGTATTAATTTGACCTTTGGTTGAAATTGCCTATTTAGAAATAAACTCAGTATTGCAAATGATAATCTTTCTGGTTTCTACATTGTACATCACTCCTTTTTTGAGAAATTTTACTTCTTGAAGAAATGCAAAGTCTATTTAGGAGTCCAGATTTTGCCATACTACTTATAGATGTCTGTTGTATGTGAAGAAATCCTAAAGTCAAATTAAAATGAAGATTTTTTCTGGTTACCTTTGACAGATAATCTGTAATTAAGATTAAATTTGAAATGAAAATGGTTATTAGATATTCCTTTTCATTTCAGTTAAGCAGACATGTGATGGACTGATTTAGCATGTTTCACAGACAGTGGTAAAAAGCTATATACTGGGTTGGCCAAAAATTCGTTCAGATTTTTCCATGGGATTTTATGGAAGAACTCAAATGAACTTTTTGGTCAATTCAATATTTGCTTTGTAGCAAGAAATATGGAACTTGTTAACAATTGCTAATATTAATGGGAAATGGAAACATGAGTAAATATGCTAGGAAGTCCCGCATTGAAATTTCTATAGCTTTGAATAATCATTTACATTTCTTCTGCTGGCCTGATGTGTTTCTAAGGCATGCAAGAACCATTAAAATATTCCAGTTTTTACTTTCTATGTTAGCATGTTTGGATAGTAAACTTAGTTATTTCAAGCTGTCTTGTTTTATGGTTGACACTATCAAACTATATTTATCATTATTATAACTTGGTACTTGGCACTCATACTGTGAAGCTTGGTAATAGTGAGTATTTGGTTACCTCACAGTTTTAGTGCAAACACCAGACTCTAGAGACTAATGGCTATAATGTTTGTTAAACTGTATTTTATGGACTGAAATTGTGGCCCCCCGGATACCCCCCCGGCCCCCGCCAAAGATATATTGATTCCTTAACCATCAGCACTTCAGAATGTGACCTTATATAGAAACAAGGTCTTTATGAAGGTAATCAGTTTAGAATGAGGTCATTAGAGTGGGCCTAATCCAAAAGACTCTGATGCTGGGAAAGATTGAGGGCAGGAAGAGAAGGGGACGACAGAGGATGAGATGGTTGGATGGCATCACCGACTCAATGGACATGGGTTTGGGTGGACTCTGGGAGTTGGTGATGGACAGGGAGGCCTGGCATGCTGCAGTTCATGGGGTCGCAAAGAGTTGGACACGACTGAGCGACTGAACTGAACTGAATCCAATATGACTGGTGTCCTTATGAAAAGGAGAAATTTTGGACATAGAGATATAAGTGTCCATGCACACTGAGAGAATACCTCATGAGTGTAAAGGTAGAGATCACACTGATGTATCTACAAGAAAAGGGATGCTAAGATTGTCAATAAACCAACAGAAGTGGGGAGAGAAGCACAGCGGATTCTTGCTCATATCTCTCAGGGAGAGCCAAACCTTCCAATACGTTGACCTCGGACATCTAGCTGTGAGAGCTATGAGATAATACATTTTTGTTGTTTAAGTCACCCAGTTTCTGGTATTTTGTTACGGCAGCTCTAGCAAAGTACCAAAGTAATTTTAAACTCTTTATCTTGTAAAACATCTGGGAAAAGTTTGAAAGGCAATGGTAAATTCCCTGTATTTTTCAGAGATCTTAGTTGTAGACAGCACACTCCATTCTAGATAATTTATACCGGAAAATGTATTAAGTATAATATCAATAGCACATAGATTGCTTGGGATGACTAAGCTTCCAGGAATTCCCAACCACACCACCGAATAGGGCTGCTAAGGTGTTTCTGCTTTGCAATGACGTGGGAATTCAGAATTTGGCAACTGCCACGTAGTTGCAGCATCCAGCCACACAATCTGCCATGTGCTGTGCTTAGTCATTCAGTCATGTCTGACTCTTTGCGACCCCATGGACTGTAGCCCACCAGGCTCCTTGGTCCATGGGGATTCTGCAGGCAAGGCTATTGGAGTGGGTTGCCATGCCCTCCTCCAGGGGATCTTCCCAACCCAGGGATGGAACCTAGGTCTCCCATACTGCCAGCAGATTCTTTACCATCAGAGCCACCAGGGATGCACAGCAAAGTAAGATTATCAGGAAATTTCCTGTCTCCCCTTATACTTCAGTGGACAAGTGTCTGGTTGTGCAAACTGAATCACATATGGAGCTCTGGCTATAAGAGAGTCTAGGAAATGTAGCTTTAAAAACAGATACATAATAAATCTTTATGGTACATTATCAACAGTGGTCTGTTTTAAGCTTAATTATTTATTTTTTACAGTGATTTTTAGCAGAGTGTAGTTGCTTTACAATGTTGTGTTAGTTTCTGCTGTACAACAAACTGAATCAGTTATGTGTGTGAAAGTTTCTCAGTTGTGTCTGACTCTTTGAAATCCTATGGACTGTAGCTTGCCAGGCTCCTCTGTCCATGGAATTCTTCAGGCAAGATTACTGGAATGGGTTGCCATACCCTCCTACAGGGGATCTTCCCAACCCAGGGATCAAACCTATGTCTCCTGTGTTTCCTGCATTCCAGGTAGATTCTTTACTGCTGCACCACCTGTTAAAATAATAAAAAAGAAGGGATATATGTATATGTAAACGGATTCCTGGTGGCTCAGCTGGTAAAGAATCCACCTGCAATGTGGGAGACCTGGGTTTGATCCCTGGGTTGGGAAGATTTCCCTGGAGAAGAGAACTGAATACTGAAGAGTATTCAGTTCTCTTCTCCAGGGAACTGAATACTGCTACCCACTTCAGTATTCTTGCCTGGAGAATCCCAGGGACAGAAGAGCCTGGCAAGCTATAGTCCATTGAGTCACAAAGAGTTGGACACAACTGAAGTGACTGAGCACACACAGCACATGAAATTTGAACCTTTCAGTTTTTTACAATCCATCCTCATAACAACCATTCTGATGAATTTATTTTCATTTCTTTCTTTTTTTTTCGGCCATGCCACTCGGCTTGTAGGATCTTAGTCACCCAACCAGGAATCAAACCCATGGCCTCAGCAGTGAAAGCATGGAGTCCTAACCACTTGACTGTCAAATGATACTTCATTGTTGTTTTAAATGTCATTGCTCTAATTACTGATGTTGGAAATGCAATTATTAGCTCTTCAGTCATTGTAGATTAGAAGTACATTGAAAAGACCCTGAGTGAACTGGTCAAGAGGATCCATTTTGGTCTCTTTGGCCACCTTCTTTCTCTATTAAAATTCCAGCCATGGCAATAGCATCATCAACACATGTTCCTCCTTAACATGATGAAATTGCCTTTCATGCAAGTGAATATTTTCCCAACCTTTCTCACTAAAGGGCGACCCAAACTCTCATCAGCCATGCCTCCATCTTTGGGTTATGTACAGTACATTGTATGAGGTCCGAATGTGATTTCCTTGTGGAATGGTCACCTATAAGTTAATATATTAATGTATGTTATTTGTCCTTAGTGCATTCAATAAACAATCTCAAATAGGAGTAGGATGACTTCAGTGAAAGTTTTTGCTCTAAAAATGGGAGAATAGGAGACACAGCACACAGCAGAGAGCAGAGACTCCCTTTACTAGCAACAGAATAAATTCCTTGTTAAACCCAGCCGGCAGCACCTGGTTCTGCTGTTGAGTGACATTCCCTTCCTCACCTGCTGTCCTTTATGGTTCCTTCCTTTACCTTCTGGGGATTCTTCCCTTTTAGTTATGCTCTGTGGCCAACTGAGGCAGATGTTGGCACTGCATCCTCTTTGTAGCTGCTGAGATTTTACAGCTCATTTTCTGGCTCTGGATTCGGGGGCTTGCGGGTTGCTTTAGGGTTAAATAGCCCAGGCTATTGCTGGCCAGTCTTGGAGTTTCTTGGGCAAAAGATTGCTTCAAAATTGAACTGCAATTTTGGTCAGGTTCATG
This sequence comes from Bos indicus, assembly GCF_029378745.1. Taxonomy (NCBI): domain Eukaryota; kingdom Metazoa; phylum Chordata; class Mammalia; order Artiodactyla; family Bovidae; genus Bos; species Bos indicus. Next base: position 63,773,857 of record NC_091765.1, on the reverse strand, counting down.
AGTGAATTAAGAGCAACAGAAATCTTGTGCCATGTCATTTTTAGGCCTGAAGACTAATTTTTGACCTGTGCGAATCACTCACTTCCCCCTCTCTTAAATTGATGGTCTAGCGAATGGTGCCATCTTTGTCAGCGGGGCAGTCACCCTTATATGAAAGAGTAGTACTCCTGCTAAGGTCTATGTAGTCAAGGTATGGTTTTTCCAGTAGTCATGTATGGATGTGAAAGTTGGACTATAAAGAAAGCTGCGCACCAAAGAATTGATGCTTTTGAACTGTGGTGTTGGAGAAGACTCCTTGGACTGCAAGGAGATCCAACCAGTCCATCCTAAAGGAGATCAGTCCTGGGTGTTCCTTGGAAGGACTGATTTTGAAGCTGAAACTCCAATACTTTGGCCACCTGATGAGAAGAGCTGACTCATTGGAAATGACCCTGATGCTGGGAAAGATTGAGGGCAGGAGGAGAGGGGGATGACAGAGGATGAGATGGTTGGATGGCATGGGTTTGAGTGTACTCCGGGAGTTGGTGATGGACAGGGAGGCCTGGCGTGCTGCGGTTCATGGGGCCGCAAAGAATTGGACACGACTGAGTGACTGAACTGAACTGAACTATTACAGCAAGAACCACATTCTCTATTCTAAATCATACTCATCAGCTCCCTAAAAACAAATGCACTCATTAATTTGAGGTGAAAGGGATCTATTAAGGATATACATATCTCATAGAAACATAGGAAGGGTGGAAGAAATAAATCTCAGGAAGGAAGACTTTAAGTCACTCTGGAGAACTGGCCACCTATGTGGCTGCTGCCTTTGCCACAATCAGGGAACTGAGAGTAAGAATCTGCCTGCATAGCTGCAGACAACTTCCCCTGCAAAACGGTGATGCCCTGCTCCCTGCCTCCTCTGCATTCTGAATGAAAGTCTATAGGAGGACGACTGATTCAGGCAACAGGGATTAGATCTGGAATCCCATCTGAGTGAAATCAGGAAATTCCATGGTTTTCATCTATCTAGCCTTTTCCTGCTAGTGTACAGCAGATCCATCCATATTTTGTACAACCTGTGCCTCACCTAACTTTAAGAAGCACATATGAAAGACAATACTTTTTCTCTTTGTCAAAATGCCTGCAAATATATACATGTTCATCTTATCTCTGCAAAGACATCATTGCATAACTCCCCTTATGGGAGTTCTTTTATATACTAAGTATGTATGATAGAAATGAGACTAGTAATCATAAGTTATCAATGAGGAACAGGTATAGGAATATTGGATAATAAAAAAAATACCCAAGGAAAAGATATGTGTGTGTGTGTGTGTGTGTGTGTACATACATATAGTGTATATGTGTATATATGTGCATATGTGTATATATATATAGTAGAAGTATGTAGTTTCAAAATATGCATGTTAGAGTCTAGGATAAATGAAAATATGCTAAATTTTTAGACATCTACCATTTAGTAATGTTGACATGTGTATGGATTCTGGCAAAGATTAGAGAAAATCAGAGGATCTTGGCTGACCTTTTGCTTCTATCACTTGTTAGTTATTGATTGCATAAAAATCACTTAAATACTTTGAGATTATTTTCCCATCTCTCATTGAGGAATGGTTTGAGCATAGATGAGATGATACATATCAAGTGTTTTTAGCACCTCAGTTAAATTACCCTATATAAACTGAGCCAGTAGTAACAACATATAGATTGCTTTGAGGTAAACTATGAGAAAGAAGCTGGTAAAGGCACTATCTCATTTTCTACATCAGGTACAATGCAAGCTGAGGGTTCTACCCTAGCTACTTGCCAGATGAATAACTTTTGCCTGGTGTCGGAATGTAAATTTAAGTCACTGAAGTGCAAGATCTAGGGCGGATGTAAAAAAAGTTCTAGCAACAGTAATGCCTGTACAATGTAATAGATAATCTTTCAAAAGCCCATGAGTGATGGGAATTACTAGGTAACTTTAAATTGCCAGAGAAATTAACTGTTAAACCTGATGCAGATTTTTTTTGGCCCATCAAGTTAAGGGGATAATTTCACATTAAATCTATTTTCCTTTCCTTATGAAATGAAGCCTCACACTGTTTGACACTGTTGTTAAGAGTAGTATATAGTAGTTTGGTTTCTTAAATGAAATTAAAACTGGTGATTTCTTTAGTTAGAGAGGGTGATTTTTTAAATTAGACTTATTTTCCACACTTTACTTAGTGAAGTCTCACACTGTGTGTGGCACCAAATTATCACTTAGCAAATGTTTGTTGATATAGTTAGGGAAGCTGTGTAATGGGTGAGTTATTGTTTTAGTCGCTCAGTTGCGTCTGACTCTGCGAACCCATGGACTGTGTAGCCCATTAGGCCGCTCTGTCCATGGGATTTTCCAGGCAAGAGTACTGAAGTGGGTTGGGTGAGTAGACACATACTAAAACTGGTCTTAAGGAGGAGGGCTCTGGAGTAAACTAGAGCTGCGTTCATATTCTAACTCTTTTCATTAATGACTGTGTGACTCTGGGTAAGTCTTTTTTGTATCCAAACCATGGTTTCCTCTTTTGTAAATTGTTAGAATAATAGTACATATTTCAGAGGGTGCTTTGGGAATTAAATTGTGTGATGCAAATAAAACACGTGGCATAGCATCTTATTTGAAGTCAAGGTTATTGGTTATTTAAAGTGTACTGTATTGCTTATTATTTATAAATAACAGTGACAATACAGAGGGAGTGGCTATTACCTGAACTCAGTGGGGGGCAGGGGGTTGGTTCAGGAAAGGCATTTGAGAAAAGATAGCATTGAAAAGTATTTGCTGAACAGTGTGCATCCATGTGAGAGCCTGGGGGCTTTGTTAGGTAGACATGAAGTATTAGAGAATAGGTTTATCTGGCTGGATATCAAGAAACATGTTGGAAAAATTTGGAAATCTAGGCAGTGGAAGGATGTTGCTGTGCACTTTATGTTAGCCAAAGGATATTAAACCAGTAAAGGACATGGCTAAATATGCATTTTCAAGAAGCAGCTACGGCAGCAGAGTGAGACATAGAATCGGGGAAATTGAAGTTACTTGGTTAGTTAGTGGTTATGGTAAAGGTTCAGGCTAGAGGTAAACTGATGTGCTCCAGTACAGTTGGGGAGTAAAAGATGCATTCTATTGTATGGAGGTAGCATAGTCAATTGAACTTTGGGCTAAAGCAAAGAGCTAAAGCATCTGGCAGTTTTCCAATGATTCATTTATCCCCTTTACCAGGAGGATGCCTTGGGAGAAAGAAAAGAAGGCAGATGACTTTGTTTGACCTCTTTGTCAACTGGCTCTCGAAGTAAATACATGAGTGATCTTTCTAGGAAGAAAAGATATCTAGTAAATGCCTTTACCAAATGACCCTAAGAATGACTTACAGTGAATAAGTACAAAGTCTATATAGGGCATGGATCCCTGGAGGATACCAAATGGGCTATTCATTTTTCTGAGTATATAAAATATGGAAGATTTATATGTCCTTGTTTGTGGGGAACCCCATAAAACTTCCCTTAAATTCCTCATTGATCATTCTGGGCCTGAGAGTGACTGTTCTGTGTGGGAAGGAAGGAATGAAGGAGTCATTTAGGATGTCCCAGACCACTCTTGGTTTCTTCTCTGCCTCTCTGGTTCTTTAAATTGTTAGTAAAATTTAATACTCTGATCTGTTTTATGGGCATCCACTGTGATCATTTGATTGTGTGTCTTTGTTCAAATGTTTTGACCTGTTGGATGTAGGGAAGAGGGACAAAGACATGTAGGGAATGACTCCAGTTGGTGATGGCCATGACTGAGATAGCGCATACTGGAGGAGTGAGGCCCATCCTGAAGAAGAAGATGATCAGACCAGCTTTAGACCTGTTACATTTAAGGTATCTGTAATTTGCAAGTGGAAGTATCTCAGAAAGCAGGTACTAGAGATTAGATAAATGATCAGTTAATTTGGAGAGGAAGAGAACTGTGCTGAGGCTGTTGAAGGAGTAGGTTGATAAAGAGGGGCCTGTGAACAACATTGTGAAAGGCCAGGGGAACAGTGGAAGTTTCAAGAGAGAGAGGTGGTCGTGGAGTCTGTGGAAAAACAAGTTTTAAGCACAAAAAAATTGAGTTAAAAATTTTTTTTTTGTTTATTTTATGGTCACACTGGGTCTTCATTGCTGTGCATGGGCTTTCTCTAGTTGTGGGGAGTGTTGTCTACTCTTTGTTGTGGTGCACGGGGCTTCTCATTGCCGTGGCTTCTCTTGTTGCAGAGCACTTATCCTAGGGTGTATGGCCTTCAGTAAGAGTGCTGTGTGGGCTCAGTAGTTGTGCTCATGGGCTTAGTTGCTCCATGACATGTGGAATCTTCCCTGACCAGGGATCGAACTCACGTGCCCTGCATTGGCGGGCAGATTCTTATTTGCTGTATCACTAGGGAATGAGTTTTTAAACAGAACGGTATAAATGCTTCAGAGGGTTGACCGTTTATTAAGACTGAAAACATCAATTAGATTTACCGAATTAGGAGCTCATTAGTGATTTTAAAGATAATTAAAGAAAATTATAAATCACAGTGGTAGCAAATTGCATGTTGGGGATGGGCTCTGATGTGCATGCAGAAGTAGAAAGGGTAGATAATGGGATTCATCCAGGCTTGTGGATTCTTAGTGTGGGTGCTCTGAAGAACAGAGCAGAGCTAGTGAACGATGCTGATAAATGAGTAGTTGATGCAACTAGTTGCTTCCTTCAGGATGCATAAAGAAATCAGTAAAGCTGTGATAATCTCAGGAACTTGTAATGCACCTGGGATGTTGCTTAAACTAGAGTATTTGTTTCCTACTGAGTTAGAATCTCTGGGAAGTGGTGCCTGAGAATATTCCTACCAGATTCATGTTTAAGAACTTTCCTAACTATAAAAATGTGGGTACTGAGAAAAAGGATGGTCTTGCTAAAATAATAAATTAAAAAATAGGACATAGATCTGTGTCATAGAATGCTGATAATTATATTAAAAAAAGATACAAGTCAGTGTTAAGGCATTTAAAAGCCTAGAAGGAAATGCCCTTAGTTATTACTAGGTTTTAGGATTTTTAAATAACTTTTAATTTTGTAAACTATTTACTTTCAGCTTATATTTTTATAATTTAAAATAAATCGAAGTTATTAAAATTGGTAGCTAATAAATATTTCTAAGTACTAGATTATAGATACAGATATGATACTGTCTTAAAATGTTTTTAATAAAGATAGAAGGAAGAAAGAACATTAAAAGCATTTTATATCTGAATAAGGGAAATAGAGGGATAGATAGCTGAGAGGAACATGGAGTAAAAGCAGAACTTTGTGTGTGAAAAACAAATTCCATGTAAGACATGATTTTGCTGAGAGTGGCTCACCCTCTAACATGTAAAGGCCATAAATGTTCAGACTCTCAGGTTTTAATCTACCCATTGTTTTAATCAAGACCTAAACTGTTCAGTTCAGTTCAGTCGCTCAGTTGTGTCCAACTCTTTGTGACCCCACAGACTGCAGCATGCCAGGCTCACCTGTCCTTCACTATCTCTCAGAGCTTGCTCAAACTCGTGTCCATTGAGTCAGTGATACCATCGAACCATCCCACCCTCTGTTGCCCCCTTCTCCTCCTGAATCAGAACAGTGATGTAGAAGGAACATCACCCTGAAAGAAGCCTGAGGTCATGAATCCAGCTGAGTTTGGAAAATCTCGAAGGTGATATGAGAGAAATTGCTGAAATCTGCCATAGGTTCCTAGTCACCTGGGTGTATATCTGTCAAAGGGTATTCTGAAAAATATTGAGTATTGAAGGGCAGAATATTCCTTGGGAGACTTAAACTAAGGATTTTTTTTTTTTGTATTAGACTTTTGACAAAGCTGGTAGTGTACAGTGTATTGTCAGAGCCAAGTGACTGTGTCAAATTCATAAATGTTTATTGAGTAATTTTTATAAGCTAGACTCTCTAATGGAGAAGGTAATGGCAATCCATTCCAGTATTCTTGCCTGGAGAATTTCATGGACAGAGGAGTAACAGTCCATGAGATCGCAAAGAGTCAGACATGACTGAGCTACTAATACAAGACTCTCTAAAGAAGGATATCAAAATGGGTATATCGTATATATCATCCTTAACCTCAGGAAGTGGATAATAATAGGTGGTAGTTTTATACAAGACCAATTAGATCTTTATCCTGAAGAAAATGGCAAATATTAAAGGTATGGTAGCAAAAGAATTGGAGAAGGCAATGGCACCCCATTCCAGTACTCTTGCCTGGAGAATCCCAGGGACGGGGCAGCCTAGCAGGCTGCCGCCGTCTATGGGGTCGCACAGAGTCGGACACGACTGAAGCGACTTAGCAGCAGTAGCAAAAGAATGCATGAAGGGAGTAAATTACAGCAAAAAGCGCCTTTGGGCGGCAATTGTGAGAGTCCAGGCATGACATGGGTTGAGCTTGAACTGAGCTGATGGTAATGAAATGGAAAAGAGGGGGTGGATATGGAAAACATTGTTCAGAAATCTTTTCTAGGGCTGTGGATTGAGTCCAAGGTAGGTAGGTAGGTAGAATCAAAGGTGGCTTTAATGCTTCCATGTTTGGTACCTAGAAGAACTCACAGGAATATGGAGGCCTAGAGGAAGGACTGATTTAGGGGCAGGAGGAAAGTAATGAGTCTAGTTTAGTTTAATCAAGTTGGTCATTATAGTCTAATAGTATCTGTAAGAGTTTGAACTTAATCATATTGAATTTTAATATACCCTTTCATTTGGTTAATATTTATTTTGGCATTTGCACTATTTACAATTGAATAGGCCTATAATTTTTTTGCATAATCTTTAATTTTGTAATAAAGATTACATTAGCTGCATAACATGGACACCTTTCTCTCTTTCTACTTTTTCTTAAAAGGTAAGAATTATCTGTTCCTTGATAATTTGGTGAAGTGCACCTAAGAATCAGCAAGACCAGGGGATTTTTTTTCAGAGGAGGAGACTTTGCTTTTTAAATTTATTTAATATGATCAATCTATTGGAAGTTTTTTGTTTCCTTTTATACTAATTTTACATTTTGTATTTTCCCAGAAATAAACATTTTATTTAGGTTTGCAGATTTAGTATCATATGGGTGCTCAGAATATTCTTTTACCACTTTAATATCTTTTTGTGTTTATACTTATTCCTTCCTCACTTATGTTTTTTATTTATATCTTCTTTCTCTCCCTCTCTCACCCCTCCTCTCTCCCAGAACTAATTGCCAGAGTCTGTTTATCTATTAATCTCCTAAAAGCTTTTACTTTTTTATTTTTCCTCATTTTTTCGGTGGATTTTTTTCCTCCATGTCTTGATTTTTGTTAGTATCTTTATTATTGTCTTCCTCCTTCATTCTCTAGGTTTGCTATGCTGTTCTTTTTCCCACTTTCCAAGTTAAAAGATTGGGTGTCATTTTTTTCCCAACACTTTTTGTTTGTTGATGAATGTACTTAAAATAACTTTCCCTTTACAAGTGTCATATTAGTGTTGATATGCCTCATTCAGTTTATATTATTTCATTTCTCCTTTCTGTTTTAGTATATGTTATCAAGTAGTATTTTACTTGGTACTTGACATATATTTTCAGTTCCTCTTTTTTATTGGTTGCTTATATTGCTTTGGGTCAGATAACTTCGATATAGATATATTTTTACCCTGTCTGGCAAATAGTGTACGAGAGGCAGTGGTTCTTTTAAAACAATATTTAGAAGAGGAAAGAGTGGGGTCCTTCCTAAAATTATCCTCTGACTCTGTGCTTAGCTACATGGTGTTATAATCGCACAGTAGTTTTCTCAGTGTTTTTATGTTGGTTCCTCAGGTCTGTGGTTCCTTCTGTGTTTTGTCCTAAAAGGATGCATTTTTTGGGAAAGAAACAGCAACCTGTGCTAGGCTGCCGTCTTTTCAGGAACCAGGAGAAGATAGTCATATTTTCTATTCATTGACAGTTTCAGCATTCAGTGACTATGATTTGTTGTTGTTGTTCAGTCGCTCAGTTGTGTCCAACTCTTTGCAAACCCCATGGACTGCAACATGCCAGGCTTCCCTTTCCATCAACCATCTCCCAGGGCTTGCTGTCCATTGAGTCGGTGATGCCATCTAATCATCTCGTCCTCTGTTGTCCCCTTCTCCTCCTACCTTCAATGTTTCCCAGCATCAGGTTCTTTTCCAATGAGTTGGCTGTTCGCATTAGGTGGCCAAAGTATTGGAGCTTCAGCTTCAGCATTAGTCCTTCCAATGAATATTCAGGGTTGATTTCCTTTTGGATTGACTGGATTGATCTCCTTGCTGTCCAAGGGACTCTCAAGAGTCTTCTCCAACACCACAGTTTGAAAGCATCAATTCTTTGGGGCTTAGCTTTCTTTATGGACCAATTATCGCATTCATACATGACCACTGGAAAAACCATAGCCTTGACTAGAAAGATCTTTGTTGGCAAAGTAATGTCTCTGCTTTTTAATATGCTGTCCTGGTTGGTCGTAGCTTTTCTTCCAGGGAGAAAGCATCTTTTAATTTCATGGCTGCAGTCACCATCTGCAGTGATTTTGGAGCTCAGGAAAAGAAAGTGTCACTGTTTCCATTGTTTCCCCGTCTATTTGCCATGAGATGCCATGATCTTTGTTTTTTGAATGCTCAGTTTTAAGCCAGCTTTTTCACTCTGATCTTTCACCTTCATCAAACAGCTGTTTAGTTCTTCTTCACTTTCTGCCATAGGGTGGTGTCATCTGCATAGATGAGGTTATTGATATTTCTCCTGGCAATCTTGATTCCAGCTTGTGTTTCATCCAGCCTGGCATTTCATATGTACTCTGCATAAAAGTTCAATAAGCAATGCTTATAAATTATTTAACTATTGATTAAGCAATGATAATGTCCAGAATAGTTCTAGGTGCTGAGGATTAAATGGTGAAAATCCATGCTAAACCTCTTAGTGTGTTTTACTTTCCTTTCACTGATAAAACCTTTTCGTTTCCAAGCCAAAATGAAATATCACTGTATATTTATGAATGCAAAACTAAGGGTTGGCCAGACCTAATGTAAACATGAATATGTGATTGTTACCATCCAGAGGAGCAGAAGATTGGCTGGGTGCAGTATTTGCTCCATTTCCTTTTGTTCTTTCAGAGGCAGATAGACCCAAACTAGTAAATCACCTTTAATTGTGGAACTACTCTATAATAAATAGGATTTTTTATTCTATTTTAAACACTTCTTAAAAATCGAAATGTTTAGGCTATTGGGTGTATTCATTTCTAGAGCTGCCATAACAGAGTACCACAGATTGGGTGGCTTAAAAAACAGAAATTTATTTTCATTTCTGGCGATGAGAAGTCTGAGATCAAGGTATTGGCTGGGATCATTGAGATCACTGATTTCTTCCAAGGCTTTTCTCCTTGGCTTTAGATGGCTGTCTTCTGTTTATCCATATGGTCTTCCCTCTAGTATGTCTGCATCCTAATCCCCTCTTCTAATAAGGACACTGGTCATATCAGATTAGGGGCCACCCTATTTATTTATTCAACTTTATCTCTTTAAAAACCTTATATCTCCAATATAGTCACATTGTAAGGTATTAGGAGTTAGGATTTTGTCATATGAATTTTGGAGAGATACAATTCAGTCTATAACAATGGACTAAAAAGAGAGTAACAATGAAATGTTTCTTAATATTATTATAACAGATGTTATGGTAGATGCTCTCTATGATTAAATTAGCAAAAGTAGATATCATTTCCATAGCTTAATTTGGGGGGTGACTTTTTGGAGTATTTTAAATAATATGACTATGTGTTTAGTTAGCTTTTCAAGGCTAAAGTTAGAAGCAATTACTAAATTTATTTTTGGTGGACAAACCTGAATTATAGAGGAACAGCCTCACACAATTATATCAAAAATTGTTTTCAATTGACATTTCCCAAACAGTATTTAAGATGTCTTTTACTTTTTGTAAAAAGTATTATTCTGCTCCAGATTTCTCATTCTTTTATACTAACTTTTGCTTGTAATTAGAGGCAAAATATATTGACATGAAAGGGAGAATAGCTATATATGTGTGTAGGTGGGAGTCTATCTAATTATGTAGAAAAGCAGAGTCATATAGTGGAAAGAACCCTGAGAATGATGGGCTGGGAGTGGGGACATTTAGGTAAGACTCTAATAGCTGCTACTACCTGTTGAGACAAATATAGGTAAGTAGTTAGGCTGGTGAATGACCAGGGTACGTGTTGGGGAAGATGGTGGGGAACCCAGAAGAGTCTCTTTAAGGCCATAGGTATGTCTTTAGAAAAGATTGGCTAGCCCATATTGTTTAATACTATTTATCTGGCTATGAAGGGAAGACAGTGGTTATTGTGTAAAATCAAACTGGAACCCATTTGGCTGGTTCAGAAATGGATTGTGATAGAGAAAACCTATAGAAACTGTCTACTTAGTGCTACTTTTTTTGGATATAGTTCAGTATGACATTATGATATCACTTATATATTGTTTTAACCATCAGCATCAGAAATCGTGCAAGCTCTCTCTGAGTGAATTTTACTATTAAGTCAAGTCACAATGATTATTCAGAAGTCTCACTAATATGTATGGAAGAAATTAAAACTTTCTTTAGGGTAAAAACTTAAGAATGTATAGAAGGTGTATGGATATGCTGATTACAGGATTCTTTATGTTGTAAGCAGCTCACCTGTTCATATCTAGTGGGATTAAAAGGCTTATAATTTCTCCATTATTGTTGATTTATATAAATAATAACTCATGGTACATTTATTACTTACTTGTTTTCCCTGCTAACTTTCTACCCTCCATTTGTCTAAAGAATTCTTGCTTTTGCCTTTAAAGGGAGATGAAGTTCATCGTCTCTTGTGGATCATTCTCAAGAACTTTTTCCAGCTTAAATTAACAGAGGAATTGGGTCACTTTTTATTGAGCAGACAGACTGTAGACGTTCTCTGGAATCACAGCTGTGTCAATTAATGAACTGCAGAGAAGCTCTTGTTTCACTGATGTCTTGACAATTCACAAAATAATTAACAGAATAGCTGTTTTACTAATGGAATATTCTGTGTCCAGAGTGTTGAAATTACTTATTTCAAAAATTGCTGAAGAGTGGAAAGACATGTACCCTGCACTGTGTAATGGTAGTCACTGAAGAAACAGTGTAAGTGTGCCAGCTTTACTAATTCAGGTTAGGGTTTTGCAACTTCAGTACTTTTGACATTTGGGTCCAATAATTCTTGTGTAGGCTGTTTAGTAGTGTTGCCTGTCTCTATCTAATAGATGTTACCAGCATACCCTATTGTTCCACTCTCCCAGTTGTGACTGTTAAAAATGTCCTCAGATACTGCCAAATGTCCTTGGGGGCAAACTGCTCTAATTGAGAACCACTGACTTAGATCAGTGTTAAAATTTACCCTGGAAACTGAAGCAGGCAAATTTCTGGTTGGTGAAATAGTGAGTAGTGGAAGGGTCGGTCTCTTTCCTGGTCAGAAACACCACCACCAGCACCAACATCACTATGCCTTTGGGCTGAAGTAATAGACTTTATTTTTTTGGGCTCCAAAATCACTGCAGATGGTGACTGCAGCCATGAAATTAAAAGACGCTTACTCCTTGGAAGGAAAGTTATGACCAACCTAGATAGCATATTCAGAAGCAGAGACATTACTTTGTCAACAAAGGTCCGTCTAGTCAAGGCTATGGTTTTTCCAGATGACAGAGGATGAGATGGCTGGGTGGCATCACTGACTCGATAGACTTGAGTTTGAGTGAACTCTGGGAGTCAGTGATGGACAGGGAGGCCTGGCATGCTGCAATTCATGGGCTTGCAAAGAGTCGGACACGCCTGAGTGACTGAACTGAACTGAACTGAATAGAAAGGAATATTTGCTGGATATAAACCAAGTACCAGGGACCATGTACTTGGTTTATAAACTCCACTTGGTTTATAAAGGCTCTTTACGGAGAAGGCAATGGCACCCCACTCCAGTACTCTTGCCTGGAAAATCCCATGGATGGAGGAGCCTGGTGGGCTGCAATCCATGGGGTTGCTAAGAGTCGGACACGAGTGAGCAACTTCACTTTCACTTTTCACTTTGATGCACTGGAGAAGGAAATGGCAGCCCACTCCAGTGTTCTTGCCTGGAGAATCCCAGGGACGGGGGAGCCTGGTGGGCTGCCGTCTCTGGGGTCGCACAGAGTTGGACACGACTGAAGCAACTTAGCAGCAGCAGCAGCAGCAGCAGGCTTTTTATGTTATTTCATTTAATCCTCCTCATAGCCTTGTGAAGAGAATGTTGTTGTTTTCATTTTAATCCCCTGCAAATTGAGGCTCAGCATGATTTAGCCTCCTACCCAGGGATAAGCACCTGATAGGTGATACAGTTAGGATGAATCCTAGCCAGATCCAACTCCAAATAAAATTTAGGAGGGAGCTCCTTTAAACAATATCTATTCTCCAAAGTATTTGAATACAGGTTCTTGGTTATGAGGTTGGTCCTGTCTCTTCACCTCCTTCCTACATATCCAGATTGAAAATCACACTGATTAATACATATCAAAGGTGCTCCCTCTAACAATTGATAATGGAGAAAAGAATCTTGTATTACAAGCACATTAAATCCTAAAATATAAGACCTTCTTTCCAATAACAAAGTTTGATAGATTTAAATTTAATATTTTTTTTATTGTTTTCTTGGAGAGAGGAGTTTGACCAGCAACCAAATGGCTAATAAGTAGACAGAAAAACCAAGGAGGGGTAAAATTCTAAGTTAAAGATGTGAATGCCAAGTTTGAGGTTTTTATTTTATCACTAAGGAACACAGTGTATTGCATTAGGCATAGACATTTTAGAAAGATATTGCTAAGTAACAAAAATAAGAATGAATGGCACATATTTTAGGAACAGTTAATTAATGCCCATGCTCAGATTATGTAATTGCTGTTAAGCACAGAATAATTTATATAAAGAAAAAAAGAGGATCCATAGTTAAAATTGGAAACCATAAACATTATTATGAATAAGTCTTTGTAACTTTTTTCCATATTATAAGAATTCTGGGCTTTCTCCCAATAGTAGCTACATCAAATATTGAAACATCTGAAACAGATGTTGCATGTTTTTTCCCCATAATTTCCTAGGATTTTATCTATTCCAAATGCTAGGTAGGGATAAGGGAGTCATATGACATCTCTATCATGAATATGTTGTGATTAAACTTTTGTGAATCTCCTTGGAGAGGTGCTCTCCAAAGTCTTATCTTGAGAAATTTGTTCTGTTCTTTGGAAGGCAATATATATTATGTGTTATACTTAGGAAATACTATAAAACCACAAGATATGAAAAAACACTTGCTTTCAGGAAAATTCACTTATGTTTTATCCGTAGTCTGAGTTAACAAAACAATAAAATGAAAAAAAAAAAAAGAAACCAATTTTAAAAACACCTTCAGGAAGCAATTCTCTAAGTTCTTTGCCTTTCTCTTGGAAATTCACTGCCTATCATTTTCCCCCCACCTTCTCCTAAAAAACAGCTTATATTTGTCTCTGATTCATCCTAGGGACTGAAGACCATTAACCCTGCTCTATTTTAAACTATTTTAACTTACAATTCCTTTATAGCCTTCATTTTCTCACTTTTAATTAGTGCCCTAAGGGCTTCCGTCATAGCTCAGTTGGTAAAGAATCTGCCTGTAATGCAGGAGACCATGGTTCAATTCCTGGGTCAGGAAGATCCACTGGAGAAAGGATAGGCTACCCACTCCAGTATTCTTGGGCTTCCCTTGTGGCTCAGCTGATAAAGAATCCGCCTGCAATGCAGGAGACCTGGGTTTGATCCCTGGGTTGGGAAGATCCCCTGGAGAAGGGAAAGGCTACCCACTCCAGTATTCTGGCCCGGAGAATTCCAGGGACTATAGAGTTCATGGAGTCGCAAAGAATCGGACACAACTGAGCAACTTTCACTTCACTTCAAAGTGAAAGTGAAAACATTAGTTGCTCAGTCATGTCCAACTCTTTGTGACCCCACAGACTGTAGCCCACCAGGCACCTCTGTCCATGGAATTCTCCATGGACAAGGACACTGGAGTATCCAAGCAAGGATATTGGAGTGACTAGCCATTTCCTTCTCCAGGGCATCTTCTGACCCAGGGATCGAATCTGGGTCTCCTGCATTGCAGGCAAATTCTTTACCATCTGAGCCACCAATTATAATTCCTTTAGAGCCTTCATTTTCTGACTTCTTTTAATTAGTTTCCCGACAGTTTTATCATTTTTCCTTACAACTCTAAAATATTATCTGAATTGTTAGTTTTATGTCATGAGAGAGACTTTCTCAGGATTTTCCTGATATTTTCTCTGAACACCTGGGAGAGAAGCCTGGGAAGAGGATGTGAATGCTCTGTATCTGTGGCTCCCAGGGACTTTACTTTCTTGCCAAGGCACACTCAGTCTCAAGCAATAGACCACACATCCAGCCCAGGAGAAACAAACCATAGCCCCGGTGATTTTTTTTTTTTTTTTTTTGGAAATAAGCATCCCTGTGATTGGGACACCTTCATGCTCATTCATTTACCAATTAGCTATGTCTGTTTTTAACATAGCTGAGAAGTTGTGACCCAGTTTTGTGATTTCCAAAGCTGAAAATATTTGCTATCTGGCCCCGTGAAGAAAGTTTGCCAACCTTGATCTCTTCTTATCAGTGTCCAGTTATACCTCAGTCAATTAAATTGCTGCTTATCTCTCATCTTTTCTTGCAAGCACCTGACTCTCCTCATATTTTGGCCCCCTTGGTTGCCCTGTGACCTTAGCAATTCAGTTAAGTTCAAGTTGTCAACTTGCTTATATATTGAATCCTAATGCCCAATGTGATGATATTGGGAGGTGGGGCACTTGGGAGGTGATAAGGTGATGAAGGTGGAGTTCTTATGAATTAGATTATTGTTCTTATAAAAGAGACCTCAGGGGGCTTCAGCACCCCCTCTAGCGTGTGAAAACACAGTGATATCTATGAAGCAGAAGCAGATCTTTATCAGACACTGAATCTGTCAGCACCTTAATCTTGGACTTCTCAGCCTCCAGACCTGCATGAAATAAATTTCTGTTGGTTACAAGCTACCCAGGCTATGGTATTCCATTGGTGGTGATGATTTAGTTGCTAAGTTGTGTCCAACTCTTGGTGATTCATGGACTATAGCCCACCAGGCTCCTCTATCCATGGGATTTTCCAGGCAAGAATATGGAGTGGATTGCTGTTTCCTTCTCCAGGAAATCTTCCCAACCCAGAAATTGAACCACATCTCCTGCATTGCAGGCAGATTCTTTGCCAACATTATTGCAGCCCAACTGAACTAAGACATCCATCAGTCAGTTCAGTCGCTTAGTCATGTCCAGCTCTTTGCGACCCCATGGACTGCAGCACGCCAGGTTTCCCTGACTATCACCAACTCCTGGAGCTTACTGAAACTGAGTAAGTGTTGGTGATCAGTGGTGATCAATGGTGATGCCGTCCAACCATCTCATTCTCCATCGTCCCCTTCTTCTCCTGCCTTCAATCTTTCTCAGCATCAAGGTCTTTTCCAAGGAGTCAGTTCTTTGCATCAGGTGGCCAAAGTATTGGAGTTCCAGCTTGAGCATCAGTCCTTCTAATGAATATTCAGGACTGATCTCCTTTAGGATGGACTGGTTGGATCTTCTTGCTGTTCAAGGGACTCTCAAGAGTCTTCTCCAACACCACAGTTCAAAAACATCAATTCTTTGGCAGTCAGCTTTCTTTATAGTCCAACTCTCACATCCATACATGACTACTGGAAAAACCATAGCCTTGACTAGATGGACCTTTGTTGGCAAAGTAATGTCTCTGCTTTTTAATATGCTGTCTAGCTTGGTCATAGCTTTTCTTCCAAGGAACTCTTTTAATTTCATGGCTGTAGTCACCATCTGCAGTGATTTTGGAGCCCCCCAAAATAAAGTCACTGTTTCTATTGTTTCCCCATCTATTTGCCATGAAGTGATAGGACCAGATGCCATGATCATAGTATCATCTTTTAGTTAACACTGGGGGGTGAGAGTTTTTTAATTCCCTAATCTTCAAGTGATGCCTGAAACTCACCATTCTTCCTCCCTTCCCTTTTTCCCCCACTTACAATTTATCTACTAAAAAACCTGGGTAATTTGGTAGATTTTCCCACAGTCTATCATTTTTGTGTAGCTTTAAATGATCTGGTGCCTTGCCTTCTGATATTTCCTGGTTTGGTGCCCAAACTGTCTTTTCTGAGTTTTCTCATTTTATCCCTGCTCTTGTCTCTCTTCTGCTGTATTGTGATGCCATTCCCCGTAGTTTCTCCTCGGTTTGTAGTCCTGCTCAAGAAGGCAGCTTGATTGTTTAGAAGTCATATGCACTAAGCTATTCCAGCTCCTTTCTCCCTCACCATGGGACACTATTGGAGTGGGGAAGCCCCCTTCCTTCAGTTGCAGGTCTTAAAACATGCCAGTAGCACTTTTAGGTGACTACCTGGTGGTTACTTTGGGGTTGTTTTGTTCTCACGTCTTCAGTGGCTCTGTTGATTCTCTCTGTTCCTTTCACAAAATGATGATACCAAAAAGGTCTTGTGGCTGTTAGTGGTTTGAAACTATCCACTTATATTCTGAGGCTTTGCAGAGCATCTTGTCACCTATCTTTGTTAAATGTTGTCCAAGGTTCTTAGATTTGCAATGTAATGACTTTCTATGTTTTTATATGGATATTCAGAAGATGCAAAATTATGTTTCCACAGCTGCCATCATTTCCCCAGAATTCCTAATTCATTTTTTTTTGATTAGTTAAGTTTATTTGAATGTAGTATGTTAGAATATTTGAGAATAATGTTAATAAAATAATTTGAGTTTTTATTAAACACAGCCACATTTGGGTATATGCAAGGTGGTTGTCAGGTGAACAAACTGGTAAAGTGTGCATTTAAAAATTATAGTAATAATTACTCTCTTTTGATCATTTTCTGTGTGCATTGTCTTACTTAACCTTAGGTGATACATAGTATTTGCTTTTTACCGTTTTACAGATGAGGAAACTGAGCTTGAAGAGGTTAAGTATGACTGGCACAAGGTAACACACCTGTAGTTGGGGAACTGTAATTCTAACAAAGGCCTGTCTGAGCCCACAGACCGTGCCTTGACCACAGTAATGCACTTGCAGTTGTTGAGCAATGTCTGTTTTATTCTTTCCTCTTCTCTCCATTTCCTGACCCACTGCCTTAATCTTCTCTAAAAGCTTCTAAAAATAATCCCCTGATCCAGCTTCCTTCTTGCCTGCTGACATCAGTCTGATGCTTTGCTTAACCGTAAGAATCCAAAACAAATAATGTTGAACCATTTATTATAAGTTCTAATTGGTCAGAAAGATATATGAATGGATAATGTTACAGTTCATATTTTATTGCCACTAAAATTTCAACTATTCCACCATTGGTTCTTCTTATTTTTTGCTCTGTTTCCAATGACTGCCTATTACAGATTCTGTGTACTAGCCACATCAATCTGTTCACTCTCTGTAGTGCTACCAATTAGTTTCACCCTTGTGCTTGCTCACACTGCTGCCATCTCTTCATGAATGTCCTCTGTCCATTGCCTTCCTTTACAGGCAGATGCTTTAGTGGCCTGCTCTATGAAGCTTTCTGCAGTTTCTACCAATATGAGGGCAGAATTTATAATGGTTCCTTAATGGTCTTCATAGGCTTCCATGGTGGCTCAGTGATAAAGAATCTGTCTGCCAAGTAGGAAACATGGGTTTGACCCCTGATTCGGGAAGATCCCCTGGAGAAGAAAATGGCAACCCACTCCAGTATTCTTGCCTGGGAAATCCCATGGATAGTGGAGCCTGGCGGGCTACAGTCCATTCAGTCAGAAAAGAGTTCAACATGACTTAATGACTAAACAACAGCAATGGTCCTCACACAGTCATTGGGAAGGATCTTTAGCATACCATTGATTCATCAGAGTGTGTTTAGGTGAGCTATAGTGAACCTGTCTGATCTCCCAGATTCTGAGTTTACTGAGGGAGAGGAACATACTTTATCCATCTTTGTAACCCTAGGGCCTCTACAGCGCCTGGAACATGGTAATTACTTAAATCAGTTTTGTTAGATGAGCACAATTAGTACCCGTGAGATTATATAGCTAGTTATAATAGATTCTTGGTTAGAAATCAAATGCTTAACAATTGCATACTTACCTTGCCTTGCTATTATTACTTATCTAATAGCATATTCAAAACTATACTTATGGCTAGACAGGCAAACAGCAGTTGTTTGCCTATATTTGCCACAAAATTAAAATTTTTTTCTTGCTTGGCAGCTCTCTGAGAATTATCTTAGTGTAAATAGTATTTCTTCATCTAGCTCATCATGCCCAGAAAATTAAATATTTTTAATTAACATTTATAATCAGCTTTTCCTATTCTTGGGTCTAGTGGTTTATATTCATTTAAACAAATTGAATTCAAAGATAAATTAAACACTGCCTTTATAAAGCCAAATTCAGACTGATTTTCTTTTTTCCAACCACACGTGCTTTATCAACTTACATTTCCATTATTCATTTATTCATTCACTAATTTAATAAATCACAGATATAGTTAAAGCTAATACTTGTCATCTCTAGATAGGTCTCGCATTTGCCCAAGTCAGAGATAATAGACTTTTCTGGAAAACACTCTGCTTTGATTTTTTAAATTACAATGAAATAGAAATTTCAGGATATCAGGAGACACAGACTAGACAAAATGGTTTTACTGTTCATTTATTTTCTGTTCAAATTCAATCTTAAACAATATTCAGAAGTTAACTACTTCTGGTCTCTGCCTAAAGGTGAGATTGTTCAGCTATTTCAGTGGGTCTAGGCTTCAAGTTATCCTTATTCTCTTAAATAACTTGCAAAGGGGCGATTTCTGGCTCCTTCTTAGGTGAACAGATATGGATCTTTGGATAACATTCAAGCATAATTTTTTATTAATACTTCAGTTGTGATGCTTCTGAGAAAGTTTATCTCTATTTTTCTATTTTAAAACAGAAATATGAAGCCAAAAAATTTCTAGGAAACTAGAGGATATTTGGTGTTCTCCTTCCTTATTGCAATGTGCAGACTCTAGTTTTGGGTAATGGCACACAGACCTAGGCAGCTTGTTTAGGACAGTAGGTACAATATACACAGTCTCCCGGGCTCCCTAGGTGGCTCTAGTGGTAAAGAACCCACCTGCCAATGCAGGAGATGAAAGAGACACGGGTTTAATTCCCTGCATCGGGAAGATCCACTGGAAGCGGGCATGGCAACCCAATCCAATATTCTTGCCTGGAGAATCCTATGGTCAGAGGAGCCTGGAGGGCTATGGTCCGTAGGGTCACAAAGAGTTGGACATGACTAAAGCAACTTAGCATACACTCTAACATTCTACTAATGCCTCCAGCTTCCCACAGGAAGAAAAACTTGTTTCCAGTGGGCATTGTTGGTGTGTTTTATAGGCTTCATGGGGGAGATTTTTCTCAAGGATCTACTATAAATGGGGATACAAACCCAAATCATCCCTCATTCTTTACCCCAGGTAGGATATAATCTAACCAGGAAAACATTTTCCCAACGATTATAAAACAGTGTGGCAAGTTCTTTCAAGGAAGTACTTTGCTAGAATAGATAGTATTATCTTAAATGATACTATAAGCTATAGCACTAATAAGACATATTATCTTAAGATAATTTTCAAGACTAAAGTTTCACTGAAGAAGACTTGAAATAAAGTGCTATCCTAGAGTAATAGTTTATGAGCTATAATTTGCTCATACTTTTTAATAAGCTTTGTTTTCTAATTTCTGTGAGAAATATAAATTAGATTTTGATAATATGATAGGAAAATCAGTAGAGATATCATTCGAGAATTAAAAAAATTAGCTCTTGGGGGCACTTTGTGGTGGGAGTAAAAAGCCATAAATAGCCCCCTATAGCATAGTTATATTATAGTGATTACATTTTAGAGCTTGGGACTTTGCAGTCAGACACAAAGGGATTCAACTTCTGACTCCTTATTGTGTGACCTTGGACAAGTTGCTCAGCTGATCTAAGTATCATTTTTTCACTGTGTGTTGACTCAGATACTGTTTTGAGGATTAAAGGAGATTACGACTTTAACAGTTCATGGTATAGTGCCTGGTACATAGTAAGCTCTCAAAATATGTTTGCAACAATATTTATAGTTATTGCGATAGTTCCCCTGAGTTCTTTAAATATTTATTTACCTATATAATTATTAAATATAGAATCTTTAAATATTTCAAATAATTTAGAGTATATTTAAGTAAGTGTCAAGGTTAAAAAGTGAGATGAAGGTGTTACAAAGGAGTCATGGCAGGGCTACCTGCCGTCGGTGGCCATCAATCTAATCCTCAGCCATTGGGGTGGGAGGAGGCAGACAGTTTGTCAAGAGGCATCTTTCTAAGTGGACTCAAAAGAATAGGGAGACACCTTCTGCTTTTGGCTCATTTATAGTGGAGAGAATGCCATTTTTATATTACAATTTATTATTCTGAGCACTTTCTTTTTATTTTATATCCTAGGTGACAGTTTGGTCACTAAAAGTTTTCTTGGGAAGCAGTGAAGTAGATCAAAGGGAATTATACTGTTTTATGAAATTTTTTATTCAAGTTGCTTAAAACCTTGTTAAAGTCTGGCTGAAAAGAGTGTACCTTTCTGATAACTAGTGCATTTCAGAGTCTTTTTCCTTTGGTCATGCTGAACAAAAAATTCTTTCTGCTGTTTTGTTCTTCCTCAGTGTTTTTTCTGCACTCTATGAAGACCATCATATTAGTTACCTATTGCTGCTTTGTCACATTACCACAAACTTAGTGGCTTAAAACAACTTGTGTTTTACAATTCTGGCAGTCAGAAGTCTGAAATGGGTCTCATTGGGCTAAAATTCAGATATCAGCAGGGCTGTGTTTCTTCAGGAGACTCTCTCTAGTGGACAATCTGTTTGCTTGCTTCTTCCAGCTTCTAGAATCCTGTGTTGACTGTTTCTTGGACTCTTCCATCTTGCCAAGTAAGGTGACAAACTCACAGGTTCTGAGGATTAGGGGCTGCACATTTTACAGAAGGCATTATTCTAACCCCAGCCACTACCCTAGATAGTCTTTCTGTGGATATGTTACCCCTGTTGATTACATAATGCCATTTTTGACATTTAACAGTGCTGCAATTAGATTTCCAGGCTGCTCTTTAAGCACTGATTTAGGAGAAATCTGGTCCTTCAGGCACTTTCTAGAATAGCTCATGGTATTCTTTATGTGTTAAATTTACTAGTTCAACTTTTCAGACTAAAACTATATTGAAGACAAGTACTTCTTTTAATTGAGGCTTCCCTGGTTGCTCAGTCCATGGGGTCACTAAGAGTCTGACTAAAACAACTTCTTTTAATTACCAAGAAGTCATAAAGATGTGGGTCATATATTTATAAATTTCTGTTTGTAGGGGTGAGTATTATTTTCCCTAAAGTTTATCTTTTAAAGTTGCGAGTTTCATCCCTCCTAAAACTAAAAAAGGAACTACCATATCATCCAGCAGTTCCACTGCTGAGTATATATCCGGAAAAAAACCCCATTAATTCAAAAATATGCAAGCACCAGGTGTTCATAGCAGCACTATTTATAATATCCAAGATACAGAAGCAACCCAAACATCCATCAACAGATGAATAGATAATGAAGAAGTATGTATATACATATATATAATATATAATGTATTGCTATATATTATATATATATGTATATGTACACACAATGGAGTATTACTCAGCTATAAAAAAGAATGAATTTCTGCTATTTGCAGTAATGTGGATGGACCTTGAGAATATTATGCTTAGTGAAATAAATCATACAGAGAAAGACAAATACTGTATGATATCACTTAAATGTGGAATCTAGAAAATAAAACAAATTAATGTATATAGCAAAACAGAAACAAACTGACAGATACAAAAAAACAAATTAGTGGTTACACTGAGGAGGAGGAAGATGGTAGGGGCAATATAGGGGTATGGGATTAAGAGGTACAAACAACTATGTATAAAATAGGTAAGCAACAAGGATATATTTTATAGCACAGGATCTACCCATTAATAACTTTTAATTGTATGTATATGATCTGTAAAAATACTGAATTGCTATGCTGTATACCTGAAATTAATGTAATGTTGTAAATCAAGTATACTTCAATAAAGAGAAATAAAGTTACAAGTTTCATTTACCAGGGAAATTTATTGCCATGAAATTGTCCATTTTCTAAGCATGTTAATTCAGATAAGTATTAATGTATCACAATGGGAGTTTGTTAATTTTAGCAATTACTTTAATCTGACTCTTAAATGTGCTCATGCTTTTCATTGTCAGTTTAGATAAATTATACAATAAATTTTCCATTTTGAGGGCCTTCTATATATTGATGTTATAGATCTGCAATGACTTGATGAGATGCTGCTGTTATAAGATGGTGCTGTTATCATAAGATTTACTGTACTAAATAGAAAAACATAAGGACAGAATAAGCATCTTTTATCTAGGAGTGACTTTGAGATGGAATACAGGCAATGTTTTATTGCATTGTCTATTCATTATAGGTTCAAAACTAATGAATAAATTGCAGTAGGAGGACACATGATCATGACAGGGTGAACATAACTGAAAAAATGGACTTAGAAGAAAGAAGGATATATATATATATATTTTTTGCTTTGGACAAATCCTGTAAATAAATAAAAATTACCTACATGAATTCTCAGGCAGATAACTTTATATCATATTAGATAATTTAGCTAATTGACAATATAGCTAGAAAAATGATAGCATTAATTTTAAATTGATCAAATTTTGTTGGAGAGAATTTACTAGTATAAAGTAGCTAATGTAATCATATGTCTTCATTGTTTCCTATATATTAATACTACGTTTCCCACCTAATCATCATGATAATCTTGTAAGATGAGAACTGGAAACCCTGCTTTCCACTTAAGAAATTGAATTTTAGACAAATGTTCAATTACTTACTTTATTTTTTTTTTTAAATATTATTGAAAAGTAGATCTCAGTTAACCACATGAATATCTACTCTCAATCAAGCCTCTTACTAAATTATTTACTCTCTCTAGTTATTACACAGTTCTTTACTCTGAGTATCCTAGGTTTTATCCCATGGTCAAGGTATCAATATTTTGGGTGGCTTAACAAAACAGAAAGTTCTCTTAACAATTCTGGAGAAGTTAAAAATCAAAGTAGCTGCAGGGCCATGATCCACTGAGTAGAATCATTCCTTGCCTGTTTGTCATACCTGCTGGTGGCTGTAGGTCTTCAGCATTGCTTGGTCTGCAGCTGCAGCCTCTGTCATCACATGGCATTTCCCTGGTGTGTCAGTGTTTTCACGTGGCATTCTCCTTCCTGTGTCTCTCCTTCTCTTCTAAAGACACCAGTCAAATCAGAATAAGGGCCTACCCTGCTCCAGGGTGACCTCATCTCAACTAATTACATGGGTTACAACTATTTTTGAATAAGGTAATGTTCTGATGGCCTGGGGGTTAGAATCACAACATGCCTTCTTTGGAGGACACAACTCAACCCATAACACCATGTGTTTGGAACTGTACTATACTGTATTTGGAAAAATAGAATTATTTTCATAATTTGTTGTTTCTGACATTATGTTCACAGCTTTGTATCAAAGGACTAATGATTGTATGAAAACAGGTATTGTACTTTTTAAGGAAATGTTTCTCCAAGTTTGTTCCAAGAAAAACTAGTTTTTTAAGATGCTCTAAGAAAAATGGAGTGCATGATCAAATAATGGTGGGATATATGGAATGGTAATCTACATTTTATGCACCCTCCTTGGAGACCTAGTGCCCCTTAAGATATTAAATTCATTAAAAATTCCCTCGTGAAATCTGTTGAACTTAACCTTAAGTTCTCTAAACATGTTCAATGTTGGAAACTCTTAATTATTTTAACACATTACTTTGCACAACTGTCTTGGAAAATGACGAATTAGGAAATCACAAACTGTATACTCTTGCCCCTTTTCACTAGGGACATGGAGACATCAGTTTATGTTTATACGCTTCAGTTTTCTCAACTGTAAAATGAGAAGAATAATTTCAGCTATAGCATAAAGACTATGAAATAAGATAAAACAAGCAAAGAGCATGACCCAGTGTTGGACCATAAAAAGTATTCTGTATGTGCTTATCATTATTGTGATTCAGTCCAATTCAGTTCAGTTCAGTCGCTCAGTCGTGTCCAACTCTGCAACCCCATGAATCGCAGCATGCCAGGCCTCCCTGTCCACCACAAACTCCTGGAGTTCACTGAGACTCAAGTCCATCGAGTCAGTGATGCCATCCAGCCATCTCATCCTCTGTCGTCCCCTTCTCCTCCTGCCCCCAATTCCTCCCAGCATCAGGGTCTTTTCCAGTAAATCAACTCTTTGCATGAGGTAGCCAAAGTACTGGAGTTTCAGCTTTAGCATCATTCCTTCCAAAGAAATCCTTTAGAATGGACTGGTTGGATCTCCTTGCAGTCCAAGGGATGCTCAAGAGTCTTCTCCAACACCACAGTTCAAAAGCATCAATTCTTCGGTGCTCAGCCTTCTTCACAGTCCAACTCTCACATCCATACATGACCACAGGAAAAACTTTAGTCTTACATTTAATATTTGTCACTGGGTATTAATCCAGAGTGATGTTGAGATCTATCAATCAAGAGGATCATACTTATTAACTTGAACAAAATTTATATATAATTTAGAGAATAAAGAGATCATATGTTTTATTCTTGGAGTATTTAAGTATTTTAGCTTTTTTAGCACTATCTCAAGATAAAAGATTATATTAGAATCTGTGTAAATATGTATGTAAGGGAGGAAATTATGCAGTATATTTTAGGAAGAGTTTTTCAGAGGATAAGTAAAATTAAGAAGGTTCTTCATTACTAGTCATTTTATTGTACTGTTATGCTAATAGTAAAGAACCCCCTGACAGTGCAGGAGACATAAGAGACTTTGGTTGACCCATGGGTTGGGAAGATCTCTTGGAGGAGGAAATGGAAACCCACTCCAGTAATCTTGCCTGGAGAATCCCATGGACAGAGGAGCCTGGAAGGCTACAGTTCATGGGGTTGCACATTGTCCGACGCAACTGAAGTGACTTAGCGCACACACATGTTAATAAATTAAGTCAAGCTCCTGGAGCAATTGAAATATGACTGAGAAAACTTGAAATAAGGGCCCTGGAATGCTGTGCTTTGGATTCTTGTGTGTTTTCTCCTTTTCTCCTTTATGTCAAGTATTTAGTTGTCAGTTTCTTATTTCTGTTTCCTAGGTGTTCTATTCTACTACTGTTCCAACACTTGCTGTTTTAAAATACACTATAAACTAGAAAACTGATAATGAGAATCATTCAGTTCTTTCCAAAATAATAAAGATGGCTGAAAGCCTTTTTTTTCCCCTATAAATTTTTGATTATATTTTTCTAGATGTTTGACATTGTTGGTAAAATGTTACTGTATTATGTCCCTTAAAATGATTATTTTTGTGTATGCTGAAGAAGCATCCAGCTACTACTTCACTGTTTTTTTCTCAATTTCTGAATGCCCCTCTGGCCCCATCAGTTCCTTATAATCTCTCCAAGTGAGTGCCAACCTGGCTACCTCCATGCCTCTTACAGCTAGACCACTTGAGTCAGCAGCTTGTCTTCCTGCTCATTAGAGGATGTGGACTGTTCTGCCAGCACATCTTTGTACTAAATGACAGTTCTGTCTTGGAAGAGCTGCAGACTGTGCTTGGGGTCTCTCTGGATATATAAAAATATCAGTCTCTTCTTTGTCAGTCATTTTACTCAGAAGGCTCATAATGCTAAAATGATGATTAGAAATCTTCCAATTAACTTTCTGAATTCAAAAGTCTTCACACTCATTCCTTCACTGTTAAATATATTAAATTTTGTCTGGCTCTTTGTGGATATGTAATTTGAGGTCATTATTATTTTTTTGTTGTTGATGAATAATTCTGGTTAAATGCAGGAGATAGAGCAGATATATATTACCAAAGAGCTCATAGAGCAAGCTTGTACAACAGTAATAAAAGTTTGCTATGGAGATTTCTTTTTTGTTGGATAAATATTCAAGGACCATTTAGTGAGTCAAGATCATAATTTTAACAATGCTTTATTATTAAACTTGAAATATGGATTAGTGTTTTATAGTCTGCCAAGTAAAATCACTTGTCCTTACTAGTAATTTACGTGCACTTTTTCTTGTAATCTTTCATTGGCCATATGAGTTTGGCTTTATTATCCCCTGTATTGCATATAATGAAGTCAGAATTCAAGGACTTAACTTATTCACAGTGGATAGATCATGGGGCTGAGAAATAATCTCAAAGTTCCCTGAAACCTCAGAGCACATTTACCACACTATTATTCTGCTTCCAATGACACAAGGGTAAATAAAAAATCAAAAGGTGAGACCAGATTAACTCTTGAAGTGTGAGAATCTGGTAGGCGGTGAGAAAGTCGGTAACAGCCTAGAAAACCTAAAATTGTTTCAGTAGGTGGTAAATAATTATTGGAGAATTTGATCCAGGGAGAGGGAATGTCAAAGTGAAAATAGTGAATTAAAAAAATTAATGTGATAATATCAGGGTAACTAGAAAGAGGTAGTGTTTGAGCATTAAAATGACTTAGGAGCTTATTGTAGTAATTGAGATGAAAATGATGAGAACCTTGACTAAGTCAGTAAAAGAGCAGATTTTGAAAGGCAGTATCTTTAGGACTGACTTAGGGATAAAAGAGATGAATGATAGAATGAAGATGCTGAAATTTGTGTTTTAAATTATTGAAAGAAATTTTATAATATTGATTGACATAAAGAAACAATGTAAAGCAGTATATTTTAGACGAAGAAAATACATTTAGAGATTTGTGGGGTGATGGGTGGATAATACAATGGATATATCTAGTGGTCTATTAGACAGATGGAACTGAACTCAAGTGTTGGCTGAGGATTAAGAAGATAAATTCGATTGTTATCAATATACATTTAACATCCAAGATTTGTGTTCTCATATTTATTTAGTTGTTACACTTAATTCAAACATTTAAATACCCAATTAGTGCTCTTAAAATTAACCTGAGAACAGAAACATTTGTAAATACAATATGTAAATTTGAGGATAAAAATAATGTGACAAGAAGCACAGATGGGATGTACTTGAATCACTTGAATTATTTTCATAAATTTTATTTCAGCTTTTTTTTGGGTCATATCTGTCATTTTCATAGATATTTATTCTCCTTAATTCTTTTCTTGGATTTGATAGATCATGCTTGAGTTAATAAAGAGAAGAGTAATATCTTTCAATGCATAAACTTATGCTTTGAAATTAACTGTCCAGACTATATTTCACTCTTGAAAGATATCCATTATATCCTCTGCATGCTCTGCTGATTACCAAAGATTTGTCCATTTTCTATCTTAACCTCAGAACTCATACCTACTGTATTTTTACCTCTTCATACTTGGATATTATCCTAGTATGGGGAGAAGCTATCCAGAATATAATGAAGAAAGCAGATGTCTCAATCTGGAAGAGACATATTACATTTTTCTGTTGACTATAGCTTTACAAAGAAATGCAAAATGTAAACTGATCTCAAAGAAAGCAGTGCTGCCAAAATATCATGCCAAACTTCTAGCAGAGCTTCCCATTTTTTCTATTCTTGTTAAGTTCCCTTCAACCAAAACTTGTTAGAATGGCTCAGTATATAAAGACATACTTTGGAATGAGAAAAACTGTACTATTAGCCTTTATTTGGAGGATACAGGGCAAGCTCTTCAGAATACTCATAGCTAGAGAGATGATTGATTAGTTGATCCAAATAACATTGACCACCAATAAGAAAGAATCACCATTAAGAACCACCATTTCTGATTTTTATTTTGGGTTAAGATAAAAATGGATATATAATACCTTTGGTGTATGGGGCTATTTGAGTAGAGTTCCAGAGGAGAACAATGAAGAAAATTAGAAGAATGACACTATGAAAATGCCGTGTTCTATTTTTCTTGATTTTAAAGGCCTAACTCATCAGATCTTTAACCTTGAATGTGCTGTACTTAGTCGCTCAGATATGTCTGACTCTTTGCGACCCTGTGGACTGTAGCCTGCCAGGCTCCTCTGTCCATAGGGATTCTCCAGGCAAGAATCCTGGAGTGGGTTGCCATGCCCTCCTCCAGGGCATCTTCCCAGCCCAGGGGTCGAACCCAGGTCTCCTCTCCCACCTTGCAGGCAGATTCTTTTGCATTTTTTTTTTTTTTTTTTAGTTTAAGACCACAGCCAAAATCCGATGGATCATCAAAAAAGCAAGAGAGTTCAAGAAAAAACATCTATTTCTGCTTTATTGACTATTACAAAGCCTTTGACTCTGCGGATCACAATAAACTGTGGAAAATTCTGAAAGAGATGGGAATACCAGACCACCTGAGTGACCTGCCTCTTGAGAAATCTGTATGCAGGTCAGGAAGCAACAGTTAGAACTGGACATGGAACAACAGACTGGTTCCAAATAGAAAAAGGAGTACTTCAAGGCTGTATATTGTTACCCTACTTATTTAACTTATATGCAGAGTACATCATGAGAAATGCTGGGATGGAAGAAGCACAAGCTGGAATCAAGACTGCCGGGAGAAATATCAATAACCTCAGATATGCAGATGACACCACCCTTATGCCAGAAAGTGAAGAAGAACTAAAGAGCCTCTTGACGAAAGTGAAAGAGGAGAGTGAAAAAGTTGGCTTAAAGCTCAATGTTCAGAAAACGAAGATCATGGCATCCGGTCCTATCACTTCATGGCAAATAGATGGGGAAACAGTGGAAACGGTGAGAGACTATTTTTGGGGGCTCCAAAATCACTTCAGATGGTGATTGCAGCCATGAAATTAAAAGACGCTTACTCCTTGGAAGGAAAGTTATGACCAACCTAGCCAGCGTATTAAAAAGCAGAGACATTATTTTGCCAACAAAGGTCCGTCTAGTCAAGGCTGTGGTTTTTCCAGTGGTCATGTATGGATGTGAGAGTTGGACTATAAAGAAAGCTGAGCACTGAAGAATTGATGCTTTTGAGCTGTGGTGTTGAAGAAGACTCTTGAGAGTCCCTTGGAGTGCAAGGAGATCCACCCAGTCCATCCTAAAGGAGATCAGTCTTGGGTGTTCATTGGAAGGACTGATGTTGAATCTGAAACTCCAATCCTTTGTCCACATGATGCGAAGAACTGACCCATTGGAAAAGACCCTGATGCTGGGAAAGATGAGGGCAGGAGGAGATGAGGATGACAGAGGATGAGATGGTTGGATGGCATCACTGACTCAATGGACATGGGTTTGGGTGGACTCCAGGAGTTGGTGATGGACAAGGAGGCCTGGCATGCTGTGGTTTATGGGGTCGCAAAGAGTCGAACATGACTGAACGACTGAACTGAACTGAACTGTGATTGTTTTAAATCCTTAAAAAAAATTTTTTTTGCTATTGCTTTGATTGAAACAAAAGCTGTTATATCTGGTTATTAATATTAGATGGTATAAGGTAAAAACCCATACCTGTCAAGAAGCTCATGAAATTTATTTTGAAAAATAAAATTGCAGTTTTCTACATTGAACTATATTTTCTTTAGGCTTTTCAAAGCAGTCTTGTCTTAAGCAACTCAAAATATTTTACTTCAAACCATGCCTTGTGAAGGTGAACTGTGATTATTATTAAACAAGAGAGGCATTTAGCACCTGAAATCTGACCTAAATTCTTCTCAACATTTTGAGTGTTTAAAGTGAGATCATTTGACAAGCTTCATTACTTTTATGTGACTTCAAACATGAAATTAAACATAAAATGCTAGACTCTTGAATTTGTTATGAGATTTCTTGAAATGTAAAATATGAGGATTTTACAAATCAGCTTTCCTGTTTTTCTCTGTCCTTATTCTCCTGCTGAAACAGGCCAGCTCTTGAGGTCATTCATCTTATTCCTCTTGTGGACTCTTATCTCCTTAGACCTAAGGCAAAACTTAGGGCCTACTCAAGGGCATGCTGATGATCCAGGAGAAAGTCTACACAGGTTTACACAGTTTAGTATCCTATTAAGAATGATATATAGACTATAATATAAATGTAAAATGTCAGGCTTATTTATCCTTTTGGCAGGGTCATATTCACGTAGACATTGATGTCACTAGGCAATGTTTTCTTCACTGGTATTTAAAACTTTTTCTACTTACAGTCTTTATATAGAGAGGTGGGGAATAAGACATGAAATACAGTAAGAACACAACAAGGAATTGAATGTCTGGATTTTAAGGACAGTTGAATATTAGGAAAAACTTTATGGCCTTCTATGAAAAAATTTCAATATATGACATTTCAGCAATGACTTTCTTTGCAAAATGCATATATATTGAATTGTAATGGAAGCTGCTTGTTTTTCAATGTCAATGAAATTATTTCCTTTTTTGAGATTAATTAATTGAATCCGTAAAGACTGGAAGTGGATCTTGGTTTTGTAAGGACCAAATCCAGTGCAATATAGGGGGCAAACAGCTCTCTTGAAGAAATAAAAAATAAATTATGAATAAAAAGTTTGGTACAAAAATGAATAATTTTCCACATGAGAAAATAAATGGCAACAAATTGCATATTTAAAAAGACCTCAAATGCTAGAAACATCTCAAAATCCATGGAAACAGTATACTTAAAAATTAGTTGCCTACAAAAGTTACTTTTTCCATGACATTTTATGGTTGCATACTCTTAGTGTCTATAATAGGCTGAATTGTGTCGCCCCAAAATTCCTATGTTGAGACTCTCACCCCTGGTAGTTCAAAATAAAGATGGGCCTTTAAGTTAAAACTAG
Source organism: Bos indicus (assembly GCF_029378745.1). Lineage (NCBI taxonomy): Eukaryota > Metazoa > Chordata > Mammalia > Artiodactyla > Bovidae > Bos > Bos indicus. The sequence goes on along the minus strand of NC_091765.1, from coordinate 63,742,855 downwards.
GCCTTTAGTGTGGGCCCTAATCCAATCTGACTGGTGTCCATTAAGAAGAGGGGATTAGGACACACAAAGAGACATCAAGGATGTAGGCTCACAGAGGAAAGATCATCTGAAGACTTGGTGGTAAGACTGACATATGCTAGTCAGGGAGAGAGGCCTAAGGTGAAACCAAACCTGCCAACACCTTGGCTTTGGACATCTAGCCTTCAGAACTGTGAGAAAATAAATTTCTGTTGGTAAAGTACTCAGTCTCGTATTTTATGATGGCAGCCCTATCAAACTAATAGTGTGTTTCTATCTTCTACCTATTGAAATTGTTTTATAATATGTTCTACAGAAAAAAGCTTTTCCTCTTGTAGGACTGATTGAAATATATATTTTTTAAATTATTGAAATGCATGAACCATGTGGCTTTACATATAGATGTACTCACATTATGATTAGTAAACAGAGTACTTTTTTTATTAATCTTCTTGGCCAAGCCACCTGCCATGTGGGATCTTAGTTCCCCAACAAGGATCGAACCTGTGCCCCCTGCATTGGCAGTGCAGTCTTAACCACTGGACTGCCAGGGAAGTCTCATAGAGTAATTCTGATAAATTCTATTTTGCTCAACTGGCGTGCTGCGATTCATGGGGTCGCAAAGAGTCGGACACGACTGAGCGAATGAACTGAACTGAACTGTAGCCCTCCCAAAATATGCCTTCATGCTTAGATATGCTTCATTGTAGAGTATCTTGACAAAATTGACAAAAGATATCTTCAGTTTTAACCATGTGTTGCTAAATTTACCATTTTCATTTTTACATTAAAATGTTTGATAAATGAAAGTATTTCCCACAGATTTGCTTCTGGCTCTGTTCATTGCCAATCTTGTTTCTCGAAGGAGAAACACTGACAACTTCACTGACCACGTACTTTCAGTAATGGCTGCCAAAGGACACCATATCATGATAAAGTCTTAAGCCTATGCCTTTGTGTTTCAAAGTTAAGTAAGTTGTGCAGGGTTCTTGGAAGCCATTTTTACACTAGCATGGGTAATATAATGGAAACTGCTTACAATCATTTCAGTGTATCAGACAGCTTGCTTTCTTAATTCAGCTTCCCCTTAGCCAGATTTCTGAAGTGCTCACAAACACTTCAGTATGACAGAAGTCAACACGAGAAAAGACAGCAGTTAGAATTAATTGTGGTTAATATATCTTTTGAAAATTTTATGAAAATCTAAGTGTGAATCCATTGCTAGGATTCCTCCTAGGACTTTGGACGGAGCCTTAAGCTTTATTAGCATCTGGGTAAGTTGGCTTCTGGAGAAGGAAATGGCAACCCACTCCAGTATTCTTGCCTCTAGAATCCCATGGACAGAGGAGCCTGGTGGCTACAGTCCATGGGGTCACAAAGAATCAGACACGACTAAGTGACTGAGAAGCAGCAAGTCACTGCTTTTGGCTTCTGGGACTCAAGAGTTTTGCTTAAATTCACATAGTGCTTAATGGTGACACTATGGCAGGTTTCTTCATGTTGTTTTCTTTCTCTTTTCTGAAGCATAGGTTTATGCATTTTTATTCTTTTTAATATATATAAATGTCATATGACAATTTCAATTAAACAGTAATTAAATACTGATATTCTGTTAAGGATTTGAATGCCAAGAGGTAGTAGAGTCTTGGAATATTTACATTAGTAGATGATTGTTTATATTAATTACTCTGTTGAGCTAAGATCTCAGCAAATCTTAAGGTTAAAAGAGAAAATAAATATTTGAGCTTGACAGGCTTAAATTCAAAGATACTAAAATGAAAAATCAAATAGCAGCATGAGTTAAAAGTGTAACTCCTTGAATTATCCTTTATTTTGTTGTTACTCTCCAGTTAAATCTTTTTTTTTTTTTCCATATTTAAATGCCAGGTGTACTTTTCCTTTGTGAATTCAAGTTTTGACTTACAAAATAGAATTTAATTCTAAAATTTAGGGTTTTTTAAAACAATTTGAGAGTCTGAAATAAGTAAGGGAATCTGTTGCATTACCTTATGATTTAGCATATATTTCAGTTTGTGGAAATTCATGGTCCTTTGTATAAAATTATTTTGAGAGAGCTATGCTGCTTTTGGCAGTGTGAAAAACAGATTCATTTATTCAGTACCATAATAATGTTGCAGTTTCTTGAGGGAGCAGTGTAGGCATTTTGAGGCTTGGGGAGAATATTAAGGAAATGGGAATAAAAGGAGATGCTTAAATAGAGTAGCAATTGCTGCCATTGGTTAAGATTTAGTATGTACTGTCTTGTGTTAAACATTTTACTTGTATTAAGTCATTTCCTCCTTAAAATAACTGCAACATAATCAGTATTTTCTTCTCATTTGATGAGGAGACTGACGGTCAGAGAGGTAAAGTAACTTGTATAAACGTGGCTTACACCCGCAGGTTTCTTTCTTGAAAGTTTCTGTCTTGAAAGCCAGTACTACCTCTTTCTTTGGCAGTGAGTCAGTGACAGCTCTAGGATGCGCACCAGAGAAACGCACTTAAAAATGCAAGGATGAAAACTTCAGTCACTCCAGAGAGTTCTAAAGGATTCATGCTTCTGATATGATGATTAGAGGAAAAGTACTGGAAGTGTGAATTGTAAAGTCTTGTTTAAAAGCACTCAGTGTGCAACGTTTATTTATCATACCAAACTGAATCTTAAAAAACTCATGATCAAAACACAATCATGAAATTTATTCACTTGAACTGAAATAGGATAGCCATATAGTGAATTCCCATGAGACTGATTTGGCTTTTAGAATTGAAGGTGCTAGAAAAGAACTGCCTTTTTCTTTCTTGTATTTTGAATTATAGTTGATGTACAATGTTATTTTAGTTTCAGGTGTACAGCATACTGATTCAGTATTTTTATAGGTTATACTCCATTTAATGTTATTACAAAACAATGGGTATAATTCCCTGTGCTGTACAATATATACTTGTTTCTTATCTATTTTTTATGTGGGAGTTTCTATCTCCTGATCCCCTACCCTTGTATCCACTAATTTGTTTGCCATCCACTAGTTTGTTTTCTTTATCTGTGAGTCTGTTTCTATTTTGCTATGTACATTTATTTGTTTTGTTTTTCAGATTGTATATAAGTGATATCATACAGTATTTCCATTCTCTGACTTATTTCACTAAACATAGTATTTTCAGGATCCATTCACATTGTTACAAATGGCAGAATTACATTCTTTTTTAATATTCCATTAGCCATATAGAATGTTTTTAAATCCATTTGTCTGATGGGTTCCTTCTGTATGTAAATAGTGCTGCTGTGAATTTTGGGGTGCATGTATCTTTTAGAATTAGTATTTTTGTTCTTTCTGTAAGTATACCCAGCAGTAGAATTTCTGGGTCATATGCTAGTTCTATTTTTAATTTTTAAAGGACCCTCCATAGTGTTTTCTGTAGTGACTGCCCTAATTTACAATCCTATCAACAGGATATTAGGGTTCCCTTTTCTGCATATCCTCACCAATGTTTGTTATTTGTGGACTTTTTGATGATAACCATTTTAACAAGTGTGAGATGATATCTCATTGTGATACTGATTTGTCTTTCTCTAATAATTACCAATGTTGAGTATCTCTTCATGTGCCTATTAGCCATCTGCATGTCTTCTATGGAAAAATGTCTGTTCAAGGCCCTGTCCAATTTTTAATCAGTTTATTTGTTTTTTTAAATGTTGAGTTGTATGAGCTGTTTATAAAGTTTAGATATTAAATGTATTTGCAAATATTTCTCCCATTCCATAGGTTGTCCTTTCATTTTTGATGGTTTCCTTTGCTGTGTAAAAGCTTTTAAGGGCAAAGGCTTTTAATTAGGTCCCATTTATTTATCTTTGCTTTTATTTCTTTTGTCCTAGGAGACAGAGCCAAAAATATTTCTATGATTTATATCAAAGAATATTCTGCCTCTTTTCTCATCTAGAAGTTTTATGGTTTTAGGTCTTACTTTAGATCTTTAACAATTTTGAGTTTATTTTTGTACCTGATGTGAAGGAAATGTTCTAATCTCATTCTTTAACATGTAGTTGTCCAGTTTTCTCAGCACCACTTATTAAAGACTGTCTTTCCTCCATTGTATATTCTTGTCTCCTTTGTCATAGATTAACTGACCATAAGTACATGGGTTTGTTTCTGTGCTCTCTATTTTATTCCCTTCACCTATGTGTATCATTTTGTGCCAGTACTATTCTGTTTTATTACCATAGCTTTGTAGTATAGTCTACAGTCAGGCAATATGATACCCACGACTGAGTGACTTCACTTTCACTTTTCACTTTCATGCACTGGAGAAGGAAATGGCAACCCACTCCAGTGTTCTTGCCTGGAGAATCCCAGGGACGGGGGAGCCTGGTGGGCTGCCGTCTATGGGGTCGCACAGAGTCCGACGCGACTGAAGCGACTTAGCAGTAGCAGCAGTAGCAGCAAGTTTGTTTTTCCTTAAGATTGTTTTAGCAATTTGGATGTTTTTAATGATTTCATATACATTTTAGGATTATTCTTGTTCTGTGAAAAATATTGGATAGTATGAACATTTTAACAGTCTTAATTACTCCAATCCAAGAACATGGGACATCTTTCCATTTCTTTTTATCATCTTCAATTTTATAGTTTTCAGAGACTAGGTCTTTCACTCCTTGTTTAAGTTTATTCCTAAGTATTTTTTAATACGATTTTAAACAGGATTGTTTCGGAGAAGGCAATGGCACCCCACTCCAGTACTCTTGCCTGGAAAATCCCATGGATGGAGGAGCCTGGTAGGCTGCAGTCCATGGGGTCGCTACGAGTCGGACACGACTGAGCGACTTCACTTTCACTTTTCACTTTCATGCATTGGAGAAGGAAATGGCAACCCACTCCAGTATTCTTGCCTGGAGAATCCCAGGGACAGAGGAGCCTAGTGGGCTGCCGTCTACGGGGTTGCACAGAGTTGGACACGACTGAAGCGACTTAGCAGCAGCAGCAGCAGCAAACAGGATTGTTTTGCTTTCATTTTCTTTTATTTCACTATTAGTCTACAGAAATGCTGGGGATTTCTATATGTTAATACTGTATCCTGCCACCATGTTGAAATTGTTTAACAGTTCTTGGTCTGCTGTTCATTCCTTCTGGTGTGCTTTCTGTGTCTGTTATTGAATCATTTCTGATTGGGTCTTTTTCATATATTCCCTTGTTAAAATTCTCACTCACTGTGTTCATCTATTCTTTTCTCTGATTCAATTGGCATTCTTATTCACTAATGTTTTTAATTATTTTTCTGATAAATTATTTATTTCTATTTCATTATTTTTGGGGGGTTTTCCTTGCACTTTCATTTGAGGCTTTTTCAAGTTCTTCCGCCTTCTCATTTTAGTTAACTTTCTTTATCTTTATGAATTTAGGTGAAATGGTTACCTACTACAGTCTTGAAGGGGTATCCTTATGTGTGAGTATCCATATATGGAACATGTGTGCTCATAGCTTTTGATTGGAGAGCCAGATTTGATGTGGATGCAAGTCACTTCTCTCCTTATGGTGTGCTAGCAGTTATTACTTTGGTAGAAGGCGGGGCTGAAAATGGAGGGGCTAGAGTTGGAGACAGGTTGGAGGCAGGGCTTCCCCTCTGCTCATGGGGTGTCACTGTTCCGGGTGTGGGGTCAGATACTAAATTGCTGGGGCAGAGAAAGTGAGGGTTGGGTCTGAGCTGGTTCTGTTCCCTTTAAGTGCTAGTGACCCTAGCCCCAGAGGGGAGCATCGCTGAAGCAAGAAGGGTACATGTAGGCTAAAAGGGCTGCTTTTTGATGTCTGTTTTTTTCTCTTCTCTCCTGTCTGAGCTTAGTAACAGTATTCTAGAGAAGGTGGGAAGTAGGGGACAGAAATATCATGATTCTGACTTGACATCACTATCTCGTTGAAGCAGTGGAAAAGTAGATGAAATTTTATGTTTCAGATGCTCAACATTTGCTATGGAGTAGGGAATACAGGCCATTATTTTAGTATTTGAAGGAATTTTACAGAGACTTATTTTCAGAAACTAAACATGACCAAGGAATTTGAGCCTGTTTGCTTTTTGTAATAAAATAATACAGGTTTACTTGAACAGAGAAGGCAATTGAAATGTCAGGTATGCAGTTAAAAAATGTACTGTGAGCATTAAAATTGGCATTAATAAATTAGTCTGTATTGTGAGATCTGTTTTATCACAGAAAAAATGCTAAATTAAAGAATGATAGTGGGAAATTCAAAGTAGTTTCAGAGGCCACCTGAAAATGTGATGAGTTGGCTCATCTAAAAATAATATAATTACTTTCAATGCCATCTAGAGTAGATGGTCAGTAACAAATTTATTTCCATTTCAGTTGGAGGGAGATAAAGATACTTCTACTTATATTTGGACTTTTTTCTTCTGTTGTGTGATTAATGCTATCCAACTTTAATGAGACCCTTGCTGTGACTTGATTGCCTTTTTTCCCCATCTTTTGTTATATAACAGAATATGTTACTTTTTCCTCAAGTCCTCAAGCCATACACTCACTGTTACTTTATTAGACACCCTTTATCCTGCTGGAGGATCATCATTTGTGGATTACACTAGCTTTTTCTAATCCAATAAGAATAGCCATTGGTCTCTTCTTTCCTTCTCCCTGGTGTATCAGATGGTAAAGCATCTGCCTGCAATGTGGGAGACCTGGGTTCGTTCCCTGGGTTGGGAAGATTCCCCTGGAGAAGGATATGGCAACCCACTGCATTACCCTTGCCTGGAAAATCCCATGGACGGAGGAGCCTGGTAGGCTGCAGTCCATGGGGTCGAAAAGAGTTGGATGCGACTGAGTGACTTCACTTTCCTTTCCTTGACCCTTTGCCCAGATTAACTCTCTCATCTCTGATTCAGATCCTACCCCCTTCTGCCTACTCTATGATCTTGCTCATATCCTCAGTCTTTCCGTGTTTCATTGGCTCTTTCACCTCTACTAGTATTGAAACTATTAATAAAATCTCCACATTCCAACAAATTTTCCATGTAGGGGTCTGTCTTCACTGACATTTCTCTTTTACCCTTCACTTGCAAAATTCAGTTGTCTGAATTCCCTTACTAATCATTTGTTATTTTTCACTCCCCCACAGTCTGACTTCTGACTTTTTAGTATTTTATTGAAGCTGTTCTCATCTAATGGACAAATAGAATAACCTCCATGTTGTACCTGTACTGTTTGGCAGAACTCTCTTGGCTCCTGTGACAAAGTCCTATCTTGGTTATCTTCATTGTACCCAAACTTGCTGGTTCTTTTTCTTTCTCCAGTGTGCCAAATGTATGAAGTCATTCTTGAAGGTTTTATTATCAAATATCTTCTCTCATTTGTTTGTTGATTTAAAATTAAATCTAATCTCCCAACCATAGACCCCAGGAATCTGCCTGTTCTGGTCCTGGTTTCCTTTCTGGCCTCAAATAATATTGCTCTTATTCCAGTGACTCTGGTCTTCTTTGATTCCAGGAACCACACATACTCCTTCCTCAACGTGTGTCTAGTAAATGCTATACCTTGCTCATCACATGCTTGGCTCTTTTTCCATGTGTAATTTTAAATGACTACCTTGTACAGAATAGGTCTTCTTTCTTGCTGCCCAGTGAAATCAGCTGTAAAATAAGTTTGTACTTGATGTCCTCTAGAGGTTGTTCTGGATCTTTAATTCTGTGATACACATAAATGATCTAAGATGATAGAGTTGAAAGACTGCTATGATGGCCATCAAGCAAAATATCTTCAAATATTCCCTTCATCAGCTTTGTGTCCTCAAGAGCTAGAAAATAGTCAATGCACAGTGGATGCTTGATGAATGAATCAGTTATCATTGTGTGACCTAGAATAAGTCACCTCTCTTTGTACTTCATCTTTTATGTTTGTACTTCGGGATTGCGTTTATTTCTGGTGAGAAGTGACATAGAGAATCTTGTCCTTTCAGCACTGAAAGTAGCAAGTGTTAAAGAGGACACATTAACTCCAATGACTGGGCACCGTTTTTTGTACGTCTGATTTAAGGGACTGTAATAGTTGATTTTTTAAACTTACTTCCAACGAATATCTTTTAGACAATAAGTAAAACAGGTAAAAGACTTTGACCTCTAAAGGCATAGAAACTATATATATTCTAGCTTTTTACCTGACATATATTATTTTAAAGATTTTCTTATGACTGTCTTGTAAAATGAAATAAAATACATTTCCAAATTTTATTGTTTGACCACAAAAATAAATATTTCAATTTTCTATCAATGATATTCCTATAGGAACAGGCTGTAAAATGAATCCTTCATAATAAAAAAAAATACACCTAAGCAAAAGAAAATTTAGTTTCTTGTTTTAAATATAGTTTTAACTATAATTCATTATGCTACAACTGATTTGTAATCACAAATAAATTAATCCTATGTGTTCAGTTCAGTCGCTCAGTTGTGATCGACTCTTTGTGACCCCATGAATCGCAGCACGCCAGGCCTGCCTGTCCCTCACCAACTCCCGGAGTTCACCCAAACCCACATCCATCGAGTCGGTGATGCCATCCAGCCATCTCATCCTCTGTCGTCCCCTTCTCCTCCAACCCCAATTCCTCCCAGCATCAGAGTCTTTTCCAGTGAGTCAACTCTTCGCATCAGGTGGCCAAAGTACTGGAGTTTCCATTTTAGCATCATTTCTTCCAAAGAACATCCAGGGCTGATTTCCTTTAGGACGGACTGGTTGGATCTCCTTGCAGTCCAAGGGACTCTCAAGAGTCTTCTCCAACACCACAGTTCAAAAGCATCAATTCTTGGGCACTCAGCTTTCTTCATAGTCCAACTCTCACATCCATACATGACCACTGGAAAAACCATAGCCTTGACTAGATGGACCTTTGTTGGCAAAGTAATGTCTCTGTTTTTGAATATGCTGTCTAGGTTGGTCATAACTTTCCTTCCAAGGAGTAAGCGTCTTTTAATTTCGTGGCTGCAGTCAGCATCTGCAGTGATTTTGAAGCCAAAAAAATGAAGTCTGCCACTGTTTCCACTGTTCCCCCATCTATTTCCCATGAAGTGATGGGACTGGATGCCATGATCTTCGTTTTCTGAATGTTGAGCTTTAAGCCAACTTGTTCACTCTCCTCTTTCACTTTCATCAAGAGGTTTTTTAGTTCCTGTGTGTTAGATACCATAATTTCAAAGAATTATGCTAGAAACAACAGTCCAAAATTCTTATAGTGTTTTCTCACATAGTAAAAATATTTACCAGTGTGTTTTTAGTTTTACCACATTATCAACAATACATCCTAAATGACTTCTAAAGAATGATTTCATTATTTTTCAGAAAAAGACATAAGCTCATTATTTAAAGATAGATAAGCAATAAAGAAACATTCAAGAATAATAATAGAAAAGTTATGCAAATGTAACCTCCCAGAAAATATATTACCAATATTATGCAGATGAAATTCTGGTCATCTCTTTATCTAAGAATTGAATGAACATACTTCTATTTACCAACTAATTGTTATATTCTGTGTATATATATTATGCTTAATTATATATGTGTGAGTGAGTGTATGCACTACACACACAAACACACACTTTATATGTACATATATATCAATGTGAATAAATATATGTATATATATTAAATGTATATATAAATATCAGAGAAATGTGCTTAGACTTGCTACTTATGGTGAAGACATTCATAAGTTAATAAAAATGGTTTCACTAACTGGCATGTGATCTATGAAAGGGACTATTGATTCTTAATATTTTTGTGATCCTCATTTTTATGTAAACTGATTGATTTAGATGTGTTATACTGTATCTTATTTCCAATTGATACCGGTTCACAATCTGGCTAACAGACCCTGAAAACTATGGCTTGAACAAATGAAACGGTTATTTTTTATTCATGTGAAAGGATCTAGATGGAAGCAGTATAGGAATGTAACGAAAGCCCTATTGTGTCCCTGTAATTCAGACCCCTCCAAGCTTTCTCAAACTCTCTTCTTAGGATATGTTACTTCTTAAGTTAGCTAGAATTCAGCCACCAGATTTGCATTTCAGTCTGTAAGTAAAAAGAGGACAAAGGGTAAAATGGGCTACATCAGCTGAATTGGTTCCTTTCTTTTCTTTTTAAAATTTTTATTGGAGTATCCCAGGTGATGCAGTGGTAAAGAATCTGCTTGTCAATGCAGGAGACACAGGAGACAAGGGTTCTTTCCTTGGGCTGGGAAGATCTCTTAGAGGAGGAAATGGCAAACCACTCCAGTATTCTTGTCCGTAAAATTCCATGGACAGAGGAGCCTGGTGGGCTACAGTCAAAGGAGTCGCAAAGAGTTGGACACGACTGAGCAACTGAGCACACAGGCACATAGGTGGTTTACAGTGTTGTGTTAGTCTCAGATATACAACAAAGTGAATCAGTTGTACATATACATATATCCACTCTTTTTGGATTCTTGTCCTGTACAGGCCATTACAGAGTATTGAGTAGAGTTCTCTGTGTTATATGTATGTGCATGCTAAGCAGCTTCTGTTGTCTCTGACTCTTTGCAACCCTAAGGGCTGTAGCCCACCAGTCTCATCTGTCCATGGGGATTCTCCAGGCAATACTGGAGAGGCTTGCCATGCCCTCCTCCAGGGGATCTTCCTGACCCAAGGATCAAATCCAGATCTCTTTTGTCTCCTGCATTGGCAGGTGGGTGGGTTCTTTACCACTAGAGCCACCTGGGAAACTCCTGTGTTGACAGTAGATCCTTATTGCTGCTGCTGCTGCTAAGTCACTTTAGTTGTGTCTGACTCTGTGCGACCCCATAGATGGCAGCCCACCAGGCTCCACCATCCCTGGAATTCTCCAAGCAAGAATACTGGAGTGGGTTGCCATTTCCTTCTCCAATGCATGAAAGTGAAAGTGAAGTCGCTCAGTCATGTCCGATTAGTGACCCCATGGACTGCAGCCTACCAGGCCCCTCCATCCATGGGATTTTCCAGGCAAGAGTACTGGAGTGGGGTGCCATTGCCTTCTCTGAGATCCTCACTGGTTATCTCTTTTATATAATAGTATGTCAATCCCAGTCTTCCAATTTATTCCTCTCCTCCTTACCCTCTGGCTCAGCGGTAAAGAATCTGTCTGCTGTACAGGAGACACAGGAGATGTGGGTTTGATCCTTGGGTCAGGAAGATCCCCTGGAGGAGGAAACGGCAACCCATTCCAGTATTCTTGCCTGAAAAAATCCCATGGACAGAGGAGCCTGGTGGGCTGCAGTCCAAAGGGTTGCAAAGAGTTTGACATGACTGGTGACTGAGCGGGCATGTAGTTCTTGAGGCAAACACTGTAGTTGGAAGACTCAATGCCCCTCTCCCTCTGCCTACTCTTCTTCCTGTCTTTTCTATAGAGTCTGGAACGTGGAGCACTCTCAATCCCCATATTTATTGCTGGTAGAGTTGGAAAGCTTGCACATTTCTTTCTAGTTACTAGATGTTGGAGGACCTCTGCTAGGAATGTGCCCAAGAAAGTTTTGTTTTCTCATTACAAAAGGGAAAACCAGAAGACATTACTCCTTTCTCCTCATTCTTGCTGTAAGCATAGCTCTGATGACTGAAAGCTGTGCAGCCATCTTGAGAACATTAAGGACTATGAAAGAGGGAAAAGTCTAGGTAACCACACAGTTGAGTCCTAACATGGCTGAGTCATTGAATCAAGGCCTGTGTTGGAATCTAAATACCTTGTTAATATGAGAAAATGTTTGTCACTGCAAGATTTTCCACTATTTTCAGGTAAACACTTAATTGCTGCAGTATCTATTCCTTCACTGACTCCAATTAAGGTTTTTTTGTTTTTGAGACTTTGGCTTAGTTTGGAGTTGTAATCAAAAGCTCCTAGAGGGAATGCTTCATCTGTCTATACCATGCATGCAACACATAAAAGTGTGTACTCTAAGTTATCTGATTGAACTCCGGGTGATTTTACATTGCCAGAGAGAGTTGAGTTTGAAACCAGGATTTAATCTTGAGGATTTAAATTTAAAATAGGAATAATAATGACTACATTATGTGTTTTTGTGACATTAAAACCATAATATGGGAATGCATAATGCACAAATATTGGCTTTCTCTTGGAGTACTTAAAAAAAGACAAGATTTATCTTTTCCTTTCTGAGTTTACATTTTCTTTGGGACACATTATGATTTTTACATTGGGATTACAGAATTTGAAAGCTCAAAGAAGATGAGTATTCAAATTCTACTTCTATGAATTGGAAGTTTGGTCTCATTATGTGATCTTCCTGACCCTCTGTTTCTTTGCCTGCATTGAAGAGCATAGTAACACATATCTTCAACTGAGACAATGCCTGTGAAAATTCTTAGTCCTTGCCATGCTATTGGACAATCAGTAGATGCTATTTTTTCTTCTGATTAATTTGCTTTTTCTACTTGTAATTATATTTTAGAGTGAATGCTCCATATTTTGAAATAAATATTAATTTTGATACTTTTTAATGACAAGAGGAAGTAAAGTAGTGACAATAAACTAAACATACTCAATGGTCAGGAAATGTATTCTCTTGAACTCTAAATTCTCATTGACCACACCCATGTTACATTGATTATCAAATTCAAAATAAGTGGAGAACTATAAATATAATTAACACTGGCATACTAAATACCACTTACTTTTATATTAATAATTCATAAGACACTTTAATATTCTGCCAGTTACCATCCAGACACTCCATTGTTCATACATAGTACTTTTCTAAGAATGTTTATTTGAATTTTATCACTGAATTTTTTTTGAGGGGGGGCACCATGTGGCAAGTGGGATCTTATTTCCCAGACCAGGGATTGAATTGTGCCCCCTGAAGTGGAAGCATGGGAACTTAACACCTGGACCACCAGGGAAATCCCATATGACTGATTTTTAAATTGGCCTTTTATACATTTATTTTTTCAGAGTGACCATCAGTAGCTTCTCTGTTTTAAAAAGAGAGTATATTTACTAAAATATTGGAATATTAATTTCCTAAATTTTGTTTAATTACATACTTTTAGCCCACTGGTATGTGAATAACTTGTGATTTTAGAATTTTTTGACACTAATTTATAAGGAATATGTTATTTGCAAGACCAAATCTGTATTCTTCTTTGAACTTTCTTTATAACTTTAGGAAAATAGTACAACCTTTATTTTCGTCCCTACCTTACCTCCTTTTCTAAAACCTGATCCTCCTTTTGACAAACCAGCAAAGCTATAGTTTGCTATTATATGCTCCTAAAAATACCATTCTCATTAAAGGTCACAGAACTGTGCTCACTACAATCAATGCTTAAATATGGAAGGAGTACAACTTTGTATTGTCACAATATTGCATCTTTCCCACATTGTGTGACATAAATATTTCCAGCAGGAATTGAAATTCAGTGTTAGCACTTTTCCCAACTATGACTTAGCAGTGATCAGTATTCTTGCTTTGTAGGCTGGGAGGAAAAGTGCTTCTTTGTCCTTATCTGTTCTGACAATTTGATATATTTAGGTTTATCTCATGAATATCATTTGGTGATATTTTTGGTGTTTAGTAAAAATAGATGTTTTTCAGCTGTATGGAGCTATAATTTATAATAAACTTTATATTGCAGTGTTCAAAGAAGAAATTATGATGAATTGAGACCATTCTCTGCCTGAAAGCCAAATCTCACCATTTTATACTTTTCCTCATTTAGCCCAGAGAGGAAGTTGTATTTACCATTTGGGATTATCTCACCTGACTATTCTTAGCACCAGAAGTTTCTCATCAGCAGCTTGATGAAAAGTATTTAGTAAGCATCTTTTTTTTTTTTTTTTAATGTTACCTTGTATGAGTGAATCAGCCTCTAACCTTTGGATAATAAATGAATACTGGCAGGGAAAATCAAGGTGGATTGGAGCAATTCAGAGTCCTTTCCAAGTACACCCAAAATATTTAACTAAGATTTGACCTGACTCGGCTCAACTTGTGATTTTTTTTTTAGAATTCAAAAGATATGGTCAATAAATATCTTATATATATATGTAAAATAAGGCAATATATATATGTATATATATAAAGCCTTATTTTGCAGAAGAATGTACATCAGTGTAGAAGGCTTCTGTAATACTGCTGCAATAGAATAGGGCCACACCATATACCCACTCAGAGGAGGAACTCTCCTCTGTAAACCTTAATGTCCTTTCTCAGCACCAACTTCAAATAAAGAAGAGGCTTATTTTAGTTTTAGGGACAGTATAAACCTATAGGTCTGATTCTGTGATTATTGGAATGAGTACTAGTCTAAATAGTAAGATCTATGTGTGTTGAAGAAAGGCAATTAGGGTTGCTTGACCAAAAGCTTGTTCTCAGACTGTCTGCCAAAGTTTCTGAGGTTTTCATAGTTGGCAAGACTCTGTAAGAGTCTTCATTTCAGCTTGTACTGAGATTTGGCATAGGCCTTGAAATTCAGTCTACACCTGCTGCCTGGCTTTAGCATCAGGCTCAGGAAGATTTATTTGCTGAATGCCACCACTGTGTTATTTTTGGCAACCTTGAACTTGTGTGGAATCATGTGGACTGCTGTCATGATGGTACATTGAATCAGTTTAACAGTAATACAAACCATGCCATTTGTTTTGATTCTGAAGATCTGAACATATGTTTATTGTTTTTAAGTTTTTAATTGTAGTAAAATACACATAACATAAAATTCACTGCCTTAACCATTAAATGTACAGTTTAATAATGTTAGGTGCACTTGCATTGATGTACAAGTGTCTTAGTCTATTTGCGCTGCTATAACAAAGTATGGTAGGCTGAGTGGCCTACGATATAAACAGAAATATACAGAAATATAAATGGAATAAACAAATTTATTTCTCACAGTTCTGGTGCCTGGGAGGTGCAAGATCAAGCCACAGACAGATTGAAAGTCTGGTGAGAACCTACTTCCTGGTTCATAGACTGTGTGTGTGTGAGCCCTGTCCTCGCATGGTGAAAGGAACAAGATTGCCCTTTTGGTCCTCTTTTTTTTTTTTTCTTTTGGTCCTCTTTTAGAAGTGCACAAGTTCTTTCATGAGGGCTCCCCTGATCAAGTTAAGGATTTTGAAACGGGGTGGCTATCCCGGATTGTCCGAGTGGGCCCAGTGTAATCACAAAGGTCCTTAAAAGAGGCAAGAGCTGCCTCTCTGAGAGCTTCTAGAATGAAGCCCTGCTGACACCTTGATTTTAGCCCACTGGGAGTAAGTTTGAACTTCTGACCTCTAGAATCATTAAGATAATAGATTTGTATTGTTTTAAGCCACCAAGTTTGCGGTGATTCACAGCTGGAGTAAATGTGTGTTTACCGTAGCTAAATCCAACCCCAGAATATTTATGTGAATTTCTTTGTGATTGCTTTATTAGTTAAAAATATCATTACATTGTTCTTTGCAGTCACTAATAGTTAATTTAAAATAATGTTTAATCAAGGCTATATGAACATTATTATCCTAATATCTTGTTCATTGATTAATATACACACACATGCTGTGTATGTGGGTTCTTGTTACATATATATTTATAAAGAAGGACATTTGATTATAATTGTTACATGCATGTGGTCTGTAGTAGGAAACCTCTGACATCATCAGCATTGCCGTTGTATAAATACCTTTCCTTGAGTTAGGCCTGGACTTAGTGACTCTCTTCTGATGAACAGAGTACAGCAAAAGTGATGGGGTATTACTTCTTTTGGATTAGGTTATAAAAGGGCAGTGACTTTCATTTTGGGTGTTCGCTCTTGGGGTTTCACTCATTTTCTCAGAGAGAAGCCACTTGCTATGATATGAGTTGCCCTATAGAGAGACTGACGTGGCAAGGGACTGATGGAAACCTATAGCTACTGATAAATTGAGGTTATTGGCCCAACAGACATCAAGAAGCCTGCCATGTGAGATAATAAATGTTTGCTGTTTAAAGTCACTGTGTTGTAGGATAATTTTTATACAGCAATGATAATGGGTGTCCTTGCATGACCTGGGACTTCTCATACTGTAATATAACTCAGATGTGAATTACAGACTGTTACCATGAATATTTCATTGTATATTTTTAATTGCAAGGAGAAATAGATATGACCAGGTCTGTTTGTCAGTTATTGCTCTTGAGCAGTAGTATATACTTTATTTAACTAATATTATCATTTCTTAATAATATGGAAGGCTCAGTTCACAAAGAGAATCCCATCTTACAATAGTTGGCTTTCCACAGAGTTGATCTCTATTACAAATCATTTCACAGACTAGGGAGGAAATTAGGAAATGCAGCTAACTTGCTTATATATGTCAAATAGAATTATGAGGAGTTCTCTGGGAAGGTAGAGTAAAAAGTGATTTAGTTTTTGTGATATGAGGCTCAAGAAAAGTTTTACAGGAGAAAATGAGAAGGGAGAAAGAAGACATAACATAGTATGGGCAAGGCTATGGATTCCTTGCTATCCCATGGCAAGTCCACAATGCTTCCACTATGGCCATGCTACTTCCTTCCATGTCACCATATTACCTGGAGGAAAATGAGGTGAGGACATAAAAAGTAAGGCCCTGTATGACCTTTCTCTTTCCTTCCTTTTACAGTAAGACTGCCATTAGACTTGACCAAGAACAGTTCTTGTCAGCACTGTGTATGCTGGACCCCTTCTGGTCTTTCCCCAAACATTTTCATGCCATAACACATGTTGTCTATGGGACCAAGGATTGGAGCCCGCTCTGAAGTTGGGCCTCTTCATTTTAGACTGTGAGTGAGGTACTCAGGACCCCATAATTTCCCTTGAAAAAGACCTTGAGCCTTCTTCCAGGGTATCTTCTGGCTTCCTACATATGTCTGCCCTTCCAGTTTTTCTGATGTGCTTCCCTGTTGGCGTGATGGATGATCAACTGTTTCCAGTGAGCATGGATAGAATTTGATGATGCATAAATTTGTCCATTCATGTGTGTGAGAATACTCTCACACTAAGGGAAGGGACTAGGGGTGGGGAGAGAGGTGAGATTGGTTAGAGTGTGGCAGCTGTCTCTCTGCATACTACCATGCTCTTGTGAGAAACCTCAAGAAATAAAAAAAAACTCTGAAAAATACTGTTGGTAGCTTGATAGGGACTGCATTGAATCTCTAGATTGCTTTGGGTAATATACTCATTTTCACTATATTGATTCTTCCAATCCATGAATATGGTATATTCACAGAACTTGAACAAATAATTACACAGTTTGTATGGAAATGCAAAAAACCTCGAATAGCCAAAGCAATCTTGAGTAAGAAGAATGGAACTGGAGGAATCAACCTGCCTGACTTCAGACTATGCTACAAAGCTACCGTCATCAAGACAGTATGGTACTGGCACAAAGATAAAAATATAGATCAATGGAACAAAATTGAAAGCCCAGAGATAAATCCATGCAACTATGGACACCTTATCTTTGACAAAGGTGGCAAAAATATACAATGGAGAAAAGACAAGCTCTTTAACAAGTGGTGCTGGGAAAACTGGTCAACCACTTGTAAAAGACTGAAACTAGAATACTTTCTAGCACCATACACAACAATAAACTCAAAATGAATTAAAGATCTAAACATAAGACCAGAAACTATAAAACTACTAGAAGAAAACATAGGCAGAACACCCTTTGACATAAATCACAGCAGGATCCTCTATGGCCCACCTCGTACAGTAATGGAAATAAAAACAAAAATAAACAAATGGAACCTAATTAAACTTAAAAGCTTTTGCACAATGAAGGAAACTATAAGCAGGGTGCAAAGACAGCCTTCAGAATGGGAGAAAATAATAGCAAGTGAAACAACTGACAAAGAATTAATCTCAAAAATATACAAGCAGCTCATACAGCTCAATACCAGAAAACTAAATGACCCAGTCAAAAAATGGGCCAAAGAACTAAACAGACACTTCGCCAAAGAAGACATACAGATGGCTAACCATCATATGAAGAGATGCTCAACATCACTCATTATCAGAGAAATGCAGATCAAACCCACAATGAGATATAATCTCATGCTGGTCAGAATGGCTACTATCAAAAAGTCTACAAACAATAGATGCTTGAGAAGATGTGAGGAAAAGGGAACCCTCTTACACTGTTGGTGGGAATGCAAACTAGTATAGCCACTATGGAGAACAGCGTGAATATTCCTTAAAAAACTGGAAATAGAACTGCCATACGACCCAGCAATCCCACTTCTGGGCATACACATGAGGAAACCAGAATTGAAAGAGACACGTGTACCCCAATGTTTATCACAGCACTGTTTACAATAGCCAGGACATGGAAGCAACCTAGATGCCCATCAGCAGACAAATGGATAAGAAAGCTGTGGTACATATAGACAATGGAATATTACTCAGCTATTAAAAATAATGGTTTTGAGTCAGTTCTAATGAGGTGGATGAAACTGGAGCCTGTTATACAGAGTGAAGTAAGTCAGAAAGAAAAACACTAATACAGTGTATCAATGCATAATATGGAATTTAGAAAGATGGTAATGACGACCCTATATATGAGATGGTAAAAGAGACACAGATATGAAGAACAGAGTTTTGGACTCTGTGGGAGAAGGCGAGGGTGGGATGATTTGAGAGAATAGCATTGAAACATGTATATTACCATATGTGAAATAGATGACCAGTCCAAGTTTGATGCATGAAACAGGGCACTCAAAGCCAGTGCACTGGGACAACCCAGAGGGATGGGATGGGGAGGGAGGTGGGAGGTGGGTTCAGGAGGATGGGGGACACATGTACACCCATGGCTGATTCATGTGAATGTATGGCAAAAACCACCACAATATTGTAAACTAATTAGACTCAAATTAAATTAAAAAAAATACAAAAACTCTAAAATTCCATTCTGACCTTCATGTTGCTAAGATTTTCTATTTGTAAATGTAGGAGGCTAGAGCATATTTTATTTGTGCATGCATGCTCAGTCATGTCTGACTCTTGGCAAACATATGGACTTTAGCCCACCAGGCTCCTCTGTCCATGGTATTCTCCTGGCAAGAATACTGGAATGCCATTTCCTCTTCCAGGGGATCTTCCTAACCCAGGGATCTAACTGGTGTCTCCAGTTGGATTGCATTGCAGGTGGATTCTTTTACCACTGAGCTACCTGGGAAGCCCATAGGGTCATATGTTGTTGTTATTTAGTAGCTAAGTTTTATCTGACTCTTTTGTGACTCTGTGAACTGTAGCCCACTAGACTCCTCTGTCAGTGGGATTTTCCAGGCAAGAATACTGGAGTGGGTTGCCATTTCCTTCTCCAGGGGATCTTCCTGACCCGGAGATCAAACCTGCATATCCTGCATTGTCAGGCAGATTCTTTTCCACTGAGCTACCTGGGAAGCCTGCATTTTATATAGGAGTAGGTTATCCTGATTTGTACGTTTTAAGTATTTAGGCATATGATATGCAGGCTTCATTTATATTTATACTGTGGGTCTTGCAAGTCTTAGTGTCACGTCTTTTCTCCAAGATTATTTATCCATGTTTCTCTCTCATTCCATGTGCTGCAGACATATCTAGTCCATGACAGATTTCTCAGCTTTCTGTTGCTATTTGATGCTTTTGCATTTATTACATCCTCTGCCAGGAATGCTCTTTTCTGCTTTTTCATCTAAGAGCCTGACACACATTCCTGAAGACCCAGAATGAAAGTTATTTCCAGCCTCCCTTGACCACAGTTAACCATTTACTGATTTGTGCTCCCTTTGTTCCTTTTAGTCTTTCTTATTTTTTTAATTAATTTATTTTAATTGGAGGCTAAGTACTTTACAATATTGTAGTGGTTTTTGCCATATATTGACATGAATCAGCCAAGGGTGTACATGTGTTTCCCATCCTAAAGCCCCCTCCCACCTCCCTCCCCATCCCATCCTTCAGGGTCATCCCAGTATACCAGCGCTGAACACTCTGTCTCATGCATTGAACCTGGGCTGGTGATCTATTTCACATTGCTATTCTCTCAAATCATCCCACCCTCACTCCCACAGAGTCCAAAAGTCTGTTCTTTACATCTGTATCTCTTTTGCTGTCTCGCATATAGGGTCATTGTTACCATCTTTCTAAATTCCATATATATGCATTAATATACTGTATTGGTGTTTATGGCTCACATCCTTGACTTTGAATGTGAGCTTCTCAGTGGAAACAGCTACATTTTATTCACATCTGTATTCCCATTGCCTTGCTCATAGCCATTATTAGCAAGGGAAAACATATTTTGTGTTTCTAACATATATTGTGGGATGAGATTAAAATTGCTTAATTTTCTTTCTCATAGTGGTCCTAGATGATAGAAACTGTTAACATTAAATGCATTCATAATTATGCTGAAAAGTCAGCATTATAAATGAAGCCACATCAGTCCAAAGTGCATGCTTTTCTAGTGAAACTAGGTTGAGAGCATGACTGTGTCTTGAGGCTCAAGAGGGGCTGGGGGTCCTATTACTTTCTCTTTAATCTTTGCCTTGAGATTTTTTGTAGGGAGAGCCTCTAATTACATTTACCATCTCGCCATATGGGACGTTGGACATCCTCATGTACCCATGGTAGATGAGCTAGAGAATGCTATGGGATATGAGAAGAGAGCTTCAGTCTTACCTCAGGAGTGAAAGCATTGCTCCTGTTTCTACAGCCTCTGCTGCTGCTGCTAAGTCATGTCAGTCGTGTCCGACTCTCGTGCGACCCCATAGACGGCAGCGCACCAGGCTCCTCCGTCCCTGGGATTCTCCAGGCAAGAACACTGGAGTGGGTTGCCATTTCCTTCTCCAGTGCATGAAAGTGAAAAGTGAAAGTGAAGTCGCTCAGTTGTGTCCAACTCTTTGCGACCCCATGGACTGTAGCATACCAGGCACCTCTGTCCATGGGATATTCCAGGCAAGAGTACTAGAGTGGGTTGCCATTGCCTTCTCCCTACAGCCTCTAGGTCTGCTAAAATACAGGCAAAAATTCTTTTTATACTCCTCTTCAGTGTACTCCTGTGTACTCCTCTTCATTGATTGTTCTTTCTTCTCCAGGAGCACCTTTGTATACTTTTTTGCATTAGTCTATACTTTGAATTTAGGCCTCCCCATCAGTTTATAGTAAAAACCTATCTGATCATCTAGAAAATTATAGATAATCTTGGCTAGCACATATTGAGCATTTTATACTTGAAATACTGATTTCAAGGATTGCTCCAGTTCTTCTGAGTAGACTGTAATCTTTACTTACCTTTCTTTATAGTTGTCTATTTTGTGTTATTTCTAAAGAATGTTACTTAAGGAGAAATAAACTTATCTTTAGCTAAGCCTTACCTTTCAGTCCAGCAAATGAGGTGTGTGGAATTGCATAGGTTCTAAGCCAAGGACTTTATAATATCTTAGAGTATTGATTGGATGTCTGAAATGTGAGTGAGAGAGGAAGAAAGAATAAAAAAGAAGTGAAGGAGCTTCAGTCTGGGAAATAAGGAAGGAAAATAGGCAAAACAGTGGAAAGAATGGGATGGGAGCAAAAAATTCTGATCTGTGATTTTCTTCCATTCCTTTAGTCAACACAACACAACTTATATTAAAGTTTGGGGCCAGGAATGATGTTAGTCTTGGGCAAACACTGTTAAAATATCTAAACTTGTATAATACTTACCATAAGTCAAGTCCCAGAATAAATGCATTAAAATATTAAATCACTTTATCTTCATTACAACACAATGGAATAAATACTGTTATGGTTTCCATTTTACAAATGAGGAAGCTAGGGAATAAACAGGTTAAGTTGTTGTTGTTCAGTTGGTCAGTTGTGTCTGACTCTTTGCAACCCAATGGACTGCAGCACACCAGGCTTTCCTGTCCTGCACCATCTCCTGGAGCTTGCTCAAACTCATGTCCATTGAGTCAGTGATGCCATCCAATCATCTCATTCTCTGTCGTCCCCTTCTCCTCTTGCCTTCAATTTTTTCCAGCATAATGGTCTTTTCCAATGAGTCAGCTCTTCGCATCAGGTGGCCAAAATATTGGAGCTTCAGCATCAGTCCTTCCAATGAATAGGCAGGACTGATTTCCTTTAGGATTGACTGGTTTGATCTCCTGGCAGTCCCCACACCACAGTTCAAAAGCATCAATTTCTTTGGCACTCAGCCTTCTTTATGGTCCAACTCTCACATCCATACATGACTACTGGAAAGACCATAATTTTGAGTTTGTTGGCTAAGTAACATCTCTGCTTTTTAATATGCTGTCTAGGTTTTCTTCCAAGGAGAAAACTAGAATAAAATCTAACTTTTCTTCCAAGGAGCAAGCATCTTTTAATTTCATGGCTGCAGTCACTATCTGCAGTGATTTTGGAGCCATACCATCTGAAACCACTGAGTGGCAGAGCTGGGGTTTGACCGGTCCCAGGTAGCCCTGCTCTGGAGCCCTTTCTCTTAACTGTAACCTTATACTTAGCCTTCTTGAGGGTCTATAGTCCATGAGCACTGGAAGTGTAGTGAAGAACAAGGACAACTAATAGATATGGTTTAAGATGAGGAGCATGGGAAGATAAGGAAGCCAACAGGGAAGATTTCTCTCCCAGGTTCCAGAGTTAGCAAAGGATTCCAGAGAAAGTGAGGTTTATATCTTGCTAATAGTAGAGATCAGCCACATGAGGGGAGGAAGAAGCAAGGCTTAAGGATGGGTGGGCTCTATTAGTAATGGCAAAGATTTTGCATTTATTTTATATAAAATATTAGCATTTGCAATAGATGCATCATTCTATATTATTGAATAGAGAAGTGTCCCTCCATATTTATGAGCCCCTGAAACCTATCATATGGATGGACTTCCAAAACCATTTATAAGGCTGGGATTTCAATTATAGTTGGGCTGTAATGAAAGATAATGTGGAGCTGTTTCTCTGCACTAAGCATGCACCTTATAATAGTGTATCAGGTTTTTAAAATGATTGAAGCAATGTCTCTGAAATGTGGCCTGATTTTGAGAAGCATGATACAAATTTGTGCCTGGGAAGTCATCTTATTATTGATTTTTAAGACCTTTCCTTTATGACACAGTGAAGGATGTTTGTTAATCAGAAACTTACTGGATTTGGAAGCAGGTTTGTGAGTAAAGTGATTGAAGGAAAAAATGCCCCAGGCTTCTTTCCATAGAAATGTGTAATCATTCAAAATATATTCTCTTTTTATTGTTCCTGAATGCTTTACCTCCATTCCCTTCCTTTCAGAGTCCACCTGTGTGTGTATCATCTTATCCATAAAGCTGCGTTCATCCCTCCTGGCCTAATTGATACTATGACCTTCCTCCACGCTTGTGCTCACACTCTCATTGTAGCTTTAGTACCACTGATGCATCTGTGTCATGTACTTATAGTCTTAGTACCTCTGTTTGTCTTTTTCTGGACTGTGAAACCCTTGGGAGCAGGGACTTTAGTACATTATTCTAATGGACTGCATGACATACTGTGCTTATTAAAACTCACGTAACACCACTAAAATATTATCAAGTGGGGAATCATGCTATTTCAATAGGAAAAGAAAATGCATGGCTCTGTAGATTACAAAAATTGTCACCAATGTTCACCAATTGTTCCCTTTTTTATAAACCATTTAACAGTCAGGATTGACCTCAAATAGAGGTTCAGCAGAATATAAGCACCACAAAAGTTATCTGGAGCATAATTTCAAGAGAATCAGGCAGGAAGACAAAGTTAAAACAAAATTTTAATACTGGCCAGGACATTAAAAGAAAGAAAGCAGTTTGATGTTACCAAATTTACAGTGAAGATACTAAGATACAACAGGATTACTCACAGTAATACTACTGAGGGAGAACCACTTTAACAATATGGAATTTGTATTCAATCTTGTTTATATATGTATGTTTCAGAATTAGGGTCACAGAATATATTGGTTTGTACTCTGCTTTCTTCATATATTTTTTGGGAACAATCCCCAGTGCTCTTAATATCCTTTGAAAAATATATGTTTATGACTGCCTGTGTCCCTTTTATTTATCAGTGCATTCATTCATTATCACCCATTGAACATTTTTGTGTGCCAAGCATTAAAAGGCAAGAGATAAAGTTCCTGTTCTCATGTAACTTATCTCAAAGATGTAGTTTGTGTGGCCACTACTGTTGGTTGGTAACTCAGCTTACATTTCCATCTCTTTCTACTTCTAGGAATTGAGGCTGGAAAAGAAATACTAGTCTTTAGCACTTGATTTCTAGCTGCTGCTACTGCTAAGTCACTTTAGTTGTGTCCGACTCTGCGACCCCATAGACGGCAGCCCACCAGGCTCCCCTGTCCCTGGGATTCTCCAGGCAAGAGCACTGGAGTGGGTTGCCATTTCCTTCTCCAATGCATGAAAGTGAAAAGTGAAAGTGAAGTCGCTCAGTCGTGCCCAACTCTTAGCGACCTCATGGACTGCAGCCTACCAGGCTCCTCCGTCCATGGGATTTTCCAGGCAAGAGTACTGGAGTGGGTTGCCATTGCCTTGATTTCTAGCGAGGGTCGGCAATATAACCTATTTAAGGCCTATAGGATTTCAGTAGAAGTTTCTTTCTGGATTTCTGGGAAGGTTTAGCTAAAAAGGACTGATATGTTGAAATTTTTTACCATTATCCCCTTCTTTCTACCTTGAAAGAGGTCTGAGCTCAGTCTGCCATCTTTTAAGTATGAGAATGAGATGTTCTAAGGATGTTAGATCAGAAATATAGAAAAATCCTGGTGGTGTTGTTGAGTACCTAAAGCATTATGAGCCACTGCTTCCAAGTAGACTAATTACTTGAGGAAAATTAACTCATATTATCAAGTCTGAATTAGTCAGATTTCCTGTGATTTGCAGCTACATAATTGCAGATGTTACTTTTATTGAGCCAGCCTCCTATTTTGGTATCTTTAGGTTGTTTCACTCATTTTCCAGTTTTCAAGTAATGCTATAATAAATAATAGGATATGCAAGATGTTGAGTCCATTTCTAATTATTCTGATAAGGTTAATTCTAGAGGTATAGTTTCTAAGTATAATGGTATGACTTTGTATACATTTTGACCATGTTTACATCTTGAAGGTCTGAAATATTCTATAATCTCAAATACATGATAACATCCAATTAAAATGGCTGGTACTTCTTAACTGTACATTTCAACTCACTTTTTTTAATGATAGTAAAGTCACTTCATGGGAAATAGATGGGGAAACAGTGGGAACAGTATCAGATTTTATTTTTTTGGGCTTCAAAATCACTGCAGATGGTGATTGCAGCCATGAAATTAAAAGACGCTTACTCCTTAGAAGAAAAGTTATGACCAACCTAGATAGCATATTAAAAAGCAGAGACATTACTTTGCCGACAAAGGTCCATCTAGTCAAGGCTATGGTTTTTCCAGTGGTCATGTATGGATGTGAGAGTTGGACTGTGAAGAAAGCTGAGCACCGAAGACTTGATGCTTTTTAACTGTGGTGTTGGTTGAGAAGACTCTTGAGAGTCCCTTGGACTGCAGGGAGATCCAACCAGTCCATTCTGAAAGAGATCAGTCCTGGGTGTTCTTTGGAAGGAGTGATGCTAAAGCTGAAACTCCAGTACTTTGGCTACCTGATGGGAAGAGTTGACTCATTGGAAAAGACTCTGATGCTGGGAAGGATTGGGGGCAGGAGGAGAAGAGGACAACAGAGGATGAGATGGCTGGGTGGCATCACTGACTCGATGGATATGAGTTTGGGTGAACAGGGAGGCCTGGCGTGCTGCAATTCATGGGGTCGCAAAGAGTTGGACACAACTGAGTGACTGAACTGAACCGAACTGAAAGGTAGATTTGAGTTCAGAAAATAGTGCTAACTGCTATCTATGAGAAAGGACGAATAAGAGAGAAAGAGTCGAACCCAATGTTTATTTCTAAGATGCAGAAACAGAACTGCAGTGTTTGGAGACACTTGTTCTCATCTAACTTGTATTTTCTTCATTATTCTGAAATAGCTGACTAATTTTTAATCCAGAAAGTGAGTTGACAATTTGTGTAAATTCCAGGGAAATTTCAGTCTGTAGATATGATATTATTTATTAAAACAAACAAACAAGTAGACAAAAAAAACAGATACTCAGGAAATAAGTGCCCATAAAAGCAACTGTGCTTATCTATTGTCATCTTTCTCCTTTTATTTAAAAAAGTGATTATCTACTCAGTTCAGCAAAACTCAAAAAGCTTCACATGTTGAATGCTGTGCAATTTGCAAACTCCTTCATATTGAATGTATAAACCCTGCCAGTGGGTTGGTAAGGTTATCTTCTCTTAAACATTATGTTATCTTGTTTTGAACCATGAACATCTATTGAACTAATCATTATGCTCTGTTCCCCTACATAGAAGGCAAAAAAACTTTCCTTCGGGAATCATTTTCTGGAACGCTAAACTGGACCTAATTAGAAGTACAGGTAACACTAAAGGAGCTTAAATAATCTCCAATCAATTACAGAAGACTGTGCTAAGGGAATACTTCTCCTTCCTCAATGCATTGCTAAGTCCTTTAATGCCCGTAAATGCTCCAATTTCCCCCTCTTAACCCTAAAGGAAATTTTCATGTTATATCTTTCTTGCACTGGTGTACATTCAGCTACTACTTGAGTAGTATCCCTGGTGTAGAAAACCTGGATGACCAGCTTGCATGTAACTGCAAAAAAAGGACAGAAGGAGCCGAGCAGAGGCTATGCTGGTGACTCACTAAAGTCCAGTCATGTGTAAAATCAACTTAGAAACAGCCCAGCCCAGATACTGAATTGTGCCAGGAGGTAAGATTTCTAGAAAGTGTGTTTTCTCAATGATTATGAAACTTTAATGTTTTCTCCAAATATCATCATTTGCTCTCCATAGTTAACTACGACTCTGGATTTATGTTGCTTTCTGAAAATACTGTGAGGTAAAGATGCATCTAACCAGGTTTACTGTTTGTTATCTCTGAGTTTACCTCTTTACTTTTTAGTTTACATAACAGCTTTTCCCCTAAAAAAACCTGTTCCCGTTCTGGGTGCCAAAATCCATATTTATCTTTCTGCTGCTAATTCTAGCAGTCAAGGGATCTAAAGCCTAGCTTGTTCTATCCATATTTATAGGATTTTTTCATACACTGAAGGTGGTGCTTCACTTAATCTCACAAAAAAATAATTTTATGATTGAACATTCTGCTCTTAGTGTAGTGTCACTGAATTTCAGTAGTCATTGGCTGAATTCCAGATTAAGGCTCATGCAGAATCTGATTTGCTTTTAAGAAAGATACAAACCACAAAACACTGATAAACTGTTCAAGAAACTCTAGATGATGTCTGTGAAATCCTGGTTTTATCTTTAATCTCAAAGTTTGGACATGACTGCCCATATCAGAGGATTTCTGCTCAAGGCCATCTTGATAAAACAGCTGAAAGATTTTTTGAAGAAAAAAAAATTTTTTTCCTACTTTGTCAGTTTATTTTTCCCCCTTGGGTATCTATACATAATTTAAGATAGCAACCTATGGTGTTAGCTTTAAGGAGTATGAAATCTTAAATATCTTTAGATGGTTTCTGTTGTGCCATTTCCTGTATTTTATGCATCAAATAGCTGGAAAGGAGTTTGAAAGATAACCTGCCTTAGATCATCAAACTTATAGCCAGTAAAAAAGAGACACCACCATTATTTTATTTTCCTGTAGCCATGTCAGAGATTTTCAGTAATGCCGATTTAGTTAGTTGAATAGATTGTGGCATTATTTCTAATTTCAAATATGCTGAGCCCCTTTCTCCTTTGCATAAAAAGTTAAATATTGAGAGAAAATATGTTTTACTCTCATTTTACTGGTATTTAAAACATTTCTTAATTTTCTTCTTCTTAATATTCTAAAAATATGACTTTATAAGTTTAGTGATAGTCTGTTCATATGATTTTTGTTGTAAACTTAATGTACAGTGTAAACATTGCAGCCTAATATGCTAAACTGGATCCTGTAAGGGGGATGAACCTCTAAGAATTCTGTTAGCTTTGATAGTGATTGATTGATTAACTTATCTATTCAGTGAATGATTTATTGAGTTCCTTCTAGGTATCAAGCTGTGTGCTGGAAATGCAATGGTAAACAAAAATAGACATGTTCCCTGTACTTCTTAGAGCATGCTGTGAAGTAGGGGAGAGAGGCATTAATCTGATTTATCATACATTGTGGCCATGGTAAGAACAATAGAAGTAACAATGTTATGTGACAGCCTAATGGAAGATTTCACCTAGTCAGGAGGTCAAGGAGGACTTTGGTAAGAACCGTGCTTGAACTGACATGTGGAGGAGAAGCAAGAGTTAAGTAGAGGAAGAGGACAGGGAAGGGAGCCCAGCTAGTCTGAGGGGCTGAAGGAAGAGAGGCATGACTGGAGTGTAGAATAGAATGTAGCCTATTTTAGAGGTGGAGCAGGTAGGGAAAAGCCATCAGGTAGTGTCCTAAAGTGTTTTATCTTTATCTTAAGAGCCATGGGAATTCATTAAAGAATTTTTAAGTTGGTGATTCAGAGAGCAGGATAGAACACATTATAATGACATGATAAAAATCCCTTATGTAAGAGGAACACTCAGGCTGTAAGGGTGGAAAGAAGTAAGAGGGTGAGAGGTATATACCCACCACCTGGTTAGGGTTTCTAGGACTTTCAGTTCAGTTCAGTTCAGCTAAATTGTTCAGTCATGTCCTACTCTTTGTGACCCCATGGACTGCAGCCCACCAGGCTTCCCTGTGCATCACCAACTCCCAGAGCCTACTCAGACTCATGTCCAACATGTCGGTGATGCCATCCAACCATAACATCCTCTGTTGTCTCCTTTTCCTTGTCTTCAATCTTTCCTGGCATCAGGGTCTTTTCCCATGAGTCGGTTCTTCACATCAGGTGGCCAAAGTAATGGAGTTTCAGCTTCAGCATCAGTCAGTTCAGTTCAGTTCAGTCACTCAGTCGTGTCCGATTCTTTGCGACCCCATGAATTGCAGCACGCCAGGGCTCCCTGTCCATCACCAACTCCCGGAGTTCACTCAAACTCACGTCCATTGAGTTGGTGATGCCATCCAGCCATCTCATCCTCTGTCGTCCCGTTCTCCTCCTGCCCCCAATCCCTCCCAGCATCAGTCTTTTCCAATGAGTCAACTCTTCGCATGAAGTGGCCAAATTACTGGAATTTCAGCTTTAGCATCACTCCTTCCAGAGAACACCCAGGACTGATCTCCTTTAGAATGGACTGATTGGATATCCTTGCAGACTCTCTCAAGAGTCTTGCCCAACACCACAGTTCAAAAGCATCAATTCTTCAGTGCTCAGCTTTCTTTATAGTCCAACTCTCAAATCCATACATGACTACTGGTAAAACCATAGTTTTGACGAGATGGATTGTTTTTGGTAAAGTAATGTCTCTTCTTTTTAATACGTTGTCTAGGTTGGTCATAACTTTTCTTCCAAGGAGCAAGTGTCTTTTATTATCTTGACTGCAGTCACCATCTGCAATTACTTTGGAGCCCCCAAAAATTCTCTCACAGTTTCCCTTGTTTTCCCATTTATTTACCATAAAGTGATGGGACCATATGCCATGATCTTAGTTTTCTGAATGTTGAGTTTTAAGCAAAGTTTTTCACTCTCCTCTTTCACTTTCATCAACAGGCTCTTTAGTTCTTCTTTGCTTTCTGCCATAAGGTTGGTGACATCTGCATATCTGAGGTTATTGATATTTCTCCTGTCAATCTTGATTCCAGCTTGTGCCTCACCCAGCCTGGCATTTCACATGATGTACTCTGCATATAAGTTGAATAAGCAGGGTGACAAGATACAGTCTTGACATATTCCTTTTCCTATTTGGAACCATTCTGTGTTCCATGTCCAGTTCTAACTGTTGCTTCTTGACCTGCATACAGATTTCTCAGGAGGCAGGTCAGGTGGTCTGGTATTCTCTTCTCTTTCAGAATTTTCCACAGTTTGTTGTGATCCACACAGTCAAAGGCTTTGGTGTAGTCAATAAAGCAATAGTAGATGTTTTTCTGGAACTCTCTTGCTTTTTCGATGACCCAGCAGATGTTGGCAATTTGATCGCTGGTTCCTCTGCCTTTTCTAAATCCAGCTTGAACATCTGGAAGTTCATGGTTCATGTATTGTTGAAGAAGCCTGGCTTAGAGAATTTTGAGCATTACTTTTCTAGCGTGTGAGATGAGTGGAATTGTGTGGTAGTTTGAAGATTCTTTGGCATTGCCTTTCTTTGGGATTGGAATGAAAACTGACATTTTCCGTTCCTGGGGCCTCTGCTAAGTTCTCCAAATTTGCTGGCATATTGAGTGCGGCCCTTTTACAGCATCATCTTTTAGGATTTGGAATAGCTCAACTGGAATTCCATCACTTCCACTAGCTTTGTTTGTATTGATCCTTCGTAAGGCCCAATACGAATTGAGTTCATATTCCATGTCTGGCTCTAGGTGAGTGATCACACCATCATGGTTATCTGGACTTTACAGACGATAAAAGGGAAGTTAGAGGAAGACTTGGTTACTTATTCTGGGTTCCAGAATCATGAGTGTAATTCCAAATCCTGTTACAATAACTTATAGATACAATGTTTGTTATTATGATAACTATTAGTGAGGTTGGCTACTCCATATGGCCAAGTCTCCTCTCAGAGAAGTATTCCTAAATAAGCTCTCTGATTTTGTTTTTGTTGTTTGCATGCTTGCCTGCTTGTTTTGATTATTTTTTCCTAGATCTACTATATTCTTAAGAAGTTGAGATGTAAAAAATAAAAGCAAAGATTCCTTCTGAGCCCTCCCTCTTTGCACACACATACACACATACACAAAGTGAAACACAAATAATATATGCAGACTATAATTTCATATAAATTGTGTTAGAAGTATAATTTTACAAACTGCTTTTCAAACTCAATTTTTAAGCAAGATATTTCCTTGTCAATGAGACATACAGCAGCTCCACTTTGATAATTGCATGGTAATCTATTGCAGGGAGCGACCAGAATTTATTTAATAAATTTCCCTCTATTATGATTTCCCTTTAAGTGCTACCTGCAATTTTTCCTATTATATGAGAGAATAAATATTTGGAAATAAATGTTTTTCATATTTAATTACTTTAGAATAAATTTCTAGATGATATTACTGGATCAATTGGTATAAACATTTAAAATTTCAATATATTTATTAATTCTCTACACTCCTAAAAGCTTGAGACAATTTAATCTTTATCAGTTTTGGAGATGACATCATTTGACCATGTTTTTGTCAAGTTTTCCCCAAAGTTGTTTTCTAAAAATCATAGTTTTGTGTTTTACTTTTAGGTTTGTGATCCATTTTAATCAGATTTTTGGGAAAGGTATAAGGGCTAGATATATATTCACTATTTTTTTTTTTTTTTGGTGAATATCCAGTTGTTCAAGAACCCCAATTTTTTTTTTTTTTTGGTCCATGCTTGGAACCCTGAAACATCCCTGTGTTATTGATACTAAGACATAAATGTGGCTAAAGATTTAAATGTAGATCTGAATATTTTGCTACTTCTGAATAGTCTACTTGAAAGCCATTAAAGTAATTTCTATTTATTCTGACTCTAATTTAAGATGAATTCCATGGCAGAAACACTTCCATAATGTCCAATTGTAATATAACTGGTATGTTGTTTAATAACACACGAAGTACTGTTCAGAAGCTGGTGTAAAACTATAGGTGTTGCCTAGAAGAGGCAAAATTATGTTTTCTAGCATCTCTCCTCTCTGCCCTGGTCCTTATTACAGCTTTTCATTTTACTTAAGTCTGTGATCTTTGAATTTGTTGGCTTGTAGTGAACTTCATTCACTGAAGCCAGAGGCAGAGTTTTCAGTTAGATGCCCTAGCTGCTGATCCATACTCCTGGAGACTAACTCTAGTCTCAGTATTAAAATGTACAGAAATACATCAAAGACACCTTTTTCCCCAACATCCCCCTTTAACCTAAGAATAAATAGCGTGGAAGCATTTCTCTTAGTTCCTAAGCTTTGATATGACTTACAATGGGATAAAAAGACGTCAAAGTTTCAATTCCTTTTAATGTTTCTCTTCTAATAGTTCTATGATTTGATACCATGGTGACAGGCATCAAGGAAATACTTAGAATTAATGATGCTTTTAGTTGATTTCAAAAAGAAATGTATTTTTAATTCCTCTAGCTTCTTGGTTAAGTTACCATCTTGCATACAAGCTCGTTTCTGGCATAAATGAATTGAAAATATCGATTTCAAGAATTATTTTAATCCATACAACACCATGCTTATTTTTGTCTAATTTTACCAGGTTATTTTAACGCAAATTATAGGAACAGAGAAGTAAAGCAGATGGCTTAAGTATTATATCTTATAACATTTTTGATATTTAGAGAATTATGTTTGGAATTGGTGAGCTATTTCTTAGTATTTAAATATGTGTTGTTTCTTAATTTTAGGGGGTCGGTCTTAACTGGGTTAAAATTTCAAATAATGTTTTTAAAAATTCACCTTTAGTATAGAAATTGTCACTTGAAGTTATTGTGATATTCTTTTATAATTCAATTAAGAAGCTGTGTGGATTCTTTGCAGTATTGTTTGAAATATTTCTTTTCCATTATTTTCCTACAATTACTGCAGGTTTATATTTCGTCTCATCTGGACCATTTTTATAACAACTTCATGGTGTATCTGACTTCAGTCTTTTCCTTCACTATTTTGCCACCTATTATACATATTATTTGATTGTCGAAAACACTACATTGCTCATATTATTGTAGTCACTTCTGCATTGTCATGTAGAAAAGAATATGGATTATGGAATAAAGACCACTTTCTATTCTTCAGTTTTGGACACACTCATTAATCTAAGTTTCAGTGTCCTTAACTGTAAAATGGGGCTTTATCAACAAGCTCATAAAAGTTGACATTATGATTAAATGAAACTAATGTTTGTTTTATTAACACTTCTCAAATGTCTGATGAATAAAGTCCAAACTTCTTAACTTGGCATACAAAATCAATCGAAGTTTGAGCTCTAACAACCTCTCAACATATTAAATCATCCACATGTGGTCAACATTTTAGCCAAAGTCCATTCAGAAATCCCCTCTTCATCCTCGGCTTCTCTCTTCCTGTACCTGCATCTCTATGTTTCTGTTACCTGAACTTTCTTCCCTCTGTCATCACATATTGAAATGCTACCAGTTCATTAATGTAAGCTGATACGGCATCTTCAAATTCCTGATCAAATGTAGCCAGCCTAAAAAATGACCTTTTTCTTCCTGTTATTTGTAGGGTCCTTAGTTTTGCTTTCTTATGACACCTAACATGTACTGCTCTGAATAGTAGTTACCTGTGTAAAGGTCTTTTCTAAGAGACCATAAGATACTCAGTAGCAAAGCCGTGTTATAGTCATGCAAGTTCATACACTTAGAACTGCATCAAATACAAAGTTTTCAATAACCATTTGGTGAATTAAGGTATCATTTATCTAATATTCATAATTATATTATTTTAGGATTATCTCTTATAGGGATATTTTTTACTCATTAAACCATTAAAAAATGCACAGGATCTGGGATAATTGTGTTTTTCCTGTATTGGCTCAGGAGAATTCTTAGATGATTTCAGCAATGCAGTGTGCATATCACTTTGAGTACATTATGACTATTGTATTATTTTTAAAAAAAGCTCATGTTAGCTATAACAGCAGAAATGTCCTGTCATGTATCAACCTTTGACAAATCTATTCCCATTATGGAAAGAACAAAGGCATTTTTAGTTGATACTTTGTATTTTTAGAATATCTAGTTTATTTCTGACCCCAAACCATCAGAATACATAAGATTCTGTTGTATTACTAGTGTCCTGTTGTTCAGGCAAGCATGTTTAAAAATGCCCCAGATAATCACATAATATTTCATTATACACCATAAGACCAAAAAAGGCTTCTTACACTGTCTAATACATTTTTCATTGTTTCAGGCAAGTTTTACCTAAAGCATTTCTGGCAGGAAGACAACTCTTCTAGTGTTAATTATCCCAAGGGAATATGATTTCATAGCCTCCCTTATAGAATAAGGATCTTAGCAAATGAATGTGGTAAATGAACCTTAGAGCTATTGCAGTGACAGATGAATTATGTCAGTAAAAAACTTGGAATGAGTAGAAACAAGGAAGAAAAATCTCACCTTATGTGAGATCAGATAAGCATAAGGCATCTACAAAGGCTTTTAATGATGTCTCTTAGGAAAATTCTGCTTTGTTATAGAGAGTGACGAGATGATAATGGACTTTGATGGAAGGGGAGAGGGAATGAAAAGAGCCTTTGAGAAAACTGAAGAAGAAATATTGGAAATTAAATGAAAAAAAAAAAAAAAAAACACATGGAAAGAGATGTATTTTGTGTGCATGCTCAGTTGTGTCTGACTCTTTGCAACCCCATGGCCTGTAGCCTGCCGGACTCCTCTGTCCGTGGAATTCTTCAGGCAAGAGTACTGGAGTAGAGGAGTATATAAACCAAATACAGATTTTATTGCTTCTTAGAGAATTTGGAAGGATGTGTATGAAGCAATCTGGATAATCTACTTTTCCATTATATTTATGATATATATGTTCCAAACATTTCTATGAATAAAATATTTTATTAAATTATAAATAAGACATATTTAGGTATTGGATTGCTAAGGGTAAATAGTTTTGTTCCTGTATATGCACTCTCAATGTAATAATCAACTGTGCTTTTAATCCTGCTGGAGTAATACATTATCGGTTATTTTTTAAAATGCCATATGTACATCTATTCATTATGCAACACAAAGTTAGAATAAAAATGTATGATTTTGTTAAATTGTCCTGTCTCAAAAATATTTTGGGGAGAACAGCATGCAAATTTTTAGTAATAAATTTCTTCTCTATTATTGTTCTGGTCTTATCTGATCTCAGACTTGAATTTATTCAGAATGGTCTTTATTGCTAGAAATTTTGTTTAAAACTAGAGAAAAGATAAATATTCTACATGAGTTTAAACTTTTAATTAAGCCTCAAAGCACAAGAGCCAAATAACAGTTAAATAACTAAAGAAGCCATGATATTTGCATAAAATGAGTTAAATGTGTTGAGGGTTTTGAATATTATTTTACCTCAGTATATCAGAAAATACATAAGAAACAGGTCCACTAGTATTTCCTACATATTTTGTTTCCTTCTCAGTCTCTGAGGTGTATTAACTGCCCAGTCTGCAGATAATTGATTACTTGGATGATCAATAAATTTTGTAAATGATATATTTAATATTTTAATTAATTTTATTCCTATTACAGAATTTATCTTGCCCTTAATTTTAAAAAAATATCAATAGAGTAAGAAAATAATATAATTTGATATGTTAGGGAAAGCCATTTTTAGGAGAAGGAACAATGTATTAAAATCATGCTAAATACATGAATCCAAGCAGGAAATAAAACAAAATTCCCAGTGCTCTTTTATTAATATATGTGTGGCCTTTTGCTTTTTAAAAATTGCCATTTGGAGAGTAACCTTTGTTTTTATTTGAATTTTTATTGCCATGACATATATTCTGAAAAATCTTTAAAGCAAAATTATGCACTATATTTATATTGAAGAAATATAAACATTTCTGTTAATTTCTGTGCAACCACACGCAGGACAGGAAATAGATCTTTGCCTTCCTGATCACCATCTGTGCCTTAGCCTCCTAAGTTAATTTTTATGCTGACCATACTAATTTAATGTCATTAATTTTCTTGCTTTACTTTATAGTTTTAACTCTTAGGTACGCATCCCTAACCATGTTAACGTCACCATTTGTTAAAGAAATGGAATCATGTACTGTGTGTCCTTTCATGCCTAGCTTCTTTCTCCCAGCGTGATATCTGTGACATGTAGGCACGAATCACGTGTTGTGTGTAGCTGTACTTTGTGTGATATCTGTGACATGTAGGCACATAGCCGTGTTGTGTGTAGCTGTACTTTGTTCGTTTTTACTGCTGTGCGGTCTGTGTGTGTGTGGTGGTTTTTCACTTTTAAAATCCATTCTCTCTTCACATGCATTTGAATTGATTCTTGTTTTTTCTTCATGTCTCTTGGGTAATATTTAAGTGAGGCTGCTAACAACATGTATCTTTAGCTCTAGTATTGCTGGGTATTGCTGAATTGTTTCTCATGTGATATAACTGTGCACTCCCATTTTATATTTCCCCATTACTTCACATCCTTACCAACTTTGGTATATGTCAGGTTTTAAAACTCTAGTTACTCTGATGGATGTGTTTACAATTTCATCAATAAGTCGTGTCCGACTCTTTTGTGACCCCGTAGACTGTAGCCTAGCAGGCTGCTCTGTTCATGAAATTTCACAGGCAGGAATATTGGAGTGGGTTGCCATTTCCTTCTCCAGGGGATCTTCCCATGCTAGGGATTGAACCTGCATCTCTGCACTGCAGGTGGATTCTTTACCACTGAGCCACTGGAAAGCCCCATAGTCCCACTGTAGTTGTTGTTTACTTGCTAAGTCATGTCTGACTCTTTGTGACCACATGGATTATAGCACGCCAATCTCCTCTGTCCTCTACTATTTCATGGAGTTTCCTCAGATTCATGTCCATGGAGTCAATGATGCTATCTAACCATTTTATCCTCTGCTGCCCCTTTCTCCTTTTGCCTTCTATCTTTCCCAGGATCAGGGTCTTTTCCAGTGAGTCAGCTCTTGGCAGCAGGTGGTCAAAGTATTGGAGCTTCAGCTTCAGTATCAGTCCTTCCAATGAATATTCAGGGTTGATTTCCTTTAGGATTGACTGGTTGATCTTTTAGTCCACCGGACTCTCAAGAGTCCTCCAGCACCACAATTCAGAAACATCACTTCTTCAATACTCATTCTTCTTTATGGTCCAACTCTCACATCCAGGCATGACTACTGGTAAAACCATAGCTTTGACTATGCAGACCTTTATCAGCAAAGCGATGTCTCTGCTTTTTAATATGCTGTATAGGTTAGTCATAGCTTTCTTTTACCAAGAAGCAAGTCTCGCAATGTCTCTGCTTTTTAATATGCTGTATAGGTTAGTCATAGCTTTCTTTTACCAAGAAGCAAGTCTCTTTTAATTTCATGACTTCAGTCTCCATCCTCAGTGATTTTGGAGCCCAAGAAAACAGGATATTTTTAATTTTCATAGCTAACTGATTAGGTTGGGTTCCATTTGGGCACTTACGAAGTTTTGTTCAAATCTCTTGCCATATTTTTCTATGATATTATCTTTTTTTCTCTTCTCTATGGATTTGTGTGATTCACACACACACACACACACACACACACACACACACACCCCATACACACTGTATTAAAAAAAAAAAACAACTATGTTTCTATTTTTATTATAAATATCTTCTCCCAGTATATAATTTACTTTTTTATTTTCTTAATGCTGGAAACAAAAATAATCAATTTTTATGTAGTCCAGTTAGTCAGTCTTTTTCTCTGTTGTTTTGTTTTTAAGTGTTTTGTTTAAGAAATCTTTCACTTCCATATACAAAGACACTTCCCTGTGTCAGTCCTGGGTGTTCATTGGAAGGACTGATGCTGAAGCTGAAACTCCAGTCCTTTGGCCACCTCATGCAAAGAGTTGACTCACTGGAAAAGACTCTGATGCTGGGAGGGATTGGAGGCAGGAGGAGAAGGGGATGACAGAGGATGAGATGGCTGGATGGCATCACCAACTCGATGGACATGAGTCTGAGTGAACTCCGGGAGTTGTTGATGGACAGGGAGGCCTGGCGTGCTGCGATTCATGGGGTCGCAAAGAGTCGGACACGACTGAGCGACTGAACTGAACTGAACTGATGTGGATATTAAACTGTCTTACAATCATTTGTTGAAAAAGACTGTCCTTTCCCCACTGTATAAAGTAATAACTTTGTTAAAAATCAATTGTCCATATATGCATACAAGTGGTAATGAGCTCTCCATTTCATTCCATTTGTTCGCTTGTCTGTCCTTGTACCAGTACAACATTATTTTAATAATTGTGTTTTTAAAATAGCTCCCGATATCCCACTGAGCAAGTCTTTTTGCCTTGTTCTTCCTCAGTAGTGTCTTGGCTATTCTTGGCTCTTTGCATTTCCACATTTAGTAGCAAGTTGGTTAAAACGTACATACATACACATATCGTACAGGTTGTGATCTTTATTTGGATTTCATTCAGTCCTTAGAGAAAGTTGGGGAGGATTAACACCTTAAATTTTTGAGACTTCAAATCTGCAAACATGATATATCTCTCAAGTTTTTAAGGTCTTTTTTTACTTTCTCTCAATAAAATGTATTTTTCTGTGAGAGATCATCTTGTCTTTTATGTGATTTAATTCTAGTGTTTGATTGGTTTTCCCACTGTTGTGAATAGCATGTTTTTCAAACTACTATGTATCTAGCACCATTGTAAAACTAGGTCTCTGGCATATGTATAAATCTTCCTAAAATTATTTTATATCAAGGTTAGTAATTCACTGTGTATCTCAATTCAGTACTATAACTTTGTCATTGGCCTCTGATAATCTGTGGATGTTGGCTGCCAGCAACAGAAACTGATTTTGGCTAATTTATGGAAAGGAGAACGTAAAAGAGAATAGAGGTGAAAGAAGAGATTTATGGGTTCCTGGGGATCTGTTTTGAAAACAAGTGGCAATCAAGGCAACCCCAAAGTTCTATGAGCATGAACATGAAGTCTGAAAGCATGCTTCCTCTGTGGCAATTTTTCTGTACCTGTTCTTACTTTTTCTGGCATATTTCCCTTAAGTGTAATACTCAGAGCAGAGAGCATTTAATTCGATAAACTTAGATCACTGCCTGACTCTCCCCATGTAGAGAGATGGAAAATTTGGTCTTTGGGGGTTTTTTTTAGGAGAGATTGGTTCCTGAAAATTATCTTTGAACCAATGCTATGCCCAATGGGAAAAAGGGAGTAGAGTATAATCTCTCAAAGAAAAAAGTGCTTTTAGGAGAGGTTATGAATGCTAGAGAGAAAAGCCAGCAAATAAAGTCATTCTCCTTAGAGGAAGATCATATAAAACAGTCTGGTGCCTATCAGGCAGTTCTTTGTAAAGTTTTATAGCAAATGCTTTGCTAACTATGGATTTATACTAATAGGATATCTGGAGCCACCGTATTCTCTCTCTCTCTCTCTCTCTCTCTCTCTCTCTATCTATATGGGCTTCTCTGGTGGCTCAGATGGTAAGGAATCCACCTGCAATGAAGGAGCCCCAGGTTCAGTTCCTGGGTGGGGAAGATCCCCTGGAGAAGGA
Source organism: Bos indicus (assembly GCF_029378745.1). NCBI lineage: Eukaryota > Metazoa > Chordata > Mammalia > Artiodactyla > Bovidae > Bos > Bos indicus. The sequence continues at coordinate 63,703,486 of NC_091765.1, read as the reverse complement.
AATGGCAACCACTCCAGTGTTCTTGCCTGGAAAATCCCATGAACAGAGGAGCCTGATGGGCTACAGTCCATGGTGTCACAAAGAGTCAGACACGATTTAACTAAACCAATATATCCCAATGTGTGTGTGCACTATATATATATATATATATATGTCTTACATATATGTGTGTGTTCCACTGTTATCCTTTATTGATTTTAATCTATCAAAGCATTATAATTTGTTTAAAATAAATTTACAGAGACAGAAGATTAGAAAATTAGGAAGTCAAGTATTGGTATAACTATTTTTAGTATTTTTCCATAGAAATTTGTATTATTATGTGAATGAAGAGAAATCTACCCTATAACTTGATTTTTCCAGAAGTTAAAATAAGATGCATAATATTGGGTTTTTTTTGGCAGAGAACTGAAGTTCAGTTAGGGTTGATGTTTAACCTTTTTCCATTCACAGAGAGGCGTCCAACTTCAACCAAGTATGTTATTCACAAAATGAGTCACTTCCTATGCAGGTGTTTCCAGATGTGTTAGGCTCCTGGGGATTAATTAGGTGTAGAGTACTATTTATGTAAATGTAGGACTAAATGTTATAATGCCTTGTTAGTCTGTTGTACCTCAAAGAGACTTCAGAGATATTTTTATTCAAACTAAAGAGGGAACTTAGCCTATATGTCCCTGGAATTTAATTGTCCATTGGAAAGGATCCTGGGATGAAGTCTTTCTCCTGTATCAATTCTTTAAGAATCCATGACTCGTATTCTTCTCTACTTTTTTCTAAATGTTATTTTTATTCTAAAAATAATACTTTTTTTTTTTAAATCATGTAGGTAGTAGAGAATTATATGAAATAAAAAACGAAAGCTTTAGAAGTTTTTATACCGCTAAAGTCATTCTTGCTGTGTGCTATTTGCTCACATCTGACTTAGTTTAGCCTCTGGAGCAAGACAATGTGTGTCTGTCTACTCTTCACCAGACAACGCTGCAGGTGTCTGAACACAGTGAGTTAACTTGACCCCATTAAGTGGTGTTTTTTTTTTTTTTTTCTCTCTTTCTTATAGTACCATATATTTTCAGTTGTTAAATGTTTTAGGTATGTTAGGGAAATTAAATGGAGATAGTCTTGTTCAAGCTTCAGAGACAAGAAAGCAGATCAGGGCTCTGACCTTGTTTCTGACATGCCTGGATACTGCCCTGACTACCTGCCTGCTCCAGAGTGTACCTATTGTTACCAGTAAGCCAGGGGCAATATGGATAAAATAGGGGGTGGATCTTGAAAGGGCTGAGCCCTTAGAGGGGGTCTGGCCAATGAATCAACTGACAACATTCTGAATTATGTTTCAGCTATTACTGAAGTTTTACATAAAACCTCAATACAAATGCCTGTCAGAAGACTATACACAAATGGCATTTTTTGTTTTGAGAATAGGGATTTGATAGAAAGAAACATCACTTTGTCATTAAAATGTTCACACGCTGGTAAAGTAATGTTCAAAATTCTCCAAGCCAGGCTTCAGCAATACGTGAACCGTGAACTTCCAGATGTTCAGGGTGGTTTTAGAAAAGGCAGAGGAACCAGAGACCAAATTGCCAACATCTGCTGGATCATGGAAAAAGCAAGAGAGTTCCAGAAAAACATCTATTTGTGCTTTATTGACTATGCCAAAGCCTTTGACTGTGTGGATCACAATAAACTGTGGAAAATTCTGAAAGAGATGGGAATACCAGACCACTTGACCTGCCTCTTGAGAAATTTGTGTGCAGGTCAGGAGAAGGCAATGGCATCCCACTCCAGTACTCTTGCCTGGAAAATCCCATGGAGAGGAGCCTGGTAGGCTGCAGTCCATGGGGTCGCTAGGAGTCAGACACAACTGAGCGACTTCACTTTCACTTTTCACGCATTGGAGAAGGAAATGGCAACCCTCTCCAGTGTTCTTGCCTGGAGAGTCCCAGGGACAGGGGAGCCTGGTGGGCTGCCGTCTCTGGGGTCGCACAGAGTCGGACATGACGGAAGCAACTTAGCAGCAGGAAGCAACAGTTAGAACTGGACATGGAACAACAGACTGGTTCCAAATAGGAAAAGGAGTACTTCAAGGCTGTATATTGTCACCCTGATTATTCAACTTATATGCAGAGTACATCATGAGAACGCTGGGCTGGAAGAAGCACAAGCTGGAATCAAGATTGCTGGGAGAAATATCAATAACCTCAGATATGCAGATGACACCACTCTTATGGCAGAAAGTGAAGAGGAACTAAAAAGCCTCTTGATGAAGGTGAAAGAGGAGAGTGAAAAAGTTGGCTTAAAACTCAGCATTCAAAAAATGAAAATCATGGCATCCTGTCCCACCACTTCATGGGAAATAGATGGGGAAACAGTGGAAATGGTGTCAGACTTTATTTTTCTGAGCTCCAAAATCACTGCAGATGGTGACTGCAGCCATGAAATTAAAAGACGCTTACTCCTTGGAAGGAAAGTTATGACCAACCTAGATAGCATATTGAAAAGCAGAGACATTACTTTGCCAATAAAGGTCCATCTAGTCAAGGCTATGGTTTTTCCAGTGGTCATGTATGGATGTGAGAGTTGGACTGTGAAGAAAGCTGAGCACCGAAGAATTGATGTTTTTGAACTGTGGTGTTGGAGAAGACTCTTGAGAGTCCGTTGGACTGCAAGGAGATCCAACCAGTCCATTCTGAAGGAGATCAGCCCTGGGATTTCTTTGGAAGGAATAATGCTAAAGCTGAAACTCCAGTACTTTGGCCACCTCATGCAAAGAGTTGACTCATTGGAAAAGACTCTGATGCTGGGAGGGATTGGTGGCGGGAGGAGAAGGGGACGACAGAGGATGAGATGGCTGGATGACATCACCGACTCAATGGACGTGAGTCTGAGTGAACTCCGGGAGTTGGTGATGGACAGGGAGGCCTGGCGTGCTGCGATTCATGGGGTCGCAAAGAGTCGGACACGACTGAGTGACTGAACTGAACTGAATGGAATATTTAATATTCCATTATTGAATATTAAATATTATTTAATAATGGAATATTATTTAGTATTCTAAATAATAATCATAACCTTCCTTTGGATAAAATAAGTCAAAGAAACATTAATTTGTAAAATCACTGCATTGAAAGATTTTTGAAGTGCCCATATCAGTGCATGCATCCTCTTATTAATGAATAAAAGTATCATTTCAGTGTCACATACGTGTACTCTAATTCCCATCCAAAGAGTTAATAATAAATATTATCACCTTATCTAAGAAAGAGGTTCTTATTGAGAAGATGTAATATAATTCTATTATGGAGTAACGGAATGGAGAAAAAAATTAACTTAAGCCCATAGTTGTATCATTGAGATATATTTAGTAATATTTTCCTCCTATCTTGTATAATTTAAAAGATGATGATCATAATATATAATTACTCAACCATGTTTTTTTAAATAGTAATATGTAATTTTATTTTTCTATTTTTTTAAAAAAGCTATTTCATAGCTTAGGTGTTCTAAAAATTAGTTTATCCTTGCCCCTTTTAATAAGTATATATGTTTAAAATTTATTTACAAAAAATCATGTTGTAAAAACTTCTTTGAAAAATGTATTTGAATATTTCTGTAACAGAACCCTTACCTGGAATTATTGGGTTCAGAGTATGTGCTTTCAGTTTTTGACATAAAATGTCAAATTATTCTCTGATAACCTTATGATTTCCAGTCACATCAAGCATGTTGTTTTGGAGCACTAACGTCACATTCTCTCCAATACTGAATAACAATCACAGTGTTTTTTGGGAAAACTGATATTCAAAAGTGACATCTCATTTTAATTTCCATTTTTTATGGAGATTGTGATTTGGGACATTTAGTGCCTTTTCCTGGGAATATTCTCTCTTTTTATTCAAAGAATGAATGAATTTAATTTTTACTGGAGTATAGTTGATTCACAATGTTGTGTTAATTTCAGATGTACAGCAAAGTGATCCAGTTATATGTATACATATATCCACTCTTTTTTAGATTCTTTTCTATATAGGTCATTACAGAATATTGAATAGAGTTCTCTGTGCTATACAATAGGTTTGTTAGTTAGCTATTCTGTGCCATAAAATATGTGTATATTGCCATTCCAAGTTTCTCAGTTTATCCCTCTCTCCCTTCCCTCCTGGTAACCATGTTTGTTTTCTACATCTATGACTCCATTTTTGTTTTGTAAATAAGTTCATTTGTATAATTTTTCTAGATTTCACATATAAGTGGCATCATACGATATTTGTCTTTCTCTGTCTGACTGACTTGACTCAGCCTGACAATCTCAGGGTTCATCCATGTTGCTGCATATGTCGTTATTTTATTCTTTTTTATGGCTGAGTAATATTCCATTAAAATTTAAATATAGTTGATGTACAATATTATGTTAGTTTCTGGTGTACTACATAGTGATTGGACATTTACATACATTATGAAGTAATTACCACAAATCTAATAACCATCTATCCCTATACAAAGTTAGGATAAACTTTAATCAGACTCAGCAAGAAAAAGAAAAGATTCAAATTAACAAAATCAGAAATGAAAGAAAAGAAATTACAACCCATACCACAGAAATACAAAAAATGGTAAGATAGATTAATATTAGCAATTATTTGCCAATAAAAATGGATGACCTAGAATCAAGGGATAAATTCCTAGAAGCATAAGCAATCTCACAACACTGAATCAGGAAGAAATAGAAAATATGACCAGAACAATTACTATTAAAGAAATTGAATCAGTAATTAAAAAACAAAAACAAATAAAAAGTCCAGGACCAGATGGCTTTATAGATGAATTCTACCAAACATTTAATATAGAGTTAATGTCTATATTTCTCAAAACTATTTTGAAGAAATGAACAGGAAAGGATGCCTCTGAAGTGATTCTATGAGAGCATCATGCCCTTGATACCAAAACCAGAAAAAAACAAAATTATAGGCCCATATCACTCTTAGAACCACTTTTGCTGTGTCCAGAGTTTGGATGGTTGTCTTCACTTTCACTTGTCTAAGGTGCTGTTTGCTTTCTTCAGTGGCCCATTTGTTGTTCAATAGCATATTGTTTAGCCTCCACATTTGTGAGTTTTGCAGTTTTTTTCCTTCTTTTCCTTTGCAGTTATTTCTAGTTATTTACCATTATGAAAAGATATTTGATATTATTTCAGTCTTTTAAAATTTACTGAATCGTTTTTTGTGGTCAAGCATGTGATCTATCCTAGAGAATGTTCCATATTCATTTGAAAAGTGTTTTCTGTTGCTTTTACTGGAATATGCTATAAATGTCTATTAAGTTCATCTGGTTATAACGTCGTTTAAGGCCTATCATGCCTTATTGATTTTCTCTTTGGTTGATTTGTCCAAAGATGTAACTGGGTGTTAAAGTCCGGTAATGTTATTGCTTTATGGTCATTTCTCCCATTATATTGTAAAGATTTGCTTTATTTATTTAAATGCTCCCATGTTGGGTACATATACATTGACAATTGCTATATCTTCTTGTTTGAAAAACCTTTCTATCATTATATAATGTCTGTCTCTTGTAAAATTTTCCATTTTAAAATCAATTTTGTCTGACATAAGTATCGCTACTTTACGTTTATTTTTTGTTTCCATTCCATGGAATATCTTTCTTCATCACTCATCATTTTTCAGTCTGTGTGTATCTCTATATCTGAAATGTGTCTCTTATAGGCAATATATATATGGATTTTGTTTTTTACCTATTTAGCTACTCTGGTCTTTTAATTGCAGAATTTAGTCCAATTATGTTTAAAGTAGTTACTGACAATCATTTGCTTATGCCATTTTATTGTTTTCTGATTGTTCTGCAGTTCATTTTTGTTCCTTTCACTTTTGCTTGAGATTTGATTACCATCTTTAGCATTGTGTGATTAAGTTAATCTGCTAATTTCAAATGCATTCTTATAATGCTACATTTTTATTCCTCATCCCTATGTTTAATGTTTTTTGAAATTATATTTACATGTTTTTGTTTTGTGTATTCCTTAACTATTTATCGTACATAGAGATGATTTTACTACTTTTGTCTTTTAACCTCTCTACTAGCTTTTTAACTGACTGATCTACTACTTCTACTGTATGTTTGCCTTTACAGGTGAAATTTTCCCTTTCATAGTTTTTATATTTCTAGTTATGCCCTTTTTCTTTTCTGCTTAAAGAAATCCTTTTGGCATTTCTCATAATATCATTTCAGTAATGCTGAACTCTGATCATTTTTCTTTTTTTCTCTATAAAACTCTTTATCTCTTTTTTAAGTCTGAATAATATCCTTGCCAGGTAGGGTAATTCCTGTTTGTAGGTTTTCTTTCTCTAGAGAATATAGCAAATGTCTCCCTTCTGGCTTGCAGTGTTTCCCTAAAACGTTAGCTGATTTTCCTATGTCAGTTTTCTTTTATGCAACTAGTTGCTTTTCTCTTGCTGCCTTTGTGATACATCCTTTGTCTTTAACTTCTTTCATTTTAATTATAGTGAAATTATAATTAATTTCTTGGTGTGGACCTCTTTGGGTTGTAATGTCTCTATTTTTTAACATACTGTAGCTTTTCATCCAAGGAGCAAGCATCTTTTAATTTCATGCCTGAAGTCACCATCTCCAGTGATTTTGGAGCCCCCAAAAATCAAGTCTCTCACTGTTTCCATTGTTTCCCCATCTATTTGCCGTGAAGTGATGGGACTGGATGCCATGAAGTGATGGGACTGGATGCTTAGTTTTTTGAATGTTGAGTTTTAAGCCAACTTTTTCACTCTCCTCTTTCACTCTCATCAACAAGCTCTTTAGTTCTTCACTTTCTGCCATAAGGGTGGTGTCATCTGCATATCTAAGGTTATTGACATTTCTCCCAGCAATCTTGATTCCAGCTTGTGCTTCATCCAGCCTGGCATTTCACATGATGTACTCTGCATATAAGTTAAAAAAAACAGACAATATACAGCCTTGACATACTCCTTTCCCAATTTGGAACCAGTCTGTTGTGCTCTGTCCGGTTCTAACTGTTGCTTCTTGACGTGCATACAGATTTCTCAGGAGGCAGGTCAGGTGGTCTGGTATTTCCATCTCTTGAAAAATTTTCCACAGTTTTTTGTGATCCAAACAGTCAAAGGCTTTGTCAGAATGAAGCAGAAATAGATGTTTTTCTGGTACTCTCTTGCTTTTTCTATGATCCAACGGATGTTGGCAATTTGATCTCTGGTTCCTATGCCTTTTCTAAATCCAGCTTGAACATCTGAAAGTTCACGGTTCACGTACTGTTGAAGCCTGGCTTGGAGAATTTTAAGGGTTACTTTGCTAGCATATGCTGCCGCTGCTCCTAAGTTGCTTCAGTTGTGTCCGACTCTGTGCGACCCCATAGATGGCAGCCCACAAGGCTCTGACGTCCCTGGGATTCTCCAGGTAAGAGGACTGGAGTGGGTTGCCATTTCCTTCTCCAATGCATGAAAGTGAAAAGTGAAAGTGAAGTCACTCAGTTGTGTCCGACTCTTTGCGACCCCATGGACTGCAGCCTACCAGGCTCCTCCATCCATGGGATTTTCCAGGCAAGAGTACTGGAGTGGGGTGCCATTGCCTTCTCCAGCTAGCATATGAGAGGAGTGCAATTGTGCAGTAGTTTGAACACTCTTTGGCGTTGGCTTTCTTTGGGATTGGAATGAAAACTGACCTTTTCCAGTCCTGTGGCCACTGCTGAGCTTTCCAAATTTGTAGGCATATTGAGTGCAGCACTTTAAAAGCATCATCTTTTGGTATTTGAAATAGTTCAACTGGAATTCTATCACCTCAACTAGCTTTGTCTGTAGTGATGCTTCCTAAGGCCCACTTGACTTTGCATTCCAGGATGTCTGGCTCTAGTTATGTGGTTATCTGGGTCATTAAGATCTTTTCTGTATAGTCCTTCTGTGCATTGTTGCCACCTGTTCTTAATACCTTTTGCTTCTGTTAGGTCCATGCCATTTCTGTCCTTTATTGTGCTCATCTTTGCGTGAGATGTTCCCTTAGTAGCCCTGATTTTCTTGAAGAGGTCTCTAGCCTTTCCCATTGTATTGTTTTCCTCTATTTCTTTGCATCGATCACTGAGGAAGGCTTTCTTATCTCTCCTTGCTCTTCTTTGGAACTCTGGATTCAAATGGGTATATCTTTCCTTTTCTCCTTCGCCTTTCGCTTCTCTTCCTTTCTCAGCTTTTTGTAAGGCCTCCTCAGACAACCATTTTGCCCTTTTGCATTTCTTTTTCTTGGGGATGGTATTGATCACTGCCTCCTGTACAATGTCAGGAACCTCCGTCCATAGTTGTTTAGGCACTCCTTCTATCAGATCTAATCCCTTGAATCTATTTCTCACTTACACTGCATAATCGTAAAGGGTTCAATTTGGGTCATACCTGAATGGTCTAGTGTTTTTTTTTCAACTTTCTTCAATTTAATTCTAAATTTGGCAGTAAGGAGTTCATGATCTGAGCCACAGTCAGCTCCTGGTCTTATTTTTGCTGACCCTTTAGAGCTTCTCCATCTTCAGCTACAAAGAATGTAATCAAGATTTCAAGATTGACTATCTGGTGATGTCCATGTGTAGAGTCTTCTCTTGTGTTGTTGGAAGAGTGTGTTTGATATGACTAGTGTGTTCGCTTGGGAAAACTCTATTAGCCTTTGCCCTGCTTCATTTTGTACTCCAAGGCCAATTTGCCTGTTCCTCCAGGTATCTCTTGACTTCCTATTTTGCATTCAAGTCCCCTATGATGAAAAGGATATCTTTTGGGGTGTTAGTTCTAGAAGGTCTTATAGGTCTTCATAGAACCATTCAACTTTAGTGAATGGGGCATTCGTGGTGGGGGCATAGATTTAGCCTTTAACTTTGTGGAGATATTTTTTATAGAATTTTTTTTTCTATTTTTAATCTTTCATATATTATAGCTCATGGTTTTCAGTCATGTTTATGCCAGGCTTTTCTGCCATAATGTGATTATAAAGCATCATTCACTATTTCTCTTAATGATAATGTTTCTTTTTTAAAATGCTAAAATAGAAAAAAGTACAGCATAATAGTTCCTAATATATATTATTTGGTGCTTGCTGTGGTGAGCAGTTTTCTAAGATTTTCACATTTCTAATTTATTTAATCTTCAAAGGTATCTTATAAAATAGGTTTTCCTTACTTGATAGATAAAGTCACTGAAGCACAGAGAGTTTTAGAAACCTATCAGAGGTCACTCAGCAGGTAGGTGGTGAGATAGGAATTAACCCTCTACAGTCTGCCTCTTGAACTTGTTCAGTAAACTATAACTAGTTATTCACAAATACCAATAGGTTTACTTAAGAGTGATATTTTAATATTTGTTTATTCTAGTACTGCATTGCAGTCTGTAGGAAATAAGGTAGAAATTTGCTTCTTCCTTTAATATGAATTGTAGGATGAAGTAAGTTTTATCTTAACTTGAGAAAGCAAAAGGAAACAAACCACTCACAGTATCAAGCAAGTAGAAAACAAATTGTATACCTCAGAAATTAGAAGCTCTTGGTGATGAAATTCACAGGTTCTAAAGCTGGAAGATTTTGGTTTTGAAAGTCCTCCTTACCTTTCTCTGAAACATCAAAAATATGTGGAATCAAATGGTTCAGTTCAGTTCAGTTCAGTTGCTCAGTCGTGTCCAACTCTTTGCGACCCCATGAATTGCAGCACACCAGGCCTCCCTGTCCATCACCAACTTCTGGAGTTCACCCAAACTCATGTCCGTTGAGTCAGTGATGCCATCCAGCCATCTCATCCTCTGTCATCCCCTTCTCCTCCTGCCCCCAATCCCTCCCAGCATCAGGGTCTTTTCCAATGAGTCAACTCTTTGCATCAGGTGGCCAAAGTATTGGAGTTTCAGCTTTAGCATCAGTCCTTCCAAAGAAATCCCAGGGCTGATCTTCAGAATAGACTGGTTGGATCTCCTTGCAGTCCAAGGGACTCTCAAGAGTCTTCTCCAACACCACGGTTCAAAAGCATCAATTCTTCGGCTCTCAGCTTTCTTTACAGTCCAACTTTCACGTCCATACATGACCACTGGAAAAACCATAGCCTTGACTAGACGGACCTTTGTTGGCAAAGTAATGTCTCTGCTTTTCAATATGCTATCTAGGTTGGTCATAACTTTCCTTCTAAGGAGTAAGCGTCTTTTAATTTCATGGCTGCAGTCACCATCTGCAGTGATTTTGGAGCCCCCCAAAATAAAGTCTGACACTGTTTCTAATGTTTCCCCATCTGTTTCCCATGAAGTGATGGGACCAGGTGCCATGATCTTAGTTTTCTGAATGTTGAGTAGTTTTGGACAAACAGAGGTCGCTCTGTTTCTGATAGAAAAGCAAAACAGCAAAAACTTCATCTCAAAAAAGAAAAAGACAGTGATTAAATCTAATACACCATAGAGATCATCTGAAACAATCACTTTATTTTGCAAGGAAGAAAAAGAGATTCATAGGGGAAATTACATTTGGTAGTGATTCTGGGAACAGAACTCAGATTGCTAGCTTCTAAATCAGCATACTTCCCACTGCCTCCAGTTACTCTGCTGTATATCTATTATATTATAATGGCCTTGAAAAAATAAGTTTTAAACTGCTCATTAAGTAGTGCCCTACCTTGATATTTTAAGCAACATGTTTATGCTCACATTAGGTTACAAGAAGTGTATACCTTCAAGAGAGGGGGAAGAAAATCAGCTCTGATCTTGTGAAGTCCTTCCTCTATGGCTTTGGTAGACATTTCCAACTAAGCTTCATCTTCTATATTTAGATACTTTAATAGCATTCAAGGTTACCATAAGAAAATATTTCTAGCAGTAATCTTTTTACCTCTTTTTATTTTACTGTACTACAAAATAGAAACAAATAGGTGAAATCTAGATTATTTAATTTAAGGATATTTATATATTTAGAGAATATTTTAATTAGTCCTTAACTTTCATATTTCCTTTTATTTTGATGGTAGCAGAGGATTGCATTTTTTTCAAGCAGAAAGTAAATGTATCAAATAAAATAAAATAGCTACTTAAAAGTATGCGACTTCCCTGGTGGCTCAGTGGTAAAGAACCCACCTGCCAATGCAGGAGACAAGAGTTTGATCCCTGGGTCAGGAAGACTCCTGCAGAAGGAAATGGCAACCCACTCCTGTATTCTTGCTTGGGAAATCCCATGGACAGAGGAGCTTGGCAGGCTACAGTCCACTGGGTCACAAAAGTGTTGGACGTGACTTAGCTACTAAACAGCAACAACTTGAAAGTATATATAGAAGTTGATTTTTTTTCTCTTACAGTTTTAGGTAATTTTATAGTGATGGCCATTATATGTAGTGGTCCCACTTGTATCCTCTAAATGATACACATAGTTGGATGCTTTCTTTGAGCAGAACTTCTCATAGACTCCTACTTGATATTCCTTGTTTCTTTTTGCTGGGGACTTAACTTTAGGAGACAGTACTGCCATTAAATAGTGATGTTAAAAGTCCCCTTCCTCTGAGGTGTTCTTATAATATACTTTAGCTATTTGTTTTTATGTGCTGAAAGCCAGTGTAGTTATTTTATGGAATTATCTGTGCCTTGAATTTTCTTGAATCAAGAAAAGAAGAATACTTCATGGCTTAGAGTTACTCAACGTGGAAACAACATATCATTGTTCATAGTGAGGAAGAAGACACAAGGAGCAACCTGTCCAGCAATAAAGCAAATGTCTTTATCGATATCACTTAAGTACTGAAGGCATGACCTTATAACTGCATAGTTTAGTAATCAATATTTTTGATGACTTCATTATTAAAGAAAGAATAAGTGGTATTTTGGTATTCCCTGTTTTGCAGAACAGAGGAAACCATGTATATTTCAAGAATTTTCTCAACAATAATTAATAACAATATATAAATTTTACATAAAGGGTAAGCTTTATGTGGAAACAGAATTTCCATCGTAACTAGCAGTTATTAAATTCTTCTCAATTGACTCAATTTTCATAAACTTTTACACTCTGGTTTTTCATTTTAATAAAAGAATTATGCAAACAAATTGTCCAGGCAGCTAAAAATTATTATTTACTGCCTATTTCCTTGTGTTGTTTTTCATTTTTCCAAAATCATACCAACTTTGAGAAGAGAATCACATTTTATGACTTTTATTTTTCACTCATTTCTTTTCCAGAGGAGTCACAAATACTGAACTTTGCCTAAACTATTCAGAGTCTTTGCAAAGCCACTGCCCCTCATGGGGTTTATAATACAGCAGTAGGGATGTGCTCAGGAGAAGGCACTGGTGACCCACTCCAGTACTCTTGCCTGGAATATCCCATGGATGGAGGAGCCTGGTGGGCTGCAGTCCATGCGGTCGCTAAGAGTCAGACACGACTGAGCGACTTCACTTTCACTTTTCACTTTCATGCATTGGAGAAGGAAATGGCAACCCACTCCAGTGTTCTTGCCTGGAGAATCCCAGGGACGGGGGAGCCTGGTGGGCTGCCGTCTATGGGGTCGCACAGAGTCGGACACAACTGAAGCGACTTAGCAGTAGCAGTAGCAGCAGCAGCAGGGATGTGCTCAGTAAAACAACACAACACAGTTTTTATAAGTAGTATAGCTTGAAAGCAAATTAATTTACATGAACACTTAGAAAAGTAAGTGGCGCATTCTAAAGGCTCAATTAGTTGATAAAATAAGAGTGTATTATAATGGTTCAGAAAAAGGAGGTTATGTCTGTCTTTAGTCTCAATGAAAAATATAGTATCTCAGATAGATGTTAAAGATGTACTTTTGACAGGCAGAGAAGGCAACGCTCTGGGACAGACAGTTGTTTCAGATGGAAAGAGCAGTGGCTCACAGATGGGACTGTGTTCTTATTTAGAGAATAGTCATCCTGTTACACAGGTATGGAAAATAAGCATGAAGGAATAGGATCAAACTGCTGTAACTAGAAACATTATGGTTAGGTCAGAGAGTGGGAGGGCAGCTGGACCAATCTGAGAATTCTTTTACTTAATTTATAAATTACAAAAAAGCATTCATTAAGCCTGAAAGCTGATATGATTAAATTCTATCTTAGAGAATTAGTAAATTTACTTTTTTTAAAAGAGGTTGGAGGAAAAGAGACCTGTTGTATGTTATTGGAAAAAAAAAAACTATCGAATAAAGTAAGTTAGTGATACTAAGAATGGTAAAGGAGGAGTCATGGATGGATGTTAGAAAATTATTTTTTTCTAATGTTGGTTGCAGAGTGACCAGTAACAATGCTTAGAATAACCCAAAGCAAGATTTCCCACCTTGGCACCGTAACTGGGGCTAGAGTACTTGTGTGACAATACAAGTAGACAATAGAACACTGAATAAAATAAATTGAATAAATGTTTTTGAACATTGAGGATTGGGAACTGCGGGACTATGATCACAGAGAGAAGAGAAAAATAATGAGATCCTTATGATCAGTTTGGCTTTTTCCCTGAAAACATATTGCTAACCATGGTACAAGGTGGATGAGCCCAGGCAGAGTTCAGAGGGTCTGTCTGAGCTGAACTGAGAGAATTAGAGTTTGTGGAGGCCCAGATTGCTAGAGTTTACAAAGCAGGAGGGAGTTAAGGAGAAAAGAGCTCCCAGACTCTGAATGGTTGTATCACTGAGTCTGTTGGTGAATCCCACCCAGCCAGGTATAGAAGGAAATTCCATGCAGCTGATTAGGGAATGTATTCAGAAAACTAAGATCATGGCATCTGGTCCCATTACTTCATGGGAAATAGATGGGGAAACAGTGGAAACAGTGGCAGACTTTATTTTCAGGGGCTCCAAAATCACTGCAGATGGTGACTGTAGCCATGAAATTAAAAGACGCTTACTCCTTGGAAGAAAAGTTATGACCAACCTAGATAGCATATTCAAAAGCAGAGACATTACTTTGCCAACAAAGGTCCGTCTAGTCAAGGTTATGGTTTTTCCAGTGGTCATGTATGGATGTGAGAGTTGGACTGTGAAGAAAGCTGAGTGCCAAAGAATTGATGCTTTTGAACTGTGGTGTTGGAGAAGACTCTTGAGAGTCCCTTGGACTGCAAGGAGATCCAACCAGTCCATTCTGAAGGATATCGGCCCTGGGAGTTCTTTGGAAGGACTGATGCTAAAGCTGAAACTCCAGTACTTTGGCCACCTCATGCGAAGAGTTGACTCATTGGAAAAGACCCTGATGCTGGGAGGGATTGGTGGCAGGAGGAGAAGGGGATGACAGAGGATGAGATGGTTGGATGGCATCACCAACTCGGTGGGCGTGAGTTTGAGTGAACTCCGGGAGTTGGTGATGGACAGGGAGGCCTGGCGTGATGCAAAATTCATGGGGTTGCAAAGAGTCGGACACAACTGAGCAACTGAACTGAACTGAACTGAACTGAGGGAGCTATAAGATGATCAATCTTCAGAGATCACACAGGGCTAGGGGATGTTTTAATTCCAACAGGCCTGAGTAAGTACTGTTTGAACCCCTGGGATATAACTGAGAGACTGCATAATGGTCACCCCTTAGAAATAGATGTCAATTTAGCTTAGAATAAAGGCTATACAAGCCCTCCCTACAAAAAAATATTATCCCCCACACAAAACCTACAAGTCTAAAAAGGATCATGCTGGTCTGCACATAACTGCTTGTCAGAAGAAAAGTCTAATACTTTTTTGAAAAAGTCAGCAGAATTCAGTACTCAATAACATAACATTCAAAATGTCTAAAAACCAAAACCAAAACAAATATGAGATATGCAAAGACCAACCAGTGTGACCCCTAATCTCTTTAGGAAAAAATATGATAATAGAAAGGAATATAGAAATTACAGAGATGATGAAAATATCAGAAAGCAGTTTAAATCATTTGCTGTAAACATGCTGAGGATTTAAAGACAACCATGAACAGAATAATATTAGAAATAGAAGACATGAAAGAGAATTAAAGGGAACTGACAACTGAAATATAAAATATTTAAGATGAAAATTTAATAGATTAGATTAATAGTTACTAATCTGATGCTTTTCTAATCTTTTTATTACTGAATTTCTTCTCCTTGTCAATCAAGGGAGCTATGCCTTTTCTAACCATCATCATATATGTCACCCAGTTAACCACAGGTCAACATTTCAGTTCTTTAAAGGGAATGCAGAAAATGAACAGTTCATTGATAAATGTGTGAGATGTCGGTGTAAGCTGAAAAAAAAATGTTCAGTAGGCTAACAAGGTTCAGTTTTTGGAAGCTGGCTTCATCTTAATGGACCCTGGCCTATATCCAGGGTGGTATTCCAAGATATGTGAGGAATTAGGATTCATGGAATTAAAGAAGAATGTTTATATTCCTGGTAATGACCAGGCAAAAAGTTTTTCAGATCCATAAGTGCATTTTCTTCCTTAAAGTACATAAACTATTCTGTTTTTTCTTCTATTTAGACTATGCCTGTATAGACAAAGATGAACGGACATTTAACGGAGCTTGACTTTGCCTGAATAAATTGAAACTAAATTGAAACTAAAGAACAATTGAATATTCAGTTCAGAGAGCTATCACTAATGCCAGCCTTTGTTCTCAGCAGTTTTCTAGGTAAAGAGATAATATAAAGTTATGGAAAGGTCACATTCAGTGATCTTATGATTCCTTTGCCCTATTATAGCATATTGATACTTTATATTAATGATATTTCCTGGCCATGGCATTCTTAAAGTAATAAAACTTCATTTTTTACGCTACTCTATCTGAAAGAAATATGTGAGCCTCCAATGCAAGAAATTAAAGAAAAAATGCAGGTGAGATGGGAGGGAATATGAGCCTGAAATACTTGAAGCCTGGGACTCAGTGTCTCACTCACTTCAGAAGATTCCACAGAGATCCAGGGTTCTTGCTGAGACCCCCAGACCCTCTCCAAACTTTGTGGTTCAGAATCACACAATTTGAAAATCAATCACAAAGATAATTTTGCAGCAATCTACATTATTTTTTCTGAGGAAATATAACCAAAATAATACAGAAATCTAACTTAGTTTCAATATTAAACTTGGGCACTTTTAATGTAAAGCATCCTTTTCTTTAATAACTAAAAGTCAAACTAATTTCAGTCCTGTGGTGAAAATATCAGATCACCTAACCCCATAATGTTGTTCTCAGGCCATCCATCATGGAGTTTCCCACAAATTTGACTGTTTTGTTTTTTAGTCTAAATTATGGAGCTACATCTGCCTGGAGTGATCATAAGGTTTGGACTATAAGACTTCAGACGATAGGTAGAATTTTAATAGCTGAGAAGGTATTGGGAAAATGGTATGCTGCAAAGAAAAAGTTTAAGGCATAGGCAAGAAAGCATGAGACATATTAAAGGCATGGTAAATGATCTGATTGGATACTCACAATACAATTGGATACAGAGGAGAAATAAACAGCAAAAGGGAATTAAAATGTGTTGTTTTTTATGCCCTTAAGATTATCTCAATAAATTTTCAAAATTCACCCCACATATTCTTATTTTACTAGTGAGAAAATTAAAGGGAAAAGAAGTCATATATCTACTGAGTGGTGAATATAGCTCTGACATGTCTTTTCTACTGGATATCACTGTCTCTTAGTAAGTCCATAAAGAATCATTGGGCCCAGGTATTGGTTGGCCTTTGATACAGAGTTAAATACCTTCAACTTATTTATTTGAATAATAAATACATAAAAATTATAGCAAATAATATTCAAGTCTTTTTGAATAGACATTGTTACAGTCAGACTTCTGTTTTGGAAAGTTAATCTGGTGGCTGAGTTTAGAACTGATTGGGATGTAGAAAGAAATAATATTACAATGTACCAGGCCCAAGTAAAATGTAGTCATGTAAGCAGAGTTATTAAGAGTATGGCAGCCATAGAGGTATGCTGCTTGGCTCTCCTTTTCAGAAAAAAACCCTCCTGGTCAGCTGCTGCAAGTTGTACAGTTAGTGGACAGATTCCTTCTGTTTAGTGCTTTCAGGATTCACATTGGTTTTGGACCAAGGTCATGCTTTTTCCTGGGCAGCTATCTACCATTGATGACTGAGCATGTCGGGGGCCCTAGAGCCGGGTTACCTCTGCCCAATGTGGGTCACCTGTAATGAAAAGTCCTTGTTCCAGAGCTCCCTACTGGGTTATCCAAGACTTTGTTAGATCTTTACTGTGGTTTGAGGCTCTCTGCCAATCCTTTTCCTCTTTTCCCCCCACATCCTTGTCTTAAACATTTTTCAGATCTGTATCACAGTCTGAAGGCCTTCCCTACCCAATCTTTCCTTTTCCCCTTCTTTATAATTCACAGATGTTATCCCCAATAAATCTCATGTGCTCCTAACTCTGTCTCAGAAGCAGAGATAATTAAAGTGTGGAAATCAAAAGGTGAGATATCATCTTAGAGCCCTTTGCTGGATGATGATGGTAATGATGAGGATAAGACTGATTTTTGCATCACTTAAGTTTTTCTAGAGTCTCAGCCAGAAATAGTTATAAGTGTGCAGTTTCTAGAGCTGACAGGGTATCCAAAGAGGTGGCATCTAAGACAGAAAAAGTTAGAAAAAAAAGTGTCAAGGGTACTAAGAGGAGAATTGTGCCAAGAGAGAGAAGCAAGTTTTAGTTAGGAGGAGGGAATCAATACCCTAAAAACTGCCAAGCTGTCAAAGGAGGGTCAACACAGCAAAAAGATCGTGTTGCCTGTTTTTTTGTTTCTGAAATGTGACTCTGATCTTCAGTATGAGTGTGTAAGTGTGTGTGTGTGCGTGCATGTGCTAGTCACTTTAGTTGTGTCTGATCCTTTGCAACCCCATGGACTGTAGACTGTCAGGCTCCTCTATCCATGGGATTCTCCAGGAAAGAATACTGGAGTGGGTTGCCATTTCCTTCACCTCAATATGAGCTTAAATGGCTGTAAACCACACGGACCAAGAGGGTTCACTAACCTTGAACTTGGGTCTAGAACTGAACCCCAAAGAAAGACCACTTCTCCATGAAGCAATAAGTATATAAATATTTTTGATAAGGAATTGGTATAAGAATAATAATCACTTCTTATTAAGGCACACAGATGTTTACTCTTAGAATGAATACTGTTGATCACAAGAGTAGAAACTTTGAAGATACACATTCACACGTTTTATCTGCATTTGTCTTTGTGCTTCTGGCTAGTTTGCATTCATTTTCCACCCTGAGTGAAGCAAATGGAACTAAACATAATGCCTCCTTATTTTCTACAGTGTGTCTTTCAGATCAATGTTATACATGTCTGTGTTATGGCAGTTATGTAAAACTATGTTAAGAAAGGGGAAGTAGAAAAATAGGATTTTGAGTAATGGCTTTACTTGTCTAATATTTAGCCCGATTAACTGTGTCATTTTCTTTAGTGATTTTCACTAAAGCTGACCTATAGTCTTTACTATGCAAAGTCGTGTGCTTTTTTATGTAATACAGTCATTTTAATTAAGGTCTTAACTCTGTCCTTCTATGTTATCTGAAGCTAGACATATTCATTAGGAAGGAATGGTGTCTTTCCAAGTAAAATTGGGCTATAATTTCTGTACCTGCTGTGTGTATTCAGAGAACAGTTCTCCAACTGTGACATTAATATTACATTATTTATCTTGAAAGAAACTTGCCGACTTATCTTAAGTGAAAGGCCAAGAGTATGCCCTACAGGGATAATAATGGAATTTTTTTTTTTTTTTTTTTGCATAAAAGTATTGATCTAATTATTTCTTACTGGCACCAGAAGAAATACATGACTGCCTGCATTATCGTTAGCATCATTCTAGCCTACTCATATAATATTATTATATTTAAACTAATTTTAAAATCATATAGCTAAAGAGTTTTATATAAAGTTCTTTTATTGATCATGAATGTCAGAGTGTTGATAATGCTGATGTATTTTTTGTCTAATATAATTTTCTTATTAATTCCACTAAGGACATATGCCAAAATTGGAACATAAAATACCTTACTTATTAATCATTGACTAAGGCTTTTAATGCTAACTAAGCATGTTTAATTAACTAAGCAAATTCAGGGCTTCCCTGGTAGTTCAGACAGTAAAGAATCTGTCTGCAATGCAGGAGACCTGGAATTGATCTCAGGGTGGGAAGATCCCCTGAAGAAGGAAATGGCAACTCACTCCAATATTCTTGTGTGGAAAATTCCATGAACAGAGGAGCCTGGTGGGCTACAGTCCATGGGGTTGCAAAAGAGTCAGACATGACTTAGCAACTAAGTAACAACAACTGGTTGGCATGATATTCACTTTAAGAAGGGCTGCAATTATATTTTTATTTACAGCATCAGAGCAGCAACCTCTACTTGGACAGACATCCCCATTCAGGACATTGCTGTATGTGATGCTGTGGGCTACAGTATCATGAGATAATGCGTTCTGGAGGATCTAAAGCAGAAGAACCCTAGAGAGCCATTTGGTACAGTGCTTTCATTTCCACATTTCCTGCTGAGCTCGTGAGAGATTTAGTCCAGGTCTTAATAATCTTCTTCTTTCCCTTCAGATATGTTCTTCGCTTTGCATATTTATGGGCTTATAAAGCCAAAGTTAAAATCCCAATCAGTTAAGTTCAGTTCAGCTGCTGAGTTTTGTCCAACTCTTTGCGACTCCATGGACTGCATCATGTCAGGCTTCCCTGTCCATCACCAACTCCTGGAGCTTGCTCAAACTCATGTCAATCAAGTTGGTGATGCCATCCACCCGTCTCATCCTCTGTTGTCCCCTTCTCCTCCTCCCTTCAATCTTTCCCAGCATCAGGGACTTTTCTGATGAGTTAGTTCTTTGCATCAGGTGGCCAAAAGTACTGGAGCTTCAGCTTCAGCATCAGTCCTTCCACAGAAAATTCAGGACTTATTTCCTTTAGGCCCGACTGGTTAGATCTCCTTGAAGTCCAAGGGATTCTCAAGAGTCTCCAACACCACAGTTCAAAAGCATCAATTGTTCGGTGCTCATATTACGTTATGGTCCAACTCACATCCATACATGACTACTGGAAAAACCATAGCTTTGACTAGATTGACCTTTGTTGGCAAAGTAATGTCTCTGCTTTTTAATATACTTTCTAGTTTGGTCATAGCTTTTCTTCCAAGGAGCAAGTGTCTTTTAATTTCATGGCTGCACTCACCATCTGCAGTGATTTTGGAGCCCAAGAAAATAAAGTCTTTCACTGTTTCCGTTGTTTCCCCATCTATTTGCCATGAAGTGAAGGGACTGGATGCCATGATCTTCGTTTTTTTAAATGTTGAGTTTTAAGCCAGCTTTTTCACTCTCCACTTTCACTTTCATCAGGAGACTCTTTAGTTCCTCTTTGCTTTCTGCCATAAGGGTGGTGTCATCTGCATATCTAAGGTTATAGATATTTCTCCCAGCAATCTTGATTCCAGCTGTGCTTGATCCAGCCTGGCAGTTTGCATTATGTACTCTGCATATAAGCTAAGTAAAATCCCAATACCTCCTACTAAACATGAAGAGATCTATTTCTTTTAAAAAAAGATTGTATATTTTGTTAGAAAGGGCACAAGCTCAACGAGAGTCCCAGTTTATGATGACTTGGAGAACTAAAGAGGGCCACCCAGCATGACAGGTTTCTCTTTGTGCCACTGCTACACAGTCATTTGATGCTGAAGCTGGAGCTCCAATACTTTGACCTCCTGATGTGAAAAGCCGACTTGTTAGAAAAGGCCCTGATGCTGGAAAAGATTGAAGGCAGGAGAAGGGGATGACAGAAGATGAGATGGTTGGATTATATCACTGACTGAATGGATATGCACTTGAGCAAGCTCCAGAAGACGGTGAAGGACAGGGAAGCCTGGCATGCTGCAGTCCATGAGGTCACAAAGAGCTGGACATGACTGAGTGACTGAATAACAATCCAGTTTCTTTCATGCAACCAAGAGGTGAGGTGACATTTGAATATATTCATTTTTGGTTTGACATATTTTCATTCTTTCTCTGGAGCTTGAGATCTGTCACTAAAAATGACCTCTGATCACCTATTAATTAGTTCAATCACGTGATATAGTCACTTTGGCTGATTAACAAGCCACCAGAGGGAAACTGATGCAATCAGTTAGTGGCTGCACCTAAGATGTAGAGGAAGTCCGTGACTGGTTGATTTTGTCACTTTTGTTAGCACCATAAGGAAGTTTAGGGTTGGAATTTAAAATATGGCAGAAAGTGAAGAAGAACTAAAGAGCCTCTTGATGAAAGTGAAAGAGCAGAGTGAAAAAGCTGGCTTAAAGCTCAACATTCAGAAAACTAAGATCTTGGTATCCGGTCCCATCACTTCATGGCAAATAGACAGGGAAACAGTGGCTGACTTTATTTTTCTGGACTCCAAAATCACTGCAGATGGTGATTGTAGCCATGAAATTAAAAGATGCTTCCTCCTTGGAAGGAAAGTTATGACCAACCTAGATAGCATATTCAAAAGCAGAGACATTACTTTGCCAACAAAGGTCCATCTAGTCAAGGCTATGGTTTTTCCAGTAGTCTTGTATGGATGTGAGAGTTGGACTATAAAGAAAGCTGAGCGCCGAAGAATTGATGCTTTGGAACTGTGGTGTTGGAGAAGACTCTTGAGAGTCCCTTGGACTGCAAGGAGATTCAACCAGTCCATCCTAAAGGAGATCAGTCCTGGGTGTTCATTGGAAGGACTGAGGTTGAAGCTGAAACTCCAATACTTTGGCCACTTGATGTGAAGAGCTGACTCATTGGAAAAGACCCTGATGCTGGGAAAAATTGAGGGCAGGAGGAGAAGGGGACGACAGAGGATGAGATGGTTGGATGGCATCACCGACTCAATGGACATGGGATTGGGTGGACTCCAGGAGTTGGTGATAGACAGGGAGGCCTGGTGTGTTGTGGTTCATGGGGTCATAAAGAATTGGACACGACTGAGCGACTGAACTGAACTGAACTGAACAGAATATATTGGATGTAGGGAAGTAAAATCAGTCAATTCTGATAGTTTGCTATGACATCTCCCTAGTAATTATCTTTGAAATCAGGACCAGTCTCTGGTTACAGATGTCAACTAAGACCCTGGACTGAATGATCCTGCAATCGTAAAGTCATTTTGGCAAAACCAAGCCTTTAAGGTATATAAATGTGTATATAATCATTTGAAAGAGAGCTTGCAAATGTCTGTAGAATTCTCAAGTGGAGTCCTATAGAGATCTGGGTCTGCTCAGCTATTCAAATGCAGATCTATCTAATGTTCATACCTTTCCTTTAATATGATAGCAAATTGTTAATATTAAAGCATAGCCATGTAGTCTATGAACTCAGTTCCAATAGTAGGATATAAGCCCCTCAAATTATTCTTTTATTTTCTTCATTGTCTTTCCCTTGGCTCCAGAATTTAGTCTTTTGAACACATTTTTTGAAACCTCACTCATGATACACAATTGCTAAAAGTTCTATTTTGTTTTTTATCTAGGTAACATATAGATCAATTTTAATTTTAGTAACACAGTGTGTCTTCTCCCCAGTGTTCTGGTTTGTGGAGAATCTTGTACTTGAGAATACAGTTTTGTCCAGTTGAATTGACAAGAAAGAAAGGAACAAACAAACA
Source organism: Bos indicus (assembly GCF_029378745.1). Lineage (NCBI taxonomy): Eukaryota > Metazoa > Chordata > Mammalia > Artiodactyla > Bovidae > Bos > Bos indicus. The sequence goes on along the minus strand of NC_091765.1, from coordinate 63,680,858 downwards.
AAAAACAAACCAAAGAAGCCAAAAAATACTAAAAGCTTCTGACCAGAGGAGAGTATGCTTATGTTTGAGACATAATAAAAGGGTGAAGACTTGGTCAGTATATACACTAAATATATAAAATTTTCTATTCCTCATAGTAAATTGAGCTGATCCTGATCATATTCTGTCTCTTCAGAACTTAATTTAAGGTTTTATGAACACTGTATGATAAATTGTGTGTATGTGCTCAGTCGTGTCTGACTCCTTGAGACTGTGTGGACTATGGCCCGCCAGGTTGCTCTATCTATGGAATTTTCCTGGAAAGAATACTGGAGTGGGTTGCCATGTCTTCCTCCACAGGAATCTTCCCTACTCAGAGATTGGACCTGAGTCTCCTGCCTTGGCAGGCAAATTCTTTACCGCTGAGCCATGTGGGAAGCTTATATAGTAAATTAGGGCTATATAAATTGTCACTTAGATAGCTAGGACCAATGGCGTATTTTTGTTTAAGCTATCCATCCTGGTTGAATATACCTATTACTTAATTGTTAGTTCTCCTGTTCACTTTGTATGGGCTTCCCTGGTGGCTCACTTTGTATAAGTCTAACCAAAGAGTACTTTTGAAACTAATTCCTTAGGGCATTTTATTCTAATCTGCCAAGAACCTGTTTGAGAACATTTCTAACTTTCTTTAGTATGTTTGAATCTACCTGATATTCATTTTCTTTTGTATTTATTATTCATGAAAATTGTTATACTAAAAGTACAATTTTGAATGTTAAAAATAGTTTCTATGATAAAATTAAAAATTAAAGGTTAACTTATTGTTCCTAGTACTTAATAAGATATTCTCAAACTTAAGTATTGGTTTACTGGAAATGAACAAAACATGTAGAAATATCGAATAAAGAAAGTAGTAACTGTCTAAACCATCCAGACCTGAGAAACATGCCAAAGTAGTTCAGTTACAGTGTGTCCTAAAAGGTTTAAGAGAGGCAGTGAAGTGTTTTCTTGGGACTCAACAAAAGAACACAGAAACAAGAACAGAATAATGTGAACCAAAGTAAGGCTTACGAACAGTGAGGAGGGTAGGGGACGGGCACACATTCCATTACTTTCTTCCTTGTTGCCCAGAGAAGCCTGTGTTGGTAGTAGAAAGGGAAGGTTAATAGCATTGTTTCTCAAACTAACCTATAGAGCACCATTGTTTCACATATTTAGAGGAATTCCTTAGTATTAAAATACTGTGTTTTTAATTCAATGATAACCTTTGGAAAATTACTGTAAGAAGATTCTGTCAATGCTTGGCGTTTGTGTGAGAATGACTGATTCTATGTCTGTATTTGCATTGTTTTTTAGGTCTGTGTTATCCACGTGCTTTAATTTTGTAGCCAGTAGCAGAGGAGAGAGGGTGTACTTAAGGTGTAAAGGATGCATGTCTAACTGATAAATAAACCCTAGTAGTGTCATTTGATTCTGTGTAATTGGAAAGTTCATAGTTGTTTGAATAGAGAAAAATAGAACTAGTTAGTAATCCGCACGTAGATATATTGAAATCAAAATATCCCCCCCCTTAATGTGGTAGCCGGTTTAATTTTCAGATGAGTAAACTGATTTAGTTCAGCATAACCACAGTATCTTTGGTTTATGTTAATACTAATATTAACATATTTTATCATGTAAACTATATTTGTGTTTTGTGTGTTTTGTATGTTTTATAGTTGATAAAGACCTGAAAGTTCAGTAGGTCTATATTACTTATTATAGATTTAAAATTTTATTTTATTTAGATAATATTCACATACAGTAAACTAGAACTTATTTTATGTACAATTCAGTGAGTTGTGACAAATATATACATGTGCATAAAATACAACCCTATTAAAATACGGAAGTATCACACCAGGAAATACCATCCTGCCTTTCCTGTCAATTCTGAGACCATCACTCCTCCACGGCAAGCACCCTTCAGACTTTTATCATCATAGATTAGTTTGGGCTGTTTTTGAGCTTCTTATGATGGGATTATATAGCCTGTGCCCTTGTGTCATCATCTCTTTTGCTCAGCTTATTTGTCCATGTTGTTGCATTATCAGTTCAGTTCTTTTATTTTTACTTAAAAAATAATTTTTGTTTTATAGCAAAATTGAGGGAAAGGAATAGAGATTTCTCATATAACCCTTGTCCCCACATATGCACAACCTTCTCCATTATCAACGTTTCCCTCTAGAGTGATATATTTGTTACAATTAATGAACCTACATTAACACATCATTATTAGCCTATGGTCTAAGTTATTGTTCAGTCTTGGTTTTGTAAGTTTTATGGGTTTGGACACACTGTACAATGGCATGTATCCATCATTAGGTTATTTTCACTGCTCTGAAAATCCTCTGTGCTCTGCAATCACCTCTCCCCTCATCCTCCAACTCTTGGAAACCACTGATCTTTTTACTGTCTTTAGAGTTCTGCCTTTTTCAGAATGTTACTTGGAATCATACGATATGAAGTCTTCTCAAACTGGCTTCTTTCACTTAGTGGTACATATTTAAATTTACTCCATGTCTTTTCATGACTTGATAACTCACTTTTTCTTAGCACTGAGTAATATTCCATTATCTGGATGTACTACAGTTTACTTATTTATTCATCTACTGAGGAACATCTTGGTTGTTTACAAGTTTTGGAAGTTATAATAAAGTTGTGGTAAACATCTGTGTGTTTTGTGTGGACATGAGTTTTCAACTTCTAATGGTAAACATCAGAGAGTGATTGCTGGGTCATAACGTAGGAAAGTATGTTTAGTTTTGTAAGAAATTGATAATCTGTCTTCCAAAGTGTTCTCCCCACTGTCAATAGGTGAGATTTCCTATTGCTCCCCATCCTCACCAGCCTTTGGTGTTGTCACATGTTCTGGATATTGGCCATTCTAATAAGTGTGTCCCATTACTGTTTTAATTTGCATTTCCATGGTAACATATGAAGTGGAACATCTTTTCATATGCTTATTTGCCATCAGTGTGTCTTCTTTGGTGAGTTATCTGTTAAAGTCTTTGGACTGTTTCTAATTAGGTTTTTTGTTTTTTTTATTGTTAAAGTTTGAATAGTATCTTTGTTTTGGATAACAGCTCTATATCTGATATGTCTTTTGCAAATATTTTCTCCCAGTCTGTGGCTTGTGTTCTCATTTTTTGGCATTGTCTTTTGCAGACTAGAAGTTTTAAATTTCAATGAAGTTTAGCTTATTAGTTATATCTTTCATGTATCATGCCTTTGGTCTTGTATCTAAAAAGTTATCATCAGAAAGATGGTCAACATTTGGACAAATGCAGAAGTAGTAACCAAGTTCTTTCAGGTTTTCTCCTATAGGCCTTATATTTAGGCCTGCAATCCACTTTGAGTTAACTTTTATGATAGAGGTAAAGTATGTGTCGGAATTCATTTTTTGTCTGGATGTTCATTTGTTCTAGCATCATTTGTTGAAAAGACTGTCTTTACTTCATTGTATTGCCTTTGCTCTTTTGTCAGAGATTTGTATATATTTATGTGGGCTTTCTTGGAGAAAGAAATGGCAACCCACTCCAGTGTTCTTGCCTGGAGAATCTCATGGATGGAGAAGCCTGGTAGGCTGCAGTCCATGGGGTCACACAGAGTCGGACACGACTGAAGTGACTTAGCAGCAGCAGCAGCATGTGGGCTTTCTATTCTGTTTTGTTCATCTATTTGTCTATTCTGTTGCCAGTACCTCACTGTCTTGATTATTGTAGCTTTGTAGAAATCTTAAAGTTGTGTAGTTTCAATCTTCCAATATTTTCTTCTCTTTCAATAATTTATTGGCTATTCTGTGTCTTTTTGCCTCTTCCTATATGCTGAGAAGGCAGTGGCACCCCACTCAAGTACTCTTGCCTGGAAAATCCCATGGATGGAGGAGCCTGGTAGGCTGCAGTCCATGGGGTCGCTGAGAGTCGGACATGACTGAGCAACTTCACTTTCACTTTTCACTTTCCTGCATTGGAGAAGGAAATGGCAACCCACTCCAGTGTTCTTGCCTGGAGAATCCCAGGGCCGGGGGAGCCTGGTGGGCTGCCAGATGTCTGTGGGGTCGCACAGAATCGGACATGACTGAAGTGACTTAGCAGCAGCAGCAGCAGCAGCATATACTGTAGAATCATTGTTCTACAGAACAACTTTCTAGAGTTCAGTTCCTTTTATTGCTGAATAGTATTCCATTTTTAGATATGCCAGAGTTTGTTTACCCATTGATCTTTATGTGGGCATTTAGAATGCCTCCAACTTTTGTTTGTTATGAATAAAATTTCCAGCATTCTTGTATATTTCTTTATTCAGACATGTTTTCTTTCTCTTTTGAAAACCTAGGTGTAGAATTATTGTATCAAATGATGTGTTAATTTCATAAGAACATGCTAAACCATTGCTGAAAGTGACTGTACCATTTTCAGTTTCATCAACAATCCAGAGTTCCAGTTTCTTGATGTCCTTTCCAAGTTTTGTCACTCTCAGTCTTTAAATTTAGCTAATTTAGTGAGTTTGTGGGGTATTTCTGGTTTATTTTTTATTTATCTGATGACCAATGAACTTGAATGCCTTTATGTGCTTATTGAACATCTGTGTGTTTTATTTTTGAAATGTCTTTTCATGTAGTTTTTCCATTGGGTTTTGTCTTTAATTATTTGAATAATGCTTTTATATTTTGTACAACTATTTCATTGGGCAGTTATGAAACAATTATTGGATATTTAATTTCCAAATACCTGGCAATGAGATCATTGATATATTTGATGATCTCATTGAGATCATTGAGATATATTTGTTAGTGTTCTTTAATATTATGGTCAGAGAACATAGTTTATATGATTCAGATTCTTTCAAAGTACTGGTCTATCTTGGAATATGTTCCTTCTCAATATTTTGGTGTAATGTTTTAAATTTGTCAGTTATTCTAAGTTGGTTGATAGTGTTGTTAAAATCTTATATATTCCTGTGGATTTTTTGTCTCATTGTTTTATGAATTACTGAAAGAGGAGGTTTAAATCCTTCAACAATAATTATGTAACTATTTCTCACTTTAGTTGTGTCATTTTGTTTTATGTATTTTGAAGCTCAATTATTAGGTCCATATGTATTTGGAATTATGATAAATGGTTGATCCTTTTTTCATTTGAATTATATCTGTTCATTTTTATAGTACTCCTTACCTGGAGATTACTTTTTCTAAAAAACCACTACAGTTTTCTAAGGATTATTGTTATGAAGTTGTATCTTTATTGTTATGAAGTTGTATCTTTTGTTATCTATCTACTTTAAGTCATCTAAGTGTTTATATTTAATATGTGAAAAAGATTGCACATACTTAATCCTTGTTTTTATAATTGTAATTTAGAATTGTTCATTTTTAATAAAAATATTAGTAAGTTTATGATTAATGTAGTGATAGATATAGTTATTTGTAAGCCTGTTTTGCTGTTTTGTCCTTACATTTGTGTCTTTTGATTTTTATTTTTTCATCTTTTTATTTTCTGTCTCCTGAGTAGTTTTCAATATTCCATTATATCTACTCTAGTAACTTTTTATATATTTTAAATTTATATGATAAAATTTACTCTTTTTGGTTTACAGTTATGTAGGTTTTAAAAATGAATGAAATTATGTCTGTCACCATAATCAACATATAGAACATATATAGCACAGAATCTTAACTCTCTTTATAGACAGCCTTTCTTCTCACATCCATCCCCAGGTAAGCACAGATCTGTTCTCCATCCCTGTAGTTTGTATTTTTCATAATATGATACAAATACAAATATATAATATATAACCTTTTGAGTCTGATTCTTTCAATTTGAAAAATGCATCTAGGAGTCATATTGTTGTATATATTGATAGATCATTCTTTTTTATTGGTACTATATGAATATATATGGTACCAGGGTTTTAGCCATTTTTTGGGTAAAATATAGTAGGGCAATTAACAGTTTTTGGAGATTATGATTAAGCAGACTGTTGATATTCCCATACATATTTCTGTGTTAATATAAATTTTCACTTCTCTTCAATAAAGAACTGTGCAATATTCACAGTACCTATGAGAGTGAGTGACAGATTTCTTGCTCTCAAGAATTATTTTTATAAGAAGTTGCAGAATATTTATTTTTAATTCAACTTCTTACTATTTTATTCATATTTATAAATGTCAATGTTCAAAGTGTTTTATATTTTATTTATTTAAAAATTCATATGCTGTTATGTTCTGCAAACTTTAGAGGGTATTAACTATTCTATTAAGGTTTTGATTCTGGGTCTTTGAGAACTCCAGTAAAATATTTGGACCACAGAGCCTCCAAAACATGCAGATGACACAAAGGCAAATTTGCTGACTATATTAACAGGTAATATATAACATTATTATAGTATTAAAACCACAAGATTTATTTCCAGAGATTAGGGTTTGAGTTTCATCTCTACATTTTACTAGATGAGTGAATCTAGGGAATTTATTGTATCTCACTAAGCCTCAGTTTGTTTATTTGTAAGATATGGATAAAAACCAAATCTACCATAAGGTCTTCCAGAAGGTTAAGTAAGCTAATACTAGTCACACATTTTGGGTAACACTTGGCGTTCTATATATGTTAGTTGTTATTAGTATTAGTAGTAATTATACTTTTTAGATAATATTATTTGATGATATTTAATAAATGATTAACATAAGTGCTTTACAGTCAGTTAGAACTTTGAAGTATTTGATAGAACTTGAGAATTTTATCATTGTCTTATGTTCTCTCAAATGAATTTTAACATTTTCTCTAAGTGTGCAATTTTATATTAGTTTTCTGTTGTTGCCATAACAAATTAACACAAAGTTAGCAGCTTAGGCAACATAAATGTATTATAATTCCATAGATCAGAAGCTCAGTAAGGGTTTCATGGAGCTAAAATTAAGGTGTTGGCAGGCCAGCAGTCCTTTCTGATGGCTCTAAAGGAGAATCTATTTCCCCGCTCATTTGAGTTTTTTGCAGAGTTAAGTTTCTTATGGTTGTAGAACAAAGGACCTCATTTTCTTGCTGGCTGTACACAGAGGTCATTTCTAGTTTCTAGAGGCCACTGGCATTCCTTGGCTTGTAGCCCCATTTTCTCCTTGTTTAACGCCTGCAACAAGGGCTTCCCTCATAGCTAAGTCAGTAAAGAATCTGCCTGCAGTGCAGGAGACCCGGGTTCAACCCCTGGGTTGGGAAGATCCCCAGGAGAAGGAAATGGCAACCTACTCCAGTATCCTTGCCTGGAAAATCCCATGGATAGAGGAGCCTGGTGGGCTGCAGTCCATGGGGTCGCAAAGAGTCAGGCAAGACTCAGCGACTGACACTTCACTTTAAGGCTTGCAGCAGTGGACTGAGTCCTCATATTACATCTCTGACCCACTCTTCTACTGTCTTGAATTTGATTAGATTGGGCTCACCCAATAATCCAGATAAGCCAATGTCATCTCCACAACTCTAGGCCCTTAAATTTATATCAGCAAAGTCTTTTGTTCTCATTGAAGATAACATAACCACAGGATTTGAGGATTAGGTAGGTCTAGGCTTTTTTTTAAAAAAATCTTTTGCAGGAAGAGAGGTATTATTTTGGCCTACAACAAATTCTAAAAACCTTAGGAAATCACTGTTAGTTCAGGACTCACATGTAAGATATGGCACGTCAAAGATGACAGACTTTGCTTTCCAATATCCATTTCCACTGAAAGTACTAATTGATGCCGTATGTCCTATTAGAGGAACTAATAGTTTTCTGATCTTTGTTGTATCAAAGGTTGGCTGAGCCACTGCCACTGTGTAGTAAGAAATGGGGAAGAAAAAAGAACAGATATGGGATTGAACTAACAAGATAAAAAGGAACAAATATATGTAAAGAATGCAAAAGCATTTGGTTTGTGTGTGTGTGTGATCTTGGCAGAATGAAGCAGGGCAAAGGCTAATAGAGTTTTGCCAAGAGAACACACTGGTCATAGCAAACACCCTCTTCCAACAACACAAGAGAAGATTCTACACATGGACATCAACAAATAGTCAATATTGAAATCAGATTGATTATATTTTTTGCAGCCAAAAATGGAGAAGCTCTATACAGTCAGCAAAAACAAGACCAGGAGTAGACTGTGGCTCAGATCATGAACTCCTTATTGCCAAATTCAGACTTAAATTGAAGAAAGTAGGGAAAACCACTAGACCATTCAGGTACGACCTACATCAAATCCCTTACGATTATACAGTGGAAATGAGAAATAGATTTAAAGGACTGGATCTGACAGACAGAGTGCCTGATGAACTGTGGATGGAGGTTCGTGACATTGTACAGGAGACAGGGATAAAGACCATCCTCAAGAAAAAGAAATGCAAAAAAACAAAATTGCTGTCTGAGGCGACCTTACAAATAGCAGTGAATAGAAGAGAAGCAAAAAGCAAAGGAGAAAAGGAAAGATATACCCAGTTGAATGCAGAGTTGCAGAGAATAGCAAGGAGAGATAAGAAAGCCTTCCTCAGCGATCAATGCAAAGAAATAGAGCAAAGCAATAGAATGGGAAAGACTAGCGATCTCTTCAAGAAAATTAGAGATACCAAGGGAACATTTCATGCAATGATGGGCTCAATAAAACAGAAATGGTATGGACCTAACAGAAGCAGAAGATATTAGGAAGAGGTGGCAAGAATACACAGAAGAACTGTACAAAAAAGATCTTCACGACCCATATAATCACGATGATGGGATCACTGACCTAGAGCCAGACATCTGGAATGTGAAGTCAAGTGGGCCTTAGAAAGCATTACTTACCAACAAAGCTAGTGGAGGTGATGGAATTCCAATTCAGCTATTTCGATCCTGAGAGATCATGCTGTGAAAGTGCTGCACTCAAAATGCCAGCAAGTTTGGAAAACTCAGCAGTGGCCACAGGACTGGAAAAGGTCAGTTTTCATTCCAATCCCAAAGAAAGGCAGTGCCAAAGAATGTTCAAACTACCGCACAGTTCCACTCATCTCACATGCTAGTAAAGTAATGCTCAAAATTCTCCAAGCCAGGCTTCAACAGAACGTGAACCGTGAACTTCCAGATGTTCAAGCTGGTTTTAGAAAAGGCAGAGGAAGCAGAGATCAAATTACCAACATCCCCTGGATCATCGAAAAGGCAAGAGTTCCAGAAAAACATCTACTTCTCCTTTATTGATTATGCTAAAGACTTGACTGTGTGGATCACAATAAGTTGTGGAAAATTCTGAAAGAGATGGGAATACCAGACCACCTGACCTGCCTCTTGAGAAATCTATATGCAGGTCAGTATCAACAGTTAGAACTGGACATGGAAGAACAGACTGGTTCCAAATAGGAAAAGGAGTACGTCAAGGCTGTATATTGTCACCTTGCTTATTTAACTTCTATGCAGAGTACATCATGAGAAACGCTGGGTGGAAGGAAGCACAAGCCGGAATCAAGATTGCCGGGAGAAATATCAATAACTCAGATATGCAGATGATACCACCCTTATGGCAGAAAGTGAAGAAGAACTAAAGAGCCCCTTGATGAAAGTGAAAGAGGAGAGTGAAAAAGTTGGCTTAAAACTCAACATTCAGAAAACGAAGATCATGGCATCTGGTCCCATCACTTCATGGCAAATAGATGGGGAAACAGTGGCCAATTTTATTTTTTTGGGCTCCAAAATCACTGCATATGGTGACTGAAGCCATGAAATTAAAAAACGCTTACTCCTTGGAAGGAAAGTTATGACCAACCTGCTGCTAAATCGCGTCAGTTGTGTCTAACCCTGGTGTGCTAAACGGTAGCCCACCAGGCTCCGCCGTCCCTGGGATTCTTCAGGCAAGAACACTGGCGTGGCTTGCCATTTCCTTCTCCAATGCATGAAAGTGAAAAGTGAAAGTGAAGACGCTCAGTCGTGCGTGACTCTTAGCGACCCCGTGGACTGCAGCCTACCAGGCTCCTCTGTCCATGGGATTTTCCAGGCAAAAGTACTGGAGTGGGGTGCCATTGCCTTTTCCTTGATCAACCTAGACAGCATATTAAAAAGCAGAGACATTACTTTGTCCACAAAGGTCTGTATAGTTAAGTCTATGGTTTTTCCAGTAGTCATGTATGGATGTGAGAGTTGGAATATAAAGAAAGCTCAGCACCAAAGAATTGATGGTTTTAAACTGTGTTGGAGAAGACTCTTGAGAGTCCCTTGGACTGCAAGGAGATCCAGCCATTCTATCCTAAAGGAAATCAGTCCTGGGTGTTCATTGGAAGGATTGATGTTGAAGCTGAAACACCAATACTTTGGCCACCTGATGCAAAGAGCTGACTCATTTGAAAAGACCCTGATGCTGGGAAAGATTGAGGACAGAAGGAGAAGGGGATGATAGAGTATGACACGGTTGGATGGCATCACTGACTAAATGGACATGAATTTGAGTAAAGACTGAGAGTAGGTAATGGACAGGGAGGCCTGGGTTGCTGCAGTCCATGTGGTCTCAAAGAGTTGGAATATGACTGAGCAACTGAACTGAACTGAATCTTTCTTTCTCTTTCTATAGATGTAGATAAAATGATACACACACACACAGACACACACACACACATACACACACACACACACTTTGAGTTAATCCTGTTTTCACATTGACTTCCCTTGTGGTTTAGCTGGTAAAGAATCTGCCTGCAATGTGGGAAACCTAGGTTTGATCCTGGGTTGGGAAGATCCCCTGGAGAAAGAAAAGGCTGCCCACTCCACTATTCTGGCCTGGAGAATTCCATGGACTGCATAGTCCGTGGGGTGGCAGAGTCGGACGGGACTGTGCGACTTTGACTTTAATTTTCACATTCACTGAAATACTGGTACTTTAAAAACAGGTTTTTCTCTTGCTCTTAATTTGTTTGGGTATTTTGTTAGGGGTCCTAAGCACTCTGGAAGAATCAATAACACAACCATTTAAAATTCCTTTTACAATTTGACTGATCCTGGGCTTCCTTGGTGGCTCAGCTGGTAAAGAATCCACCTGCAATGCGGGAGATCTAGATTCAATCCCTGGGTTGGGAAAATCCCCTGGAGAAGGGAAAGGCTACCCACTCCAGTATTCTGGCCTGGAGAATTCCATGGACTGTATAGTCCATGGCGTTGCAAACAGTTGGGCATGACTGAGTGACTTTCATTCACTTTACTTCCACTATACACCCAAAACAAATTTCCAAATTCTTGCTGTGTGTAGTGTGTTTCTTCTTTCCTCAAGAAATAAAGTATGAATTGTAATAAAAATACTTCGAATTTTAAAAAAAGCTTTTGAAAATTTAAAGCAGACTATATTACAAGTATTAATTACCTTTCTATCTGTAAATTTCTGCAGTATCTTTGGTCTCAGTCCCATTAGGTAATAAATTGGGTAGGTAATATCTTCATTTTGGATATAAAGTCAGTGAGGCCTAGGTGCTGCCCAGCATTAAACTATAGATTCAGGATTTAAACCTGTTTGTTTCCTTGCCTCTAAAATGCAGTGGTACTGGAAAATAGGAAGAAATCTCATTTTTTTCCTGCTTTAAATTTTGAATGTACCTCTCTATTCAAAAAAGGCCTCACTTGTCTATCTACTTTGTTTTATTGTGAGTATATATAAGGTCTTATGAACAGAAATTTTCCTAAGTAAAATTTATTTGCTTCACCATCTTCTCTTCTTTCCTTTCTCTAAATAGTTCAATTCAAAATATATACTTTTGAAAAATTCCTCTGATTAACTCTATCATAGTTAAATTAATTAATTTGTAATTGTAATTTGCTTTACATTTTAACTTATTATAAGATCGAACATTTTAGAGATGTTTATTACTTTATTATTTTTTCTTTTATGACAAGAAGGTTCAGATTCTTACCTGAATTAATTCATTTTTTTACATACATAATTAAATATTTCTGCTTTTGTTATTTTAATTTTATTAAATGGGTTTTCGTTTATCACTTCTTCAATCCTGTTTAAAAATAAAAGACTTCTCTCATTCAGGGATTTATTATGTACCATTTTTATTTTATTCTAAGTTTCTTTTGCTATCAGAGCCGACATATAATTTTATTCATTTTTAAAATAAGTCCTCATCAATTATTTTTATATCTCCTAATTAAGATATGTAGTTTTCTCCAAGTAGATATCACACATTCAATGCTTGGAATATCTTAATTTTATGATATTATGACTTTTTATATTTTCTGTTACTGCTATAACAAAGTTTGCACTTTTATCTTCTCAGCCACTTGAATGTTTTTTATCTCTAATCTTTCAGTTAATATTTTGTAACAGTCATGCTTTCTCTTATAATTGTAGTTTTTCTGTATGTTTCATGTTCTGTTGTTTTATACACCAGAAATAACAACAATTTGGGGGTCTTTCTTTTGGATGGGTGCCCTCAGTGACTCACCATAAATCAAAATAAATAAATGCTAACTATGTGAGTATGACCTGATTCTTGACTGTAAGGAAGTGTTCTTTATGAAACTTACCTTATAAATTTTCAATTCTATGAAGATGATCCTTTTCCTAGCTAGTTTTATTGATAATATGTTATTTTAGAGTCTAATATTAAGCTATTTCATACTTATGAGGTGAATCTTTGTTGGTATTTTTGACTTACAGTTTTAATATTCAGTTCAATTTGGTTTGCTAATATTTTATTCAAAATTTTAAAATTTTATTTTGTAATTCTTCCATAATTTCTTCTGTTGTGGTCAGAGGTCCTTGGAAGTTATAGTCTTCTCGTTGACTTAGGATCATTATCATCTTTTCTATTCTCTAAAAGACTAGCATTTTTCTTGTATCTATATTGCACCTTAACAAGTATTATCTAGTCTGGAAACCATAAGAAATTCACCAATAAAACTGTCATTCCTGCAGAAGATTCTTTCATCTCTTTAAAATGTCTTCTGTGACTATTGGTCTTTTCAGGGTTTTCAAATTTTTCTTTGCTTATTTGTTCTTGTTAAGTATTTCACTTAAAAATAATTTTCCATTTCATTGAGATAATCGACTTTGTTAACACAGACTGGTACATAGTATCATATTTCCCAAATCTTTTTATATGTGTTATATGTATATATTTTTATTCCTAACTTTATAAAAATGTTAGATAGATAATTAAAAAATGTTTGCCAGAATAATTATTGTATTTAATTGTCTATTTGAATACTTCTATTGTTATCTAAAAATTTTTTCCTGGTATTATCCCTTGTCTGATGAAAAGTCTTTAAACAATTTTCATATAGGTTATTCTCATTTTGGATGTATTCTAGGTAATCTGTGGTTGTATGTTTGGATTTCACTTTGATTATAAAACAATTGAGCCAAGTACTTTAAAATTTCCGATGTGTATTTATTTATTTAATATCTTCAGTTCCAAATATTTATGGTTATCACTTTAATGTTTTATTCCTTTGTGATCAGAATATGTACATTAGAGTGTATCTTGGATTTTTTTATTCTTATGTTTATAGAGTTTCTCATATTATTACCTATACCCCTCAAACCTCTGTTTTAAAAGGTTGTGTATTATTGCATTCATATGGTTTTTTGAAATTTTTTCCATAAATTTACAATTCAAATCCTATAAAGCTTTTATTAACGTAGTTAATGCCTTGGTAAATTTACTCTTGCAGCTAAATCTGCATGCCTATCTCTGTTTATTTTCTTAATGTAAACTTCCAGAACTAATAATCCTGGATAAAATTGGCATTAACATTTAATTAAAAAAAAAGAAAAAAGACTGATGAGGTTTTTGCCCGAAATATTTAATTTATTAAATATTTAAATTTATTAAATATTAAATAAATAAGTCTTTAATTTATTCCTATATACTGTTGTAGTTAAAAATGTATGTACTTGGAATTTTTTGAAGGTTTCTTGGTGGCTTAATGCAACAGATGTATGCTATATAGTGAAGAGAATTTTTCTTTTTTTTCTTTGCTGTATTCCAGTTACTGGAGGAATGCCTGGCATGTAGTAGACACCTAATGTATTCAGTGACTTTTAAAAAATGTTCAGTGGCTTATTGGAATAAAAAGTATTAATGTAATATCTCTCTGTAGACTGCTAAGTTCAATATACTATAGCTATTAACTCAACTTTATTAATTCTATCCTTCAAATTCTGTCCTAATTTCTGCATTTTCAATTGACAGTAAAATTGGAAATGCTATCCAGAGTTACATTCTGTTCAGTTTTTCTCATACTTCTGATATTCTTTGCTCCGTATATTTTGATGATACCTCTTTTAGTGTGTTAAGGATTATGAATATTTTATTTTCTATGCATATTAATTTTTAAATATATAAAGTGATTGAACTTTGCAAAAAATTTATCTGGCAACTAATAATACAGCCACTACTCCTTTTTACATTTGGATTTGCCTTGTGTTTTTGCCTTTGTCCATGTTTACATCATCAATCTCATCCACCTTCATACACCACATCTCTAACTCAGCTGCTGTATTATCTTCACTTTCTCATCTCTTACATATTATCAGATGAAGTGATCATTTCATAAATGTGTGGAAAAATGGATGAGTGATGGTGTCAGCTTTGAGTAATCACCAGGACCTTCCTTGAAGGACTGTCTGTCAGTTATGTATTGTCCTTAGGTATTCATTGAAGACTTGACTTTAGTTATACCCAGCTTGTGCTCAGTTCTGCCCTTGACAGTTGCACTACTGCTGTGCATCCCTTGAAGGATGTGGTAAAGCACAGTATTTAAGAAGTATTGAGTTATGTCTTTAAGACAGTAGCATATGTTTTTATCTAGAATATCTCCAACAAAAGGCTTCCTAATTTACTGGTGACTTAAGCATCTAATGCTTTCTATACAGCCTGCTGTTCGGTATAATTAATATTCATGATAGGACTCACATCTTTCCTGGTCTTTATGTTAGATTTCCTATCCTTATCTTCAGTTGTCAATGAAAAGATACAGTGTTTTTCACAAGGTCTAATAAAGTACCTGTGTATTCTATGATGTACTCATTCCATTGTCTCCATATGGATAAAATGAAAAGGCTTCAGTGCATTCAGCTCATTATTTGGGCCATTAAACAGCAACAACAACAACAGCAAAAGAATGGCATTGTTCTCCATTCATGTGTGCAAATAGTTGAGAATATGGTAGGCATATTAAAATGACTTAGCCATTACATTTGGTCTCAGTGTTTGTCTGTCAAGTGGCTCTCAACTAGGGATTGTTTTTCTCCCCAGGAGATACTTGACAACATCTGAAGACATCTTAAAAGTTTAGGTTATAGCAATGGGGGTAGTTTAAAAACTGTATTGAGGGTAAAGGCCAGGGTGCTGCTAAACATCTTATAGTTCACAGGACAGCAAAGAATTATCCAATCCCAGATGTTAGTAGTGCCAAGGAAGAGAATCCCTGGTCTCTCATATAAAGCAAAAGGCATTTTTGTAAGAGTAAAATGAGTATGGAACATGTGTGTAGTGTGGTGTGATAAAAATATAATCATTCATAATGGAATTATTATGATGAATTTGTCTTTTCCTAACTATTGGAAAAATTGTAAAGAGAAAGATGAATACAGTGAGAAGGAACCTACTCCTCTTTTATTTATACTTGTCTTGCCTATTTCATAAGTGGAAAAGCAAGTGAGAGACTGGGAAACTGGAAGTGCTTTGTAAGAAGTAAAATAGTACATAAATGTAGGATAGAATTGCAGATAAAGACCATTTATTAAGCACTTAGGCTCTGTCGTACCATTGAGAATAACATTTGAATAATATTCCATTCTCCTCTGTGTTGAAGGACTGAAATTCATAAACTTGTGATGAATAACTTTTAGAAGTGGAGACACTTGATTTGAAACAACATTTAAGGTATTTGTGTAATAGTGGTGTGTGACAAGTAAGGCTGTAGGTGCTGGACCATGTTTCTCTCATCTTCTTTCCAACAGAGCAAATCCACTGTCATCTGTTAGAAATGTATTGAAATTCTGTGTAGAATGTGCTTAAAAAAGAGGATTTGACTGTCAAGGAGACCAGTTGGAAAAAAACATTTGTTGATCTAGTCCAAGTTCTTCTATGAAAATTAAGAATATTGAAATTTAGAAGATGTGACTTACTCAAGATTGTGTAGCTATAAAATAATTGAATGGTGACTTAAATTTAGGTCTTCTGACTCATTCAAGTGTTTTTTTTTTTTTTTTTTTAGCATATTGCATTAATCTTTATGTCTCTTAAAGCGTGATGATCTGAGAGAAATTTGGTCTGTGTTTTACTTGAGGGTTCATTAGTTTCTGTGGAGTAACTGTATGGAAACTTATTTGTGGCTTTTTTCCCTGTAAATTGCCATCTCCAAATTAACAAGAAAGATGAACAATAAAATTTTCTACTCAAAAATGGCAATGGCAGATTAATTTATATTCATATGGTGTCACATTTATTATATCAAGAACAACATGATTAGCCCATCATTAAGACTCTGAGATCTGTTTTCTCTCATTGAATCCAAATCATTTTCTCAGTGCTTTATAATAGAATAGAGAATATTATATTGAGTGTATTTGTCTTTCTAAAAGAAGATAATTGTAAAATACTATGGTTGTTAATGTGTATAGGAGCTGATTGTATTCCTATTATCATTGAATTAAAATATCCCCAACTAAGGGAGTGTCTGTATGTTATTAATACTCTGGTTCTTTGTTTTTCTTGACATCATGAAAGGATGTAAAATTAAGAACATGTATTTAATTTGTTCAGTTCAGTTTAGTTCAGTCGCTCAGTCGTGTCCAACTCTTTGTGACCCCATGAATTGCAGCACGCCAGGCCTCCCTGTCCATTACCCAGAGTTCACCCAAACTCATATCCATCGAGTCAGTGATGCCACCCAGCCATCTCATCCTCTGTCGTCCCCTTCTCCTCCTGCCCCCAATCCTTCCCAGCATCAGAGTCTTTTCCAATGAGTCAACTCTTTGCATCAGGTGGCCAAAATACTGGAGTTTCAGCTTTAGCATCATTCCTTCCAAAGAACATCCAGGACTGATCTCCTTTAGAATGGACTGTAGTGATGTACTAATAGTAAAATTAATGTATTAATGTATTAAGAGTTCTTACCATTAGAGCCATTCTTTCCATCAAAAATCTATTGCCAAACTGAGAAGAAGCAGATAACTCCAGAAATGTAATTTTTTTCATGGACATTCTTTAGAAGTCATGTAAAACTACCATGTCTTCTCAATTTGTAATGAATGTGGAATTATAGAACAGTTTCTCCATTGATGAAAAATGTTTAACATGGATGATCCACAAAAAGTCTTCCAGTCTTACCATGACATCTGTGATACTTTAATGACAGGAGATGAGGATGGTGTTGGAGGGTCAGTGTCACAATATCGTCTCTGCTCTAGGGGAGAAAGCCCTCCCTTCTTTTGCTCAAACAGGAAAGTGACTGAAACTCTGAATCAGCATCACTAACACATTGTCTTTGTCACCGTCATCATCACAACATGAAACTGAGTGCCTGCGTTCACTGTGTACCAGTGCCATGCGTATATTACCTTATTTAACTTTCACATATCTGGTGTGAATCTCTGGTGGCCATTTCTTCGTACCTGCTATATAGACAGATTCACTGAGGCTCACAGTAGTTAGGTAATTTAGCTCAAGTGTACACTTCTAGTAACTGTCAGACTGTGATTTGTACCCAGGTCACTCTGATTTTCAATTCTAATTTTTTTTCTAAAACTGAATCCCACAATTAACTGAAAGCTACTACAAAGATGGGCTTCAGTCCCTGCAAAATAGATAATGTTCTGATATTGATATAGATAATGATATTGATAACATCCATGAATAACAAACACTTATGGAAACTAGAGTAAGAAGTTCAGAGACAATAAAATTTCTAGAAATTCAAAAGGTAAGAAGATACACTGATGTATTTGAGAAAGGCAGAATTAAATAAAACAGGAATGAACTAGTAACAGTATTATACAAAAGTAAAGACAGCACTGACCTGAGGTTTCAAGCAAATAGTTGAGTGAGCATAATTTTTATAAGTGAAATATGTTCCTGAGGTTTGACCCACATTTGTAAATCTTGCAGGAAGTTGTGACAGTGTATCACTGATGGCTGAAAGACCAACCAAAAGATTCACTCAACTGCTGTGATTCTGGCATGTCTGTGTCTATGTGTGTTAATTGCTCAGTCCTGTCCAACTCTTTGTGACCCTGTGGACTGTAGCCTGCCAGGCTCCTCTTTCCATGGAATTCACCAGGCAAGAATACTAGAGTGGGTTGCCATTCCCTTCTCCAGGGGATCTTCCTGACCCTGGGGTTGAAGCTGGGTCTTCTACATTATAGGTGGATTCTTTACTGTTTGAGCCACCAGGGAATCCTGGCATAGCTAATCTGAAGTGTGAGGCTTTTAGTTACACTGAAAAGTACAAAGACAATAGAAAAAGCTGGCAGGCTCATGTGCATTTTTTTCCTGAATTATTGGGGCTTTTCTATATAGGACATAAAGTATCTGCAGTAGCCAGATTGTGAGGTATTGAGCCATGAGATGTCATAGTATATTTCTCATGGTATTGCTGGGAAATGCCAGTAGATGGAAGCTGCCATGGTCTTAAATGAAAAATTGAAGTTATATTCACTCTAGTCTCCTCTACACTAAAATCTATGAGGTCAAATTTAGAATGGACATTTAAATTTTATGTGGTAAAGCTAATTCCAAGATATTTAGAAAGTTATTTATTTGAATTACTAAGAATGATTTCCAAATTTAGTGCATGCTGCTCCATGAATGTTTCCCTATATGACTTGTACAAAACACATTATTGGATTTAATTACATTTTAAAATCTACCTTCCTCTTTTGCTAGCTATCACTCTCTATCTGTATTGGCACTGTAACACTGAAGAACAAAAACTAATAATTTTAGGCCTTTGTATCTTAAGAAAATTATGTATTAGACTATTATTAATATTGGCTTCCCTGGTAACTCAGCTGGTAAAGAATTTGCCTGCAGTGTGGGAAACCCCGCTTTGATTTCTGGGTTGGGGAGATCCGCTGGAGAAGGGATAAGCTACTCACTCCAGTATTCTTGGACTTATCTGGTGGCTCAGCTGGTGCAGAATCTGCCTGCAAGGCGAGAGACCTGGGTTTAATCCCTGGGTTGGGAAGATCCCATGGAGAAGGGAAAGGCTACCCACTCCAGTATTCTGGCCTGGAGAATTCCATGGACTGTATAGTCCATGGATTCTCTAAGAGTCGGACACGACTGAGTGACTTTCACTTTCATTATTAATATTATGCTTAGAACAGGTGCTTTATAATTCAACTCACTTTTTTCTTGTTTCTTTATTGAAATATTGTTGACTTTTATTGACTGAATATACTAGTTTCAGGTGTGCTACATAATGATTTGACATATATAAGGGAATGATCACCATGATGTCTAGTAACCATCTTTCCCATACAAAGTTGTTACAATATTATTAACCATATTTCCAATGCTATATATGACATTCTGTGGTTTGCCTACTATATTGCTGGAGGGTTGACCTCTTAATCCTTTTCAGCTATTTTGCCTCATCTCACCCCATCCCTTCTGGCAAAAACTTATTTCTCTGTATCTCTGAGACTCTTGCCATTTTACTTTCTTTTGTTTTTTAGATTTCACATATAAATGAGATCATGCAGTACTTGTCTTTCTCTGTCTGATCTGTTTCACTTAGCATAATACCCTCTAGATTCAATCATGTTGTCCTAAAGGACAAAATCTCATTATTTTTATGGCTGAGTAATATTTCATCATGCAAATATACTGCATCTTCTTTAACCATTCACCTATGTTGGACATGTAAGTTGCTTCCATGTCTGGCTGTTGTAAATAATGCTGCAGTGAACATTGGAGTGCATGTATCTTTTGAATTAGTGTTAGTGTATTCTTTGAGTAAATATTGCTTTTGTTTTTCATTCAAATAAGTATGCATTAGTCGTCTATAATCTAGTACAAAAGTTTGTGCTGGAACTCTTGTTTTTTTTCTTTTTTCCTTTTTATTGGAGGATAATTACTTTATAACATTGTGTTGGCCTCTGCCACCTGTGGCTGATTCGTGTTGAGGTGCTTGTTTTTAATCTAATTGTAAAGAAAAAGCTCAAGGTTAATTGTATCTCTGATTGGAATGAAGAACATGAGAATAATGGCTGTGTTACATCTCTGTTGAACTTTACAATTTACTAGCTGCTTTCACAAACTGTTAAATTTCATTCTTTCAACACTTTTCAAAGTTTAATGTGTACAGAAATTACTTAGGGATTTTGTTAAAATGTCAGTTCTGATTCAGCAAGTCTGAACTTGAGTTTCTAGATTTCTTAAAACGTCCTTGGTGATACCAGTGTTGTGGTTCACTTCCAGTAGTGAGGCAGTTTTACCATATTTTCCTTCTTTGCTGGTGAGGTAATTGAGGCTGGGCAGTTGAATGAATGACTCATAGTCACACGATGGTTTGGTCAAGCCAAGAGTAGTTCATGAGAAACTTGATTCAGACCAGTACTGGTTCCACCTCACATAATGACACTGAAATCATTTTTTACAGAAAGACCCTCTAAAAAAGAATTAGGAGAGAATGTAATACAAACTTATTAAGAAACATGTAACATGGGAGAGCTTTTTCTCAAAGTCTTCAGGATACTGTCTACAAAACTTCATTGTTGTCAAAAATGCAATTAATTTGTGAATGATCATTTTTGATAGCTGCTGCTGCTAAGTCACTTCAGTCGTGTCCGACTCTGTGCGACCCCATATATGGCAGCCCACCAGGCTCCCCCGTCCCTGGGATTCTCCAAGGCAAGAACGCTGGAGTGGGTTGCCATTTCCTTCACCAATACATGAAAGTGAAAAGTGAGAGGGAAGTTGCTCAGTCGTGTCCGACTCTTCACAACCCTGTGGACTGCAGCCTACCAGGCTCCTCTGTCCATGGGATTTGCCAGGCAAGAGTACTGGAGTGGGGTGCCATTGCCTTCTCCGTTTGATAGCTACACATTTTAAATAAAACATTTTAGAAGAAAAATAGTGAAATTGTTTTCTGTCTTAAAAACAGAAATAGAGAATTTATCCTTAAAACTATTGAAACCCATTAATTAGTGTAAGACCTTACAGGAATATTTACTTCTCCGATATAATGTTCCAAAGGAAACATTCTGGTTCTTATGGTACCTACCCTGTAACCAACATTTAGCAAGATCTTAAAAGAGATATTTTAGTGTCAGTACGCAGATGGAAAAACAAAAGCCCTGGGATGATAAGTGACTTGCACAGTATATCAAATAAGTGACTACAGAATGGGAACCAAAACACAGCTCTCTTTTTCTCTACATTCTTCTCCTTAGCTGCCAGGGAATGATGGGCAAACTCAGTTTCTACTGACAGTCAATAATGAAGTAAATCTCAGAGCTCTCTGAAGATTAATGGATTTCCCAAAGTAACTTGTGGGTAGTTAAGATTCGACCCAATAAAAGCTGGAACCATTTCCCGTGGTGGAATCATTTCCCGTAGTTGTTGAAGCTTTAAAACAACTCTCTGGATGGCACTGATTATTTAGCAGCTTGATTCTCATGGTCTTTGCTAGCATAAAATAGTTAATTTTCTTGCATTCCTAATGGAAAGTCATCTAAAATTATTTTTATTGAGTACTTACTATGCACAATAATATCTGTATATTGTATGGATGCCTTCCATGTGAAAATTGCCATAAGCTAAGAGAAAATACAGGCAGGAGAGCCAAATCGTTGGGTTTGCCAGAATGTATATTAACAAACTGGTTATGCAATTCTCAGATCTCCCTCTAATTCAAATATATTTGTTGGAGTCAGAATAAGACATTTAGTAGGTGTTACGAAAAATCCTTTAGAGAGGTCAATTGCAATAATTATTTTTATGTTAATCTTTTATCAGTTGTGGTGTGCCTTATAAAACCAATAAATCTAATTATTAAGTATTTGAGAATGAAGCTAATACATAGGACAGTTAAATATTAGTAAAAATATTCAATTATTACTTGATTACAGGTAGTGGCCTTGGGCTTCCCAGGTGGCACAGTGATAAAGAACCCGCCTGCCAATGCAGGAGACACAGGAGACCTGTATTCGATCCCTGGGTTGGGAAGATCCCCAGAAGGTAGCAACCCATTCCAGTATGCTTGCCTGGAAAATTCCATGGACTGAGGAGCCTGATGGACTATAGTCCAGAGAGTTAGACATAACTAAGCGACTGAACAGAGGGACAGTGGCATTACTTTATTTTCCTATGAGAAAGTATCTCGGAAAGAGTGTATAAATTCCCAATGTGCTTTCTAAATCAATATTTTAAAACTTAAAGTTATAAACTTTGGGGATTATAAATTGTTTTGAATAGTGTCTGAGGCAAAGCAAGTGTCCAGGAAATGACTTTTGCTGCTACTGCTAAGTCGCTTCAGTCGTGTCCGACTCTGTGCAACCCCATAGATGGCAGCCCACCAGGCTCCGCCATCCCTGGGATTCTCCAGGCAAGAACACTGGAGTGGGTTGCCATTTCCTTCTCCAATGCATCAAAGTGAAAAGTGAAAGTGAAGTCGCTCAGTCGTGTCTGACTTTCACGGCCCCATGGACTGCAGCCTACCAGGCTCCTCTGTCCATGGGAGTTTCCAGGCAAGAGTACTGGAGTGGGGTGCCATTGCCCTACTGTTTGTATTGATGAACTAAACCTCCACAGTGTCTATATGAGTTAGGACCTACTTTATTTACTGCCCCTAACCCTGTCCTTATTCAACACATGAGGCTATCAGGGCATAGATATGCTGAGTAACTTGCCCAAGATACCACAGCTAAAGAGCTAGAAAGTGGTGAAACTGGTGTGAGAGTGCAGAAAGTTTATCTCCAGAGACTGTATTTTCTTTATTTTTCTTAAACAGTTTTTTATTTGGCTGCGTTGGGTCTTAGTTGGGGCACATGGGATCTTTGTTGAGTCATGCGAGATCTTTCTGGTGCGCAGACTCTCTAATTGTGGCTTATGGGCTCAGTAGTTGTGGCTTCGGGCTTAACTGTGTCGTGGCATGGGGGATCTTAGTTCTCCAACCCAGGGATTGAACCAGTATCCCTTGCGCTGCAAGGAGGAGGATTCTTAATCACTGGACCACTAAGGAAGTCCCTGTATTTTCTTAATTGCTATCTTCTTCAAGCATTTAAATAAAATAATGATAATTATAATTATTAATGTCAATAATAACAAACTTTATCTCAGACTTTTGTGTTCTTTCTGAGCCTTGATTATTTCACTATATCCTCAGGGTTTGCTCTCAGCTCCAGTATTTATAAAATCTCTTGCAACCAGAAATACTGTGGAGAACATTATGCAAACATTCTTTATCAACCTCGTGTATTAGTTAGAAAATACTTTATTTGCCACAACAAGTAAAACAGAAACCTATCATTATAAGAAAATATACATGGTGAGGTTGAAGTTAATGTGCTTAATACTTTACTTAGAAAAAATACTGGTTCTGCAACTAGTATATATGAAACCCTGACATCAAAACCAGACTGTTTTGAATTATTTTCTGATGAATTACCCAAACTGTTAGAAGTAAATCACAGCAAGAACTGTGCTTGTGATTTCACTTCATACGGAGTTTGAACTTCTTGCTATAAAAATAAGAAAGTCTTTTGACCCATGACTTTTTATGCTTCACTTGGTTGAACTGCATTTTTATTTTCTCACAAATTAAAAACCATATCTTTCAGCAAAGAGCCCATTAAAGGAACAAATCTTCCTTGAAAATGTTCTGAAACAGGCTTCATTTTCATCCTTGTGTAATTTTATTTCCAAACTGAGAGCCAACTGGAGCATGTCAGAAACAGCTGATGAGTAGATGAAGTAATGACTTCTTACATAACAAGATTAGTTTTCTCATTTGGAAGAATAAAGGGATGAAGAATGTGAGGTGGTTAATTTCACTGTCAGACTACTGTTACTCATGCATGGGAATCTTTCTGGAAAACAGCTTGCTTTCAAATGTTCAGATATTAGAAAGACAGGAGTATCAGCCTTGGCCACCCATAGTAAATAACAAATACAGAGAAAGCTAACTAGACAAACAAATAGGGCTTAAAGCCGAGGAGGAAAGATACAACCTGTTTATACAAAAAATCCTAAGCTAAAATGTGAAAAATAAAATGGTGTTTAAGTTTTAAATTGTTGAGACAAATACAGTGAAGATTGAAGAAAATTATCTCGGTAATTCAGGTCCCAAACCCTGTAAGTAAATAAAATATATGGGAATAGACCTATGTTTTTTATATACTGAGGGATTTAAGTAGTCACTTTCACCAAATCAAATTGCTTTAATCCTAATTCTGAACCCATGGAGGTTAAAGGCAAATGGCACAAAGTAGAATCCTGTTTTTTATTTTTTTTAGAAAAAAATTAATCCATGCGGTGTAAACAGCTGCCAGAACACACACACAGACACACAGACACACAGACACACACACACACACACACAGACATACACACATACACACACATAATCATGTTTAATCCTAGTGTGACTGGTGCTATGCTGTTATTCCTGAAAGTAAAAATGACCCAAAATATGAAGTGTTAAGGTTAAAATATACAAAAGGCTCATCATGCATAGATGTCCAATGTACTTAAAGAATGGAACAAACAAAGCCCAGAACGGTACAAAGTTGTGAATGGAACAGTAGCAGGATAATGCTTTTCAAAATAAATGTTTTAGACCACAACTCCTGTCTGGCCATTAGCACAATGTTCACATATTTGTTTTTCCTTTATATCCAGAGATTCCATTTTGAGAAGTTATGCATTGGCTCTAGAGTTATCCTACCTCACCACTCTCTGAAGCAGATGCTAGGATTATCTTGTGTATCTGTACATGTTTCTTCCTGCCCTGTTCTGGATGTGCCTTATAGCACTAGGGTGACTGTATACCCCATGAATTAAGGTGTTGAGGGTACATCTCCTTCTGTAGGGCTGTTTATAAATATTTCCTAAGCATAGGGAGAGACTAAGATTTATGCCAGCTGCTAACATTTGCAGGTGCAGAGAAGAATTATATGTATGAATATTTAAAGTTGTGTATCTAATTAGCAAATTATTAAATAAGACAGAGTTTACCTTCATACTTTGACTAATATATTTTCACAAAAACCTAGAATGGAAGATTTAAATTTATAATTATTAAATGGCTAAGAATTCTATTCTAGAAGATGGCAGTACTAGGAAAGCTTGCCTTCAACCTCATCCTCTCATTAGTTTTTGAACTGTTCTCTTCACCTTGGATTCCTCCTGTCTTTTCAGGAATCTTACATACACACATGTGAGGCATCTCAGCTTATCTGTCCAAACTATCTGCTACCCTCCAAAGAGGTAATTGTGGCTAGTTATCTGCATTGGCTATATAAAACAGACAATTGTATTTATAGTTCTTTTTTCCAGAATTTTAGAAATTTAGAGGTGAGCAACACTTAGAAATTCTGCCTTAACCAAGATTGTTCCTTTCACCTTTCCTTTCACTTTTCCTCATACCTTTGTAATCTGATTTTTAAAACAACCCTGTGTGATAGCTTGGCAGATATATCATTTCTCTGGATGGAGAAATGAGTTCAGGGATGTCATGTGAGTTGCCTAAAATCACGGGTAGCACTGTAAAGCCAGCCTCAAATTGGACCATTTTGATTCCAAATCCTTACACTTAAAAAGAGAATAAATTAGTAAAGTGTTGGCTTATGTTAAGGAACCAAACATTCAGAAATCTTAGCAATTCTTAGATTTAGAAAATAATACATTTACTAATGTCTCCAAGGGGAAGCCAATATCAGTATTGGACATTAGAAGAAAAATCTTTATTCCTATTGCACACTACGTATTGACTATTATATGTACCCTTTGTCAGTATTTCCTGACTATACTAATGTCCCAGGAACACTTGGAAAAAATGGGAATGAAATTGTTTTCTGAGTGTTCAACTGTGAAGTCAACACGTAACACATCAGATCAGAGATATGCAAAGTTGTCTTAAAGAGAAATATCAGCTTCTTGAATTACAAGATTAAATTTAATTTAACATAGTAAAATATAAAGAGTATCCCTCAATAAAGGATTTAGTCAGAAAAGGAAGTATAGAAAAGACAGGGTCCTGTAATTGAGTTCACTGTGTCAGTTCAAATATGGTCTAGAGAAAAAGATGCCTTTTTCAACAAACTGAATATTCATATATCACTGGACAAGTCATCCCAAAGTGAAGATGTATACATTAAGCTGTCTTATTCTGCCATTACATTGTTAGTTCATTCATCTATCTCTCTTCATTTTAACTCAGTGCTCTCTAGGCCTTCTCTGATAAAGATTTTGTTTCCCATGTAGGACAGTCTATTGACGATCATGCCTGCTGGGGTGATATAAACAATGTGATGATGATTTTTTGCAGTTGTTATATATCAATCAAGAGACATTCTAGTGTGTATAAAGCTTAATTCTCTGCCCAGACTTTTTACTAACAGAACCACTGATACTTTTTATGATATTCCCAACAAGTAAAAAACACGTTTTACAATCTCTGGTGCAGAATGCTAAACTAAGTCTGGGAAAACAAAAAAATCCAAGGATTTTAGGATAATGGTAATGTGGAGTTGTCACACCTTTCCTGAGCTATTACTTATCTCTGAGCACTTTGTTATATAAGAACATAAAGTAAAACAACTATATCCTTTGGATAGGACACTGTGGGGTCTCTGTTGCCTGAACTCAAATACAAACCTGAGTGACACAGTAAATCTTAAGTGAACCTTTGGGAGATTGTTCTTATAAAGTTGAGGATGGTAGATTAAATCAGCAAAAGATAATCAAGTGCATACTGTGTATAAGGTTCATGGTGCATATTTTTACATAAAACAGCCTTGATGCTGATTGAATTGCTCATACAGTAAAAATGGAGGTTAAAAAGAAAACAGAGAAAGTTAGAATAAAAGCTACAAGTAAAACAGGTATTATGATAAATATTTTGAAGAAAATGTACTGAATGATAAGCAAAACAGGTTGGCAAGTATTCACCCAAGGTGACTGATGAAAGCTGCTGTGAGCAAATGACACTTTTGGAACAAAAATGGAACGAAAGGAGCCTTAACACCACAAGGAACAGTTTCTAGGGATGAGGAACAGAATGTGCAAATCCAGCTGGGAATGCCATTTTCTGAAGCCCCTGGTTCTACTGTCGTTTTTCTCTTGTCACTCTGAACTTGTTGTCCTTTTGTGTGCGTTCTTAAGATGTCTTAAAATACACTAGCAAAGCAGAAGTGTCTACGGACTTTTCTAAGAATCAGGAATAAACCATGGACTTTATTTCATTTTCCTGTCTTCCGTTTTCCAGTCACCATTGCGCAGGGATTGATTATAGATTGGGTGAGCTTGTCTGCATTTTCTTGCACACAACTGCTGCTTGACTGTTGGGCCTCCCAGTCTTTCAGTTTCAAACCTTTCCTGAAATGAATTCTAGCAGAGTCCTCTGAGACTGTAATTATACTTCCAAAATAAAAATGCTTTATTGGGAGAAGTCTATTTTTCAGTGATTCTCCCTACATCAGCAAAATGTATAAAGCTTTATTTCACAATATTTATGGGGAAAAGGTACCTGTGACTAGGCATTAGCTATATATCTGAATCATAACCTGTATTCTTAGGGCAATATAATAAATTAGGGCAGTACCAGAATCTAGAGTGAGATTTTTATTGAAGAAAAATTTGAAATATCCTTTTCTAAGTGCCCTTAGAAAAACCTTGTTGCAAGTAAAAATCCCCCCAAATTTGAAGTGCCCAAACTTTCCCACAAAGGGACCATTTTCTTTATAGGAAATCATGTATGAAATGATGGACAGAAAGTATAGGAGTAGATAAGAGTAACTTGCTGTGGGATTTGATGCTTCATAGGAAAGGACATAGGACTGTCATTCTCTTGCTGGTGCCCTTCTCATTGGAAATATCATTGAGATACAGGAAAAGCATGAAGAATATAGGACTGATTTTATGAACACCAAATTTTAGATTTATCACCTTTTGGTATTTTGTGTAACCCTGTGCAAGTTACTGTTCTTATGTGTGTTTTTGTGTGATTTTCTTATCTCTGAAAGGAATTACATAATAATTATTCACTTTGAAGTAAGAATTTAATTAGAAATTTATTTCCATATCTATAAGAGGGTCATGGCATAGGAATGCATTTCTTTACTATTTTAAATTAAAAAAAGATTCTGTAGTCATAGCATCTTTTCCTGCAACTCTCTCATTCTGTTTATACACTATTTTGAATTTTTTTTACTTTCTTTTTTTTTCTTTTTATTATTATTATTTTTTACCTTATAATATTGTATTGGTTTTGCCATACATCAACATGCATCTGCCACGGGTGTACACGTGTTCCCCATCCTGAACCCCCCTCCCACCTCCTTCCCCATACCATCCCTCTGGGTCATCCCAGTGCGCCAGCCCCAGGCTTCCTGTATCCTGCATTGAACCTGGACTGGCGATTCGTTTCTTATATGATATTATACATGTTTTAATGCCATTCTCCCAAATCATCCCCCCCTCCCTCTCCCACAGAATCCAAAAGACTGTTCCATACATCTGTGACTCTTTTGCTGTCTCGCATACAGGGTTGTCGTTATCATCTTTCTAAATTCCATATATATGTGTTAGTATACTGTACTGGTGTTTTTCTTTCTGGCTTACTTCACTCTGTATTTTGAATTTTTAACCACAAAAGTACATAGTCCCTAAATTCTCTTTTTTTCCCTATCAGTCATCTCCTAGTTTTACTCCCTTCTTACTCATCTTAAGCATTATAGTCAAATTTCAGATAGTCTTTACCAAATCTTCCAGTTGCTTACTGGGTAAAACCTTAACTCTAGATAAACCTAGCTGCACCCTTATTTAGATTGCTGAAAACTATTATAGAAAATTACAAACTGAAGCTTGTGTTACTATAGAAGAATGATACCCACCCTCAGTTGGATCCTTGATACTTCCTCTGTACTTCAGTGTTATCCAAATTCTCTCTCTTCCATTATCTATGGCAACTATTCCAACCCTCTCTAAATTTCCTAGGCTAGCTAACACATAGGATATATTCTTAGCTGGTATTTCACATAGAAAATAAAAGTGAATAGGAAAAAAACCTTTGTGATTTTACTGCTGTCTATTTCTAGTCTATATCAACACCTGTCCTTCCCTCCTCTCTGTCGGTCATCTTATCTAAAGTGAGTTCTTCCACCTCTACCCAGGATTCTACTCTTTTCTGCCTACTCAACGACACATTTCATAAATTATACCCTCTCTTTTCCTTTCTTTCTTCCAATAAAATGTTTCTATCTAAAAGTTTCTTTCACTGTATTTTAAGTGTGATATAGTAACTTCTATCTTAAAAAAGAAATGTGGCAACAATAAACAAGCAATCAGTTTAGTCACTCAGTTGTGTCCAACTCTTTGCAGCCCTATTGACTGCAGCACACCAGGCTTCCCTGTCCATCACCATCTTCCAGAGCTTACTCAAACTCATGTCCATCGTGTCAGTGATGCCGTCCAACCATCTCATCTTCTGTCGTCCCCTTCTCTGCCCGTCTTCAATCTTTCCTAGCATCAGGGTCTTTTCCAATGAGTCAGTTCTTTGCATCAGGTGGCCAAAGTGTTGGAGCTTCAGCTTCAGTCCTTCCAATGAACACCTAGAACTGATCTCCTTTAGGATGGACTGGTTGGATCTCCTTTCAGCCCAAGGGACTCTCAAATGTCTTCTCCAACACCACAGTTCAAAAGCATCAATTCTTCAGCGCTCAGCTTTCTTTATAGTCCAACTCTCACATCCATACATGACTACCGGAAAAACCATAGCTTTGACTAGACGAACCTTTGTTGGCAAAGTAATGTCTCTGTTTTTCAATATGCTATCTACGTTGGTCATAACTTTCCTTCCAAGGAGTAAGTATCTTTTAATTTCATAGCTGCAGTCACCATCTGTAGTGATTTTGGAGCCCCCAAAATGAAGTCTCTCACTGTTTCCACTGTTTCCCCATCTATCTGCCATGAAGTGATGGGACCAGATGCCATGATCTTAGTTTTCTGAATGTTGAGTTTTAAGCCAACTTTTTCACTCTCCTCTTTCACTTTCATCACTTCAAAAGGCTCTGTAGTTCTTCTTTGCTTTCTGCTATAAGGGTGGTGTCATCTGTGTATCTGAGGTTATTGTTATTTCTCCCAGCAATCTTGATTCCAGCTTGTGCTTCACCCAGCCTCGCATTTTGCATGATGTACTCTGCATATAAGTTAAATAAGCAGGGTGACAATGTATAGCCTTGACGTACTCCTTTCCCTATTTGGAACCAGTCTGTTGTTTCATGTCCAGTTCTAACTATTGCTTCTTGACCTGCCCACAGATTTCTAAATCCATAATCCAGTCATACTTTCCTTTTCTCACACACTGACCTATATCTCTCCTCTCTTTCATGATCAAACACCAGGAAGTTGTATATATGCACTGTATTTTTTTTCTTCAAATCTCAATCATTCCCCAAGCTACTGCTCTTTGCTCTCTCCCCCTACTATTCTACTTAACCTACTATATCCAAGGTAACCAATGATATCCTTGTTTCTCTATCTAGGGTCACTTTTCCACCCATATCTCATTTTAATTCTCAGCAGTATTTAGCAATATTGATTATTACTTCTTGTAAAACTTTTTTTCTCTTGGAGTTTCGTATAGCAGATGACAGCTTGAGCACAAGAATCTAGCTCATTTACTTTAAAAGTTTTTATAGGTCATTCAGAAATTTCATGGAAACAGAAGAGAAATACAATTATAATGATAATGAATAAGAAATAATTTGATTTAACAATGAATCAGAAATCCCATAAGCTTGGGATATAGAACGCATATAGCATAAGATTAATGTAGAATATCCTATAGATAATAGGAATAAGCAAGGACTTCCCTTCCCAAGTCCAGAGATGCTCCAGGTTGAGAGTTAACAAATTCAAAGACAGCTGGGAACAAACCAGGTAATTTATTAAGTAAACACCTTTAGAATACCTGATACACCTGCCTTTCTTCCCTCTTCCTATTGTAAATTAAGTATCTAATGATTAGTGTTTTTAGCATAAAGATAAGTACTGAAATTTCTTTCTTAAACACAGAAAATGATCTACCTGAACACAGCTACTAGTGAGCACTGAGGATGAAAAAGAAGTATCACTGGCTTAAGGATACCCTAGATGAGGAGTTGCCAAACTTTTGCCAAGCAAAAATCTTCATAGGGAACATTTTAGGCTTTTCAGACCATATAATCTGATGAACCTACTCAATTATCTTGTAGCATGAAAGCAACCATGCTGCTGCTGCTGCTAAGTTGCTTCAGTCGTGTCCGACTCTGTGCAACCCCTTAGATGGCAGCCCACCAGGCTCCCCTATCCCGGGGATTCTCCAGTCAAGAACACTGGAGTGGGTTGCCATTTCCTTCTCCAATGTGTGAAAGTGAAAAGTGAAAGTGAAGTCACTCAGTCGTGTCCGACTCTTAGTGACCCCATGGACTGCAGCCTACCAGGCTCCTCCATCCATGGGATTTTCCAGGCAAAAGTACTGGAGTGGGGTGCCATTGCCTTCTCCCAACCTCTGCTCTAGACTCACACACACACACACACACACACACACACACACAAAATGAGAGAAATGAAAAGAAATGTACTTTGATTCAGTAGTAAAAGGATTGTCTCCACTGCCAAACTGCTTACTCCATCTTCTGGTAATGTAGATGTCTGACTTCCTTTTTCTTATCTGTGAAGCCTATAGGAATATTACCTGTTGACATGCATAGTTATTTATATTAACAATTGCAGTTGATCTTCCAGTAGAAGAGACCTATCACCTGGAAGAAGCATATACAATTGATGAGAAAACAAATTTTATCCATAAACACTTAGTATTTCACTTATATTTATAATGAACGTGTGACTTCTGGAAAAAATCAACATCACCAAAGTGAAGAAAAAAACCCCAAGATAAATCAAAATAAAAATCAGTCTGAGGATTAGAGATAATTCAGAGAATGAAGGAAAACTTAAAAATAAATTTAGTTGTCTTTATTAAGATTTAGGTGTAAATTAAACTATTGGAATGATTACTCATAAATTTTAAAAATGAGTATGGAAATGAAAATGACAAAGTATGAGTGGTAAAAACAGGCAGAGTTAAGGGGTGTTGATGGAAGAATTTATCTTAAAAAACAGCAACAAATCATCTGGAAAAAAGAAATCAAGAAATCTGACAGAACTAAGACAAAAAAGAAACAGATGAAGATTAGGAGGAAAATTAAAGAAAAGTAAATGAGAAAAGCCCAGCGCATGTCCAAATGAGTTTTAGAGGGAGAATAGAAAGACACTGACAGCTGATGTTTTGAATACATTGGTAAAAACTGGTTTTTCATTGCTGAGCAAGATGAAAAGAACCAAAAGAATAAAATTTTAGAATATCAAGGTTAAAGAGAAAAATCCTAGAAATCATCCAGAAAGAAATGAGACAAAGCAAAATTATGCTAATATATGTTGATTTCAAAGAATTGGCACTCATAGAGACATCAGACTTCTCATCAGCAACATCAGACCCTGGAACAATAGTTTCCTAAGTCTGAGAGAAAATGTTTTGAACCTAGATATCTGGATATACTGTCAATCAAATGCGGAGTTAAAATACACACTTTTGCAGGAATAGAATGACTGAGAAATTTTAGTGTACATATTTATTTTATGAAAAAAAGTCACTTGAGCAAGTATTCCAGGAAATAAAAAGAAAAACCTCCCCTAAAAATGGGAGGAGGAAGGGCCCTGTGGACTACAAAAATATTATAAGAAAGTTGGAAAAGGAACGGAAACAAGAGTTTAAATAATGTACTCTTAAGTTTCTATGAGTTCAGTACGCTTTTTGATTCTATAGTACATAATGTTTACATAATTGCACATTAAATTCTGTACAATGGTTAAACAATTTTAGTACTAAGCTATAGAAATAAAGAAAATTACTTTAGAATTTATATTTACAGAAGAGAATGCAAAATTTTGATCCTAAAATAATTTATGCCAAAATCTTTGAGAAATGGAAGAAAGATGGCCAGAAGCTAAGTAGCTAGTTTTCTCTCTTTTTGATTGGAGGGTAAATAAATAATATTAAAAGTGATAAACAACTCAAGAGAAGTAGATTACAATCTCTTACATAAGTGAATGAAAAATAAAAACCCTAGAAAAAATTAAAATTATTAAGTAACAAAGATTTGGATGTAGAGAGCAAGAGAAATGAGATGCTGCATAAATTTCCTATTTTTCATCTTTTACAGGTATAATAGAAATAAAAAGTTGGTGAATTATATAGCAGATTTTTAAGTGTAATACTTGGAAACAATCTTCAGATATCCGAAAGTAATGACAGGGGTTGGTTCTAGTTGAGGATGGAGATTTTAAATTTTAAATTTTATTTTTTATTATTTTTATATTCTTGAATTATTCCTAGAATAAGAATTTAAATATAAAATTTAAATGATTTACTCATGGTATATTCATACAATAGAATATGATGTCATTCAGATAGTAAAATATATCCAGAGTCTAATAAATAAAACAAGTTGTAGAATATAGAATATGATCCCTCTGTATAAATATGGGTATAAATGTGATGTATTTATATGGACATGGAGCAACAGACTGGTTCCAAATAAGAAACGGAGTACATCAAGGCTGTGTACTGTCATCCTGCTTATTTAACTTAGATGCAGAGTACATCGTGAGAAACGCTGGACTGGAAGAAGCACAAGCTGGAATCAAGATTGCTGGGAGAAATATCAATAACCTCAGATATGCAGATGACACCACCCTTATGGCAGAAAGTGAAGAGGAACTAAAGAGCCTCTTGATGAAAGTGAAAGAGGAGAGTGAAAAGGTTGGCTTACAGCTCAACATTCAGAAAACAAAGATCATGGCATCTGGTCCCATCATTTCATGGGAAATAGATGGGGAAACAGTGAAAACAGTGTCAGACTTTATTTTTTGGGGCTCCAAAATCACTGCAGATGGTGATTGCAGCCATGAAATTAAAAGATGCTTACTCCTTGGAAGGAAAGTTATGACCCACCTAGATAGCATATTCAAAAGCAGAGACATTACTTTGCCAACAAAGGTCCGTCTAGTCAAGCCTGTGGTTTTTCCAGTGGTCATGTATGGATGTAAAAGTTGGACTGGGAAGAAAGCTGAGCGCTGAAGAATTGATGCTTTTGAACTGTGGTGTTGGAGAAGACTCTTGTGAGTCCCTTGGACTGCAAGGTGATCCAACCCGTCCATTCTGAAGGAGATCAGCCCTGGGATTTCTTTGGAAGGAATGATGCTAAAGGTGAAACTCCAGTACTTTGACCACCTCATGCCAAGAGTTGACTCATTGGAAAAGACTCTGATGCTGGGAGGGATTGGGGGCAGGAGGAGAAGGGGACGACAGAGGATGAGATGGCTGGATGGCATCACCGACTCGATGGACATGAGTTTGAGTGAACTCCAGGAGTTGGTGATGGACAGGGAGTCCTGGCGTGCTGTGATTCATGGGGTCTCAAAGAGTCGGACACAACTGAGCGACTGAACTGAACTGAACTGAACTGAGACAGTGTCTGGTCATACCCACCAAAGTGTTACCAATGACTTCTGAGAATTGAGATTGCATTGGTGAAGAAAACAGAGTTCATTTCGTACTTAGTTCACAGTTCACTGCTTGGGTCGATTATAAGGAACTGTAACTTACATAATTAAAAAAAATTGAATCTATTATTTGACTTTCATGACACTATTTTTTCCTTTTTCTTACTACTTTTCTGTTGACATATGTCAGCTATGTTCTTTATTTACTTGGGTTCCAAAATCACTACAAATGGTGATTGCAGCCATGAAATTAAAAGATGCTTGCCCCCTGGAAGAAAAGCTATGACCAACCTAGACAGCGTATTAAAAAGTAGATACATCACTTTACCAACAAAGGTCCGTCTAGTCAAAGCTGTGGTTTTTCCGGTAGTCATGTATGGATGTGAGAATTGGACTGTAAAGAAGGCTGAGCACTGAAGAATTGATGATTTTGAACTGTGATGTTGGAGAAGACTCTTGAGAGTTCCTTGGACTACAAGGAGATCAAATAGTCAATCCTGGGGGAAATCAGTCCTGAATATTCATTGGAAGGACTAATGCTGGAGCTAAAGCTCCAATACATTGGCCACCTGATGCAAAGAGCCAACTCATTATAAAAGACCCTGATGCTGGGAAAAATTGAAGGCACTGGAAGAAGGGGATGACAGAGGATAAGCTGACTGGATGGCATCACCAACTCAATGGACATTAGTTTGGCCAAGCTCTGGGATATGGTGAAGGACAGGGAAGCCTGGCATGCTGCAGTCTATGGGGTTGCAAAGAGTCAGACATGACTGAGCAACTGAAGAGCAACAACAACAGCAACAACAGCTATATTCTGATGGTTACAAATCTAAATTACATATCTCCTGGGACTTCAGCCTAATATATATCAACTCCTACCAGCTGCATGAACTTGTATGTCTCACATCACCTCAGACCCTCATTTCCAAAACAGAATGCATAATTTCTTTGTGTTTTGTCTCACCAAACTACAGAAACCTGTAGTATTGTCTAGTTTGTCTTTCTTTATGATTGAAGAAAGGTGCTCAAACTAGACTTTGGGATAATATCATTAATTCTTCATCGTCTCCAACTAGTCACTGGATTCTATCCATTTAATGTTCTGGTCTCTCTTGAACTTATAAAAGTTTCTTTCTTCTAAAACCTAGTTTAATTTAGGTCAAAATGCTTACAATATTTTACATGACCATTCGTATCTCACTATTGGTTTATTTTTTCAGCCCTCTCTCTTCTGACTCCTTCCTTGCTCAGTTGGTTTCATGAAGGAGGATCTACCTTCACTTACCTAATTTTGGCAAGTTTCCTTGCAGGTTTTTGCAGATGTTGTTTCTGTATTT
This sequence comes from Bos indicus, assembly GCF_029378745.1. NCBI lineage: Eukaryota > Metazoa > Chordata > Mammalia > Artiodactyla > Bovidae > Bos > Bos indicus. The sequence goes on along the minus strand of NC_091765.1, from coordinate 63,644,740 downwards.
GAATTTTCTTTCCACACATCTCTACTAGGCTAAAATTTAATATACTTTTCAGGTCAGAAATTAGGTATCTGTTCCAAAGGACCCTATGCCTATTCCGGTCTCTCTGCCTCAGATATTTATCTGTATCTCCTAGTATGATATCATCGTATCCTCATTACCTAAACTAGTACCTTGTAAACTATAGACAACAATAATTTTGTACTATATGTGTTAATCAATGGTATACATCATTCTTGTAGACAGAATCTGAATTATAGATAAACCAAATGACAAGCCAACTCACTGTTAATTAATGGGAAGGTGAAAATTTCCACTGAGGAGTTGATTCTGAGCCAGAAAATACTGTTTCTTCAAATTAAATGAAGTACCAAATTAGAGACCAATTTCAGTTAAGATTATAGGTATCCTCCCAAGGGCACTTGACTGAGCTGCTTCAGGACCTCTATAGCAGAGCGGCCACTGGACCACATGGCCATCATATTGACTACAACCTCCTGTAGCACTCTAGCTATATCTCTGTCTGTTGGTATATTCATTTAAATACTTTTTAGCTAACAGGCACCAGTTGGTGCTTACCTCACATTTGAAGCCACTGATGCACAGAGATTTGGGAAGCACAAACTAAGAAAGTGTTCCCTTTCTCTGACTGGAACTCATGAGCAGATGGCGGATACATATAAGTTTCTAGTTTTCTTGGAATTCTGCAGAAAATATTACTTGGGCCGGGCACAGCTGGCTATATCACAGGACTGTGTTACAAGAAAGTGACCCACCATTCTGATGCTCTCATTCTACGTGAGATGGGTCTGACTGTGACCTCAGAATTGGGAGAAAACAGTCTGAGTTTGGATATACAGTTTGAAGTAGATTATCAACTAGTAATGGTGTGTTAGAATGCCAGCTGCCTGCCAAATGGAGCCTTTGGGTAACATGAAGATTCTGCACAGCATCCCTTGTTGGGAGACAAGAAAAGCCCTAGTCCCAGCTGGCTCATTACCAGGCAATTTTAGGACAGTATCTGGACCATACATTGAACAAACCTGTTTGTCTTCCTACAAACATTGTTGCATATATAGAATACCAACAACAAACAAAAGAATCAAATAACCAGTTCTACTGTGCATGTGTATAAAAACACATGTTTATGTATAAAGATAGTTGTGAAGGAATGCTTAGCAAACTTCAGTCTTAAAGGCGGCAGAACAGAGGATATAAAAATGCTTTCTTAATACAACTATGCAAATACTAAACTTTCTAGGTATGTCCAAATGCATTTAGGAGTTAGGAGTTAGTTATGTATTCATATATAGTTGTGGTTCTCTATTGCTATTTTTTTTTAAGATTTCATACCTTAGTTAATTTTCATTTTCTATTACATTAAAAAATAAGTAAACCATTGAAAGGAGAAAAATATATTACTGATATTAATCATATGTATTTAATTGAAGAAAATAGGGAAAACCACTATACCATCCAGGTATGACCTAAATCAAATCCCTTATGGATGATGCAGTAGAAGTGACAAAAAGATTCAAGGGATTGGATCTGATAGAGTGCGTGAAGAACTATGGATGGAGGTTCATGACACTGTACAGGAGGCAGTGATCAAGGCCATCTGCAAGAAAAAGAAATGCAAAAAGGCAAAATGATTGTCTGATGAGGACTTACAAATAGCTGAGAAAAGAAGAGAAGCTAAAGGTAAAGGAGAAAAGGAAAGATATACCCATCTGAATGCAGAGTTCCAGAGAATAACAAGGAGGCATAAGAAAGCCTTCCTCAGTGATCAATGCAAAGAAATAGAGGAAAACAACAGAATGGGAAAGACTAGAAATCTCTTCAAGGAAATTAGAGACACCAAGGGAACATTTCATGCAAAGATGAGCTCGATAAAGGACAGAAATGGTATGGACCTAACAGAAGCAGAAGATATTAAGAAGAGATGGCAAGAATACACAGAAGAACTGTACAAAAAAAGATCTTCACGACCCAGATAATCATGATGGTGTGATCACTGACCTAGAACCAGACATCCTGGAATGTGAAGTCAAGTGGACCTTAGAAAGCATCACTACAAACAAAGCTAGTGGAGGTGATGGAATTCCAGTTGAGCTATTCCAAATCCTGAAAGATGGTGCTGTGAAAGTGCTGCACTCAGTTCAGTTTAGTCACCCAGTGCTGTCTGACTCTTTGTGACACCATGGACTGCATGCTAAGCCTTCCTGTCCATCACCAACTACCGGAGTTTAATTCATGTCCATTGAATCGGTGATATCATTGAACCATCTCATCCTATGTCGTCCCCTTCTCTACCTGCCTGCAATCTTTCCCAGCATCAGGGTCTTTTCAAATGAGTCATTTCTTCTCATCAGGTGACCAAAGAACTGGAGTTTCAGCTTCAGCATCAGTCCTTCCAGTGAATATTCAGGACTTACTTCTTTTAGGATGGACTGGTTGGATCTCCTTGCTGTCCAAGGGACTCTCAAGAGTCTTCTCCAACACCACAGTTCAAAAGCATCAATACTTCTGCGCTCAGATTTTTTTATAGTCCAACTCTCACTTCCATACATGACTACTGGAAAAACCATAGGTTTGACTAGATAGACCTTAGTTGGCAAAGTAATTACTCTGCTTTTGAATATGCCATCTAGGTTGGCCATAACTTTTCTTCCAAGGAGCAGGTGTCTTTTAATTTCATGTCTGCAGTCACCATCTGTAGTGGTTTTGGAGCCCCCCAAAATAAAGGCTGACACTGTTCACTGTTTCCCCATCTATTTGCCATGAAGTGATGAGACCAGATACCATGATCTTAGTTTTCTGAATGTTGAGTATTTAACCCAACTTTTTCACTCTCCTCTTTCACTTTCATCAAAAGGCTCTTTAGTTCTTCTTCGCTTTCTGCCATAAGCATGGTGTGCTCAACATATCTGAAGTTATGGATATTTCTCCTGGCAATCATGATTCCAGGTTGTGCTTCAACCAGCCTGACATTTTGCATGATGTACTGTGTGTATAAATTAAGTAAGCAGGGTGACAAGATACAGCTTTGATGTACTCCTTTCCCAATTTGGAACCAGTCTGTTGTTCCATGTCCAGTTCTAACTGTTGCTTCTTGACCTGTACACAGATTTTTCAGGAGGCAGGTCAGGTGGTCTGGTATTCCCATCTCTTTCAGAATTTTCCACAGTTTGTTGTGATCCACACAGTCAAAGGCTTTGGCATAGTCAATAAAGCAGAAGTAGATGTTTTTCTGGAACTCTCTTGCTTTCTTGATGATCCATCAGATGTTGCCAATTTGATCTCTGGTTCCTCTGCCTTTTCTAAACCAGCTTGAGCATCTGGAAGTTCACGGTTCATGTACTGTGAACCCTGGCTTGGAGAATTTTGATCATTACTTTACTAGCATGTGAGATGAGTGCAATTGTATGTAATTTGAGCATTCTTTGGCATCACCTTTCTTTGGGATTAGAATGAAAACTGATCTTTTCCAGACCTGTGGCCACTGTTGCATTTTCTAAACTTGCTGGCATATTGAGTGCAGCACTTTCACAGCATCATGTTTTAGAATTTGAAATAACTCAAATGGAATTCCATCACCTCCACCTGCTTTGTTCATAGTGATGCTTCCTAAGGCCCACTTGACTTCGCATTCCAGGATGTCTGGCTCTAGGTCAGTGATCCCACAATTGTGGTTATCTGGGTCATGAAGGTCTTTTTTGTATAGTTCTTCTGTATATTCTTGCCACCTCTTCTTAATATCTCCTGCTTCTGTTAGGTCTATACCATTTCTGTCCTCTATTGTTCCCATCTTTGCATGAAATGTTCCCTTGGTATCTCTAATTTTCTTGAAGATATCTCTAGTCTTTCCCATTCTATTGTTTTCCTTTCTTTCTTTGCATTGATCAGTGAGGAAGGCTTTCTTATCTCTCCTTGCTATTCTCTGGAACTCTGGATTCAAATGGGTATATCTTTCCTTTTCTCCTTTGCCTTTTGCTTCTCTTTTCATAACTATTTGTAAGGCCTTATCAGACAACCATTTTACCTTTTTGCATTTCCTTGATCTTTATCAAGTTCTTATGGCACTCTATCAGATCTAATCCCCTGAATCTTTTTGTCACTTCTACTATATAATCATAAGGGATTTGATTTAGGTCATACCTGAATGGTCTAGTGGTTTTCCCTACTTTCTTCAATTTAATTCTGAATTTGGCAATAAGCAGTTCATGATCTGAGCCACAGTCAGCTCCTTGTCTTGTTTTTGCTGACTTTATATTGCTTCTCCACCTTTGGCTGCAAAGAATATAATCAATCTACTCTCGGTATTGACCATCCGGTGATGTCTATGGGTAGTGTTTTCTCTTATGTTGTTGGAAGAGGTTGTTTGCTATGACCAGTTATTCTCTTGGCAAAACTCTGTTTGCCTTTGCCCTGATTCATTCTGTACTCCAAGGCCAAGTTTCCCTGTTACTCCAAGGATTTCTTGACTTCCCACTTTTGCACTCAATAACAACAAAAAAAGTGAAGAACAACTAAAGATCCTCTTGATGAAAGTGAAAGAGGAGAGTGCAAAAGGTGGTATAAAACTCAACATTCAGAAAACTAAGATCATGGTATCCAGTCCCATCGCATCATGACAAATAGATGGGGAAACAATGGAAACAGTGAGAAATTTCATTTTTTTGTCTCCAAAATGACTGCAAATGTTGACCTCAGCCATGAAATTAAAAGATGTTTACTCCTTGGAAGAAAAGCTACGACCAACCTAGACATCATATTAAAAAGCATAGACATTACTTTGCCAACAAAGGTCCATCTAGTCAAAGCTATGATTTTTCCAGTAGTCATGTATGGATGTGAGAGTTGGACTATAAAGAAAGCTGAGAGCTGACAAATTGATGCTTTTGAACTGTGGTGTTGGAGAAGACTTGTGATTCTCTTGGACAGCAAGGAGATGCAACCAGTCTATCCTAAAAGAAATCAGTCCTGAATATTCATTGGAAGGACTCATGCTGAAGCTGAAACTTCAATACTTTGGCCACCTAATGCAAAGAACTGACTCGTTGGAAAAGACCCTGATACTGGGACAGATTGAAGGCGGGCAGAGAAAGGGATAACAGAGAATGAAATGGTTGGATGGCATCACTGACGCGATGGATATGAGTTTGACTAGGCTCCAGGAATTGGTGATGGACAGGGAAGCCTGACGTGCTGCAGTCCATGGGGTCGCAAAGAGTTGGACATGACTGAGCGACTGAACTAAATTGAGAAAGATTTAATACCTGGGTATTGATCAATACCTGGGTATTGATATCCAGTGATTCATGTCCTGACTTGAATGGCCTTTCTATTTTCAAATGCAATGAGAAAGTCTAGTCAGTTCAGTTTAGTAGTCCAATCAAATGAGTTATCCCCATTTGTTGAGCACCTAAGTATGTTTTAAGAAACAAAGATATGTAAAATACTGCCTCTACTCTTAAAACATTCCCAAGGAGCAAAGCATGCCATTTCAAAATTCTTTAGAGAACATTTTCCAAAATTTAATTGCATGAAAATCTGAAAGTATACCTCTCCTCACAGTCACATTTTATCTGACTTAAAAAAAATGACAAATCAAGACACCTGAAATTCAAGAGAAATTGGTTTTGGAACTGACAGGGAAAGGTGGTAAGAGAATACTTATGACCCTTGATTCCTGATAGGTATCTACAAAAAAAAAAAAAAAAAAGGAGTGGGCACTCTGATTATGAGTAAAGGTTTCCTTCAATTTCTACACTTAAATCAGCCTAGTTAAGTATCCTCTGGGATGATGACATGAGATACATAACAACAGTGAGGAAAACAGGAAGAATGAAAATAGAGCATTCAACTTTTAAAACTCAAGTTAAGGGTTTAAGAGATGCAAATAAATTATTTTTGGCCTTTTGTTTTATAGATCCTAAATTATTTCATAGTATAATATAAAGCACACTTGGTTTTTATCCCCTCCTTCTGGATTTGCTTGGCAATGCCATGTTTTCTTGAATGTTAAATACTGTGTGTTTTTGCAAGGCCAGCATTTTAATGACAGGCTTTCCATCTGACTGGCAAAGGGTTTGGTGTTACTAGTGTCCCTTGAAATGAACATACTGTTTTTTCTGTTGGTGACCCTTGAATTTAAAAATCTAATTTCCTTAAAATAAAGCTAAAATAGATAGGTTTTTGCTATATGTAAATATGTTTTGAAATAAAATGAGCAATTCTCATTTTTTTCTACTGATTTGTTGTAATGTATAAATAGGGAGCAGAGAAGGCAATGGCAACCCACTCCAGTCCTCTTGCCTGGAAGATCCCATGGGCAGAGGAGCCTGGTAGGCTGCAGTCCATGAGGTCGGGAAGAGTCGAACACGACTGAGCAACTTCCCTTTCCCTTTTCACTTTCATGCATTGGAGAAGGCCATGGCAACCCACTCCAGTGTTCTTGCCTGGAGAATCCCAGGGACAGGGGAGCCTGATGGGCTGCCGTCTATGGGGTCGCACAGAGTCGGACATGACTGAAGCGACTTAGCAGCGGCAGCAGCAGCATAAATAGGGAGATTATCTACCTTTGTGGTGAAAGATGCTCCTCCAATTAACATGGAAAATGATTTGTAGTCTGTGGGTAACACTGTACAACAGGAAAGTAATGGAGAGAGAGCTTATTTAAGGCATTGTCTTTATTGTCATTTAAGCTCTGAGTATAAAATACTTTTGAAAATTTTGGAGGTGGAAAACAATGGAGAAAGGATATTACAGCTAAGGACTATTCATATCTGTGATATAGAAGATTTGTTGGAACATTATTTATGGAAGAATTTGAGAGCCTTACTGGATCTTAGAAAATTATTTACCTTAAGAGTAATTGCCAAGCCTGAAGCTGAGACATATATGAAAATAATACACAAGAGAGAGGAATCGGGAATGTAGAAGCGTGTTAAAGATGAGTATAGAATAGGCCTGTTTTGGAAAACTGATGATGTGATCTATACTTAACATTTTATTCAGTGGGGAGGAAATGGGTTTCTCAGAGCTAATCTTTTCTACTGAATCCAAGAAATAGTTGGCTTATATATAGTTAGATACACAGGCACATGCAAGCAAAAATAAAAGCAAATTCTTTGCAACATCGAGACACATAAAATCAAACAATTTTCAGAAATTAAAATAAGATTTATAAATGTGTTAATCACATTTGCAGTTTTTCTGCACACTGGCAGTGTCTTATTATGTTGGGTTCACCATGAATCTGATCATTGTTCCTTATAGTAAGGGCCTCAACCTGCAGTGACTTGAAGCAGGATTTTGTTTTCTGGTGAGATTGAGGTTGGGCCACAGTGGTAAGAGTTCTAGCCACTAAACCAGTGGCCAGTGACAAGGCCCTGGCCCTTTGACTTTGCAAAAATGAATTCCCATAAAGACAGAAAACAATGAAACAAGTGAAGTGTTTATTAGGAGGAAAAAGTACATGTGGATAGACACATGGACAGACTCAGAGAAGAGTCTTACCCCATGGTAATTTAAATCACTTAAATGGGGCATCCCTTCCAGATTTTCTGTGGCCAGTCATCTTGCTTTGTCAGGTTCAGAGTCCATTTCTTGGTATATCTCAGGGTCCTCCTGCGTGCACATATATCTTAGCCAAAATGCATTCCAGCGAAGAGGCTTATGAGTAGGTTGACATCACTCCTTCTTTGACCTCCAAGGAGCCTCTCTGCACATGTACGTATAGTTGGGAATGTTTCTTTGACCTCTGGAAGAACCACATGGTCTCTGTCTTTTATCTGGGCAGGGCTCAGCTCTTCCTTCTCTTCATTTTGGAATAACTTTACACAGGGCCCCAATCCAGCTGTTCAGGCTGGGATCTGTCTATGTCCTGCCTCAGTGCAAGTAATGTAATATTAGTAACTAAAAAATTTTAGAGTTTAAATTTTTATGGTCACATAGAAAGCTTGTGTAGTGAAATAGTTCATTTCTTTTCCCTGAAAGTGACTAACTAGCATTACAATGGTTTAGACTATATCAGGAGATACTAGACCTTAGCTTTATAAATATGTGTTAAAAATTTGTATTTTTATTCTCATTTTTAATATTTTTAACATATCCCATAAAACACTCTGGTGCCTTTTTACTGTAACACTAAAAATTGCTCAATTCAACAACACTTCATTACACTTAGTGTTTTCTGGTCTAGAAATTATGTGCTAAGACTGTTTCTATATGCAAAGCCAGGTTATTCACAAAATCTTCATTATGCAAATAACAATTATACTATCAATTTATTTATTTATTTCATTGGGTTTCATGTAATAGAATTTCAAAGTTATCTCTAAAATGTCAAGTGTTTATAAGGGATACATATAAACAAAGAAGATTGTATTTCTCCTCAGTTAGATCTAATTTAGTAATACTAGGTCCCATGCTTTTAAAGAATATGCAATCTTTTTTTTTCTTTTTTTCTTTTTGAAGGATCTGTCTAAGGACTTGTTAATAGAAGTCTCAAAATGATATAAATCTTATGATCTGATTGCTTACAATGATTCAATACTCTGTTAAACAACTGTTCTTCATATTACTACTATTTTAATAGATGCAACTATTGGATAGCTATATTTTTAAAGTCCAAGGTTGAGAATTGGAAAAGGAGATTATGGGAATGGTCTTGTGAAGTGAATTATCTAACTTTATGAAAGTCCATTAAAATTACCTCCATTTTATCTCAGCTAAACAATTCTGATAGTATGACTTGCTAAATATTTAATGAGTAAGATAATTAAATATAGCTGAAAGACTTTACTGGGTTTCCAGAATATTGTCAATGCTCAGAATAATACAATTTATAAGATATGTATTTTTCTGAGAGAATTTGAATTATGTGAAATAATGCCCTTAGATTATTGTAACTGATATAGTTTTGAAATTAAAATTACTTTAGGAATTCAAACATTTTATAAATTTAAAATTCTTTAGTTTTGTTTGACAAAGTTGAGTCAAGGTAATGTATGTTGCTGCTAAGTCACTTCAGTCGTGTCTGACTCTGTGCGACCCCATAGATGGCAGCCCACCAGGCTCCCCTGTCCCCGGGATTCTCCAGGCAAGAGTACTGGAGTGGGTTACCATATTTATCTGGTATTTGATTAAAATCATTATTCCATAGTTATGTTCTTTAGATATTCAATATAGAGTATATTAATTATTGCCGCTCCTGCTCAGACTAGGATTAACATGATATTTTAAATATTTCAACATTTATCTCTTCATGTTTTATTTAAAGAAATGTTTAGTGTTGCTGTAGTTCAATTGCTAAGTTGTGTCTGACTCTTTGCGACCTCATTGACTGTAGCACACCAGGCTTACCTGTCCTTCACCATCTCCCAGAGTTTGCTCAAACTCATGTCCATTGAGTCGGTGATGCTATCTAACCATCTCATCCTCTGCTGCCCTCTTCTCCTTTTGCCTTCAATCTTTCCCAGCATCAGATTCTTTTCTAATAAGTCAGCTCTTTGTATCAAATGGCAAAGTATTATAGCTCCAGATTCAACATCAGGCCTTCCAATGAATATTCTGGGTTGATTTCCTTTAGGATTGACTGGTTTGATCTCCTTGCAGTTCAGGGGACTCTCAAGAGTCTTCTCCAGTACCACAATTCAAATGCATCAACTTTTCAGCACTCAGCCTTCTTTATGGTCCAACTCTCACATCAGTTCATGACTACTGGAAAAACCATAGCTTTGACTATATGGAACTTTGTTAGCAAAGTGATGTATTTGCTTTATAATATGCTGTCTAGGTTTGTCATAGCTTTCTTTCCAAGTAGAACTTCCCTGATAGCTCATTGGTAAAGAATCTGCCTGCAACACAGAAGACCCCGGTTTAATTCCTGGGTTAGGAAGATCCACTGGAGAAGGGTTAGTCTACCCACTCCAGTATTCTTGGGCCTTCCTTGTGGCTCAGCTGGTAAAGAATCTGCCTACCATGCGGGAGACCTGGTTTTGATCTCTTGGTTGGGAAGATCCCCTGGAGAAGGGAAAGATGACCCACTTCCAGTATTCTGGCCTGGAGAATTCCATGGCCTGTATAGTCCATTTGGGTCACAAAGAGTTGGACATGACTGAGTGATTTTCACTTTCTTTCCAAGTAGCAGACATTTTTTTAATTTCATGGTTGCAGTCACTGTCTGCAGCGATTTTGGAGCACAGGAAAATAAAATCTTCACTGCTCCCACTTTTTCCATATTTTATTTAAAGAAACTTTTAGTGTTATAGTGAATGTTATTTGATAGTCTGCATTTTCGTTATTGACTAGTAAATTATTTGACTATTTTTTAATTTAACTTTATTTTTTATTGAAGTATAGTCCATTTACAATGTTGTGTCAATCTTTGTGGTATGGCAAAGTGACTCCCTTATCTACATATAGATATAATTTCTTAATTTTCTTTTCCATTATTATTTGTCATATGATATTGAATATGGTTCCCTGTGCTATACAGCAGGACTTTGCTGTTTATCCATCCTATATACAATAATTGCATCTGCTAATCCCATACGTCCAGTCGTTCCCTCCTCTACTTCCCTCCCCCTTGGCAGCCACAGGTCTGTTCTCTGTGTCTGGGAGTCTGTCTGTTTTGTAGATAGATTCACTTGTGCCATATTTTAACTTCCACATAGAAATGATACCCTACAGCATTTGTCTTTCTCTTTCTGACTTGTTTCACTTAGTGTGATAACCTCTAGTTACATCCATGTTGCTGCAAATGACATTTCATTCTTTTTTTATGGCTAAGAGGTTATTTTTAAATTGCAATCTTTTTTTGATTATTTTTATTTTTAACTTTGTAAGGAAGAGGCCATAAACATATAAGATATATACATAAAAGTACACATTTTTATTCTCCTTTTAATGTTTATCCCTGTAAACATTACCTTTTCAAAATATGCACTTATAATTTCAAAAGAAAATACATACAGAATGAAATATTATAATATCAAATCCTATAGATATTGAACAAGAATTGATAAAATTCAATATTGTTCTTCCACACTCCTTCCTTGTTTATATATTACTTTTTCTTCTAGATTATGATTAGTATATTCAATACAATCTATTAACCTGAAAAATGAGCTTTATATAATCTTCTTAACAAACTGTCTAAATATGGAACCCAACAGGTTCTACTTTGTTTTACAGAAAAAAAAGAGGGTTTTTTGTAACTTAATGTCTACTCTGGGCATCAATTTGGAGCTAACTGGCACTTGTTGATTGCTTAATTGATTAAATGATTGACTAATATCAGTTTGAAAACTTTCTTGCCATATCCAAATAGGAGACATCATATATATTTAATTTTTTTTTATATTAACTTGTGTAATGTTTTGTTTAACTTATAAATGTAGATCATTGAATTATATGTAAGGGAGCATCTGCATATCTTGGGAAATTTTATATCTACATATAATAGCAATTAAATAAAGTGAACAATAGACAGGGATTTATTTCAGTATATGGAAATAAGCAATAGTGACTGTAACAGATGGCTATTTTAATATTTTATATTTTAATATTTAATATTTTAAGTTGCTTAAGGAAGTGATATTAACTTCTTTCTAATTAATAAATCTGTCTTTTGTCTAGATCTCTTTAAACTATTATACACTAAACCTCTACACTATTTTACTATTATGATTTTTGACCATAGATTTTTATTTAGATACATAGATATATGAGTGATAAGCCTGTGCATTGTGAAAAATTTAGATACACTCTGAGGCCTATTTCATAGTAATTTCTACTTTGTTCATAATGTAAGTTGATATAATGAAAAGCATAGGTGATATGTAACTTAAATCTAAATTTCTCTTGAGGGTAAAAATTTAATTATACGATTAATTGGAAAATAAATGGCAATGTGTTATACCCAATGGCCTATAGCTTTTTTATAAATTGTGTTTGTAATCTGATATCATGATGATGGTATATTGAACTTCACTATGTCTTATTTGACAAAACACTGCAAACATATGCATCTAGTATTGCACTATTTTCTAAATATGATATTCCTCTTGAAAATAATGATGCATAAACAAGTATAGGATGACTTCACAGTGTAAGGGTGGGCATTTCCCATAGTAGATCAGCTTTAGACAACGGAGATAGATGAGCTGGCTTAATTCTCATTCTTAAGTTTGATTATTTCTGGGTATGATATGCAAAAAAGGTATGTGATCATCATTACAAGAATGTGAGCATGGCCGTGGGAAGACTTCTTTAGTTTCTTTTAATCTGATCTGCATTTAGACAAACAGCCTTTCTACAACAAACCTTTACCGGATTGTGGCAAAATTCTTTAGGGATAAGGACCTTTCCCATTAGCTCTGATTGGACCTCAATAAAAATATCCTTTCTTATATTAAGAAAGGATATTTTGTCCCTTTTAAATTTTAATTACTGTTCTTGTTTTTGGCTGCTTTGGTTAAATAATTCGTCATGTATTTGAAGACAGCTGTCAAGTTCCTCTCTTCAGTTGAAATGTGCTTGGTGTCTTTAATCATTGTTTATATCTTTTAGTTTTTCAGACTGCATGGCCGTTTTGGTGCTTGCCTTCTACTGAAAATAATCTGATTTGTTGATTAGAGACTTATCTTTTTCTTTTCTTTCTCTTTCTCCTTTTTTATGATCTGTGACAGAGAGTGCCAGTTGCCTATTAAAATTCATTTTTCTTCTTTACTAACAGAAAGCCAGTTTTATTTATGACAAATTCAATAAAAATTCACATTTCCTAGCTCCCCAAGATGGCTATTCACTTATTTTCTGGTAAATCATATTTAAGTAGAAAATGTTAGATTTATTCTCCCTGAAAATACCTTTACAGGGGGAGGGATTGACTCACATTGATAGACCTTTTCCTTTTGTCCTTCTTTCTGACTGTAATTCAGTAAAAAAGAGATGTTTTATCTTTTCTAACTATATTAAGTTCTATACTTTTATTACTCTAGCTATCAACTTAGTGGAGGGAAGCAAAATTATGAGTTTAATCTAGGGTCATTTGGTATAAGATAACAAAAAACAGTGTTACTTTTAAACGTAGTTCATTATTTTCTCAAAGTGAGTAGATTTTATGTGATGCTTCTTTTTTGTATAATTTTATTTATTTATTTATTTTTGACTGTTCTGGGTCTTCATTGCTGTGCAGGCTTTTCACTGGTTGTGGAGGATGGAGGCTACTCTCTGGTTGCGGGGCACGGGTTTCGCTGGTGACTTCTGGGGTTGCTGAGCATGGGCTCTAGGGCAAGCGGGCTTCAGTAGTTGCGGCTTCAGAGCTCTAGAGCACAGGCTCAATACAGCACCGTCGCAGTGCACAGGCCTAGTAGCCCCACGGCATGTGGGATCTTCCTAGATCAGCGATCAAACCCACGTCTTCTGCACTGGCAAGCAGATTCTACCACTGAGACACCAGGGAAGCCTTATCTCAGCAGGAGACTACAAACATACAGAAGAGTAGAGACTAGAAATTCTTGCAAATGTGAGAGTCATTGTTAACCGTATTTGATTTTATTAACTATCATTAACCATTGTGTGTGTGATAAGTCACTTCAGTCATGTCCGACTCTTTGCGACCCTGTGAACCATAGACCACCAGGCTCTTCTGTCCATGGGATTCTCCATGCAAGAAATACTGGAGTGGATTGCCATGCTCTCCTTCAGGGGATCTTCAATCTCAAGGATTGAACCCTTTTCTCTGGTATCTCCTACATTGGCAGATGGGTTCTTTACCACTAGCGCCACGTGGGAAGCCCTATTATTAAGAATTGATGCTTTTAAACTGTGGTGTTGGAGAAGACTCTTGAGAGTCCCTTGGACTGCAAGGAGATACAACCAGCCCATGTTAAAGGAGACCAGTCCTGTGTGTTCATTAGACTGATGCTGAGGCTGAAACTCCAATACTTTGGCCACCTCATGCGAAGAGTTGACTCATTGGAAAAGACCCTGATGCTGGGAAAAGATCCCTCCTCCTGATGGTGGCAGGAGGAGAAGGGGATGACAGAGGATGAGATGACTGGATGGCATCACCAACTCGATGCACATCAGTTTGGGTGAACTCCGGGAGTTGGTGATAGACAGGGAGGCCTGGCATGCTGCGATTCATAGGGTCACAAAGAGTCGGATACGACTGAACTGAACTGAACTGAATCATTTTAAAGAGGAAGCAGAATAAAGAGAAGTCACTTTATGAGTTTGGGTCTACCTAATCCCCAACACATGGATTTTTCTGTCCTTCCAGACAAATCTCTTCTTCATCAAGGCTGATTTCACTTGGTTCTTGAAATCATTAAATTTGTTATCACTTCTTGTTACCTTAAGACCAAGCTGGGAATGAGTGATGTCATTGCAACAGAGGAGTTTTTTGAGGCAAATGATGCTTCAAGTGGTAGAAAGACTGGGGGAGATATTGTTAAAATGCAGGCCTTCCACTCCTCATTATAAACTGACTGTTGTCTTTATCAACATGCTTTTTACTTAATCAACATGCTTTTTATTTAATCAACAAGTGTTAATTGGACACATTCCATGTATCAAACATTTCAATCTTTGACACCTAGAATTATTCATTTTTTGTTTGTTTTATACTTTTCATGCTTAGTGAAAACAGATAGGGAAAAATGGATTCTTGTAGAACTAGGAATATAGATGATCACTTGTGATATTTATAGATAGAATCACAGTTCAGGTGTCTGAAGTTCAGTAATAGCATTGAAGGCTTTACTTCTGACCTACCATATAGCTCAGTGTTACGTGACATCTTATCAGTGTGACTTCATACATGCTATATTACTGACTTGTAGCCTGAATTTTATTTATTTTGCAGTTAAGATTTTGAAGCACCATACTCTTTCTGCTGACAATTTGGGCCTAGTAGTCATTGTTAATTTCACTAGCATGGAATTAGTTTGAACTGAACATTTAAAAAGTACACCATGAAAGTATTTAATTCATTTTCCAGTTATCAAGTATGATAGTATTTTCCCTTGTTGCCATCGGATTGCAAAGATGATTATTCTTTTCTGCAATCTTTTAGTAGACTGTTTCAAATATGTTTTCATTTAAAAAGAGATGGTAATACACAGTAATTTCCTCATAAAATATGTGAATATAATCTTTTTTTCTGATAGTATGATTGGAATTAGATCCATTTTGGAAGGTGCTTTACATTTATTATTATCTTATATTACTAGCAATAAAAGTCATGATTAGGAAACTGAAACAGAAACTATGTCTCTAATAAATATCCGACCTTTGGAGTACTATAATCCTGTCTAATTTATGCATAAATGGGAAGACTGATTATAATGCAAGACAGTATTACTCTGAACCTCTATAGGTCATTGTAGAAAACTCTAAATTCCTTTTACATATTAAAAATAGATGAGTCAGTTTTTTTTTTTAATACCCACTACATTTTTGTGCAAGAAGAAAGGTGAACACACTCCAGTTTGCTGTCTAACTTTAAACTTTAGAGGAAATATCACATCCAGTGGCTTCCCTGGTGACTCAAATGGTGAAGAATCCACCTGCAATGTGGGAGACCTGGGTTAAATGCCTGACTTGGGAAGATCCCCTGGAGGAGGGCATGGCAACCCAATCCAGTATTCTTGCCTGGAGAATCCCCATGAACAGAGGAGCCTGGCAGGCTCCCTGGGGTCGCAAAGAGTTGGACACGACTGAATGACTAAGCACACGTCACATTCATTATGTGAGAATGTTGCTACATGGAAGACTAGGTGGGCAGCAAAACATGGTGACATGCCTAGTTTTTAAAGAGACATAAGAAAATATTTCTCTTAGAAAATGACACAGTGAGAACTCTTGCAGACATCTCTTCCAGTGTTAGGTAAGAATGCTTATCTTTAAGTCATGCAGTTATTAGCCATTTGATATCCTTTCATACTTTTCTGGCTTTCATAAATTCACACAACCACATGTTCATTCACATCTGTAATGGGGAAAATGACACCTAATTAAGAAATGTTAAAGTAAGTTTTAGTGATCTTTATATTTTTAACCTCATTGCATGGCAGTTTTCAAAGAGGCTTAGAATAATAAGTAAATTAGATTTTATTGCCATGCAAAATTTTGAATTAATTTTTTTGCAATTATATATGTTTTACCATGTTTTCACCTTTATACCACATCCATTTACATGAGATAAATGACTTTTTAAAAAGGTCCATTCACTTTTTACTTTATTTGCTGTCATTTTATAAATATTTATTTCATGTCTAACTACTGTATTGTACTTTTCTGGATCTAGAAATTTTACCTGTCTTTAAGAAGGTAGCCTTTGGTCACTTGGATACAGACCCAGTGGATATGAACTCCAAACTGATAACCATTCTCAATACTTTATAGAGTTTAGTCAGCTGAAGGAGTTTGTTTCACATTGGGGCTGTCAGAATGAATGTCAAGAAGCAAGTTCTAAGGAAATTCTCCAGGAAGCTATTTTCTGTTGTTTCTGGGAATGTCAGCTCTTTCCCTGAAGAGATTTTAATATATATTTATACATTATTGATGCTGAAACAAAACATAAATGTAGGCACAGTCCATGGTGATGGTGATGCTCTTCACCCTAATTTATTTTAGTTAATTTCATTTTATAAAAAAATAAAGGAGAGGGAAAGTCATCAGAGAAGGAGTTCTATGAAAAGAAGTTAGAGACTTTGCCATTTCCCTTGCAGGGATCCTGATTCATTCTGGGTGACATATATAACTGAACATATCATCTTCTAATTGCAAAACAGAAGAAGCCCTGACAGACCATCTGTGGGAAACAAAGGGATCTTCCGCCTCAGTGGATACGGAAGGACTACTATAAGTCTCCATCTGAGCACAGAGAATGAGAAATGTTGGACCTGGCATCCTTTTATTTTTCCTGCCACATCTCCATGTATATTTCTTTCTTGTAAACATATCATCTTTTGTGTATTTTCCAGTATAACTTTCATTCCATACATGTCTTCTTGACACTGATATACTCAGTACTCTTTGTGACAGGAAAGAGATAACTTAAGCTAGTTCTTAACTGCAACTGGTTCAGTCTTATGGTAGGCTCATATATGGATACACCAGTTACATTATAAAGGGATGAGGGATACTGAAACTTCCAGAGGTAAAAAATTCCTTGAAAAGTTGTAGATATTTCCTATGAAATTACTCAGATATGTTAAGATATTGCACAAGAGCTGTGTTCCAAGGAAGTCTCAGATGCATCATGTAGAATTGGGCTTTTCTTATGTTTGTATGTATATGATAAATATATTCCCTTGGACTGTGAAGAGTCTAACATATTCTTCTTAGGATCTGGAAAACTTTGTTTAAGAAAAGCAGGTATAGTGTTCTATTTATTTAAAGCTGCTGTAAACACTTGTATGCAGGTTTTTGTGTGCACATAAATTTTCAATTTCTTTGGGTAAATACCAAGAAATGTAACTGCTAGATCATGTAGTAAGAGGGAAAAGACCGTGATGCTGAGAAAAGATTGAAAGCAAAAGGAGAAGGGGGAGACAGAGGATGAAATGGTTAGATAGCATCACTGACTCAATGGACATGAATTTGAACAAACTCTGGGAGATAGTGGAAGACAGAGGAGCCTGGCTTGCTACAGTCCATGGGGTTTTGCGGAGTTGGACATGACTTAGTGACTGAACAACAAAAAGTAAGAGTATGTGTACTTTTGTAAGAAATTGCCAGGCTGCCTTCTAAAGTAGAAGTACCATTTTGCATTCCCACTAATAGGGGACCTTATTTTACAAATATGTTTTCAAGTACAAGGAAATGGGAAATTAGTGCTTTCCCTAAAAAATAGAAAACATATACTGTATTTCACTGATTCTAGGGTGCTATTTAATTAATAGTTCATCAGAGTAAAAATATATATAATACTATAATTAATATAGATAGCTGTTTAAATAGAAAAAATATGCATCTTAAAAATAGGAAAGCATACTATGTAAGGAAAAGGACTTTTTGGAGTTGAAAGCAATCAAAAGTTAATCTAATTTGCAAAGTAAGTTGAAACTTTAGATGACAATTCTATTTTTATGAGTTTGTAAGGAGTAGTACTATTTAGACCATTTTATTTTAATTTGTTTCATTTAGCATATGTACCTATTTGCAAAATATTTTAGTTTTTCTTATGTTATTTTCAATTGCTTTTTAAACTAGTACTTTGCTTTGATAGCATGCTTTCTATGTGGTAGTGTCTGAATTGAATTATTGAGTATGTTATTTGGGTTTTTATGATGTCAACCCAGTGTTTGGCACATAGATATACCAAAAGTATTTATGAAAGTACACTGCTTCTGTAGCACCGGATATACTGTTTAAAATATGGAATGTTAATTTTGAAAGCCTAATACAATATGTCTTTTACTGATGTTAAAAAAATAGAAAGTGGCCATTTTCCAGTATCTACTGGAATATTTCAGATTATGCCTTATGTAACCTAGACTATATGACACTGAAGATGGAATAAACTCTGGGTTCTCATTCTTCTCGAATTTTTTTAGAGTCAATTTATATCCTTTGATTTTAGGTTATCATTGTGGGAAATATTGAAAAAAATTTTTTTTTCAGAAAAATCACAAAAACTAAATGAGAAAAATCCCAAAGCTCTCTGGTGTCTTTATGAGAATTCAGGAGAAAAATATTAGTGGAACCTAAGTGATACCTTTCATCACTGTGTTATCAGAGGAGTCAGATAATCTTGTGACCTTGTTAAAGATCAAGAAAATAATCTATAGGTTATATTGATATCTGAGATATTCTTTTTTTAAACAAACAGTTAAAACTGATTTGCAGTTTTATGAAACACATTGCAGTGTTTCATAAACCACTAACGTATCAATTTGAAACATATTGTAGAAACATTATAAATGATTGTTGGATCACTAATCCTGCTCACAAATGTCTAACTAACCTATGTGCCACTGTTATGGACTGTTGAAACTAACACCATTTATATCACTAATTCTATGGTAAAGTCATTTCCAAAATCAAACACAAAGTGTCTATTAGAGGAGAAATAGGATTTCCCATATCCTTTTTTTGTTTTGACTATTATGGCTAGGAGGGAATTCCATTTTGGTTAGAATGGGAAGAAAGGCAGAGAAATTGACTTAGTCATAAGGTCAGAAAAATGAGGGAAAACTTATCTCTTGCCCAGCAAAAGAAAATTTAAATCTTTTCCTGTAATGTGCATCTAGGTATTTTAAAAATGCATTCATAATGCTTATTTGTACTTGCTGATGCCTCAGCAAGTAAAGGATCTGCCTGCCATGCAGGAGACACAGGAGATTCTGGTTTGATCCCTGGGTTGGGAATAGCCTCTGAGGGAGGAAAATGGCAACCCACTCCAATATTCTTGCCTGATGAATCCCACGGACAATGGAGCCTGGCAAGCTAAGAGTTGGACATGACTGGACAACCACTCACGCCATTTAAATAGCATTCCTTGTTCTGCTGCAAAATTGCTTTTAATAACAAACATGATCGGATAAGAACTGGAAATACTTAAATCAAGGAAAATAATTATTGATGGAAGGCAATTAAAGGGGGAATGGGTAGAGTAGTTTTAATTATCTAGGAACTTAAAATTTTATTTTGTTGATTTATTTTGATTGGAGAATAATTACTTTACAATATTGTGATGGTTTTTGCCATATATCAGTATAGATCAGCCACAGTATACATGTGTCCTCCCGTCCTGAACCCCCCTCTCACACCCCCAACCCTGTCTCTCTGGGTTGTCCCAGAGCACCAGCTTCTGGGTTCCCTGCTTCATGCATCAAACTTGGACTTATAATTTTAAATTTGTCTACCAAATGACCAGGCTAAGTAATTTACAAAAGGAAAGACTATTGAATTAATATCTAATGAACCACTACTATTAATATGTAACAAAATAAAGGGATATAAGAAAAGGTAATACTTAGGAAAACAAAGAATGTGAATATATTCAGTTACATATAAAAATATACACTTACCTACACATTTAACATGTAAATTTTTTTCTTTGCTTTCCCTCCCTTTGCCAGAAGCTGTCGGTTAATTAAGGATGACATCAAAGGACCTGAAAGGAGGGCTTTCCTGGATCTTACATTTAAAATCTATTGAGCCCGTGGCCAAATCTAAGATGCCTAGCATCTTAGGTCTAGAAGGACCCATTGGAGGACATCTGTATCACCATCTAGCTTCTCTGTCTCTGATAGCCTTTTCTCTCCCCTTGTCCTAGAACACTTTGTCTTACATTTCCTGTAGTTCAGTGGTGTATTCACTGAGTTCTCCTTGGTCTTAAGATTCAATAGACATGCCTCCAAATTTTACTATAGAAAAGTGGGACCTTAAACATGAAGGGTGATACTTTCTCCTTTTTCTTTTAACAAGTCAGCTCTATTTTTGTCTGTTCTGTATATTGGACTCTGTGTGAGATTTACTTAGAAAAACAGGTTCAACTAAAACTTGTTAGGAAGATTCGTGCAAACATTGATATAAAGGATATTGTGCAGAATCAGCATTTTTCGATTCTACTGATGATGGTATTTGGTGAGAACCCAAGTGCAACCTTAGGGGATAAGTTGTCAAGAAGATTAGGTTCCATTGGAGAATGTTTTTTTCAGTATTCATAAATATGTGGTCTATTTCACAGTGAAACAATCCTATTATAAATCAAAAGCAGATAATCTTACCAGTTGCTATGGTGCTACAGGGTGATAAGCAAATGAATTTGAACTGGATGACATGAGAAAAGAGTACACTTTTCAAAGAAAATTTTTCTCTCATTGCAATCAGAAAATCTGGTTTTGATTTATAAAAGCTTTAGTCAGAATGTTTTCCTATATTGTGATCTTGAGAGCACTTTGATGGCTCCTAGGTAGCAGTGGGCAAATGAAACTCATAAAATCTACTAAGTGTAGATTGACTTTCATTTTTTCCTACATTACCACAGAACTCCAGGGATCCAAATATACTAAGAGGAGGGATGTCCAGGAAATCGTAAGGTAGTTGTTCTTGGAACTTACATGTGTCAAATCATTTCTGTGATTTAGATCCACAATAACATGGTATCACTTACATCTTACTTTTTTGAATGTTAATTTCACCAATCCCTTGCCAACCATAAGCATTAACTTTGGTAAGTTTTTAGGTAAAAATGCATAGGGTTGCATTAATTTAAATTTTAGTTATTAGTCATGTTAAAATTTTACATTGATGATTAAGTTAATAAAAGTATATGTTCATAAAGATTGTTAAACAAATGAATAAACAGGCTTACTTAATTTTTAATGCAGTAAGTTTTAGAAAAACATTTCAGATAAGGAATTCTCCTTTGTGGTTGGCTTTCCATAGGCTGTTTGAAAAAATTTGATTCTCTATCCTTCAGAATGCTGGAAGAATTTTCAAGTAGCTATGCTCCAGTATTTTCAACAGTTTGCTTAATTTTTGGCTAGTGTTAAAAAGGTTATTTTTTGCTTTATCTTGAGTCATCAAACAATTGATTAAAATATTATCAATAGACCTACCATATCAAATTCCTAGGGGGGGGAAAAAATCAAAGCCTGAAAATCTCGCTCATTAAGCAAGAAATATCATTTGAGTTTCCCTGACATTTTCTTATAGAAATTAGATTTCTTTTTGTCCTCGATGTGCTGCTTCTAGCAATTACACTTTCATGGTTTCCTTGCTTCAGCCTATAGTGACTAATGCTTGTTTGCCACATCAAATGTAAATCAGGATGCAGAACTGAGTTCAGAATCTTGGTACAACTTAAAGTTAATTTTCTCCAGGAAGTATGGGAGATAAATTAATCTGGTTTCAAATTTGGGCAAGCTGAACATTTCTTTTGGAAATAATTTGAGGTCAGTAATTTGGGAGATTATATTTGATAACTCTTACTGAATAGGAAAAGGTCATCGATGAAGAAGAAAAAACCTTTTAAAATGGTTTTAAAAAGAAAGTTATAGTATATAGAAAAAGAATCAAATTAGAAAAACGAGTGATGTTGATATTCATAATAATCCTGTGCTCAGGTAAAGTTTCCATGTGTTTAGATTCTGTTTATTTTTTTTTCACTAGCTGAAATTTATTTATATTTTCTTTGCAGTGTTTTGTCAGCATTTCTTAATGATCTACAATGATTATCTACAATCGCTTAAAAATTAGAAATTTGTTTTCAAGGAGGCTTAAAAATGATTTTAACCAAAAGAGTTGCATAATACTTATTTCCCATAGTTTCTATGTAAACCCAAAGCTGAAATCAGTTGAAGTGCTTTAGAATTAAAATTTATAATTAAAAAATTATTTGTGAATAACTGGTATTTCTGAGATAAAATTTAATGCTGTAGTAATCTATGTATCCAATCTATGTAATGATTAGGAAAATGTAGACCCTTCTACGCTGAACTATTAATTAAGACTAAATCCTATTTCTTCAATTTTTTTCCCCCAACTTACCTACATCTGATAATGGATCACTAAAAAATATATATACATTACTATTCATTCTCATATATTCTAACTACCACTCATATATAACATTCTTTCTCCCTCCAGGAGCAGAGTTATCTTTCTTAAAACATAGATCGAGTCATGCCACTTTCCTACTTAAACTACTCCAATAGTTCCCTATCATAGTAGCATAAATTCTAAGCTTCTTAAATTTACCTAAATAGCTCTACAGGAATCTACCTCTGGTCTTTCTCTCTGATTTCCCATCCCCTCTTTCCTTTATCCACATGTCCAGCCGCATTGGACTTTTTAACTGTTGGGAGACCATTACATTATTATAAGTGAGAAACAAGGATGGTAGTATTGGAGATGTTGAGAAGTAGTCAACTATGAATGCATTTTGAAGGTAACCCCAAGAGCAATTCCTGACGAGTATGTTATGAAAGAAAGATGATTCAAGTGTGACTCCAAGGTTTTGGGCCTAACCAACTGAAAGGATAGAGTTGCCATCAATTAAAATGGGACAGACTAAGCTTTGGGGTGTATTTGGAAGAAAAAATTAGGAATTCAGTTTTGAAGGTGTTGAATTTGAGATGCCTGAGAATTGAATATATGAACCGTGAGTTAAGAGGAGAGGTCTGTGCTAAATTAAAATTCTTTGAATTATTGGAATGTACTTGGTAGTTAAAATTATGAGACTTCTTATGTATACAAAGGGACTGAGTGTAGACAAAAATGAGAAGGGGGTGAAAACTGAACTAGCGAGCCCTAGACTATTAATAGGGCTTCCCAGGGGGTGCTGGTGGTATAGAACACACCCGCCAGTGCAGGAGACATAAGAGATGTAGATTCAATCCCTGGGTCAGGAAGATCCCCAGGAGAAGGACATGGCAACCTACCCCAGTATCCTTGGCTGGAGAAACCCATGGACAGAGGAGCTTAGAAGGCTATAATCCAAAGGCTTGCAAAGAGTCAGACACGATTGAAGTGACTAAGCACAATTGCACTCATCTCACACGCTAGTAAAGTAATGCTCAAAATTCTCCAAGCCAGGCTTCAGAAATACGTGAACTGTGAACTTCCAGATGTTCAAGCTGGTTTTAGAAAAGGCAGAGGAACCAGAGATGAAATTGCCAACATCCACTGGATCATGGAAAAAGCAAGAGAGTTCCAGAAAACATCTATTTCTGCTTTATTGACTATGCCAAAGCCTTTGACTATGTGGATCACAATAAAGTGTGGAAAATTCTGAAAGAGATGGGAATACCAGACCACCTGACCTGCCTCTTGAGAAACCTGTATGCAGGTCAGGAAGCAAGAGTTAGAACTGGACCTGGAACAACAGACTGGTTCCAAATAGGAAAAGAAGTACGTCAAGGCTGTATATTGTCACCCTGCTTATTTAACTTCTATGCAGCGTACATCATGAGAAATGCTGGACTGGAGGAAGCACAAGCTGGAATCAAGATTGCTGGGAGAAATATCAATAACCTCAGATATGCAGATGACACCACCCTTATGGCAGAAAGTGAAGAGGAACTAAAAAGCCTCTTGATGAAAGTGAAAGAGGAGAATGAAAAAGTTGGCTTAAAGCTCAACATTCAGAAAACAAAGATCATGGCATCCGGTCCCATCACTTCATAGGAAATAGATGGGAAAACAGTGGAAACAGTGTCGCACTTTTTTGGGGGTGCTCCAAAATCACTGCAGATGGTGATTGCAGCCATGAAATTAAAAGATGCTTACTCCTTGGAAGGAAAGTTATGACCCAGCTAGATAGCATATTCAAAAGCAGAGACATTACTTTGCCAACAAAGGTCTGTCTAGTCAAGGCTGTGGTTTTTCCAGTGGTCATGTATGGATGTACGAGTTGGACTGTGAAGAAAGCTGAGCACCGAAGAATTGATGCTTTTGAACTGTGGTGTTGGAGAAGACTCTTGAGAGTCCCTTGGAGTGCAAGGAGATCCAACCAGTCCATCCTAAAGGAGATCAGTCCTGGGTGTTCATTGGAAGGACTGATGCTGAACCTGAAACTCCAGTACTTTGGCCACGTCATGTGGAGTTGACTCATTGGAAAAGACTCTGATGCTGGGAGGGATTGGGGCAGGAGGAAAAGGGGACGACAGAGGATGAGATGGCTGGATGGCAATACCGACTTGATGCACATGAGTTTGAGTGAACTCCGGGAGTTGGTGATGGACAGGGAGGCCTGGCCTGCTGCTATTCATGGGGTCTCAAAGAGTCGGACATGACTGAGCGACTGAACTGAATGGAACTGAACTGAGATAGAGAGAGTAGTTACTCCTCTCTACAATAAAGATTTTGAAATTGATTTGTCTCTTGATATACACCTGAAGTTTAGTTTAGTTAGAAATATATTTTACTTTTTCCTTGGTTTCCATAGATTTTTTGTTTGTGCAGTTGTTTTAAAGAAAAAGAATCATTATGAACCAGTTACATTTCTTAGGTTCTCTGTGAATTGGGTATTCATGTAGTTAAAAATATAAAATCCTATACTTTAGTATGCTGTGAGAAAATGATATTCACCTCATTTAAGATATGTGGCTTGTTCATTCTTTTAGTTGAATCTATCATGACTGACTTTCAGGTTTGTTAAAAAAAAAAACAACTGAAGGCATTATGATGAATCTGATATTGAAATGTTTTTGTACTTTTTACATGCCTGAGAAGCAGAGATATAACTCATACATCTTTTTGATTTGTGTGATATCCAGTGTGACTCTAATTTTTGACTGTATTGAAGAGAAAAGAACATAAAGGTAAAAGGCAGTTTTTTTCTTATAAAGAAATCATATACATATTTTGACTGCCAGGTTAAAAAAGAGGCAAATCTGTTTTATTTTCTTGACATTTCCTTATAATTATCTTCACTTACATAGTCAGCTGGAAAGCTGAAAGAACTATCATTTGTTTTTGGGTTTTTTTTTGATAAAACATGACTCAAAATCGCTACAGTTCTAAAGCATATCATAGTTTCTGTTTCATTCATGATGCCTTCAATATTTGATATTTTATTGTACTTTGATTCTTTAAATATTGTTAACTCTTTTTTAGTTGTAAGAACATATCAGTCCTGAGCTGTTGACAGTTTCTTAACAATCCAAATGAGTTTATATTTGTTACCCGAAATGCAGGAGAACAGTCCCAAATATACTTTATATTTGTTATAGGAGTAGATAGTTTACTGGATACATGAGGACTTCTAAAAATGAAGCTATGGTATGACAAGACATAGATGGTTAAGAAAGCCAGATTTTCTTTGTTACCTTGGAATCACTTCTCATTCATTTAAGATGTTTATTAGTGTAATATTCATCCTCAGGGCCACTTTATTTTCGGCCATCTTTTTGGGGATGGGTATTTCAAATGAGCCAGCCCAGCCTTTCATTATGCCGATAGGGAATGCAGTCCCCAGAAGCTAATGATGTCTGTTTCTAACCCATTTATAGTAAAGGATTACTACCGTTATTGATAGTGTTTAATACCAATGCTGTGCTATTAAAATTGTCCAGTCTTGGTGCAAGGTTCTTTATAGCTGCTCTCAATCTTTTTTCTGCTGGTACATTTGGAAGACTAATTTCTACTAGGATTCCAGGCGAATTAAATGATAGTGGAAAAGCATTTTCCATCATTACTGTTGGAGCAGGAACAGTAAATCACCACAGGTACAAATTGAGAACTCTGTCTTAATATCATTGGACTGAAGAAGGCACGTAGAAAATCCTTATCAGTCAAAGCCCAGGATTTAATGAGTGTATACATCAGTTTCTTCAGAGTAGTGCCCAGGAGAAGTTGCTGAAAGCAGGCATCTCTGCAACTTGAATCATTTATAGTTTACTATAAAGAAGGAAGAGAGCAGGAGACATATTCCTCCTAAATCTAAGTAGGAAAATGTATGTGTGCATGCTCAGTGTCTCAGTCATGTCATACTCTTTGTGACCCCATGGACTGTAGCCCACCAGGCTTCTCTGTCCATGGAATTTTCCAGGCAAGAATACTGTAATGGCTTGCCATTTCCTCCTCTGGGGGATCTTCCCAACCCAGGAATGCACCTGCATCTTCTGCATTACCACTGAGCCACCTGGGAAGCCCATGGGAAAATGTATACACTTTATGAAACAAACTATTGAGATGCATTCTATAGAAAGATCAGCCCATAACTTTAATTCTGTTCCAATTAATAAATCTTCAGCAACCAGGAATGGGAAAGCAATGACTAAATCTTCAGCAACCAAGAATGCGAATGTGACTGGCATTGTTTAATTTTGTTGCAGATACCTTGGAGATCAGATTGTCTGTCTGGAAATGAACCACAATGTATCAATAAAGAAAATGTTGGGGAAACTGAGCAGAAGGTTTTGGTAGCCAGTGGAGTCTGTCCTCTGCATAGCTGAGGAATAATGGAGACAGAGTGGTCAACTCTATGAGTCATGGTTGAGTGGTCAGAAAAGATGAGAACAGAGATGAGGCCTTGGATTGACTCTCAAACAGGTCACCGTTACTCTGATCATTTCTGATTTTAGACCCTCTTCATTTCAACCTGAATACTATTGATCAGTGTGGGTGTGATAGGTTTTCCAATTCCAACAGAGTTTTAAAGTACATTTGGATGACTTCCCAGGATGAGGCCAGAGAGCCAATGACTATTGACTGTTTCTTCTACAGTTTCTAGACTATTTCCTCATCACCTCTATAAATATGCTGCTCCCTTCATTTTTCACCATTGCCCTTTCAATCCATATGAAAGTAATTACTATTCTACCCTATCAATAGTCTGACGTTTTAATAAGTATTTCTCTTCTATTAAAAGCACATATGCTTATCTTTTTTATTCCCTACAATACGAATGAAAAGGAAGTGGGATTAGTAAAGCAACAATAGGAGAAAGGAAGAAACCTTGACATTTACTGGGGACATATTGAGGGGAGAATAGAGAATAAATTACAGAATATAGGGTTGGTTACAGGATATGACGTCATTTATGAATGATTCAGTATTGGTTTAGTTGCTGTTCCGTTGCTTAGTTGTGTCCGACTCTTTGCAACCCCACTGACTGTAGCACATCAGGCTTCCTTGTCCTTCACCATCTCCTCCTAGAGATTGCTCAGAGTCATTCCATCAAGTCGGTGATGCCGTCCAATCATCTCATCCTCTGCATCCCCTTCTCCTTCTGCCTTCAATCTTTCCCAGCATCAGGGTTTTTTCTTACAAGTAGGCTCTTTGTGTCAGGTGGCCAATCTATTGGAGCTTCAGCTTCATCATCAGTCCTTCCAATGAATATTCAGGGTTGAGTACCTTTAGAATTGACTGGTTTAGCAATTATGTAGAACCTAGTCAAACAAAAGATGTTTTCAGAGAGGAGTATTTTGTATGGAAATTGTTGAGAATTACCCTTGCATGATAGTAATAATAATAATAATAAAAGACTTTAAGTTTTATTGTTGTTTTCAATTTGTCTGCAATGCACCTACCTTATTATCTACATGGGGACAGATAGCTCTCACTGTGTCCCACTTTGTAGGCTGTGTTCTGGGGCCATAGGAGTTGCCACAGTAATATACTTACTGGCTCGCATGGAAGAAGAAACCATATTTAAAGCAAGTTCGACTGCATTTTAATTCAGACCTTTAAGAAGTCTGAATTTCCTTAAGTTTCACTAAGTTTCCTTAAGTGATACCAGTTGGTTAATTAATAGTTGTGAAGAGTTGCTTTGCTTTTCTGTTGGGGGCTATATGTGATAGCATTACTCTTATCCTCTGTCACCACCACCCCCTCCCACACACACACACCCACCATGCACACTGCCATACCTTTTCCTGGAGCACCCTTCCTCAGTCTGGCATTCAGACTGCCTGAGTGCAGCTCTTTACATGGGCATAAAGAGTGCAGTGTTTGCTACCATTTAAAACCAGCTTGTTCCACTATGATCACAAGAAATAAAATGCAAGTAAAGGGCATTAGAAAGAGGCTTTTATATTTGAAGATCACACTTTGTATTTTAGTAGGTTCTTGGCTCAGGTTAAACTGGAGTTCAACTTCTAGTTTATACATGTAAATCTAAGTTTGTGTCCTCATTTGTTAAGTTTATGGATGACTGAAGTCTCCACCTCCTAAAACTGTAGAAATTCCCAGATACTCTTGATCTTTTCTGCTCTCATGCTTTTATGCTTGATGTGGGTACTTTAGACCATGTCTTTTTATTCTCACATTGGATAAGAAAGAAGGAAGAAAGAGAAGAGAAGGAAAGGGGAAGGATAGACAGAGACAAGAGAGAGGAGGTAAAACTGCTCATGGAGATAATTTACCTGATAGACACCCCTTACCACTTGTAATGTTAAGAACACATCTTTTATATTCCTGTTGTCCCTAGTTCCTACACATGGAGATAGAGATTACGTAGTCTTACATCTTCCTTGTGTCCCTGTCTCATTCCAGTGTTGATTTTTTTAGGATATTTCCCCGTCATTTCATACACTTTAATTAAGGAGTAACATTAAGTCTTTATCCTGTCCCACACATAGAAGTTTTATTTTTTGAACATGACCTTTCAGTATTAACTTTTATTCCAAGCTGTCATCAAGACATTTCTTTTTAGTAAATCACTTCACCTCCTAAAAGCCATTCTGAGTAAAAAAAAAAAAAAAAAAGACTTACAACTTAATGTATGTGTAGAACCTTAATCAGGACAAATGAAAAAGAAACATTAATAGACTGCAGTGTACCATATTCCAATCTCTAAATTGATTAAGCTCCATTCCAAAAACAGTAAATATTTTTGCTTTATAGCAATATAGCAAGTATAGCAAGCCTGGTCAATGTCATTCTGATTTGAGAGTGTTAGAAAGTAATAAAATTTCTTAGGAATAAACTTTCCAGTCCAGACTTTAAACTCTTATCATGAATGAATAAGCATTTTTCAACCAAATTTTTGGCATGGGCTAAGGAATTATATAAATATTAATATAATTAAGTTCAGATACTCAGAGACAATCCAGTTTGATAGTGTAATATAGCAGAAGACAAGCTCACAAGAGCCAAGATGTGATCTCGGTATAATCTTACGATTAGCATTTTATCTAACATGGAGCTTCACAATTTATTGGTTTAGAAAAAATCTGGAAGCCTTTAGATAGTGATTATGGATAATAAAAGATAAACATATTATACTAATTTGAATAACTCTGGGGGGAAAAAAAGAATGAGCTGTTTCTTAAAAAAGCACCTGATTCAATCAAAAGAATGACATTAGACTGTTAGACTTTCCTGAGGCTAGAGGCTTCCCAGATGGCTCAGTGGTCAAGAACCCACCTGCCAATGCAGGAGACACAGGAGACGTGGGTTCAGTCCCTGGGTGGGGAAGATCCTCTGGAGGAGGAAATGGCAACCCACTCCACTATTCTTGCCTGGAAAATTCCATGGACAGACAAGCCTGGTGGGCTACAGTCCACGGGGTCACAAAGAGTTGGACATGACTGAGCGTGCATGCACTAGGAGGCTAGAAGATGAAGTCTCCTTATGAAGAGGAAAAGTTAAAATTTTACATAACCTCCTGCTCATTCTGCCTCTGTAACTCAGCTTGCTCCTTGCAGTCTGTCATGTAGGTCACATACTCTTGGAAAGTGGGGACTTAACAATACTAGAAACTGGAGCTTATCTCTCTCACCCTTATTCTGCTTTTTGCAGTTGCCCAGCCCCGGAAAACCTGCTTAATCTGCCTGTCTTTGTAAAGGTCAGGCATCCCCCTCCCTATCTTGACTGCTGTTTCTGCGTGCACAAAGCCTCTTAGTTTAAACCAGCCTGTTAGCAGCTAGCGTTGCCCACTATAGTAGGTCTATAAAAACTCTGTAACCCCTCTGTTCGGGGCTCAGAGCTTGGAGTATTCAGTCCTCTGGGCAGGCGGGTGCAATAAACTTGAGTTCTCCAATTCTCCAAGTGTGGTTTCTGAGTGTGGTGCTTGGTTTCTTGATTACTGGCTTCTGCAACACTTTAATTACTCCAAGGAGGGATGCATGCATTTGAAATTACTTATTAAGCCTGTACGTGCTGTGCTGTGCTTAGTCACTCCGTCATGTCTAACTCTTTGTGACCCCATGGAGTGGGGATCTTCCCAACCCAGGGATTGAACCCACGTCTCCTGCATTGCAGGTGGATTCTTTACCATTTGAACCACCAGAGAAGCCCAAGAATACTGGAGTGGGTAGCCTAACCCTTCTCCAGGGGATCTTCTTGACCCAGGGTCTTCTATATTGCAAGCAGATTCTTTAACAGCTTAGCTGCCAGGGAACCCATTAAGCCTCTAAAGCTAGTACTATAAAATCTCTGTTACTGTCTCAATATTTGGGGCACTTGTTAAATTTTATTAAAGCCTTCTCTGGAGTTAAACATAAGGATTACAGGGAGTTTTAACACTGGTAGCTAGATCAGGTAGAGTTTTATAATCTTTTTCAGTTTAAAGAGTAAGCTGAATAAGACTTTCTCTCTTGTTGCCTATTTACATGATTTCAAACAACAGAAAGACTTTCACAAAGAAACAAAGTTTTTAGCTGGCAACAAACTATATTTTTCTCCTCAGACTTTAATATGGTTTTTAATAAACATAACACTGAGGATCCAAATTAACATCTGTTCATTGTAACAAGATAATTATGAAATATGTTATCATAATAGCATTTTTGAATATTATTGATCATGTTTATTATTTTACAAACATGAATTATTTGACGTAACTGCTAATATTGGGTTCATCCTGTCATGCTTATATTTTGCTTTTAGCACTGTTATTTCCTAAAATACATATTTCTCAAGAGAATTTTTCAGTCAGTGGAAAAAATTAAGAAATGATCATGTGTGAACTATCCTGGCATTTCAGTTTAAAAGATTTTTTTTTTTGAGTTCAGGACAGTTTTGACTCTTTTTCCTTAAAATCTTCATCTTTATCCCACATGGTTCAGTGGCTAAACTGAGAGGCCCATTTTCAACCTTTTATGAGATTTCTAATTCATATTCCAAACCTCTGCACTCTTTCAATCATGAAAAATTCATTGAAGTTTTACAATGCTAACATTGAAAATGTCTTAGTTGTTTTCTCATAGAAAATATTTATGTAGCAGTCTGTTAATATACATATGACAAATATATACACATGCTTTTTTTTTCTATAAATTGCTACTATAAGAGTAAGGAGTAAGTTTTTAAATTCAAATGGATGGCTAGCACCCTTTCAACATACTTATTTTTTACCTGTATAATGGCATAGTGGAGAAAATATGAATTATATATGCCATATGGAAGGAATGTCACCTTCTGAATATTTATGAGTATTTGATGTTTTAAAAATTGGGAAGTATTTCTTTTTAGGACAGAAGCCATTGAAGAAATGAACTGTCATATAACATTCAGAATTCTTTAGGCAGATTTGTGTTTTGTCTATTATGCTTCCATTTCCCAATTTTGTTGTTAGCTTTCTAACTCTTCAAGTAAAATAAGAGATTTGTGGTTCTTCATATATGCTGTGACTCATAAATGAAGAGGGATAATCTTCTCTATAAGAACAGTTTACTCTCCCATTTCAGAAATATCAACAGCTCTGGCCCTACTAAATGATTACAGTGAGTAAAGGAATTTGAGTTTTTATATTTGAAGAATTTTTGATTTTCTGTCTTGGTGGTACTGCAGGAAAAACTAGATTTTCATAGTTCCAGTAACCTGTGCCTAGTTGAGAGCAGAGACCATGCTTGTCTCACTCACCATTTCATCCCCTGTGCTTGATGCATGCTTGACATGAAAATGGATCTGTTGAATTAAAGTATGAATTAAAATACATAATGGTGTGTAACCTGTGTTACCATGAATGCAATTTATATGCACACACTCCACATATGTATGTGAGCTTATGATAACACAAATTCTTCAAGAATTTGTAAAGTATTAATTTCATATACTAATTATCTAAAACATTATCCTATATAGAGTATCATTTTTTAAAGAATGAAGGTAGATGGGAATACTCTTTATTCTACACATATTTTAAGAATCTGATGATTCAAGCTTCCTCAAGTTCATAAAGAGCTTCATTTTGAATTGTCACTGTGCATTACTTTAGACAGGAATATGGGATGGGAAAATTTATGCTGATCCTATAATATATTCTAGAAGGAGCTATAATTTCTTTTTAGTTTGACTTATTTGTTCATTTGTGTTTCTGGAAAACTTTGTGGGAAATAATGTTCTTGTTACTTTTTGTAAGGTTTCTTTTGAAGCTTATGGAGAGTCACTCTCTGTGTATATTTATTATATTCAACTGTATTATCCTTCCAATATTTGATAGATATTTACAAAAAGCATCAATTACTTATGGCTCAGCCTAACATATGTCCATGTGGTAATACAATGGGTGTTTATCAGTGGACAGTCAGTGTGTGTCTTTTTACTGCATACTGACAACAACCCCCATGAAGTATAGCTAATTATATTGCCTTTATTTGATAGAGGAATTAACATACTCAGTGAACTGTGGCATTGGGAGTTGAACATTAGAAGTTGTAATCTGAACATGTACACTCAAATATTATTTTGTTCTATCTCCCACAACAAAACTATTATTCACAAATTAATTATCTGATATACTCAGTATATTCCTTTCATGATTGATTACTATTCATTAAGTTGAATATTCTTTCTAGAGGATTAGAATTCTGTGTAAATATTGATTGAGGGTGAAATCCAAATGAAGGGCTTTGAAGTGCCTTTACTTCTTCTGACAAGCAATAATGGTTATAATAAATTAAAATTTTAATCAATAGTATGTGTATATACTTGTATAACTTGCTGTTATTCTTTATGGATTTTAACCTCAATTTAGCTCCAAAGTTTGTGCCTACAGACTTTATAAGTCTACAGACTTTATAATTTAATATAGGTACTGTGATGAGGCTTGACAAACACCCTAATATGAAGTAAATAAGAAAATTTGACACTGACTTTTGGAAGTCCTAATAATTGGTTAAGATTTTATATTGGTTAAATAATAAAGGGACCAAATACTGAAGGTTGGTCACATCCAGGGAATTGAAGCTTTGAGTAAGCTTCAATTCTGAACTTAAACAGTAAAAAGGAGTTGCTCCTCTTCATTATTTTCTAATAAAAAAAAAAATAATAATAATATTTATTTAGTGCTTAAAATGTTCTAGATACTTTTTCAGTCGTTTAGTCTCCATGATAACCCTTTGAGATAGAAACTGGTATTATCCCAGTTTTGTTTCTTAGGGGTTTATATTTTTTATTTTTAAATTGACAACATAGCCAATTTACTGTATTGTGTTAATTTCAGGTTTGTACAGCACAGTGATTTATTTATATATATATTTTCCAGATTATTTTCCCTTATAAATTGTTAGAAAATATTGAGTATGATTCCCTGTGCTGTACAGTAGGTCCTTGTGGGTTTTCTCTTTTATATAGTGGTGTGAATATATTAAACCCATCCATATAAGCTATTTGCAACAATTAGTTTGTTTTCTATGTCTGTGGATCTAGTTCTGTTTGGTAAATAAATTCATTTTTTTTTTTTCAGATTCCACATATAAGGAATATCATATGATATTTGTCTTTCTGTCTGGTTTACCTCATTTAGAGTATGATAATCTCTAGGCCGATTCATGTTGCAGCAAATAGCATAATTTCCTTCTTTTATGCCCAGGTATAGGATTGCAGGATCATATGGTAACTCTATTTTTAGTGTTTAAAAGAAACTCTATACTATTCTCCATACAGGCTATACCAGTTTCCATTCCCACCAACAGTGTAGGAGGGTTCCGTGTTCTCCACACTCTCCAGAATTC
The DNA here is from genome assembly GCF_029378745.1 of Bos indicus. Classification (NCBI taxonomy): domain Eukaryota; kingdom Metazoa; phylum Chordata; class Mammalia; order Artiodactyla; family Bovidae; genus Bos; species Bos indicus. The sequence goes on along the minus strand of NC_091765.1, from coordinate 63,610,370 downwards.
ATTATTTGTTGACATTTTAATGATGACGTTCTGACTGGAGTGAGGTGATACTTCATTGTAGTTTTGATTTGATATTATCCCAGTATTATAGATGAGAAAATATAGGCAAAAGCAGGTAAGTGACTGCTCTGAATTGTTGTTTTGGGGGCACAGTCAGTTGTGGCAATTACTTGGAAACAGTGGGAGAGATTGGAGACTGTTTCTTGAAAGAAAAAAAAATTGTCAATTGATATCACGCTATCAGAGACACAGGGAGCTTTCCCCAGAATGGCGTCAGTTTCTACTAAGGAAATGAGTGAGACTGCATTTGGATATTGTAAGCAAGTGTGCTGATGGATAGATGATTTTACTTCCTGTCTTGGTAGCAGATTCAATTTCCTATGACATTTGAAGGCCATTGATCAGGGATGCGTTTTAAGGCATTGGTAATCTTAATGTCTGTGTGTATTAGTCGCTCAGTTGTATCTGACTCATGTTGACCCCACTGACTGTAGCCCACCACGCTCCTCTGTCCATGGAATTCTCCAGGCAAGAATACTGGAGTGAATTGCCATTTCCATCTCCAGGGGATCTTCCTGACCCAGGGATTGAACCCCAGTCTCCTGCATTGCAGGCAGATTCTTTACCATCAGAGCTGTCAGGGAAGCCCAGTAGTCTTAATAGCACTTTTCAATATTTGTAAGCCATTTGCCCCAAACTGAGCATTGCCTTTCTTTCTCATCCCTTTCCTTTTTCTTTCCTTCTAGTTTTACTACTCTTTTCTTTCTAATATCAGAGTAAAATAAAATAATAAATTGTATATTAATCCATCTGTAGTCAGTAAGGATTGTTTGTTATTGCTTATTTGTTAAGCTGTATCCAACTGTTTTGTGTCCCCATGGACTGTAACGCACCAGGCTCCTCTGTCCATGGAATTCTCCAGGCAAGAATACTGGAGTGGGTTGCCATTTCCTTCTCCAGGGGACTTCACAACCCACGTCTCCTGCGTTGGCAGGTCGAGTCTTTACTACTGAGCCACTAGGGAAGCAGACAGTAAGGATACGCAGTGTGTATACCTGGGCTTAAAGGCTTGGAGCTATATCAAACAAGAAGTAGCCAAGTTTAGGGTCCAAAACATCAGTGCATTCACACAGAGGCAACTCCATTGATATTAATTTGAGGCCATGACAACACTGGCATTCCGTTATTCTCTTTGAAAGAATCTAGATATGCAAACATGATTCATGAATCTATATTCTTTGAAAAATAAAACAACTTCAACTTCTCATCTACTTAGATTTTCAATGTATAAGTTCATGTTTGATATAGGGAGAGAAGCAGATTTTCATGTTACTTGCTATGCCTAAAATGTGACAAAATAAAGATTATCAAAATATGGGCCTAAAGAAAAAGTACCAGGCTCTTTCTATTGCTGCAGTGGCAGAAGAAAGAGAATGTCAGGGTAAAATTTAGAATTGTTATGGACAGAGTAAAAACAATTATACAAAATCTCCTATAGCTAGCAGCCTTTTACCCAAAACCGATCTTTTGTTATGGTAATTGAATGAATTTCATTTTAACAGCTATTCTACTTTGCTCAAGTTTTCATACAAACTAAGCTATAAGGAAGTCTTGCTTTGAAGTTTGAAAGACACCCTAGAGAATATTGAATATTAATTTGTGAACAAGCTGTTACACTTTAAATTGAGAAGAAAGTACCAGACCATGTTTCATCATTCTACTTGTGTACATCCCTTATCTCACTTTCTTAAAATGTTTTAAAAACCCAGGAGGGGAAAGTGTAATGATTGTAGAAATCATTTTCTTGTAGAGCTTTATCAGTTGTTTTTATCACTGTAAGACATTGACAAAAATGGTGATTCAAATAAAATTTAATGCACACTTCCTAGACGTTTTCTCATTAAAAGCAAAATAAAATCACTCCGTAACATTAATGTAAAGAATGAATACCTTTTTTACCCTAAGGCACAAGTGACTTGGGCCTCCCTGGTAGCTCAGCTGGTAAAGAATCCACCTGCAATGCAGGAGACCCCAGTTTGATTCCTGGGTTGGGATGAGCCCTTGGAGAAGGGATAAGCTGAAAGAAAGTGAAGTCGCTCAGTCGTGTCCGACTCTTAGCAACTCCATGGACTGTAGCCTACCAGGCTCCTCTGTCTATGGGATTTTCCAGGCAATAGTACTGGAGTGGATTGCCATTTCCTTCTCCAGGAGATCTTCCCGACACAGGGATCGAACCCAGGTCTCCCGCATTGTAGACAGACGCTCCCTTGTGGCTCATACAGTAAAGAATCTGCCTGCAATGCAGGAGACTTGGGTTCGATCCCTGGGTTGGGAAATTCCCCTGGAGGAAGGCATAGAAACCCACTCCAATATTCTTGCCTGGAGAATCGCCATGGACAGAAGAACCTGGAGGGCTACAGTCCATGGAGTAGCAAAGAGTCGGACACAACTGAGCGACTAAGCGCAGCACACATGTGACTTACTGTAAGATACATTTGCCCTTACGTAAGCAATGTCTTTATATAATAAATGTGAATTCTATCTCTTACAGGTTTTTCAGAGATACTATTCTTGCAGTTATTCCCTCTCTCTTCTTTATCATCAGTTATCCCTTCTCTTCTCTTCTAAATTGTTGATAGATGATTGAATAGATAGATATTTTGATCTTATGGTGGTGGTGGTGGTTTAGTCGCTGTCATGTCTGACTCTTGCAACCCTGTGAAATGTAGTCTGTCAGGCTTCTCTGTCCATGGGATTTCTCAGGGTAAAATACTGGAGTGGGTTACCATTTCGTTCTCTAGGGGATCTTCCTGACCCAGGGATTGAACCTGGGTCTCCTGCATCACTGGTGGTCTCCTGCATTGCAGGCAGATTCCTTACTGACTGAGCCACCAGAGAAGTCCTTATCATATATCCCTCTTGGAAGCAATGCTCCATTTGTTCTACTTAAGAGAAAATCTTTGAAATCTGTACTTCCTTGTCTTCCATTCTTTCTTCTTCCACATCACTACACTAAAAGTCTCGTCAAGAACTTGTCAAAGTCAAACCCAGTGGACACTTGTGCATGACTTATTCTTTCAGAAGCATTTGAAAGAGCTGTTCACTTTTGTTTTTTCTTTAAGTACTTTCTCCCCTTGGTTTCTAGGACACTGTACTCTCTCAGCCTTTCTATCTCAATATAAGCCAGTCTCTGTTACTGGCTTATGGTCCAATGTCAAGATTTTTTCAGGTGCTTTTGGGCTCTAGGATTCAGTTCTGAGACCTCTTCTCTTCTCTATTTATACAAGTTTCTTTGGGGATCTCATCCATTCTCTTGTTTTTTTTTTTTTTTTTTTAATTTTATTTATTTATTTTAATTAGAGGCTAATTACTTTATAATATTGTATTGGTTTAACATCTGTACTTTCAGATGACTTAATTTTGATTTAGAGAACCAAATTTGCTACTGAAATCTAGACTTATATGTTCAGCTTTCTGGCATTTTTCTGGATATCTCATAGACATTTCAAATTTAACATCTGATGTTTCTTTTCAAACCTCCTCCTTCTCCAGTATTCCCGGATTCCATGAAGACCACCATTAGTTCACCAATTACTCAGATCACAAATCCTGGCACCTTCCTAGAGTCCTCTAGCTTCTTTCTCTTCTATCTCCTGTATAAACCAGTAGAAATTCTACTAGTTGTACCTTCAAATGGGAACCCAAATCTTACCACTTCTAATCCTCAGCACCAAGAACCTGGTCTAAACGTGTTAACTCTTTCATGGTTTAATTCAATAAGGTCTAATTGGTCTCTCTGCTTCCAGTCTTACTTCACTGAAGTCTATTCATCACAATGCAACAAAAGTAATCCTTTGTAAGACAAAATACATATCAAGTTACTCACCTTTTCTTGACCTTCTAAGTCCTTGGCCTGTATGTCATGTCCTATGATTTCCAGCCTCTTCTCAGTAGCTCTCAAACTCATTTCCCTCACTCTTCTCCTTACTCATTTAGCTCCTGCTACACTGGTCTTTCTGTTCTTTGAAAATTCTAAACATGATGACAGGAACCCCAAGACTTTTTGCTCTTAGCACCTCAAAGGGCATTCCCTGGCCACCCTATCTTGAGCATCACCTTTCCTCACTCTTTCCCCTTAACTTGCTTTATTTTTTTGCAAGTGATTGTGAATCCCTGACATTATGGTTTTTATAACTTCGTTTAGGATTTTGTTGTTGTCAGTCTTCGTGCTTGGAAGGTGAGTTGCATGAAGGTAAACATGTTTTCTGTTTTGCTCAAACCTGAACCTCTAGTGCCTCGAACATAATAGGTGCTCAGATCACATGTGCTGAGTAAATTATTGTTATCACTTGCATGTTCCCCCTGCTCTCCAATCTCAACATATTTTCTAATTTTATTCTACTTACTTTTCTACTAATTTCAATTGTTTAATAATTGTTTTTACATTTTAATGTAAAATATTTACTTTTCACTTGACGGTATCTCCATTTTTATGCAACCAGATTAGCTTTTTCAGATTTTCAGACACTAGTAATGCATTCTGTTTCTTTTTGGGCTGACTTCCTAACAACTGAATAACTTGTGGAAAGCTGAAGTATATATAGAAATTGAATCTTCCTGTCAAATTTATGCCTAAGATACGGTATTGAGCCTTCCTGTCAAATTTATACCTAAAATATGGAATTGAGCATATGATCAAATGTTAAAAATATTTGATTTACAACATTTGGGATAAATATTTAAGAACTTTAGGTGGGGTAGGGAGGTGAGAGAAATCGTGAAAAAATATACCTCAAAGAACAGACATAAGGAACAATTTGCCTTTAGATTTTTTTGCTCCTATTAAAATATTCTAGCATTAATGCCTTCAAACATTTCACAAAAGTGGTGATAAAATTCAGGCAGCTCCTATGGGGCTGGGGAGGGGAAACATGTTTAGAGAGAGAGGTGGATATAGAAGTATGTTCAGTTTTTTTCTTTACTCTGAACTTGTTTTAGAAAGAACTATTTGACCAAACAATTATAAGAAACAGGGAGAGGTTACCAAGAAAAATACATTTCCATCTCAAGAGGTTTTGGGGAATAAAGTAGACTGTTACTTTTCGGGATGGGTTAGGTGCTTGAATGTAGGAGGATGAATTAAATAAATCTTAACAATTACTTCTTCTCTATTGAATCTTTGTTTCTATAATGATATGGCCTTTTCTACTTGAAAAGGAACTAGAAGCTTTGTTTGGCAGATTCAAAATGTTAGTGTGACATGACTTTTTAAATTTTAATTTATTTTTAATTGAAGTATAATTGACATACAGTATTATATTAGTTTCAGGTGTTCAACATAATGATATTTATATACAGTGTGACATGTTTACACTTCATTCATAATAGGGACCTGCTGATGATATTTGAGAGATACATAATTTCGAGGTGCAGAAAAGAAACATGTAATTACCATCTCTCTACTCAAGCTGCTACATATAGAAATCATGTACTACTACTCTGCAAACAAAAACAGAACAAATAATACTAAATCAAATACTGTCCTTTTAAAATGTTATTTACCTTTATTTTTGGCTGTGCTGGGTCTTCACTTCTGCAGGGTTACTGTCTAGTTGCAATGCACGAGCCTTCTCATTGTGGTGGCTTCTCTTGTGGAGCACAGACTCTAGGGTATGGGCTTCAGGAGTTGGAGCACACAGGCTCAGTAGTCGCAATTCCTGGGCTCTAGAGCACAGGCTCAGTTGCTGTGGCACACAGGCTTAGTTGCTTTGCAGCATGTGGGATCTTCCTGGATCAGGGACTGAACCTGTGTCTGCTGCATTGGCAAGCGGATTCTCTACCACTGAGCCAACAGGAAAGCCCCCAATACTATTCTTTTTAAAAAACAAACACCAAAGTTCCTGGACGCACTATTCTAAATACAGTACAGAGTCTTTAGCTAAAAACTTAAGTGCTATTGGTATTTGGGAGTTTTGAAAAGGCTGCTTTATCTTGCCCCAGAATTTTTCTAACTCAGTTTATTAATTATGGAAACCACATATTTAGAAATATTAGAAATATATTGGCTCCAAATGGTACAAAAATAGTTAATGTTTGTGAGTGCTATGTGTCAGGTATCTCACACCAGTTTTCCATTGCAGGTATCATTATTTTTACCATGTTACATGTGAAGAAACTGAGATACCAAGAGGTTAAGAACTTTTCCAAGATCACACAGTTTGTAAGTTGTTGTATCCAAGTACTGTAGCTAGAGAGCCACACTTTACAACACTTGACTCATATGTTAATTATCAAAGACCATCCTCATAATCATTTTAGGTTTAAGGCAGTGGAGCCAGTATGAAAATTGAGTGAGATATTATCCAGGGAAATGTTTTAAATATCCTCTTTGAGTTTTTAGGAAAGGGGTCTTATTCAGGTTACTTGAAGTTTAGAATATTTTGCAGTAAAGGCATATGTGACATTAAGGGAGTGAAATCAGCTTAGTTTGCAAATATATGGCTAACCACACAACCAAAAATTATGGACACTCACAAATACTCCAGTTGGGCTTTGGAAAGAGGAAACACAGTTCAGTTTTGGATTTTACCTCTTCTCTACCAATATTCATAAATTTATGAATCTCTTCCCTAGGACTTTTATTGAGATATAATTTACATATCATAAAATACACCCATTTAAGGAATACAGTTTTATATATTTGTAAGTATATGGAAAGAACTAACCAACCATCAGCATAATCTATGTTTAGAATGTTTTTATCACTCCTGAAATAACCCCTATACCTATTAGTAGTCACTTCTTACCCTCCTCTCTCTCAGCACTGCTTAACTACTAGTGTATTTTATATCTCTATAGATTTGCCTATTCTGGACATTTCATATCAGTGCATTTATACAATAGATGGTCTTTTATGAAGGTTCTTCTGCTTAGCATAATGTTTTCAAGTTCTATCCATGTTGTAGCATGTATCAGTACTTCATTGCTTTTTATAGCAGAGTAACATTTCAGTGTATAAATATACAGATTTTGTTTAAACATTGATTTTATGGACATTTAGGCTGTTTACACTCGGCAACATAGTAATGCTGCTGTGAACATGTATGTACATGTTTTTGGTGAACGTGTTTTCATCTCACTTGCATATATACCTGGGAATGGAATTGTGGATCATATGGTAAATCTGTGTTTAGCAATTTAGTAAACACCAAGCTGTTTTTCAAAGTGATCAGGAATGAATTCTCACTAGGGATGAACGACTGTCCCACTTCTTGTGCAACCTTGTTAACACATATTATAGTCTGACTTTTGACTAAAGGTATCTTAGTGGATGTGAAGTGGTATTTCATTGTCATTTTAATTTGCATTTTACATTTCCTTGATGGCTTACTGGTAAAGAATCCACCTGCCAATGCAGGAGATGTGGATTTGACTCCTGGGTCAGGAAGATCCCCTGGAAAAGAAAATGACAACCCACTCCAGTATTCTTGCCTGGAGGATCCCTTGGACAGAGGAGCCTGGTGGGCTACAGTACTTGGGATTGCAAAAGAGTTAAACAATAATGACTAATGATGTTGAGCATCTTTCCCATGTACCAATTGATCATTTGTTTTGCAGAAATGTCTATTCAGATCCTTCACTCATTTTTAATTGGGTTACTTGCCTTTTTACTATATAAATCATTATATATTGGATACAAATGCATTTCAGACACAAGATTTGCAAATATTTGTTTCCCATTCTGCAAGTGTGCTCTCTTCCAGTGTGACAGCATGTCCTTCTTTTTCATCTACTGCTCTAACTGCCCCCTCCTAAGACTCTCCTCCTTGTATCTGTTGATTTCTGCTTACTTCAGATTAATAACCTTTTTTTTTGTTGTTGTTGTTCATGTCCCTCTGCCTCAGAGTCACTGCTTGCTTGTCTTTTTCTACATGTTCTCAATTTCTAATTTTAGTTTCTTGATCTCAAATTTACAAATCCCTTGAGAGAGTTTCTAAGATTTGCTGTCTCTGATCTAGGGGCCCCTTTCTGGTTCAGTCCCCTGTCACTGAGGTGGTTTGTTGGCTTATGTGGATGAACTGGCCTAGCACGGTTCCTTGAACAAAAGCTGGGTTGGGTGGTTTTCTTGAGGAAAGGTCCTGTGCCATGTAGACTCCTAATGCTTCACTGAATGCACTTCAGTTATGAATGATAGAGGCAGAATGCTGGGCATCACTACTTTATTTCATCATGTAGACAAAGAATTAACAAAAGTTTATGTATTGTCTACTTCTAGTTTCAGAACTCAAACTGAGAAATTTATGTCAAACTAAATTACATAAGGTAGTGGTCTTTGCTTGATTCTGTTAAGTTTTATTAATAATTCAAGGCTTGTTTGCATTAACATTTAGCATGTAGTGTTGTTATTCAGTCACCCAGTCCGACTCTTCATGACCCCATGGACTACAGCATGCCAGGCTTCCCTGTCCCTCACGATCTCCTGGAGTTTACCCAAGTTCATGTCCATTGCATCATTGATGCCATCCAACCATCTCATCCTCTGTTGCCCTCTACTCCTTCTGCCTTCAATCTTTCCTAGCATCATGGTCTTTTCCAATGAGTCGGCTCTTCGCATCAGGTGGCCAATGTATTGAAGCTTCAGCATCAGTCCTTCCAACTTGCTTTAATATAGATGATATATACTATGATACAGATGATGTACAATGATAATATGTCTATAAGTAAGCAGATTTCATACATATATACGCATATGAAATATATTTATGTACAACTACATATATATATGAATTTAGTAAATCTTCATTGTTTTAAGTTCCAATTCAAATCTTTTTATATTGACTAGTCCAGATATTCCCTTAAACTTAAAACCTTTAAATGAATCAAAAAGATATCATAGCATTAATATATTTGTATCCATGAATCATAAATTACCTTTCTTCTAAGAATTCGATTTACTTGAGGGCAAAGATTTTTAACTCATTTTTGTTAGTAAGTTAACCCCCTTCACCTTCTTAAAACAGCACTTTGTATCCAATAGGCAACTCAAAGTTTATTACATTTAACTAAAAGAAGTAGTGAACTACAAGGAATTAGGAAGGCACAATTTAGGAAAGTATCTTTCTTCCTATTGAAGGTGAGTTTACCCATGGCTGTCAATAGCCTTTCTAGCTACTTGGATCTTTAAAAACTGGGTATTCAGGTCAACGGATCAAAACCTTTATACCTTGACAGTAGAATCCTTTTTTTTAGGTAAAGATAAAGAGGAAAAGTATAGGCCTTGTCCAGTACGACTGTCTTTTAAAACCTGGATTATGGTCGCATTGCATCCTCATCTATCTACTCTCTAAGCACATAGCTACTAGTACCGATGACGTCAGTGTGCCTAGTAAGGAGAAGTAGTACAAAAGGGTTTAGGGAATTGAAGACATCTAACTACAAGTGGCCAAAGTATCAGCGACTGAACTGAACTAGAAGTGGCTGTGGCTAAAAGTGTGACCTATATTAATATTGTAGTCTCAGTAGGGACATTGGAACAAATAATTAGAAAGGAAAATATTGCCATTGTGTCAACCTTGGGAAAGTATTTTTCCTCTGTGTATTTCAATTAACTATCCAATTAAATATGCATGACCTTGTGACAGTGCTCTAGGGACAGTCCCAGCCTCAGGCTAGGCCTCCAGGCCTAGAGAGAATGTTTCAATGTTTAAATAAGACCTCAAAAAGACCTTTGTTAATATTTTTGATGTATTTATCCAAAGTAACTTTTTAAATCATTTAAATTTTCTAAAATCTTTTAAAATTTCCATAAGTTTTAATTTTCCTTATTATTGATCAAAAGAAATTTCTGGGTCACATTTTAAATTTACATTTTAACTTTTTATTAGCATTAATATATGCTAAAGTTAATGTAGAAAAAGTGATGATTTTCACAAACTGCATAGCCATCACCCAGACTAAGTAAGAAACATTAACACACCCAAACACACCTCTTCGGATCCCACAGAGACTCTGCTGCCTCCAAGCATAGTAGCCACTATCTACATTTCTATTAATTTTTAAATTGGATGTAAATTGGATGTATTTACTTTTATGTATTGAGCCTCTTTATCAATATTGTTTGTGACATTTTCCATATTATGTCATGTATTTATAAGTGGTTTATTCTCATCACTACATAGTATCCCACTGTGTGACTATATTAGAAATAGTACAAGGATGATGAAGAATAAAAACTGCTTACCATGCCTGTTAAGATGGTGTTTTATTTTTGTGTCTGGGCTGTAGGACATATATATACTCAATGGACACAAGTTTGAACAAACTCCAAGACATAGTGAAGGGCAGGGAAGCCTGTCATGCTGCAGTCCATGGGGTCGCCAAGAGTAAGATACCACTTTGCAACTGAACAGCAATATATATATGCAATCACTGCACTTACAGAGGTTTTAAGTTTCATCTCCTCAACAGGAAAATTATTTCTGGTATGGTGAAACCTCTAGGACACTGGCAAAAATAAGTACAAAATTGCTTAGGAGGGACTCCTCCCCCAATTATAAAATATTCCTACGTAGACATAATAAGCACACATAAATATCAGCTCAAAATAGTTTTGTCTATAACCATGACAGAGTAAATGGGACCAGATTTCCCCTCCCACCATAGCAACTACAAAACTGGACAAGATAATTTAACAAAACTGGCTCCAGACATTGGACGACAGGCAGGGAGGGTGAGACTCTCGAGATAGAAGTATGTGAAGTTAACTTCATATTTACTCAGGATCTCTGTATGGGAGTACTTTCTTTACCACAATGAAGAGAAGAAGCACACAAGTTGAGAGGTAACTTGTGGAGCTGAGAAATGATAGGCCAGAATTTAGGGCTGCTAAATTGTTTGAAAATTTCAGAAGCAGATTGGAGAAGAGAAGCTTTGTCTTGGGAGGAATTGCTCTGTGATAACGTAGAGGGGTGGGATGGGATTGGAGGTGGAAGGAGGTTCAAGAGAGAGGAGACATACATAAACCTATGACTGATTCATGTTGATACGTGGCAGAAACCAACAGAATACTGTAATGCAATCATCCTCCAATTAAAAATACATAAATGTATTAGGAAAAAAAAGGCATCTGTGTTGGTGTTCACCATGGACCCTGGGCCTCAGGCTGGGCTGTGCAGCTGCTGGGTAAGTCTCTATTATATCTAGCAGGGACTAGATGCTACAGTCTGGGACTGGATGCAGGCATCAGAGCTCAAACATAACAAGGAGTCATTGGCATCTTGATTCTAAGACCATGTTTTCCTATCAGGACCAATGAGGCAATAAACCAAGGGTATATCTAGGCAGTTCATAAAAAAAGAAGTCTGCGTAGTAATAAATATATAATATGATCATCAATTTTACTTGCTAGTTTTATGGGTAAATAACATAGATTTTGGAATCAAATTACCTGAGTTCAAATTCTGATTTTATCACTGAGTAGCATGGCACAGTGGTAAAGAATCCACCTGCCAGTGCAGGAAATGCAAGAAATGCGGATTTGATTGGGAAGATCCTTTGGAGTAGGAAATGACAACCCTCTCCAGTATTCTTGCCTGGAAAATTGCATGGGCAGAGGAACCTGGAGGGCTACGGTTCACGGGGTCCCAAAGAGTCGGCCACGACTGAGCACAAGCACAATGAGCCAAGTTACTGGGAAAGTGACTTTATGCGTCTGAGCCTCTGTTGCTTCAGTTCTGTAATGGAAATGAAAGTAATGCTGGCTCATATGATTATGTTAGGACACTTTAAACATTTAGTTTAGCCTAAGCATGAGCATTTCATAAGTCTAAGCAATTTCTATTAAAGAGAATTTTTTTAACACTCATCAAATAGGCAAAAATTATTACATCAGACAAGAACCTGTGTGACAAGATATAGGGAAACAGAAGCTATTTCTGGTGAAAGCATAACGTCTGATTTGAAAAGCAGTTTTTGAAGATATGCATATTCTTAGTACTCCTCATTTCCACTTCAAAGAGTCTAAGAAAAACTCCACACTGTTTCCTAGAGTTTATAAAAAAAAGTAAACTGTCAACCAATGGAGAATGATGAATAAACTGTAAACACACCAAAATATTATAGAGCAATGAAAATGAACTAACTCAAATCTACCTAGTTAAATTTCAAAAGAAAATTCTTAGTAAAAAAAAAAAAAAACTGACCACAAAGGATTATGTGCATAAATGATACCATTTGTATAACTTAAGAAAATAGGTTAGTTTACATCATTTTTCTGTAATATTCATTGAGAGAAAAAGAAGGCAGAAGAAAGGGAATAGGAAGAGGAGGGGAAAGGAGAATTTGGAAAGACAGAATAAGACAAATTATTAATATTTTTGTCATTTCTGTGCAGTTTTTACTGGTACTTTGTATTTGGGTATAGATCAGAGAGTTGGCAAAACTGTAACCTATGGATCAAATCCTGCCTATCTCCTGTTGATGTAAATATAATTTTATTGGAATACAACTGTGCTTGTTTGTTGATATGTCAACTATGGCTGCTTTTGCATTTTATTTATTGTGACAGAGATTGTATAGTCTACAAATCCAAAAATATTTCTCATAAGACCCTTTACAGAAAAAAAACCCTGACACTTGGTGTAGAGCACAATTTGTAGTTTTCTCATATGAAGTATTTTATACTTTAAAAAATATGCATTAGAATAATAGTGACTTGTAAAGGGAATTGATTTTTCGAGTGGTTTTATGCAAAGTCTTTTTGCATGTGGCTTGTTAACTTTTAATCATTTTCAAAAGTGAAAGTCAAAAAAGCCCAAGTTTAGTCATAAGAAAAATATCTTTAACCTATATTCTTTGTTCATAAGAATCAAGGAGGATACAGGCTTTTTGCATTATAACTCATGTCTCAAGTTAAATGTAATGAAAGTCCTACTTTTCTCACTGAATCTCTTAGTCCTCAGAATTGTCAAATCTCCTTCACCTAGTCTTCCTGTCCTTCTGCAGCCCAGTATTTGGGAGGCAGAAAAGCATTTCAATATTAGATAATATTCATTTAGCTGAGACCTGAATGTTAACTGAAGAGACCCTAAGTGTAATGGCCCCAAACACAATAGAATTGTTTGTTTGTTTACAAAACTTCTGGGGCAGGTGCTCCAGGAACTTGAAGAGACTTCACAAGGACCTAGTTTCTCAGGGACCCAGGCTGATGGCAGCTTGGTTATCATCTATACATGGACTTAAGGCCCTTTTGTGTCATTATCACAAAGTGTATTGAAGGGCATTCTTTGAAGTTCTGGAAAACAGGGCTAGATTAAGGCATGGATTAAATCTGGTCCCATTTCACTGGAAATAATTTGATCATATGGCAACATCTGACTTCAAGTCCATTCTAGAATTGTGTTCTGCTGGGAATACATATGCACAGCTATTAAAGAGAAAGGTAACACACCAGAGATGAAGAGAAGACATTACATGGGCAAGAAAGTATAGTGTGTTAAAAGACTAGAAAGAAGAGAGTAGTAAGCCAGTAGGTTTTTCTTTATCTTAAGGTGGGTGGGAGAAGTGGATAATATTATACAAGGTGGACAGTGTAAGGTGGAGAGTAGTAATATGGGTGGAGCATAGGAGGAATGACCTAGATAAATAATCAAATTCTCTATCATGGGGGTTGCTAGAAAAACATAGGATGCCTGGTTCAAATTGAATCTCATACAAGTAATGACTGAAGGTATGTCCTATGCAATAATTTAATTTGATAAATCCAGTAATATTACATATCATGAAATTCCTTCATGCCATGCTAAAAAGGCTGCATTCATTCTGATGAGTAATACTTAGTCTTTAAAGGTTTTGAGTAGAGAATATTAAAGTTATGGTCATTTGAACATTAATTAAAGAAAAACTAACAGCATAAAGAAATATAGATTTGAAGAGGATAACTCCAGAGGCAGGGTGAAAAAACAGTAAAAGAACTATTGTATCTCTTCAAGATCCTGATTTCAAATCTTTTGGATATAGGGAATTGTCAGATCATAATAGTTCTATTTATAGTTTTTTGAGGAACCCGTAGATGGCGCTAGTGGTAAAGAATCTGCCTGCCAATGCAGGAGACTCAAAGAAACAGGTTCAATCCATGTTTGGGGAAGATCCCTTGGAGGAAGAAATGGCAACCCACTCCAGTATCCTTGCTTGAAAACTTCCATTGACAGAGGCCCCTGGTGGGCTGCAGTCCATGGGGTCACAGAGTCAGACACAACTGAGCACACACACACGCGCGCACACACACACGCGCATACACACTCACACGCGCATACACACATACACATCCATTGCAGTTTTACTCACAATAGCCAATATATGGAAACAACCTGAATGTCCACTGATGGGTGAATGATAAAGAAAATGTGGTATACACATATAGTAGAATAGTATTCTACCTTATAAAATAAATACATTCTGTAGTATGTGACAAGATAGGCGAACCTGGAGGACAGTGTGGTATGTGAAGAAAGCCAGGCACACAAATGTGTGAGTCCAATTACACAAGATATCTCTTTAACAAGTGGTGCTGGGAAAACTGGTCAACCACTTGTAAAAGAATGAAACTAGAACACTTTCTAACACCATACACAAAAATAAACTCAAAATGGATTAAAGATCTAAACGTAAGACCAGAAACTATAAAACTCCTAGAGGAAATCATAGGCAAATCACTCTCCAACATAAATCACAGCAGGATCCTCTATGACCCACCTCCGAATTAGAAATAAAAGCAAAAATAAACAAATGGGACCTAATCAAAAGCTTCTGCACAACAAAGGAAACTATAAGCAAGGTGAAAAGACAGCCTTCAGAATGGAAGAAAATAATAACAAATGAAGCAACTGACAAACAACTAATCTCAAAAATATGCAAGCAACTCCTGCAGCTCAATTCCAGAAGAATGAACGACCCAATCAAAAAATGGGCCAAAGAACTAAATAGACATTTCTCCAAAGAAGACATACAGATGGCTAACAAACACATGAAACGATGCTCAACATCACTCATTATCAGAGAAATGCAAATCAAAACCACAATGAGGTACCATTTCACGTCAGTCGGAATGGCTGCGATCCAAAAGTCTACAAGCAATAAATGCTGGAGAGGGTGTGGAGAAAAGGGAACCCTCTTACACTGTTGGTGGGAATGCAAACTAGTACAGCCACTATGGCAAACAGTGTGGAGATTCCTCAAAAAACTGGAAATAGAACTGCCATACGACCCAGCAGTCCCACTGCTGGGCATACACACCGAGGAAACCAGAATTGAAAGAGACACGTGTACCCCAATGTTCATCGCAGCACTGTTTATAATAGCCAGGACATGGAAGCAACCTAGATGTCCATCAGCAGACAAATAGATAAAAAAGCTGTGGTACATACACACAATGGAATATTAATTCACTATTAAAAAGAATGCATTTGAGTCAGTTCTAATGAGGTGGATGAAACTGGAGCCTGTTATACAGAGTGAAGTAAGCCAGAAAGAAAAACACCAATACAGTATACTAACGCATATATATGGAATTTAGAAAGATGGTAACAATAACCCTGTATGCAAGACAGCAAAAGAGACACAGATATAAAGAATAGACTGTTAGACTCTGTGGGAGAAGGCAAGGGTGGGATGATTTGGGAGAATAGCATTGAAACATGTATATTATCATATGTGGAACGAATCGCCAGTCCAGGTTCAATGAGTGAGACAGGGTTCTCAGGTCTGGTGCACTGGGATGACCCAGAGGGATGGGATGGGGAGGGAGGTGGGAGGGGGGTTCAGGATAGGGAACACCTGTACACCCGTGGCAGAGTCATGTCAATGCATGGCAAAACCAATACAATATTGTAAGTAATTAGCCTCCAATTAAAATAAATAAATTTATATTAAAAAATAAATAAAATAGTCAAACTCATAGAAACAGAGGGTAAAGTGATGGTTGCCTGGTGTTGGAGGCAGGGTGCAATGGGGAGTTGTTGTTGAACTGATATAGAGCTTTGGTTATGCAAGATAAGTAATTTCCAGAGATTTTCTGTACAACATTATGCATGTAGTTACCAATATTCTACTGCACACTGAAAATTTCCTTAGAAGGGTAGTTCTCTTATTAAGTGTTCTTACCACAATAAAGTAAAATGAAAAAAAAAAAATTGTAATGACGCAGTAAAGAGATTTTAGGGAACTAAAAGAGAATAGTAGTGACTAAAACATTATTGATAGTAAAGAGGAAAATAGGAAATAATTCGAAGTTTTAACTAATAGGAATGAATGATTAGTTGGATGATGGGAGCGTGGATCACTAAAAATGTATCTAAGATGATTTTTCCCCATTTATAACCATTGATACCATAAACAGACAGAAAGAATAAAAATCATGGGGCATTTTTTTTGATTTAAGGATATCAGAGCAAGAAGATGTAGCTATGATCAAAGTGGAATAGTTTTCCTAAACAGGGGCAGTAGATGGCAAGGAGGTCAAATATCTGCTCTAAGACACAGGAATATGTGATAAGGGCTATGAAATTGCCACTGGATGTGGCAACTGTCTTTGTAGTTGATTTCAGCAAGGGTATTTACAGGGGATGGTATGGGTTGAACATGGGAGGATGGCATAAGATAGATGACTGAGAGTGATTGAGATGTGAGGAATTAAGTTTGGAAGATGGAAAGGCTCTTTAAAGAAGATAAAATGGGGAGTCTGAGAAACAGGAAAAGGTTAGAAAGTGGACCTAAACCAAAGGGGAGATTTTGATTTTCTAATAAGAGAAACTTAAGGCTGCTTCTTTTGAAAGAAGGATGTTTGTAGATTAAAGATCTTAGGGAAATTAGGTATGATTAATAGAGCATCTTCCTTGAAGAAATGGAAAACAATGGGTTAAAAATTATAGGTGGGTTGACTCACTTGAAGCAAAGCTTCCCTGGTGGCACAGACTGTAAAGAATCTGCCTGCAATGCAGGAGACCCAGGTTCAGTTCCTGGGCTGGGAAGATTCCCTGGAAAAGGAATGGCAACCCAGTCCAGTATTCTTGCCTGGAAAATCTCATGATAAAAGGAGCCTGGCAGGCTACACAGTCCATAGCATCACAAGAGTTGGACACGACTTAGTGACTACATACTGAAAGATGAGGGAAAATTAGGGTAAAAACTAGGTAAGTATGTTGGAGACTTGTGGTTCATACTCAATGATTTCAAATTCTATTTTAAGTAGAGACACAGTCATTTGCCAGAAATGAAAGTCTTTGAAGTTGTCTTATTTGGGGATCGTTATAAAGGTTTGGATTGATTTCTGTGTAGTTTGGACTAGCGGAATGATAGGATGGATTAGAAGGGTTTCCCATGTGACAGAAATCAGTACATTGTCTAAATGTGTTTATATATTGGAATCTGTTATAACTCCTAGTCATCAATTTTGGGAAATAATCATATTTGTCTAGCTAGTACTGGCCCCAGCCAGAAAATACGGTATTTGCTCATTCTAGTGTTTACTGTCTTCTCATTATTAAAAAAAATTATGAAAAACTAAAATATTAGAAGATATATAAGAGGTACTGGGAGGTTTATACATGCCGTATATCATTTTCTGAATTCTTAAATTATTTCAAGCATTTTCTGATCTATCTGAAGGCAATTAAGTTTTAGAAAACTAATTCCAGAATGTTTCATAAGTCAGCTGATTTCTTTGCAATCAGTCTTCTACTTGATTTATTGCTTGATAAGAAAAAAATACTAATTAATTGACTTTAGTGCTGGCATATGGTTATTGGAATATTGACATTTTAACACCAATTACAGTATATTCTTAATCTCATTTTCCTGATAGTCTACATCACTTTATTGAATTTTGAGAATATTCTTATCTATTTTTCTACTGCTATCTTAAAAATAGTTTTTTATTCTTCTTTTTTATTTTTTTTTCTTTCTTTCTAAGAAAATTAAAGAAAAAATTCACATACCTGCTATTAAAGCCATAAGACATAGAAAACCTACATGAACGTTAACCCAGACCCTAGGTATTTTGTTAACTAAGTGTAAAAATTTGTTATTTTTTTCAGTTGTATTATTTTTTTTATTGTTGTCGTTCAGTTGCTAAGTTGTGCCCAACTCTTTGTTACCCAATGAACTCGGCACACCAGGCTTCCCTGTCCTTCACTATCTCCCAGAGTTTGCTCAAACTCACGTCCATGAGTCAATGGTGTCACACAACCATTTTATCCTCTGTTGCCCCCTTTTCCTCCTGCCCTCAATCTTTCCCAGTACCAGGACTTTTTCCAATGAGTCGACTCTTCTTCACACCAGGTGGCCAAAGTATTTGGAGCTTCAGCTTCAGTATTATTTTCTGAGGTTTCCAAACATGAACAGATACATAGATTTTGATAGTTGGCTGCCGATTTTAGCTTCTTTTGAGTATTATTTTGAGTATGATATATCCTATATTTTCAGTCTTAGTACAGCGATACTAATGTCTTTATATATTATAAAACATTCTGAGGGCTATTAGACTTATTTCCAGTCTCTCTATTCCCTTGCCTTCCCCAGAAAACCAGCTGGTGCTGATATTCCCTATTCTCATTATCCTCCTTTTTTGACATGTCTTGTAGAATTTTGATATCATAAATTCAAAAGTTTTCAGTCTTTTATTTTTGCTACTTTATGAAATTGCTAGAGGTAAGAGGGACAGGTTGGGAATGTTTATTTTATTGTAAGAAAAAGTGCATGCTAAAAAAGAATTTTCTATAATCGAATGTCAGAATCACAAGAAGAGAGGACGAAAAATCAGTCTCTTTATAAATCTTTGTGTTTGAATATGGAAAGGAAGCCTAAGGAAAATGAGCGAAGTTTAGTATGGAGAACAGAAGTGTTGATAATAGAATGTGGTCATTTTGCCTAAATTAATGTCTCCTGGTAATAGGGTTGTCAGATTTAACAAATGAAAATACATTTATGTGCTCAATCATAATCCCACTCATTGCAAACCTATGGACTGTAGCCCACCAGGCTCCTCTGTCCATGGGATTTTTCAGGCAAGAATACTGGAGTGGGTTGCCATTTCCTCCTTCAGGGGATCTTTCCAACTCAGGGATCGAGCCCATGTCTCCTGAACTGGAGACATGCAGTAACGAATCTGCCTGCAATGTGGGAGACCCAGGCTCAATCCCTAGGTTGGGAAAATCCCCTGGAGAAGGGAATGGCAACCCACTCCAGTATTCTTGCCTAGAGAATTCCATGGACAGAGGAGCCTGTTGAGCTACACTCTACTCCATGGAATCACAAAGAGTTGGACATAACTTAGGGATTAAACAGCAATAACCTGGGAAGCCCTTATATTCAATTAAGTCCATATGATCCATAATTAAGTGCATCAGTTAAGTCCATATAATCTTTCTCTCTCTAAAACAGCTCTTATTTCACTTATCTTATGGTCAGGTAACTTTGGAGAAGATATTAAATGTCTCTGCCTTTCGGGTATCCTCATATGAATAAAGTGGCGGGGGGGGGGGGCTGAATTGAACCTATCACATAATGTTGACATGAGAACCTAAATTTTATTTAAAACAGTATCTTTCACATAGTAAGCCTTGTGTTGTTGTATTAAATGCAGGTTTTGCTTTACAAGGACATAAGCCTGTACTCTCCATTCTCCACACACTGAGTAGTTAGTGGCTTGGAGATTGGCAGCTAAAGTGAGCCTGAAAGGCAGCATGAGATTCAGTCAAAGCACCTAATACAGAGAATAACAGTGAGATCTCCTTGGGTGGATCATAAAAGCTGAACCCAGGGCAGCTTTCAGTAGAGGCATAAAGAACAGGCAGGTATCCTGTACTCTTCTCTTCTGTATAACTCAGAAACAGTGTTCATAACCAGGTTACTTTGTGTGGGCTGGACTCTCTAGGCTTATACATTCAGAGGTTTAATAACATTTCACAAGAGATCTGGTTAATTTACCTGCCATTCAAGGCATATGTTACTTGGTGGCTATGACCTGTAATTCGGAGAAGGCAATGGCATCTCACTCCAGTACTCTTGCCTGGAAAATCCCATGGACAGAGGAGCCTGGTGGGCAGCAGTCCATGGGGTCGCTACGAGTCGGACACGACTGAGCGACTTCCCTTTCACTTTTCACTTTCATGCATTGGAGAAGGAAATGGCAACCCCCTCCAGTGTTCTTGCCTGGAGAATCCCAGGGTCGGGGGAGCCTGGTGGGCTTCCTTCTATGGGGTCGCACAGAGTCAGACACAACTGAAGCAACTTAGCAGCAGCAGTATGACCTGTAATTCCTGTCTACTTTACTGAACTGAGAATTCAAAATGATGCAAGGTATTTATTTGCTTTTATATATGTGGTGTTTTTTAAACAAAAAAAGATTACATAAATAATATTTACTTTGTATCCTGCACATTGTAAATAATGTAGACTCCTTAAGTATATCTTGAATTAGTTTTGGAACCAGACCACCTGGCTCCAAAATCTGACTCTATCTCAGCTGTTTCACCTTTGGAAATTACTTAATTGTTTGATGCAACAGTTTCATTTTGTGAAATGGGGATAATCATAGAGATTTTGAAGAGGACAAAGTGAGTGTGTGTATATAAATTATGCATACATATATTCATATTTATAAATAAAGATTTAATTCTTTCAAAATTATGATATAAATTCACAAAATAAATCTGTGTTTTAGTCAGCTATAACTCTACGTATTTTTGACCTTTTGTGAGGTGCACCAATGTTATAAACATGAATAGTTTTCATTTTCCTGGATAAAAAGAGAAAATGCATGCAAATCTCATCACCAGTACTTGGCACTTCCTCTAGCAGAAAATAGCTGTGATATATAGATTAGGGATTTGGAATTGGCAAAATGAGAATAGGGCAAATTGAGCTTTAAAATCAAGAAGGGCAAGAGTTGGGTTGATAGAAATTACAGAAAAATGAGATGTAGGTTTTGGTCTTAAGAGAGATTGTGATGCTTAAGATCATGGAGAAAGGAGTAAAGGATGAAGACCTTGCTGCATGTTTTCCTCTGAATACCTCTGACAAGTGAATTGTATAAAATAATAGAAATTCCTGTTTATTTCAGCACAGTCGCACAATAGCCTCAGGGGCCTTGTAGACACTGCTGCTGCTGCTGCTGCTAAGTCGCTTCAGTTGTGTCCGTATATTGTTTTGACCATGCCCAGCTGGTCTTTAGAATTGTAATAATGTCAGTCTTAGACATGTTTTAAAAGCTGCTGTAGGAGATGTGTCTCACTCAGGGCTCCTAGAGATACTGGATCCTTGTCACAGTTGAAAAAACAACAAAATCATTCATGAACACAAACTAGAATAAAATCCTGTGGCTGATAATAATTCTGATTCATGGGTGGGGTTAAAGACACACATTAAAGATATGCCGGGAGCAATACAAGACGGTGATGAAAGTGTGGGGCGAGCTGCACAGCCCGCTGCTGGCAATCATCAGCTCTCAAATCTCTCTTTAATCTCTCCAACGTAAGGGAGTAGGAAAAGGAGTTCCAGCATCTAGAGAATAAAATTAACGTGAACGGCGAAGACCTTGGGTCTCTTAAGATCAAATCATGCAAAACTCACTTGATTGCTATTTTCGTAGAAGGGACACCATTTGTGGCTGCCGAGAAGGCAATAGTCATACCTCAATTTCAGTAAATCATCTGTTAGTGCCTCAGGCAGTTTTACAAATTGACTTAAATGGGCTTGAAAGTGAACCCGCTTTCACACAGCCGAGACTGGCAGTGGGGTCAGGATAAAAGGCACTTTGGGAAGTCCCAGTGGTTTGTGCTGGAGTTAGTATTTGGTTGCATCTCCAGTTTCTTTATTAGTAAATCTACCTGGGGAGGTAATTGGCATGAAATGGAGAAGAGTGAAGTACCCTCAAGACTGAGAGAAAGCAGGTAACAAGGTTAGAGGCCAAATTACCTTAGAAAATTTGGAGGCCCAGACTGAGAGATGAAAAGGTGAAAAGAAAGTGTTTGTCACTCAGTCGTGTCCGACTCTTTGCGACACCATGGATTGTAACCCACCGGCTCCTCTGTTCATGGAATTCCCCATGCAAGAATACTGGAATGGGTAACCATTCCCTCCTCCAGGGAATCTGCTCAACCCAGGGACTGAACCTGGGTTTTTCCTCGTTGCAGGCAGATTCTTTACTGTCTGAGAGGTGAAAGTACAAGCCAATCAAAAGAGAATACACACCCTATTGTGGCAGAAGAAAATGCTGAGTATAGGTGAACCCAAAGGCAGTAGAGATAAGCAGTGAATTAGTAAAAATGATAAATGTTTTTCAATTAAATTTCAGTTGGCAAAGTTATATTCTCATTGACTAAATATCCCCAAAGTATTAAATGAACAGTGTTTTTTCTCACCCCAGAGGCTGCAGACACATGTGAAGAGAGCAATAAACTGCTGCCACCCACACCGTCCGATATAAGGAAGCTGTAGCTCAGACAATGAATTCTTACATAGCGTCAGTCCTGTGGGTGATTGTGGTGGCACTGTTCTTCGCACATTTCATATGCAGCCTTGTTTCATCTGCATGATAACACTGTACGAAATATGCTAGTATTGCTTTCACATGACTGAGGAAATGGGCACAGAGACAAAGTAACAGCCATGAAATGAGGAAGCTGGAATTTGAGGCCAGACTTCTGGCTTTAGATGCTGTGTTCTGTTTTTTGTTTTGTTTTGTTTTGTTTTTTTCATATTTATTGCTGTTCACATAAGTTGAATCAGCTTAACATATTGCTGAGAATATAGTAGCTGTTCAATAAAGACATGTTAGCTGAAAGATTGAGTACCAAGGGACTGCTCCAGAAAGTGGCATATAAGTAGCCTGAGACTTTAAAATTCCAACCATATTTTAAAATGTTCAATTTATTTAAATTAAAAAAAAATAAAACAGTTTACCTGTTTCTTGCACCCTCAGTCCCCTACGTCTGGCAACTACCAATCTGTTGGTACCAATGTGAATCTGTGAGCCTTCTTTTCTTGGTGTGGGGGGTGTTGTTTGCTCCTTTGTTTTTTTGCTTTTATAATCCACATGTAAGAGAGATTATATGCCTCTATCTTTCTCTGACTTATTTCACTAAAGCATAATGCCCTCAACTCCATCCATGTTGTTGCAAATGACAAGATTTGATTCTTTTTGATAATCGATCAATATTCCATTGTTGCTATTGTTCAGTCACTAAGGCTTGTCCAACTCTTTGCAACCCAGTGAACTGCAGCACGCCAGGCTTCTCTGTCCTCCACTATCTTCCAGAGTTTGCTCAAACTCATGTCCATTGAGTCGATGATGCCATCCAACCATTTCATCCTCTGTGTCCCCCTTCTCCTCTTGCTTCAATCTTTCCCAGCATCAGGGTCTTTTCCAGTGAATGGTCTCTTCACATTAGGTGGCCAAAGTATTGGAGCTTCAGCTTCAGCCGTCAGTCCTTCCAATGAATATTCAGGGTTGATTTCCTTTAGGATGGACTGGTTTGATCTCCTTGGTGTCCAAGGGACTCTCAAGAATCTTCTCCAGCACCACAATTGGAAAATAAATATATATTTATATACGATGTCCTCTTTATCTGTTTATCCATTGATGGACACTTAGATTATTTCACTCTCTTGGTTACTGTAAATAAGACTGCAATGAACGTGGGTGTGCACATATTTTTTTCCAGTTAGTGTTTTTATTTTCTTTGGATAAACACCCAGAATTAGAATTGCTGGATCATATGGTAGTTCTGTTTTTAATTTTTTTCAGGAAACTTTCGTGTTTTCTAGTAGTGGCTGCAATACTTTACACTCCTACCACCAGTACACAAAGGTCTCCTTTTCTTCACATCCTCACCAACACTTTTTATTGTCATCTTTTAGATAATCACCCTTCTAACATATGTGAGATAATATCTCTTTGTAGTTTTGATTTTTATTTCCCTAATGATTAATGATACAGAGAATCTTTCATGTCCCTATTGGCCATCTCTATGTATTCTTTAGAAAATTGTCTATTCAGATCTTCTGCCCATCTTTTATGAGATTGTTTGCTTTTTTGCTATTGAGTTGTAAGAGTTCATTGTGTATTTTGAATACTGTGTGCTCAGTCACTCTTGTGCAACCCTATGAAGTGTAACCCACCAGGCTCCTCTGTCCATGGGATTTTCCAGGCAAGAATACTGGAGTGGGTTGCCATTTCCTTCTCCAGCCCCTTATCAGATACACAGTTTGCAAATGATTTCTCCCATTTTATAGGCTGCTTTTTCATTTTGTTGACAGTTTCCTTTGCTCTGCAGAAGCTTTTTACTTTGATGTAGTCCCGTTTCTTTGTTTTTGTATCTGTTGCTTTGCTTTTGGTGTCAGATTAAAAGATCAATGCCAAGACTGGTATGAAGTAGTTATTGCCTATGAATCCTGAGGCTTTGTTCTTAATCCTAATACTTCTAGGCTTTGGACAAATATGATGTAGCTTCAGAGTCTGTAACAACATCAAAATCCTCTCTGAAATTTCCCAGTATAGGGATTGCCTATGATTATCTTTTATTTGAATTGTAGTTTAGATTTTACCAAGAGATGAGACCACATTATCTTGTGTAATCCTCCGCTGGTAAAGACAGAACAGGCACTATTTTCCTCAGTCACAGAGATGTTCAGGTTATTTAAATTTACTCCTGCACATGACTCGCAATTTGCGGAACGATCTAGAACCCAAGGCTCTGATTTTTTTTTTTTCCTCCAAAGTGATCTGCTTCTCCTACTCTGCTTCCTATCATATGATTTTCTTTCTTTTTTTTTTTTTTGATTTTCTTTTATAAATCAAAGATAACATAAGACCTCAATGTGCAACATTTATTTGGGGACCAGTTTATAATTTTAGAAAATTCAATAGAATGCTTAGATAGTTAAGATAATACATAATAGTGCTACCAGTTATATGAATTATATAAAATTTTGAAATGGTATAACTGTGTGAATAATAAAGAAGTAACTTCACTATATCACAAGAGAGATTATTTATTAAAAACTTTGTGCCACTAAGATGAAATGAACATATTTTTGAGAAACAAAAAACGAACTACTAAAATCTAATGTAGAAGTCAATTTATTTTTTAGTATGGAATGCTTTCTTCAAATACACCAGGGTCTTGTATCTTAAGACCCATAAAATCTATTTAATTGAGTGTTTCTGCATATTTACACATGATATAATGACACATGGGTAACTTTATTTTTTGTTAATTTGCATTTATTCATTAATTCAACACATAGTTATTGACTCTGCTACACTCTACTTTAAATGATAGGTTAACAAGATTACGCACGGTTTCTACCTTCATGAAGCTATAGCCTGGACTGCAATAGTTCATTAGTCAAATAATCTCATCAGAAAATAAAACATTACAACAAGGGATAAGTCAAGAGAGAGTGACAGAGAGTAGCTGAAATTATGAGAGCATATAGCAGTATCAGTAACCTAAGCTGAAGAATCAAGGAGGTTTCCCAAAGAAGAGAAGCTTAAAGCTGACATAAGAATCGTGAATAACAGGTAACTTGGATAGGGAGCAGAAAACATTCCAAGTAGAGCTAACAGCATCCACAAGATTCTGTGGCAGAAGGGAGATTGTTGGGTTTGAGGAGGAGAGAACATAGTGTGGCACAAGATGAATCATGAGTGGGACAAGAGGCCAGAACTCTGATCCTGTCAGATTTTAGACTTCATCCAGAGAGCAATGGAAGGTATTGGAGGGTTTCTGTGTTTTGTTTTGTTTTGTTTTTTAGTGTTTTGAGTGGCAAAGGCAGATCTGAATGTTACATACACGCCTCCAAAAATGGCGTGGACCTCAGCTGTTTCATTGGTGTCTGCATAATCTCTCAGCAGTGTTTCTCCCCTCCAACACCTGAGATTTATTTATTGAGTCATCTCATTCCTGTGATGTGCATATTCAAGCCATGTAGGCAGATTAAAGGTCTTACAAAATGTGCATATGCTTAGGGTTAAATAGAAAATTAGGAATGGGAGATTTCATGTATTCTTCAAGACAGTAGCTGCTGGACTTCTTTACAGGGTGGACTAATGAATACCATTCCATTCTTTTCCTCCTAAATTGCAAACCAGTTGAAGCCATATGTGAGTCAGATGGAGATCAAAAAGCTGGCCCTACTATTGGTAAATCTCAATTGGAGAATACAACTTGCATCCATATCACAACCAGTCTTCCCCACAGTGCTCCATGAATTTATTTTACTCACTCATAACTATAGACCATTCCATCCTACTAAATCCACTCCAGCCTTCCCAACAGCAAACCTGTAGTGTCAGATTCTGTTCTGATAAACTCACCCTACAGAGGAACAGGAACTCTTGTGTATCTTGCATAGGAAAATGGAAAGAAAGTAAAAGGGGAGGAGGAACGGAGAATGTAGAATCACTCATCTGTCAGATATCACTCTTCCCTCCCAAACGAGGAGCAAGAAGATGTGAAGAAAGAGGCATAAAGGATTCCTCCTGCATTGTTCTTCTCTTAGGAGTGTAGTAGACATTCCTTCCCTATTATAGAAGTGTGTTAAGTTGCTTCATTCGTGTCTGACTTTGTGACCCAATGGACTGTAACCTGCCAGGCTCATCTGTCCATGGGATTCTCCAAGCAAGAATAATGGAGTGGGTTGCCATGCACTTCTCCAGAGGATCTTCCTGACCCAGGGATTCAACCTGAGTGTCTTATTATGTCACCTGCATTGGCAGCCAGGTCTTTACCACAAGTGCCACCTGGCAAGAGATGGTAAATATATGTCCACATTCCTCCATAGCTATTTTTTTTTTTTTTCTTTCATTACTACTTTTTTCTATTAATTCTTCTATTTTTTTTACATAGATATTTAGCTGTATTTTTATTTTTATTTATTTTTTTCTTCACTATCTTCCAAAGGATCTGGCCATTTCTACTCATTTTCCATGTAGATGTAAATATGTATCAATGTGTACATTTCAGGCAAATTTATACACAGTATTCCAGGTGGTAAAGAATGATTGCTTTTTTCTTTTTGTTCATATAGCTTCAAAATCACGTATTTACATGTGTAAGAATTAAATACAACCAACTCACAATGATTAAAACTCTACAAGGGATAGGGAGAAATAAACATTCTCCCTATGGAAAAAGTTCCATTCTTCCCAAATGGAACTCATTTTAAAGTAACACACTTGGTTTCAAAATGAATACATCTTTCTTTTCTCCATTACTCTTTGAGCGAGTGCTGCAAGCACTGTCCACTGGGTAGCCAGAAACCATGGGACCTACCTGGATTCCAGTGTGCCTCACCCTTCAGACTCCAGGAAGCTGACCCTTCTGTACTGCATCAGTCATGCTCACTTGCTGTCTGACTTCAGATAGAGGTCCAGGCAGTGGGAGGCACTGCAGGATGTGAGGAGCAGAGGAGAGTAATGAGGTCAGGGGTTGAGTCCCTGGGCTCCCTCTTTCATGGTTATAGGTGGCAATAGCTGAGTTCCTGGCTCCCTGGGCCAGAGCTGCTATTAGGCAGCTGCTGCTGCTGCTGCTGCTGCGTTGCTTCAGTCATGTCCAACTCTATGCAACCCCATAGACGGCAGCCCACCGGACTCCCCTGTCCCTGGGATTCTCCAGGCAAGAACACTGGAGTGGGTTGCCATTTCCTTCTCCAATGCATGAAAGTGAAAATGAAAGTGAAGTTGCTCAGTCATGTCCGACTCTTAGCGACCCCATGGACTGCAGCCCATCAGGCTCCTCCGTCCATGGGATTTTCCAGGCAAGAGTACTGGAGTGGGGTGGTTAGGCAGTTCTCAGCTAAAATGTAGACAGTCTTTCCAGATTGTGGTAGCCTCTGGCCCTTCAGTTCTAGAGATACAGTAAGGATTCCCTCGGATTGCCAGTCCTGTGGTGCTTTAGTGTCTCTTATTGAATTCCCCTCATCTCCATTTACCCTTTGTCCTTCCTTAACTTCTACTCTGACAACATCCTTCTATGGAAGGAGTTCTATTTCCTTCCATGACCTTGATTGTTACAGGAAGTTATGGTCATAAAGGTGATGAATTCTGTTTAAAATCAAAGCCCAGAATATTTATGGCATTATGGTTTGTTTGGGGGAGAACTAATGAGTCAGAATCTCTGGATAAACATAGAAGGTGCCACATAGTTGAGAGATAGGTGATATTATTTCTCTATTGAATTGTAGACTACTTAAAATAACATAATCGTAACTAAAATACTAAAAATAAAACAATTTCACTGGTATAAAGTAGAATGAAAATCACTCTGTTGTGTCCGACTCTTTATGATACCATGGACTGTAGCCTGTCAGGCTCCTCTGTCCATGGAATTCTCTAGGCAAGAATACTGGAGTGGGTTGCCATTCCCTTCTTCAGGGGATCTTCCAGATCCAAGGATTGAACCCGAGTCTCCTGCACTGCAGGCAGATTTGTAACTGTCTGAGCCACCTTGTTAGACCAAAAGCTATTTGCTTCCTTCACCACTTAGTGACTGGATTTCACCCAAGCTATCCTCAATTTATCCTCATTTCAATGACATCCAAAAAAAGACTCATGACAAGTAAGAATTTAAGTCTCAGTTTTGCCTCTTACTTGCTGGGTGACTTTGGAATTGCCATTTAACTCATCCAGGTGCCAGGTTTCTCATTACAAAAGGTTTCAAGAGTTCAATGAGATGTTGTGTACAGAAAATGTATCACACTATCTGACAAGTTTTAAGTGCTCAATCATTTTTATGTTATTTTTACTAATGTATTATTATCATCATTATCATTATCGCTGCTCAACAGCAGCCCATATTGATTCATGCTTTGATTTAATGATTTTATGATCTTGATTTGTTATTGGAGTTGGACAGAAAGCACATTTTCATCTTCTGCCTAACAATGCTTCATATATTCTGTTAATTCTTTACACTATTGCTGAGGGCTAAGTTCATCTGCCAATTCTGTTATTAAAGAAAACATCAATTAGAACTGAGCCTGAGCCTGCCTGTTCTAGAATATTGCTTTTTAAATTTTTCCATGTAGGAGAGTGATAATTTCTATAGTGAAGTCTTTACTTTTGTTTGGTTCACTTAGCAGTGTAAAGGCCCTCAGGGCACACATTGTATCTGCAATATTCCCTGCTATTTCTCAGCATGTAGTGATCTCTTATGTGTTCATGGACTAAAAGCAGGTGAGGCAAGTGGTCAAGAGGAGTGGCTTTCTGTGCTGCTTTCTCCCTATGAGGGTCAAAGCAGAGACAAGCAAAGCCTGGTCACACTCTACTGACCGCCCTTGACCAAAGCTGGCCTCCTCTCTGCTAACTTTCCCCATCCAGTTGACTTTATGAATAATACTAGAGGAAAAAAAATAGCCACAACTTTCCTCCACTCATCCTAAAAAGACTTATCTTCACTCCTTTCGTTTGATACCAATCTACCAAAGGACACCGACTGAGATCATCCTTGTCATCTTCAGAACTCTACAGAGTTTAGCCTTTGCTACTTCATCAAATGGGGCCATCTTTGCCTGCAGGGTTTTCTATCACTCTCTAGAGTACATCAGAGCCTCCTGTTTTCTCCTGCCATGCCACCTCCTATGTACTCATGCCCAAGCACTAATCACACTTGATTTGAACTATCTTCCATATATTTAATGAGCTCCTGAATAATAGAAACCATGTCTGTTGTAGATCATAGACACCACTGTCGTATCTCAACTGCCCAGATCACTTTCCTAATCTATAAAATTCAGATGTTGATAAGAGTAAATCTCCCATGGGTTGTTCTGAGGATTAAATAGTAATTACACATGAGAGGCTTAAAACAGTGCCTGACACATGGTAAGTATGCATAAGTGTTCAATTTATTATTAAATTATTCAATCTTATAATGTTGATAGTATTTTAAGCCTCAATTTATAGAAGACAAAATCAAGGCATGGAGAGGTTAAACAATTTCCCAAAGGTTATGAAGCTAGTGGGAAATAATGTATAAATGAATGGGAATATCTGAAACCATCATATTTACAAACTATTTTTTATTGGAATGTTCTACACTGTGTTTGTGTCAATAATACACAATTTTTAAAGGAAACCCTGTCTACAGGTAATAAATGCTGGAGAGGATGTGGAGAAAAGGGAACCCTCTTACACTGTTGGTGGGAATGCAAACTAGTACAGCCACTATGGAGAACAGTGTGGAGATTCCTTAAAAAACTGGAAATAGAACTGCCTTATGACCCAGCAATCCCACTGCTGGGCATACACACTGAGGAAACCAGAAGGGAAAGAGACATGTGTACCCCAATGTTCATCGCAGCACTGTTTATAATAACCAGGACATGGAAGCAACCTAGATGTCCATCAGCAGACGAATGGATAAGAAAGCTATAGTACATATACACAATGGAGTATTACTCAGCCATTAAAAAGAATACATTTGAATCAGTTCTAATGAGGTGGATGAAACTGGAACCTATTATACAGAGTGAAGTAAGCCAGAAAGAAAAACACCAATACAGTATACTAACGCATATATATGGAATTTAGAAAGATGGTAACGATAACCTTGTATACGAGACAGCAAAAGAGACACTGATGTGTAGAACAGTCTTTTGGACTCTGTGGGAGAAGGAGAGGGTGAGATGATTTGGGAGAATGGCATTGAAATATGTATAATATCATATATGAAACGAGTCGCCAGTCCAGGTTCGATGCACGATACTGGATGCTTGGGGCTGGTGCACTGGGATGACCCAGAGGGATGGTATGGGGAGGGAGGAGGGAGGAGGGTTCAGGATGGGGAACACGTGTATGCCTGTGGCAGATTCATTTCAATATATGGCAGAACTAATACAATATTGTAAAGTTTAAAAATAAAATAAAATTAAAAAAAATAGGAAACCCTGATGTTTAGAGAAAACATTTGAAATTCTTAAGGACTACATAAAGTATACGTTGCTTTTTTCTAGAGAATAGACTTCTTGTGGTAAATTGTATCCTTAATCTAAACGTTGACAACCTTTGAAAGTCCCTTGAGATACAGAATCTGTGTACAAAAATAGAATAAGAGTAAAACAACATAAGCCTCCTGACAGTTGCATATAACAGCAACCTGGTTCCTATTCTTCAGTTCATTGTATCTAAACCTGGGGCAAGTGTATTTTTTATCCATTAAAGCAAGTTTAATCGTAATGAAATCCGGGATTGACAGATTCAAATGCTGTACAGATTGCTGAAGTGGTGAACAAACCCGGTGAAACTGCAGTGCCACACAGCACTGAGATGAATTAGGAAGCTCCTTGAAAAAGAGCAAATTACTTTTGTGACTATTTGATTTACAGAAATAGAGACACTCTGTATTGAAATGAAAGATTAAAATGGTAAAAGAATTGATCTTTAATAAAATTTTAGAGGCTTTGAAAGATACTGAAAAGGCAGAATGTATTCAAGCAGGCCAAAGAACTCATAATATAAAGAACCCAGATCAGAATAGTGTAAAGATAACAACTTAAATGAATGGTAAGGAAAACACACATTTCTTTTTTTACTTTCCGTTTAGAAAGAATTACATAAGGTAAGTACCTAAATTAACTTGCTTCTAAAAAACAAGAAAACAAAATTAAGAACCAAAACAAATAAAACAATAACTAAGCTCGTGTCTTTTATATATTTTATTTAAGTTTTGGATCAATTGAAGAGTGTACTGTTAGTATAAAATGTCAACTAGTAATATGAGATTCATAATAAAAATAGAGTTCCCTCCAGGGAGGAGGGGGAATGATTTGGGAGAATGGCAATGAAACATGTATAGTATCATATAAGAAACGATTCGCCAGTCCAGGTTCGATGCAGGATACAGGAAGCTTGGGGCTGGTGCACTGGGATGACCCAGAGGGATGGTATGGGGAGGGAGGTGGGAGGGGGGTTCAGTTTGGGGAACACGTGTATACCCGTGGCGGATGCATGTTGATGTATGGCAAAACCAATACAATATTGTAAAGTAATTAGCCTCTAATTAAAATAAATAAATTTAATTAAAAAAAATAGAGTTCCCTGTGCCTTCCTCCACTGTGATCCTACGGACTCTAGCCCACCACGCTCCTCTGTCCATGGCATTTCATGGGCAGGAATACTGGATGGGTTGCCATTTCCTACTCCAGGGAATCTTCCCGACCCAGGGATCAAACCCAGATATCCTGCATTGGCAGGCGGGATCGTTAGTGCTGAGCCACCAGAGAAACCCCGTTAGGCCCTCAGAGGCAACCATTTTCTATTTATTTCCTTGTTAGTTTCATCATTTAACTCCATGAAAAGTGAAAGTGAATTCCAGTCCATGGAATTCTTGTTTCTAGATAAACATATAATACTACTTTATTTAAATATCAAATTAAATTTAATAGGTATAAATAATAATGTTATATCCCAAGTTAGAAGTGAAGCATTCCAACCACAGTTGAACTACCCTTCCCCAAAGGAAACCACTATCCTGAATTTGTCGTTTATTATTTTTATTAAGCTAAGGAGATCCAACCAGTCCATTCTGAAGGAGATCAGCCCTGGGATTTCTTTGGAAGGAATGATGCTAAAGCTGAAACTCCAGTACTTTGGCCACCTCATGCGAAGAGTTGACTCATTGGAAAAGACTCTGATGCTGGGAGGGGTTGGGGGCAGGAGGAGAAGGGGACGACAGAGGATGAGATGGCTGGATGGCATCACTGACTCGATGGATGTGAGTCTCAGTGAACTCCGGGAGTTGGTAATGGACAGGGAGGCCTGGCGTGCTGCGATTCATGAGGTTGCAAAGAGTCGGACATGACTGAGCGACTGATCTGATCTGATCTGATCATTGTAATAGCTCCATCTATTTATTTTGTCATGTTTTAGACAGTAAAGTTCATAGAAAGAAAGGCGTTTCTTCTGCTATAGAAGGATAAATATTGTTGATTTCTTTTTTTTTTTTTTTTTGTAAATTGAGTGGCATGTTATGGCCCTTTTCGTTCTCTAGCTATGCAGCTACCTTGAAAACCTGAGATTCCTCATGACTTTTATAGTCAGATCAGTCAATCAGGCACCCTGCTGGGCAGGCTGGGTCTATAGTGGAACCAGCAACATGGTGAAAAGTGTGGGGCAGAAAAGTGGGTTTGAGTCTCTACTCCACCACTAAATTTTTTGACAGTTTTGGCCCTGCGAAAAACAAAGACAAGATCTTGAGAAATCAGTCATCAAGAAAGCTAGGAAGGAATGTTTAAGTAATATGAAAGAGCCTTTTAGTCTAGAAGTTGTTTCTGAAAGTGCTGTTTCTAAATCATTTAACACTTAAGTGATCACTTAAGACTCACCTGAGTGTTGTTTGTTTTTTTTTAAATAGGTGTCACTAGAGAGCTACTGAATCAGGATTACTAGGGTTGTAGCCTATAAATTTGCATTTTTATCTAGCACACCTTCTCCTCAGATATTTCTGGTAGAAATAAAAGCCTGAAAGGTAGTTAGAATACAATGCTATCCAATATTGAGCTATTTATTCATTATGCACACACCCAAAGATACTGAAGAGGTTTCCATCTTGGACCTTGGCTTTCAGAGCAGCCACTCTAATTTCATTTCTGGAGTTAGTGGCTAGAATCAACATGGTAACAACATGTTATTCCATCAACAGACAGAGAGAAACAGAGAATCAGAGAAAGAGAAGAGGAAGGAAAAGAAGAGACTGGTTCATTCCAAGAAAAAAATGTTAATAAAAAATTAAAATTAAAAATATATGTAGTTAATTTTAGTATACCTTTTTCATGTATTAAGAACATTAAAATAATTTTACCAGTGGAGTACAAAACTGAATTTTTTACTCCTCCTAACATAATACGGAGAAGGAAATGGCAACCCACTCCAGTACTCTTGCCTGGAAAATCCCATAGACAGAGGAGCCTGATGGGCTGCAGTCCCTGGGGTGGCTAAGAGTTGGGCATGACTGAGCAACTTCACTTTCATGCACTGGAGAAGGAAATGGCAACCCACTCCAGTATTCTTGCCTGGAGAATCCCAGGGGTGGGGGAGCCTGGTGGGCTGCCATTTATGGGGTCACACAGAGTCAGACACGACTGAAGCGACTTATCAGCGGCAGTGGCAGCAGCAACATAATACTGAAAATATTTAAACTACATACTTATAGATAACATTCCATTTTGGTCAAATATAGCTTTGTCATCACTGTTTGAGAAAATAAGATAAAGGCTGTGATATATACAGTATCTCAAATAAATAAAATAAAAACCAAAATTTAAGCCTCAACCAAGTCAGTACTGGTAAATGTCATAGGTAATTTTATACAAATTTTATTACAGATAAATCCCTTCCTGGAGTTGAATGCTTTGCATCAACATTTCCAGGCTTATGGTACTTGCTAATTATAGTGTTCTGAATTGATTTTCCATAAATATCCACTTAATATGTTATAACATTGATTGAAGCAATTATAGAAAGACTTGAAAATCAGAGATAGGGCTGGTGCAGGGGAAACAGGGTAAGATATATGATCTTTTCCTAGCCTATGTATGATAAAAGTCACATGGCAGCTGGAGGATAACTGGAGTTAGTGAATACTGACCAGCTCTTGGCGCAGGTGTTTGGAATCCAAAATAATCACCTAATTGTGCATATCTGAGTTTGTCATTACCACTGAGCATCTCTGCTGCCCAGTGGAGGAACACTAAACAAACACAGAGAATTTATGACCAAATTTATAAATTTGCAAGCAAAATCAATTTTTTCAGGTGTTTGCATGGAACCACCTAGCGCAGATGGCTAGATTGGGCTTGGAAACCACACTCTTTTTTGTCCATTATGCTTGAGAATCTGAATATTCCCTATTGGTAGGTGTTGATAATGGTATGTACTAATAAGATCTGTAGATCCTGAAGACTAGCTTTGA
The DNA here is from genome assembly GCF_029378745.1 of Bos indicus. Lineage (NCBI taxonomy): Eukaryota > Metazoa > Chordata > Mammalia > Artiodactyla > Bovidae > Bos > Bos indicus. Next base: position 63,575,403 of record NC_091765.1, on the reverse strand, counting down.
ATATTAAGAGACTTTAATGGCAAAGTTAAAGTGAAAGTGCCTCAGGAATTCCTCCATGAGAAAGAATACCATTAATAAGCAGCATACTGATCCCAAATTTTGGGGTCTCTGCTGTGAGAGTCCCGAGACATCCTATATTTTTCTGTAGATTTGTGCCAGACACTGGGTCTCTTCACTTCACTAAAGAACTTCTTTTAGAAATACTTCAGGAGAAGTTAATTTGTAACCTCTAGTTAAATTCCTTGTAAACAATGCTTCTTAGAACACACTTTGTGATCCAGATGATGTGAGATGGTGAAATCAGTCCTAAGCAGTACCATTCACTTGGTAATAACTATATGATGTATAATCAAACCAGTCAATCCTAAAGGAAATCAATCCTGAATATTCATTGAAAGGATTGATGCTGAAGCTGAAGCTCAAGCTCCAGTACTTGGGCCACCTGATGCAAAAAGCCAACTCATTAGAAAATACCCTGATGCTGGGAAAGATTGAGGGCAGGACGAGAAGGGGATGACAGAGGATGAGATGGTTGGATGGCATCACAGACTCCATGGACATGAGTTTGAGCAAGCTCCAGGAGATGGTGAAGGACAGGGAAGCCTGGTATGCTGCATGCAGTCCATGGGGTTGCAAAGAGTCAGACATGACTGAGCAACTAAACAACATGTTAATTATATTCATTTCACCATAATTATTTCCTCAAATATTTTAATGTTGTATTTGTGTTATATCATTTGCTTTAAATTGATAAGTTGAATTTTATTTGAATAACATACAGTTTCCCTAACTATATAGATTAGTCTTTGTAGGCAGAAAAAAAAAATGGCCTTAACCACTTTTTAATCAACTAAAATAAATAAAATATACATTGCATATCTTTAATGATAATGATAATAACAGCAAATCTGCATCTGCATGCATGTTGTGTCCAACTCTTTGCAACCCTATGAACTGTAGCCAACCAGGTTCCTCTGTTCATGGGATTTTCCAGACTAGAATACTGTTGTGGGTCACCATTTCCTCCTCCAAGGAATATGCCTGAAAGAGGGATTGAACTTGCATCTCCTGTGTCTCCTGCTTTGCAGGCAGATTCTTACTGCTGAGCCATCCAAATGTTAATATTTTACCATGTGCTGATGTGGCTCTAAATATTTTATGTACTATTCATTCAATCACAGTAACAATCCAATGCCTTAGGTATAGCTATTACCTTCATTTTACACATGTGAAAATTAATAACAGAGGTTATTCAACTTGCCCTAAGTAGGAGCTGTGAAATGGCAAGGCTGGGTTTTAAACCCATTAAGTTTGGTTTCAGAATCTATGTATTTAAATTTAAAAATGTGATGATTTATTTGACTAACTCACCAGTTGTTTATTGAGGCTCTATGATATATGAGTCACTGTGGCTATGCACAGAGGGATTAAAGCCACAATAGAATGAGACAAGTACACTGCCCTATAGCTTACATTTTAAGGAGAGATGTAGACAATTAATATGCTAAACTAGATTAAGATGTGGGAATACTGGACAGTGGTCATGCTTTTGATTAGCCAGGGAAGTGGAAGAGAGAGAAAAAGCCAGACTTTCTAAGAGGAGAAAAAGTTGTTGTCTCCCAGTTCTGGAGATGAGATGTCCAAAACCAATAGGCCAACAGGGCCATGCTCCCTCTGAAAACCAAGAGGAATAACCCTTCCCACCGCCTTCCAGATTCTGCTATCCCAGCTGTTATTCGGCTAATGACACCATAGCCACAGTCTCTGATCCGTTTTCTCTTCCTTCTCCCTGTGCCTCTTCAAATCATCTTTCATCTGGGCGAGTCTATGTCTGTGTTTGAATTTTTCATTTTTTTTGATAATGACACCAGTCTTACTGGAATAGAACCTATTACAATGACATCATTTTAATTTGATTAGCTCTGTCAAGACCTCTTTCCAAATAAGATCACATTCTGAAGTACTGGGGGTTAGGACATCAACATCTCTTTTCTTGTTGGCTGGAAAGGAGGAGCACAGTGCAACCCATAGCAGTTTCTAGAATTGAATAGCCAGCCACATTCTAAGTATTTCACGTATTTGTAGCAACAGTTATCTGTGAATCTCCTTGTCACGTCAGGGGTGCTGTCTCTCAGGAAACATTCACTGAGTCTATTTCCTCTTGCAGCATTCAAATATCAGTCTTGGCATTACAAAAGTTTCCCTTGGTAGGGAAAATTTTGAATGCCTTGTGCATAAAAATTATTTCCTGAACAACAAGTTCAAGATGAAATTCAACACAAGAATGTTTCACTCATTCATTCACTTTGTATTCTTTGGATATGAAGAATGTTGTCAGGAAAGTAAGGTCATTAGGGATAGTGTTAAAAAAGTTAAAAGATAAATCAAGTGAAAGTTAATATATAAGTAGACATATAATAAATACTTGATAGACCGACCATGTTGGAACCTAATAATAGATAAAAATGAAGTGCTACAAAGTTGAATCGGGAGGAGAATTTTTCTGACTAGGAAGATAGTATGGAGATGTGCAATGAAAGATAGTTCTACAGACTGTGCTAATTGTCTATCAAAGATTCATACTCCCCGCTGATCACACCAACTTATTGCTGAGGAATAGATGCTTGACGAGGGACCACACTTCTCAAACTCCCTTGAAATTATGTGGGACCGTATGACCAGTTCTCATCAGTGAAATGTAGGCAGAAGCAACGTGTGTGACGTCTTTGGGATTAAGAAGAGATATCCTTTCTCTACTATCTTTTCTCTGCCTGCTGGCTGGAAACTGAGGCCAAAGCTGATCTTGAAGGATTTGTGTTAAAGACAGCCATCATGAGTGACTTTGTAGAGTGGACTACACACTCACCACACATCATGGGTGTGTCTCTGCATGCTAAGTCATCTCATTCATGTCCGACTCTGTGTGACCCTGTGGACTGTAGCCCGCCAGGCTCCTCTGTCCATGGGGATTCTCCAGGCAAGAACACTGGAGTGGGTTGCCATGCCCTGCTCCAGGGGATCTTTCTGACCCAGGGATTGAACCTGTGTCTCTTACGTTTCCTGCATAGGCAGATGGGTTCCTTACCAGTAGCACCGCCTGGGAAGCCCTCACCACGCTTCACCTCACACTAATGACTGAGAACACAAGCATTGAACTAGTATGTTGGTAAAACTTTATTTGTGTGTATTAAGTCAGGAATTTAAGAGTTTGTCTGTTTTAGATGCTAACATTATCCTCACAAATGGATAGCACTGAACCTGTAAAGAGGATGGTAGAAAGGGGTTTTTCAGGAGGAGGAGAAATCACAGAAATAGGAAGAAGCCCAATTTGACTGAAACATCTCTACTGGGGTGTAATTGGAGATAAGCCTAAAAATTAGCTCTTGAACATATAATAGAAGCTTTTGAATGTCAGAATGGGTGTTCATATTTAATTCATAAGCAGTAGAGAGCTGTTGAAGGATTATGAGCAGGTTATAATGTATTCAAAGGCATTTTTAGAATGTTTTTTAATATTTATTTAAGTATACCATGTCTCTTCGAAGAAAGGATTATAACAACTTTTGAGATATTAATATAACAGTGATGTAAAAGAAGCGTTGGATTGAAGGAAAGAGTAAATAAGGAGCTCACATAAAAGTCACTTTGGTCTAAATGTTCTACAGATGTTTGTAAGGGTCAGATAATATTTCAGGTTTAGCAGGCCACAACTGCTTGACTCTGCCTTTATAATATGAAAGCAGTCATAGATTATACTTAAATGAATAGGCATGGCTATGTTCCAATGAAACTTTATTTACAAAAACAGTTGAACAGCCTGTGGGATTTAGTTTGCCCACCCCTGGTCCAGATGCAAAGTAATAAGATTTCAACTATGAGACCAGTGGAAAGGTGGAAGGACAAAGGAGGAAAGGAATGTGACACATAGACATCAATCAAACAGAACGTGCAGAGATAGTGTGTTACTTTCCATATTGACTGTAAAATCGGTGTCCTTTCTCTGCTATAGTAGTAGACTAGGAGCTCCATGAAAGAAAGGCTAAATTGTATTCATCTTCATATTGAGAACATGTTAAGTGCTTAGTGAAATATATAAGTAATAGGAGAATTTTTTAAATTGTTGAATATGAAGAATAAGAAAGAATTAACAAAGTCCCAAAGTGTTATAGAGTGTCTGTCAAGCTTGAGTTAATGGAAAATAGTCATGCCATTATTAGAAATATTCTTGACTTTGAACAAATTATTTTACTCTTCCACATCTGGATGCCCCACAGCACCTCAAAATTAGCAGGTACGAAATGCCATATTTGATTTCCTTTCTTCCTGCACTTCAAAATCTAATCTTCCAGTGTTTTCCATCTTCATCAGTGATGTTGCCATTTACCTAGTCACTAAAAACAGAAGCCCTATAAGCCATTCTGGTTCTCTTTCTTAAGAGGAATAATCTGGGGGGGAAATCTTATGTTTTCAGACACTTTTGTGGATCTTACTCTTGAACTGAATTTTTAAAAAACTCTTCCTCTCCATTATCATCTCTCAAATGGTTACCACAAAATATCCCTGCTCCCGTACTGATATCCTCCTTGAATTCTCGGAGCTTCTCTTGTGGCTCAGCTGGTAAAGAGTCCACCTCCAATGTGGGAGACCTGGGTTCGATCCCTGGGTTGGTAAGATCCCCTGGAGAAGGGAAAGGTCTACCCATTCCAGTATTCTGACCTGGAGAATTCCATGTCGTCACAAAGAAAAATATTAAGTAAAATATTTTTTAAATGAAATTATTAAGTGGAAAATCATTTAGATAAGAAATACATAAGACAGAAATCATGAGAGAGGTATACAGATGTCACAATCTGTGCAGGTGGTATACAAAACCATGTCATTGGGGTCTCAAAGAGTTGGGCAGAACTGAGCGACTTTCACTTGCAGTTTTCTGGTTAAAACTGTTCAATGATTTCCCATGAAATTTGGAGTAAATCCATACTCCACATCATGATCTACAAGGACACTTAAAATTAGTCTCTTCTGTACATCTCCAATCTATGGTCATGGCCAGTCTCTATCTTATCCAATATCACCCAGTCATTGTTACTGTCATCTCATAAAAATTCTGAAACTTTTTTTTTTAAAGTTTCCAAGTATTTTTGCTTTCCCTTCCTTCTGTCTGGTTCTTTCCCCTTCTCTTTGTATATTAGGCAAGTATGGTGACTTTATGCTAGATGTGCTGACCTAGAATTCCTTTTAGTGTGTAGTTTTGGGTTAGCCTTGAACACGAGATATATTTTACATGAGATTTGAAAAGTGGAAGTGAAGCAGCAGTCACATTGTTAAACTCTCTGAATGATAATGCAGAGCACCAGGAACTTCAGCATCTCAGTGTTATGATGGCTTACATTTTGGGATGTGGCAGCTTCCTGAGCCATAGCTCCTTCAGATCTTTGATCAAATCTCCAACTTTAGCTTCTCTGGGATGGAGGCATATGTGTGTAACTGTGGAGAAGGGGCTAGCTATTCTGCAGGCCACCCATCAGATCAAGGTTAGAGTTGTTGAAAGACAGTTTCAGTAGTCAGTCCTTGTGATTTCCAGTTTTTTCCCCTGCAGGTTTCAGTTTGCCCTTGCTCTCTTTCACCTTCAGCTTTCCATTTCTTCATGATTTCTGGTCTTCATGATTCCTTAGCAACATCAGGCTCAACTCTGCAGAGGCAGTAGCCTGCCTGGGCTTTCCCATTGGCTCCCCTGACTTTCTCATCAGCTGCCCCCCTCACATGAGGACTAACCCCTACAATAAATTCCTTATTCTGTACTCTCATAGCAATTCTACTAATCTGAGTGAATCTTAACTTCAATTTTAGCAAAAATATAAAACCTTAATGAGGTTTTAAGGAGATTTCTCCTGAAGCTTCATCTTAAATAGATCCTCTATTATGTTTAAGAGGAACTTAAATAGCTTATCTATTATATTTATTTTTCTACTAGTATCTACTGACATCATCCATTCAGTTCAGTCACTCAGTCGTGTCCCATTCTTTGTGACCCCCTGGACTGTAGCACTCCAGGTTTCCCTGTCCATCACCAACTCCCAGAGTTTACTCAAACCCATGTCCATCTCATTCTCTGTCGTCCCCTTCTCCTCCTGCCTTCAGTCTATCCCAGCATCAGGGTCTTTTCTAGTGAATCAGTTCTTTGCATCAGGAGGCCAAAGTATTGGAGTTTCAGCTTCAGCATCAGTCCTTCCAATGAATATTCAGAACTGATTAATATCAGAACTGTAGTTGTTTATTTTATTGTTGACTATCTCTTTGACCCACTAGAAGTCAAACTCTATGAGGGCAGTAATTTGTTTGTCTTGTTGAACAATGTATCTTCAGGATGTATCACATTGGCTGGTATACTGAGAAAATATTTGTTGAATTAATGTGACATCTTTTGAGTATAGGGGTAATGGTGAGAAGTTAAATAAGGATCTGAGTTATTGACAAAAAATGTTTGCAAAAACATTGTGATTCAGTGAAGATATAAATAAAAATGGTTGCCAAGGATCAGTGAAAATCCTGCTAAGGGCAGATAGCATATCTATCTATGCATCTATGTATCTATTGATCTATTTATTCATCATGTACCTACTTAAGGAGAAGGCAATGGCAACCCACTCCAGTACTCTTGCCTGGAAAATCCCATGGATGGAGGAGGCTGGTAGGCTGTAGTCCATGGGGTCGCTAAGTCGGACAGGACTGAGCGACTTCACTTTCACTTTTCACTTTCATGCATTGGAGGAGGAAATGGCAACCCACTCCAGTGTTCTTGCCTGGTGAATCCCAGGGACGGCGGAGCCTGGTGGGAGGCCGTCTATGGGGTCGCACAGAGTCGGACATGACTGAAGCAACTTAGCAGCAGCAGCAGCAGCAGCAACCTACTTATGCATCTATAACTTTCATTTGTAATAATGAAAAACTATATCATTAATAGTCATTTGAATTTTTAAGAAATTAGCTAATACAGTTTAGGAACTCAAATCGTGGTCTTCATTCCATCAGATATATTTTACTTTTGGCAGTAAAGATGAGCAGATTGTAACCCCTTTCTGCAGTTTTCACTTGACTTGAGGTAAGTGAGTAGAATGACAGCTGCATCACAGGGTGGTGTTAAATGTCTGCCGGGCTAATCACATGCTTGTGACCAACCTGGGAAGGAGAGAGGATGGGTATTAATTCCGACTCAGATTCATTTACAGCCTGTCACTTCTGCTTTGGTCAAAATCACGATATTAAGCACAAAGTCAGATACTCTGGACTTGACAGTGAGGCTTCTTTTTTTCTGAAATAAAGGAAAACCTCTCACGAAAGCATTTCTCTTTTCCTGCTATGGTGAAAATGGCAGTAACCTCTACTGGAGCACTCGAGGCTGGTAGTCCACCATTTGTTAGGTGCCTCGCTCTGTGTGATGCCCTATGTGTCTTTAGGAATTCTGAGACTGTTGAATAAATCAGTTCGGGCCTTTCCTGGGAAAGCAGCATGTCCTGGGAGCTAATAGGGCTGGAAATAGAGTGTGATCTGCCTACCTGAACGTGCTTGTCTAGAGCTTGTCCTGCTGCATCACTTGTTACAAAGGTTTGCCTCCACTGTCCCTCTTCTCAGATTTAGAAAGAAAGGAATTCTAGATAATGTGACTTAATCAAGATTTCTCAACCTACCAGTTCTAGAGATACCCTGAGGCTGAGGGAGAGTACCTGAGAAGGGACGAGCTTGGTGGAGGACTTTCCTCCCTGTGATGGGGCAAACTTGGTCCACCAGTATGTTGACATTCTAATCCTCAGTACCTCAGAATGGATGACCTTATTTGGAAGAGAGTTGTTGCAGATGTAATTAGTTAAGATGAAGTCATACTGAAGTGGCTGCTGCTGCTGCCAAGTCACTTCAGTTGCGTCCGACTCTGTGCGACCCCATAGACGGCGGCCCACCAGGCTACGCCGTCCCTGGGATTCTCCAGGCAAGAACACTGGAGTGGGTTGCCATTTCCTTCTCCAATGCATGAAAGTGAAAAGTGAAAGTGAAGTCGCTCAGTCCTGTCCGACTCTTCTCGACCCCATGGTCTGCAGCCTACCAGGCTCCTCTGTCCATGGGATTTTCCAGGCAAGAGTATTGGAGTGGGGTGCCATTGCCTTCTCCAATACTGAAGTGGAGTGGACCCTTAATTCAGTGTGACCAGTGTCCTTATAAGAAGACCACCATATGAAGAGAGACACAAGAAAAATGCCATGTGACAATGAAGGCGGAGATTGGAATGAACCAGCTGCAAGCCAAGACTACTGGCAAACAACCAGAAGTTAGGAAGATTTCACAGGCTTCAGAGGGAGCATCGGCCTGCCAACATGTTTTCAAAGTTTCAGCATCCAGAATTGTGAGACAATGTATTTCTGTTGTTTTAAGCTCTTGATTTGTTGTACTTTGCTGGAGCAGCCTTGGGAAACTAGTGCACTCTCAAAGTCTGGAATCAGACCCCACTGGAGAAGGTGAAGTTGCAGCCATGGGATGGAGAAGTTGCCTAGGAAGCAACCCTCTCTGGCACAGGTGAATAGAAGCTGGTTGGGGAGCATATAGATGAAATTGGAACACTGACCTGGACATGAGTCCCAACTCAGACATTATTCGTGTTAAGAGAGCAATAGCAGTGTCATCATTAGACCGTGCCAGGTCTATGACATCCCCAAGGGACTGTCCCTCTGTCATAAGGCTAACTAAGGCAGAGCACCACAGCGAAACACAGCACAGTGGAACAAGTTGTTGTTCAGTTACTCAGTCATGTCCGACTCTTTGTGACCCCAGGTACACCTGGCTTCCCTGTCCACCATCTCCTGGAGCTTGCTCAAACTCATGTTCATTAAGTCAGTGATGCCATCCAACCATCTCATCCTCTGTCACCCCCTTCTCCTCCTGCCTTCAATCTTTTCCAGCATCAGGGTCTTTTCTAATGAGTTGGCTCTTCGCATCAAATGGCCAGAGTATTGGAGCTTCCTCTTTAGCATCAGTCCTTCCAATGAATATTCAGGAGCCACCTCCTTTCTCCTGCAGTGTTCCGCCACTGCCCTCTGCTGGCAGTGCTTATCATAGTCACTGTAAGGGAGAAATGCTTGAAATGCTTAAGGAGCCCATTCCACTTAAACAGAGAAGGTACTGAAGCATTTGGAGCTGTGAGACAGTAAACTGATAACTGCATTACAGAGTTCTTTTGGTGTATTGGGAGCATTCCAAGGACAATCATGGATTTCCTGCCGATGATACTTACCCAGTTATACCCTTCTGTGTGCTCAGTCGCTCAGTCGTGTCTGACTGTTTGAGACCTCATGGACTGTAGCCCAGCAGTCTCCTCTGCCCATGGGATTTCCCAGTTAAAAATACTGGAGTGGGTTGCCATTTCCTCCTCCAGGAGATCTTCCCAACCCAGGAATTGAACCTGCAGTTCCTGCATTGGCAGGCGGATTCTTTACCACTCAGCAGCCTGGGAAACCCATTTGTATCCTTCTAAGTCAAGCATTAAGCAGTGATAATTATATATACATTGCTAGCCCTGGTGGCTCCAATGGTAAAGAATCCACCTGCAATGCTGGAGACCTGGGTTCAATCCCTGGGTTGGGAAGATCCCCTGAAGGAGTGCGTGGCAACCCACTCCAGAATTCTTGCCTCGAGAATTCCCATGAACAGAGAAGCCTTGTGGGCTATAGTCCATGGGGTCTCGGAGAGTTGGACATGACTGAACAGCTAAGCATGGCACAACACAGCTCATACCAAGATGATGGATCTATCTGTTTATTCAAGTATGTTGTGTGTGGTGGGAGGTGGAGGGGTTGTACAGCTGGATATTGATCCTTAGGTCTAAAATTCATTACATGTCTCCCAAAATACAGCAAATTGGAAGCCAGGAACCTCATGGTAACCCATGGCTCAAATAGTACCATGATCAAAAGAAAACAAATCCTTCAATCTAAAAGTAATTCCCAAACACTGTGGAGGGAGATACAGAATTCATCTTAAATTTTATTTCTTCATTTTCCTAACATACAGAAGTGACTCCTGTACCCCAAATACTCCCCAAATTTTTCATCTTTGACTCCAGCTCCAAGTAACTGTGATTCTTCTCCGCTGACAGCATATATCTATTCAGTATAAAAGTGAAAAGTGAAAGTGAAAGTTGCTCAGTTGTGTCTGACTCTTTGTGATCCCATGTGAGTTCTCCAGGCCAGAATACTGGAGTGGGTAGCCTTTCCCTTCTCCAGGGGATCTTCCCAATCCAGGGATTGAACCCAGCTGTCTTGAATTGCAGATGGATTCTTTACCAGCTGAGCCAACCAGGGAAGCCTGAGAAGCTCCAAAGAGCTTAGTGTTACAAGGTATAACCCTTTGTGGAGGCAAGATAAACCGAGGAGTCAAAAGAAAACTTCTTAGTGGATAACAGGAGCAGAGTGTCTACAGCTACAAATTGTATCTTTATTAAAGAAATATGATGGGGCCAGTGAATTATGCTTTGGGCAGGAACAGGGGTAGAATGTGATGTTCCTTCCACCACACCCTTCCCCTAGACAAACCTTGGTGGACTCGTCAAAGATACTTCTTACGTGTGTTTTCATCAGTGTCTATTTTATTGCTACTATATCCTAGACAGCTTGGACAACATTAGGTGTGTGTTTCTCAGAACTAGTTGCTCTGTTATAGAAAAAACAAGTGAATCTTTCACCATCACTCTGATTAGCTGCAGCCTATCTAGGAATACCTCCATATCCCTGTCTCCAAAATCAAACAAAATTATTCCTTTTTTCAATAGGTTCCTACATGGTAGTCCACTCTTTTACATGCCACCACTTTGGGATTAATCTGTATAAGGGAAGGGACCTATCTCCCCTTTAAGTTTCTTTTAACTTGTGCCTTACCATCTCTGCCATTACTTCATAAAGTAATGATGTTCTCTAGCTTTTGTCATGGTTACTACTGACTGGATTATGAGAGCATGCAATCTCTTAACACCAGTTTCCCTAAGAAGGTAAATCATTTAGACTCATCACTATACCTCATTCTCTACCAGCACCTCAAATGTGAGCATTCCTCTAATTAGTGCAGTGCTAGGTATAGGCTCCATTATGTTTACCAGGCTTCACTGAGTGCCCAGTCTCACAAGAAAACCCACTGTACAGCTTGAAGATTGAGGTAACAGAGAAGTGGCATTTTATTTCTGGCTTTCTGCATTCTTTGAAACTGCTACAATAGACATATTATAAGCTATTTAGAATTTATCTTCTAGCTTAGATGAACACTGGATAAAATTCTTAACTCATCTTCAATCCAAAAGTAAGGCTGTAGGCCCAGCATCAAAAAATGGGCAGTAAAGTCAATGGAGTAATTCATGGTTATGTTTTGTGCATCAGATGTGCTGCCTTAATCCATGTATGTAATCCATATATGCATCTTCCTTCAGTATGAATGTGGAAACCAGGTCTTACAGTTTTTGTACCTCTCATATCACTTTATAGTGGTTAATTTTGGCTACTAAGCATTCCAGTAGTAGTGTTCATTCTCTGTTGGCTCAGATGGTAAAGAATCCCCCGGCGATACAGGAAACCACCTGCAATGCAGGAGATCCAGAGTCAATCCTTGGGTTGCAAAGATCCCCTGGAGAATGGAATGGCTACCCACTCCAGTATTCTTGTCTGGAGAATTTCATGACAGAGGAGCCTGGTGGGCTACAGTTCTGCTGCTGCTGCTACTGCTAAGTTGCTTCAGTCGTGTCCGACTCTGTGCGACCCCATAGACGGCCTCCCACCAGGCTCTGCCGTCCCTGGGGTTCTCCAGGCAAGAACACTGGAGTGGGTTGTCATTTCCTTCTCCAATGCGTGAAAGTGAAAAGTGAAAGTGAAGTTGCTCAGTCGTGTCCGACTCTTAGCGACCCCACGGACTGCAGCCTACCAGGCTTCTCCATCCATGGGATTTTCCAGGCAAGAGTAATGGAGTGGGGTGCCATTGCCTTCTCCGGGGCTACAGTTCATGGGGTCACAAAAAGTCAGATAAAACTAAAAGCAACTAACACTACTACTACAGAAAATAAAGGACTTAACATTTTTTTACTCATAAATTATACATTGTTGTACTCTGGATATTATAGATAATTTGCCTTTGGTAAAATGTTTAAATTATGGGTCTCCTAAGTGGTGCTAGTGGTAAAGAACCTGTCTGCCAATACAGGAGACATAAGAGACATAGATTTGATACTTGTGTGGGGAAGATCCCCTGGAGGAGGCCTGCAACCCACTCCAGTATTCTTGCTTGGAGAATTCCAGGGACAGAGGAGCCTGGTGGGCCACAGTCCATAGGGTCACACAGAGTCAGACACAACTGAGCGACTCAGTAGGCACACAACTCTTCTCACAGATATAGGTCACTCTTTGGAACAATGATTATAAATTTTACTTATATACGGATATAGTAACCAAAAATTGCCTCTAATAGTGACTTCTCTGACAAATATTTAATACTACAGTGTTCTGTTTCTATGGCTTCCATAACCACAGCTGGGTGACTTAAAATAACAGAAGTGTATTCTTTCACAGGTCTGGACTCTGGAAGTATGAATCAAGAAGCCATGCTCCCTCTGAGACTCTGGGTAGAATGATCGCTTGACTCTTCCTTGCTTCTGGTGGTGGCTTTTAATCTTTGGTGTTCCTTGACTTGTAGCTGTTATATCTCCAGTCTCTGCCTCCATCTGCTTGTATCATTCTTCTCCCTGTGCCTTGGTGTCCAAATTTCACTCACAAGGACACTGGCCATTGGATTAAGACTCATCCTAATCTAATATGACCACATCTTAACTTGATTACATTGGCAAAGACCCTATTTCCAAATAAGGTCACAGTCAAGGTACAGGATATCAGGACTTGAACATATCCTCCTGGGTACATAAAACAACCCACATCATAAAGCAAGCAAAAATCAATTTTTGTTAGCTGGTTCTTTGTTTCATGTTGTCATTTCTCTTTGCTTAAAATTATTTAACTTGCAACATTTAATAATTTTGTTTGTATACATTACTAACATTATGGATTGAACATAAAATCAGAAATACAATTGAAATTCACTATGTTGTTATTCATCAGGGAAATTTTAAAACTTGGTTTCTTTATAATACTTTTTATAGTGGCTGAAAAGAATTTGTGGTGGGCTTATGGAAGGGTGATGGAGGATGAGTCAAGAAAATATGGGTCCTTGTCCTTCAATAGAAAACGTTGAACTACAGTCCTGTGAATAGAAGAGTATGAAATTGCTTTTCTAGGTATGATAGCTGAAGGTGAATGTTGTTGGATTTGTGATCTCCGAAGAAGAAAATTTAGATTTGGGACCAGGGACCAGACTTGACCACTCAAGAGCTTTTGTGTAGCAGAGTTTTATTAATGTGAAAAAATGACAGAGAAAGCTTCTGATATAGACATCAGAAGGGGGACAGAGAATGCCCCCATCGCTAGTCTTATCAAAGGAGCTATAACTTTTTAAATTGATTATTATAATAAATCAAAAGAATGTCTCAAGGTTGTAAAGATCTTACTAGACCCACTCCCACAATTTACATTTTAAGATGACAGGATCAAAACTAACAATAGAAAGATCTTATCAGACCCACTCCCATAATACTCATTTTAAGATAACAGGATTAATCAGAAGGTTTTCAAGAAGGAGAAACTATCCTCAAGCAGGATACATTGTTGTTACATAATCCTTAGTGCAGAGTTTAAGCTGAGGTTTTTTTTTTTTTTTGTATAATCATCAGTTCCTGGTTTAAAGAAAAAAAACTTTTATGTGACTAAGACTAAGGAATGTAAAAAAAAAAAAAAAAAAATTGTTCTTTCCTCCTCCTTGAGCATTCCAGACCCCTTTCTCCTCCTCAACCCCAGACTTCTTATCAACCTGCCTAGAATTGACTCAGGTACACTTGAGGAAAATACAATTCTAATATTGTGAAATTCAGTGACAGTGGGGCTCTGGTTTTATGAAACAGAAAAGAATTTTATAATCATTATTTAGCTTAGAATCTCTCTTTATGTTGTGTATTTCTCAATCTTGTTTCATGAAACTGCACTGACCCAGGAAAAATGGAAGATGGACTTGAGGAACAAACTAAGAAGACCCTTGACTTAGTAACAGTTACTAGTTACAGACACTGTGCTATTCCATATTTCTTACCTTTTGAAACTAGCTTGCATGTCTCTTACACACTCTGTGTCAATGCTAATGTTTCATTGTTGCTTCAAGTCTTCCTCTTTTAACCAGTGAAATTTCCCTGCAGACCAATTAACAATCCTTATGCTCTACCAGTGCATCCCACCCTTAATTTTGAGTCACATCATAATCCCTGTGGCCTGTTGCTCCAAGAGATTGCTTCATTTTAATCCAGATGTCGTAGAGATCCTTGGGGAAATGATGCTTTGGGTGATTAGACCTGATATTTATGAATTAAAAAGGCACTTTACTAAGAAGAATAAGAAAACTAAGTCGTGAAATTGCAAGGCATATACACTGATAATCTTTATAACATAATGAATTCTCTATTTTGCTAGAAACTCTAGTTTAGAAGAACCATTCATAAAAAATTTAATAGCAGAGTTAGTTCTCAAAAATACTAATTTCCTGCTCTTGCATTTTCTTTCATTCAGAGTCTCACTGTATAAAAATTGAATGTGCCTTTTGGCTATAGTGAATGTTGGCAGTTGCCTGTTTCTGCACTTTTCTGTATTATAAGCCTTTGAGTTTTTTTTGTTTTTGTTTTTGTTTTTTAAGCTGCTAATAACACATGACACTGCACAGGGGACCTATTTCTCATTTTATAGGCTAAGAAAGGCATATCAGTTTGGGCAGACACCCTGATCTTTTCACAGGGTTCTTTCCTTTCAAGAGAACTAGACAGATTAATATTGGCCCACTAAGCTCCAAAATTATGGCAGAGTGAAGAGGAACTAAAAAGCATCTTGATGAAAGTGAAAGAGGAGGGTGAAAAGTTGGCTTAAAGCTCAACATTCAGAAAACTAAGATCATGGCATCTGGTCCCATCACTTCATGGCAGATAGATGGGAAAACAGTGGAAACAGTGAGAGACTTCATTTTGGGGGCTCCAAAATCACTGCAGATGGTGACTGCAGCTATGAAATTAAAAGATACTTACTCCTTGGAAGGAAAGTTATGACCAACCTAGATAGCATATTCAAAAGCAGAGACATTACTTTGCCAACAAAGGTCCATGTAGTCAAGGCTATGGTTTTTCCTGTGGTCATGTATGGATGTGAGAGTTGGACTGTGAAGAAAGCTGAGCTTGAAGAATTGATGCTTTCAAACTGTGGTGTTGGAGAAGACTCCTGAGAGTCCCTTGGACTGCAAGGAGATCCAACCAGTTCATCCTAAAGGACATCAGTCCTGGGTGTTCATTGGAAGGACTGATGCTAAAGCTGAAACTCCAATCCTTTGGCCACCTGATGCAAAGAGCTAACTCATTGGAAAAGACTCTGATGTTGGGAGGGATTGGGGGCAGGAGGAGAAGGGAACGACAGAGGATGAGATGGCTGGATGGCATCACTGACTCGATGGACATGAGTTTGGGTAAACTCTGGAAGACGGTGATGGACAGGGAGGCCTGGCATGCTGTGATTCATGGGGTCGCAAAGAGTTGGACATGACTGAGTGACTGAAATGAACTGAACTGAACTGAACTGAATCTCCAAAAACCCCTTTTGTATTATATAACTCTGGTTTCATTAAATCTGTGTGTAAGGTCAAAGAAGCATTACAAATTGAGAACGTTCAGTTAAAAACAGAAGTCAATATTGGCCAACAGATAGCATATAACTAAAGAGAGGTTAGAGTTCAAATATTCTAGTTTGTTGCCTTTTTTTTCTTTTTTCAAGAAGATGGCTGATTAACCTAGGCTTAAGGTTTAAAGTATTTAATTTCATAGTAATTTTTCATATCTACTAAAAGAATCAGTTCAGTCGCTCAGTCGTGTCCGACTCTTTGCCACCCCATGAACCACAGCACGCCAGGCCTCCCTGTCCATCATCAACTCCAGGAGTCCACCCAAATCCATGTCCATTTAATTGGTGATGCCATCCAACCACTTCATCCTCTGTCATCCCCTTCTCCTCCTGCCCTCAATCTTTCCCAGCATCAGGGTCTTTTCCAATGAGTCAGCTCTTCGCATCAGGTGGCCAAAAGATTGGAGTTTCAGTTTTAGCATCAGTCCTTCCAAAGAACACCCAGGACTGATCTCCTTTTGAATGGACTGGTTGGATCTCCTTGCAGTCCAAGGGACTCTCAGGAGTCTTCTCCAACACCACAGTTCAAAAGCATCAATTCTTCAAGCTCAGCTTTCTTCACAGTCCAACTCTCACATCCATACATGACTACTGGAAAAACCTGGCAAAGTAATGTCTCTGCTTTTGAATATGCTGTCTAGGTTTGTCAAAAATTTCCTTCCAAGGAATAAGCATCTTTTAATTTCATGGCCAAAATCACCATCTGCAGTGATTTTGGAGCCCAGAAAAATAAAGTCTGACACTGTTTCCGCTGTGTCCCAATCTATCTGCCATGAAGTAATGGGACTAGATGCCATAACCTTAGTTTTCTGAATGTTGAGCTTTAAGCCAACTTTTCACTCTCCTCTTTCACTTTCATCAAGAGGCTCTTTAGTTCTTCTTCACCTTCTGCCATAAGGGTGGTGTCATCTGCATATCTAAGGTTACTGATACTTCTCCCGGCAATCTTGATTCCAGCTTGTGCTTCTTCCAGCCGAACGTTTCTCATGATGTACTCTGCATAGACGTTATATAAGCAGGGTGACAATATACAGCCTTGATGTACTCCTTTTCCTATTTCGAACCAGTCTGTTGTTCCATGTCCGGTTCTAACTGTTGCTTCCTGACCTGCATACAGTTTATAAATCCCAAATTAATTATAGAAAAATACAAAATCAGATTAAAATTTTGACTTTATAAATTTTATTCTGGTATAATTTTATAAGTATAATATATAATATAATAACTATAATTTTAAACAAATTTTCAGTCACTAAAAAAGGATTATAGATGCAAAGGAAAAATGAGCACAAAATAAGCAATAATATATTAGAAAGCCAATAAATATATAAAATGAGCATAATATTGTTTTCCTTATTATAATATTATTTTAAAGATATGTTAAGGAGAAAGCTAGTGAAAGGGGAAATCTGGTCAAATACAATATTTTTTACACACATTAAGCAAAGCCATCATAAATGCACCTTCACCACTAGCTGACTGGTGAGCTGTGTCTCTGCTACAGTCCCAACTTTCTGCTTGCCTACTCCTGCTGTTATTCCATTGATGGTGACACTGACTCTCTGCCCACCTCCAGAGAGCCTCCTTCCCTACTTCTCTCTCTTAATTTGAGATGGAAACTCTCCTAGAGGCAGAACTACCTAATGTCTGGTTGCAGATCCCAGGGTCCAAGCACATCTTCAAAGAGGAAGAGTGGTCCCCTCCCTTTCTGTCTTCCTATCAGAGATGGGTTGTGCCCAATATCCATGTACCTACAAAAAATTTTATTTTGTCCCCTAATTGACTATATCCCCTCCTTTCAGCATCCATTTCTCAGATTTAATTGAAACTCTGTGGTGCTTTTTGAGTAAAAAATTATTCCTTATGTTATTATCAACACAAATGATAGGTAGATACTCTTTAAGAAAAATAATAATAATGAAATAACAGTAAAAGAAGCACTTGTTTTTAGAGCAAACTCATTTAAAATTTCCAAATCATTTATCCTGCATATATGTCTTCATGTGATAAGACTTTTTTCTTGATTATTTTATTAAAACGTTTTCCATATCACCTTCTTGGTTTCAAAACGAAATTATTATGAGTAATAAAGGGTAAATATCGATATAAGGGGCTTCTCAGGTGGCACTAGTGGTAAAGAACCCATCTGCCAATGCAGGAGACTTAAGAGACTTGGGTACAATCCTTGGGTTGGGAAGATCCCCTGGAGGAGGGCAAGGCAACCCACTCCAGTATTCTTGCCTAGAGAATGCCATAGGCCTGGTAGACTACAGTCCATGGGGTCACAAAGAGTCGGACATTGAAGTGACTTAGCAGTTGCAGCAGCATGAATATATAAGATAAAGAAAAATGCTTCAGCAGTTTTTTCATTGTCACAAGTACACCAGAGAGTTAGAGAACTGGAACGACTCGTTCCGTGCCGGAGTCCAGCTCCAGCAGCCAGGGAATCAGCCTGAAGGGATGGGTGGTGTTGGCAAGAAATGATGTAGCCTCTCAGTTTTCTTGGACTGCATATTTATTTCAAGCTTAAGATTCTCTTTTATACCTTTACAAAAGCATTAGGTCAGAGGTTTGACATTTTTAGTTCCCCCTGACCCAAATTTGTTGTCTCCATAAGTCATTGTTGCCCCTCAAAAGGAGTTCCTGCCTCAGCGATTCTCTTATCTACTTCTTCTCATGTGTCCTTGTGAATACACTGTAACTCATGCTAATGTCTGGGCTGCATACCACATTCCTCAGTTTATTTCTTATCTTTCTAAATCCTGTTTGCCCCTAGTATCCTAAGCTAACTATTCCTTAAAAATGGCTTCTAGCTATTAATATCTCTAAAGTTCCTAATTTCTATAAGCTATTGTAAAATATGCTAACATTATAACATTCTTTAAATCTTTAACTCCTGACTTTTTAATTATTCCTAAGCCCTAAATTCAGCAAACTCCTTTGCCATAAACATTTCTCTCAAAAATAGGTCTCAGATAACAATCCTTCCCATGGCCTCAAGCTGCAGCCTACATGCTCACCCCATAACATTCTTTGTAAAGATCCTTGAACAAATGTCAGTGGTTACTTTATAAATTGTTTTCTGGGCACAACTGCAGAAGGCTCTGTGGTTTCTCATGCTTCTCTCAAGAACAATAAGCACCTTAATATTCTTTTCAGTCAACTCAGCCAAGGAGAGGAAAAAACAAGTCAGAATTACAAGGCCTAATTCCTTCATCCCAGGTCCGTCCCTGCGGGACAAAGAGAGGGAGTTGGGGCTGTGCCTCCATTTTGTCAGTAATGCCTAACGCAGCTCCCGACAGTTACGGTGGTCATCTGACTTCCTAAAACTTTTTATTTTCCATTATGAATTATTACAGGATATTAAATATAGTTTCCTGTGATATACAGGGCCTTCTCTGGTAGCTCAGTTGGTAAAAAAAAAATCTGCCTGCAATCCAGGAAACCCTGGTTTGATTCCTGGGTCGGAAAGATCCGCTGGAGAGAATGGATAGGCTACGCACTCCAGTATTCTTGGGCTTCCCCTATGGCTTAGCTGGTAAGAATCTGACTGTAATTCGGAAGACCTGGGTTCGATCCCTGGGTTGGGAAGATGCCCTGGAGAAGGGAAAGGCCACTCAGTCTGGTGTTTTGGCTTGGAGAATTCAAGTATTCAACTATGCAGTCCATGGGTTTGCAAAGAGTCAGACACGACTGTGCTGTTCAAGGATAAAGGACCTTGTTGTTTATCCATCCTATATATAATAGTTGGCATCTGTTAATCCCAGACTTTCAATCCAACCCTCTGCCACCTCTCCTTTTGGCAACCACAAATCTGTTCTCAATGTGAGTCTGTTTCCTTTTGGTAGATAAGTTCGCATCATATTTAGAATCCACAAATGAGTGAAATTATATGGTATTTACCTTTCTCTTCCTGGGTACTTTGCTTAGTATGGCACTTTGCTGGTGGCTCAGATGGTAAAGAATCTGCCTGGAATTCAGGAAACCCAGGTTTGGTCACTGGGTTGCAAAGATCCTCTGAAGAATGGAATGGCCACCCACTCCAGTATTCTTGCCTGGGAAATCCCACGGACAGAGGAGCCTGGCAGGCTACAGTCCATGAGGCTGCAGAGAATCAGACACACTGAGTGACTAACACTAACACGTGCTTATTATGATAATGTCTAGGTCCATTCATGTTGTTGCAAATGGCACTATTTCATTCTTTTTATGGCTCAGTAATATTCTATTGTTAATATGTACCACATCTTCTCTATCCATTCATCTGTAGATGGACAGTTAACTTTTTTCCCTGTTTGGCTATTCACTATTGTGAATAGTGCTGCAATGAACATTGGAGTGCTGCATCTTTTTGAATTAGAATTTTGTTTGGATATTTGCCCAGGAGTGGGATTGCTGGGTCATATGGTAGCTTTATTTTTAGCTTTTTAAAGGAACCTGCATATGGTTCTCCATAGTACTACACCAATTTACATTTCTACCAGCTGTATAGGAGGGTTTAAAACTCCTTTTTAAAAAATTGTGGTGTGAACAGATAACATAAGATCTACCCTGTTACAAATATTTAAGTGTACAGTATAGAAGGTTTACAGTGTGCACAGCAGATCTCCAGAACTTAGTCATCTTATGTAACTGAAACTTTATACCCATTGAAAAGCAACTCCCCATTCCCCAAACTCTTAAAGGGTTCAGAGTCACTGAAGAATGAAAACATAAGAAACATAAAATGCTTTAACATTTTGTAGAAGGAGGAGATCAGTTTTATGGAAAGAGTTGTGAAGAAAAGATAAGCAATAACTGCTATCTGATTGGGGCTTCCCAGGTGACATAGTGGTAAAGAATCCACCTGCCGTGGATCAGAAAGCTCCTTTGGAGGAGGCCATGGCAATCCACTCCAATATTCTTGCCTGGAGAATCCCACGGACAGAGGAGCCTGGCAGTCTATGGTCCATAGGGTCACAAAGAGTCAGACACGACTGAAGTGACTTATCATGCATGCACGCTATCTGATTGGGGCTTCCCAGGTAATGTGGTGGTAAAGAATCTGCCTACCAGTGCAGGAGATGCAGTAGACATGGGTTCGATCCCTGGATCAGGAAGATTTCCTGGAGGAGGAAATGGCAACCCACTACAGTATACTAGCTTGGTTGCCTAGAGAATCCCATGGACAGAGGAGGCTAGTGGGCTGTAGTCCATAAGATCACAAAGAGCTGGACACAACTGAGCAACTGAGCACACATGCAGTAATGATTTTTACAATACTGACACAATGCTGAGAAAAAAATATATGCTGGGCACTCCAGTAGATCTCAAACTGAGCTCAGAGAGGTTAATATGCCTTCTGTACTTTCTGTTTTTACCGTTTTTTGTTTTTTTGAATTACACAGTTCCTTCCACTGTAGAACTCACTGGTGCTTTCAACACTTGGAGTTATTTATTTAGCTAGAATTGCATAACTTCCTTTGGTTTCTGTACTGTAAGTCATCTTCTATCACCATCCAACCTTGCATTTTCACTGCCAGGTCTGTCCAGGCTCTTTAATGTGCCTCTGTTCATACATTTATTTTTTGCTTTTCATACGTAATCATATGTTTTCATTTTATATAATGTGAAAGGAGAAAGGGCAACCTTTTTCCTAAAGTTTATTAAGTAAAATGTTTACTAGCTTGAAGAGTAAACTCAAAAAAGATGAGAATCTTATTTGAACTTATGTTCCCTAGTGAGTATCTTGAGTTTGCACAGGAATTCTGAATCTCATATTCTTTTATTAAGTTCTTTGGCCCATCACATCTCTTTTCTCTGTTCCTCATTGCAATAGAAGCAAGCCATTTTAAAGCAAGCCCTGCTGTGTATGCATAATAAAAACCCTTTAGAAAAATCCCATTTTAACAGATCATTAAATATTATTGCTTGTGAGGGGCTAAAAATCCAAGATTCCAGAACAAACACATTTTTATTCTTTTGTTTTAATTTTTCTATTAAGATACTTAAACAGAACACACATATAACAAACCCCCAAAGAAATATATGTTTGAAATATAACAAACCCCCAAAGAAAATCCACATATAAGGAAACTGAATACCTCTTAATAAACAGACAAACACAAACAAACAAAATCCTCCCCATATTGCCTAGAGATTTAAACTGTGGATTAGAGACAGACTGTCAACTGATTTGAAATTCCCATCTTGACATCAGTTATCACGTAAAAGCTGACAAATGCTATAGAAATAAACATATCCTCCCAAGGTTTATTTTTAACTCCCAATATAATGATGTAGGTTTTGATTTCTTCAGTAGTTGCAGTATTTATAAACAAGAGAGGTTTCAGTTGAGTTTTATGAGGATAAATGAGTAAAAGAGCAGGACAGTGTATCAGTCAGGGCTGAGTAACACAAGGCTGCAATAATGGCAGACCAATTATTCCAGTCCTAGACAAGGTCTTTTTCTTTTTGAATGAAAATTTGCATACGTTGTACTTTTAGAGCATCCCAAATTTCTCATCTCAGGTTATTTTTCAGTTTTTGATATGCTTTGTAATTCTATCTTGTGGCCTGATATGATGACCTTATTTAGGGACTGCATTATTTTATGAAAACATAAGAGGTGGAGGTACAGATAAGAGGTGGAGGTACAGATTCAAAGGCTACCCATTAAGACACACTCTGGTGATGGAGCAGGGCTCGGAAGTTCCCCATGGCTCTGCTCCCAGGTAATTACTTCCCCTGCTAGCTGGTGCCAGGAAACACGGCAGATATGCGAGATGACACTGACTGGTATTGACTCAGTAATGCTGTGGTAAAAATAATTAGCAATAGTGACTTTAGTTAAATACTGGGTGCAATCACTGTATTACAATTATGGCAGTGATTAGAAACTGTTTTTCACAAAGAAAATAAGTGAATGGTACAGGGGTAATTGCTGGGGTAATTGAGAAATGTTCTTGCTAAGAAAGCTTAGTGGAACCTCTTCTTAAAGGCTGTGTTCACCTTTTATACTCAAAAGAGTAAAACTCTGTAATGGACACAGGATTTCTCAGCCTGCCGTCATTTCCTGGGGCTTCTCCAATATGGTTTCTTGAATTCCACCTGAATGTCCAATGTCACCAACTAGGTCAAGTGCGATCATCTCAGACTGATCTTTATACCTCTGATTCTCATCCCTGCTTACTCTGTCTGTGTTTATACTGCTAGCAACTCAGCAGCAAGCCTCTCCCCATCCGTGGAGCACCTAATAAAACTCCTCAGGCAAAGCAGTTTCATCCTTCAGCATTATCCTAAGCTTCCTGTAGAGAACAGTGGTTTTTGTGTTTCTGCTACAAAGGAGTTTTTAATATATTATGTTCAATGCTGATGTAGCAGTTGACAGAGGTGCCATGTGCTGGCAGGCTTTTACTCTCTCCACAGAATTAAGGGAACGCATGTTTGTTTAAAAACATTAACTTTAGTGGTTGACACACACATTTAGTGAGAAAACAATTTTGTATTCCAGGAATGTAGAACAGAGGAGAAGGATGTGTAAGGAGTTTTTAATTATTAATAGGAGACAGAAGAGAAGGTGGGTTACCATTTAAAATAGGGAATAGTCAGACTCAGACTCACTGAGAAGTATGATATTGATCAAATACAGGAAAGAGATTGTGTAACATGATATACTCTTCATATCATACTTTACCATTTGCATTGCACTTAAAGATCTAATCAGTTATTTAGTTTCTTCCTTTTTAGGACTAAATCTTAAACTTATTTTATTTTAAAACATATATGTGTATATATATATTCATATTTTCTATTTTAGTAAGTCAAAATTAATAATTTATATATATTAGAATATTAATTTTAAATTTATTGATATAAATTTACTAATAGTATAATCACTTTACAGTCTCTCTAATTCTCTTTTTAATTATTCTCACTTTCTCAGAATTAAAGAGAATTCTGTTTTGTCTTTATTAGATATACCACAAAATTGTTTTTTAACAGCCATCTTTTCATTTTATTTGCTAAAGATTTTTTTTTCCTTCTTTTTACTGTCTTTCATATTAAGCTCCTATTCCTCTTGAGTAATTTTGCTATATTTCAGTACCCTGAGTTGAATGCTCAATTCATTTATTTTTATTCTTTCTAGTTCTGTACTAAATGTATTTTAGGATACATTATTTATTATTCTGAGTATCACTGTGTAAACTCTACAGATTTTTGATATGTAGTGACCTCACTATTCTACATTTTAAAATAAAGTCTTTTATTGATGTAACATGTACAGCCCAGGGCTAACTGAAAAGATTGTTTCCTGTTCAAAAAGCAGAAAGAGCGAGCCACTGAAATTCTAAAATATAAAGCTTTTTCCTTTTTTCTGTAGTCGCTCTCACAACTCATTCTTTTTTATTTGCTATTAAATAGTGTTCTAAGTAAAGAAATGTTAAGTTTTAAATTACTAGCATGAATTTTACTGTTTATATACTGAATGTCAGTTTTAAATGCAAATATTAAAGCATTAAACTGATAAACAGAATCACCAAGATTACACGACTGGTTTTTGTTGCCAGTGCGTGTGTATGCATACCTTTCTTACTAGAAAAGGCAAAAAGTATTGCACAAAACTAACAAAGCTTGTATTCCACTTCTTTATGTGTACACATTCTGCCAACACACTATCTTTGCCTTCAGTTCAGTTCAGTTCAGTTGCTCAGTCGTGTCCGACTAATAACTGAAGAACTGAAAGAAAAAAGAGTTATGGATTTCCCTATCTTTCCCTTTCTGTGCTATCATTTTTAGTATAATGATGAGTAAGAAAGGATAGGATAGGATTCCTTGGTCAAAAATTGAATTATAAAACAATATTTTGTTATTGATAAAGTAATTAAAGGATAGAGCAATTTGAACACATAATAGTGAAGATTTTGATTATGAAGGTTTTTTTCTAATTATATGTATGATTTTCTATTGTAAACAAAAATGGTAGAAATTGATAAAATAAAACCAATAACCATTCTCATTAATACTAATATTATCCATTCTGATCTGCTCTTTGATCCCCAAATCAGAATCACCTTAGTGTTCTGTGACTTTTGTCCTTTGCAGTATTGCTTGCAAAGTATTTCACCATTTATTAAAGGCAAATGGAGTGACCAGCCATTCAAGCAAAACAGTGTAAGTCTTTAATCATTGATTAAACATTTTTTTGTGCTTCACACACACACACCCCCAAAATGCTTATATACAGTGACAGTTGTGTTAAAATCAATTATAATGTAAGCCATAATTCCTAATTAGTGGTTTTTATACATAGTTCTTATTATTGAGTAATTGTAGCTCTGGTTTACTTCCTTGTTACGGAAATTTTTGCCCTAAAAGGAATGAATAGAGTTGAATTTTCTATTCCAGTTGTATGTGGTTTGTTTAAATACGTTTTATGAATCGAACAAAGAATGACCATCCTAGATCACTTTCACTGAACTACATAAAGTCAAAGCAGACTATTCATTTCTGTGAATCCTGTGTTCTCAGCACTTCATGAAGAGCTATTCAATATGCATCATACTGGGAACATACTCTTTTACTAATGCTGCCTATATTTAAATAGTGCTATCTTTAAGCTTTTACTGAATAACCATTAATATATCTTGTAATTAAACACGGTTTTCCTAATGTATTCCCAGTGCAAATTCTTACTTTACATAACCATTTTGATTGATCTACATAGAAGGTGTTACCAGTACATCTTTTTATCTTGTAATAGTTTCATTAGCAATACCTCACAATCTTTTAATCTGTAAAGCTTTAAAGTCAGAAAGGAAGATTGATGTTACTGCTGCTATTGAAAGATTAGATTTAGACTAAAGTGCAGTATGAAGTGCACTTGAAAAGTTTTATGCCATGAAAAGTTCAAGGCATCTCAACTCTGACAGAATCTACTCATTATTTAATTAGGCTCCGAAAGCTCTTAACAGACATTTCTGACCTTATGGTAGAATCTTTCCGATCAAGAGGCACATCATTGAGAAATGTTCAGTCTTAAAGGTGCCTTTGGAGAAGGCAATGGCAACCCACTCCAGTACTCTTGCCTGGAAAACCCCATGGATGGAGGAGCCTGCATCTACTGCAGGTAGGCTGCAGTCCATGGGGTCGCTAAGAGTTGGACACGACTGAGCGACTTCACTTTCACTTTTCACTTTCACGCATTGGAGAAGGAAATGGCAACCCACTCCAGTGTTCTCGCCTAGAGAATCCCAGGGACAGGGAAGCCTGGTGGGCTGCCGTCTCTGGGGTCGCACAGAGTCGGACACGACTGAGATGACTTAGCAGCAGCAGCAGCAAAGGTGCCTTATTATACAAATCTAATTCTGATATTTTGGACTGTATTATAGTACTTGGCAAGTCATGATTCCTGAGATAATTCCCTCATCCTCTCTTTTTCTTCTCGGCTGTAATTCTACATCCTCATCAATTTTCTAATTATTTTCACACTGTAAATTTTAAAGTGGAATTCATATTTAAATAAATAATTTTTCTTTAAACTGTTTTTGTTTTCTTGATCTGTGCCTATCCAGTTAATATAAAAGAACCTTTTTATAGGTCTAAATTTACAATAATGTGTGCTTCAGAAGATATTGCAACATAAACATTTGTTCTGAAATGGAAAAATCTTAGATTTGATAAAGATTACCTGGTTAAATGGCTTCTCAGGTGGTGCTAGTGGTAAAGAACCTGCCTGCCAGTTTGGGAGACATAAGAGACATGGGTTCAACCCCTGGGCTGGGAAGATCCCCTGGATGAGAGCATGGCAATCCACTTCAGTATTCTTGACTGGAGAATCCCATGGACAGAGGAGCCTGGCAGGCTACAGTCCGTAGGGTTGCACAGAGTTGGACATGACTGAAGGGACTTAACATACACATACACACTGATTGTGTATGTATATATTTCTGCATAACTCATTCGAAATTTCCCCAGCTTTTCAGATCAGCAGCTTAAAATATTTAAGTTTGTGCATTAGGCATCAAGAGTTCTGCAATGACGAATACAATCAAATGTCACTCAGCTTGCTTCAAGAGCAAAGATTTAAGTTATACTTCAAGCTTATTTGAATCTAATAAAATATCTAAACTTGACTTTATAAAAAGTCCTTTATATAAAAAGGACTTTTCTGGTGATATTATATTTTATTCTGTCTAAAATACTTGCCTAACAGGTGGAATTGAACAGAAGGATCATTGAGTCAGACAGGGCCAACATTGATAGGGCTTCCTTTCAACTCTCATTTTCTTCTATTCTGGTTGGGGATGAACACTCAGCCATCTGCAGTCACATCCAAAAGCTTTTTGCCAAGTATGTAAAGGTCTTCTCTCTCTTTTTTCTTTCATCAAGAGTTTAAAGTATTCCAAGGATTTCTTGTTATTGAACTACCCAAGTAACTTGCCTTCTAACCTTCATCTTTGCCTTAGATTATGGGATGGAGTTGGTAAGGTACTGTGGTTATCCCAGTCTGGGTTATAAATCTACTCCTTGGACTTGGAGACCATTACATATATAGGGGCCATAAATTTATTTTCAGACACACATACACACTCAACCAATAAAGAATTTACTCCAAATACATAAGTATGATACAAAAGAGAAATTAATCCTTCTTTGCAGAGGTAAAGAACTGAAGCAAAAATATATACAGTATTGAGGATTAATAATAATTATCTCTAATCTGGCTTGAATAGAAGGTGGGAGTAATAGAAAATGAGTTTTGGAGTTGAAACTGGGACCATGTCATAGGATGTCCTGTTTATGTGGCTAAGAGATTTGAATTTGTTTCTGAAAGCCATTTTCAGAGAAGAGGTACTATAAAAAGAGCTGTGTTTTGGTGATATGCAGCTGGGTTCTCAGTGTGGATAGCAGGTGGTAGATACTAGAAATGAAAAAATCTTGAATGTCTTTTCAGTAGATTCAGTAAGAGGTTAAAAGGTCATTGCAATAGATTAAGGAGGATCATAACAGTGATGGTCAAGACTAAAACAAAGGAAATGATTGAGATGCTATCAAAGTACACTCAGTAAGATTAGGTAGCTGTTCATAGAAGGAAGGAATCAATAGAGCAGTAGGGATAGCAATAATGAAGATGATGCTAAGACTTCAAATCTGTGTGATTCACAAGATTGCAGTTCTTATACAAAAAAAGGCAAATAGAAACATCAGGGGAAGAACTGGTTTAAAGGGGAAATAATAGTGAGGTCATTTGTCATTTGGGGGCGTATGGTATTTGAAGTTTAGGAGATGTCCAGAGAGCAGTTAAATCTAGTGCTAAAACTTTAAGGAATGGTCATGAGCTAGAGATGTGTATGGAATCACTTATAGATAAGAGTTTGTGATTAAAAATATCATTTATATATATATATATGATGTATGTGTGTATAGTTGGAGGGGTGGATGTGTGTGTGTGAGCATGTATGTTTAGAAATAGAAGAGTTTATTGTGGGAACAGATACGTTGTTAGAGGACTATAAACCTCATTATTCAAATAATGGTTGATTTATATAACTGGGCAAAACTTAGACTCAACATGATAACTATTTTCCCAAATCTTAAGGGCTAAGAGTTGGAAAAGAAATATGATGACAGTTTGGCAGAGATTGCATTTTAGTAAAGAAACTAAGATCCTATAATTCAGATCCAGTATCATCAAGTTATTAAGATAATACCATGCTCACTTCTATAAATGCCATAACTCAACATTGACAAGGGCCAGACATTAGACTAAATAGACTTGTATTAGTTTCCAGTGGCTGTTGTGACAAATTCCCAAAATTTTGGTGGCTTAAAACAACATAAATTTTATTCTCTCATAGTTCCAGAAGCCTGAAATCCAAAATCATTTCAGCAGGCTGAAATCAAGGTGATAGCCATGCTAAACTGCCTCCACAGGTTCAAGAGGAAAATCTGATGCTTGCTTCTTCCAGCTCCAGGTGGTCGCCAGCATTCCTTAATTTGTAGCCACCTCCCTCCAATCTCTGACTCAGTGATCACCTTTCCTCCTCTTCCTGTGTGTGTATCACATCTCCCTCTATGTCCCTCTTGCAAGGATTCCTGTGATTGATTTAGATCCCATCCAAATAATCCAGAACAACTGCTAACACTTTGTCATATGAAGTGACATTTAGTTTCCAGGAATTAGGACCTGGGGCCACGTTTCAGCCAACTGTAAGACTTTCTTATACATATCTTTCCCTAAAGCAATTCTAGGAGGGACGTACCATATTTTTAATCCTTCTTGAGCAGAATAGGAAAATGAATCTCAAAGACACATTTTGGCACATAGCTAGTAGTTATCAGAACTTTACTTCAAGCACAGTTTTGCTACTTAAAGGCTGAGCAATTTTTCATTGTCACACAACATGAAGTTAAGCCCTGCTGTGAGCATTTATGTTTCCCTTTTCCATTCACTGTTGGGATTCTGCACTGCTTCCATAACAGGTACACTTTCACACATCTCAAAGGGAAAAGAGGAGGCACGCACATCAAATAGTATGGCAGCTATAAGAAGTGGCATCTCGCTGGACATTGTTGGAAGTACTTGAAACCATTTATTGGTAGGCAGGCACTCAGATTCTGAAGAGATGTAACAAACAAAAATCCCCTTAAATATGACTTCCTGCCTACAATCACTGCTGCTCCTGGAGCCCAAGAGTATTAGCCTGGTTTTTATTTTGCTCCCTCACACACTCTGCTTCCCCTGTTGTCGTTGAGTTTTTGCTTTTAGTATCTTACATCAGGCAAGGATAATTTACAGCCAGCATGGTCTTTTGTTCATTTCAGTTTGTTACACAGCATACCGTAAGTGCATCCCAACCTACATTTTCGGAGTGCCTTTTTTTCCTCCCACAGCCATCAGATGTGTTATGAATACAACCTCTCAATCCTGTGAAGGTGGTATGACCCACAGTTTACAGATGTAGAACAGCATGAGTAGGCTTGTGTCCACAAATTTTTAAACCTGATAAATTATCCCTCTTATATAGTATGTGCCTGTGAAAAAGGAGGTAATGAGAAGGTGGCTACCTCAGCATGTACAGAAAAAAGTCAGACATTCATTAATAAGGTGTGGTAGATTCGGATGTGGTAGGAGCCTAAGAATGAACAACTCTTAATTTCAGGATCCAGAAGGAGCCTGAGAATCTGCCTGCATTGCAGGAAACCCGGGTTTGATCCTTGGGTCGGGAAGATCCCCTGCAGAAGGGAATGGCTACCCACTGCAGTGTTCTTGCCTGGAGAATCCCATGGACAGAGGAACCTCGTGGGCCACAGTCACAAAGAGTTAGACACAACTGAGCAACTAACACAAACACTAGATTCAAAAGCCAGTTTTAACAGTAGAATTAACAAAACCTGGAAAATAATTGGAACTGATGAAGCCATCGAGTAGCCAAAGATTACTTGGATATCATCTACAGAAATAACTAACAGAAAGAAACAGATTTATAGAAATGGAGGAAGGTGACAAGATTACTTTTGAAACCTCCTCCAATATAAGTCTCACTACATGTGTATTTTCTCTTATTTTTCCCTAGTACTACATTACTTTTGCTTATTCAGTCTATTAGTATCTTTGATTCAGTGATGAATCAGCCTCCTGAATGGAGCGATACAAGGAAACTTAAGACATAGTCTCTGCCCTCATGGAAATAACAGTTGACCCTTGAACAATATAGGTTTGAACTGTGCAGGTCCACTTAAATGCAAAATTTTTATCAATGGTAAATACTGCTCCTACTGCTGTTTAGTCTCTTAGTCATGTTCAACTCTTTGCGATCCCATGTACTGTAGCCCACAGGCTCCTTTGTCTATGAGATTTCCCAGGCAAGAATACTGGGGTGGGTTTCCATTTCCTTCTCCAGGAGATCTCCCCAACCCAGGGGTCTAACCCATGTCTCCTGCTTGGCAGGCAGATTCTTTACCACTGAGCCACCTGGGGAGCCCATAATGAATACTACCACTACTACTCTGTGGTCATTTAAGTGAATATTTAGTAACATAAAGGGCTTCCCTGGTGGCTCAGACAGAAAAGAATCTGCCTGCACTGTGGGAGACCTGGGTTCCATTCCTGAGTTGGGGAGATCCCCTGGAGGAGGGCATGGCAACCCACTCCAGTATTCTTGCCTGGAGAATCCCCATGGACAGAGGAGCCTGGTGGGCTACAGTCCATGGGGTCACAAAGAGTCGGACACGACTGAGACTAAGCACAAGCACACATAGTAACATAAAATGTAGTGAATGCTAAGTACCAAACAAATGACTTAGTCAGTAGTAGTTACTATAGAAATTCAGAAAAATGAATATAATTTTCTTTTTATTATTTTGGTTAAACAATTACTCTGAACAAGACTTCACAACAGTCTAGAAAGGCACAGTTTGTGCCTTCAAGGCATTTGCAGTTTAAGCACTGGAAGACAGAGTATAGATTAAAAAGTATAGTAAAAAGTTAACAAGTACAAGGATTATCACAAGATTGGGTTAGTGGTCAATCATGTCAGTATGAAAAAAAGAATCCACAGTATATTTCTGTTTTCAATTACCCTTCTTTATGTTTCTCTTTTATTCACTTTCCTTCATAGAAGTGATCAAGTAATGATAGAAGAGATCATTAAAACATAAGAAATGTTTAAATTATTTTCATATAAAATTAGTTTTTATTCATTCAAATAGCCTTTTACAGCTGCATTACTGTTCTTGTCACACTAAGCCTGAATGACTGAATGACTGGGAACTCGTGTGTGTGTGTGTGTGTGTGTGTGTGTGTGTGTGTCCTCTTGAAACTAACACTGTGGTGCCTGGTACATAATAGGTGCTCAACAAATGTTTATCAAATTGAAATGAAAATTTTTTCCCCTTTGGACTCAACTGCTTAATACTTTGAGGCCTGTGGTGCTAATATTTAAGATGGATTGGTTCATTCTGTTCAAGTACCACATAACCATTCACACACCATTGAGTTTAGTACTATTAAAAGGTAATTTCCTTTCTGGGAATTATGCCTGTTGCAGACACATTTTACATATTCAGATTTTTTTATCATCAGTCGGCAGGTAAAGAGATTAAAATAAAAGATTTTTTTCCAGTGCGCAGTTTTCCACATAGACTTCCTTTTGAAATTCCTGTGTATTCTGAAAAAAAATATGGAAGTCCTATTGAATGCGCCTACAGCCAGCACTATTAGTCATGTACCTTTGTAAAAGATGAAAATATTAATGTTTATTTCTGTACAACTCTATTCACCCAAATAACTTAGAAAAGCTACTATTTCTTCCTTTTTATATCAATGTAATAAAAGCCAATGGAATTAATTGAAAATACCATTTTGTCCAATTTTACAAGTTTTCGCCCACTATTCAGTGTATTTTATTTTGTTTAATGTAATGTTTTTACTATTGTAATTCATACATTTTAATAACTCAAAGAGAGCTTTTGTGTTTTATTTTCTCAAATAAGTTCCTTTTTGGACAAAACAATTTAATACTTAATAGTCTCTCAAATTTATTATAGAGAACTTTACAGCAAAATTGCTCCAACATCTGTTATCTCCTTTCTTATTATAACCATATGACTAGGAATTACTGTTCTTATTTCATTTTTAATAGATAAAAAACTAGGCTTAAAGAAATGTGACTTGCCTGTAATTCATATGTTCAGAGTTACTACCTGTGAAGCTAAAATTAGAATGGAATTATTTAGATTCCTCAATCAGTACTCTCAGTATTCAGATAAGCAAATATGCCATACTGTAGCCAAATAACAATGAATATTTATTCTGTATATTAATAATAAACATTGCAAACATTTACACATGCCAGGCACATCCTAAGTACTCTATGTGTGCTAGCTCATTTAATCCTTGCTGCAACTCGATGCAGTTTAAACAGGAGCAGAGCCCAAAGAAAGTAAATAACCTGGCCAAGAAAACACACCTAGTTAGGTTCTTGAACTAGAACGTGAGCCCAGCCAGTCTGCACTATGTTGGCTTAAGTGTCACTCTTATTGCCAGCATTTCAGTGATAAGAATATATTTAATGAAACAAATGTAAGTTGATATCTTCTAGAACTACACTTCCTATCAATGAATTTAGAGAAAATTACCCTAGAATCCTGTAATTCTGTGAAGTATTTAAATAGAAGTTGAATTTGTTTCCCCATTCTAAAAGGTAATTTCTATTAAGGGTAACTCTTTAATGTTTTATATTTAATATTCAGTAGAGTTTTACTGGACTTCCCTGGTGGCTCAGACAGTAAGAGCATCTGGCTACAATGCGGGAGACCCAGGTTCAATCCCTGGGTCAGGAAGATCCCCCTGGAGAAGGAAATGGCAATCCACTCCAGTACTCTTGCCTGGAAAATCCCATGGACAGAGCAGCCTGGTGGGCTATAGTCCATGGGGTCGCAGAGAGTCAGACATGACTGAGCAACTTCACTTTTCAGAGTTTTACTACATGGAAAAAGTTCTTACTATTCATGATATAAATTAGAATCACAGAACTTTATCACATAAATAATTCTGCTGCTGCTGCTGCTGCTGCTGCTGCTGCTGCTAAGTCGCTTCAGTTGTGTCCAACTCTGTGCGACCCCATAGATGGCAGCCCACCAGGCTCCGCCATCCCTGGGATTCTCCAGGCAAGAACACTGGAGTGGGTTGCCATTTCCTTCTCCAATGCATGAAGGTGAAAAGTGAAAGTGAAGTCGCTCAGTCGTGTCCAACTCTTAGTGACTCCGTGGACTGCAACCTACCAGGCTCCTTCATCCATGGGATTTTCCAGACAAGAGTAATGGAGTGGGGTGCCATTGCCTTCTCCGATAAATGAATCTAGAGGCTAAAAAATATTAGATGATATGAACAGCACAAAGTACTTGCCTAGAGAGGCTGAGACTAGCTTAGCCTCAGATCTTCCACCACAGTGAAGAAAGGTGTGAATCTAATAAAGGAGTATAATGTGTATTGTGTGTGTGTGTGTGTCTTCACTGCTTTTTAAAAATTAATTGTGGAGTGGCATGAACTAGGTAGCTGGCTTGTACATCTCTTAGGTAGAGCTCAACTCGCCTTGAAAGACAGTCAACTCCTGGATGAAAATCCTACTGTATTTAATGACAAATAGCCAAATGAAAAGTGGAAGATTTACTTTTCCAAATACTTTCTGAAAAGCTTCTAACTGCACATATATATTGGACTTCTAAATAGCTAATTTCTTTTTAAAGTTAATCTTATTGTTCACTGATTTGTTGCCTATTCTAATAATTAAGTGAAGGAAGAAAGTCCAGCTGATAAAGTCACCAAATCACATTTAATTTTCTTTTTTTATCCTTCTTTTCTTATACTAAGTCTGATTGGTGCTGTAATTCAGAGTGCAGAATGTTTTTAAGAAGATCACAGGTATATATTTGATTCTTTTATTAGCAGAAGAGACACAGAGAAGTTTCTGACAATCATGCTATTCCTGTATATGCAGGATTTATTAAATTATTATTCATGTGCTTATTAAGGCATTTCAAGTGGCTTTGGATCATTGAATGGAATGATGTAAAGTTTTAAATTATCCCTGGAAGCATACAATTAGCAGGCATTCACAGAAAACTAAGCAACTAGAATAAATCATTATTCCCTTTTAATTCACTTATTTTTATTAAATCTCATGTCATAAAAATGCAAAAATCATCTTGTTATTATATCTTAGTCTCAATTTAAATCAACTAAGTTATCAGTAATGATTTAAAGTGTGTTTAATTAAATAGAAATTATATAATATGTTATGCATCATCAAAAATTCTAACATAAATCAAAAGGAGACTATTATCCTTAATGATTTATGCAAAGAACTATGATAGCATTCTATACATTCGAAGGTGTGTTCTTCAAAAAATTAAAAACAGAGCTACCATATGATGCAGCAATTTCACTCCTAGATATTTATCCCCCCAAAATGAAAATACTAATTATAAAAAGATAAATGCACCCCTATATTCATTGAATCATTATTTGCAAGAGCCAGGATATAGAAGGAACCTAAGTGCCAATCAGTAGACAAACGGCTAAAGAAGATTTGGTGTGTATGGTTTATCTATCTATATACATATACAAATACATAGATGTATATAGATAGGTATACACACATAATGGATTATTACTAAGCAATAAAAATAATAAAATTGTGCCATTTGTGATAATATGGATGGACATAGAGAATAAATAGGGCAAAGGCTAATAGGTTCTGCCAAGAGAACGCACTGGTCATAGCAAACACCCTCTTCCAACAACACAAGAGAAGACTCTACACATGAATATCACCAGATGGTTGACACCGAAATCAGACTGATGATATTCTTTGCAGCCAAAGATGGAGAAGCTCTATACAATCAACAAAAACAAGACCGAGAGCTGACTGTGGCTCGGATCATGAACTCCTTATTGCCAAATTCAGACTGAAACGGAAGAAAGTGGGGAAAACCACTAGACCATTCAGGTATGACCTAAATCAAGTCCCTTATGACTATACAGTGGAAGTGAGAAATAGATTTGAGGAGCTAGATCTGATAGAGTGCCTGATGAACTATGGATGGAGGTTCGTGAAGCTGTACAAGAGACAGAAATCAAGACCATCCCCAAGAAAAAGAAATGCATAAAAGCAAAATGGCTGTCTGAGGAGGCCTTACAAATAGCTGTGAAAAGAAGAGGAGCAAAAAGCAAAGGAGAAAAAGAAAGATATACCCATTTGAATGCAGAGTTCCAAAGAATAGCAAGGAGAGATAAGAAAGCCTTCCTCAGCGATCATGCAAAGAAATAGAGGAAAACAACAGAATGGGAAAGACTAGAGATCTCTTCAAGAAAATCAGAGATACCAAGGGAACATTTCATGCAAAGATGGGCTCGATAAAGGACAGAAATGGTATGGACCTAACAGAAGCAGAAGATAGTAAGAAGAGGTGGCAAGAATACACAGAAGAACTGTACAAAAAAGATCTTCATGACCAAGATAATCACGA
The DNA here is from genome assembly GCF_029378745.1 of Bos indicus. Lineage (NCBI taxonomy): Eukaryota > Metazoa > Chordata > Mammalia > Artiodactyla > Bovidae > Bos > Bos indicus. Next base: position 63,539,557 of record NC_091765.1, on the reverse strand, counting down.
TGGTGTGATCACTCACTTAGAGCCAGACATCCTGGAATGTGAAGTCAAGTGGGCCTTAGGAAGCATCACTATGAACAAAGCTAGTGGAGGTGATGGAATTCCAGTTGAGCTAGTTCAAATCCTGAAAGATGATGCTGTGAAAGTGCTGCACTCAAAATGCCAGCAAATTTGGAAAACTCAGCAGTGGCCACAGGACTGGAAAAGATCAGTTTTCATTACAGTCCCAAAGAAAGGCCATGCCAAAGAATGCTCAACTACTGCACAATTTAACTCATCTCACACGCTAGCAAGGTAATGCTTAAAATTCTCCAAGCCAGGCTTCAGCAATACGTGAACCATGAACTTCCAGATGTTCAAGCTGGTTTTAGAAAAGGCAGAGGAATCAGAGATCAAATTTCCAACATCTGCTGGATCATCGAAAAAGCAAGGAATGCCAGAAAAATATCTATTTCTGATTTACTGACTATGCCAAAGCCTTTGACTGTGTGGATCACAATATACTGTGGAAAATTCTGAAAGAGATACCAGACCACCTGACCTGCCTCTTGAGAAACCTGTATGCAGGTCAGGAAGCAACAGTTAGAACTGGACATGGAACAATAGACTGGTTCCAAATAGGAAAAAGAGTGTGTCAAGGCTGTATATTGTCACCCTGCTTATTTAACTTCTATGCAGAGTACATCATGAGAAACGCTGGACTGGAGGAAGCACAAGCTGGAATCAAGATTGCCGGGAGAAATATCAATAACCTCAGATATGCAGATGATACCACCCTTATGGTAGAAAGTGAAGAAGAACTAAAAAGCCTCTTGATGAAAGTGAAAGAGGAGAGTGAAAAAGTTGGCTTAAAGCTCAACATTCATAAAACTAAGATCATGGCATCTGGTCCCATTACTTCATGGCAAATAGATGGGGAAACAGTGGAAACAGTGGCTGACTTTATTTTTCTGGGCTCTAAAATCACTGCAGATGGCGATTGCAGCCATGAAATTAAAAGACGCTTACTCCTTGGAAGGAAAGTTATGACCAACCTAGACAGCATATTCAAAAGCAGAGACATTACTTTGCCAACAAAGGTCCGTCTAGTCAAGGCTATGGTTTTTCCAGTGGTCGTGTATGGGTATGAGAGTTGGACTATAAAGAAAGCTGAGCGCAGAAAAATTGATGCTTTTGAACTGTGGTGTTGGAGAAGACTCTTGAGAGTCCCTTGGACTGCAAGGAGATCCAACCAGTCCAAAGGAGATCAGTCCTTGGTATTCATTGGAAGGACTGCTGTTGAAGCTGAAACTCCAATCCTTTGGTGACCTGATGGGAAGAGCTGATTCATTTGAAAAGACCCTGATGCTAGCAAAGACTGAGGGTAGGAGAAAGGGACGACAGAGGATAAGATGGTTGGATGGCATCACTGACTCAATGGACATGGGTTTGGGTGGACTCCAGGAATTGGTGATGGACAGGGAGGCCTGACATGCAGCAGTTCATGGGGTCGCAAAGAGTAGGACATGACTGAGCGACTGAACTGAACTGAGCGGGTGTTATGCTAACAGAAATAAATCAGAGAAGTACAAATAGTGTATGATTTAATTTACATTTGGAATATTAAAAAAAAATGAATGAACAACAAAACAGAAACATAGTCATAGATAAGGTGAACAAATCGGTGTTTTCCAGGAGGCAGAGATGGGGAAAGGAAAGATATAGATGAGGAGATTAAGAGGTGCAAATTCCCAGTTGCAAAATATATGTCAAAGGTATGAAATGTACAGTGTGGGGAATATAGTCAATAGTTCTATAATATCTTTATATGGTGACACATGATATATAGACTTCCTGTGATGACCATTTTGAAATATATAGGAATATTGAATCACTATGTTGTGTAACAGGAACTAACATAGTGCTTAGATCAGTTACACTTCAAAAACAAACTAAAAAGTGTGGACAAAAGAAAGTTATGCATTTTCTGTTAAGTGAACATCTGAACCTAATTTGTCTCTTGATTAGGAGTCTACCTTGCCAAAGTAGCTTAAGAATTAGGAGGGATGAGAAATAAAATGTATATTTATTAATTCTTGTTAATATCTATACCTATTCTAAGTTCTTTTTTTGAGAAAAAGGTGCTTTCGAGACCAAAGAAAATTCAGATTTCCTCCTCCATTTTTTTTTCTTGGAGTTCAAAGTCTACAGTGGGAGATATTCTAAAATGCCTCATGCATTTTAAACACTTAATGTTATGGAATACCATAACATAGCCTGTGGGCTTCACTGGAGCACCCACTGTGTGCCTCCTCTAGGCCCCCACCTGGCACGTCGTGGTGCTCAGTAAAATTCTGTTGGCTAAAGTGATCAATGCCTTCTTCAAAGAAGTCTTCCTTGAGCTTCCATCTTACACTACAGACAAGAGTAATCCATTTCCAGCATACATATATTGCATTCTGCTGTGCTGTGGAGACTGCATTTGTGTGTGTGTATTTTGGGGAGTATTTTTCCATGGATAATTATTAATACCATTAAGAACAATAACTGTATATAATTTATTTAGTTAACACATGGACTTCATATGGCATCACTGATTCAATGGACATGAACCTGGGCAAACTCTGAGAGATGGTGAGGGACAGGGAGGCCTGGAGTGCTGCAGACCATACGGTCGCAAAGAGTTGGACACGACTTGGTGTCTGAACAAATGGACTTCATGTACATCTGTGTTCTTCCTGGCCTATCTCATTGAGCATTTTCCCCAGTGAATCAAAACAGAACGAACCATTTGCTTTAATGGTATGTGGTATCTCTGTACTGTCTTCCTCTTGGATGTTACTACTTTTCTGCCTAGATATCTCTATTTAATGCTCTATCCCCTGCCTATTAACAGGAAATGATTTCTCATTACTCATTAATTCTTAAACATAAATTGGCTTTGCCAGCTACTTGCAGTTTAATCCTTTAGTCATCATTGGGAATGAAAATCTTAGATTCCTCTGTAGAGATTTCTGGTTAAAATAACACACAAGTTTGGTAAACAAGTAAAAACCGTTTGTTTATAGTCTACATTTTACTAGGCTAGTCGGCATTATGCTAGCTTGGGATTACATTCCGCCATTAAGGTAATTAGATAAACAGATGCTGTACTTCCTTTACCACTCTGACTGCCATTTAAATACATACATACAAACCATTCATTCAGCAAACAAAATCTCCAGAGATGGACCTGTACATTTGTACATTAAAAAAATTACAATGATGTACTCTCATTGTTGAGAATTACTGTACTAGACCTTTTTGTATGGTGCATATATGTGGGTGTGTGTGGGGGGTGTGTATGTGTGTGTTTGTTACTCAGTCATGTCCGACTCTTTGCAACCCCATGGACTGTAACCTGCCAGGCTCTTGTGTCCATTGAATTCTCCCGGCAAGGATATTGGAGTGGGTTGCCATTCCTTTTTCTGGGGAATCATCCCGATCCAGGGATCAAACCCAAGTGTCTTGTCTTTGTAGGCGGATTCTTTACCACTGAGCCACCAGGGCAGCCTTCCAAAAGGTTCTAAAGTTTTTTAAAATCTTTACTCCCTTTCAACTAAATGTCTAGCATCATTGGGTTTTCTTCTAACTTTAAATAGGGAAATTGGTGATAGCTGGTGGGCTGCAGTCTATGGGGTTGCACAGAGTTGGACATGACTGAAGTGACTTAGCAGCAGCAGCAGCAGTACATAGTGGGTGCTCTTATGAAAAGTATTTTTATTGTTTGTTTCCTCACCCTTCTAAGTAATATAGACTATTCATATTGGTTATTAATTCATATATATTAGACTGAAGAAACCTTCAGAATCTTAACTGCATGTTGAAATCACCTGAATCTATTAAATGACCCAATGATCAGGTAGCATCGAGCAGGATATCTGGGGTTAAGATCAAGGCATCAATAATCCATGCTTTCCAGGTAATTCCATATGTGGCTAAGGTTGAAACCTTATGAATCTGACCAGTTATTCTCAACTCTGGCTTCACAGTAGAATCCCCTATGCAATTGTTTAAAATGCCTTTCATTTCAATTATGGTTCAGATAACTTGTGCATAAATGTTGAATACAAGAGAAAAACATTTGAGTAACTTATATTTCTGAATAATTGGGCTCCAGTTAAATCAAGGTTTTATTATAGTTCTGGGTATGTGGTGATGTTCAATAAATGTTAGATGGAGATCCTAATCCCACAGCAGAGTCAAGGAGAATAAAACATGCTCCCTCTTGGAAATAAACTGTTTGTATATTTGAAATAATTATCTTGGCAAACTATCATTTTCTGAAAGTTGTCCTCCTAGGTAATTTACCTCAAATGGTAAGCCTTGTACTTTAAGAGAATACTATATTTCAACTATATTTTTCAGCATAATATTAGGTACCTATATATCTTATAGTACTTTCACGATTCTCTCCAAGAAAATAGACAGGAAACAAGATTAAGAGATGAAGGATAAGATTTAAACCAGTTTCCCTCTTGGAAGCATAAATGATGCTATTGCACTTCTGGGCCTGGAGAATACTGTTACTTTGTAAAATAGAGCCATGGTACTTTCTGCGTTATGATGGCGAATTATTTATGTACGCAAAGGACAACTAATGCCATTAGCTAAAACAGAAATGAACTAACTGTTCAATAAAACAGTTATGGGACTAACAAAATATTTATATGTGATATCTTTTTCAGATTGCAGGAACTAGTAACTAAAAATAACAAAATCTTTTTTTTTTAGCATGAAGTTATAGATGATCTGTTATGGGATAAATGCTCATCAAGCAAACTCCTCAAATTTAATTGTTATCAATAATTAATCAGCACATTGCATGCTTCAGTGTGCATTAACTACACCAGGTGTTGGATTTAATTCCTCAAATATAAATTAGGGAAGCAGACCACATTTTTCTTAAATGTTTGTGGTTGAAAATAAAAAATATATATATATAAAGCTTATTTAATTTGACCTTCCCACTTCTTACTCAGTTTTTCTACTTCTTTTCTCCTTTTTAGGACCACCTCAGAAAATAGTGTCACCTAAACAAGAACACGAAGATAGGAAACATGACAAAGTCACGGATAAAGGAAGTGAGAGTGGGACTTCCTGTAATGAGCTCTCCACTTCCAGTTGCGACAGCCACTCAGAGGCGAGCACTCCCCAGGACAACCCACCCAGTGCCCAGCAGGCGACAGCTCACCAACCTAACACTTTAACTTTGGATCGTCCTTCCAAAAAAGCACCTGTGCAATGGATGCCCCCACCAGACAAACGTAGAAACAGTGAACTCTTTCAGACGCTCATCAGCAAGTCCCGGGAAACCAATCTTTCCAAAAAGAAAGTCTGTGAGAAGCTAAGTGTGGAAGAAGAAATGAAAAAGTGTATTCAGGATTTTAAAAAAATCCACATTCCAGATTATTTTCCAGAGCGCAAACGCCAGTGGCAATCTGAACTGTTACAGAAGTATGGGTTATAGTAACGATCACATTCCTGCAGTATTCAATGACCTTCAGTGTTTACCGGTGTCACCACCTGACTGTACTAACAATGGTCAGTGTGATTCTTGCTGCTCTTCCTTTTCGTGAACAGTGGATGTGGGACAGTATTTTCTTTCATTCTTTCTGTTGTTGTTGTTTTTAGAAATATTAAAAAAAAAAAAAACTAATAAATATTGAGTCAAATGGTGTTCCTGATTCAAAAAATTTTGCAAGAATGAAAGTAAAATGTGCATGATCAAGAAGCTTAAAATCTTGATTTTTGAACTGTGGTCAACTGGCTATGTTTGTCATTTTGTAACTCACCAAAAACAAATCATCATATCACTCCAAATAAAGTGACAATATGGATGAAGCAACATCAAGTAAAATGTTAGATGATAGTTTTGGGACCCAAATCCAAAACTATTTAAATGTTAACGCAATAAAACAAGTATTACTTTTGCATGAGCACAATATTACAAATAAATCACAAGACATAGGAAGATCTGTTTGTTGCTTGGAAAGAAATAATTATGAAAAAATAGCAAAAAAAATATGGTTCAGACAAAGCCTATAAATGTAAGCTAAGAGATTGAATTTTATTTGTTCTGGATCTGTGATTTTTTTGTGTATGTGTATGGTGTTCTGTATGTTAAGATGGTGTAAATATGCCTTATGATCTTGTGTTATGGCACTGACATTCATCTATTAATGCTAGTTATTATTTCTGTGAAATGAGTCCTTATATCAGGCTGTCAAAATTGGCATAATGATGCTCTGAAAGATCTTACTCTCATGTTAATCACAATAATTGAGGGAAATGGTGAAGAGCTTTATGTATTTATTAAAAAAGGAAATATATATTAGAATTTCTTGATGTCTATTGACTCTTCTTTTAAAATATTCAGTTGTTACATTGTCTTCAGTTTTTCCTTTAAAATTCCAAACTGGAGAGTGATATGTTCAAACTTAATGTTGACAAGTTAGAAACTTATAATTCAAAATGGAGGTAGAGTCAAATTCAGATAGCTTTGGTATTGATTAATAAACCCTTAGCCTGCAAGAGAAAAAGATTTCATCTGAGGATGCACTAAAATTTGATTTTAGCTGACAACTGGATTGAAAGTCTCCCTAAATACAATTGGGAAGTTGCTGCTTGCAAATTATGGGACAGAAATGTCAACAGGAAGCTAAAAGTTCAGCCTGAATGACAAGAGCTTGCTTCCTGATTGCATATTTGAAAATAATCTTTCTTATCATAAGCCACACAATTTTTACCTCATCATGTCCACAGAAAAAAAATATATAATATCCCAAAATTTTGCTAAAGAATAGGCACCAGGAGGACAAAAATATCTCTAAGCATCAGAGCTCAATCTCCTCTGTGGTTAGTTGAAATAAAAGTTGAACAGCACTTGTAGTACCATTTCTTCCAGGGTAATATTGGAAGATAAGCATTATTAGCTCAAAATTTTAAATTGATGTTCATTTTTGGATGTAGTTTTAGAGTTCTCACTCCTCTATTATGTAAAATACCATCTACAGTGGAGTATTAAAGAAAACCCAAATGTATGATTTGCCTTGAATAACCTATCAGGTTTTAGTGAAAGAGCTACTCTTAAATTCTGCGTTTCATTTTGGGAAGGTTGGCAGGCCCACCCACTAAGTTGGCTAAGTGTAGCTGCAACACACTGGTTAAATGGACAGAGCTTGTGATTAGGTTGCTACTGTTCCCATCTCTACCCATCTCTACCACTACCACTAATGTGACCTTAGGGATAACAGGGATATTAATAACATGATAGAGAAGGTTTAAATGAGGTAATTGAAGTTAAGCATCACTACCACTCCTAGAGATGGAGGGGAAAAACAGGTAGTGGGCTTACCAGAATTTTTGGAACCAGTACTGTCAGATGGAAAATTTAAAATAGGAATAAGCTGTTCAATAAGAACTATAGTCTCTAAGGAGTCATGGTCACTTTCAAAGATGCCTCCCAAAGCAAAGACAAAGGGGATAGGTTATCCTAGCTTCTCACATTTCAATTCCCACCAACACTTTCCATTTTCCCACCATGAGTAGAAGCAGTTGGTAAATGAGCTTTGGAAATGCAATTCAGTAGAGGTGATCCCACTGTGATAGAAAGCCCAGCACTGAAGGGCAGGGAGTAGATCTGAAGAATACCTCCCACCCTCCTCTATTATTTCCAACACAAAATTTCAAATAGAACTGCAGGGGTAAGAATCTGGTATATGAGAACTATTTCAGATCTTCATATCTCTACCACAAGAGAAGTGATTCCCATAAGATTGCCTACCCTTAAAGTCCTTCTTAGAAAATTAGAACCTATTTCTTCTATAGTCTATTGAGCACTTACCATACACCAAGCATTTGGCTCAAAGGTTAACAACATACTCAAGAAATACAAATTACTAGCCATTGCCCTTGGGAAGAAGCTTATGGTCTGATTCTCCCATACTATTATGCTTTCACCAGAGACTAGTTCCTGTCTTGTCCCAGAGACTAGTTCCTGTCTTGTCCCAATTGGGGCTACAAGAGGATCAAGGGAGGAAGCTAGAATGAGAACTCTTCTTTGAAAAAAAGGAGACTCCAAAATTTAAAGATGGCTTAGACTAAAACTGCTATATAAAACTTTACCAAAATATCAGTAGATAAAATCTAGAAGGTTGCCAAAAATCAGAAAAGCTGGAAGCAGGCATTGAATTTAAATATTTTAGGGAATAAATGCATTTTGATGCTCATATGATGAACCTTTGATGCTCAAATGGTATCAAAAAATACTGTTTGATATACAGGATTTGCTTAACTTGTGACCTGATGTTTCATTATTAAAATAAATGGGAAACGTGTTGAGTATTAACTGAGATGAGAGAAGAAAATAAAAGTGAAATTGTGAGATTTTCAATTTTGAGTTGATACATTTGCCCTATTTTTTCCACTCAGTATACCCAAAAGCCATAGACATTATATGTGAACACTCTTAAGAGACTCTGAAAGGCTAATAAAAAAAGGAAAGCTGACTAGAGGTGTTAGGACCCAAAGAACAACATGTTGTTGGAGATTCTTGGGTTTTCTTTTTGCCTATTTATAGCTGAAGAAGCTGGTAACACAGAAAAACTAACAGGTGTAGAAAAAACAAGCATCAACAAAACCCTGCTTTCTCTAACCAAAAGGCCAGAGAAGGTGCAGCCTAGCAGTTAGATAATAACTGCTGTGCTGTGTTAGGTTGGTGAACACAATTTTATTGCATAATCATTTTAAGCCTTGGCTTATAGCAAAATTGAGAGGAAGGTACTGAACTTTCCCATGTATTCCTTATCCTCCAATATGAATAGCTTCCTCCAATATCAACATCCCCCACCAGAGTGGTGCATTGTTATAATTGATGAACATACATTGATGCATCATTGTCACCCAAAGTCCATAGTTTACATTATTGTTCACTCTTGATATTTACATTCTGTGAGCTCAGATAAATGCATAATGACACACATCCATCATTACAGTACCATAGAGAGTATTTTCTCTTCACTCTAATCCTTCATGCTCTGCTTATTCATTTTTCACCCCTCACTCAACCACTGGAAACTGCTGTTCTTTGTGCATGTGCATGGTGTTATCTTTTTCAGAAGATTATATAGTTGGAATCACGCTATACATAGTCTTCCCAGATTGGCTTCTTTTACTTCAGTTCAGTTCAGTCGCTCAGTCGTGTCCGACTCTTTGCGACCCCATGAATCGCAGCACGCCAGGCCTCCCTGTCCATCACCAACTCCTGGAGTACACCCAAACCCATGTCCATTGAGTCAGTGATGCCATCCAGCCATCTCATCCTCTGTTGTCCCCTTCTCCTGCCCCTAATCCCTCCCAGCATCAGAGTCTTTTCCAATGAGTCAACTCTTCACATGAGGTGGCCAAAGTACTGGAGTTTCAGCTTTCGCATCATTCCTTCCAAAGAAATCCCAGGGCTGATCTCCTTCAGAATGGACGGGTTGGATCTCCTTGCAGTCCAAGGGACTCTCAAGAGTCTTCTCCAACACCACAGTTCAAAAGCATCAATTCTTTGGCACTCAGCCTTCTTCACAGTCCAACTTTCACATCCGTACATGACTACTGGAAAAACCATAGCCTTGACTAGATGGACCTTTGTTGGCAAAGTAATGTCTCTGTTTTTGAATACGCTATCCAGGTTGGTCATAACTTTATATGGTCAGATTCATTTTTTGCATGTGGACATCTAGTTGTTTTAGGAGCATTTGCTCCATTGTGTTGCCTTTTCTTCTTTGTCAGAGATCAGTTGACTATTTTTATATGGGTCTGTTTAGGGGAATCTATATTTTATTTAATTGATATTTTGCTTTTTTTTTTTTTTTTACGAAGATCACATTTTTTTAATTACTGTAGCCTCTGTGCTAAATCTTGAAGATGGACAGCATCAGTCCTCTAACATTGTTATTCTCTGTTAGTATTGTATTGGCTATTTTGAGCCTTTTTCCTCTTCCTATAAACTTTATAACCAGTTTGTTTATATCTGCAAAAATGCTTACTGAGATTTTTATTGAAATTGCATTGATTCTATAGATCAAGTTGAGAACTGACATCTTGAGAATATTGAGTCTTACTATTGGTGGACATGGAATATATCTCCATTTATTTTGTTAGTAGATTCAATTCATCAGAGTTTTGTAGTTTTCTTTATACAGAGCTTGTATATATTTGTTAGGTTTATACCTAAGCATTTCATTTTAGGGAGTACTAATGTTAATGATAGTGTGTTTTTAATTTCAAATTCCACTGTTCGTTGATGATATAATACAACCCCCTATTTTTGAAAAATAAAGTCTAAAAACTTTAGTATCACATTATAGGTCCTCAATAAAGTGGCTCCATATCAATTTACCTTTGTCTGGCAAAAGACCACTTCCAAAGCTTAGTGGCTTAAAAACAGCAACAGTTTATCAGCTTATGATTCCAAGAATTGCCAATTTGGACTGAAATCAGCTGGGCTGTTCTCCCACTGATCTCACCTGGGCTTATTCACCTAGACAATTGACTGATAATTAGTCAGGAATCAAATAATCTGTAATAGTGTCATTCCATATTTGGCAATGACAGGTTTCATCACGTTGTCTTAGTCTTCTAACTCTCCTCTCCAGGAATCTAGCTCAAATTTGTTCACTTGGTGGTTCTAAAAATGTCAGACAAGAAGTTGCAGGGATCTGGAGCCCTGGCTCCAAACTCATACAACATCACTTACCCTGCCTTCTTTTGGTCAAAGCAAGTTATTTTGAATGCAAGCGATATGGAAATATACTCCTCTTGGGAGTATATACCTCTTCATGGAAGAAACAAGGAATCTGTGATCATTTGTAATCTACTATAGAAGCAATCCATCTTTTTCAGATTCACAACTAGAAGCAAACTGCACACCATTTACTAGTTATTTAAAAGTAAAAGACTTTAAATAAATCTTTTACTTTACATAATAAAAATATTTAAATATTTTATTAAAATTTAATTAGAATAAGTCTTTTAAATGAAATAAGTTAAGAGGCTCTATCTGCACCCTGAAATCACCTTCCCCCACAAAATACACAAAAACTTTTTCATTCACATTTGAAATCTTTCCCATACTGCATATTTCAATTTAAATAGCACCTACTCTCCAAAGCTTTTTTTAATCCCTCAATAGAGAATTACTAATCATTCTATTCTCAGAAATATCAAATGACTTTAAAAACATTTTGTCTTGCTCTACATGTTGTGTTTTATGGTATATAAGAGTAATGATAGACATTTGTGTTTTCCATTGATTTGAAGGATTTTTTTTTTAAACATAGGTTAAGATCTTATTTCTTTCTATGAGGAGAAACAATAACTAGACAACTTCTGGCACACAGTAGGTATGAATAATTTTGGCAAAAGAGTAAACATTCTTTTTAATGTAATAATCTCCTAAACAATCTTTGATAGATACTCTCCCTGCCTAATTAGGCTTGCTAAAAGCACCTTTACGTTTTCAGGCCAAATCCACTCATTAGTCCTACATTACTGATCCCTCATGAGAGATTAGTCAAAGATTAATTTAAAAATATTTCATCAGTTCAGTTCAGTTGTTCATTTGTGTCCAACTCTCCGTGACCCCATGAACCACAACACGGTAGGCCTCCCTGTCCATCACCAACTCCCGGAGTCTACCCAAACCCATGTCCATTGAGTCGGTGATGCCATCCAACCATCTCGCCCTGTGTCATCCCCATCTCTTCTTGTCCTCAATCTTTCCCAGCATCAGGATCTTTTCAAATGAGTCAGCTCTTCACATGAGGTGGCCAAAGTACTGGAGTTTCAGCTTTAGCATCAGTCCTTCCAATGAACACAAGGACTGATCTCCTTTAGGATGGACTGGTTGGATCTCCTTGCAGTCCAAGGGACTCTCAAGAGTCTTCTCCAACACCAGAATTCAAAAGCATCGATTCTTTGGCACTCAGCTTTCTTTATAGTCCAACTCTCACATCCATACATGACCACTAGAAAAACCATAAGCCTTAACTAGACGGACCTTTGTTGGCAAAGTAATGTCTCTGCTTTTGAATATGCTGTCTAGGTTGGTCATAACTTTCCTTCCAAGGAGTAAGCATCTTTTAATTTCATGGCTGCAGTCACCATCTGCAGTGATTTTGGAGCCAAAAAAATAAAGTCTGACACTGTTTCCAGTGTTTCCCAATCTATTCACCATGAAGTCATGGGACCAGATGCCATGATCTTCGTTTTCTGAATGTTGAGCTTTAAGCCAACTTTTTCACTCTCCTCTTTCACTTTCATCAAGAGGCTCTTTAATTCCTCTTCACTTTCTGCCGCCATAAGGGCGGTGTCATCTGCATATCTGAGGTTATTGATATTTCTCCCGGCAATCTTGATTCCAGCTTGTGCTTCTTCCAGCCCAGCATTTCTCATGATGTACTCTGCATAGAAGTTAAAAGCAGGGTGACAATATACAGACTTGATGTACTCCTTTTCCTATTTGGAACCAGTCTGTTGTTCCATGTCCAGTTCTAACTGTTGCTTCCTGACCTGCATACAGGTTTCTCAAGAGGCAGGTCAGGTGGTCTGGTATTCCCATCTCTTTACAATTTGATAAGTATGTATTAAGCATCTCCAGCTAGAAATCCACTCACCATTGGTTGGCATAAAGTAAACATAACCTGTGACCTTGTATGTTAATGATTTTAGTATAGGTTAGTTAAGCAAGCATTACCAGAAATAGTTATGTTCAATGAGAAAAGATGCAATTTCGAAGATATGCTTATAAACCTTTAAAAATAAATCAACTTTTTTTCTCCTTTTCTATTTTATAGTCCGCAAAGCATTCGCTTTGAAGTGTAACATACAGAGGCTAAAAGAATCACACAACTATAGGATTGAAAGTATCTTGTAAGTCATGTAAAATTCCTATATAAATGAATTCAAGGTAACTGACGCCTACTTCAAGGGTGTCTACTATGGGCAAAGCATTTTATCAAATATATTAAAGATACAGCAATGAGTAAGAAATAATAATAATGGATTTAATTTCAAACTTATCATAGAAGAGACAGTTTTATGGCAGAAATGGAATTTTAACTGGGACTTGAAAGGGAATTTGGATTTGTATATATGAGAATGTTGAACAGAGGACTCTATAAGGAATGAGCAAAGTTTACATTTAAATATGTAAGCACACTGTAGTAGATGAATAGTAGCATTGACGTATATACACTATCATGTGTAAATTCCTAGCTGTTGTATCCAACTCATTGGAAAAGACTCTGGTGCTGGGAAAAATTGAGGGCAGGAGAAGAGGGCAACAGAGGATGAGATGATTGGATAACATCACTGACCCAATGGACATGAGTTTGAGCAAACTCCAGGGGATGGTAAAAGACAGGGAAGCCTGGAGTGCTGCAGTCCTTGGGATTACAAGGAGGCAAACATGACCTAGCCAACTGAACAGCAACAATAACAATGTGTAAAATAGATAGCTAGTGGGAAGCTGCTATATAACACAGAGAGGACAGGTCGGCACTCTGGACGACCTAGAGGGGTGGGATATGGGGTAGGGTGGGAGGGAGGCTCAAGAGGGAAGGGACATATGTATAATATCAGTTCAGTTCAGTCGCTCAGTCATGTCCGACTATTTGCGATCCCATGAATCGCAGCATGCCAGGCCTCCCTGTCCATCACCAACTCCCGGAGTTCACCCAGACACGTCCATCGAGTCAGTGATGCCATCCAGCCATCTCATCCTCTGCTATCCCCTTCTCCTCCTGCCCCCAATCCGTCCCAGCATCAGAGTCTTTTCCAATGAGTCAACTCTTCGCATGAGGTAGCCAAAGTACTGGAGTTTCAGCTTTAGCATCATTCCTTCCAAAGAAATCCCAGGGCTGATCTCTTTCAGAATGGACTGGTTGGATCTCCTTGCAGTCCAAGGGACTCTCAGGCGTCTTCTCCAACACCACAGTTTAAAAGCATCAATTCTTCAACGTTCAGCCTTCTTCACAGTCCAACTCTCACATCCATACATGACCACTGGAAAAACCAGAGCCTTGACTAGAAGAACTTTTGTTGGCAAAGTAATATCTCTGCTTTTGAATATGCTATCTAGGTTGGTCATAACTTTCCTTCCAAGGAGTAAGCGTCTTTTAATTTCATGGCTGCATTCACCATCTGTAGTGATTTTGGAGCCCAGAAAAATAAAGTCTGACACTGTTTCCACTGTTTCCCCATCTATTTCCCATGAAGTGATGTGACCGGATGCCATAATCTTCGTTTCTGAATGTTGAGCTTTAAGCCAACTTTTTCACTCTCCACTTTCACTTTCATCAAGAGGCTTTTTAGTTCCTCTTCACTTTCTGCCGTAAGGGTGGTGTCATCTGCATATCTGAGGTTATTGATATTTCTCCCGGCAATCTTGATTCCAGCTTGTATTTTCATAGTCACGTTTGGCAGAAACCAATACAATGTTGTAAAACAATTATCCTCCAGTTTAAAAGGAGTGAAAGTGTTAGTCAATCAGTCATGTCTGACTCTTTATGACCCCATGGACTATATAGCCTGCCAGACTCCTCTGTCCACAGAATTCTCCAGGCAAGATATTGGAGTGGGTAGCCATTGCCTTCTCCAGGGATCTCCCCAACCCAGGGATCAAACCTGGGTCTCCTGCATTGCTGGCAGATGCTTTACCATCTGAGCCACCAGGGAAGCCCAATTTTAAAAATGGTATTAGAAAAAAATATTATTGTATGTACCTCTGAATGTAATTTTAAAATGAATATATCATTCTTATGTTGAAGAATATATTAATGAAGAATATTTTAATAGTAACCTTCATGCATGCATGCTCAGTCACTTCAGTTGTATTCAACTCTTTGTGACCCTATGAGCTGTAGCCTGCCAGGCCCCTCTGCCCATAGGATTATCCAGGGAAGAATACTGGAGCAGTTTGCCATGCCCTCCTCCAGGGGATCTTCCCAACCCAGGGATCGAATCCACTTCTCCTGAGTCTCCTACATTGCAGGCAGATTCTTACCCACTAAACCACCTGGGAAGCCCTTCTAGATTATATTCTCATGAATAAATTCTTCCTAGATCCACCCAGTCTCTTTTTACCTCGGTCCACTAAGGTATAGGGAAATTATGTTTTCTCTAAAATGCTGCTAAGAGACCAAATGGGAACTGATTAGTTAAAACTCATGAAAAGAAATGAATGAGAACTTAGACCAATAAAATATTTTTTATCTGGGAGGAGTATTTTAATACTAATGCTGTTTAGAATTGCAGTTGCATGGTAATAATAAAAAGTAGATTAATTTATAGTCATTTTATTGGCATTTAAAAATTATCTACTTTTATTGCCTACACCTGGGGCAAATTGCTCCCATCACCTTTATTTTATATTCATTGCAGTTCAATGTAGAAGACAGACTAGAAATTATGGTATAGTTTAACATGCACTGCGCTAAGGGTATAAAGAAGGACTATCTCTACTGCAACTACAGGTTCACACTTTCATCATTTTCCACTTCAGCTACAGGAATAAGGACTTCACTGGTCTGCCTTCAATCCTTTCCCTGTCAGCCCGTCCTTCATACTGTTAGAAAGGTGATCTTACTACAACACAAATTTTTCATATTCTGTTGCTTAAGTCTGTTCATCTCACTGTCAAGAAAAAAATTGCGTGATTAATAAAGTCCATTTTCTGAATCTTCTCCAGTTTAATCTTTTCCAACAGGTATAATGCACACACACACAGATCCTACTTTTCCATCTATTTATAATTCTGTCCCAAGAAGAATTTGCAGCTTCTTTCTTTGTGCTCATCATTGTAATATTTATTTAAGTCAGGGACAAAATTTGCTGATATGTGTTAATGTTCCTTCCTCTACTTCTTCCAAACTAAAGATGAAGTTTTGCCAGCTCAGTCCTCACCTGTTTGGTGATATAAAATAAAAAGAAGTTGAGAATATAAGAAACACAGTGCACAATCCATTCTGTGGAGGTCTGCCATGCAGATGAGAGGCCTTGCCCCAAGGTTACAGATGCAGAGCCCAGAGCTAAGTTCACCTCTGAAGCTGACTGAGCCCCTGTGTAACCATTGCCCAAAGCCTCCCTGATCATCACCAGCAACGTTTCCAAATTAGGGGTCCACCCCAGTAGTCACCCTGTTAGTGTTGGTCAACTCTTTGTGACCCTATGAATTGTAGCCCACCAGGGTCCTCAGTCCATGGAATTCTCCAGGCAAGAATAATGGAGTAGGTAGCCATTCCTTTCTCCAAAGAATCTTCCCAACCCAGGGATCAAACCCATGTCTCCTGCATTGGAAATGAATTTCTCACTGTTTGAGCCACCAGGCAAGCTTTATATTCACCCTATAGTACTCTAACCAATCACATAAAGCCACCCTTCCAGCAGGATTTTTTTTTTTTGTCTTGAGGCTATAAAAATTTTCTACTAAACCACAAAAAGCATTGACTCTCCCTAACCTGTCAGGAGGTGCCCACATTATCTCTGCTCTTCATTCTTAATAAACTCATTCCTTCCTCCTACTCTGTGTCTGGAAATTTTTTTCCAACCCATGCTCTGACTGCCACAAACACATTTCTACCACATTTTCCTTTTTCCTCTTAGCTTTGTTTTCATGGCAGAATAAGTAATAAAAGATAAAATGCTACCATTTTTCAAACCTTAATGGATCTAAACAATAGTCATCCATGACTACTTAAATTATTCATGAAAGGATAACGGGCAAATCAGGCTAATAATATATGATCCCACTGTCAAATCATAACATCATGCTGAGGCACCACAGCACCATCTATGATGAGTTCTTATGAAAACCATTAGAACTGAATCTGACAGGTCTCTAGATCTAACTGCCAGTTTTCTGGGAAAATGGGGGATAAAGAAACCTTTTAATAAAATATGGTATGTATATACAATGGAATATTACTCATAAGAAAGAAGGAAATAAGACCAATTGCAGCAACATGGATGGACATAGAGATTATCATACAAGTGAAATAGGTCAGACAAAGAAAGAAAAATACTATATGATATCACTCATATATGGAATATGTTTTTAAAAATGATACAAATAAACTTATTTACAAAACAGAAACAGATATTGAAAACAAACTTATTGTAACCAAAGGGAAAATATGGGGTGAGTGGGATAAATCAGGAGCTTGAGATTAACATGAAAAAAGTGAAAGTTTAGTCACTCAGTCGATTCTGACTCTTTGAGACCCCATGAACAGTAGCCTCCCAGGTTCCTCTGTCCTTGGGATTTCCCAGCCAAGGATACTGGAGTGGGTTGCCATTCTCTTCTCCAGGGGCTCTTCCTGACCTGGGGGTTGAATCAGGGTCTCCCGCATTGGAGGCAGTTTCTTTACCATTTAAGCCACCAGATTATCTATGTTATATATATATATAAATATAAATATATATATATATATATATATATATATATTTATAGGATACATAACCAACGAAGACCTGTTGCACAGCACAGAGAACTCTACTCAGTATTTTGTGATAATCTAGATGAGAAAAGAATCTGAAAGAGAATGAATATATGTATATGTATAACTGAATCACTTTGCTGTACACTTGATACTAACATGGACTGTGGCTTACCAGGCTTCTCCATCCATGGAATTTTCTAGGCAGTAGTACTGGAGTGGGCTGCCATTTCCTTCTCCAATGATACTAACACAACACTGTAAATCAACTGTAACCTAATCAAATTAAAAAAAAAAAAAAACAGACAATAGCTTTCAGCACTCTGAAGCTAGAGAATCCTAGTCATGGAAAGGATGTTGGATCTTACTGTTTTCTCAACCCTTCCACCCTCCCCCAAAGGCCCTCAATAAGATGGTTTGTTGTTGTTCAGTCACTATGTAGTATCTGACTCTGTGACCCCAGTGGACTGCACGTGCCAGGCTCCTCTGTACTCCTCTATCTCCCAGAGTTTGCTCAAATTCATGTATTGAGTTGGTCATGCTATCTAACCATCTCATCTTCTGCTGCCCATGGCTTGACCACCCCCCAAAAAAAGATAATAAAATTATGTAGTTAGTAATTTTTAAAACAATGGAGATTTTACAATACAAATTATTTGATTTTCAATAACAAAATGGCAAGGGAAACAAAGATGAAGAGTGAAGAAACTGCAATCAAAAGATACAACATATATGTCTATGTAGGGATATTATTTTTATCCTGACTGCAGTCAAACCAACTGTAGAAATCATCATCATCATAATCATCATAATCATCATCAAAGAGCTTTAAGAGAGATGTTTAGTGATAAGAAATTATCATAATTTGTAACAGTGATACTGTGGCTATGTTGAAAATAGTCTTCACATCTTTTAGAGATGCTCTCTGAACTATTAAAGGATAAAACAATAAGAAGCCCAAGTTTACCTTTAAAATAACACATCATGAAGGAGCTGTGTGTTGCACTAGATGAAGCAAACTTGGATATGCTGATAATTGTTGAAGCAAATGACAGAACTCATGGCCTCTCTTCAATTTTGTGTAAGATTTAAAATAAAACAATATTTTAAAAAATATTAATACATTTTGAGAAGTGGGAGAATGTTGACTCAGTGAATAACAGGAGGTGTGGCAAAGCTGAAAGCACTTCTGAGGTTAGTGAACAAGAATTTTTAGTGACATCATTTTATCCCATTGTGTAACTGTGAAACAGTATTTGACTTCTAGGGTGGGAGGTTAGGGTTGAAGTACAGAGAATTTTTGTATAAAAATAATTATCTATGTGTTTTTCTAATCCTTTAGAACTTTTGATGAAATACAGATAAGCAAGGGAGATTAAAGTATTGGTGAGGATGTTAAAAGATGGAACTTACAAACTCAACTGGATTTAAAAAAATCAAGAATAAAAAATAAAGCAATAGATTGGGGAGTGCATAACTGAGTGGTCTCTAGTCTAGAAATCTCATTAATCAAAGCCTGATCTCAGAAAAAGTGGTTGTATATGCAATGTGGAGGGAATAGATAGTGTGGCCATAGAAAGCTATTCTTTTGATTTTAATAATTTAGGTTTTAAAGAGAATCCAGAAGGGCCAAAAATCATTTGAATCTACTTATTCCAACTTTCTTGACTAAGGATTTGACTTCCATAGTGCAGACCTTACTTCATGAGTGATTAATCACTCCCTCAGTGATATCTCATGCAAATAACCCATGTTATTGTTGTTCAGTCACTAAGTCATGTCTGACTCTTTGTGACCCAATGAACTGCAACACACTAGTTCATCTTGTCCTTCACTATCTCCTAAAATTTGCTCAAACTCAGGTCCTTTGAGTTGATAATGCCATCCAACCATCTCATCCTCTGTCATCACCCCGTTCTCCTCCTGCCCTCAATCTTTCCCAGCATCAGGGTCTTTTCCTGTGAGTTGGCTCTTCATATCAGGTGGCCAAAGTATTGGGGCTCCAGCATCAGTCCTTCCAATGAGTATTCATGACTGATTTCCTTTAGGATTGACTAGTTTAATCTCCTTGCTGTTCAAGGGACTCTCAAGAGTCTTCTCCAGCACCACAATCAAAAGCATGGTACCTGACTAGATTACTCTTCATAAAACACTGCTTTCATAATTCTACTCCTTCACTCAAAACGTCCAGTCTCTTTCCCCAGATCATTTCTGAAAGACTTAAGTCTGTCATTCCCAGCTCTCTCTTAACTGGCCCTTCTTTGTTCATTTCACCTTCCCAAACACTAACTCCCATCAGCCTCAGTTTCCATCAGACATATTGTCTTCCTGTTTTTTCTTTTCCGTTCTCTTTATTCCTCAAACTTGAAATTCTCTTTTTCCCTAAGGCTTTTCGTACCAAGTTAATCATCCCATCAAAGTCCAGATAATATATCATAGCAAATATTGTGTGTGTGTGTGTGTGCTCAGTCACTCAGTCATGTCCAGCTCTTTGTGACTCCATGGACTGTAGCCTGCCAGGCTCCTTCATCCATGGAATTTTCCAGCAAGATTACTGGAGCAGGTTGCCATTTACTACTCCAGGAGACCTTCCCAACCCAGCAATAGCAAAATGTTGTAAAAGTGTTGAAAAGTCCACTGCATAGTAGCCATCTATAACATAGTGATCATAATCGTGCCTACTTTAAGGATTGTAGTCAGGACTTGATGTAAAGCATTTTAAACAATGTTTGCATTGCTCAAAAACTTTTAAAACTGTTTATAAAAAAGACCTTCTTGCCATGATGTATTCCTTCATTTGAATTCCTTTAGTAGAGATTTATAATTGTTATACTTCAAAATATTTCCACATACGGCCTTAAGTTCATTCTGTAATTACATGAAAGAAGATTTATAATCTCTACTAGTCTTGTATTCACTACATTTAGGCTGTATTTTGCTTGGAAGCCCCTGTTTTGCACCATTAGCTACTTAATAAATGCTTATGGTTAAGTGAATATCAAATATCTAAGTTAAATAAAATAAGTGAATAAGTATACTAACAAACAGGGGAATGAATGAAAGAGATTAAACAAAGAAGCATGGATTTGTAAAGTGAAACCTCAGGAGAAATGAATGCTCTCAAATTCCCAGACTGTTCTACAGGATGCTAATTTTTCACTCAGGCTTCAACCTTAAGACTCCTGAGTTATGCCCCACCATTAATTATTTATCACCTTTCTGATTCAGAAAACCAAAGCATATCTATTTTTCATCAATATACGTCATTATAGCAGCTTCTTGTTTGTTACCAAAGTTAGTTTATTCTACAAACTTTTGAGGAGATATGCTATTTTACAGAGATTTCAATCAACTATACTTCTATTAAAATATCTATTCAGAAAACTAAAAAATATATAGTTAAACTTCATAGATCTCATCTATAAACAGGAAAATTTTTAAACTCAGACATCAATCAGTGTTGATATTTTAGGAACTTATCATGTAAATATTTGCCCTAATTATCTAAGACTCAAATCCATCATATTAATGTGGTAAAACTGAATTATCTGAATGCAAATATACTTTGAGATCCTGCTAAGGAATATTTGGGAAGGGGGGTTTGCTATTGTTCCAAAGGCAATATTTTCCCCTAAACTTTTATTTAATATTGTAATATCTGATTATTTTGAATGTGTACAAATATTGACATCAAAGTGAAAATTTTCTCTCTTTTCTTTAGTGAATGAGTTATCAGTTTTTAAATTGAGATATAATTCAATACCATAAAATTTATCCTTTTACAGTATACATTTCAGTAATCATAAATATATTCACAAAGTGACAGAGCCCTCATTATTATCTAATTCAAGAACACTTTTCTCATCCCATAAAGAGAGTCCATACCCATCAGTAATCATTTCCTAGTGCCCTTCCCCCCTCCTCGCCCTGCCAGCCACATGGCTAAGCTACTTTTTACTAATCTACTTTTAGTTTCCATGGATTTGTCCATTCTAGACATTTCACGTGTATGGAATCATATAATGTGTTGCTTTTTATATGGAGATCTTTTCATTTATCATAGGTTTTCATTTATCATTCATTTTTATTTTCAAAGTTTATGGATATTGCATCAGAAACAGTATTTCATTTTTCTTTTCAAGGCTGAATATGAACATAGAATATTTGTTTACCCATTCATCAGTTAATGATCATTGGGTTGTTTTTAATCTTTGGTTCTTATCAATAATGCTGCTATGAATATTTGCATACCAGTTTTTGAGTAAATATATATTTTCAGTTCTCTTGGGTATATATTAAGGGATAGAATTACTGGATCATACGATAACTCTATGTTTAACTTTTCAAGGAGCTCCCCAACTCTCACTCAAAATGGTTACACCAGTCTACATTCCTACTAGCAGTCTACGAAGGCTCTCATCTCCACATTCTTGACAACGCTTGTTATTATCTGTGTTTTTAATACACAGCCATCATACTAGCCATCCTAGTAGCTATAAAGTGGTATTTTATTGTGGCTGCACTTATCATTTCCCTAATAACTAATGATGTTGAATACCTTTTTATTTTGAGCTTGTTGGACATTTGTGTATCTTCTTTAGGGAAAATACTCAAGTTCTTATTTTTAAATTGGATTATTTGTCTTTTTATTGTTAGCTTGTAAGTTTTTAAATTATGTTCTGGATACTAAATCCTTATCAGACAAAGGACTTGTAAGTCCCCCAATGTTTGTACCAATATGTCTCCTAGTCATCGTTAAGGGACTTTTGTGCATGTTAGGGCATGTCTTCAACACAGAGACATTCTTACTCCATTTTGGCCTTCATTTTCTGCCTTCACCGGGCCTGAAAGTCAGCCAGTAGTGAGAGATTAAGACAGTCTTAGGTCTCTCTTAAGCATGTATGCAGCCCTGTACATGCCATTTCTAGGATTTCACACAATACTACCCATGCATGTGACCTTATAGTTCCCCAGAAAAACATTGGTGCTTTCAAAGTCTCCTATGGGCATCTCATTCTCCAGCTTTTCCTTTTGTTTTGATCAGTTTGTCATTTGCCCCAACTCATTGCTTCAGGTAGCCGTGATGATAAATAATGGCCACTTATATTTTCAACAACACCCTCAGGAGAAGACTGTTCACCTTGTGAGAGGTCTGAACCAGGTCAAATAAAATAAGTCCTGCCAGTGGGATTTTCCAGGAAACCAAGGGAATTGCATTTTGGAGGCAATCCAGCCCCATTTCATTCCCTCTAGAGGATTCTAGGTTGCTACTTTTATTATGGGCTGTTGGTTCTCAAGGCTATCACAGAACTAGTAGAGAGGGACCTGGTACCAATGAAATTTGAAATGCTATAAACCTCACTATTTTAAAAAATGAGATTTCATAAAATATTGAATAAAGACTACACAAATTGTTGCAAGTGTCTGACTCTTTGTGACCCTTTGGACTGTAGGCCACCAGGCTCCTCTGTCTGTGGGATTTTTAAGGCGAGAATACTGGAGTGGGTTGCTATTTCCCTCCTTCAGGGGATCTTCCCAACCCAGGGATCAAACCCACTTGTCCTGTGTCTCCTGCATTATAGGAGGATTCTTGAATCACTGAGCCAGCCAGGAAGCCCTAGTCTCCAAATTTTAGAAAAGCTGACCCTTGATCACTGTTGCCAATCTCATTGCTTTTATGGAGGAGGAGAACTTTTGGAGGTTTGTTAATGCATTCCTGCCCTATAAGTGTTTTGAAATTAAATATAATTATAATGTCTGTCTTCTTCTGGGAAAATTTTTTCACAAAT
This sequence comes from Bos indicus, assembly GCF_029378745.1. NCBI lineage: Eukaryota > Metazoa > Chordata > Mammalia > Artiodactyla > Bovidae > Bos > Bos indicus. Next base: position 63,516,267 of record NC_091765.1, on the reverse strand, counting down.
AGGAAAGCAAACATTTTCTTTGCATAGAAAATCTGTGCTCATCCAATGGTATTACAGGGTCAAGTCATTCCCTTCATTCTTTTCTCAGAAGCCTCAGTTCAAATTCAACATAATTCAGCTTCTATGGGACAGAGACCACAGGAATAATCGTTTTCCTCTTTATTCTTGCTTCTTGATTTTATCACTCTGAGATTTTATTATAATTGCATGATGAATTATGCACCATGCAAACTAAGACTGTGTGGTGCAATAGCATAAATCAAAGAAGATGTGATATGTTAAAAGTTGGATTTCTCATAGCAAAAAATCCCAGCAGCCCTGATATAATGATAATAAAAACACGGACTGTTGTATCTAGATTTTCTTACCCGGACAATAAATGATTCACTTTATTTCAGTTGTTCAGTTGTGTCCAACTCTTTGTGACCCCATGGACTGCAGCATGCCAGGCCTCCCTGTCCATCATCAAATCCCAGAGCTTGCTCAAGCTCATGCCCATTGAGTCGGTGATGCCATCCAACCATCTCATCCTCTGTCATCCCCTTCTCCTCCTGCCTTCAATCTTTCCCAGTACCAGGGACTTTATTGATGAGTTAGTTCTTTGCATCAGGTGGCCAAAAGTACTGGAGCTTCAGCTTCAGCATTAGTCCTTCCAGTGAATATTCAGGACTGATTTCCTTTAGGATTGACTGATTGGATCTCCTTGCAGTCCAAGGGACTCTCAAGAGTCTTCTCCAACACCACAGTTCAAAAGCATCAATTCTTCGGTGCTCAGCTTTGTTTATAATCCAACTCTCACAGCCATACACAACTGGAAAAACCATAGCCTTCACTAGATGGACCTTTGTTGGCAAAGTAATGCCTCTGCTTTTTAAATATTTTTATTAAATTTTAATTAATATTTAATTAATATTTTAGATTTCCTTTCCTGGACAATAAATGATAGCTATCTACAAAAAATCAATTTTTAATAACTACCTCTATTGTTCTGGAGTTCTATGCATTCTAAACAGCATAATAATTACTTCCCTCCATACCTAGAAATCATGTACCTGCTGATAGAGGCTGAGCCAGAAACTGCAACACTTAGTAATATCCAATCACTTCAAAAGAGCACATGTCTTTGTTCTGATTAGATCTGTTGTAGTAAAAACTTTGCTGTTTAGAATAGTCACCTTTCTCAAAATACTTGTCAGTGGAGGAAGTATATAGCTTGGAAAGTTCTATTAAAGGAACAAAACCACCAACTGTGCCAGTGGAGATGCAGGTTCAAAGCATTGGTTTATGGATGAAGACCTAATTCATTTTGAATAGGGAGTGTATGCCTGTGTGTGGAATGGCTTGTAAAAAGATAGTATAATGTCATTTTAGAAACTTTAAAAAAATTTAAAAATAGTCCTTTTCAATTTGAAGCCCAGAGTATTTCTGATATCACAGTAATAAACTCTCAATCCAATTAACTCATTAGCATATTTGATAGGCTGCTTTCTCACAACCCCCTCATTACTTGAACAACCTTGGGCTTTTTTTCCATTTGAAATGAAAAGAGTACAAACGTAGGGATAAAGCAGTCATTTCATAATCACATAGAACTACTCATAAGCAGTGTTAGCAATATTTCGGCATAAAATTTTGAATCTACCCATACACAAAGCACACTAGTTAAATCAATCCCATGTCAAACTAGAATTTCCCTAATTGTAAATAAATTGTCACTGAAAATGCCATTTCTTGCCACCTGGAGACACCTTGCTTTTAACAATTATCCTGCAGTTTTATATAAAGAATATTTATTATCTCAAGGAAATATGTAGGTCATTATTTCTAGAGTTGAAAAGAACAAAATATTGCTAAACCTTTAAAGCCCTAAATGTTTAACTGAAAAACCTTAAGCCTTTTTCTTTTCTTCCTAGATTCTTCCATTTGATAGTGAAAATCACCTGCAGATGGACAGTAGACAAAATTTACCTTCAAATTAGGGTGAAATTTCCATTTCACTTGTGATCTTGTCAGTGTTTAAATACTGAAACAGATGCATTTATAACACAGTTAGGAACATCGTTGAAAGTTTGATTCCAAACAATCAAAGTTTCCTATAATGTTAGAGTGTGCTTTTTCATCATATCCATTACTGTCTTTGTCCTCTATTTGCAAAATGTCATATCTTGTATGTTAAAATGTCATTCCATTAACCTCTATTAATGTAAAAATACCCCATAAGTTGACTTGCTGAATTGGTTTTTGAAGTTCTAGGGCTTTTTTAATAGTGTACTTTTTTTAAAAAAAAGCTAGATAGTAGATAGAAACCTAGCTAGAGAACCATTATTTTTTTTTTACTCAAATTTATACCCATTATTTTATTTCTATATCCATCCATCCATTCATTCATATATTGTTGGTTTTTAAAATTTTTTCCAAATTTTTTTATTTGACAACCAAATGAAACATTGATGCCACAGTGACAAGTAACCAAAACATGGTAGACTCACACAGTTTTTTTTTAAATCAATAAAAAATTCTGAATATAAAGAAAGCTAATAAAATAGAAACACAGATGTCCTAGGAACACATGTGGATCTCCAGTGATCTGAGAGTAAAAGGGAGGTCTACCAGAAGACATTTGGCCTACGTTTAAAGAATTAGTTGGAATTTTCTAGACAGGAATGGAAGGGAATGACACAGTAGTTTTGCAGCAGAAATAGTATTTTCAAATTCAAGAGAGAGCCTTAGAAGAATAAGAAGAAAAATGCAGAAAGCAGAATGTAGAGAGATGAAGCTGCAGAAGTCAGCAGATACCTGAGCCTTTTAAGCCACATAAAACACTAGATTTTTCCTAGGGACAATGGAAAGCCAATGAAAGTTTGGAAACTTAAGGGTTCATGAACAAAATGCTTTTAGACTTTCACTGTGGTTGCAGAAGAAGGAAAGTAGGAGTTTATGTATGACCAGTTGGAATTGTACTGCAATAATACAGGGCAGAGATTATCTATTTAATCCCCTTCATGAATCACAGCCTTATTATGCAAAAGGTCTTGCATAACTCATTGAACTATGAGCTATGCCATGTAGGGCCTCCCAAGATGGACACACAGTGGAGAGTTCTCACAAAATGTGGTCCACTGGAGGAGGGAATGGCAAACCATTCCTATATTCTTGCCTCGAGAGCCCCATGAACAGTATGAAAGAGCAAACATATATAACACCAGAAAATGAGCCCCCAAGGTCAGAAGACGTCATGTCATGTCCCCCTGGACTGTAGCCCACCAGACTCCTCTGTCCATGGAATTCTCCAGGCAAGATTACTCAAGTGGGTTGCTGCTTCCTCCTCCAGGGGATCTTCCTGATCCAGGGATCAAACCCAGGTCTCCAGCATTGCAAACAAATTCTTTACCATCTGAGCCACCAGGGAAGGACAGAGGGCAATTACTAATATCTCAGGAAAGAATGAAGCGGCTGGGCCAAAGCAGAAATGATACTCAGTTGTGGATGTGTCTGCTGGTGAAAGTGAAGCCTGATGCTGTAAAGAACAATATTGCATAGGAACCTGGAATGTTAGGCCCGTGAATCAAGGTAAATTGGATCTGGCCAAGCAGGAGATGGCAAGATTGAACATCAACATCTTAGAATCAGTGAACTAAAATGGACAGGAATGAGTGAATCTAATTCAGATAACTATTATATCTATTACTGTGGGAAAAAAATCCCTTAGAACAAATGGAGTAGCCCTCATAGTCAACAAAAGAGTCTGAAATGCAGTACTTGGATGCAATCTCGAAAACGACAGAATGATCTTGGTTTGCTTCCAAAGCAAACCATTCTATATGACAGTAATCTAAATGTATACCCCAACTACTGATGCCAGAGAAGCTGAAGTTGATGGGTACTCTGATGACCTACAGACCTTCTAGCATTAACACCAAGAAAAGATGTCCTTTTCATCATAGGGGCCTGGAATGCATAAGTAGGAAGTCAAGAGATACCCGAATAACAGACAAATTTGGCCTTGGTGTACAGAACGAAGCAAAGCAAAGGTTAACAGAGCTTTGTCAAGAAAACACATTGGTCTTAGCACACAAGAGGTGAATGTACACATGGTTGTCACCAGATGGTCAATACTGAAATCAGATTAATCATCTATTTAAACAGAGTGCTAAATACTGGATATGGATAGAAGTGAAGTAGTGGAAAGACCCAGGGTTGTAAAGAATATATTCTTTTCTTAGAACATCTCAGCACATCTGATACAAGTGTGTCTAGTGGGCTTCATCCTTTCAGAAAGCTTTTATATCTATGATAACAAATTTCAATGATAATTAAAACTTCAAGTAAAATAGCAGCAGATGCAAATGAAATTCCACTGCAGTTATTCACTACCAACTGGCAAGTCACTAAACTATTTGGAATTAACTCTTCCTTAGCTACACAGTGGAAGCCCACAATATCTAGATAATACATATACAAAGTACTCATAAACTACAGATAGAAATACTGCTATTAGTAACATAATTTAAAGTAGGTTAGAAGCAATACTTATGCACCTGGAGCAAAATAGGTGTATAGAGATGGGGAATAAACTATTCTTAAAGAGACATTTGGAAAGGAAAAATTTAATACTCAATTACACATTCTAAGTCACAGTCTGTTGGCTGTTTCATCTATTTGTCACATCAAACATCTGCAGGAATCCCATTAGCCTGAATAAAACAGCTTAGAGGATAGCTTTGCAACTATAATGCCAATAGCTTTTTTTTTTTTTTTTTTTTTTACTGCATTTAATGTGAACATTACAACATTTCCTTCCCTTCCTGTGAAGACTACCAGAAAGCTGACCCAACACTGTCCAGCTGCTCCATCTATAACACATATGTCATTTATATCATGTATCTCCAGGGCCTTAGAAAGGCACATTCAGTGCTTCAAGTGTTCCTAGTTAGTAAGCATACTTTATATTTTTGTTTACTGGCAATGCTCATATATCTTTGATAATGGTAAAAAATAATTACCTCTAAATTAAATGACTGTATAATTTCCTGGCATGAATCCATGTTGTCTGAGTTCCCAGTTAGGAAATAAACTAAATAATTATGGATTGGCTTTCAATATTCTCATTTAAATTGCTCTTTGCTGGAAGAGTAATTCTAAATGGCTACATACAAATACCTTCTGATTATTTGAGATGAGACCATTGAAGTGTTTTTCTGGATTTATGTAAATTAAATCTATCCATTGGATAGATTTCAAACATAAGCAGTATCAGATATGTGATGCCAGGTTATGCATAAAAGCTACTTTTTATTTTATTGCCAAAATCTTTATATCTTTCTTGATGGAGCCTTAGGCATTCGCTTCAGCCAGCAATTTTTTAAGTCACAGGCTAAAGGCAGATATGCCTCTGATCCTTAAAATGTATCAGTTAATGTCACTGGAGGTAGTAGGAAAGGAGTTTTTCCATGTGCTCACTTTTCCTCCCTGCTTGAGTTTGCTACATTATTCATCATCACCTTTAGTCCATCTGGCAATACTTCTCTCTTTATTCCTAGCTTTGCATCCATGATAGCCTTGCTAAGCCTGATTATGTTTGACAAATATTCTCTAAAAACAACTGCTGAAATCTATTTGGTAGACTCTTACTTCCTTGTCTCTAGACACCCTGATTAAATCTACTCTCTTATTTATTTTGATTTGTTGTTATTCAGTTGCTAAGTCATGTCTGATTCTTTGCACCCCATGGACTGTAGCAAGCCTGGCTCCTTTGTCCTCTATCTCCCAGAGTTTGCTCAAATTCATGTCCCTTGAGTCAGTAATGCTGTATAACCACCTGATCCTCTGCCGCCCCTTTCTCCTCTTGCCTTCAATCTTTCTCAGCATTAAGGTCTTTTCCAATGAGTCAGCTGTTCACATAATGTGGCAAAGAATTTTCCACAGTTTATTGTGATCCACACAGTCAAAGGCTTTGGCATAGTGAATAAAGCAGAAATAGATGTTTTTCTGGAACTCTCTTGCTTTTTCAATGATCCAACGGATGTTGGCAATTTGATCCTTTTCTAAATCCAGCTTGAACATCTGGAAGTTCAACAAGAAGACATTGAGTAATGCTGTGAGCAGGATCTTCCTATAGCTTGCAACTTCCATTTTTTTTTTTTTTTTAGCAGTTTAATGGATAGCTCTCCACATCAGTAAGTAAAGAACTTACTGTTCTGAATGTGTCATATTCATAATTTTTGTTTAAGGTGGGTTATTGGTAAATATCAAACCTACCTCCAGATTTATCATTACAAAAAATACTAATATGAATATCCTTGTGTGTATATAACAATATTCTTAAATTTTACTTCTTGGAAGAGTTTCTTAGATGTGAGATTTCTGATCACTGAATTAGATGCATTAGACATTTGTCTAAATGCATTAGACATTTTACTTTATCTTGCTAAATTAATTTTAATGAGGTTATACTTGTTGCCTAATTATATATTTTCTCTAGTGATTATCAACATGTGATATTGCTAGTACTTAAAAATTATTTTTAATATGACAGTACATATAGTCCATAGCCTTTTAATTTGCATGTCCATTACTATGTTAATTACATTTTGTCTTTTACATAGTGGCTCAGCGCATATTTTGATTTCCCCACTCTGTTTTTCCTCAGGCCAATATTAGTATTCTATCTCAACTGGTTTTTCTTAAATGTTTTGCAGTGTCTTTATGAACTCTTGCCTGATATTTAAATGAAAAAAAAAATGAAGTTACATAATTAACCAGTGACATTATAATTTCATTTTGTCCATCTTATCTTTAAAGAGATAGTGGGGTGGGAGAGGTGCTTAATTTATATTTTTCTATGAAATTAGAGATTTGTTTACCTGACCAACTTAGAAATCATTTTGAAGTATCATTTTTTTCTACTCCAACTATTCTGCCTAATTTGTCAGGATAGTGAAGGACAGGGAACTCTGACGTGCTGCAGTCTATGGGGTGGCAAAGAGTCAGACATGACTTCATGAGTGAATAACAGCAGTAGAAAAATAGTTGATAAAGTATAATTTCCAAGATTGTAAAATTTGCACGTTTAAGACACACTTATACATTATATTTATAATGTGCATATTCACATGACCCAAGTTTTAAAAGATTTTATGTTCTTCTTTTCAGTTGTCTTGCAATTTTTAAATTTTATTTATTTATTTATCTGGTAATATAAACATCCACTGTTGTTTTAAAGCATTACATGTTTTAGACAGTAATTTTACTTTATCTGCAGTATTTACACAAAAACACATTATATGCAGATGATCACATTATAGATCACTAATACTCTCCATTTAATTTTATTTTAATCTGTGTTTTCTATGCTTTGCATCTCAGAGTCAATAACTCTTTTCTCCCACATTACATGCCCTGTCAACTTTTGTGTGTCTGAGTAATTTTAAACAAAACCCTATTTATCATTGCATGCTTGATTTCATTTACTCTTGTTGACACTAAGATTATTTGTCTTTTATTTTGTACGTATAAAATAAAAAACTCCTTTGAACACTGCCTATTATAACACAGTATTTTACCTCTATTATCTTATATTATTTAAAAATTGTCTAACAAAAAGAATGCGGGGATGATAACAAAGCATTGTCATGAGCCCTCAGTAGTTGGAAGAGATGCTGGTACTGATGCTGGATACAGGCATAAACACCTGGCTGCATCAATGCAATTTGAAAATTACAGTCATGGTTAATGTGTGAAAAATCCATTCAAACAATGAGTGGTTTTATAAATACACTGTTAAATCATCTCCTTAGCAACATGTTTTCTCTTGTTTCTATGTTCTCTCTTTTGGATCATTTACACATACTAAGCTACAAAAAAAAAATTTATCAAGGCAAGTTAAATGATCATTTTCATCTAAAATGCTTATACATGAGTAATTAACACCTGAAATTACATTTAGATAATAGGGAAAAGTGGAAAAAAATACTTCTGGTGAGATCTCTTATACTTACGATCTTTCTGGAAAATCAGGATTGTGTAACAAAACATCAAGATATTTCTAAATGCTTCTGTCCAGCACATGTGAATTTAAGAAGACAGCAGCAGGTAACTAATTCATCTTTGAGAAGAAAATCTTCAATGACCTAGAGCAAAAAACATTCAGTTACTTCTACCTACCCTTTCTCTTACTTAGATCTTTCTGTTTCAAACTAGTTTCACTTTGCTTTTCTTAAAGGAATTTTATCTTCCATGAAAATATGCTAAATATTTATCTTTATATCTCATATGAGGTGGAAATAAGAAGTCATTCTTTAGTCAAATAAAATTTTAATTTTGTTCCATTAGAAATTTTTATAGTTTCTATCTTACATTCTTGAAATTTCTGATATTTATTGAATTAATTGTTAATATAATTTTGTATGCCATTTAAATGACCTGTTTGGATATTTCAGGGGATGCTTTAGTTTCTTTGATTTTCTGTCTTGTCTTTAAGAAAGTTGAAAATTCTTCCATTTTAATAATTGTTAACATTGCCCTTGTACCCAGTGGTGGAATGTTAACAGGAGAGAACTGTATAATTCAAAGCTACATTATGGTAGAACATGTGATCAAAGTAAATTGTAATAATTAATTGATTTGCAAACATTGATTTAGTATATACTTTCTCTTTACCACACAAACCAGTTCTCTTGGTCTCCTCTTTCTCCACGCACCTCTTAATTGACAGATATATTTGAGTTTCCTCGATACCCCAGTTCTATCCCTCCACACATGATCTTGCCCTTATACTTCCAAGGCTTGTTCTGTCATCTGGTCAGTGCCATGGCTTCCTTTCCTCAGTAAACCTTTCAGCCTCTTCAGTGAACCAGTAGGAAACACAAGTCCTCTGAGAAGACTAACATGCTGTTCAGAGAGATGCAGGAAACATAGGCTTAGCCTTCCTCTGATTCCATTATTTTGACCCCATCTGGTCCTACTGGCCACAATCTATTTAGCAGTAATGTTCAGTACCTATGCATATTCATAAGAAGAGGGTTTATTCCCCTAATTCAGAAGTTTCTAGATATAGATATCTCAGTCTTAGCAAGGGATTTAATTCTTCATTACTCCATAGACACCGATTTCTCTTCCTTCCCCTTTCTCTCTGTCTTCTTCTTTCACTCCATTGTTTTATAAAACTGGCTTTCTTGTTTTGCAAGAAACTGGTACCTGAGTTGTAAGCAACTCTCTTGTGTTTTTATTTTCTTATTACATGGTTCATGGAGCAGAAAAAAGAAAAGTCTGAAAATAAAAGAATTTTAGAAGGTCCTGTCCTAAGGTGAAATTTAATTCAATTTATTGAATTGATATTCAGTTTAATTATTTGAACACCAGTTATAAAATGAAGCCTAGAAAAAATATTTCTGGTAAATTCATCTTTTGCTTTGACTGATGGTGGTGGTGGGGGCAGGGAGATCCCTTGCTAAGGTACTCACAGTTTATTCTCCACTCATGATATGTTGAACATTACACAGACTTTACTAATTATGTTATCACTGCCTATTAGAATTCTATGTTCCTAGGCAATGAATTGTAAAAGCTGGTAAAAAAAAAAAATTATTTAAATGCGGAGAGAGAAAGGACAATAATATAGCATTATAGTGAGGCTAGAACAAAGAAAATCAAGGTATCATTTTACATTGTAGGATGATAGTCACAAAGTCAGAAACAGAAGAGTGAGGGTGAAATCAGGAAAACATAGAAAGCTCTAGAAAAAAAATAAATTGCTGAGAAAAGACAATACAACAGAGGAAATGCAAAAGGAAAAAAGAAAATAATGTTAAGGCAAAAGAGAAAAGTTTAAGAAGGAGAATGAGAAGAGTCAAAAAAAAAAAGAGAAAAGAACAAAAAGTGGAACAAAAGTAGAGAGGAAAAATAAGAAGGAGAAAAGAAGGAAAGAACAGATGAAATACTGAATGTATCAGATCAAATGTGCTTTAACTGGATACAAATGGAAAGAATGATATAATATCCAATCTTTTTTATTTTATATAAAGAGAATTATACTGGAAAGATCCAGTATAAGTTCATTTGTGTCATATTTAGAATCCACAAATGGGTGATATTATATGGTATTTATCTTTCTCTTTCTGAGTTACTTTGCTTAGTGTATGGGGTTTCCCTGGCAGGTCAGATGGTAAAGAGTCTGTGTGCAATGCAGGAGACCTGGGTTTGATCCCTGGGTTGAGAAGATCCCCTGGAGAAGGAAATGGCAACCCACTCCAGTAGTCACGTCTGGAAAATCCCACGGACAGAGGAGCCTAGCAGGCTACAGTCCATGGGTCGAAGAGTTGAACATGACTGAGCAATTAACACTTCCACACTTCATAGTGTGTATGTATATAGTATATATATGTGCATGTATATGAATTCAGGGATGCTTCCTCTGGTAATTTTCAGTTATATTTTTGTAAATGACAAAGTGATTACATAATTGGAGCTTTCTCAAGGAGTTAGCACAGAAGAAGGTAGACATTCATTTCAATTCCACAATTTGAGGTTTTGAAAAGAGAGACCTGCCTGATTTTAAACAATTAAATGATTAATTAAGTTTTCCTAGCAGAGTGAAACCTCTGCTATTAAAATTAAAATTTGTTTTATCAGGGAATATCTGTCTGTAACCTCTATAATATTAATAGTCAAATGAAAAAAGATTCATGAAAGAACATAGCCCACAGTAGAAATAGAAACCATTTCAGTAGAGGCTGAGATCTAGACCTTAAATTATTTCACAAATACAGTATAAGACATCTTCATAATTACTGAAACAAAGGAAGTTTCAAATAGCCAGAGAAAGTGTTGTAGAGGTTTTATGATTAGTTAAAAGATGCATTTAAGGGTTTTTCTGTTGTTATGTAATTAACACTTGCTAATGACTTAGGATCACTGTGATTAATGGGCCATTCTCTCTGCAAATTTGTTTTCTGTGCTAGAAGAAGAAATACTAAGCCTCACTGTTGCAAAAAAAATAATTAAGGTGAAAACAATGACTATACAAAGAATAAAAGCAAAATCTGTCAAAATACCTCTAGAGCAAGTCCAGAAGGAGACCAGCTCTCTTTCTGGATGTTGCCTCTGACAAGAAACAAGGGAGAAAAGCTTTGCTGACACTCACCGGAGATTTTAATTTATTTCAACAGAAGCACTTCCAAGATCACTGATTTGTAAAATGTGCCAATAGCTGAGCCCTCAGGACCACTTCCAAAGAACAACGTATCATTTTCCTCTTTGCCAAATCTGTTTATTTATTATTGAATTTGCACAATGTGCTCATCCCCCTGGCCTCAGAACAGGCTTTTTTTTTTTGAAAGCCATTAAAAAGAATCCCAGCTATTCTGTCTTAGCACTGGAAATTGTAAGGAAAACACATACAGATACAAACACAAATACTTTATTCTCCAGGAAAAAAGTACTTGTAAAACCAGATGACCCTCTTGGTGCTGATGCAGGAGGTGTTGCCTGTGGAATGGCTTTGTGCCTGACTTCAGAACTGGGGAACAAGGAATGTAAATTTGAATTCTGCCTCTCAGACACCTGGGTCCTCTATAAGTGATGGAGTGTGGGTTGACATGAGATAAGGTGACAGCTCAAATCCTGTTCCTCTGCTTGCCACAAGAACCAGCTGCCACAGGCACCACGGAGCTGCCTGTTCCCACTGGGCTGCAATGAATGGCTTCTGGGCAGGAGGAAGAGCCATGAAAACAGACACATAGTTTCTGCTTTCCTCTTCTATCTTAGTCCCTCAGATATTTGCAGGGAGTGAGTTCATGCCTGTTGGTTCAACACAGCTCACTCACTTCACTGAGCTCAAGCTAACTTTGCTAAGACAGGGGAGCCTGGTGGGCTGCCGTCTGTGGGGTCACACAGAGTCGGACACGACTGAAGTAACTTAGCAGTAGCAGTAGCAGTAAATGTATCACTGGTTCAGCAGACTTCTAAAATCTTACCAGTAAAAAGGAAATGAATAATAGAAGGCAAATTATTGGTTTGGTAATTCATATTACTCTTTTATGAACACTTGAAAAATGAGATGCTCTCAGGCCAAGGAGAGCAGCTCATAAATGCAGCTGCTTTGCTTGCCTACTAGCTAGCTGTCTCCTTGGGGGGACTCTTGATAACTGACCTAAACCCTAGATCAAAGAGAGTCGGGAAGAAGCGAAGGGAGAGAATCTGTAAGTTTAAGCCTGTGGCACCAGTTCTGAAATTGAGCCACAGAGGCAACACACCAAGGCCTTGTATCATAAATTAGATTGTATCCGCACCACCCACCAATTCATATGTTGAAGTCCTGGTGTTTCAGAATGTAACTGATATGGTCTTTGAAGATGAAATTAAGTTAAAATGATGTCATTAGGGTTTGGGTGGTACAGATGGTAGTGGATGAAAAATTACTAATAAGAAACATTAAGGAAAAAGTATGGATTCTAGCTAACATGACTGAGTAGAATTCTTGCTGAAGGCAAGCAAGGATGATTAGACACTGCCTGGGGGAAATGATCAGTTCAGTTCAGTTGCTCAGTCGTGTGCGACTCTTTGTGATCCCATGGACTGCAGCATGCCAGGCCTCCCTGTCCATCACCAACTCCAGGAGCTTACTCAAACTCATGTCCACTGAGTCGGTGATGCTATCCAACCATCTCATCCTCTGTCATCCCCTTCTCCTCCCACCTTCAATCTTTCCCAGCATCAGGGTCTTTTCAAATGAGTCAGCTCTTCACATCAGGTGGCCAAAGTATTGGGAGTTTCAACTTAAACGTCAGTCCTTCCAATGAACATTCAAGACTGATTTCCTTTAGGATGGACTGGTTGGATCTCCCTGCAGTCCAAGGCACTCTCAAGAGTCTTCTCCAACACCACAGTTCAAAAGCATCACTTCTTCCATGCTCAGCTTTCTTTATAGTCCAACTCTCACATCCATACATGACTACTGGACAAACCATAGCCTTGGCTAGAAAGATCTTTGTTGGCAAAGTAATGTCTCTGCTTTTTAATATGCTGTCTAGGTTGGTCATAACTTTTCTTCCAAGGAGTAAGCGTCTTTTTATTTCATGGCTGCAGTCACCATTTGCAGTGATTTTGGAGCCCCCCAAAATAGAGTCTGCCACTGTTTCCACTGTTTCTCCTCTCCAGATGATAGAGGATGAGAAACTCCATCAGATATCCAGGGTGATGGGCTGTCAAGGTTGGGGGATTCTAGCTAAACTGACTTGGCAGGATGCAGGATTTTCACTAAAATTGGGTAATTTAGGGACAAACAGCATTGGACCTTGCTTCCGTCTCCAGTCACATCCAAAACTGGGTGTTGTTTTTGCTTTGGCTCCATCTCTTCATTCTTTCTGAAGTTATTTCTCCACTGATCTCCAGTAGTGTATTGGGCACTGACTGACCTGGGGAGTTTATCTTTCAGTGTCCTATCTTTTTGCTTTTTCATGCTGTTCATGGGGTTCTTAAGGCAAGAATACTGAAGTGGTTTGCCATTCCCTTCTCCAGTGGACCGCATTTTGTCAGAACTCTCCACCATGACCTGTTCATCTTGGGTGGCCCTACACAGCATGGCTCATAGTTTCATTGAGTTAGAGAAGGCTGTGGTCCATGTGATTATATGGGTTAGTTTTCTGTGATTCTGGTTTTCAGTCTGTCTGCCCTCTGATGGAGAAGGATAGAGGCTTATGGAAGCTTCCTGATGGGAGAGACTGAGGGGGATACTGGGTCTTGTTCTGATGGGTGGGGCCATGCTCAGTAAATCTTTAATCCAATTTTCTGTTGATGGGTGGAGCTGTGTTCCTTCCCTGCCATTTACCTGGGGCCAGACTATGGTGGAGGTAATGAAGATAATGGTGACCTCCCTCAAAAGATTCCATGCATGTACTGCTACAATCAGTGCCCCCAGACCTGCAGCAGGCCACCACCGACCCACACCTCCACTGGAGACTCCCAGACACCCGCAGGCAAGTTCGGGACAGTCTCCTGTGTGGTCACTGTTCTTTTCTCCTTTGGTCCTGGTATACAAGGTTCTGTTGTGCCTTCTAAAAGTCTATTTCCCAGTCCTGTGTAAGTTCTGGCAGATCTACAGTGTGGTTAATGGGGACCTCCTCCAAAAGGGCTTATGTCATACCCAAGTGTGCTGCACCCAGAGCCCCTGTCCCTGCGGCAGACCACTGCTGACCCGTACCTCCACAGATGTTCAAATACAGTTCTGTCTCAGTCTCTGTGGGGTCCCTGGGTCCTGGTGTGTGCAAGGTTGGCTTGAGCCCTCTGAGTGTCTCTGGTGGGAATGGGGTTTGATTCTAAATGTGAATTTGCCCCTCCTACCATCTTGCTGGGGCTTCTCCTTTGCCCTTGGATGTGCGGTATCTACACATGTCTGGTCCAGCGAAGCATAGCTGCAGCTCCTGACCTTGGACGTGGGGTATGTCCTCTCTGCCACTTGCCTCTCCAGTGCCATGAAGCCACCGTTCACTGCTCTAGTGCCGCACAGAACAATTGCACTCATCACACACGCTAGTAAAGTTATGCTCAAAATTCTCCAAGCCAGGCTGCAACAATACATGAACCATGAATTTCCAGATATTCAAGCTGGATTTAGAAAAGGCAGAGGAACCAGAGATCAGATTGCCAACATCCACTGGATCATCGAAGAAGCAAGAGAGTTCCAGAAAAACATCTACTTCAGCTTTATTGACTATGCCAAAGCCTTTGACTGTGTGAATCACAATAAACTGGAAAATTTTGAAAGAGATGGGAATACCAAACCACCTGACCTGCCTCCTGAGAAATCTGTATGCAGATCAGAAAGCAACAGTTAGAACTGGACATGGAACAACAGACTGGTTCCAAATAGGAAAAGAAGTACATCAAGGCTGTATATTGTCACCCTGCTTGTTTAACTTATGTGCAGGGTACATCATGAGAAACGCTGGACTGGATGAAGCACAAGCTGGAATTAAGATTGCTGGGAGAAATATCAATAACCTCACATATGCAGATGACACCACCCTTATGGCAGAAAGTGAAGAAGAACTAAAGAGCCTATTGATGAAAGTGAAAGAGGAGAGTGAAAAAGTTGGCTTAAAGCTCAACATTCGTAAAACTAAGATCATAGCATCTGGTCCCATTACTTCATGGCAAATAGATGGGGAAACGGTGACAGACTTTATTTATTTATTTTTTTTGGCTCCAAAATCATTGTAGATGGTGACTTCAGCCATGAAATTGAAGGACGCTTACTCCTTAGAAGAAAAGCTATGGCCAACCTAGACAGCATATTAAAAAGCAGAGACATTACTTTGCCGACAAAGATCTTTCTAGTCAAGGCTACGATTTTTCCAGTAGTCATGTATGGATGTGAGAGTTGGACTATAAAGAAAGCTGAGCATTGAAGAATTGATGCTTTTGAACTGTGGTGTTGGAGAAAACTCTTGAGAGTCCCTTGGACTGCAAGGAGATTCAACCAGTCTTTCCTAAAGGAAATCAGTCCTGAGTATTCATTGGCAGGACTGATGCTGAAGCTGAAACTCGGATACTTTGGCCACCTGATTCAGAGACCTGACTTATTTGAAAAGATCCTGATGCTGGGAAAGATTGAGAGCAGACGGAGAAGGGGATGACAGAGGATGAGATGGTTGGATGGCATCATTGACTCAAAGGGCATGAGTTTGAGTATACTCCAGGAGTTGGTGATCGACAGGCAGGCCTGGCATGCTGTAGTCCACGGGGTCTCAAAGAGTCAGACAGTTGAGCGACTGAAATAACTGAACTGGGGGTCAAACATGGAACCCCAATGAAGAGCATCTTTGGAAAGCCCTAATCTAGTGTGACTGTTGTCCTTACGGGAAGAGGAGATGAGCACACAGATAGTGACAGATGGAAGACCATGTGAGGATTCAGTGGGAGTCCTGACCATCTCCAATCCAAGAGAGATATTCCAGAAGATACCGAATCTGCCGTCATCTTGATCTTGGATTTCCAGTCTCCCAAACTGTGGGAAAAATTATTTTCGTTGTTTAAGCCACCCAGTTGTTGGTAGTCTGCTATGGAAGCCCTAACAAACTTGCACACCTTGTAATGCCTAACTCCATGTGGAACTACTATCCGAAGTTCTTGTTTAATATCTTTCTTAGAAGTGTTAACCAGACACTGTGCTTAACAGACAGTCAGTTCTTTCACCATCAGTATACATTTTCATTCGTTGAAACTGTGGGTGGGGAAATATCTGTAAAAGGGCTACATGTGCCACAGTGTGAATAAGAAAAATCAACATGGCAGCAACACAACACTTTGATTTGGGGATCCAGAAACGGGTTAATTTAGGGTTTAGATATGACTCGAAATTTTGCTGTCTCTGGTTTGTGTGTGTAAATGGAGAAAAGTGGGTGAAGTTTATACAATGCCAAAGGGAGAAAGGATAAATTGGAAAAAGGAAAATAGAAGATAAACAAGTGGGAAACCATACATTGTTTGCAACCAGTTCAGAATGAATTCGCCCTTCCTGACAATTACATTCTATTCCAAAGAGCAGTGAGATTAGCTTAAGGTTATGAAGGTCAGTGTCCTTTTTTTCCGTTTGTTTGGTTACTTGGCTGTTACTTTACTATTACTTGGCTCCTCCAGGGCACTGATTCACTTACCTAATATTTATCTCAGGTAAAGCTTTTTTTTTCTCTCTTCAATATACGCCCGTTAGTGGTTTTGGGGGACTCTCAGTTCTAAAACTAGTGGGAGTGACTCATGGTGTGAATCACGAAAGAAAAGGAAGGAAAAAACAGTTGTGAGCACTTCTTCCTGCCCCCTCCTTTATTCTGCAGCTCCATAAACTCTGGGTTTAAGGATTCGCCTGGGATTATCTAGCATAGTATTTACTCTATGACCTTTGTTCAGCCAAAAGTTTAACATGCATTTAAAAAATTTAATCCCTAACTTAGATGTATAAATAGACAGGTTTGGAATTCAGACACACCTAGGCTCCAAACTAGGTCTGGCTTCTTTATAGCTGTGTGATCTTTGAGCACATGATGGAAGCTTTCTTGGTCTTAGTTCTCATCTGTAGACACAGTTTATGGTATTTCTCTGCAGGTTATGAGATGATTTACAGAAAATGCTTAGAACAGTCTTTGCCCATCATAAGATGGGCAAAACTCCAAAGATATTCATTGTGATGATGAATATGACAAAGATAATAAGAATGTATTAGTTAGCTAGCACCCACTTTATAGGTACAAATACTAAAGCTAAAAGTGACATAATTTGTCCGAGGTCACACAACAGGTAAGTTCCATTAGTGTAATTTTGACTGAAGTCTGCAAGGTTCACTACTTTGTTACATCGCCTTTTACCTAATGGTTATTAGACCTCCAACGTATAGTAGTGATGATGCTAGCTCTGAAATTACAAAAGAAATAGTGATGTGAACCTCAAAACTAAAGGAATTTATATTTTCGACTTCATCCCCTTAAATACTTTGGCCTTTGAAATTGAGATGTATGTTAATTACACTTTCTTTCTTGTTGTAGATGGGCACAATCATTTTAAAGAAAGCTATGCAATCATAGTTTTATTTTATATTATTTATTTATTTGTGTTTTCATGAGGGGGTATGCCCTAAGGTATCGTGTGAATTGATTCTAGACAAAGCACTTTAATAATACTGGATCTCCTTTTAAGCTTTTAGTGTTCCCTAGCTTTACTCCTTTTGTTTTTCACAGTATGGCTTATTTCCTTGATATCGTCAAGGATGCATTTGGTGGTATGAATCAATAGTATGCACAATTATTATATACTCTACTTAGGAAAAGCAGACAGCTATCTGAAGACAATGAGCGAAAAACAAAACAAACACACAAAACCAGAAAAAGCTTTTTGATTATTAAATATTAAAAACATAAAAATCCTAGCAATATTGTAACAAATTAATTAAAGGAAGGCCACTGAGACTTAAAATTGCAAGCCTGCCACTAACTCACCCCAAGAGAAATTGCAGTGGCCCTGACACACTGAACAATGAAACATAATGCAACTGCTTCCCTCTCAAGGCACACTCAGTTAAAAGAAGCTCTGAACCGAAGTTATACAAGATGTTTTACTGCTTTACTTTTTCCTTCTTTAACAAAGAATAGAAAACAGTGTAACTTTATACTGAATTGTATTACTTTTATTTGCTGATATGGAAGAAGAATTATTTCAGTGGAATAATATATCTGGTGACAATTTGATATTACAGGATAAGAGCCTTTGTTTAGAAGCAAATTTGGGACCACATACAAAATTGTAAACTCAGGACTAAATAGATTTTTTTAAAGATCACTTAACAAATGTAAGAATAGCTCTGTTTTTTTTTCTTTTAATTGTCTGAAAGATATAGGGAAAAATGGGGGAAATATTTGGTCTAGATAATCTAGACATTTTGTGTTTCTTTGAGGACTACTCTATCATTATCTTTCTCATTTAAAGAAATACAATGTGATGAAAGTGACATTTTAAATGAAAATATTCTTGCAAAGGATCGTGTTAAAATTTATTTGAAGAACAAGGCCAAGGGAAATTCAAATACTTTATTACTAATAATAATTAACCTGCAAACCTCTACCATAGATTGTGTTTTACCAGTATACCAAGAGCCAGTAAGAGAGAACCACTGGGCTACAAGAAGTACTTATGCATATGAATATAAAACCCCTGGCTGCTCTGTGTAGGCCCCAGTGTAGGGGTGATCATTACTCCCAAAGATACACAAGGGAGGGTTTATTGAATAACATTTTCTTTCAGTCTTAAAAAAGGAAAAACTTCATACCAAGTAGACTAGGTGGAATGGGATATCAAAAGGCCTTCCCAGGAAAATAAGCCAAAACGTTGAGAGACATAAAGTAGCATGATACACTTGAGAATCTCCAACTAGTTTAGAGTCTTCTATAATCCTTCAGGTTTGTGTAGGAAAGAACTGTGAAAGATTAAAATTGAGCTGGATCATTATCATTGAGAAATGATTTTTCATAGGTCTCCTGTGTTCTGTATATCTTGCAGACAAAGTCATTAACATATTTTGTTACAAGCTATTTTTTCAAGGATGTTATTGAATAGACTTAGAGCAGAGATAAGGTTTTGTTGGTGCCCAGTATGTGCATGCATGTTTGCTAAGTCACTTCAGTCGTGCCCAACTCTTTGTGATCCTATGGATTGTAGTCTGCCAGGTTTCTCTGTCCATGGGATTCTCCAGGCAAGAATACTGGAGTGGGGTGTCATGCCCACCTCCAGGGGATCTTCCAGATCCAGGGATCTAACCCATGTCTCTTTCGTCTCGTGCATTGGCAGGTGGGTTCTTTACCACCAGCACCATCTGGGAAGTGCCCAGTATAATAAAACTAATATCTTTCTACAGGCAAAGGTTTAGCAGTTTTGCTTGTAGCCCCTGATAAGAGATTGGATTTCTCTAGTCTTGGAGTTCCTCAGTTGTTATACAAACATGCTGCATGTACAACAACCACTTGGACCCACCTCAGTATTGGTTCCATGGGACCCAGGAAGCAATGGGTACCATGATGCACTGGAGGCTGATACTACTTACTGTATACATCACAAGTAATAAAAGGTATTGTGTCTGACTGAATATGCAGGTCAGGAAGCAAGAGTTAGAACTGGACATGGAACAACAGACTGGTTCCAAATAGGAAAAGGAGTACATCAAGACTGTATATTGTCACCCTGCTTATTTAACTTATATGCAGAGTACATCATGAGAAACGCTGGGCTGGAAGAAGCACAAGCTGGAATCAAGATTGCAGGGAGAAATATCAATAACCTCAGATATGCAGATGACACCATCCTTATGGCAGAAAGTGAAGAGGAACTAAAAAACCTCTTGATGAAAGTGAAAGAGGAGAGTGAAAAAGTTGGCTTAAAGCTCAACATTCAGAAAACGAAGATCATGGATCTTGTCCCATCACTTCATGGGAAATAGATGGGGAAACAGTGGAAACAGTGAGAGACTTTATTTTGGGGGGCTCCAAAATCACTGCAGATGGTGACTGCAGCCATGAAATTAAAAGACGCTTACTCCTTGGAAGGAAGGTTATGACCAACGTAGATAGCATATTGAAAAACAGAGACATTACTTTGCCAACAAAGTTTCGTCTTGTCAAGGCTATGGTTTTTCCTGTAGTCATGTATGGATGTGAGAGTTGGACTGTGAAGAAAGCTGAGCACCAAAGAATTGATGCTTTTGAAGTGTGATGTTGGAGAAGACTCTTGAGAGTCCCTTGGACTGCAAGGAGATCCAACCAGTCCATTCTGAAGGAGATCAGCTCTGGGATTTCTTTGGAAGGAATGATGCTAAAGCTGAAACTCCAGTACTTTGGCCACCTCATGGGAAGAGTTGACTTATTGGAAAAGACTCTGATGCTGGGAGGGATTCGGGTCAGGAGGAGAAGGGATGACAGAGGATGAGATGGCTGGATGGCATCACCGACTCGATGGATGTGAGTTTGAGTGAAGTCTGGGAGATGGTGATGGACAGGGAGGCCTGGCATGCTGTGATTCATGGGGTCGCAAAGAGTTGGACACGACTGAGCGACTGAACTGAACTGAACTGAAGTTTCATGTCTTCAGAAAAAGTAAAAGTTAAGTTGCTCAGTTGTGTCTGACTCTTTGCAACCCCATGGACTGTAGCCTACCATGCTCCTCTGTCCATGGGATTTTCCAGGCAAGAGTACTTGAGTAGGTTATCATTTCCTTTTCCAGAGGATCTTCCTGACCCAGGGCCCAAACCTGGGTCTCCTGCATTGTAGGCAGACACTTTATGTCTGAGCCACCAAGGAAGTCCATGTCTTCAGCCATGTTCCATTAAACTCTGGTAAATCAACTTGTTAGCTTGTAAATAGGGTAAAATTTCAGACTTTTCACAGTTCTTAACAATCATATGACCTTGAATTGATTCCTCTGTTCAATACATATTTTTAAATGACCCTTACGGTTCCATTTGTGTTCTAGGTTGTTGCTTTTTTTTTTTTTTTAATGGAAAAAAGCGAAAAATATTCCACTTTCATGTATCTTACACTCTAGTGGCATTAGATGGGGCAAGGTCAGAAAGGATACCTCAACAAGTAAGATATATGATATGTTAACATAGTTATTATTGCTTTGAAGAAAGAGCAGTAGATAGAGAGTTTCATGGTCATGGTTGAGGGATAGTAGCTGCAATTTGAAGTTGTAGCCTTAGCAAAGACATCACTGAGAAGGTGATGTTTGAATAAAGATCTTGAAAAGTCAAGGAAAACTCTAGAAGGCCATTTGATAGTTTCTTAGAAAACTAAACACACTCTTACCATACAATCTAGAAATCATACTCCTCATGATATATAAAATTGAGTTGAGAACTTATGTCTCTACAAAAGCCTGCAAGCAACTGTTTACTGCAGTTTTATTAATAATTCCCAAATTTTGTAAGCAACAAAGATGTCTCTCAAGAAGCAAAGGAATTGCCTGTGATATGTGCATGCAACTGAAGATTATTGATAAAAGGATATGAGCTATTAAGCCATCAAAAGACACAAAGGAATCTTAAGTGCATATTGGTATGTGAAAGAAGTTAACATGCAAAATATACATACATATTCATGATTCCAAGTGTATGACATCTGGAAAAGATAAAATCATGGAAACAGTAAAAAGTCGTGGAGACAGTAAAAACATAAGTGGTTTCCAAGAGTTCAGGGAGACGGAGGAATGGATATGTGGAGTATGGGAGATATTTAGGGCAGTGACACTATTCTGTAGGATACTCTAATGGCAGATTCATGTCATTGTACATTTTTCAAAACACATAGAATCAATAATACAAAGAACAAACCCTAATGTAAACATGTCAAGTGTGGATTTTTGTTAATAATGGCTTTAATCAATATTATTCATCAATGTATGGCAAGTGTACCACATTAATGCAAAATGCTAATAATAGGGGAATCTGGGTGGGTAAGGTAGGTTTGAAGAGGTATATGAGAACTCTATGTACATTCCACTCCATTTTTATGTAAACCTCAACCAGCCCATTCTGAAGGAGATCAGCCCTGGGATTTCTTTGGAAGGAATGATGCTGAAGCTGAAACTCCAGTACTTTGGCCACCTCATACGAAGAGTTGACTCATTGGAAAAGACTCTGATGTTGGGAGGGATTGGGGGCAGGAGGAGAAGGGGATGGCAGAGGATGAGATAGCTGGATGGCATCACTGACTTGATGGACGTGAGTCTGAGTGAACTCCAGGAGTTGGTGATGGACAGGGAGGCCTGGCATGCTGCGATTCATGGGGTCGCAAAGAGTTGGACACAACTGAGCGACTGAACTGAACTGAACTGAACTGAAAACTGCTTTAAAAATGTGCTGTGCTTAGTTTCTCAGTGTGTCCAACTCTTTGTGATCCCATGGACTGTAGCCTGCCAGACTCCTCTGTCCATGAGATTCTTCAGGCAAGAATACTGGAGTGGGTTGCCATGTCCTCTCCAAGGAGTCTTCCTGACCCAGGGCTCAAACCCATGTCTCCTGCACTGCAGGTGGATTTTTACTGAATGAGTCACCAGGGATAATGTCTATTAAAATTATTTTAAGTTATGGAAAAAGCCATTTGGACAGACAGGACAAGAGAGTTCTAGTCAAAGGGAAAAGTAAATGCAAAGACCCTGAAGCAGGAACATGCCAACATGTTAAGAAAGAGTAAGGAGGCCAATGTGACTACAGCAAAGTTGACAGTAAAAGACTGGTAGCAAATGAGGTTGGAGCAGTAATGGCATCATTTATGTAGGTGGGATGAAGACATAGGCTTTTCTTGATAAGATAGGGAGCCACTAAATGTTAAAGCAGAAGACTAAAATAAACTTGGCAAATTTTAAATGGATCAGGTTGGATTCAGTGCTGAATATACTGTTCAAGGATAAGGGTAGAAGCAAGTAAGCTAGTTACAAGTCTGTTGTTGAAATAGTCCTGGAGAAAAATGGAGGCTATTTGAACATTTATACTGGTATATTTGAAAGGATAGAGTGAAGCTGTATCAAGATTGGGAAACTATGAGGACAGTTCAGTGGATGGTAAGAGAAAGAATTCTCTTTTGATTGTGATTAATTTGAGACACTTAATAGACATGACAACGAAGATACTGAGTAGGCACTTGTATGTCCAATTCTAGGTAAAATTATGGGAAGAAATGCAAATTTGAAAGTTATCTAGTGTAGCCAGTATTTAAAGTTCTGAGTCTGAAGGAGTTGGATAGGAAAGAGACTTAAGCACTAAATAGGGCATATCAACATTTAGGGGTTAGCTAGAAGAGGAAAAAAAAAAAGCAGAAAAAGGTATTCGGAGGGAGTTAATGAGACAGGAGAAAAATCAGAAGTGCTCTGGAAATTAAATAAATAAATAATTCCCAAAAGGATGAATGAATATTTATGTGAAAAGCTGCCTATGGGTCAAGGAGAGAATGGGGTGTTTGTTATTGGTTTTAGTTACATGAAAGCCATAAGTGACCTTGAATATAGATAGTTTTACAGTTACGTTGGGAAGAAATCCTGATTGTATTGAGTTCAAGAAAGAATGAGCCTTAAAACAAATAAGGATGTTGTGAATACACAACATTTCAAAAGAGTTCTGTTATAAGGTAAAAATGATATAGTAGCTGTAGAGTGATGTGAAGTTTAGAAAGGTTTTTTTTTTAATTTATTTATTTTAACTGGAGGCTAATTACTTAGAAAGGTTTTTATTTTTTAGCTTGAAGATGAAAAAAATGACTAAAATGATATCATTGAATAGGTTCAGATTTATTAGTACACTAGTGGAAGAGTTGGTCTTTGCTATGATCAGTTATCAGCAGTAACAGGAAGGAATACAGAATATAAAGTGATGGATGCAGCAATATCATAATAGAAATTTATGAAATTTATCTTCTGATTGTTCTTATTTTTCAGTGAAACAGGAAGCAAAGTCATTAAGGATAAAGTAGAAGTAGTTGGAAGTTTGAAGAGCAGGAAGAAAATATGAAAATGCTTATTTAGGAGAGTGGGAACATGAGTGAGTAAAAATAGAATAATGCAGGTGAGCACTAAGGATCTACGTTAAATCTGTGGTCATAAGAACAATGAAACCAGTCATCATGGATGAATACTTTCTTCAACAACATTCAACTGCTTAGGTAAAGAAATAAGAGAACCCAAAGAATTAGATTTAATGTGTGTGTGTGTGTGTGTGTGTATGTGTCCGCGCACACACTTAGTTGCTCAGTCATGTCTGACTCTTTGTGACTGCATGGACTGTAGCCCTCCAGGCCCCTCTGTCCATGGGTATACTCTAGGCAAGAAATATGGAGTGGATTGCCATGACCTCCTCCAGGGGAACTTCCCAACCCAGGGGTTGAACCCAAGTCTCCTGCATTGCAGGAGGATTCTTCACTGCCTAAGCCACTAGGGAAGAACAAGAATTCTGGAGTGAGTAGCCTATCCCTTCTCCAGGGGAACTTGCTGACCCAGGACTTGAACTGGGATCTTCTGCATTGAAGGCAGATTCTTTACCAGCTGAGCCACCCGGGAAGCCAGATTTAAGTAGAGTTGGAATTTATTTCAGATAACTTGGAGAAATGAGAAATACAAATACTGTGTGGATTTGCTTTTTGGCAATGGACCATGTATTAAACAGTAAACCAAAAATTGGGCATATCAGTGATGAAGGACAGAGAAAAGTGGTATAGCCAATTAATTTTAGATTTTGGTGAAGTTAGAATATTTTTGGAGTTGATATATTAGAAAACACTGGAAATAAAAAAGTGATAATCTGAAGTGGAATACTGTAAATTGAGATTTTTAGAAGACTTTTTGTTTTTGATAGTGACAAAGTCTAAGATAAATCACGTAGCATGTGGCTCAGATGAGATGGAGGGTAGGTCGTAGAAGAGGTCAAGGAACTGATGGGGGTTATTTGGTCTGACATGTAAAGAGCTTAGAAGTTCACTCCTTTCTCACAACCAGTAAAAAGCTGAAGAAACTGAAAACTAACAACTCTTCTTTAATGTCTCTGTGAATTGAAGTCACAGAGCAAACAGCTGCCCTCAAAACTGGAGAGATAGATGGGAAAACATGGAGAATCACAACTTAACAGACCAGAGATCCATTAACAGAAGTCTCCATAGGATCCAGTTTGGGGGTAGGAAAATCTGAACTGTAATTGAATAGCTTGAAACTCGATATGGATAAATCTAGGAGATAAAAAACTCCAAAGGGGCCCAGTCTTAGGGTAGTGTGATCACACTTTTGTTTGTTTCAGCTCCAGGAGATTTACCAGGTTCTCAGTGAAGATTAGAGAAAAATCCTCTCACACTTCTGGCAAAGGAAGAAGAAAAGTGTCCAGAGCATTCTGTTTTTTAGTAGGCCTTTCTTCAAGAGAAACTATTTTACCAGAGCTTAACCTAATGAAGTTTTATCAGCCACTTCTAGCCATTTTATCCCACCTAAGCAGGAATGGGAATCTGAGAAGCACTTGTGAACTTCACAATCCATATGCACAGCTTCACTGAAAGACTGAGACTTCATCGTAGGAGTCTAGGATGCCTCCTATACTCCAACACTTTGCCACAACACTGCTAAAAGCCTATTTATCACAGTTTCTTCTACCCAGTGAATCATGTATGCTTATTTAACTTATATGCAGAGTACATCATGTGAAATGTCAGGCTGGATGAAGCACAAGCTGGAATCAAGAGTGCCAGGAGAAATATTAATGACCTCAAATGTGCAGATTATACCACCCTTATGGCAGAAAACGAAGAAGAACTGAAGAACCTCTTGATGAAGGTGAAAAAGAAGAGTGAAAAGCTGGTTTAAAAGTCAACATTTGAAACCTAAGATCATGGTATCCGGTCCAATCACTTCATGGCAAATAGATGGGGAAACAATAGTCTGCAAGGAGATTAAACCAGTAAATCCTGAAGGAAATCAACCCTGAATATTCATTGGAAAGACTGATGCTAAAGCTCGAATACTTTGACCACATTATGCAAAGAACTGACACACTGGAAAAGACCTTTTACTGGGAAAGATTGAGGGCAGGAGAAGAGGGAGACACAGGATGAGATAGTTGGATGGCATCATTGACTCACTGGACATGAATCTGAGCAAACTCCAGGAGAGAGTGAAGACAGGGAAGTCTGGTGTGCTTCAGTCCATGCGTTGAAAAGAGCTGGACGCAACTGAGCAACTGAACAACAACGACTAACAACCAAACATTCCAAAGCAAACCTTTTCAAGGACATTTAAGAGGACAGATTTCAAGAACATGTGTACCTTGCTGTTTCTTTTTGTCTGAAACTCTTTTAGCATTCATTCAGAAAGAAATGAATAGAAATCTATTGACTTGGATGAAGACAGTAAAAAGATAAACCTTGTAGAAATAGAAAAGCATTAAGTCAGTGAATTTAGGGGAGCATGCACAGGTTATGAAATCTCACGTTATGAAATCTCAAGGGAGGACATGAGGAAGAAGACCACAGAATGTTTACATTTTGGTGATAAGAGAGTGAGATGCACCGAGAATTAAGTGATGAATTGAGCAAATAAAAAAGCAGATCTGACTGAGCCCAAACTGAGGTTAAGAATGCTGTGCTAAGTTGCTTCAGTCATGTCTGCCTCGTCGCGACCCCATGGACTGTACCCTGCCAGGCTCCTCTGTCCCTGGATTCTCCAGGCAAGAATACTGGCGTGGGTTGCTGTGCCCTCCTCCAGGGGATCTTCCTGACCCAAGGATTGAATCCTCATCTCTTACATCTCCTGCATTAGCATGTGGTTCTTTACCACTAGTGCCACCTGGGAAACCCATAGGTAAGAATACCATGGTGAAAAGAAAAATATATATACAGATATAAATATAACAGAAAACAGGAAAATCTGCTTTTTTTTTTTTTTTTTTAGTGAATAAGATCATTTGGGGATGGTCTTGACCTGGATCATTGAAATTGTATGAAACTTCTTGACATATGCAGACCTATTGAACTGCTTACTGGATTGACAACCACTATAATAAATAAATGAATGTCTTAAGGATCCATGTTGTGATATCTAATTTGTTCCATATTGTTAGAGAATGACAGGAAAAACCTAAAGGATACAGTGTGGGTGAGTTAAATGTTTAAATGCAATTACCTTTGGAGAAGGTGAGAAATTAAATTCATAATCAGATATAAATTACTAATATCAGAATTTTCCTTGAAACATATTTTAATAATGAAAGTGAGAACTGACCAAGATGGGGGAAAAAAATAGATAAAAGAAACAATGGGATTTAGAATTTACTACTCACCTATGTAATATTCTTAACTCTTGCTTATGAAAGAAACCTTAAATTATTAATAAAACTTTGTTAATCCTGTCTCAGATTTGCTTATGATGTAAAATGTCTTAATAGTAGTAGCAAAAATGATAGAAAATTCTTGTGAGGGATTTCTCTTACTTTTTAATTATATGTAGAATCAAAGTTTTTAAATCAAAACAGACATTTAATAATATTTTATTAAAACACTTAATACATTTGAAACACACAAAAAAGATTTTTTAATCTAAGTCTTGGTTAGTCATATATTATGTAATATACATTATGTATTTCATGCATATTTCATATTTACAGGAAAAGATTTTCCACAAGGGTAGGGTATTTTCTGTGAGAAGTCAGGCAATAGTCATTTTTTGTCTTTCAAAATTGTCTTATTCTTGGAACTGTTGTAAATCTTAAATTGAAAAAAAATGCTAACGAGTCAGTTCTTTTTTACATGTGTAATCAGCAGTCACTTCCAGCTAATGACTAAAGTAAATGTTAGGGCCACAGATGAGCCATACCGTGAAGGAGTGTTTGACATAAAATTTTAAAGAAAATTTTCACTTTTGTGTCCTTTAAATTAAAAAACAAAACAAAACAAACAAAAAAAAACCCTTTAAATATATTCCTTGTTTTCCATCATTTCTCAAAAATTTTAAGAATAGTTTTGCAAGCCCACCCATGAGTATTCAAGGGATATGTTGAAGAGTTGAGTTTTAAACTCTCCTATGGGGATTTGAGCCTAGATACTTAAAAATTATTTCAAATGTCTGAGTACTCTTGCTGTAATTTTTCTTATTGAGGTTTAATTTCTTTGTAATGATGTTTGCTTTGGCACTTTCCATTTTAAAATCAATCTCCTTGGTTAAGAATTCCAAGGTTGGATGGCCCTGCCTGTTTTGTATTAATAGTACAATACTTGACTCATTTAGATACCCTCTTGCTTTATTTTACTATCTTATTTTTTTAAAAATACATCTTGAGGTTTTTTTTTTTTTTTAATTATTATTTCAAAATTGTAGATAGTGAAAAATATTAGTGACCATTTAAGGCTCTATTAATCACTGGCACATTGTTGTTTTATATCTTGTGAAAAGTGAAAGTGTTAATCACTCAGTCGTGTCCAACTTTTTGTGATCCCATGGACTATGTAGCCCACCAAGCTCCTCCATCTCCAGGCAAGAATAAAGAGGGGGTAGCCATTCCCTTCTCCAGGGGATCTTCCTGACACAGGGATCGAACCTGGGTCTCCCACATTGCAGGCAGATTCTTTACTGTCTGGGCTACCAGGGATCTTAGATGTTATTATGATATTATCCTTTAAATGCTCAGTTTTAGCTATATATCTCATAATTTCTTCATTCATATGTTTTCTATAAACTATGCTCTTCAGAAAAGCTGGCTAAACAGCCACATTTATCTGCCGGCCAACTCCCTTTTTATGCTTCATTTGAATCAGTTAGGTTCAGCTGCTCAGTGGTGTCTGACTGTTTGCAACCCCATGGACTGCAGCATGCCAGGCGTCCCTGTCCACCACCATTAGCATTTGTTTAATCAGATGTTTTAAATGTCCTCTATCCCTTTTTAGAATTCTTGTTTATGATATTGATCAAGACAGGCCTTAATATTCCCCTCAGCTTGAGTAAACTGTAGGCACATTTTTTCCTTAGTAGGCTTCTGACCTCCTTCTCCCAGAGCATTTGCTTTAGAACACTTGTAATTGTAAATTTTCTTCACCTTTTGAGATGTAAATCTTATAAAAAGCTTTTGCCAGGTTATAGCCCAAGAGTGTCTTTCTCAAGGGCAAGAAAATAATCTCTTCAAAATGTAATCATTAAAGATTTTACACACTCATTTTTCCAGGTTTTTGTGGGAAAATAGGAGACTAATTTAAGCAGGGGTGGGGGTGTCTTCCCAGGCGGTGCTAGTGGTAAAGAAACTGCCTGCCAATGCAGGAGCCGCCAGATCCCAGGGTCAGGAAGATCCCCTGGAGGAGGGCATGGCAACTTACTCCAATATTCTTGCATGAACAATCCATGGGCAGAGGCACCTGGTCAGCTACAGTCCATGGAGTCTCAAAGATTCGGACACAACTGAAGTAACATCAATTTAAGGGGGAGTCTTACTCTAAGTTGTAAAATTACCTCCAGTCTGTTACTTTTCCTTTGAGTAGCAGCACTTAAACACAATCTGCTATAGCTCCCACCCCAGCTCTTCAAACCCCATACTCCTTTGTATCAGAAGAGTTCATGAATTCTGGTCACTCTTCCCTAAGGCAATCTTTGTTGTTCAGTGGCTAAGTCATGTCCTGTTCTTTGCCACCCTATGGACTGCAGCATTCCAGGCTTCTCTGTTCTCCACTATCTCCCAGAATTTGCTCAAACTCACGTCCACTGAGTCAGTGATACCATCCAACCATCTCATCCTTTGTCATCCCCTTCTCCTCTTTATTGAATAAAAATCTTCCTTCCTTGTTTATCTTTATCCAGTGCAATTTTGCCTTGAAAGTATCTTACTGATTTTTTAAAAGTCAGTAACTTGTCTTTTTAAATTATTAAACGGATGGGATAAATCTCTGAGTATTCTCTGAGTACTTTGTTTTCTCATCATGATGTTTTTTTTTTTTTTCATGATTTATCCCCCTATCTTTTTCCTTTCCTTCCTTTTATCTTTCCTTCCTTTCTTTGTGTCTCCTTCCTGTGGCCAAAAGATATTTAGTCCTATACTATTCTTTGTCCAAAATTGTGCTATTAAAGCAATAATGAGCTAGGTGTAAAGTTCTTGCCTTCTATTGTTGCAGGAAGGCAGACCCCTTCCAGGGCCCGAAACTGGGCTCTTGTCTAACACTCGGAAATGAATTGTCCAAGGAGACACATGTGCTGACAAAGCAAGAGATTTTATTGGGAAAGGGCACCCAGGTAGAGGGCAGTAGGGTAAGGGAACCCAGGAGAACTGCTCTGCCGCGTGGCTCGCAGTCTCGGGTTTTATTGTGATGGGATTAGTTTCCCGGTGGTCTTTGGCCAATCATTCTAATTCAGAGTCTTTCCTGGTGGTGCACGTATCGCTCAGCCAAGATGGATGCTAGCGAGAGGGATTCTGGGAAGTGGACGGACACGAGGTGTCTCTTTAGACCTTTCCCGAACTCTTCCTGTTGATGGTGGCTTATAAGTGCCCAACTCCTTATCAGGATCTCCTGTCATAAAACAACTTATGCAAATGGTTACTATGGTGCCTGGCCAGGGTAGGCGGTTTCAATCAGTGTGCTTCCCCTAACACTATGAATCTAGTCATTTGTCTTATCAGTTCATTTTGAATTGAAAGGAACAACTTCTACTTCTCTTTATTAGGAGAAAGGGGGCTTGTCCTGCCTCATCCTCACAATTTGCTATAGGGCTTCTATCTTTCTACCCAGAGGACCCAGTATTAAAGAATTTGCAAACCTTTTTCGAACTCCCCACACTCATTCCTCATGGCCAGAAGAGGATTCTCGCCAGACTGGTGCTAAGGGACACATTAGGGTGAAAAATTGCTTGAAGAAGCAGTGTTGATTTATCTCTTTCCTCTTCTTGTGTTGCATATCTTGCACTTGGAATGTGAAATAGGCTCATCCTTGCATTTCACTGGCTACATATAGGTACAGAATTTGCTTTGCAAACTTAGCCTTCTCGAAGACAGATTCCTCCTAAAACTTTCTCAAGAATCTAGGTTAGGGGCTTTTTTTTTGGAAAGATGGGAAAGGAAAGGTAGAAGCAGTTCCCCTCTAGACTTAAATAATGTTCTAGCAATGTCTAGGCAAACAGTGTCTCATATTTTAAGGTAACAAAGCTTACTTTATTCTTTAATAAATATTGATCATTTTGTGCTATTCCTTAAATTAGCTAAATATTATAGAGGAGAAGGCATAAATACATGAAGTTTCTGAAATTTGAAACAAATCCTTCCATTTTTTGTGAAATAAAACTATTTTCAATTCATGAAGTTAGAAGATAAGCCATCTTTGGTAGAATTATTAATATTATTCTAGATCCAGATTATTTCATACCTGCTGCTGCTAAGTCACTTCTCCCCCGTCCCTGGGATTCTCCAGGCAAGAACACTGGAGTGGGTTGCCATTTCCTTCTCCAATGCATGAAAGTGAAAAGTGAAAGTGAAGTCGCTCAGTCGTGTCCGACCCTCAGCGACCCCATGGACTGCAGCCTACCAGGTTCCTCCGTCCATAGGATTTTCCAGGCAAGAGTACTGGAGTGGGGTGCCATTGCCTTCTCCGATTTCATACCTAGAGTGGGATATATCTTGATATGTATGTTACTTTTACTCACTGTATGAGTGTTAAATATACTTCATTCCAAGTCCAGATCTTAGAATTTAAATATTTTATCATTATGATCCCTCCAAACAAGAGGAAAATAAAAGACAAGAAAGAAATAATAAAAAAGTGCAAATTATCTCCACTATTTTCTTAGATATGTTGCTTCAAACTTCTATAATAATATGGTATCTGTTTCTCTCCTATTTTCCCCTTCCTGCTTCTACCCTTAGGTTTCTGAATTTCTTAGCATAAAAGAGACTTTAGTGAAAATTAGCACTGTTTAGATGTACGTCTAAAGTTAAGTTCAACCCAGAGTAGCACAGATTCTGTCTGAAGTGTGAAGTCTTCTTGCATTAGACAAATTTTACATTACTATTGTTATGCTATTGATTTTTTAAAATTTATTTTTTAACTAGATGAAAATTGCTTTCCAATGTTGTGTTGGTTTCTGCCATACAACAATGCAAATCAGCCATATTTAAACATATCCCTTTCCTGTTGAGCCTCTCTCCCATCCCCCATCCCACTCCTCTAGGTATTTGTAGAGAAGAGATGCAGACGTATTCTATTAATTTACATCCTACTTTTTCTCAAATTTGACAGTGAATTCACTTTACTAAATTGACAAATTTCCTCTTGTCTTCAATTTCCCAAAAGATACAGCTGTGGGAGGAAAGAGAAGAGGAAAGACGAACAGCACAATTATATTTATATTATCCATTCAGTATATCCTCTCTGCTTAAATAGATCTTGCTTTCCTGGTGGGTGTTTGCATTAGTTCATAAAGTTCAGCCTCCTGGGGCTGGCATTAATGACTCTCTCATAAGCTCTATTTTCCTAAGGCAAAGGACAGAGGACTTCAATGAGACATTAGCATCTGAATAGGTCAGGAGTCTTGATATTTAGTGTGCCAAGGATTTGTCATATTGATTAATTATAAATCAAAAGTGGCTGAACTGTTATCAGCACTTGCAGTTTACATATAATCCAAAGTTTCCTTTCTTTAATTAAACAAAATAGCTACCATATGTGCTATTCAAGAAGTAAAGGTTTATTTACATATCTTTATATAATAGGCTTAAAAGATAGGCATAAAAGACAGGCATAAGATGTAAGAGGTATAAATATATCTATATATCTTTTTATAAGAACATGATGAAGAACTTATAACTTTGCTCTGTAGAGGTCAAATCCATGATTTTACAGAGTGGTTGCCACTATGTCACCTCCTTTTTCCTGCCATATATTTATGCCAAAAAACTGTTGCCCCTGAATCTTTGCCTTATCATTCTGTCTATGTGCTTTTTACCAGCCTATCTGCTCCTCTCTCTAGCTGTCACAATTCAAGGTGATTGTCATTTGGAGTCCCTAGGTACTGACTTGAGACATGTAAGAAATAGCAAGAAGAGAGATTCATTTCTCTCTTGGTATCACTATTTTATTGTCATCACTCTTGATGGCTGTGATGGCTGTTCTTTGTCATATTGTGTGGCATATGGAATCTGCAATGAGGAAATATAAATAAGAAGCATGAATGACCTCATTTGCAAAAGAAGCAGAAATAAATTAAGCACAGGCTAAATGATATATCTCCACTGCATTTAATTACTGTAAATATTCATTGAAAACTTACTCCATGAGAGATACTCTAATATATACAACTTAGGGAAAACTTGGTACCTGTGCATTAGGTAATATGTGAAAATAAAGAGAATGTATTTAAGATTCTTCCCTCTTCCTTGTATAACTTTGGTCATTATGCTTACCTCTAGGAGTCTCTGTCTCAAATCTATGGGATGAAAGTGTTGACACTTGGCCTGCCTACCCCAGAGGATAGTTGGGAGATTCAAACAAAAATGATGCAAATAAGAATGTCAGTAGACACCGTGGTCCTTAATTGAGGGCAAGGTTGCTTCACAATGTTAGTGCAATTGAAGAAACTATACACTGGAATGCTAATTTAAGGAAGTCAGCTTAGTGTGATGGTTAGGACCACATTTTAAGTTTGAATCTTGGGTTTGCCATGTGCCCTCTGTGGAAACTTGAACAATTAGTTTAGGTATCTCTGCTTCCTCATTTGTAAAATGGAAATGGAATTATATCAGGTTTACATTTCTATTCTGGGATGTGTATCAGTTACCCTTGACTATAAAACAAATGTCTCCCCAAACTTGGTGGCCAAAATTAGCTGGTAATTTTCCTGCTGTTCTTGCTTGGGTTGCTCATGCAGCTGTAGTCATCTGGTGGTTTCTCTGGGGATATTTAATCTAAGGGGGCTTGCCGGGGCTCAGTGGTAAGGAATCCACCTGCCATTTCAGGAGATGCAGGAGACGCAGGTTTGATAACCTGACTGGGAAGATTCCCTGGAGGAGGAAATGGCAGCTCCCTCCAGTATTCTTGACTGGGAAATCCCATGAACAGAGGAGCCTGGAGGGCTTTTCAGTCCAAGGAGTGTCAAAGAGTCAGACATAACTGAGCATGCACACAAGCAAATTTGATCTAAGAAGTTTCTTCATTATTTAGTAGGTGGTACTAGTCATTGGCTGGCTTGTCTGTCCATTGCATCACTTATCCTTGAAAAGACTAATGTTCCCTTATGTGGCAATCTCAGGGAAGCAAGAAAACCAAAGCAAAAACTGTAAGACTTGTTCCAGTATGCACTCTCAACACACAAAATATCGCTTCTGATGCATTCTATGGTCAAAACAAATCACAAGGGCAACAGAGATTTGAGGAGATGGAGCAATACACTTGGGAAGTATGGCAAAGTCACACTGCAAACAGGTGTGCAAACACAGATGGGAGGAATCACGGCTACATTTTGCAATCACCCACAAGGATTAGATGAGATAATATTTGCAAAGTGCTTAAAGCAGAGGTTGGAACATGGTTAGCACTATATAAATGTTTGTTGAATAAATTATTAATATATTTTTTGGAGAATAAACAGCATTTACACTTTTATATGAAATAAGGTTCTATCAAAAGTGTCACATGTGTGCTGACACAAGGACTTTAAAAGATGAGATAGGAAACATTTCTATTTTTGTTAACAGAACTTAACAGAGAAAATGGCATTTGAGAGTGGCCTTGGAGGAAAGGTAAAAATTAAATTGGCAACCGGGTTATTTGCAGAATCCACCCTCTTCTGAGCTAGAATCTCAGTTATTTAACTATCTTTAGCAATATGCCCATGTAATTCTTCCTCTAAAGGTAAAATAGCAGGTTTAAGAGGAGAAGCAATCATGCAAGTTAATAAGGTTGCTTTGACTGAGAAATTTTAGATGTCCCTCCTAGCCCTTTTCTAATGCAGAATAAATTGCTCCAATTCCCTTGGGCTGTTTTTTCATTTGACTCATTTTTTTTCTCTTCCTACTTTAGCAGGTGAGAAAAAAAAATAACTAATATGTATTTAACATGTGCCAGATACTGTTCCAAGTAGGCTACATCTATTCATTAATATTCAACCCTATGAGTTCAGCACTTAACCATAGATGAGCAAATTGAAGCACAGAGAACTTGACTCAAATCACACATTTAATAAGTGTCAGTGATATGACTCAACCATAGATAATCTGACCTCAGTGCCCTTGGCTTTAATTCTATACTGCACTGTCTCTCTGCTTGCAACCAGCTCCTTCATGATGTAATAGATTTTAAGGCTGAATGTTTTCTGTTTATACTTTTTTTTTTTTTAATAAAATGAAATTCTTAACACACAAATCTGAAAATCTTTAAGAATTCTATACCAGGAAATCATGGAATATGGAACCACAGAGTAGTATAGCTTGAAGAGATCATGATATTCATCATCTAATTTGGTTACCCTTTTTTGTAGCTAAGGATGTGAGTAATATTTTATTTATGATGTACTGTGAACTATAGATACTGGCTAAATGCCAAAAAATTTTCCTCTCTTTGCATATTTAACCATGTGAACTTAGAATCAAGGCATCTGGAGAGTAGAAGGGGTTTAATGTCTGCATTTTGTTCATTTTCTATAGACCAGTTAATTCACTTCAAATTCTAATGCTTTGCTTGAAGTTCAGTTTCTATTTTTTTATTTTTTTCAAAAAATAATGAAATTCATCTATAATTTGCATACTACTGAAACACATAAATAAAATCCATGAAAGTACAAGAAAGCAAAAATTACATTAAAAATAAGATTTCACATAATCCCACTGTGTAGAGCTAATAGCTGCTAACACATTGGTCTATTTTTTCATGTCTTCCATCTGAAATTTCTTTTAACAAAATAACATTCAAATTAAGATCCCAATTTTCTATTTAACCCTTGCTAATGTTTTCTGAAATCATTAAATATTTTGAAGACAAAATCTGTAATAGCTACATAATATTTCACTTTACAGATATAACATCATCATGCACTGTCTTCATTTAATGACTCAGCTTGCCATATATTTTCCATGATCCCAAATTGGGTGTGATACCTTTTTTCCCTCTACAACTTAAAGCCAGTGCAGATGTCACAATCTCTAATAAATCTCAAGTTTTGAGCCTGCTCAGGACGTCTTGATTAAGCTTTCAGAAATCAGAAAAGGAAAGATGATAAAGCTGGAAATATACATGAAACATGCAAAAGGTGGTATTTTGTATTTCAGCCTAGAGGTGAAATAACCTTCTTAAGATGTAAATATTTTGTCAAAATAAGGTGTTATTTTCTGTATACTAATCACAATTTTCTTAATTTTTCCTTTCTTTTGTCAATGCTGTTTGGAAATTTTAGCATTTAGGTGTTGTACTGAGTGTCACATAAATTGCTGCTGCTGCTGCTGCTGCTAAGTCGCTTCAGTCATGTCCAACTCTGTGCGACTCCATAGACGGTAGCCTACCAGGCTCCCTCGTCCCTGGGATTCTCCAGGCAAGAACACTGGAGTGGGTTGCCATTTCCTTCTCCAATGCATGAAAGTGAAAAGTGAAACTGAAGTCTCTCAGGCATGTCCGACCCTTAGCGACCCCATGGACTGCAGCCTACCAGGCTCCTCCGTCCATGGGAGTATTGAGTGTCATTTATAAATTAGCTTTCTCCAAATGCCCATTTATAAACTGCCTCCTATTTACTATTTTTCAGAACATCATGCAGTGTTGATATCTGAATTCCTCCACCCAGAATGATTAGAAACACATCATGTTGTGTTATTTGATGGTTCTAGTTCAGGGACCATTTTTAGCTATCATAAGTGACCTTTAGGTCCTTTCCAAGTAGCCCCTTCTATACTCCCTTTTACAACCTGGCAGCTTACGTTTTCAAGGTCAGCCAGGAGAGCACATAAGTCTCCTACTGAAGTGCTTACCTTCAAAGCTCAAGAGAATCTCTTTTTGATTAACTCAAAGTCAATTGATTAGACCCCTTAACTACATCTAAAGAGTCCCTCCAGTTTTTCCATGTGAATTAAGATATCCTATCATACTCATCTAGTCCATCCACACTCAAGGGGAAGGGATCATACAAGGGCAAGAGTCAGTGGGATCCATCCTAGAATTTTAACAACATCTTTCTCAACCCTTTCCTATTTCTCTAGTCTCACTCATTTTTGACCTTGGCTAAATATCAGATATAAGTCTAATTCATAGTTGTTGTTCACATTGTTTAATGGCATATGGGAAAAGCATACACACGCAGTTCTGAGTAATCCCTAGGTTTAAATCTTGCTTTCATCATTTGGCTACAAGGGTAAGATATTTAACCTCTCTTAGCCTCATATTTTCATGAGGTCACAAAGAGTCGGACACGACTGAGCGACTGAACTGAACTGAACTGAGCCTCATATTTTGGAGAAGGCACTGGCGACCCACTCCAGTACTCTTGCCTGGAAAATCCCATAGATGGAGGAGCCTGGTAGGCTTCAGTTTATGGGGTTGCTAAGAGTCAGACATGACTGAACGACTTCACTTTCACTTTTCACTTTCATGCATTGGAGAAGAAAATGGTAACCCGCTCCAGTGCTCTTGCCTGGAGAATCCCAGGGACAGGGGATCCTGGTGGGCTGCCGTCTATGGGGTCGCACAGTCGGACATAACTGATGTGACTTAGCAGCAGCAGCAGCTGCAGCCTCATATTTCTCCTTTAAAAATGGAGAAATAACATATATACTGTTCTTGTACTGTTGGGAGGAACATAAGGTACCAAATGTATATTATATAATATATATATAGATAGATAGATTTCCCAGGTGGCTCAGTGGTAAAGAATCTGCCTGCAATGCAGAAGCCAGAGGAGATGTGGGTTCAATCTCTGGGTCAGGAAGATCCCCTGGAGAAGGCCATGGCAACCTATTCCAGTATTCTTGCCTGGGGAATTCCATGAACAAAGGAGCCTGGTGGGTGACAGTCCATGGGGTTGCAAAGACTGACAGCACACATGCATGCATATATGTATATATATATTTATATGTGTATATATATATATACACGGCATCTATTATATATCAAAACTCCAGGAATTATAGCTATTTTTAGCAGTGATATTATTCTTATGTTTTTACTTTGTCATGTATTAATACATTACTTATTACTCTGTGATAGGAGTCTTACCTTTTAACATAAATCTTAGAAGACAAGGACTGTGTATCTCTTAAGTTTGTACTGCTTATGTATAATTTTGACTATGAGAATTGATACTTTAACTTCAACTTAAAATATTAACAAACTAAATCAGTGGTTCTCAACCTATTTTATTTCTGAAATCACATAACTGATGACATTCACAAATGAGGTTTATTTCCCTGGATGTACCTAGGATTATTAAAAATTCTAAGTATATAGTACCTGTAGCTTCAAAACTTTCTTTCCTATTCTGAATTTACATTACAAAAAGCAAATGCATGCATATGATATTATGGTAGGGCTACCTAAAATCCATGATAATTAATGTACAAAATAGTAAAATAATAAAATACTAGTGACATTTCCCATAAGTGATCTGGAGACATTCTTGCTGTGGAGGTCTGTTGAGCTAAAAGATCAGTTTTGGTGAACAAAATATTTTAATTTGTGATCTTTTGTTTCAGATTAATGAGGAGGTGTTTTATTTATATTTTAGAGCTAAAAGCTACCCAAAGGCTAAATGCCCCAGCAGGAAAGAATAGTTAGTAAATTCATTCATTATCTGTTTACATTTTAATAATGAGTAAGGCTCTCTGCTTTTATCACAATTATGGGTTAAGAGAGGATTGTTCATTTAGGCTGAGTTTGGCTTCCTACTGTGAAATGCAAGATTTGTGAAATTTCAAGTTTCCTGTATTATTAAACCAATGAGCCAGTGAGAGTCTATTCCCTAAACAATTAGCTTTCTTAAATGAAGTATAGAAAGAAAGGCAATCTGTGAATTCATTACTTGTTCTTTCTGGGTGCAGACATTAGCTGGCATTAAGGCTCTTTGAATTGTGACATATGAGGTGTGATTCAAAAGGAAGAGACTGATTGCTATTAGTCACCCAGGAAATCAATCACAGCCCTTTATAGAGACATCCTCATGTTCATTCCTCTTTATGGGGAGACACATTTTACCTTGAAAGTAGACAATTGTGGACTTGGTGGATTTTTTCCCCCCTACCATTCTTGACAATTTATACTTTCCATTTGGAGTTCTCAATTGTCAATATCTTTTATTAACCATCATTTGAGATATTTTACAGGAATATCCAGATGCCTAACAACTGAAAACCAGCAGTCTCTCAAACAGTGTGATTCAATTTCTGTGACTGTAAATCAGAACCTACAGCTACAATCACAGTTTATTCTATTGTTTGCTTCAGGTGTTACAGCTAGCAGACTCCCTTTCCAATTACATTTATGGCCTCAGCCAGACAAGTTAACTTCAGTAAAGAGAATGGAATATCTTTACTAATTTAAAATTAATTAAACAATGATAGCTAAAAATTTTTATAAGATGTTCATCCAATATAGTACTGACAACTGCTGCACAGAACACAGGATTTGGAGTTCTTAAGTGAAAATGCTGTACCTGTCACTTCTTAGAGCTTGACTTTTAAATCATTAAGCATCTTTGAGCCTTATCCCGTATAATTGAAACAGAAATCCCATCTAAACATTAATGTTATAAGATAAACGAAAGAATTTGCCAAAGTTTCTGGCACATGGGAACACATAAGGGAAAAGTGGTGAAGTTAAGTACATAGACTCTGTAATCAGATGACTCATATCAAAACCCATCTCTACCAATTACTAGGGATATGATCTTGGTCACAAAGCTTTGCTTTTGTTCCCTAGTTTCCTATCTATAAAATGGGAACAATAATAATAATTACCCTATAGTCAGGACCAATTCAGTTAATATATGGAAACTGTCAGGAAGCATTTAACAGGAGGCTTCCTGTGTGCTGTTTTGGATCTGTCAGGAATTCTCTGTTCCTTATTAATTCGTGAATATTCAGGAATTAAATGGAGAGGCAAGCCTCTCCCAGGGGGCTGAGGAATCCAGGCATTTCTTTTGTTAGTTTTTCTACACGGTGATAAGTACCCTCTTCCTTTTTATGAACCCTATAGTAAAAGTGATTATTTACAACTCTTTCTCTCTCTCTCTTTAATATGGATCGCCTATGTTTTGTAAGTTTGGAATTTTAATCTTTATCTTTGCTTAGAATAACTACAGTATATATGCACACATCACGTTGATTAAAACACCTCTGCTCCATCAGAGCTTTGGTCCCCGTGTCTTTCTTTCTCTTTCTTTCTCTCTCTCTCTCAGGCTATTTCTTTGGAGCGCAGAGGCTCTCTGAGTTCACTTTCCTACCCGGGCTTCTAAGACCCTCTCGAGAAGGCGCTCTGCACCTTCATCCCATGGAGAGGGCGCCTGAGGCCTCCGTGAACAGAGCAAGCCCTGTGTCAGGGATTTTATTCACTTTCTGCGTAAACCAAGGAATATCAGCCTCTTTCTCTTTTCTTTACTTTTTTATCAGTCAACTCCAGGCCACCAGGTTCTGGTCCATTAAAGGACCTCAACAGAAACCACTTAATGTCTGGAACATTGTAATAGCCACATAAGTATTTACTATTAATAGTATTAATGTTGTCTTTTTTCTCATCATCACATATCAAATTTGTGCATACCAAACATGCACATTAG
Source organism: Bos indicus (assembly GCF_029378745.1). Classification (NCBI taxonomy): domain Eukaryota; kingdom Metazoa; phylum Chordata; class Mammalia; order Artiodactyla; family Bovidae; genus Bos; species Bos indicus. The sequence goes on along the minus strand of NC_091765.1, from coordinate 63,475,497 downwards.
TTTTTATTTTTATTTACTGTGATATCTCATAAGGCCTGATTCTTCTCAACCAGTTAAGCACCATCTGAGAAAATAATTCAAAGTAAACAATAAATATCTTCACATCATTTAGAATTGTCTATTCTCTTTTATTCTTCATTTCAGTTCAGTTCAGTTCATTTCAGTCGCTCAGTCGTGTCTGACTCTTTGCGACCCCATGAATCGCAGCACGCCAGGCCTCCCTGTCCATCACCAACTCCCAGAGTTCATTCAGGCTCACATCCATCGAGTCAGTGATGCCATCCAGCCACCTCCTCCTCTGTCATCCCCTTCTCCTCTTGCCCCCAATGCCTCCCAGCATCAGAGTCTTTTCCAATGAGTCAACTCTTCACATGAGGTGGCCAAAGTACTGGAGTTTCAGCTTTAGCATCATTCCTTCCAAAGGAATCCCAGAGCTGATCTCCTTCAGAATGGACTGGTTGGATCTCCTTGCAGTCCAAGGGACTCTCAAGAGTCTTCTCCAACACCACACTTCAAAAGCATCAGTTCTTCAGCGCTCAGCCTTCTTCACAGTCCAACTCTCACATCCATACATGACCACTGGAAAAACCATAGCCTTGACTAGATGGACCTTTGTTAGCAAAGTAATGTCTCTGCTTTTCAATATGCTATCTAGGTTGGTCATAACTTTCCTTCCAAGGAGTAAGCGTCTTTTAATTTCATGGCTGCAATCACTGTCTGCAGTGATTTTGGAGCCCCCCAAAATAAAGTCTGACACTGTTTCCACTGTTTCCCCATCTATTTCCCATGAAGTGCTCCCAAATATTCTTTTTGAAACAAACTCCAAATCAAATGAGAAAGCATTTGGGAAACTTCTATTGTACATACTTGCAAGCATTTACGTGTACTTATGCATGCTTGTGTTGAAAGCTTAAGAGATATTCAGTTCAGTTCAGTTCAGTTGCTCAGTTGTGTCTGACTCTTTGCAACCCCATGGATTGCAGCACTCCAGTCTTCTTTGTCCATCACCAACTCCCAGAGCTTGCTCAAACTCATGTCCATCAAGTCGGTGATGCCATCCAACCATCTCACCCTTCTCCTCCTGCCTTCAATTTTTCCCAGCATCAGGGTCTTTTCCAATGAGTCAGTTATTACGTTGTTCAATTATCTCTTTACATTGTAATCCTTCAATTCCAGAAAGTAGGCAGTATTTTTTCCTAGGATACAGGACACAGAAACAAAACAAAACAATGGTTCAAAGAGTTTAAGAACTTTCTTAAAGTCACACAGCAGGATGGGAATTTGAAGCCATTTATGCTGCTAGAATTGTAAACAAATCCTATAGTTATTATGCACCAGAAGGGTTTTTTTTTTTTTTTTTTTTTGCATAACTAGAGCCATTTGTGACTGCTAAATACCCAGGCTTCACTGGACAGTGTTCACACTGTACCTATTATTAATTGTTTCTATATTCATCCTGCTCTTGGTCAGTGGACAATTCTGCTAAACTACTTTGGAATGCCTAGTGTTGATCCCTGAGAGGGTTTTTCATTAACTTCTAAAAGGAGATTTCTGTAAGTTCTAAGATTTGGAGGGGATCAGTCATTCCTATCAAATTTTTTGAGAGTCATAATGAAGAATCCCTAAAATTCTGTACCTGAATTCTCTCAACTCATGGCCAGAAGACTTAGAGAAATGTTAGAAGCAAGAGGGTGTGGCAAATTAGCTCCAGGATCATTCACCATGAACCTGACATTTGAAACCTGTCACAACCTGAATTCTACCCTGATTCCCCAGCAGCCAGGCTTAGAAATGCTTATAATTTATCTGTAGTGTAGTTGTTAAATTTCCAGATAAGCCCACTGAACCAAGTGTTGGCAAACACAGAATATTTAAAACTCCTATTTTCTCATCTTGAATTTTTATAAAAATTAATCATTTGAACTAAAGTCATTTCCAAGTTATACACTGTAGCTGTGATTTAAGGATTCTAAACAACACAATCCCCAACGATAATCTATTTTCTGCATGCACCAGGTTGAAGTCTCCTAAGTGGCCTTTTAAAAAAAATCAGTTGATAAATACCACAGCAGGTTTTTTTGTGGGTATGAATGCTTTCAGGCATTTATTCAGTCTTCAGTGGTCTGTGAAAATCAAAAAGTCTAAGGCCCAAGAGATGAATAATCAAGACAACATTTTAATTCAGCATTCTTGAAGCTAATTTATTTTACAAAATAGCAAGGGTGAGAGCTTAAATACAATAAGGTACAACTTGGATGGCTCTAATTTTCAATGCATAAAAATCAGTTTTATCATTCTAGGTCTAAGGTCTGGATCTAAGTCACAAGTTAGACCTCTTTTGGAGATTTATGCAAAATAATTTTGTTTTAATAGTATTCTACTCAGTGGATCAGAGTAGCAATGGATATGAAAAATTTCCCAGGACCTGAATGGTGAGTGAATGTCCAAATATAATTCATTTGGTTATTAATCCTCTGTTTCATGTTTTTCTCCTTACCTTCCAACCAGCAGAAACTCATTCCCAGTATCTGTCATTAAATTAAGAGTCAGTTAAATTTCAGATTCATGATATTGAATATGAATTTGTGGTTGTTATAGGCTGAATTGTATTCCCCACTCCCCAAACTGCCCAAATTTGTATGTTGATATTCTAATTTCCAGTAACTCAGAATGTGACAATATTTGAGATAGGATCTTAACAGAGATTATTAAGTTAAAACGAGGTAAGTAGTATGGATCCTAATCTAAAATGATTGTTATAATATGAGGATGTTTGGATATAGACAGCAATCTCACTCTTGGGCTTATATCCAGAGAAAAATTCAGATTGAAAGGATATGGACCCCCCAGTATTCATTGCAGCACTGTTTACAATAGCCAATACATGGAAGCAACCTAAATGTCCATTGAGAGAGGAATGGATAAAGAAGATACGGTACATGTATACAATGGAACACTACTCAGCCATAAAAAGAATGAAATAATGCCATATGCAGCATCATAGATGGACCTGGCAATTAAGTGAAGCAAATCCGGCAAAGTCAGACAGAGAAAGACAAATATATTACAATGTTTGTGTGTGATAGATATCATATTATGTGGGGCATATTGCTTATGTGTGGAATCTAAAAAAAAGTTGCAAATGAACTTATTTACAATTCTGAATGTCTTTTGAAGACTCAACATTGTTTTATGTGAGAGAAGTCAAGAATGATTCGTGTTTTTGATGTAAGAAAATGAAATGAAGAAGTTGTTATTACTAAGAATGAGCAACATTGGGGATAGAGAAGACTCAGGAAGAAATTCAAAAGTTCAGTTTTGATGAGTCTGATATAAATAAATATAAATATAATACAAGTAAATATAAACATGAGCCTGAAGTTTAAACAAGAGAATTCAAGTGGAACTGGTAGTGGAAAAAACAAACAGACAAACCCCACCTGCAGATGCCACAGATGTAAGAGATGCTGGGTCAATCCCTGGGCCGGGAAGATCCCCTGAAAGAGAGCATCACAACCTACCCCAGTATTCTTGCCTGGAGAATCCCATGGACAGAGGAGCCTCGTGGGCTAAAGTCCATAGGGTTACAGACAGTTGGACATGGCTGAAGTGACTTAGCATGCACGCATGCAGCATACATACAGTATTTAAGGTCTTGAAACTGATAATTTACCTAGAAAGTCCATGAAGTTAGAAAAGAGAGGGACTCCAAGGATAGGTTCTGGGACACAAGAATTTTTTAAGTCAAACTGAAGAGTTGAAATAAGCAAAGGAGACTGAGGAGAAATGGAGAGTGAGCTAAAGGGGAAAACCAGATGCCAGGAACTAGGCTGCACCTGGTAGTGAGCAGAATGTCACTACAGCCCATCAATAATAATTATAATAAAAGAATTACATCATCTATCTGCAAGATTATCGTATTTTAAGTGATTCTCCTGATTTGAGGAACTGTGTCTCATTCTTATCATATTTGTAAAGAAAATAATTCTATTGGGGAAATAACTATTGTAGTGAATATATCAAATCCTTTTTAAGAAGTTAAAGACAATAGGCTTTCAGATTGTTGGAGATCTTGGGGGTGTATTTTATTTTCTTTAGTTTAAATTTTTTTTGATTTAATTGATTCTCCTGATGTGAGGAACTGTGTCTCATTCTTATCATATTTGTAAAGAATATAATTCTATTGGGGAAATAACTATTGTAGTGAATATATCAAATCCTTTTTAAGAAGTTAAAGACAATAGTCTTTCAGATTGTTGCAGATCTTGGGGGTGTATTTTATTTTCTTTAGTTTAAATTTTTTTTTAGTTGGAAGGTAATTGCTTTACAGTATTGTGTTAGGCTGCAGATTTTCTTCATTATTCATTTTAGTGATTAATTAGAAATTGTATCAAATTAATACATATGGGAAAAAAGCACTGTTAAATTTATTTTTCAACTTATAGGTAGTTGTGTCTATAGAAACAAATAAAATTTTTTACAGGTATGAAAAGGAGGGAGACAGATCCAGCCAGTAATCAGTTCCCTAAGTGTTCTCCACCTTCCTATTATACAGAGTGAAGTAAGCCAGAAGGAAAAACATCAATACAGTATACTAACACATATATATGGAATTTAGAAAGATGGTAACATTAACCCGGTGTACGAGACAGCAAAAGAGACACTGATGTATAGAACAGTCTTATGGACTCTGTGGGAGAGGGAGAGGGTGGGAAGAATTGGGAGAATGACATTGAAACATGTAAAATATGTAAGAAACGAGTTGCCAGTCCAGGTTCGATGCACGATACTGGATGCTTGGGGCTAGTGCACTGGGATGCCAGAGGGATGGTATGGGGAGGGAGGAGGGAGGAGGGTTCAGGATGGGGAACACATGTATATCTGTGGCTGATTCATTTTGATATTTGGCAAAACTAATACAATTATGTAAAGTTTAAAAATAAAATAAAATTAAAAGTAAAAAAAAAAAAGAAAAAAATTTTTACAGGTAGATTCTGAACTATGTATTCTTTTTAAAAAATTAATTTTACTGAAGTGTTTGATTTATAAAGTTGTATTGATTTCTACTATACAGCAAAGTGATTCAGTTATACATACTATACATTTTCATTATGTTTTTTCATAGAATACTGAATGTAGCTCCCTATGCTATACACTAGAGCCTTATTATTTATCCATCTTATGCATAATGTTTGCATCTGTTAACCTCAAACTCCCAGTCCATCCCCCATCTATGCCCCGCTCCTTGGCAACCACAAGTGTTTCTGTTTCATAGATGAGTTTATTTGTGTCATATTTTAGATCCCACATATAAGTGATATTACATATTTGTTTTTCTCTTTGTGACTTTCTTTATTCAGTGTGATTATCATACTAGGTGAACTATGTATTCTTGTCTCACATCAGTTATTCATCTGACTCTGATGTGGGTAAGTAACTGGCAGCCTTATTCTCTTTCCGTTACACTGGTAAGTTTCTCCTGAATTTCCTTCTCTCTGTCATCCTTATCTTCTCTCAGGTCCTCTTTGGCTGTATGTTGTCCTATGCTTGATTCAGTTCTGGTCTTTACACTTTATCCCTGGGCTGTTCTCCAGGACTGGCTCGGCTGCAACTGGAGTGATATCACAAAAGTAGCAGGCAAAAAGAATAGGACAGCAAATCCAAAACATAACTAAGACTTACATTTTAAAATCTTAAAATTAATTAGGAAATTCATAGAGTTGTAATCAATAGTCACTTAATTTTCTCTACAATAAATTATTTGGTAATGTAATCAAGATAGACACAACTACCTCAGGTGATTGAGAACCTACTTTTCTTAAGTTACTAAATAGATTGCAATAAAAATAGAAAATAGAATTCATATGCACTGTTAGTGACATTATTATGCGTTTCAGTAGAGTTTCTGTAGTTTACAGTGACATTAACATAAGTGCATTGATTTTATGGAGGAAAAACAGCCTAATTAAGTATAATACTTAATTTTTATTTGGATAATTTAGGGGAGTAATTAATCCATGTTAAAAAAGGAAATCTCAAAAGAAAAAAAATCAATTTTATTGTCTCTAAATTATTTGGAAAATCACATTTCTTGTGTTCCTTTTTAAACTATTAATAGTATCCTTGCTTTTTGGCAACAAGCACTTATGTTTCTTCAGAATTTTCCTCAAAAATTAGCTCAATCACTTCACATTCATTACATGAACCGAGCTAGTAGACACCTTGTTTCCCTAACTCCCTTCTGGTCAGCATAGCCTTCTACTCCTATAGCCAAGAACGAGAATCAGCATTCTTGCTGTCTCTCAAATTATGTCATAATCTGTCCTTCATCAATGAAGGATGGAAATAAAGTTAACTTACTCTCTTCTCAAAATTGTCACTTCTTCAGCCTCCTGATCTTATTCCCCTCTATTTTAGCTGCCCAGTTCTTAGATCAGTTGTTTTTACACTTGAATATATACATATACACACAATCTAAGTGTGCAACCATAGGCCAGTGTACACTAGTGTTTATAATGCCTTATATGCATTTTATTGAGCTTAGCTCTGCCTTTATCTCATACTTTCACCCTCCCTCATACTGTTCTAACCATGTTAGCCTCTCTGCTTTTTTGTAAACTTGCTGAGCATGTTCCCACCCTTGTATTTTGCTCTAAATTATTCTACATTCTGGAATGCTCTTCCTTATGTCCGTAAGTTTCAGTCTCCTTCCTCACTATTCCTTTAATAAGTGTAGCACGTCCCTTCCACCATCCTTGAGCACTTACGGTTTGGGTTATTTCCTGTCTTATTCCGCCAACTACTGCAATTAATATTCTTGTATCCATATCTTTTTAAACTTAAAATTGTATCCTCTAACAATAAAACAGATCAAAAAGTACATATAATTTGTTTCAATGTATATTATAATGCTGCTGCTGCTAAGTCACTTCAGTCGTGTCCGACTCTGTGTGACCCCATAGACGGCAGCCCACTAGGCTCCCCCGTCCCTGGGATTCTCCAGGCAAGAACACTGGAGTGGGTTGCCATTTCCTTCTCCAATGCATGAAAGTGAAAAGTGAAAGTGAAGTCGTTCAGTCATGTCCGACCCTCAGCGACCTCATGGACTGCAGCCTACCAGGCTCCTCCGTCCATGGGATTTTCCAGGCAGGAGTACTGGAGTGGGGTGCCATTGCCTTCTCTGGTATATTATAATGATCCCTTCCAAAAAGTTTATGTTAATTTATGCTTCTACTTATTTCATGGTTGTTTAGTACATCTTCAGTGGCAATTTGATTTTCATCCTGCTTCCAGCAAAGAGTGTTAAATATATCATTTACTGCTTTGGAAATTTTTGTTACTGCTGAGTTTGCAGGATCAGGAGAGGGTAGTACAGAGTGGTAGAAAGAGAGCAAAAGCTTTAGAGTCAAGCATAACTGGCCTTGAATTCTAGTTCTGTAACTTGCTAGATTTGTGCCCATGGAGCAAATCTCTCAAATTTCTTGAATCATTATGTGTTCTGTAAAATGAAGAAATTAAAACTTTACTTCCATACCAAAGGTATTTCAAGGCTTACAGAAATATTTTGAACATTGCAGGTAGAGAGTGCATGGAAAAATCAATAAATGGTAGGTAGGTATTATCTCTCTGTGTTTCCCTATTTTCCAATAAAAATGATGATGCTTACCAATTGAACTAAAAGTGACTCTGTTCTGGATGCATGCATCCAAGAGTCGTGGCCCACTCTTGCGGGACCTTTAGAACCGTGGCCCTCTAGGCTCCTTTGTCCATGGGATTTTTCAGGCAAGAATACTGGAATGGGTTGTCACTTTTCTCCTCCAGGATCAAACATGCAATTCCTGCATCTTCTGCATTGCAGGTGGATTCTTTACCAGCTGAGCCATCAGGGAAGCTCATTGGTCTGGAATATCATTAGTTAGTTATACTCTTATCAGTCACTTCCACCTCATTACCACCCACCCCCCGCCTTTTTTTTTTTTTTTTTTTAAGCAAACTGCAGATTTGTTCTTGGGAAATTCACACCCCTTGGGGTATTTCCTTTTTTCTGTGTGGCAGTCATATAATATGGGTGGGTGCTAACCCCACCTTTGGCTCCATAGATGCCCACTCATTGATGTGGGAAAATCAACATAATCACAGTACCTGTTGGCACAGTCATGAGTTGAAGAGTGAACAACAACCTAAGGCTAAATCAATGACCATGTATATTTACTCTGGTCACAGTTACTGGCTCATGTTGGTCTAATCAAACTGAAATTCAGAATTTTTATTTGATGATTGTAGAAAGCTACATTCTTGCCACATTATTATAAATGAGAAAATCTGTAGCTGTAATCTGTTATACCTGTCGGAAAATCTTTTGCAATTAATGAAGCAAATCTCAAGAAGAATCCAACATGAAATAAATTAGTAAGCTAGGAGAATTGCTGAAAAACTGACTACTCTTCTTGTTAAAATAATAATAATAATTTAAAAAAATGAATTTTCTCTTAGCTCTTTACAGCTCTTTGCATCTTCCCTCAGCTGTCACTTATTCCCCACTTCATATCTCCCACCAAACTTCACTGGAATAAGTGTTATCTTCTATTTAGTTCAATACAATTTCCTTGGAAACTCAACGGCTTCTTCTTTTTCACAATAAAGCAGTCTTTTCCCTTCAGTTCCTTTGCCTGGTCAAGGTAATGCTATGACGGCACCTTTGCTGATCCATTGGAAGAAAGCCAGAGGAAGCTGACTATTTGTGGAACCGGTTTGGAATTTCAGAGCACAGCATAAATGACTGGGAAGGTCATTTACGAAGTTAACCTTATAACCTCTGTGATAAGAATACAAATGGCTAAAATGTATTGATTCTTTTAATATGCTCCTGTGTTCAGTATTCAAATGGCTCCATTTCAAATGCTTTCTGAGTTAGCTATTATTATTATCTCCAATTCACATTTGGAAGAGCTGAGATTTTTGAAAATCCAAATAACTTGCCTAAGGTCACATAGTTAGTGATAAGAAATAAAGATGGCATCATAGAAATAAGTGATTTAGGTTTAATAAAAGCTCTCACTTGCTTTTGGAATAGTAATAAACTCTAGCTTTTTCATGACTTCTGAAATTCAAATAAATCAGGTGAAACCTCTTTCCATTTATAATGAGAATAGCAACCAAGGATAATATACACACACACACACACACACACACACACACACACACACACATATATATATATATATATATATATATATATATATTTCTGTCTTCAATTTTCTCTTAGATTCAAGAGATAGGCCATGCCTTTGAAACTGATGCTACACAATCTACACAGGATTTAATAGAAAATATCTTTAAAAAATAGACTTTTCCATTCTCAGAGTTAAAATGAACTTCAGAAAACTGACCTCAGAAAACTGTTAAGGGAGGTGAAGAAGACATTTAGCAGTTATAGACTCATGGAATTATGTTTCTACATTGTCTTCCTGAGGACTATCATTTTACAGAACTTTCCTATCTATGTGGCTCTTTCTTTTATTGGCTAAATAATGTGAAGGCAGGACCACACCTCATTCAGACTTATATTCCAGCACCATGCAAGTTGCTAAGCCTAAATGTCTCTGTTTTTTTAACAGAGATCTCATCTCATTAAAGTTTTAAATTAAGCCTGTAAAATAGATGGAGGGAGGTTTTTGTTGTTTGTTTTTAAAAACTTTTTACAAATAAGCACACTAAATTTCCAAATTCACCCAGCAAATCATTGAGAGAACCTAGGTTTGGGGGCCATATATTGACATTTTAGCATTAGAAATCTTTTTACCTGTACCGAACTGCCACAAATGTAGGCAGATTAGAAGACCCCGGTGGCTCAGAGGATAAAGCGTCTGCCTGCAATGCAGGAGACCTGGGTTTGATCGCTGGGTCAGGAAGATACCCTGGAGAAGGAAATGACAACCCACTCCAGTACTCTTGCCTGGAAAATCCCACGGACAGAGGAGCCTGGTAGACTACAGTCCATGGGATCGCAAAGAGTCGGACACGACTGAGCGACTTTACTTTCACTTATTTTCACTTTTCATAATTAAATATGGATGCAGAATAGACATCTTCAAGTCAAATAAAGATGATACTTGCTTTATGAATATTGAGGAGTTCACGCCTCAATTCCCCTATCCGGTTTTGTTATGGTGTGGTTTATTCTACTAACATTACCATTCATTCAGTAAATAAAGATTTTAAATCATTTCGTTTTGCAATAACTATTCTGTCATTGATATAAAAAAAAGTCAAGCTTTATTTCCTAATTGGGAATAATCATAATCAAACTAACATCTATTTCCTAAATGCAATAGGGCCCTTATAGTAGATTTTTCCTCTGGAGAAGGGTTTGTTTGTTTTCCAGGCTATAAAATAGTGAGCAAAACTTGTTAAAAAAAAAAAAAACCAAACAACCCACACTTGCTTGAATGGTTTTATTCTCTTTGGAGACTTTTGAAGAAGAAATGGAATGAAGGAATTATCTATTGAATTGGATTTTTTGAGTGTAAATAAGGGAAGGCACTCAAAATCCTTTAATATGTCATCTTTGGGAATAGACTGCTGGAAGTAATTCTATCAACAATTATTATTTTTTATGTTTACTAGTTTTTGGTGCTTCTTCCTGGAAAGTTTTAGATTGTGAATGTACAAAGGTCTATCACATAGATTTCCATACTGAAAACATTTATAAACTTGTTGGAAACTCTTTTCTTCCCTCTCATTTCCTAGTGTGTAATGGGGAAATTATTTATTTCTGAATAGAATAGTCTCAAAGTTCAATAAAATATTCTTATTGAGCATCTAGAATATGAACAATAGAATATAATTGCAAACAAAACTTAAAGCATCTCAGCATTCCTGAAACTTACATTCTTTTAATAAGTGAAAATGACTTGCCTAAAAAATATGGGAATAATGACCAGAAATACAAATATACCAAACAGGTGACTAAAAAGTGATTAATTTCTTTTCAGAAAACAAACATTAATGAAACATGAGGCTCGAAATCAAATGAATCAAATATATTTTGGTTTTTTCCTTTCCACCATATTATACATTATCTCTTCCAGGCAGGTTGACCAGCCTTTGCATGGTGATCATTTGCATAATTGCTTCTCCATTTTCCTTTTTTCTCTAGCAAATGGATTTAGAATTGTCCTATTATTTCAGTCATTGGTCTGTTAGAAATGTCTCTCTAATTTAGAAAATATAGAATTGTTTAAACATTATAATATTTTGGTTTATACAAGCTTTGTGAACACAGATTTCTGGAATCTATATTGGACTGACAACTGGTTTAGAAAAATACACAACAACAATAATAAACAAAGAAAGAAGAAGAACAACAACAAATCACTCAGATTCTTCAAATACTTGATATTTGTTCCTTTAAGCTACCCCATGGCAACCCACTCCAGTGTTCTTGCCTGGAGAATCCCAGGGACGGGGAAGCTTGGTGGGTTGCCATCTCTGGGGTCACACAGAGTTGGACACAACTGAAGCAACTTAGCAGCAGCAGCAAGCTACCCCAGGATTCTAATATATATGTACCACCAAAAAGTGGAGGCTGGACCTTGATAGCTTTTCCAGTGAATATTCGAATGACTTAAATTATTTCTGTTATTGTTTTTTGCAAAAGAATTCACCCTTGTTTGCTGTAATAAGTTTTCCTTTAGCATTTGAAACTGGACTAAATATAAATGTTACATTCATTTATAAAGTTCAGTATCTTCCTGTAGCAAAAAATTATGAGATGTTTTATTAGAAAAAAGTATAGATTTCTTGGAACTCTGATATCTCCCTTTTGCTAGGACTTATTAAAAAACAATTTAAAACTTGAACTGGAAATTAAACTACTTTAGTGAGCCATCTGGGATGAAATGCATAAATAATTTCAGAGGAAAAATAGTGGAACTTTTTTTTTTTTTTTTAGGTACATAGTAACCTATGCATACAGAGGTTTGCCAGACAAGAGTCTAATGATCTTTATCCAGATATTTCTTTTTTCCCTATAAATGCTAATAATAGTTTTTCTAATTATCAATTCTTGTCAATTTTGTAATTCTTTTCCACGAGTGTCTCAGCTAAAGGATAAATATTCTTTCGATGAATGGTCTCAGGACAACTTAATACTCACACACAAAGAATTAAAATTGAATCCCTATCTCACACCATACACAAAATTAACTCAAATTTGTTCATAAACAGAAATGTGAAAGGGAAAACTGTGAAACTCTCAGAAGAAAAGGAGGCATAAATCAATGTGACCTTAGTTCAGGCAAAGATTTGTTAGACATGTCATCAAAAGTATGAGTTACCAAAATAAAACCAGATAAATTGGATTTATGCAAAATTAAATTCTTTGTGCTTCAAAGGACAGGGTGTCATTAAGAGAGAAAAACCCACAAAATGGGAGGAAATGTTTTAAAAACATATATGTCTTAAAGAAATTATGTCTGAAACACAGAAAGAATTCATACAACTCAACGAGAAAAAGACAAATAACCCTATTTGAAAATGGGCAAGGGATCTGAACAGACAAATTATAAATGCAAAAAAGTTGCTCAAAATAATCATCAGAGAAATAAAGATCAAAACCATTCATTTCATACTCACCAGGATGATTATAATTAAATAATAAAAAGATATACAATAAATGTATTTGTGAGGATGTGGATAAATTGGATGCTCATATGTCTCTGGTAGGAATGTAAAATTGAACAGCTATTTAAGAAAAAAGTTTGGCAATTCCTAAAAAAGTTATAATAGAGATATCATATAGCCCTGTTATTCTACTCTTTGATATATATATGTCCAAGAGAATTAAAAAGTTATTTCCACACAAAATCTTGTGTACAAATATCCATATCAATACTATTCATAATAGCCCAAAAGTGGAGACATCCAAATATCCATCAAACAAAAAGTGTGTAAACAGAATGTGGTATGCCTTATAATGGGAATTTTCTCACAACAGAAATAAAGTATTAGCATATGCTAGAACATGAATGCACCTTGACAACATTACACTAAGTGAAAGAAACCAGTCAGAAAAGACCACAATGGTATGATTCCATTTATATGAAATTTCCAGAATGGGAAAATCTATAGAGACATAAAGTACATTATTGCCCAGAACTAAAAAAGCCTCTTGATGAAAGTGAAAGTGGAGAGTGAAAAAGTTGGCTTAAAGCTCAACATTCAGAAAACGAAGATCATGGCATCTGGTCCCATCACTTCATGGGAAATAGATGGGGAAACAGTGGAAACAGTGTCAGACTTTATTTTTGGGGGCTCCAAAATCACTGCAGATGGTGATTGCAGCTGTGAAATTAAGAGACACTTACTCCTTGGAAGAAAAATTATGACCAACCTAGATAGCATATTGAAAAGCAGAGACATACTTTGCCAACAAAGGTCCGTGTAACCAAGGCTATGCTTTTTCCAGTGGTCATGTATGGATGTGAGAGTTGGACTGTGAAGAAGGCTGAGCGCTGAAGAACTGATGCTTTTGAAGTGTGGTGTTGGAGAAGACTCTTGAGAGTCCCTTGGACTGCAAGGAGATCCAACCAGTCCATTCTGAAGGAGATCAGCCCTGGGATTTCTTTGGAAGGAATGATGCTGAAGCTGAAACTCCAGTACTTTGGCCACCTCATGCGAAGAGTTGACTCATTGGAAAAGACTCTGATGCTGGGAGGGATTGGGGGCAGGAGGAGAAGGGGACGACAGAGAATGAGATGGCTGGATGGCATCACTGACTCGATGGACGTGAGTCCGAGTGAACTCCAGTAATTGGTGATGGACAGGGAGGCCTGGTGTGCTGCGACTCATGGGGTCGCAAGGAGTCGGACATGACTGAGTTACTGAACTGAACTGAACTGAAGCCTAGGTATGTGAGGATAAGAAGGAAACTGTTGCTAATGGCTACAAAGTTTCTTTTGGGGAAAAACATGAAAATGTTATAAAAATACATAGTGGTGAGGTTTGCATAACTTCATGAATATGCTAAAACCCCCTAAATTGTGCCCCTGTAGGGGTAAATTTTATGGTATATGATTTATATTTCAGTAAAGCAGTCAGAAATGAGAACTATTTGAATTGGCATGTTTGAGGCCATTTACTTTGAAGAAAGGTTGTAAAAAAGTCAAATTGTGATTATAAATCTACAACATTTTGTAAACAAGTAATGAGAAAAATCTTTTTTTCATAATTAAAAACTCATAGCTTAATTTATCTCTTGCTAATTATTATTCATGAAATTCTTTTACTCATCTCTCTGAAACCTGGACAGCTAATTAGAAACTATGCTTTGAGCTTCATTTCAGTAAGATTTCCTTACTGAAGAGAGTTATTTTTTAAGTAGAGAAAAAGCATTCTTTTTTCCCCATTGGAGTCTTTTTTTCCTAGGATATTCCTACTTCACTTCTCAAGTCATGTTCTTTTACCATCTTCAGTTCATATGTATGAGATGTCATATCTTAATGAAAGGAATATCTGTGAAGGCAATTAATATACTCTCTTAGCAGCAGACTCAGATGCACGATCCTAATATGTGTTCTTCAATTCTGACTAGAACATTTCCACTATAGCAAACACCTCTCTAGTCCATGATAAACCTTTTCTAAGAATTTTAATCCCACCCAGGCAGCCATATTTATTTAGTGTCATGGGGTAGACACTTGACATAAATTGGGCCAGTTGGGTCACACAGAGAATTCCAGTAAAGTGTATTATGGGATAGTTCATGATTTTGCAAGGTTCTGTGGAGACACACAGTATGGGACCTTAATCTGGGCTGAGGGACTGCATCACCAGGTTCAAAGAACACTGCAGGAAGAGAAAATTGGTAGTGTCTGTTCCAATGTCTTCTTTCCTCCAAATTAGCGGATATTCACAGAATCTCTTCACTCCTTCTGGGAGTTTCTGTGAGTGGTATCTAGAGAGTAATAAGAAGGGAGATGCTCCAGAGCAGGATATTCTACTGCAAGATTGTACAATTTTCTGATGACTTTATCTTGGTCAGCAGGATTCTCTTGTGCACTCTTGAAATCTAGGGAGGCCAGAATGAGAATGAAAGAAGAAAATACATGCAGAGTATTTTCATTCTTGAGATACAAAAAGGTTAAAAAATGTGTTTATTTTGGGTACATGAGAATAAAGCTTTGTCAGAGCAGAGATAAATAGTAATATGATTTACAGTGCCCTGAAGCTAACAAAGATATACAGATTGAGTTTCTAACAAAGGGATAAAAAATTAATTTTTTGTTTTTAAACAAATTCTAAACTGGCTTAAGAATGCAAGCATAAATACAATTTTTGGGGAAATCAGCTTTTGAGAATTGGAACATATTTAAAAACTCAAGTCACTCAACGTATCCTGATTCTAGTAATAATGTATGCTTGTTTAATTGCATTCCTGCTTAGGTATTTTAGAAAGTATAATTCTTTGTCAATAGAGAAAAACAAAAATGGCACATCATTAACCTTGTATGCCTATGCTATTTGTACTTAGTGTAAAATAATTGAATCCAAGTCTAGACACTTGGGAACAATTATAGAACAAGCTGTTTATTTTTCATACCCTCTGATACCTTCTGGGAAAGCCATGACTTCCTATTTTTTAAACAAAACAAAATCTTCCTTAAATTTTTTTGGTCACCTAGTTTCACCTTTTATTTCCCCTTCTCTTTACTATCTCGACCTGTTTACCTCTGTTCATTGGCTGAAACTAGCAAACTTTTGTTTCAGACATAATTAGTTTCTCTGAAGCATTTGATAGAGCTGTTCCTTCACCTGACTTCCCTAACACTGGCCTCTCACAGTTCTCAGTCTTTTTCTTTTCTTTCTTTGTCAATCTTGGCACATTCCATATAATTTCATTTTAATTTAATTCAATCTAATTTATTTTCTGGAGAATGACATTATTATGTGGTTAGCAACGTGCTATGTATTGAAAATATTAAAATTAATAATAGGTCTTTCCCATCAAGAAACTCACTCTATAATTGGAAGGATGATATATCAGTAGGAAGTAGACTATGAGAACACACGAAGGGGATGTTGAAAGTGAAAGTGTTAGTCACGCAGTCATGTCCCACTCTTTGTGATCCCATGGACCATAGCCCACCAGGCTCTTCTCTCCATGGAATTCTCCAGGCAACAGTACTGGAGTGAGTAGCTACTCCCTTCTCCATTGGATCTTCCCGACCCAGGGATTGAACCCAGGTCTCCCACATTGCAAGTGGATTCTTTACCATCTGAGCGACTAGGGAAGCCCCATGAGAGGGATGCTCTATCACTATTCATGGAGTCAGGAAAGATGTTTCAGGGCAGATGGCATATGATCTGAGTTCTTAAGGACAAATAAAATTTAACAATAAGTGACAAATCTGTTCACCGTTATCTATACTTTTTCCTTCCATGGCCAAGTAGTTGTATCCAGTACATGACTGCCTGGTCAAGGACTATACACTTCAGCCCTTCCGAGAGAGAAATGTCATCATGTGAGTAAGCTTTGGTTAAAGGAGAATGAGCAGAAGTCAGGCACGCTACTTCCAGAGATGGCCCATGAAACTGGAGGTACACTCTTCCACAACTTTCTGTTTCTCATGGACTTAAACAGTGATGATTACAGAAACCTTGGAAGCTATGTGTCAATGGCAGAGCCACCATCAGCTTAGGACTTGGAATTGTTCATTGTTGTTCAGTTGCTAAGCTGAGTCTCACTCTTTGCAAATAACTGCAGAAAAGAGCTCCATCCATCCCTTCATCTTCCTGTACTGAAACTCCTATCCTGGATTACTGCATGAAAAAGAAACGTTTTTATTGTGTTTGGGTCACTACATCATCTTTTAAAATCTCTTTGCTTTAGTAGCTTAGAGTGTTCAGACTATATTCATGCTGTAGAACTAAGAAGAACATTGCTGTCTGAGAGGGTAGTTCATTGTCACTGGAGCAGAGAATATGAAGGAAAATATGTCAGGATAATAGCTTGTACTCAGTTTCACAAGCACATATTATGGACAAAGAGTAATTGGTCCAAACCCATGATTTTTCCATCAATAAAAACTTTGTAGGCCCTTGATCTATTTGGCGTGTCAGTAGCTATACTCAAAATTCTTTACCAGACATAACCCTCTGTCTGCCTTATTTCTTTGCTAACTGATCCATATTTTGCCTCCTACAACACATTTTAATGGGTATTTATCTTCAAATCATCTGAAATGAGAGATTTATATGATATGATACTGTTATGTGTCAATGTACCCAATTGTTCAATCAAATATTAATCTAGATGTTGCTGTGAAGAAATTATGCAGATGTGATTCACACAGATAGTAAGTTTCCTTTAAGTAAATGAATCTAGATAATCTGGGTGGGTTTGATTAGAAGGAATTATTCTTAGCTGATCTTTGCTGTAGAGCTAATATCCTGTAAGTGACTTGATGGCTCTAAACTTTTTATTTTTATCTTTTCCATTTTCTTTCTTATTGCTTGTGGTATACACTGCTTAGGTTATGTATTACTGCATGACAAAACACCAAAGCATAATGCCTTAAGACAATGATTTTATTTTGCTTAGCATCCTATGGGTCAGTAATTTCTGAAGGACTGAGCTGGTGATTCTGTCTCCTATACACATAATGTCAGCAGAGGTATCTAGAGCCAGGAACTCTGCTTTCCAGGTAGTTTCTTTACTTACATAACTGATACATTGGTGCCCCATCCTCTCCTTGCCTCCCACATGGCATCTGATCCTCCAGTCTCCTTAAGTGATGGCTTGGAGATCCCAGGGCAATTGCCCTTTTCATAGTTGTTACTAGCAGACAGAGAAAGCTGACAAGTCATGTGAAACCTGAGCCAGAAAATGGCACGGAGTCGTTCTGCCTTATTTGTTGGTTAAAACACTCTCAAGACCCATCTAGATTCAAGAGTTAGGAGAAACTGTCTCCACATCTTTATGGAAAGTGGCAAAGTCACACTGCTGGAGAGCGTGTGAGATGGGAGATATTGATGGTGACATGTTTGAAAAATGCAATCTTTCACATCTGCTTTTCCACACTTACAAGTTCTCAGATTTTTGGACTTTATTTTCTTTCATTTCTATGTTTAAAATAACTCCCTCATAATATGCTATGGTGGTGTGTGTACTTAGCTGTGTCCAACTCTTTGTGACCCAGGGATCCACCAAGCTCCCCTGTCCATGGAATTTTCCAGGCAAGAATACTGGAGTGGGTTGTCATTTCCTACTCCAGGGTATCTTCCCAACCTAGGGATTGAACCCATTTCTCCTGTATCTTCTGCATTAGTAGGGGAGTTCTCTACCACAGAGCCACCTGAGAAGCCCATAACATGTTACATAGAGTTATAAAAATCAATTCAGATTAGTCACAAATGGCTTTCCCATTTCTTTTCATGAGCCACTGGTTCTGAGTTAGCATTTGTAAGTCAGGAAGAAAGGGCTTCCCAGGTGGCACAGAGTTAAAGAATCTGCCTGCCAATACAGGAGACACAGGAGAGACCTGTCCCATCCCTCAGTCAGGAAGATTTACCCTGAAGAAGGAAATAGCAACCCACTCAAGTATTTTGGGCTTTCCTGGTAGCTCAGCTGGTAAAGAATCCGACTGCAATGCAGGAGACCCCAGTTTGATTCCTGGGTCCAAAAGATGCCCTGGAGGGGGATAGGCTACCCACTCCAGTATTCTTGGGCTTCCTCAGTGGCTCAGTTCAGTTCAGTTGAGCCCAGGTGTGTCTAACTCTTTGTGACCCCAAGGACTGCAGCACACCAGGCTTCCCTGTCTATCACCTATTCCCAGAGTTTGCTCAAACTCATGTCCATTGAGTTGATGAGGCCATCCAACTGTCTCATCCTCTGTTATTCCCTTCTCCTCTTGCCTTCAATCTTTCCTATCATCAGGGTCTTTTCCAGTGAGTTAGTTCTTTACATCAGGTGGCCAAAGTATTGGAGCTTCAGCTTCAGCATCAGTCCTTCCAGTGAATATTCAGGACTGATTTCCTTTAGGATTGGCTCCTGTGGCTCAAGTGGTAAAGAATCCTCCTGCAATGGGGAAGACCTTTGTTCTATCCCTAGGTTGAGAGGATCCCCTGGAGGAGGGCATGACAACCCACTCCAGTATTTTTGCATGGAAAATCCCCATGGATAGAGGAGCCTGGTAGACTACAGTCCTTTGGGTTGCAAAGAATTGGACATGACTGAGTGACTAAGCACAGAACAGCACAAGAAAAGGATAAGAATTCACTAAATGGCAATGAAATCACTGCTTTTTTAAAATATGAAACCTAATAAAATTAGATATAATTATTTTATACTACACATGCAAAGTTCACAGAACAATGGAATCATTAAAGTATAAAAAAAAAATAGCTCTGTCATCTGTGGGAAGGGAAGAGTTTTTAAAGGGCACAAATTATAAAAGTAAGAGTAGTAGATTAATATTAAAATTAGCAAATAATTAAATTATCAAATAATTATCAAATAATTAAATATTTAGCAAATAATTAAATATTAAAATTAGCAAATAAGTAATATTAAAATTAGCAAATAATAAATGTATGTGGAATGCAAAAAGGTGATTTAAAAATATGTGACAAATTGGAAAAATATATTTACAACACAAGGTTTGAGTGCATAGTTTATTACAATTTTTACGTATTAATGAAGAGACAAATAATTCTAAATGTAATTGAGAAAAAAGGAAGATTTCAGAAAAAATAAACAATATCTCATCTCTCTCAAGGAAAATAAATTTTTAAGTTACCATTCACACATATCTGAATGGAAAGGAAGTATGCCTGACAGTATAAAGTATTAGAAAATATATGAAATAAACAGAAAATTCTGAAATCTCATGGACATGTAAACATAACTACCATGGAGAACAATTTAATAATCTTTACCAAAATTTGAAATGTGTATTCACTAGATCCAGAAATCCTGTTATTAGATATATGTAAGAAGAAATTCTTATAAATATTTACAACAATATGCTCGTTTTGACAAAAAAACTAAAACAAAAGTGCACCTCAAAAATAAAATATGGAACTAAAAACAAGTATTCAAACAATGATATTAAACATGATATAATGATACTCTTCCTTTTCTTTAGTCACTAAATCATGTCCGACTCTTTGTGACCCCAGGGACTGTAGCCTGCCAGTCTCCTCTGTCCATATTTTCAGGAGTAGGTTGTCATTTCTTTCTCCAGGGTATCTTCCTCACCCAGGAATCGAACCCGCTTCTCCTGCATTGCAGGCAGATTCTTTTACTGCTGAGCTACCAGGGAAGCCCTATAATAATACTAAACATAATTAAAAGATGCATATGCCTCTATATGTAGTACAATTGCTGAGTTTATATTCTGTTTCCAGAATTTATAATCTGTGTGACCTTGTGCATTTAAACTCTCTGTACCTCAATTTTCTCATCTATAAAATCATTTGTTTTGAAAATTAAATGAGTTTATATGTGAAAAGCATTTAGAAACACTTAGAAGAGTCCCTGATTCATAGTGAATGTTCAACAAAAATAAAATGTCAATACTTTAAAAATATTCCTTCTGCTCTTCCTTTTACTCCTCTTCTTTTTATTAAAATATGGACTAAAGAATAAACTTCTGATAGTAAATGTCTCTGGGGTGGAGCTGAGACCAAGCAATAAAGTATAAATGGACTTTGACTTTATCAGTAATACCTTATTTTATTTATTTAAAGAAATAAAACAAATATAAGAAATCATTAGTATTTGCCTATTCATGTAGTAAGTACAAGACTATTTATATATTTTTATCTAAACGTTTCAAAAAAAAAACCCTCAAAATATGATGAGGCATCTGAAACTTTTAAATATTTGTCTCATCATTGATTCTATTCCACAATAGTGGATAGTTTAAAAAATAAATTTATGCAAATAACGGGTTAGGGAGTTTGGAAATAGAATACAGAGATACATTGCTTTATTGTGCTTCATAGATGCTGTGTTTTCTACATACTGAAGATTTGCAACAATCTTGCATCTAACAAATTTACTGGGGCCATTTTTCCAGCAGCATTTACTTACTTCATGTCTCTGTGTCACATTTTTGGTAATTCTCACTATATCTCAAACTTTTTCATTGCTATTATTTTTGTTATGGAAATTTGTGATCTTTGAAAGCTCTGATGAGCATTTTTTCAGTTCAGTTCAGTTGCTCAGTCATGTCTGACTCTTTGGAACCCATGGACTACAGCATACCAGGCTTCTCTGTCCTTCACCAACTCGCTCAAACTCATGTCCATTGAGTTGGTGATGCCATTAAACCATCTCATCCTCTGTTGTTTCCTTCTCCTGCCTTCAGTCTTTCCCAAAAGCAGGGTCTTTTCCAATGAGTCACTTCTTCACATCAGGTGGCCAAAGTTTTTTAGCAATAAAGTATTTTTAATTAAGGTATGTACATTATTTTTTAACCATAATGAGATTGCACATCTAATAAATTATAATGCAAACATAAATTTTATATGCACTATGAAGTCAAAAAATCTGTGTGACTCACTTTACATTGTGAAATTTGATTGGTTTGCAGTAGCCTGGAACTTAAAATATCTCTGAGGTATGCCAGGATTCATGTTTCTTATCTTTCAAATGAACAGGGTTCATTTATGCTTCCAAATCAACCAAGCCAATGCTTCAAAAGGAAACTAGAGGTTAAAGTCTACCTGATATTTTATGAATTGAAACTTTTAAGGAAAAAAAAATTATTTTAAAAAGTAAAACTAAAAGTAGCAATTGTAGCTATGGGAATTATACAGAATATATGGGGCTTTTACAGTGATACTAAGGAAAGAGAAATACTAGACAAAAGATGTAAATGAGACATGAAAATAATATTGGCTCTAAAATTTCTAAGAGCTCCAACTTTAACTCTCTTCTATACTTATCTTTAAAAAACATTTTCAGAAGAGCTCATAGCAAAAAAGTAACATTAAAATAATAAAGATGTATGAAAAATAAGATGCTTTAAAATAAAATTCACATAAATCTTGATGCTTATTCAACTAAGATAAAAGCTTAGCAGTGAAAGGATCAATGCACTTAAAAAAACAGAATGTCTTGTGATATTTTAGAGTTGTGAATTGAAGAATTATGGTTATAGGAAAAAGAATAAAACCTGAAGAAGATAGTGAGATAAGTATATTGTGATAGTGAAAAAAAATAACTTCTAATTTCTGGAGACCAATAGAAGTATGATCATTTAATACTCAAAATGGTAAAAACAAATTAACAAAAAACCCTAAAAAATCTGAACTTACTAGACACTATATAGTTATTAGAGTAAAATCACACAATATTTGGATTTTTAAAACTATTTGGATATGAGAAGCCAGGATATTTTATCTTTATTTTAAATTTAATGAGGATTACAACATAGGCTATAAACGAAGTTGAAGGTTATAAGTTTAAAATAAATGAGTAATGAGAAAAGAGTCTAATTATATTTTAAGACCTCAAATTGCTTAGAACTGATTAATTTACATGAGACTAAAAAGTCTTACTTAGCAGAGTGATAGATAAGATTTGGTCCACAATTCTTGAATAAATATGTGATAATTCAGCATTAAGGGGTAAAACTCGTCTGCCCTAAATAATGAGGAAGAACAGCAGATTTTCAGCCAGAGTTAGTTTATGATGACATTATTTATTTTCCATTTCTCATATTAAGATGAATCGTATTTTAGATTGGGAAACCGAGTGCTACTGGCCTCAAGAGGTGACTTCAGAGGTAATGGAATCCTTGAAATGAGACACCTACAATCACCGGTAGGTGGAGATGAAGTTAGGAGCTCGGGTGCAAAATAAAGTTGCTATTTGACCTTGACAATGGGAAACGAAAGAAGAAAGCATAAAATACACGAAATAGTATTTCTAATGAGATGAAAATTGAAACAGAAATAAATGTGATATGATGAGACTTCAACACGGAACCCCGTTCATTTCAGCCCAAATAACTTGTAGATTTAACACCATTCTCAGCACTGGGTTTGCCTTAAAGAGCTTGAAGTCTAAATTAAGGGTCACAGAGTAAATTATCACAGAGGTTAGAGTTGGTTTTTTAAAAAGTAAAATGGTAAAAAGATATTCCCCAGTGAGTGGTAAAGAATCTCCCTGCAATTCAGGAGACACAGAAGACTCAGGTTCAATCCGTGGGTTAGGAAGATCCCCTGGAGGAGGGCATGACAACCCACTCCAGTATTATTTCCTGAAGAATCTCATGGACAGAGGAGCTTGGCAGGCTACAGTCCATGGAGTTGCAAAGAGTCAGACATGACTGAAGCAACTTAGCACGCGCACACACATACAGTGCTAAAGAACAGGAAAAGGAGAAGATTATAGCAAACTTAAGGGTAGAGCTTTATTTTTTTAAGTAAAATGTTGAAGAACAGAAAAAAGAAATTATATTAATAGCAAACTTAAGCCTTTTAAGAGAATACCAGCTACTCAGAAGGAACCTGTGTTTATCAAGAGGCTGAACCAGAGGTGGTACCATTTCTCCACGACTGTCTTCTGTGCCGTCCTCTCATCTCCCCTTCTTTCTTCTCCTCTCTGCTCCTTTGCTCTCTTTCCTTTTCTCTTCCCTCCTCTTCCCCTCCCCTATTTCTCCTCTTCTTTTCTTCTGTGTCTCCATTTTCCAATAGTAGTCAGAAATCCTGATTTTATGCAAAGTGTCCCAATTTTCACTTCTGTCAACTATAAGAAAAGAAACACTGGGAGGCGATACAAAAACATGTGTGTGGAGGTAGATATTGTTCATAGACTGCCATTTTCTAACCCTGATCTAAATAATTTAGCTGCGATAGCTTAAACTGTGTCATTAGTTCTGAATTGAGGACAATCCAGAACACTGCTAAGTGAGTTTCTTGTTCCAACAAGCAAATCTTATTTAAATGGAATGAAGGTAGTTTACAGGAGTAAATTTCTCTCTTTATTCTCTGATGACAGATAGAGGCAATATTACTTATGGTGGGTGTTCAGTTGCTCAGTCGTGTCTGACTCTTTGACATCCTTTGGACTGTAGACCACCAAACTCTCCTATCCATGGGATTTTCCAGGCAAGAATACTGGAGTGGGTTGCCATTTCCTCCTCCAGGGTATCTTCCCAACCGAGGGATCAAACCTGCATCTCTTTATCTCCTGCATTGCAGGCAGATTCTTTACCTGCTGAGCCATCCTATTTAATAATGTTTTAGTTCACTGACTAGTAACAAAAAGAACATGGAGGTCTTTTTTTATTAACATTATTTAATTTACTGTGTGGCTCTAAATTGGGATTTATCACAGATATATGGTTAAAAGAATGAGGAAATTATTCAGAATATCTTCAAAGATTTCCTGACTGTAAGATCAATTGTGCCAAGATTCCCTTTTGCAAAGGACATTGTGGAAACCCCACTGTCAGAAACATATGGAGTTAGACTGTACAAAATCAAAGATATTAAACTGTAAAGAACAATCCGGCTGGTGCCCCAGGATATGGCCTATATAAAGCAATAGTTAGTTTTCATCTTTAATTTAGGTATTTCCAAGACAGGGTGAAATTCATTATTAAAAATCATTGTAGTTCAATTTATTTTAAACTATATGTTTAACCTATCGGTTATTCTAAGTGGGAACATAAAATTCTATCCATTGTTATCCATGCCCTTGGAAATCATTATCCTTTGATTAACCTCATATTATGGAAAATAATCATATTCTCAGTCATTATATAAATGCTTCATGTCTAGAAGTGTAAAGAGTTTTATAGTTTAACTTAATAAGTTTGCTCTTCATAGGCCTAGTTTTCATCTTTTTTTTTTTTAATCTTCCCATCTAGCACAGAACTTAAATATCTAGAGACTTAGTAAGTCTTTATCAAATTGAATTAATTAGAACTCAACTTGTGAAGCAGTCAGATGCCACTAGGAGCCATGTATGTCTAAGGTCCAATTAGAGATGAAATAGAAATATATTTCTCCTTACTTTTAGATAAACGTTATTTATAGAAATTAAATAATAACAAACATATTTAATTTCTCTTTAGAATTTGAAATTTCAAAGTTTCTATTTTAACTGCTTATACAGAGAGGCCTGGTGGGCTACAGTCCATAGGGTCACAAAAAGTTGGACATGACTGAAGCAACTAAGCATGGATGCATACTATACAATAAAAGATTTTAAAATATGCTTCATTTTTGGGAGAGGAACACATACATGGTGATGAAGTGCTATATTTTTTGTTGTTGTTTACTTTGAATGATTCTTCCATTGTAAACTTGACTTCTTAAAGAGACATAAAGATATAGTTAAAAAGTGTTTTTTAAAAAGTAGCTGAAAATGTGGATTCTGATCCTTGTTTTATCATGTTATAAAGATATCGCCTGGCTATGTCAGACATCTTTATGATAATTAATCTCCCAGCAGCCTAGAAAAATATTTGCCACTTCTGTGTCCAAAATGGTTGGGATTTATACAAAAGTTGTTTTGCTGTGTAAATATAAGGTTGCACTTTTCCTTCACAGGTTTATCACAAACCTGTCATTAAATAAAATATTTGAGTCATTAAAAAAATATTTGTTAACTTTAGGTCAAGATGGCAGAGTAGTAAGACCCTGAGCTTACTTTCTCCCAGGTCATTCCAAAATTACAACTACCTACAGAGCAACTGTCTATGAGAATGACCTGAATACTAGCAGAACAGAATTTCCACAACTAAAGATATAAAGTAGGAACCACAAGGAGATGGATAGGTGGGGTGGAGATGTATAATCAAAACCCATCCCTGGGGTGGGAGATCCACAAATGTGTGGATAATCACAATTGCACAAGTTCCCCCCAAGGAGGAAGGGTTTGAGCCCTGGATCAGTCTCCCCAGCCCAGGGATCCTGCACTGGTAAGAGGAGCCCCTAGAACATTTGGCTTTGAAGGCCAGCTGGGTTTGCACACAGGAGAGCTGCAAAGCTGTAGAAAACAGAGACTCTGCCCTTAGAGGCTGCGTGCAAATTCTCACACACTGAGTTCTAACAAAGAAGCAGCCATTTGAAAGGAGTCTGGGTCAGATCTATTTGCTGCATCTTTCCAAGATGCAGGAGGCAACTTGAACTTCCCACTGGGAGCACAGACCCCAGAGATAGCCATTCTTGGGAGCTCCTTCTACCACAAGGACACTGGTGCTGGCAAGCCCTGTCTCAGAACCCTTCCTCTAGCTTATCAGGGTAGGGGCTTACCTGCCCGTGTGGTTGGCACCAGCCTTAGGACCACTTGGCCCTCCCAACCAGCTACCCAGGGGACAAGCCCACCCACTTTATAAGCCAATTAATCTATCACAAAAAAGGCAATCGTATACAGTGGAGGAGAGAGTCTCTTCAGTAAATGGTTTGGGCAAATTGAACAGCTACAGGCAAAAGAATCAAACTGGACTACTTTCTCACAACCATATAAAAAAACAAACTCAAAATAGATGAAAGACTTACATTAAGACCCCAAACCATAAAACTCCTAGAAGAAAACATAGATAGTATACTCTTTGACATCAGTCTTAGTAATATTTTTTGAATGTGTCTTCTTAGGAAAGGGAAACAAAAGCAAAATGAACAGATAAGACTGCCTCAAATAAAAAGCTTTTGCACAGCTAAGGAAACTATTTTAAAAAGGCACCATTACTGAATAGGAGGAGATGTTTGCAAATAACATATGATAAAGGGTTAATATCCAAAAATACAAAGAACTCGTATTACTCATATGAAGTGAAGTGAACTGCGTTTCCCTTGTGGCTCAGCTGGTAAAGAACCCGCCTGCAATGCAGAAGACCTGGATTTGATCCCTGGGTTGGGAAGATCCCCTGGAGAAGGGAAAGGCTACCCACTCCAGAATTCTGGCCTGGAGAATTCTATGGACTGTATAGTTCATGGGACCCCAAAGAGTCGGACATGACTGAGCGACTTTCACTTCACTTCACTTCATACATATTACTCATATTACTTAAAAGCAATCCAATTAAACAATAAGCAGAGAAGCTGATTAGAGTTTTTCTTTTCAAAGAAGATATGAAGATGGCCAACAGACACATGAAAAGATGCTCAGCATCACTAATCATCAGGGAAATGCAAATCAAAACCACATTGAGATATCACCTCATACCCATCAGAATGTCTATCATCAAATGTAGGCGAGATTTGGAGAAAAGGAAACCCTTGCAGACTGTGGGTATGACTGTAAATTGGTGTAACCACTATGGTTAACAGTATGAAAGTTCCTAAAAAAATGGAAATAGAGCTTCATGTAATCCAGAAATTTTCTTTTTTGGATATTTACCTGAAGTAAACCAAACCAATAATTTTAAAAGATTTATGTACTATGATGTTTATTTCTGTATTATTTACAATAGACAAAGTATAGAAGCAACCTAAGTAGCCATCAATAGACAAATGGAGAAGGAAAATATTACCTATCCATAAAAAATAAAATCTTGCCATTTGCAACAACGTGGATGCATCTAGAGGGCATATGCTAAGTGAATTAAGTCAGACAGAGAAAGCCAAGTACTGCATGATCTCAGTTATAGGTGGAATCAAAAAACAAAACAATAAAAAACCAAAACCAGGCTCCTAGATACAGAAAACAAATGAGAACAAACAGTTGCCATAAAGGAAGAAGATGGAGTGAGGGTGAAATAAATATGGGATATTTAAGATGTATAAGACTCTAGTTATATAATAGATAAGTCACAGGGATGTAATTTGCAACAGAAGGAATATGATCAATAATATTATGTAACTTTTGTGGGGACAGATGGTTGCAAGACTTTATTGTGGTGATCATTTCATAACATATGTAAATTTTAAATACTTATGTAGTACCCCTGAAATTAACATATTTTTCAATTAAAAATGCTAAAAAAATTTGCTACATTTAATTACCCCAACAGAGCCATGTAGCAGTCACCATAGCTTGAACAAAAAGAGTTTATTTGTTATTCATGCCATTCTAAGTCACTAGGACTGTATTCTGCATCAAACTCTCTCTAGGCCAAGGCAGATGAGCAGTGCTCCCGGGATACTGCAGTATTTCTGGTGAACTGGAACACTGCCATCATGGCAAGGGAAAAGCACACTGGACAGATCAGCAGTTTAATGCTCACAGTTCACTGGGCCTGAAATAGTTTGCTAAAGCTGCCATCACAAATCGCCACATACTGGGTGGCTTAAACAAAATAAACTTGTTTTCTCGTGGTTCTTCAAGCTGAAAGTCTGAGACCAAAGTGTCAACAGGGTTGATTTCTTCAAAGCTCCCTTTCCTTGTCTTGTAGATAGTTGTCTTCTTCCTGTGTTTCCAATGGACTTTCCTAGGTATGTGTCTGTCTCTTAATTCCATCTTCTTTCAAGAACACCAGACATATTGAATTAGGGTCTACTCAAATGACCTCATTTTAACTTAATTATATCTTTAAATACCCTATCTCCAAATACAATCACATTCTGAGATATTGGTCAATAGGACTTTAACATCTGAATTTCGAGGGCTATGAGTCAGCCTGCAACAAGGTACCATCAAATGACAGGAGAGCAAAAGGAGGTGAACAGCATCCCTGACTACAACAACCATTTCTACACTGCTATATTTTAAAGTGTCTGGCATGTAGTTTGTACTTAATACCAGAAAAACTATTAACAAATTATTCATATACTAGACATCTTTGTTTCTGAAAATATATTTGTAATTTCACATATAATATATAAGTATAATTTTATACATAAGATAATTTACATTAATAGGCATGAGTTCAAGTAAACTCCGGTAGATAGTGAAGGACCAGGAAGCCTGGCATGCTGCAGTCTATAGGGTTGCAAAGAGTTGGACAGACTTAGAGACTAAACAGTAACAGTATACTTTACATCATCTGCTTTAATCAAAATATATAAAGTTTTAAACAAAAATAATGCAATAACATTTCCTTCTTTGAAATAAAAGTTGTATAATGTAACCTTTTCTTTTTCTCCAATGCCAAGTTTCTGTCCCTTATTATAACTTCTTTTAAATAATGGAACTTAAAGCTTTCGTATAAATCACATGCCATTGATAACAAGAAATGCACCTATTTCAGAATGAGCCCCAAACACAGAAACCATCAGTAAATCACTCTTATAGGCTCATGTATCATTTGGCTCATTAGAATGTGTGTTTGCTCAACTTAGAAATGAAATGAAACTTCCTCAATAGGGTTCGTGCCAGAGAGAATATAAGGGAGAAATTCAGTAGGAGAATTTGTTCTCTCAGTGTTCTGTCTCAAATACTAATATATTGCTACAGAGGACAGAGAATGTTAAAGCACATTTTC
This sequence comes from Bos indicus, assembly GCF_029378745.1. Taxonomy (NCBI): domain Eukaryota; kingdom Metazoa; phylum Chordata; class Mammalia; order Artiodactyla; family Bovidae; genus Bos; species Bos indicus. Next base: position 63,446,110 of record NC_091765.1, on the reverse strand, counting down.
TCACCTACACGGAGAACATATTTGACGACTTGTTCTTTCCCTTAAGGAAATTATAAGCTTCAGGACATTTTAAAAAATATATCAATGCAAAAGGATCTTTACCTGACTGTGGCTCATTTACAAAAACATTTTGGCTCCAAACATCAGAGGATGGAAATGGATATTGATCAGTTATTTTAACAGTGGAATAAGAACTTCAATTAAATGATTGTGTAATAACACCATAATGGCAAAGGCCGCAAACAAGACACATTCATTATTTCATATGTAGGACAAAAAGCCTTGGTTTCCTTAAGTACTAATTTCCATATGATTTAATTATTATGCCCTCTTCAATACTAATGGGCTTTAGTGTGCAGATGACTCAATTCTTTAAAAATAGAAAAGAATGGCCAATTAAAACAGCTCTGTGGTCAAGACTTCTATTAACTTATTTTATTTGCAATATTAGTCCTTTAACTTGATCACTTACTGAAATGTATTTTCAAGATTGCAAAGGTATCCTAAGAAAGGAAACTTGTTTTATTTCTATAAAACTGAATGTAATTTCTAACTCAAGATCACATTCTGCATGCTGGCAGAAAAAGTAATCTAGCAAATGTCAAATTGTATAAGTCAGCTTGGGTTTTCTAAATCATTTCAGGTTTAAACTAAGTCAGGCCTGGAATCCCCAGAAGGCAGGAGGAAGTTTCCCTTGCTCTGTGCCACTCAGCTGGAGCCTTTGGGGCCTTGGGCTTTCATCAGGCCTTCTTCCCCAACTTACGTCTCACAGAGCCTTCTTGTCTGTTGTTCAGAGGACAGAGGTCACAGCTAGGGTTAGCATAAGACTACCTACCTCCCCAGAGTTCCAACAATGTATGCTACAGGACTTTTCCATAGCACTGGGTATTATTTCCTTGGCCTTATCAGAGGAAGCCAGGCAGAAGTTCTCTATTCTCCTGAATGCACCCATATCTTAAAGAGATTCTAGATGAAACCTTGATTTGGGGTCAGAATGTATGGCCCTCAACTACATTTCACATTTCTTGTCACTGGCTTCACAAACCCCTTTCTTCCTTTCCTCAAAGAATCTTATTTAATCTTGAGTGAGGTTGGGTAGACAAATCTACCAGTGCATCTCTTATTTTTCTCTTAAACTAAATTGCATTTCTTAAATATAAATGTAAAAATGTGATGTCGTTGTTTTCCAGCTATGCTGTAGTACCCCTTCTTTGGGACTGTGACTCTCTCTGAATGAATGGGAAGTAGGACAAACCCCTTGGAGAACAAAAAACATTATAAATAGGATTGAAATGCCAAATCAATAATGTAATATCACTCCCTACTCATTCGCAAGTTAGGAATTGGGAAGGAAGTATTGGTTTTGTATTTGGCAGCAAGAACTCTATGATAGAAGTATGATGGGTTTCACAGTTAGATGTTTGCATCTGAGTTTGCCACTTTTAAAAGTCTTTGTCACATGTGAACCTACTGAAAGATTTCAAAAAGTATCTACCTTTAGGATTAGGTTTAACATACAATCTTTGTGTTAAAATGATTGCTACTATTTTGTTACCTCAGAACTATTTGTTATACCAAATAGCTTTTACTATTTTTTTTCTACTTAAATCTACTTTAGTTTTTATAACTTTAAAAAGCTATTTCTAGTGTCCTTATTTTTTCTTTGCTTTGATTGCTGAGGAAGACTTTCTTATCTCTTCTTGCTGTTCTTTGGACCTCTGCATTCAGATGCTTATATCTTTCCTTTTCTCCTTTGCTTTTCACTTCTCTTCTTTTCACAGCTCTTTGTAAGGCCTCCTCAGACAGCCATTTTGCTTTTCTGCATTTCTTTTCCATGGGAATGGTCTTGATCCCTGTCTCCTGTACAATGTCACGAACCTCTGTCCATAGTTCATCAGGCACTCTATCTATCAGATCTAGTCCCTTAAATCTATTTCTCACTTCCACTGTATAATCATAAGGGATTTGATTTAGCTGGAATCAAGATTGCCAGGAGAAATATCAATAACCTCAGATATGCAGATGATACCACCCTTATGGCAGAAAGTGAAGAGGAACTAAAAAGCCTCTTGATGAAAGTGAAAGTGGAGAGTGAAAAAGTTGGCTTAAATCTCAACATTCAGGAAACGAAGATCATGGCATCTGGTCCCATCACTTCATAGGAAATAGATGGGGGAAACAGTGGAAACAGTGTCAGACTTTATTTTTCTGGGCTCCAAAATCACTGCAGATGGTGAGTGCAGCCATGAAATTAAAAGACGCTTACTCCTTGGAAGAAAAGTTATGACCAACCTAGATAGCATATTAAAAAGCAGAGACATTATTTTGCCAACAAAGGTCCGTGTAGTCAAGGCTATGGTTTTTCCTGTGGTCATGTATGGATGTGAGACTTGGACTGTGAAGAAAGCTGAGCACCAAAGAGTTGATGTTTTTGAACTGCGGTATTGGAGAAGACTCTTGAGATTCCATTGGACTGCAAGGAGATCCAACCAGTCTATTCTGAAGGAGATCAGCCCTGGGATTTCTTTGGAAGGAATGATGCAAAGCTGAAACTCCAGTACTTTGGCCACCTGATGCGAAGAGTTGACTCATTGGAAAAGACTCTGATGCTGGGAGGGATCGGGGGCAGGAGGAGAAGGGGAGACAGAGGATGAGATGGCTGGATGGCATCACTGACTCAATGGACGTGAGTCTGAGTGAACTCCGGGAGTTGGTGATGGACAAGGAGGCCTGGCGTGCTGCGATTCATGGGGTTGCAGAGTCGGACACAACTAAGCGAATGAACTGAACTGAAGTGAACTGAATGTCCTTATTTTACTGTTTTTCTATTATCACGAATCAGACAGAATTAAGTAAATTTCCTTGGAGTCAATTTCTTTTCCATTAAATTCTTTCTCTTACTCTCATTTAACTTTCTGAAAACCATACTCTTATGGTCTAGGACAGTTAAGTAGGTTTCAAATGCCAATTTTATTTTTATTAATACAGTAGTATCATTGAATTCTACATAGTCTTTCACATAATATTTTATTTTAATTGTTTTTTTTCTGTTGATGAAAAATACACAAATGCTTTTGCATAGAATTTGAGGACAATTTTTCCTTTGGATGCAATGATATGACGTAGTGGATAAAGGCTTAACCGAAATAATGTGATACAAGATTTGATCTCTGCTCTGTCTCAATTTGCTATGCAATTTTGAGTAAATCTTGTCACTTCCTTGAGATTTGATGACAATATCTTAATTAAGTTAATTAATTAAGACAATAATTAAGTTTAATTAGATTATCTCCAAGAGTTTTCTAGCAGATCCATATTTGGTTCCACTTGAATCTAACAGTCCTAATTGACTTTGTTTTAGCATTTTACTAGCATTTCACATATAGACCTTGTTTAATATTTACTCTAATATGTATGTGGCATTACCTGTATTTTGCACACATGCTCAGTCATGTCCAACTCTTTGAACCCATGGACAGTAACCTGCCAGACTCCTCTGTGCAAGGGATTTTACCAGGCAATAATACCAGGGATCAAACCTGCTTCTCTTGTGTCTCTGCATTGGCAGGCAGATTCTTTTCCACTGGGCCACCTGGGAAGCCCTCATCTGTATTTTACATATTAGGAAGCTAAAGATCAATGAAGTTAAGTGACTTGCATAGGGTCATACAGCTAGTGTGCGTCAATAAGCAGTAGGACTTTCCACTTGAAACTAGGTCTTCCTGACTCCAGACATTTTTGTTTCTATCTACTATTGCCATTGGATTGCCCAGTAGCTCAGCAGTAAAGAATCTGCCTGCAATGCAGGAGACACAGGAAACATGAGTTAGATCCCTGGATTGAGAAGATCCCCTGGAGAAGGAAATGGCAACCCACTCCAGCATTCTTGCTGGGAAAATCTCATGGACAGAGTAGCCTGCTGGCTATGGTCCACAAGGTTGCAAAGAGCTGGACATGGCTGAACATGCTTGCATGCACACTATTGCCATATTGCTCCTAAAAAAGAGAAATAGATGTCAAAATATCAACTGAATTGTCTGATTCAGTTATAACATTTGGAGAAATAATATTTTGAAAAAGAAATTGTACTTGATCGTAGCTAAATAATTGATTGTTTAAATCTTTTTTTATGCCGTAAATAAATATCAGTGGTATAATTTTGACAAAATTAAAAAATTATATTCAATAGTAATCTGTCCAAAGAAGGACAGTGCCAAAGAGTATTCAAACTACCATATAATTGTGCTCATTTCGCATGAGGGCAAGGTAATGCTCAAAATTCTTCAAGCTAGATTTCAACAGTATATGAACCAAGAACTTCCAGATGTATAAGCTGGATTTTAAAAAGGTAGAGGAACTAGAGATAAAATTGCCAACATCTGTTGGATTTTAGGAAAAACAAGATAATTCCAGAAAAGCATCTACTTCTGCTTCATAATTACACTAAAACCTTTGACTGTGTGGGTCACAACAAACTGGAATATTCTTGAAAAGTTGGGAATACCAGTCCACATTACCTGCCTCCTGAGAAACTTGTATGCAGGTCAAGAAGCAACAATTAGAACTGGACATGGAACAATGGACTGGTTCAAAATTGGGAAAGGACTATGACAAGTCTGTATATTGTTATCCTGCTTATTTAATTTATATGCAGAGTATATCATTTGAAATGCCAGGCTGGATGACTCACAAGCTGGAATCAAGATTGCTGGGAGAAGTATCAACAACCTCAGATATACAGATGATTCTAGACTAATGGCAGAAAGTGAAGAGGAACTAAATAGCTTCCTGATGAGGGAGAAAGAAGAGAGTAAAAAGCTGGCTTAAAACTCAATATCCAAAAAACTAAGATCATGATGTCTGGTCCCATCACTTCATGGCAAATAGAGGGGGGAAAAAGTGGAAACAGTGGCAAATTTTATTTTCTTGGGAACCAAAATCACTGCACAAGGTGACTGCAGCCACGAAATTAAAAGACACTTGCTCTGTGGAGGAAAAGCTATGAGAAATCTAGACAGGGTATTAAAAAGTAGAGACATCACTTTGCTGACAAAGATACCTATAGTCAAAGCTATGATTTTTCCAGTAGTCATGTATGGATGTGAGAGTTGGACCATAAAGAAATCTGAGCACTGAAGAATTGATGCTTTCAAACTGTGGTGCTGGAGAAAACTCTTGAGATTCCCTTTGACAGCAAGGAGATCAAGCCAATCAATCCTCAAGGAAATCAACCCTGAATGTTCATTGGAAGGATTGATGCTGAAGCTGAAGCTCCTATACTTTGGCCGCCTTGTGCAAAGAGTTGACTCCCTGGGAAAGACTCTGATGCTGGGAAAGATTGAAGGCAGGAGAAGAAGGGGGCAACAGAGGATGAATGGCATCACTGACTCAATGGACATGAGTTTGAGCAAATTCTGGGAGATAGTGAAAGACAGGGAAGCCTGAAGAGCTACAGTCCATGGGGTTACCAAGAGTTGGACACAACTTAGCTACTGAAAAACAAGAAATCTGTGTTAGAAAACCCAGTTTTATTTACTATTAACAAATTACTCTCATTAGTTAATACTAAATGTTGTGTGTCAGGATGAAGTTGGAAGCCAGTGCAGAGAAGGTTAAGATAGCAGAAGAAAAGATGGTCCAGATCCAGCAATTCCACTTCTTTGAGTACATACTCAAAGGAAATAAAAACAGAATACTGAAGATATATATACATACTCTACATTTTTTGCAGCATTATTCACAATACTCAAGATATAGAAATAAACTAAGTGCTTGTCAAAAGAAGAAGAGATAAAGATGTGGCATATATTTATAGATATAGACATAGACATAGATATATACTTTAGATATATCTGAATGCTATTCAGCCATGACAAAGGCATCCTGCAATTAATGACAGCATAGATGGATCTTGAAGATGTTATGCTAAGTGAGATAAGTCAGACCAAGTCAAATACTATAGGATATCATTTATATGGAATCTAAATAGTCAAACTCATAAAAACAGTGAATAAAATGGTGGTTAGCAGGGAATGGAGGTGGTAGTGGATAGGACAGTTATTAAAGGGTACAAACTTGCAATGGGTAGCAAGTCAGCCCTACAGATCTCATGTACAGTATAATACAAACTGTATTGTGTTATATACATCAAAGTTGCTCAGAGACTAGATCTTAATTATGTGTGTGTGTTCAATCGTTCAGTTGTGTCTGACTCTTTGTGACCCCATGGACTGTAGCCCTCCAGGCTCCTCTGTTCATGGGATTTTCCAGGCAAGAATACTGGAATGGGTTACCTTTCCTCCTCTAGGGGATCTTCCTAACCCAGGATCAAACCCACATCTCCTGTGTCTCCTGCATTGCCAAGTGGATTCTTTACCACTGCATCACCTGGGAAGCCCGTAGATCTTAATTATTCCAACCACTAAAAAAAATTGTAATTGTGAAAGGTTATAGAAATGCTGATTATCACTACAATGGCAACCATATTAATTAATACATCAAATCAGCATGTTATATATCTTAATTTATACAATGTTATATTTCAAATATATCCCAATTAGGAAGGTAGTAAATTTCATAAATTTAACAAAATTCAAAAAATTATTTTTATTAAAGATGCTCTGATTTAGGTTGGCTGGATGTCTGTATATACAAGACATTAGTTTTCTTTACATGTTATGCTGCTGCTGGTGCTGCTGTTAAGTCGCTTCAGTCATGTCCGACTCTGTGCGACCCCATAGACGGCAGCCCACCAGGCTCCCCAGTCCCTGGGATTCTCCAGGCAAGAACACTGGAGTGGGGTGCCATTTCCTTCTCCAATGCATGAAAGTAAAAAGTGAAAGTGAAGTTGCTCAGTTGTCTAACACCTTATTTAAGAAGAAACAAACAGTGTGAGTGAATGTAAGCTTCCATTCTCTAAGAAAGACAAGAAATTGCTTCTTGGTGAATCTTCTAGAAGTGGAAGATGGGACACATGGGCTAATAGAAACACCACATGCACAGACACACAAAAATACACAAGTACACACATTAAGGGAGTCACAGGTGAATGATAGGCTTATCCAAAGAGCTCATAAGTATTGATAGGATGAGCTGATGTCTGTTTGTTACCCATTAATAAATAAGCAAACTATCAGCATGTTGATAGATTGGCTTGTTATTAGTTGTTGGCTATTAGTTGTTGATGGGTAGAGTTGGTTTTATATCTAAGCTCTGCTCCTTACCAACTAGGTTTTCTTGGAAAACTTATTTAATCTCTCTTAATAATAGTATGAAATTATGCATGTTGCTATAATAGCATGGTTCTTTTTTTGCTTCTTTATGCCTTAGTGTATATTATTATTTTGACCAGAGTACTTTTCCCACTCTTTTTTTTTCTGATAAAAAAATACATTTGTCCTTCAAAATTCAGTTTAATATAACCTTTTTGAAGCCTTCCTCAACTCTTCACTGTTTGGTTAATTTAATCTTACTCTTCTCCTGATTCTCTTTTATATGATTCTGTTATGAAAGTTATTACACTTGTTCAAAAGTCTATCTCCCTCACAATATTTTTTCCCACAAAAACAGAATTTTTATTCCTCTATGACAGGAACTGTGTCTTGTATTGATTCTTGAGGACCAATATCTAGTGTGGTATCTGGGCCTCTTTAGTAATATCTGTTGACTGAATGAATAAATTAATAAATGAATGTGTTAAGATATTTCTGGAACAAAGTAAAGACAATACAAAAAGCTCATATTTGAGAATCAGTGTGAAAGTGCTAGTTGCTCAGTTGTGTCCGACTCTTTGTGACCCCATGGACTGCAGCTTGCCAGGCTCCTCTGACTAAGGAGAATCAGTAGGGTTCACTAAAAACAAGTACATGCAATTAAACTCATTTCTTTTATATGTATAGCATGTTTCTCACAGATATAGCTGTCTCCCTAAATCCATTTTCCTTATTCCATAGTAATAGAATAGTTAATTTTTATCGGGCACATAAACATACAGAATTTTAAAAAATGCACTTTTCAGCTTTCTTGGCAGAGAGATACAACTATCTGACTATCTCTTGGACAATGAGATATACATGTCTCATAGAATGTCATGTAGCAGCTGCCGGAATCCTTTTCTAAGGTGAATTTGTATTATCCATTTTTCTTTATTCTTCCTCTTTGCTGCTGCCTGAAATGTGAGTGTAATAATTGGAGCTTGGCGCAGTCATCATGAATAATGAGTTAATCTTGAGATCGGAAGCTGTGCTTGATGAAGAAACAAGATAGAAAGAACCTGGTATTTTGAGAACTGTGTGAAAAAGAACAACCATACTAGCTTTAGACTGCCCTTCTCAAACTTTTAAATGACAGATAAATTTATATTATATTTTATATATTTTATTCTGATTCTCTGTTATATACACTGTGAATTAGTTGATGGATATTAAGAAACTTGCTTAATGCTATGGGGCTAATAAGTGATGAGATACAAAAATCCCTTGGACTTCTTTCCTTCTAGTTTTGTGGCATCACGTACTTTTCCTTAGTCCTTTGTGTCCTTATATGTGGGAAATTAAAAAAGTCATTTCAGATGGTGGTCATAAATGAGGGGATGCATTTTGAAGGTTTAAATGCTCAATAAGTGTCCACTGCTTTCCGCACCAGAACTGACTCTGCTAGATCTTTGAGAGCAGAGAAGTATTATTGACACAGTTTATCAGAATTTCAGTAAAGCACTTTGTAAATTCTCTTGAGTACAGCATGCTTGTAGATAAAATAGAGAAATATGTTAAGTGATAGAGCAGTTTAATAAATTCTTGGCTTACCCCCAAGTATGTTGTTTAATAAATGATTGTCACCTTGGAAGGAGGTATCTTGTGGCATGTCATAAGATTCTTTATTTAGTCTTATAAATTTTCATCAATGACTTGGATGAAGGAACATTTATCAGATTTGTAAGTGATACAGTGTTGACAAGGGAAACAATTATTTCAGGTGATAGAATCAAGGTTCAACTATTTTACCCAACAGACTTAACTTATAGACTTAAATTAACAAGAATCTGAACATAAAAAAACAAACAAACAGAAATTCCAAATACACAATGAAAATATCAATTGCAAAAGTATAGGACTGGGACACCTGGCTTAACAGAAACTCAGATTAAGTTTACTTTAAGCTTAATGGGTACCAGTAATAATTAGGGAATGTTATGATGTTATTTTTTGCTCAAAAATCTAGATTAGAGCTTTTCCAGGTAAGGTTTATAAACAACTCAGCTCAGAATTCTTTGCAATTAAAAAAAAATCATATTCAGTCCAAGTCTACCAATTTCTGAGGAAATATATACGTGTTTCAAAGCTAAGTGAAATCAGTCAGACAGAAAGACAGTGCAGCATGATTTCTTGCACTTTTATGTGCAATCTTAAAAACAAAGCAAACAAATAAAGCAAAATAGGCATGGAATCAGATGCAGACAACAAACTTGCATTGTCAGAGGGCAAAGGGGTAGGGGTAGGGGTTGAAACATGAAAGGGATTAAGAGGTACAAACTTCCAACTCTAAAATAAATAAATCGTGGGGAAATAATGTACAGTGTAGAGAATAGAGACAATAAATTTTAATCACCATTTTTATGGTGACTGATGGTAACTCATCTTACAATAGTGATCATTTCATAATATTAAAATGCAGAATCACTATGTCATATACCTGAAATATAGTATTGCATGTTAGTTATAGCTCAATATAAATAAGTAAATAAACCCCATACATTTCATGGGGGAAAGAGGCTTTGGATTTTGAAAATCGTTGGTTTGGATAAGTAGAATCCCCTCTTCAGAACATTCTCTTTTCTTCTTGAAACTGCATATTAAGAGACTCACTATTAACCCTGTGTCCATCTAGAATTAGACCTCCATTTGGCAAAGGATAAAGAGGCCATGCTGCAAAAGAAAACAAATGAGAAATTGGGAATATTTATACTGTGGAAGACTAGCCCAGAAAGGATCATAGTAGCAATCTTTTCATACTCTAATTGTTTTCCTTTAGAAGCAGAAGGTGGAAACAATAACACAGAGTCAATACTACAGTGTTACCTAAGAAAAAGCTTGGATTCAGTCAGATCAAACACATACATATTTGTGGTTGTCATTTCCCTGAAGTTATTCAGGCAGAGCCCTGAGAATATCCTTCAAGAGGACCTCTCATTTTGGCAGAGGGACTCCCATTTATCCATGGGGTCACAAAGAGTCAGACAGGACTGAGCAACTAACATTTCTATTTCTGTTTCATTAGATGATACCTGGTGTTTCTCCCTTTTTGAATATGCTTGGTACTTTTTCTTTTAGCTTTTCATTTCGTTCAATTGTTATTGTCCAGAGTTCTTGGCCACCTTAATCAATACAAATTGATCAGAGGCCAGACAAGAAATTCAGGCAAGGCTTTATTGAAGCCCCTGCTCAAGCAGCGGTGTGTAAGAACAAACAGTGAGCTCCCTTGCTTGCTCCCTCTCTGAGGGGGCTGAGCTAGTTCCTTACACGGGAGTGAGGGTAGGGGTGTGTCAAAGGTCCTGGTCAGAGGGGTGGCTTAAGTGATTTGCCCACCCCTTGTGACGTTGTGTGCATGGGGCATGCAGAGTACCCTGCTTTTGCTCTCAACCCCCTGATTTTGCTCCCAGCTCTTTAGTAGCAGTAGTTGGACTTTTTTGGTCTTTTTGCATCTTTTGTCCAGAATTTGCTTGAAATGCTCATGCACACAGTTATTTTTAGTCCCTTATGGTTTCTTTGTGTATTGTAGCTCAAGGAGATGGTTGTCAAGTGCAAGCTTTGGAGCACTCTAGCAAAGGATCCGGGTCCTAAAGTGTTTCGCAATCACTTTCATTGGTAAATAACCAAGAATTCCTATGTTAACACCTAACAACAAAACAACCATATTTAAGGGAATGGCTACCTACTCCAGTATTCTTGTCTGCAGAATTCCATGGACTGAGGAGACTGGTGGGCTACAGTCCATGGGATCACAAAGAGTCAGACAAAAATGAGTGATGAACACTTTCACTTTCTTTTCACTTAGTAATTTAGAATTTTTGTACCTAAAGAACCAAACTGTGACCTTCCCAATTCATTCTGGAAGATATAAGGTCATCTCTACAAACAAAAACTATATACATTGTGATTTTTCTTAATTAATTAAAAGCACCAAATATTTTAATTTATTGATGAAAAAGTTCTGGAACATGCCCTATTTTCATGTGGAGTAGCTGTATATTATTAAAAATATGTACTGTTCAATAAACATATATGGTTCTAAAATCTTGGTAAAAACACATATATCTTGATTTGGATGCATGGGGGATGTTAGACTAGTATTGATCTTGAAGTTTGTTCATAGATAAGCCTACTGTTGATAGATTTGGCCAGCATTTGTCAAGGAATTCTACAGTTTGAGCATTAGTGCTGAAAAGAGATATGGAGTGTCCAGTTCAACAAAGGGTGAAATCATTGATTGGTGTAAGCTTTTTCCTGTTGGTACCTTCAGAACTGACTGAGCTAGCAAGAAATACAAAATCTATCTTATTATATCTTCATATGATTGTGTTTATTGTCCTTGGAATAAGATTAAAAATTAATTGAGCTCTAAGGTCAAATTTTTATCAACATTATTTTAAAAATCCATTAATTCTTAAAGAGTTACATTTCCACAGAATTCCTAGCTAATAATGTTTTACACTCTTAATGGTGTAAGAGAAATGATATTTGCAGATAATAAATCCCAAAGTTATTTAATACTGTTTGCTGCCAATTTAATGCATTAGTCACTGAGCAGATGCCCATTAAAATATACTTTAAATTTTTTCAATTAATTAACTCCTACTCTGAACAGAGCATGTGCATTGTGACACATGCCTCCTAAGAGTATAGACATTTGAGCATGAATTAATGTATTTAAAGGGCTTCCTAGGTGGCACTTAGTAGTAAAGAATCCTCCTGCCAATGCAGGAGACATTGATCCTTGGTTCTGGAAGATCCTCTGTAGAAGGGAATGGCACCCCACTCCAGTATTCTTGCCTGTAAAATCCCATGGACAGAGGTGCCTGGCAGGTCCTTGGGGTTGCAAAGAGTTCGACACAATTGAACACATAGGGTAACGTGTTTAAAACAGTGTGTTAAGAAGTAAGTTAAAATGATAATTAAGGATATAGCTTTTAAATCAGGGTTGACAACTTCTCTTTTTGAGGTGGTAGAGTTAAACATACTTCAGGAAGTTGAAGTTAAGTAAATAGAATGAGAAAGTTAAATTATGATAATCATCATGTAGGAATTAGAGCACACAATTGCAAAAAATTACCCCTCTAAAGATAGTGACTTCCTCACCTAGAAACTTTTCTATGGCAGAATTAATGTAAAGAGAGATTATATTATTTAGCAGAAAAGTGCCAGTTGTCCATGGAAACATAAAAAGAAAGGTCTCAGTGGCAAATGTTGCTTATGTGTATACCAGGTGTGTCCATGGATTGTAGGGGTGGGATCCGCAGACTGCTCCAGTCTGAGTCAGGCATATTTTTGTCTCAGGCTTGGAGAGGGCATGTTAGATTGTCTTGGCTTATGTTAATACTTTTCATCATATGACTAATTATTTAAAAAATTTTAATCAAATTGTATGTACACAGACCCTGTATATCTATAAAGCATTTTACAAAAGGCAGTAGTATTTTTCCCATCTTCCAGCCAGATTTCAGCAAGTCCTTCCCCTGCAGCTTTCTTCATCTGACTTTCTTATTGATTCTTTCAGAATTTACATTCACATTAGTTTACTTTGGGCTTCCCAGGTGGCACTAGTGGTAAAGAAGCCTCCTGCAAATTCAGGACACATAAAAGAGGCAGGTTCAATCCCTGGTTTGGGAAGATACTCTGGAGAAGGTAATGGCAACCTTCTCCAGTATTCTTGCCTGGAGAATCTCACTGACAGGGGAGCCTAGTGGGCTACAGTCCATAGGGTCACAAAGAGCTGGACACAACTGAAGTGACTTAGCATAGCATAGCATAGTTTACATTGCTATTTCTTATTTATATCTTCGTATGGTCATAGCAAACACCCTCTTCCAGCAACACAAGAGAAGACTCCACATGGACATCACCAGATGGTCGACACCGGAATCAGATTGATTATATTCTTTGCAGCCAAAGATGGAGAAGCTCTATACAGTCAGCAAAAACAAGACTGGGAGCTGTCTGTGGCTCAGATCATGAACTCCTTATTGCCAAATTCAGACTGAAATTGAAGAAAGTGGAGAAAACCACTAGACCATTCAGGTATGACCTAAATCAAATCCCTTATGACTATACAGTAGAAGTGAGAGATAGGTTTAAGGGACTAGATCTGATAGACAGAGTGTCTGATGAACTATGGATGGAGGTTCGTGACATTGTACAGGAGACAGGAATCAAGATTATCCCCATGGAAAAGAAATGCAAAAAAGCAAAATGGCTGTCTGAGGAGGCCTGACAAATAGCTGTGAAAATAAGGGAAGCGAAAGCAAAGGAGAAAAGGAAATGACATTTGAATGCAGAATTCCAAAGAATAGCAAGGAGAGATAAGAAAGCCTTCCTCAGTGATCAATGCAAAGAAATAGAGGAAGACAATAGAATGGGAAAGACTAGAGATCTCTTCAAGAAAATTAGAGATACCAAGGGAACATTTCATGCAAAGATGGGCTTGATAAAGGACAGAAATGTTATGGACCTAACAGAAGCAGAAGATAGTAAGAAGAGGTGGCAAGAATACACAGAAGAACTGTACAAAAAAGATCTTCACAGCCCAGATAATCACGATGGTGTGATCACTCACCTAGAGCCAGACATCCTGGAATGTGAAGTCAAATGGGCCTTAGGAAGCATCATTATGAACAAAGCTAGTGGAGGTGATGGAATTCCAGTTGAGCTAGTTCAGATCCTGAAAGATGATGCTGTGAAAGTGCTGCACTCAATATGCCAGCAAATTTGGAAAACTCAGCAGTGGCCACAAGACTGGAAAAGGTCAGTTTTCATTCCAATCCCAAAGAAAGGCAATGCCAAAGAATGCTCAAACTACCACACAATTGCACTCATCTCAAATGCTAGAAAGGGAGAAGGCAGTGGCAACCCACTCCAGTACTCTTGCCTGGAATATCCCATGGACAGAGGAGCCTGGTAGGCTGCAGTCCATGGGGTCGAAAAGAGTCAGACACGACTGCGTGACTTCACTTTCACTTTTCACTTTCATGCACTGGGGAAGGAAATGGCAACCCACTCCAGTATTTTTGCCTGGAGAATCCCAGGGACGAGGGAGCCCGGTGGACTGCCGTCTATGGGCAGCTGCTGCTGCTAAGTCGCTTCAGTCATGTCCAACTCTGTGTGACCCCATAGACGGCAGCCCACCAGGCTCCCCCATCCCTGGGATTCTCCAGGCAAGAACACTGGAGTGGGTTGCCATTTCCTTCTCCAATGCATGAAAGTGAAAAGTGAACATGAAGTCGCTCAGTCGTGTCCGACTCTTAGCGACCCCATGGACTGTAGCACACCAGGCTCCTCCATTTATGGGATTTTCCAGGCGATAATACTGGAGTGGGGTGCCATTGCCTTCTCCAGCAGCACACGCTAGTAAGGTAATGCTTAAAATTCTCCAAGCCAGGCTTCAGCAGTACGTGAACTGTGAACTTCCAGATGTTCAAGCTGGTTTTAGAAAAAGCAGAGGAACCAGGGATCAAATTGCCAACATCTGCTGGATCATTGAAAAAGCAAGAGAGTTCCAGAAAAACATCTATTTCTGCTTTATTGACTATGCCAAAGTCTTTGACTGTGTGGATCACAATAAACTGTGGAAAATTCTGAAAGAAATGGGAATACCAGACCACCTGACCTGCCTCTTGAGAAACCTGTATGCAGGTCAGGAAGCAACAGTTAGAACTGGACATGGAACAACAGACTGGTTCCAAATAGGAAAAGGAGTATGTCAAGGCTGTATATTGTCACCCTGCTTATTTAACTTATATGCAGAGTACATCATGGGAAACGCTGGGCTGGAAGAAGCACAAGCTGGAATCAAAATTGCTGGGAGAAATATCAATAACCTCAGATATGCAGATGACACCACCCTTATGGCAGAAAGTGAAGAAGAACTAAAGAGCCTCTTGATGAAAGTGAAAGAAGAGAGTGAAAAAGTTGGCTTAAAACTCAACATTCAGAAAACAAAGATCATGGCATCTGGTCCCATCACTTCATGGCAGATAAATGGGGAAACAGTGGAAACAGTGGCTGACTTTATTTTTCTGGGCTCCAAAATCACTGCAGATGGTGATTGCAGCAATTAAATTAAAAGATGCTTACTTCTTGGAAGGAAGTTTATGACCAACCTAGACAAGATTATTAAAAAGCAGAGACATTACTTTCCAACAAAGGTCCATCTAGTCAAGGCTATGGTTTTTCCAGTGGTCATGTATGGATGTGAGAGTTGGACTGTGAAGAAAGCTGAGTGCAGAATTGATGCTTTTGAACTGTGGTGTTGGAGAAGACTCTTGAGAGTCCCTTGGACTGCAAGGTGATCCAACCAGTCCAATCCTAAATGAGATCAGTCCTGAGTTTTCATTGGAAGGACTGATGTTGAAGCTGAAACTCCAATACTTTGGCCACCTGATGTGAAGAACTGATCAGTTGTAAAGACCCTGATGCTGGGAAAGATTGAGGGCAGGAAGAGAAGGGGATGACAGAGGATAAGATGGTTGGATGGCATCACTGACTTGATGGACATGGGTTTGGGTGAACTCCGGGAGTTGGTGATGGACAGGGAGGCCTGGCGTGCTGCGGTTCATGGGGTCATGGAGAGTCGGATACAACTGAGGGACTGAACTGAACTGAACTTATGTTATATATATGTTATCCATGCACATTATATGTTCACACATGCATATTATACATGCATGTTAAAATGTGTTATATGTTGTTATATGTGTATGTTATATGTTAACTTTCTACTGATGATGTTGATTTAACTCTCCATCCCTCACCTTACCATGTGCATCTGCCTCACTTATGCTTGAATGGTGTTATATTATGATTTTTTTTGTATAATATATTGTTTGTATGGGGTATTCAGTTGTTATTATGACATAAAAATATTAATGGGTGAGCAAAGTAATATAATTACAAGAGCAACAGCAACAAGAAGCTGTTCCTCAGCATTCACTTTGTGCATGACAGTGATGTCACTTCCTTTCTTCTACAGTCTTATTCTTGGAGATTGTTTCATTAACTGATTTATTTCTCACTCTTTCTCTTTTTTAATTATTCCGACATTTAATGCATCTGCTTTAAGTGGCCTCTCACATATATCTCCTCTTAGTGCATTAAAAAAAAATCAAGTATAATGCTAACTTTATCATTTTCTTTAATCTCATTCCTGGAATCTTCTCTTTATCAGTTCCAATGGCTACAGTCTGAGTCTGCTGGGCAACTTTGTTCTGAATCAGCAGCTACATACACCATCAGTTTGTTTATGCCTCTACTTATTTTCTTGGTGTCATCCCTCTTATGTTGGAAGTTCCACATTTCCATTTTTCTTAATTCCTCACTTAGCTGGAACACGTTTTCAAGTCAGTACCTGAGAAATAATCTAAGAAATGATTTCTGATACATTGTCTGAAAATACATTTTTATTATCATACTTCAGCATGTGATGATGCTTAGAGTTCTAAAGTGGAATTATTTTTTCCCCTCACATTTGATGGTTATGCTCTATTGTCTTCTTTCAGTGCTGCCACTGAGAAAGCTAAGGCCAGTCTGATTTCCAAACAATGAGGTCTTTCTATTTATTTTTGCTATCTCCTTTTGAACCTTGTATCCTTAAATTCTAGTAATTGCTTTAATGCGGATCTTTCTCCATCATTGTGCTGGGCACCAAATCTATCTCTACTGAAAACTGGTTCCTTTGGTTCTGTAATGTTGTGATGTGTTATTTATTTGATAGTTTCTCTTTGTTTCTTTTATTTTACAATTGGTATCATTTTAGTATAGATTTTGTGGGAATCTTCTAACCTTTTCTTTCCTACTTTGTCTTTTACTCTATTTTCTAAAAGTCTTCAAATTCATCTTTTTATTCTTGCAAAGGATTTTCATTTTAATGTTATATTTCTTCAATCTTTTTTTCTTTGTAGGTTCCCCTGTTATTAGTTGTCTGTGCTTGCTTCAGATTGGTAATATCTTCTTTTTGTCACATAGGATATCAAATAAAGCCTTTTGGAGTCTTCTTATTTTCTCTGCTCTCCCTGGTTCCTCTAACTTTCTTTTTGCTCTTTGTTTTAGTCTCTTTCATTTCAAAGGATTTTCTTAAGTGTCTATTAATTCTTGGTTAAATTTTTCCACTTGGGACTGATACACTAAATCTTCAATATCTTTGTATGTGTTTTGGGGGAAAGGAGACCTGTTACCAGATAGGACTCAGTAAAGTGATCTCAACCTACTGGAGATCCAACAGCTCACGTTGGTTCTCCTGGGACTATTTTTTTTTGAGAATGGAATCATCTTGACTGCTAACTGGGAAATATACATCTGGCTGCCGACATTTTTGAAGCTGACAAACAGAAGAGAGCTAAATATGTCTGATTTTCAACATGGTTACCTTTTGCTCTCAGTTGTACCTGGGTTCTTCCAAAGTCTAGTTCTTCTAGATTAGTATCTCCAGGAATCCTGGAATTGAATTCCTATTTATATAGACTTCCAAGCACTCCTTTTATTTTCATCCTTACTGCTACTCCTACTTTTAGAGTTATGTTGTTGTTGTTAGTCAGTCGTGTCCGACTCTTTGTGACCCCATGGACTGTAACCCACCAGGTTCCTCTGTCCATGGGATTCTCCAGGCAAGAAGACTGGAGTGGGTTGCCATGAGGTTCTTCCAATTCTTTAATCCTTCTGAATTTCTAAAGGAGATCAGCTTGTTTTAGTTTAGCACTTTATATAACTGAATTTCAGCTTTATCAGAGCTGGCACATTAATTATCATTTATCCATCTGCTTTACTGTTCTCACTTTTTTCTCCTTGTCTTTGTGGGTTTTATCCTTCCTATTTAGTAGGATTTGGGGATGGAGAAGATGTAAATCAAGCTTCAAAATCATGTAACATAAGAAGTTCTAAATAATTTTATTTCAAGAGTAACAAAATTAATTCCACCTCCTCCCAAGATACATGATTTTTTTTTAAGAAAAAAAATAGGAATTTTTGCTACATCTCAGATTATAAAACAATAGTCAATGACATTGACTATGAGTGAAGTGAAAGTTGCTCAGTCATATCCAACTCTTTGTGACCCCATGGACTGCAGTGTGCCAGGCTCCTCTGTCCATGGAATTCTCCAGGCAATAATACTAGAGTGGGTTGGCATTTTCTTCTCCAAGACATTGACTATGGTTGCCCTTATAATGGTATAAAGCAGGATTTGAATGGAATCATATGCTACCTAATGCACTTATCTTATGGATATCAATGTTTAAAAAAGCTGGTTAAAGTTCATAAACTATAATGATTTTTCTGAGTACCGTCTATGTAAAAAGGGAACACATAAAGGTTCTTTGGTTTAAGTTTCCATGAGGATCTTTCTTAAGGCAGAAAAGAGGACACAAGTATGGTGGCTTCAGAAGTTAGCATCACTGTATCATAGTTAATTAAATTTCTCCATTTGTATATCACTTTTATGAGCTTTTTTTCTTTAAAGCCTACACTTAAGCAGAGGCATTTTGGTGTGCTGACAAATTAGGTTTTGAATATGCAATGTTTAGAGATCGACTTTGAGCCAACACAATTTTAGCAAGATGAGTGTGATACTGAGTTAGAGAACAAGGTTCAGAAAATAACTTTAAAAAGTGAAGATGGTAAGCTAATATTTCAAACATAGAGATAGTCCGGTGTGTACAGAGAAGACATTGAAATGGAAACAATGGGGGCTGAATCAGTACCTAGCTCCATTATGGTTCCTGGAAACCAGGCACATCCATTCAGAATCACGTAGCAAAAGAGAGCGGAGAAGGCGATGGCACCCCACTCCAGTACTCTTGCCTGGAAAATCCCATGGATGGAGGGGCGGGGTAGGCTTCAGTCCATGGGGTCACTAAGAGTCAGATGCGACTGAGCGACTTCACTTTCACTTTTCACTTTCACTTTTCACTTTCATGCATTGGAGAAGGAAATGGCAACCCACTCCAGTGCTCTTGCCTGGAGAATCCCAGGGACATGGGAGCCTGGTGGGCTGCTGTCTATGGGGTCGCACAGAGTCGGACACGACTGAAGTGACTTAGCAGCAGCAAAAGAGAGAGTGTATGAAGGATTGGAGGAGCCTGAAAACCAGACAGGGCTATCAGTGAGGCAACCAGAGGTTACTTGCTACCATCCATAGGGAATGCGGGGGATATAGAGAGAAAGTGACTATGGCACTGTAGGAACTGAGTCTGCCTGGCAGGATTGAAGCTACTGTAAAGAAGAATCTGTTACTGTTGATTTCACTGGAAGTGGAGAAAGAGAGAAATACTTCAGTTTTTCTTTTCTTCCTGCCATCTAATATTCCAACAATGATTCCCACTGACAAGCTCTAACTGGAAGCCACTTATCAGGGAACCTTAAAAAAATATAATGTTCAGGACCAGGGCAGGGAAAGCAAGGATATTGTAAATGAATTAAAATCTGTCATTCAGGGTCGAGATACTCTCTCCACAGGACTTGACAAGGCAGCAAATCGGCTCTGGAGTGGAAAAGGACTGCCACGCTAACTTTCTGACTGCATCTTTTGGAACATCTGAACATTCATAACTTTCTCTGCAGTGGGATCTTTAGTAAATGTTCATGTGGGACAAACTTATTCCTACAGTTTGGATTCATTCCTGAGCTATGTATATTTTTACAACTCTGTCAAAGTTTCTTGCCCCCAGAACTCCAATCTTGCTTCTCCCAAGTGCCAGAAACCCAGATAATCTGCTAGCAATTAACCAGAAATTAGAGTATATTTTTTACTTCAGTGTGTCTCGGCATCTTGTAAAAGAGACAGCAGGATATACTACAAGAACTTCATCCAAGTGGGTAAATATCAACTTTCATCTACCCTTTTGAGTTTACTGATTTGCTACAGTTGCACATATGGAATAACAGCTGCAGTCAGATACCCCACCTAATTAAGCTTACAATAATTCAGTCATTCTCAAAAACCCATCTGTCTTTGAAAGTGGTCAAGTCTGAGCATTAAATGGGCTGTGATATAAATCATTACTCTTGCATCTTTAGAGTCTTTGATGGAGGTACTTATTTCTTTGACTTTTCTGGTGATACACTATTGGTTTTTATTTGCTATTTTCTTAGATGGGATGAACTATAGAACTTGGCTTTTCCTTCTGTAACAACTCTTATGCAGGATCCTGCCGATGGCTTACATTATTTCCAGAAACCATACACCCTAGAACTGGGAGAACCAAACACAGGTGTCCTACTGTGTATATGGTGTGGCGTATATAGGCAAAAATTGCATCTTTTTCATTTGATCTGCAACAACACCTTTGTGTATTTGCCCAAGAAGTGGTAATGATTCAGAGTCAGTCAGGATCTTTTGGAGAAAGTCAAGAGTTTTATATTAGTATTTGTTTATTATTTTCATTATATTTTCTCATGAATACCTAACATCTTCTTAATTCAAGGTAACAGGCCTGTTAAGGGATGTAGTTCTGAAAATTCAATAAGTTGTGACTTTCCACTGATATAACTCACTCCAGACTTCTACCTATCTCATCTGGAGATTTTTTTTTTTTTTTTTTTCCATTTGTGTAAATCAAGTATATGGCCCTAGGGCAGATTCTGTATTAATGTTGTAGTCAAAGACTTTGCCATTGAGGTCACTGGGGATTAAGTGATGTTGATAACAAGTTCAGCTTCCTGAGAAGGTTATCACTGAAAATCTGCCTGGGGCATGTGTATCACTCCCTTTGACTTCCCTACCTAGTAATTGTCTGCCCATAGGAATCAAAGAGTTCATTTCAACAATAGCATTGAAGCATCTCTAATCAACTACCCACCTACTTATCTAAGTGAGTGCTCAGTTTTGTCTGACTCTTTGCAACCCCATGGACTGTAGCCCAGCAGGCTCCTCTGTCCATAGAATTTTCCAGGCAAGAATACCAGAGTGAGTTGCCATTTCCTTCTCCAAGCAATCTTCCTGGCCCCAGGATTGAACCTATGGCTCTTGCATCTCCTACATTTACAGACAGATTCTTTATCAACTGTGCCACCTGGGAAGCCAATAATCAGCATCTTAGTCCAACAAAAATCACACATTCTCTCAAAGACTTTTAAAGCTACTAGACATTTCGAGCAACAATGCATTACTCAATATAATTAAGGCATGGCTTGCTTTCCGGGAAATAGAAGATAGCTGAGTGGTCAATAACTGACAAATCCACTCTAACATTCCTCTTTCACAGAGCATTTGGATTCCTTCTTTAAATCATATTGAGTTGTTTCTTTGGCGTCTCAACACAATTTAGCAAGGGCACCTCAATTCTTTGAGTAAAGATTTCAGTAACTTAACTGAGAAAACCATTAGAATCACATTCAAATACTCACTATATAATGTTGATCTTGATTTCTGCAGTAAGAACACTCATATTGAAGTTATATCTCATTTGACTTTGTATTCTGCCCTCTTCCTAGTTTTTAAATTAATTCCTTTTCTGATTATCGAAATTTTTGCTGACATAAAGTTGAAAAAGTTTAAAAAATTTTGGCATGTACCTCAGCTTCAGTGGACTGGCTTTTCAACTTCCTCCTTATCATTGAAGGATTGTGCTGTGATATGTCTGTGATTAGGGATCTGGTGATAATAAACAGGGCAAGGGTGGAGCCCAGAGAGAATTTGCTTTCTCTTACAAGATGACATGGTTGACTGCCCAAGAATACCTCAGAGGAAACAAGAAAAAGGACTGTTTTGGCTGATTGGGTTTGTGGATACCTGGTGTGCTGAATCTTCAAAATCCCCTCATATAAATTTATCTCAATTCTGGTTTTCTCTTCCCCTAGCAGTGTCATAGTTTTAAAACGATAATCTTAAAACAACTGTGAATTCACCCGAAATCAAACTTCATCAATCTGTAGGATAATTCTAAGTGTGCTGTTTAATTGTGAGATACAGTCATCTTTTATTTTGAAAGTATTGCTATTCTCTTGATATAACTATACTCTCAGGTCTTCCATTTGTTCCTTGAGCCAAAATTATAGATAGTTTGGATATTTTTCCTTATCATTCTCTTATGCTATTCAGTGCCATAAAGGCAGCCACCTTATCCACAGTTCTTAACTTCCTAATAAACTTTATGTTTAGTAGTAGCTATGCAGAATCCTAGAGACTTGCCATAATTTTATGGAGATAATTTAACTGCTTTATTATCACACATCATGGGATTGCAGGTTACTATGCCCCACTAGTGGATTTTCACTGTGACACTTCGGCAAATTAAATACAGTTACTGTGAATAATGTCCCCCAGAAATTCACATCCACCTGGAACCTCAGAATGTGACCTTATTTGGAAACAGGGCCTATGCAGATGTAATTAAAGAATGATAGAGATTAGAAGAATCTCTATCTAAATTAGAAGTATAAATTAGAAGAAATCTAAATCCAATGAGAATGTACTTATAAGAGAAAAGACACAAAGAGACATAGGGGCCACATGAAGATAGAGATGAGGACTGGAGCTATGTTACCACAAGCCAAGAAATCCCAGGAGCCAGCAAAACTGGAAAATGCAGGGAAAGTTTCTCCTCTAAAGCCTTTGCGGGGTGGGAGTCGGGGAAGACGGGGGTAGAGAGTGTGATTCTGAGAACACCTTGATTTCAGCCTTCTGGTCTCTAAAACTGTGAGAGAATAAAGTTTTGTTGTTTTAAGCCAACAGCTCTGTGACAATTTATTACAGCAGCCCTAGGAAACTAATACAGTTACAAATTACAGGTTTCTTTATTTGCTGGAGTTATGTTCAGTATTCTGATTTTATCTATTTCTGTACAAGTCAGGATTTTTAGCTGAAAGAAAAAATACAAAATTGCTTCTTTTTGAATTTTTTTTTTAAAACAGCAATCAATTTATTGAAATGTGGAACACTCACAGGATCCCTGTGAAGGCTTAGGAATGAATCTTAGAAAATGGATGGAAATGAGTGGCAGTCTAGTCAGTTCAGTCAGTCAGTCAGTTCAGTCGCTCAGTCGTGTCCGACTCTTTGCTACCCATGAATCTCAGCACGCCAGGCCTCCCTGTCCATCACTAACTCCCGGAATTCACCCAAACTCATGTCTCCTATGTTCTCATTAAAACTAGGCAAAACCAGATAATATATTGTGTTTCTAAAAACAGAAAAAAAAAAGACAAATATTGCCTATTTGTACATATGAGTTCAAAATTTTCTTTAGAATATATTTTAAAATTCATTTAAATGTTTGTTTCATAATACAATATTAATCATATGCTCTTACATATGTAGTGAATAAGATTCAGTTCAGTTCAGTTCAGTCGCTCAGTCGTGTCCGACTCTTTGCGACTCCATGAATCGCAGCACACCAGGCCTCCCTGTCCATCACCAACTCCTCCTGCCCTCAATCCCTCCCAGCATCAGAGTCTTTTCCAATGAGTCAACTCTTTGCATGAGGTGGCCAAAGTACTGGAGTTTCAGCCTTAGCATCATTCCTTCCAAAGAAATCCCAGAGCTGATCTCCTTCAGAATGGACTTGTTGGATCTCCTTGCAGTCCAAGGGACTCTCAAGAGTCTTCTCCAACACCACAGTTCAAAAGCATCAATACTTTGGCGCTCATCCTTCACAGTCCAACTCTCACTTCCATACACGACTACTGGAAAAACCATAGCCTTGACTAGACGGACCTTTGTTGGCAAAGTAATGTCTCTGCTTTTTAATGTGAAAAGCAGGCCAAATCAGGCCCCCCAGCTGTCATAGGCACTGGGCACCAGATTGAGGAACTGTCCCTCTTCAGCTGCTCTGGACTCCATATAGCACCACTGCTGTGGCTGCCCCTGCTTCCGGGCTCCTGGACACTGTGGATGCTTCCACCACAGCCATAATGAAGTCTCTCTTCCTGTTTCTTGGCATTGTGAGATGTAAATCCAGTGTTAAGGGGTCATAGTAGATTTTCCCAGCCTGGATCACTTTTCTATGACCTAGTGTGCAGAAAGGCAAATGAGATGCTGAACTTGCAGGCATCTGTCCTAAGTAATGGATAAGGACTCTGCCTCCCCCAAAGATTACATACATCTGGGGTGTGGGGTGGGTTTTCGCAATCACAGAAAGGAGGTCGTAAGTGGGGAGGGAAAATAAAAACAAAACAGAACAAAATCAAGCAAAATTTCTCACAAATGTGCATTGCGCATGTTAATGTAAGGCCAGTTCCAGTAACTGTAGAAAAAATTCCTTATAGACTCTGCCAAAATTTGACATAGTAGTCATAGTTAGAAGTTGGGGGAAGTTACATTAGGTTCTTTACTCAAATAGATATTTTTCTAGTAGAGAAAGGATGAAAAGTTCATATATAGTTGTTCCTTGGATCTCACTAATGACAATTTTTAAAATATTGTCAACAATATTATATGTGCCTTTTGTGTTTATCCCCAAGAGATCTTTGCTTGTAATTAATCATCATAATGTCTTGTCAATGCCATATTCAGAATTAAAATTCAGGTAACTAAGTGATAGTTTAAATGGAAATGAAATTTTTATTTACCTACATGCAAAAATATTAGATACAACATTAATAAAACTCATGGTCTTGATATTGTTATATAAGGAAATTCAATAAATAAAAAAAGCCACTTTAAATGTTAATTCATGATATTATTTCAAAGGAAATTTATTTCATATTCATAGACCAGAAAAGAAAATGCTTAGATCACACTGAGTGTGTTTAATAGATCACATGAGATGAAGCAGTATTGACAGACTATGGCAATTTCTTACTGTCTGGGAAAGTCAGAGTCATTGCTGTCACTGGAAGTACCCAAAAGAAACATATTAACCAATTAAAAAAATCAATTTTCATAGCTTATGCTGTCACCAGTATTGAAGTTTAAATACACATGACTGAAGGGCTTGTCTGTATTCTTGTCATGTAGTATGTGAAAATAAGACACCAGTATAGCATATTTAATATTTATCAAAGATTTAGAAATTGAAAGAAGCACACTATGATGTCATGTTATTTTAGTCCAATACTCTGCTGCAGCATATATTTCTGGTAAACTTTAGAGACGGATAGGGATCTGAAAGACTTTGGCAAACATTTTCAGTGTATGAATGCACACAGTCTAAAATTAAAAGCCCTTTCTTATACTACCTTTACTTGAAATGTATATTTGTTCTAAAATCACATTTGTGACAGGTATTGCAGTTTGCTTAGCTCCTCCTTATTCCATCAGTCTTCTAGGATATCTTTCTAAAGCAGATGTTGGAAAACTAAAAATTACATTTTCAGTACTCCTATACTGCTAAGGATCTGACTGCTAATTAATTCCCACCAAAAAGATCTATCCACATGAGAACTGGAAAATCCAAGCGAGAATGAAGACATCCTCCTGCCCTTTTGAATGTTTTTTACTGGTAGGCAAGGTCTTGCAGATGTGAAGTTTTCCTGCAGCAGTATTATAGCTCCTCTTCTCCCATTTCCTGGTTTCAGAGATTGTTATCATTTTCTAGGATCCAGGCACCAGTTTTGTATGTTGCAAGACATTTGTGGTAGTGTTGACTTCCTGATATCTGGAATACAGCCATGGATCTTCATCTCAATAGTTTCAGTGGTGGGACTTCCAGTTTTAATGGTAGGAGCTCCTGTTGGCTGGCAGGTTCTCATGGTTTGGAAATTATTCCTGAATTCCCAGAATAAACTGCACTCCTCCAACTCTTCCAGTGATTTTATGGGCACTTACTCCCTTACATAAAATCCCTTTCTAAATAGATGCAAGATGCTTTAGTGTTTCCTATTTCCTGTTTAGAGCATTAACTGATAAAACATCTAAAAATAATCTCCCCAGAAAATTTAATCTGTCTCCTAAAAATGAATTTTGGAATCCAACCAAAATATTATAGCAGTTCTGTTTGAATGTGGACCAATCTTGGAGAAGTAGTCAGTCAGAACTCTCCCAGAAGAGGTTGACTTTACCTGAACCCTAACTTCTTTACAGATGCAAGACAAAGAAAAGAACATAATCTGCCAGTCCCATTCATGTAGTTAGTTGAGGTTATCATCATCCTCTCTGTGACCTTGAATCTGGATCCCCCAAAGCTGTCTTTCACCAACACATTCACATTCCTGTTGCTATTACACCTTCATTTGAAACATGGGCAAGAAGATATTTAATATGTAATGACAGAATTGTTTAGAATTTCCAGGAATAGAAAAATCAGAGAAGGAAAAATATATTCATCAGTCTAGTTTTCCAGCTGGGCTTCCCTGGTAGCTCAGCTGGTAAAGAATCTGCCTGCAATGCAGAAGACACAGGCTGTAGTCTTGGATCAGGAAGATCCCTTGGAGAAGGGATAGGCTACCCATTCCAGTATTCTTGGGCTTCCCTGGTGGCTCAGATGGTAAAGAATCCATGTGCAATGCAGGAGACCTGGGTCATGAAGGTACCCTGGAGAAGGGAATGGCAACCCACTCCAGTATTCTTCCCTGGAGAATCCCCATGGACAGAGGTGCCTGGTGGGCTACAGTTCATGGGTTCACAAAGAGGTGGACACGACTGAGTGACTAAGCACAGTTTTCCAATTAGACATCATTACATCTATCATGAAATACTTTATTTGCTTTCTTTTATTCTATTCAAAATAACTAAAGATCTACTTCTCAGAGATGACTAAATTTCACTTAGTCATAAAAAAAAGGAAAAAAACCATTGTGACTGCATTCCTAAACACTTGTTTCCTGTTCATTTGTGTTCAGTTTTATTGGTAGTGGTAGTGGTAGTGGTAATTAGTGAATTACTTACTTAACCAAAATATCTTCTTAGTAATCAGGAGTTCATATTTTACAGTTATCACTAGGTTCTTCAAAATAAATGGTGGCAAAAAAGCATTTGGAGCCATAAAAAGTGTGCCATTTAGTGAAATTAAAACTGGCTTGCCAGAGCATTACACAAAATGACATGTTGCTCAAAGGAAGTCCATTTTACTAGGAATAAATAAACACGGGTGGGAAATAAATCTCTGTTTCAGATTTCAAATGCAGTTGTTCACAATATTGCACCTAAGGGTGAAAAACAAATGAGGTAAATGAATTTGTGTATACATTTCATGATTTTCCAGCAGTGTTATAATTAAAACTATAAAACGTCGCCTTTAGCAAACAGCTATTGTGGGAATTCTTTCACACAGCCTTGTGCATGGAAGCCCCATTTTGTTTGTCTTGACTTCCTCTGACAATGATTGCAACTGTCTGCTGAGAGAAGGGGAAATGTAATTTTTATGTAGAATTATTTACAAGAAAGACAAATGTTATCAGGATTAGCTCACCCTGATTAGCTTCTGAAAAATAGACACTTCAAAATCAAAACTGAAGTTTCCATCATAGAAAAGAGAAAAACTATCTCTGTGTTTTGAATGGAACCACTAAGGCCCTAATAGTCCCTGGTTAGAGTCTCAGAAAATCATAAACCATACATAGAACTGCACAAACTCTAAGACAGGCTGGTGGGTTTAGTTGAATCTTCACAATGTCAATATCTCTGTCAGTCTTTTGTACCTAATCCCCGATGTCACCATATTTATTTTATCTTTAGCTAAAATGCAAACTACAGCCACATTTTCTTCCAACATTATTATTATTATTTTTAGACAGAACATCAAATTTCTTTTTTTTTTTTTTTTTACTTTATAATATTGTATTGGTTTTGCCATGCATCAACATGCATCCGCCATGGGTGAACACATGTTCCCCATCCTGAACCCTCCTCCCTCCTCCCTCCGCATACCATCCCTCTGGGTCATCCCAGTGCACCAGCCCCAAGCTTCCTGTATCCTGCATCGAACCTGGACTGGCGATTCATTTCTTATATGATATTATACATGTTTTAATGCCATTCTCCCAAATCATCCCCCCCTCCCTCTCCCACAGAGTCCAAAAGACTGTTCTATACATCTGTGTCTCTTTTGCTGTCTCTCATACAGGGTTATCATTACCATCTTTCTAAATTCCATATATATGCGTTAGTATACTGTATTGGTGTTTTTCTTTCTGGCTTGCTTCACTCTGTATAATCGGCTCCAGTTTCATCCACCTCATTAGAACTGATTCAAATGTATTCTAAAATTTTTAATGGCTGAGTAATACTCCATTGTGTATATGTACCATAGCTTTCTTATCCATTCATCTGCTGATGGACATCTAGGTTGCTTCCATGTCCTGGCTATTATAAACAGTGCTGCAATGAACACTGGGGTACAAGTGTCTCTTTCAATTCTGGTTTCCTCTGTGTGTACGCCCAGCAGTGGGATTGCTGGGTCGTATGGTAGTTCTATTTCCAGTTTTTTAAGGAATCTCCACACTGTTCTCTCATTTATTTTTCTGGAATTGAGCTGTAGGAGTTGCTTGTATATTTTTGAGATTAGTTGTTTGTCAGTTGCTTCATTTGCTATTATTTTCTCCCATTCTGAAGGCTGTCTTTTCACCTTGCTTATAGTTTCTTTTGTTGTGCAGAAGCTTTTAATTTTAATTAGATCCCATTTGTTTATTTTTGCTTTTATTTCCAATATTCTTGGAGGTGGGTCATAGAGGATCCTGCTGTGATGTATGTCGGAGAGTGTTTTGCCTATGTTGTCCTCTAGGAGTTTTATAGTTTCTGGTCTTATGTTTAGATCTTTAATCCATTTTGAGTTTATTTTGTGTATGGTGTTAGAAAGTATTATACACCATGACCAAGTGGGCTTTATCCCAGGGATGCAAGGATTCTTCAATATCCACAAATCAATCAATGTAATACACCACATTAACAAATTGAAAAATAAAAGCCATATGATTATCTCAATAGATGCAGAGAAAGCCTTTGAAAAAATTCAACATCCATTTATGATAAAAACTCTCCAGAAAGCAGGAATAGAAGGAACATACCTCAACATAATAAAAGCTATATGTGACAAATCCACAGCAAATATTATCCTCAATGGTGAAAAATTGAAAGCATTTCCCCTAAAGTCAGGAACAAGACAAGGGTGTCCACTCTCACCACTACTATTCAACATAGTTTTGGAAGTTTTGGCCACAGCAATCAGAGCAGAAAAAGAAATAAAAGGAATCCAAATTGGAAAAGAAGAAGTAAAACACTCACTGTTTGCAGATGACATGATCCTTTACATAGAAAACCCTAAAGACTCCACCAGAAAATTACTAGAGATAATCAATGAATATAGTAAAGTTTCAGGGTATAAAATCAACACACAGAAATCCCTTGCATTCCTATACACTAATAATGAGAAAACAGAAAGAGAAATTAAGGAAACAATTCCATTCACCATTGCAATGAAAAGAATAAAATACTTAGGAATATATCTACCTAAAGAAACTACAGAGCTATATATAGAAAACTATAAAATACTGATGAAAGAAATCAAAGAGGGCACTAATAGATGGAGAAATATACCATGTTCATGGATCGGAAGACTCAACATAGTGAAAATGAGTATACTACCCAAAGCAATCTATAGATTCAGTGCAATCCCTATCAAGCTACCACCGGTATTCTTCACAGAGCTAGAACAAATAATTTCACAATTTGTATGGAAATACAAAAAACCTCGAATAGCCAAAGCAATCTTGAGAAAGAAGAATGGAACTGGAGAAATCAACCTGCCTGACTTCAGGCTCTACTACAAAGCCACAGTCATCAAGACAGTATGGTATTGGCACAAAGACAGAAATATAGATCAATGGAACAAAATAGAAAGCCCAGAGATAAACCCACACACCTATGGACACCTTATCTTTGACAAAGGAGGCAAGAATATACAGTGGAGAAAAGACAATCTCTTTAACAAGTGGTGCTGGGAAAACTGGTCAACCCCTTGTAAAAGAACGAAACCAGAACACTTTCTTCCAACATTAATAGACCACATCCAACCCCTGATAACATCAAGTTGGTTCCCACATCACATCGTCTTTCACCCAGCCTTGTGCGTGGCAGCCCCATTTTGTTTGTCTTGCCTTCCTCTGACAATAATGTGAAGGTTGGAGTTGAATTCCTGAGGCTCATGTGTGTATTTCCTACCACATGTGTGTTTCCTCCTGTCCTGCATGCTGCTCTTTCTCAGTCTTCCACTGGTCATTCCTTTCCTTTCTGTCACTGAGTTATCAGCATTTTCCAGAGCTCAGTCCTTGTGCTTCTTTTCTTCATTTCAAAGTGTACTTTAGATAACTTTATTATGACCTATGGCCATAAATGGAGCTTCCAAGGTGGTGCTAGTGGTAAAGAATCCGCCTGCCAATGCAGAAGACATCAGAGACACAGGTTCGATCCCTGGGTTAGAAGGATCCCCTGGAGGAGGACATGGCCACCCACTTCAGTATTCTTGCCTGGAGAATTCCATAGACAAGGGAGCCTGGCAGGCTTCAGTCCATAGCATGGCAAAGAGTCAGACACAATTAAAGTCACTTAGTGCACACCCACGCACATGGCCATAAATTCCATCTTTATCCTACTATCACCAAATAAATATCACCAATCTAGACTCTCCCTTGGTTCTAGACTTCTCTATTTCACTGCCTACTTATCAAGGCATATATATTTAAACATGTTCAATAAAGAACTGATCTATATTCCCAAACTCACTCTCTTCCCCTGAGTCTTCACTGTTGCTTTGCACTAGGAGTTCAGTCAACACTCAAGGCTCAAATTTGTTTTTCTTCCATTTTCTCAACCCAAGTCCAGTTCACCAAGTCCTGCAAAGATACCTCGGCATGTATCCAGAATCTCATTACCTTTCACTGCTTCCCTCACTGCTACTTGGTTCAAGTCACCACCATGTCTCCTGAGAGCCCTGCAAAGTCTTCTGACTGGTCTCATCCCTTCATTTCTTCTCCCTCCCAAACTCATCCTCTTGATCATGCTCACCCTCAAGTCCACTGTACATGTAGTGTTAAAATGTTTCTCACAGCACATACAACTAATACTTCCAATGATTTCTATAGCATTTAGACTGACTGAAAGTCTCTTTCATAGCCTAAAATATCCTTTGTCATCTGAACCATGACTATTTGAGTGACCTGGTCTCTGAATTCTCTTGGTTCACTCACTCCCAGACTCATTGAATGTTTGGCTGCTTCTTGAGCACTAAACCGGCTTTGGAGTCTTTACATTTGCTTTTCTTCTCTAATGTTATCTTTTCTAAGACACTATGCCTGGTTATCTAAATAGCATAAGAAGCGTACATACTCTGTCTCTTATTCTGCTTTCTTTGTCTTCATAGCTCTAACAAATTTCTCTTTAGGAGGAGTTTTACATTTTATATTTTCTTTTTTGTTTGTGAATGTCATTACTTGTTGTTCTCCTTCAACAGAATGTAAGTTCTGTAAGTACATATTATTTTTCTTTGCTACTTTCTTTGTGCCTCAATCACAGCCTAGCAAATAGTAGCTGCTCAAACATTATTTACTAAATAAATAAGTACAATTTCCTTTTCCCCTCTTCTTTAAGCCAACCTCATCCTGAATATACAACATTAGTGCACAATTTAATCCCTTCCTTAAAAAAGGACCATTAATCTTTACTTGTTTACTCTGAGGCACTATCACTCCTAAACCCCCACAGATATATCACCTGAACTTCACTCTCCTTTTGACTGACAAATATTTAACATTGAAGAACAATTACAACTCATTCTTTTATTTTTATTTTGAGACAACAGATTCTTATTGAATAGTATATTGATGCCAGGAAGTGAAAAAAATAAAATAATTTTAATAAGAGCAAAAGTTTCTGAAACAGAAACACAGCTTTAGTCATAATAATTATGGTTCAAAATGACTGTCCTTTATTTTCCCTTTTATGCTGAACATAAGTTTATGTTTGTTTACATTACAGTTCCAGTTCCATTTCAGTCGCTCAACGTGTCTCACTCTTCGCAGCACGCCAGGCCTCCCTGTCCATCACCAACTCCTGGAGCCTACTCAACCTAATGTCCATAGAGTCGGTGATCATTACAGTTATAGATGCAATAAAAAAATGGAAATCTGTTACAGTATTTTAAGACTGATTTATGTTTTTACTTTTTTTGCATCCATTGTCTTTTAATGTTTGGAATTTGGCACTTGCACAAGTAGCAAAATGAAGATGATGTATTTTGTTCAAGTTTATAGTCCTCAGAGCTGAGGTCAGTGTATTTGTACTCATTTTTTTTCTTCCAGTTTTGTTCAGATATAATTGGCTTACAGTGCTATATAAGTTTAAGGTATATAGCATGATTTAATTTAAATATATCATGAAGTGATTATCACAATATATAGTGAACATCCATCATTTACCATAGATACAAAATTAAAGAAACAAAAATAAATTTTTTCTTCTGATGAGAACTCTTAGCATTTACTCTTTTAAAAATTTTCATATATAGCATATAGCAATGTCAATTATATTTATTTATGTTGTATATTAATAATGTGCATGTTGCCTGCAATGCAGGAGATCTGGGTTTGATCCCTGTGTTGGGAAGACCTCCTGGAGAAGGGCATGGCAACCCACTCCAGTAGTCTTGCCTCAGAAATCCCATGGACAGAAGAGCCTGGAGGGCTAAAGTCCATGTGGTCGCAAAGAGTCTGACACGACTGAGTGACTAACACTCAGTTTCACTTTTACCTTACATCCCTAGTACTTATAACTGGAAATTTGTACCTTTTGACTGCCTTCATCCAATCCCTTCTGCCCTCCCTCTAGTGATGACAAATCTAATTTCTTTTTCTTTGAGTTTGTTTTTGAAGTGTAGTTGATCTATACATTTTTAGTTCCAGATACACAATATAGTGATTCATTATTTTTATACATTTCAAACTGATCTCCATATTAACTCTAGTTATGATATGTTAAAATACAAAGTTATTACTTAATGACTATATATTCTCCTCCCTGTTCATTTCATTCATTTATTTTGCAACTGGAAGTTTGTTCCACTAAATATCCCTCTCCTAGTTTTTCACTCCCTCCCTACCCTCTTCAACTCTGGCAACAGGCAGTCTGTTCTCTGTATCTATAACTCTATTTCTGTTTTGTTATGTTTGTTCATTTGTTTTGTTTATTAAGATACCATATACAGGTGGAATCCTGCAATATTTATCTTTCTCTGCTTGACTAAATTCGCTTTTATGCTCCAGGTCCATTCATGTTGTCACAAATGTCAAGATTTCATTCTTTTTTAAGGCTAAGTAATATTCTACACCACACCCCAAGGTTATACAACTGAAAGAGGCAGAATCAAAAGTTTAGGTTCAATTCAACTCATTTTGGGCTTCCCCGGTGATTCAGTTGGTAAAGAATCTGTCTTGCAATGCAGGAGACTCAGGGTCCATCCCTGGGTCAGGAAGATCCCCTGGAGAAGGGAATAGCAAGCCACTCCAGTACTCCCTTGCCTGAAGAATTCCATGAACAGAGGAGTTGGGCAGGCTACAGCCCATGGGATTGCAAAGAGTTGGACACAACTGTGTGACTAACTTTCACTTTCACTTTTCAACTCATTTCAAATCCTAAACTGTCTTTTGTAATATTTTAGGAGACACTATATTAAATGCTATTTCCGTTTTTCCCTCCTGATTTTCTTTCTGCTCTAGTTAGACTTTAATGGGTTATCAATCTTTTAAATTAACTCAAAAGATTCTCAGTGTGATTAAAATTAAGCTCTTCATCAAACCCTTGCTCATGGGAGAATATAGTTGGGAAAAAAGGAATCTGCCCACCAAAGCAGAGATGCAAGAGAGATGGGTTCAATCTCTGCGTCAGGAAGATCCCCTGGAGTAGGAAATGGCAACCCACTCCAGTATTCTTCGACAGAGGAGTCTGGTGGGTTACAGTTGGTGGGATCACAAAGAGTCGGACACAATTGAGCATGCACTTGAGCAGGCAGAGCATTAATGATTTTCTCTGCAGAAAGGCCTAACTAGAAGTATGAGTGAAAAGCCCAATGTGTAGATTTGCATCTAATTATAAACTTTTCTGACAGATGCTTAACTGTGTTCACACTTACGCTAAAAAGAGCATATGATACTCCTATCCATCCATATTTTTTTTAAGATATGACAGCTTTGGTAGTTTATCCCCCCATAAATCAGAAGAAAATGAGAAATAAAAAATATTAAATCATTTCACAGACATAAATGCAAGCCCTTATTCATATATTTTTTAAATGACCCAGATAAATTTTAAAATAGTTTTTCCCATCAAACAGCAACATGTGGAATCAGGTTCCTTGATATATCTGAACTTTAATCAGAGCAAATAATTAGGAATTGCTCACTATAACTTATTTCTAGCAATTTGAAGTGTGTCATACATCAACAGAAACAGACAAAGTGAAGGGCAGTGGAGATAAATTATGCTCATAAAATGTTCATAGTATTAGTAAAGAAGTAATGATAATTTTCAGTATGGATGTAAAAGCAAAATTCTAATTGTGAGTTAACTTTTCCACATGGTGTAGGTGTTGCATCTCCACAATCTTTATAAATAGTTTTCCAGTTTAAAGGTTTTTAAGACACAAAGTTCTTACAGGATTACAAGTATAATCTTTAAAGCTGGAGGAGACTTTACCAAGAAAACACACTATTGGTTTTTAGTGTTTTGCCTGAACAACTGAATGATAGGAAATACTACATGTTATTTATAAGCAAACTTGCCTTTCTCATGATAGGGTACTCCAAAGCATTCTTTGCTGAGTAGTATGATGTGCGTGTGTGTTCACCACGGAGGGCGGGGGGCACAAACGAAATTACTGTGTATAACAATTGAGAAAAATTACCAGTGGTTTGGTGGGAAAGTTATGAAATAAATGACAGCAGGGGCTTGAGAAAGGATACATCAATTGAGACTATATGTGTATGGTAATATTCTTCCAGGTCTCCCTTAGAAAATCTTCAGTATAATAAATATAATTGTTCTCTGTCACACAGATAGGCCATGACCAGAGCTTTTACATTGAAACTTCAAATAGACAAATTAAAAATAGTCAAATTATAAATTTATTGTTGTTCAGTCACTCAGTCATGTCTGACTCTTTGTGACTTCATGGACTGTAGCACACCAGGCTTTCCTGTCCTTCACCCTGTCCTTCCCTGTCCTTCACCTTTAATTCTATTTATAACTCTTTTTATAAATAGAATTAAAGCAAAGAAATGTGTGACTCTGATTGGATAAGAAATTTCTTTCCTGGAAACAGCCTGACCCTTTGAAGGTTGACATACTCCAACACCCTAGTTTAAAGTGATGTAAAATCCTTGTTTATATCTGACCTGATTGACTCCCCTTCTATGCCACATACTGAGCCCATCCAATTATTGGTGTGCCTCCCTGATGAACATTAAGAGGCACTGAGGGACTGTGTGCACTCTCTTTATTCCTAACTGTAGGCACTGTGAATTGCTTTTCACAAAGTGAAGGTAGTGAGTCAAATCTAAGTCATCCCTCTCCAACTCGTCAAACCTGAAACCTGCCTTTGTGGCCTGGCCTATTTCACCCTTGAATTCGACATTCTCTGGGGAAATATAAACACGGATGTCTGCTTTAGTTTTAGTAGGTGGGTGAAAACAGGATACAGCTGAACTATGGGAAGAACTAAAGAAGGCCTTATTCACTAAAATGCTATAAAGAAAGGTACAGATAAATAAACAAGAGTTTATTTACGATTTGACTCTGTCCCAACTGATGATTTTGCTCCATCGCTCAGCTGTGTCCGACTCTTTAACAACCTCATGGACTGTAGCCTGCTAGGCTCCTCTGTCCATGGAATTCTGCAGGCAAAACTACTGGAGTAGGTTGGCATTTCCTACTCCAAGGGATCTTCCTGACCCAGGGATGTAAACTGTGCCTTCTCATTGGCAGGCAGATTCTTTACCACTGAGCCACCTAGGAAGTCCACACACAAAAAGTTATAAAGATGAAAAAGGAGGAGGGGAAAGAAATAGGAGGTAAGAGGAAAAAGGGAGGAGGTGAGGCTAGGGATTAAAAAATTAGTGATGTTTAAACTCTTAAATCTCACCATGGTCCATATCAGACTTGCTATATGTCTTATCATCTATAGGCCATTGGCTTCCACATTTATCTCCAGCTGCAGTGCTTCTCATGAATTCTAGACTAACATATCCATGTATAGGTGATACTCTATATCTCTGGTATGTCTGACTGGCATCTTACTTACCAGTTCAAAACTAAACTTTGGATATTTTCTCTCCAATGAAAGATCTCTGTTGGGAGTTCTCCCACCACTCAGATGTCAACACAATATAAAGTGAACTATTGTGTTGACATTGACAGATACTGTATACTTTGGTGTGCTTTCCTTTCTTTACCTGCCTTTTTATACTCTTCACTATTTTCATATTTCACTGAGAATTCTGTTAGCCTAAAATATTATAAAGCCAATGGAATGTAAACTATCTGAGGTCAAGGACTTAGTAAAATTTGTTCCCTGTTGTATTTCTGATATATAGAATAGTGACTCAGTGCTCAATCAACATTTATTGAATATCAAATGTCAGTTGAATCCAAATATTATTATGATTATGTTTACAAATTATAGTCCGTTGTCATTGGGATATATGTTGGATGGGGACTGGATGAGTAAGTAAAATTTTCTAAGATGTTATAAATTTGGCATGTTTTCATTGAAAGAAGTTTAAAATTCAAGGTAGTGTTATGAATATACATTTTATATATTTTGATTAATGTACATTTCTGACTTTGTCAACTACTTAACAAATTCTTTGTTTGCTTTCATATTTTTTATTGAAACATAATTTATATAAATTATTATATAAGTTCAGTTCAGTTCAGTCACTCAGTCGTGTCCGACTCTTTGCGACCCCATGAATCACAGCACACCAGGCCTCCCTGTCCATCACCAACTCCCGGAGTTCACTCAAACTCATCTCCATCGAGTCGGTGATGCCATCCAGCCATCTCATCCTCTGTCGTCCCCTTCTCCTCCTGCCCCCAATCCCTCCCAGCATCAGAGTCTTTTCCAATGATTCAACTCTTCCCATGAGGTGGCCAAAGTACTGGAGTTTCAGCTTTAGCATCAGTTCTTCCAATGAACACAAGGACTGATCTCCTTTAGGATGGACTGGTTGGATCTCCTTGCAGTCCAAGGGACTCTTAAGAGTCTTCTCCAACACCACAGTTCAAAAGCATCAATTCTTCAGCGCTCAGCTTTCTTCACAGTTCAACTCTCACATCCATACATGACCACTGGAAAAACCATAGCCTTGACTAGACGGACCTTTGTTGGCAAAGTAATGTCTCTGCTTTTGAATATGCTATCTAGATTGGTCATAACTTTCCTTCCAAGGGGTAAGTGTATTTTAATTTCATGGCTGCAGTCACCATCTGCAGTGATTTCAGAGACCCAGAAGTAAAGTCTGATGCTGTTTCCACTGTTTCCCCATCTATTTCCCATGAAGTTATGGGAGGTACATGTGTACAATATAGTGATTCTCAACATTAAAAGTTATACTCCACTTATAGTTATTATAAAAAAATTTGCTTCATTTTCAAAAATTTAATTTATTTAAACTAAAACAAAAAAACATATAATTCACCTATTTCTCCCATCTAGCACTCCCTGCCTCTGGCAACAATCAGTCTTTTTAATCTATGTCTTTTGATTGAAGAATTTAGTTTATTTACATTTAAAATGAATATTGACAAGTAGGTGCTTATTGCTATTTTGTTTATTGTTTTCTGACTGTTTTTATAGTTTTTGTTTCTTTTTTCTTCTCTTGTTCTCTTCCTTTGTGGTTTGATGACTCTTTTATGGAATGCTTACATTTTCTTTGTCTTTTGTGTCATTACCATAAGCTTTTGATTTGGGTTACCTTTAGGATTACCCTTGGGGCTTCCCTGGTGACTGTGGCTCAGTGGTAGAGAATCCATGTGCAGTGCAGGAGATGTGGGTTTGACCCCTGGGTTAGGAAGATCCTCTGGAGAAGGGCATGGCAACCCACTTCAGTATTCTTGTCTGGAGAATCCAATGCACAGAGGTGCCTGGCAGGCTACAGTTCTTAGGTTTGCAAAAAGTCAGATATAACTGAAGTGACTGAGCACACACACACAAGAATAACCATTATGTGATTATGTAAATCACATAATGATCTACAACAAATATTTTAAGTTGATAACAACTTAAGTTTGATTCCATTATAGAGCTCAATATTATTACTTCTCCCTCCATATGTTTTATTAAAAAGCTAAGTATGAATAATTTAGAAATAATAATGAATCTTATAACAATCAATTTGGAGGCAGAATAGATTAAAGTAGCTTCATTTATAAAGTCATTACAACACCTCATCATTTAGGGTGAATAATTACTTATACTGCATCATTTTTGATAGTTAATTGCTATGATTTGGCAAGAATGTGAGTATGCACAGTTTGCTAAGATGAAACCTCATTCACCACTGCTTTTCACTGATCTATTTTGAAATAAATATAGAACTTCTTGAATTAAGTCCAATGAAAAGTTAATTATTTAAAATGACTGTAGGGCTTTGTCCAATCTTTAGAAGTAGGTAGAAAATAATGGAAGAATGTTTATATTTCCTGATTTATAATAGTATGTAGTTTTATTAAGAATATTTCCCTCATGTATCAATACATATGCATAAATTTGAAGGTTAGTCGTAAGGCCAGATTCCTAGCCATGTGTACTTATGTAACAAGAGTGGAGAAAGAGGAAGGAATAAACCACATTTGACTGAATCTTGAAAATCTACATGCAGAAAAATTGAGACATTTCACCCTCTAAGTCAGCAATAGTCACTGTTCATGCTGCAAGCAGTCAAGTAAATGTAGATGCTTTTCTTTGGACTATTTCCTCAAAATAGTGAGGACTTATAAATTATTTATGTTATTGTATAATGGTTTCATAACCAAAACTGATTAAACTAAAACATTTCAGAGTGAGATAGATGTAAAATTCACAAAGCTACACTAACCATTGTTGCATTTTGGCATTTACTTGGGTACTCAGAGATGATACTTGATACTGCATACAGAATTGCTGTCAGTGTGGTGTTAATGAACCTATATTTGCCATCTCTGAAACATTTTTCATAGGGTTGGTAAACAGTTGTGGGTGTTCACTTCCTCCCTTGGTTACATAAAGCCATTTAAAAATATTCTCTCCTGAATATATTTCTTTCTCATTTTATTTTTGTCTCCAGTAATTAGGACAATGCTATCATCAGTTTATCTAAAGAATCTTTATTGTATTTCTCTGTGTATTGCACTGTATTGTATTATTTTTCCTTTTCCCCTGATTTCCTTTAATCCTACTTTCTTTGTTCAATAACACTCTTTTTAATATGCAAATTATATATGAACATATTATAAAATGTATTTTCTGAAATATGTATCCAACCATACAAAATACATAGTTTTCTTCATGCTGTTTTCCTCTTTTTTATCATTTCAATCAGTACTTAAGTTTGATTAAGAGCATTGGTTTGTTCAAGATTCCCACACTTTTTCAAGTTGGCATTTTACAGTGACTCCAGTAGTTCATTCCTCTGATCTATGTTAATAAATTCATTGATATAGAATATAAATGTATTATTTCATTTTTTAAAAATTTAATTGTATTATTTCTTGTTTTCATTTGTTTTAGTTTCTTCATCCCCTTTTTTATTTTGATTCTTTCCCAGAAGATGCTATATGTTATTGATTTTTCCAAAGATATTGCTTTTCATCCTCTTTTAAAAATACATGTAATTGGGAATCCCCTGTTAGTCTAGCAGTTAGGACTCTCTGCTTTCACTGCCAAGGGTGTAGTTCAATCCCTGGTCAGGGAACTAAGATCCTGAAAGCCACATGATGTGCTCCCCCTAAATTTTTTAGAAAATGTATGTATGTAATTAACTTCTGCTCAATTTTAATATTTCCTTTTTCACTCTTTTTTTTTAAGTTGTTGTTGTTGCTCTCTCACTGTAGTCTTGAATTAAATATTCATTTCCCACCCCCAGTGGTTGCTCTAAAAAAAAGTATAAGAAAAGTACTGTATGTGCTTAGTCACTTCAGTTGTGTCCAACTGTGATCCCATGGATGGTAGGTAGTCCACCAGGCTCCTCTGTCCATGGGATTTTCTCTGCAAGAATACTGGGGTGGGTTGCCATGCCCTCCTCCAGAAGATCTTCCTGACCCAGGGATGGAACCCACGTCTCCTGCATCTCCTGTGTTACAGGTGGGTTCTTTACAGCTGAGCCACCTGGGAAGCCCATATGAAATGTATTAGAAGATTTTAAATAAAAAAATTAAAGAACAAACCACCAAATAAGCAAAATAATGTCTCTCACATCCTAAAATTATGTACTAGAAGCACATTTCAGATTTAGGGAAGAAATGCAGGAACATAGTCTAGAATATGCATGTAAGATTACATGTGCTATTAGTAAAAAGAGTTAGTGCTCATAACTTTTATTTTCAAATTTATTTTAATTAAAATTGCACTTTAAACATATTATTGTATCCTTAATCTGATGCATAAAAATTCATTGTACTGTTCATTTGAAACAAAGAAGCAAAAATTAAGTTCATCTAACTTCCTTCCATTTGTTGTTTTGTAGCCTGTGAATCCCTTGGACTGCAAGGAGATCTAACCAGTCCCTCCTAAAGGAGATCAGTCCTGAGTGTTCATTGGAAGGACTAATGCTGAAGTTGAAACTCCAATACTTTTGCCACCTGATGTGAAGAGCTGACTTATTGGAAAAGATCCTGATGCTGGGAAAGATTGAGGGCAGGAGGAGAAGGGGATGACAGAGGATGAGATGGTTGGATGTCATCACCAACTCAATGGACATGAGTTTGGGTAAACTCCGGGAGCTGGTGATGGACAGGGAGGCCTGGTGTGCTGCGGTTCATGGGGTTGCAAAGAGTTGGAGACGACTGAGCAACTGAACTGAACTGAGCCTGTGAATTACTTTTATTGCGTTTATTTAGTTTCTGTCTGACCAGCATTACTTTCCTTCTCTTGTCTTCCCTCTTTCCCTTTGTCTTCATTTGGTGGCTGCTCCTTTTTTCCCTCATCTGCTCTAGGGGAAATCATCAAATACTCACAAAATCTACTCTGGCCACATTTGACTGGAGTTGAAATGTATAGTTATCAAAATCCTATTATAACTTTTCTCTGGGGTTGTAAAACTGGGAGCTTGAAAAAGGAATCAGCTTCCTGATGATACAAACCTCCATATGTGAGCTTCTCAAACTCTTTGGGCCTGTGTTCCTGTTATGAGAAGAAACAATATTGATATTCTTTAAAGAGAAAGGGAAGGAAGGAGAGAGAGATGCAGAGAGAATGTTGGTGAGAGAGTTTGTGCTATGAAGGTTCTGGTGACTGGCTCTAGCTATCCCCACAGCCCAGCCTTCTGCCAGTCTTAGTTTCTTTGTTCTTTCCTTCCATAATCTCTGTAATGTAATAACTTCTCTTTATTCCCTGTACTAGGTTGAATTCAGTTTCTGTTACTTGCCATCAGCACTCTTCTGACTAATATGCTTAATCTTTATGCAGCAGAAATTGTAAACATTTAATCATGATATTTCATAAAGCCACCTGGGCTTCCCAGGTAGCTCAGCCAATAAAGTATCTGCCTGCAATGTAGGAGACCTGGGTTTGATTCCTGGGTCAGGAAGATCCCCTGGAGAAGGGCATGGCAACCCAGTCTAGTATTCTTGTCTGGAGAATCCCCATGGACAGAGGAGCCTGGTGGGCTACAGTCCATGAGATCACAGAGTCAGACATGACCAAACGACTAATACTTTACTTTTTACTCATAAAGCTAACCAATGGTCATACCTAAGGTGAAATAAGTATACTGTCTACTTCACTAATTTGAGCCCAACTGAGTGACATCTATTTCATATAAGAGATCATCAATCTGCTGGTTCAATAGAAGCCCCACATGGAAGGTAGGAAATCTGAAACAAACACTTACACTTTCAAGTAAATACTGCCAAGTCACTTCAGTCGAGTCTGACTCTGTGCGACCCCATAGATGGCAGCCCACCAGGCTCTGCCATCCCTGGGATTCTCCAGGCAAGAACACTGGAGTAGGTTGCCATTTCCTTCTCCAATGCATGAAAGTGAAAAGTGAAAGGGAAGTCGCTCAGTCGTGTCTGACTCTTCGCGACCCCATGGACTGAAGCCTACCAGGCTCCTCCGTCCATGGGATTTTCCAGGCAAGAGTACTGGAGTGGGGTGCTATTGCCTTCTCCATCAAGTAAATACAGATACAAATAAATAATAAAGAAATACAAATAAACTGTGCTTGTGTGTATGTGCTTGTGTGTTTGAGAAGCTTAATAACCCTCTAAATAATCGCTGTCATTAATCCAGATTCTGACTAAGAATTATGAATCAAATCCTATCTCTTCCATTTACCAGGAGAGAAACTTAGACATGTTACTTACCTTTTTCTGGGCTTTATTATCATCAACTATTAAATGGCAACAATTTTAGTAGATTTTTAGAATAATCATGAGGTTTAAATGACTAGATGCATAGATAGAGATATGAGTAAGAATGTAGATATATATTTAGCTTTATCAATTAGAGCAATATCTTGGAAGAGGAAGTGCTGTACAATATCATTTATTATTTTCAATCACTGCTAAATGCTACCTCTGTATTTCCCTCCTATGACAGGAGCCATATAAGTATCTAGTAATTCCCATTATTTTTTTCCTAGAACACATTTAGAATTCCTATCAATAATTCTTTCCTTATCTATACCCTATCAGCTCTATCTGAGGTGAAACCCATTAAAAAAAAAGTAGAAAAACAACATTTACAGTAATTACCAAAATTGCCTTTTTTTGATGGTTACTAGAGGGTACTTATTAACTTCATTTTTAACTTTGGATTTTGTCATGATGTTTTCTTGTATCTGCATACTGTAACTTGCATTATTTATTCTTCTAAAACATATTAAAGATGAGCTATACATACATATATATATATATATATGTTTCATAAAATTGCAAATCTCACATGTTCAGCTTTCAGTGTATGAGGCCCACTGCAAACAGAATTGATGGATATTTACTAGGCTGTACTTAACAATGAAAACAAGCTAGTGCTATTTATTACATTTCTTAAATCAAGTGGAAAGTAAACAAACCTATAAATTCCCTTGATATGTGTTATCTAAGGTATATAGCATATTTTGAAAACTTTAAGAATAAGTAAGTTTATAATAAAATTTCAGAAGGTCATCTTAGTCTCAGAACATTAATTTTTGTAAATTAGAGGATAATTACTTAACAATATTGTGATTATTTTTGCCATATATCAATATGAATTAGCAATAGGTATACATTAATTTTGTACTATATGAATCAATATATATTTCTTTCTATCTTGTGAAAAAGTAGCAGTAAGAAAAGATTGAAGCTTTATCACTATCAGGAATTCATTAAATTTACAAGAGTTGAAATAGAAAATGAGTGTTTTCTGTGTGCATATGACTTCATATATCCAAAATATGAACTAATGTCATTTAAACTGCACATTTATATATTAAGGATGTGTATTTCTATGAAGTAATTTTAAGACATTTAATATAAATATG
Source organism: Bos indicus (assembly GCF_029378745.1). Taxonomy (NCBI): domain Eukaryota; kingdom Metazoa; phylum Chordata; class Mammalia; order Artiodactyla; family Bovidae; genus Bos; species Bos indicus. Next base: position 63,402,269 of record NC_091765.1, on the reverse strand, counting down.
TGCCAAAGAATTAATGCTTTTGAATTGTGGTGTTGGAGAAGACTCTTGAGAGTCCCTTGGACTGCAAGGAGATCCAACCAGTCAATCTTAAAGGAAATCAGTCCTGAATATTCATTGGAAGGACTGATGCTGAACCTGAAGCTCCAATACTTTGGTCACCTGATGCAAAGAACTGACTCATTGGAAAAGACCCCAATGCTGGGAAAGATTGAAGGCAAGACAAGGGGATGACAGAAGATTAGATGGTTGGATGATATCACCGACTTAAAGGACATGAGTTTGAGCAAGCTCCAGGAGTTGGTGATGGACAGGGAAGCCTGGTGTGCTGAAGTCCATGGGGTTTCAAAGAGTCGGACATGACTGAGTGACTGAATTGAATATAAATATGACTAAAGAAAGCCTTAAATGATTTTTTTAAATGAGAGAAACTAAAAGAGAAAAATATAGGTTAAAAAGCTTAAGTGCATCTTAGAAAATAAAAGGAAATAGAATCAGGGGAATTCAACAAATATATGACAAAATTGTATTATGATTAATGTTATAATGTTTGGAGAAGGGGCTCATGGAGTAAAAAAATTGGAGCTTTTGTGATTAGGAAACTGAGTGATCTGATTTATGTCATTCTCAATGTAAGATTTACAGTAAATTTTGAATATAGAAATATGTGACTAGAGAAAATATCATAAGGACTGAGCAGATCAAATCAGTGCCTCACAGATTTTGTACGGAGTCCTAGCTGAGAAATGGGTTATATTTTCAGTCCAGTGAAATATTCACATCTTCTTAATTCATATTCTCAAAGTAAAACCCTCAAAGACCTTTAGATTCTCTCTTAATATGTAAATAGTATTCAAGTCTCCTCTTTTAAACCACATAATCCCAATTAGTTTTCTTCAAACTTTAAAAAGAAATTTTGATATATATATAATCCGATTATTTTAATTTGAAACAATATTCATACATGATAGAAACACTGCAGAATGTCCCTTTTGCTGTTAAAATTATATCATCTTCAGTAAATTTTTAAACATTTAATTATGAATATTCTTAGATACGTTTCTAATTTTCCCAATATACTTGACATATCTGTAATAATCCTTGTGATGAGAAAGTGGAACGGTGACTACAGACCTAAATTTGAATACTGCCTGTCAACCTAATATACAGTCTGGGAGTGAAGATAATTGATGTGTGTAGGGCAATCAGAATAAGCCCAAATACTAAATTATGTATTTGTTGCTGCTGAGCCACCAAGACCATTATCCAGTATGTTTATAAATTTTAAATTTTCCTTGCAGGAAAGATATGCTTCTAATAACTCTGGCTTCATGGTGAAATTAGGCTTTAGAGACATGATTCCAATATGTACTTACTTTTGACCCTACATAAGAAGATAATCTTTCTGTATTCCAGGCTAAATATTTTCTGAGTATTAAGTATTTAAAATACTGTATTTCTCAATAACACAGCCAGATAGGAAACTGCCAACAGTCCTAGAATATTTTCATATGAAGTTTAGTCCCTTTTTCATCATTAAATTGGAAATTGACATTGGCATTGGTGCATTTAAATGTTAACTGGTGAAGATATGGAGGTGGTGAAGAAAACACACAAGGGCAAATGGCTAAAAGGGAAAGAGAAGAGATAGTATATAACTTCAAGATATCTTAGTGCTATCTCTCTTTCTAAGTTGTGAATTTTTAATTAGAAATATGGGGCAGAGAACAGCTAGAGGGGTGGAGTAGATACTGTTTAATTTGTATATCCCTAACAGCCACTACTGAAATCTCTTCAAAATGCATTACTGTCAGCCTGCCTCCAGCATGCAAACAAGTTAGATGATCAAAGTTCATTTTGGTATGTTTGAGGGTTTTGAAATGTTAAAATACATTTTCTTATGAAAATTTAATAATAGCATTATAATGCTAAAAGTGACAATTAGTTTTCTAAAACAAGCAGTGTAATCTAATTTATCTGCTATACAGTTTAGCAGTTGGGCCAATGAATACTATAGAACCTGGCTAAGATTTATAATCTGTCTGTGATGCAGAAGACCCAGGTTCAATCCCTGGGTCAGGAAGATCCCCTGAAGGAGAGCATGGCTACCCAACTCCAATATTCTTGCCTGGGAAATTCCATGGACAGAGGAGTCTGGTGGGTTACGGTCCATGGGGTCACAAGGAGGTGGACTTGACTGAGTGACTTTCACTTTCAGTTTTCAAGATTTATAAAATTAATTATATGAAATGTGTTTTCAATTTCTAACCTGGTCTTTGAAAAATACATCTTCTCTTTTGACTTGGCAGTGAGACATCTAGAACTCGCAGTTCCAGTGAATGATCTACAGATTTGTATAGTCTATAGATCTGACTATTTAAAGTGATTTAGAACTGGAAGTAATCGTGAATGAATCAACTCAAAGGCAAATCATAGTTTCCTCCTGCTACTGTGTGTTCCAATCAAGATGGTTTTCAGTTGGCATCATTGCATAACAGAAAACATAAACCACAGTTTACAGATGAAGAAGCAAACATGGATCAATGAAGTGATTTTCCAAGGTATACAGAGCTTGTAAAATGGAAGATCTGAGGTCTGAGCCAGCAGTGCAGTAATTTGAGGGGCCTAGTGGAAAATGAAAATGCGAGGTCCCTTATTCAAAAATCAGGAAGAAAAGATTTTTCCCTTCTTCCACAGCTTGTCTCTCTGGTTGTTGTGGTGGTTTTCATTTGCTATTTGATGTTATACTCCTTAGGGCATGGGAAGATTTGAGGGGCAAGTGTAGGAAACCCTTAACAGAGTGTGGGATCACATGCCTAGACACACTATTCCCCCTCCATGGGTGGAGGGTGTCAGTAGTTTCTGGGTGGGGGCAGATGATGGAGAACCCGCTCAGGAACCCACTCAAGAGAAGCAGAAAGGTGGGATGCCCATGGAAGCAGGATGTGGGTGTCAAGGCATACAGGCTCCATTCCTCCATCACACTTCATTTGCAAAGCACAGATTCAAAGAGAAAATTAAGAATTTCAAGGCAGAATTTCAAGAGCATCAGCTCCCAGGTTTACGAGCATGGGTTCCTGGGAATATCACATGGACTTAAAGCTGATTCTATCCAGGACACTAAACCTGATTATTTTATTTCAAGTGTTTTAATTTTTCCACCATAGTAACTGCCTGTCTATGTTGAAGATTATTTGCAGAATGACTTTCTTAAAATGTAGCATTTCCATGGAGAGGGCCTGAAATTTGAGGTCTTAGGAGAGAGAGGCTTAAATGAACCATTCACAAGGTTTTGACTTTTGATTTTACTCTGAAGGCATGCTCTTCATATAAAAGTGTGTGCTTTTTACAGCCTTGCCATCAGTAACCACTGACCTCTCTTAGCAAAGCAGCCCCTGTGCTTTGACATAATAAAACTCATCAAGCACAAAATATATATTTCACTTGGGAGTTCTTGACAATTACTTATTGAAAAGTCAGGAGCAGAAGTTAGCTTTCAGTTTCATGTATGGTGCCTTTTTCCTTTCACCAGACAAACTTTGCCTTGTCTGGCTTTTAAAATTTATAATAAGGCTGGTTTATTGTAATACATTAGATACATCCGGTACCCATCCATATTGTAGCTTTTAGCTATATTTGTATGTGTGATGGGAGTTGGTGCAAATTGAGAGAAGGAATACTATTGCAAGAAGGAAACATTATTCATATCAATCTTAATAAATGAACCAATTAATATAGCATCTTTTATAAGAAGATATGGATGAAATTTACATGGCTGTTTTTGTATCAGTTAGCATTCACATTCTGACAGAAAGGATTTAAGATAAGTGTGCTTGATTCCATTAATGGAAACAGATATTTGTATTTCTTCTAGGAAAATTTTTGGGGTTTGAAATATCAAGTATCTAAATATGCTGTCAATGTGCTTACCGATAGTGTCTCAGCTACATAAGCAGTTTGTGATCATCTTAGTTTTTATCATAAAGGTGACAGGCATTTTAATGGTCCTGTCTTGATCTAGAATAATAGTTACAGCTTTTTTCCTGTCTCTCAAAAGCACTCTAAATCTTTGTAAGTAAAGGAAGATGGTTAAGATTGACTGTGTTTTCCAAATTTGCTGAGATGGAATTTTCTAAATATTTTATATGCTCAGGTACATGTGAATAGTTGTGGATCTACAGTATTTATTTGGAATGAATAAAAAATCTGGCTCATCTATGATTGATTCTAATTGTTTTTATTTGATGGAGGTAGGTATTTGAAGGTGGTACAGCTTTTTCATCTTTCCATAATTTTTCCTTCCAGTTGCCCAACTGATCTCCAGTCCATTCTAAAGGAGATCAGTCCTGGGTGTTCTTTGGAAGGAATGATGCTAAAGATGAAACTCCAGTACTTTGGCCACCTCATGCAAAGAGTTGACTCACTGGAAAAGACTCTGATGCTGGGAGGGATTGGGGGCAGGAGGAGAAGGGGACAACAGAGGATGAGATGGCTGGATGGCATCACTGACTCGATGGACGTGAGTCTGAGTGAACTCTGGCAGTTGGTGATGGACAGGGAGGCCTGGCGCGCTGCGATTCACGGGGTCGCAAAGAGTCGGACATGATTGAGCGACTGAATTGAACTGAACTGAACTGAATTATATAAAAAGGAAGCCTCCATTTTGAATATTTCCTCTGTATTATCTTTGCAGATTCACCAAAAAAAAAAAAGTTCAAAGGAGAGTGGAAATGAAGTATAAATGAGTCTCACTTCTTCAGATTTATTCAACAAGAATATTCAAGAGTAGGTAACAAAGCATCTGCATAAATAATTCATTTCATTAGTGATTCTGTGTAGTCAACCCAAATCAAGCATGCTTTTTCATTCAAACTGCTGGAATCTTTCTTCTTTTCTTTCTGAGACCATCACATGATTGTCTTCTGATATCATTCAGGTCTCAAAAGTCCCTTTGTTGAAGAATTTTTCCTGAACAATCTAGCTCAACAGGCAATTTTTCAATATTCATACAAGGCAACCTAAAACATTGATTTGTCTTCCTGAAAAATAGTGACATAAGGACAGCAAGTGTTTTCTTTAGTGTCTTATCTTGGAGTTAGAGTTCTACATTAAATATAAAATGAAGGCCAGACACAAAGACAGAAATATAGATCAATGGAACAAAACAGAAAGCCCAGAGATAAACCCACCCACCTATGGACACCTTATCTTTGACAAAGGAGGCAAGAGTGTACAATGGAGAAAAGACAATCTCTTTAACAAGTGGTGCTGGGAAAACTGGTCAACCACTTGTAAAAGAATGAAACTAGAACACTTTCTAACACCATACACAAAATAAACTCAAAATGGATTAAAGATCAACATAAGACCAGAAACTATAAAACTCTTAGAGGAGAACACAGGCAAAACACTCTCTGACATAAATCACAGCAGGATCCTCTATGACCCACCTCTCAGAATATTGGAAATAAAAGCAAAAATAAACAAATGGGATCTAATTAAAATTAAAAGCTTCTGCACAACAAAAGAAACTATAAGTGAGGTCAAAAGACAGCCTTCAGAATGGGAGAAAATAATAGCAAATGAAGCAACTGACAAACAACTAATCTCAAAAATATACAAGCAACTCCTGCAGCTCAATTCCAGAAAAATGAACGACCCAATCAAAAAATGGGCCAAAGGACTAAATAGACATTTCTCCAAAGAAGACATACCGATGGCTAACAAACACATGAAATGATGCTCAACATCACTCATTATCAGAGAAATGCAAATCAAAACCACTATGAGGTACCATTTCACGCCAGTCAGAAAGGCTGCAATCCAAAAGTCTACAAGCAATAAATGCTGGAGAGGGTGTGGAGAAAAGGCAACCCTCTTACACTGTTGGTGGGAATGCAAACTAGTACAGCCACTATGGAGAACAGTGTGGAGATTCCTTAAAAAACTGGACATAGAACTGCCATATGACTCAGCAATCCCACTGCTGGGCATACACACCGAGGAAACCAGAATTGAAAGAGACACGTGTACCCCAATGTTCATCACAGCACTGTTTATAATAGCCAGAACATGGAAGCAACCTAGATGTCCATCAGCAGATGAATGGATAAGAAAGCAGTGGTACATATACACAATGGAGTATTACTCAGCCATTAAAAAGAATACATTTGAATCAGTTCTAATGAGGTGGATGATACTGGAGCCTATTATACAGAGTGAAGTAAGCCAGAAAGAAAAACCCCAATACAGTATACTAACGCATATATATGGAATTTAGAAAGATGGTAATGACAACCCTGTATGTGAGACAGCAAAAGAAACACAGATGTATAGAACAGTCTTTTGGACTCTGTGGGAGAGGGAGGGGGGGATGATTTCGGAGAAGGGCATTGAAACATGTATAATATCATATAAGAAACGAATTGCCAGTCCAGGTTTGATGCAGGATACAGGAAACTTGGGGCTGGTGCACTGGGATGACCCAAAAGGATGGTATGGGGAGGGAGGTGGGAGGGGGGTTCAGGATGCGGAACACGTGTACGCTTATGGTGGATACATGTTGATGTATGGCAAAATCAATACAGTATTGTAAAGTAAAAAAAAATAATAATAATAAAAAAACAAAAAAAAAATAAAATGAAGGGAAAAAAAATGAAGGCCAGATAAAATATGTAATTAAAATGGAGATTGTTAGAACAAAAATGAGATTATTTTGTAACATTTCTTTACTTAATAGGTTTTCAAATAGATTCAGAATGAATAAATGCCTCATTCAAAGACACACTGATCTATAGGAGAGCTAGGTCCAGGACTTAAATTTACCAATTTTCTAACCTAGCAAAATGTATTTCCACAGCTTTCTCTTGTTTAATGAGAATTCTTTATGTTAGAATATCAACCCAAGCAAAGGGAATTTGCTTACCACACAAAAGGAAGAGAAAGCTGTCTTCAGTTCTGTTGTGAGCCTAGACAAGGTTGTGTGTGCTTTTTCTCGCTCCATGCATCTCTTCTCTGCTTCTCTCGGTATGTTGATCTTAGTTTCTCTAACTGGCGATAAGCTTCTTTAATGTGGCTAAAGACAAGACCCACCCTCACCCTATCCTATAAGATTCCAGGTTAGTAATTAATCCCAGTGAAAGACAGCCAGCATTTCCCCCCCAAACATATGTATATATTATATACATAACAAAATACAACGTCTCCAAGAGTTTCTGCTTGAGTGTATACACTTCTGTGAATAAACCACTATAGGAGACAGATTGACTGTGACTAGTTCACAGAATTATAGACTCAATTTTGTTTGCAAGACAACAAGGTTTATTAATAAAACTCAGTTCAGTTCAGTTCCATAACTCAGTCATGTCTGACTCTTTGCAATCCCATGGCCTGCAGTACACCAGGCCTCCCTGTCCATCACCAACTCCCAGAGCTTGCTAAAACTCATGTCCATTGAGTTGGAGATGCCATCCAACCATTTCATCTTCTGGCATCCCTTTCTCCTGCTACCTTCCATCTTTCCCAGAATCAGGGAATGAGTCAGTTCTTTGCATCAGGTGGCCAAAGTATATTGGAGATTCAGTTTCAAAATCAGTCCTTCCAATGAATATTCAGGACTGATGTCCTTTAGTATTTACTGGTTTGATCTCCTTGCTGTCCAAAGGACTCTCAAGTGTCTTCTCCAACACCACAGTTCAGAAGCATCAATTCTTCGATGCTTAGCTTTCTTTATGGTCCAACTCTCACATCCATACAGGACTACTGGAAAACCATAGCTTTGACTAGATAGACATTTGTTGGCAAAGTAATGTCTCTGCTTTTTAATGTGCTGTCTAGGTTGGTCATAGCTTTTCTTCCAAGGAGCGAGGTTCTTTTAATTTCATGGCTGCAGTCACCATCTGCAGTGATTTTGGAGCCCAAGAAAATAAAGTCTGTCACTGTTTCCATTGTTTCCCCATCTATCTGCCATGAAGTGATTAGACTGGATGTCATGATCTTGGTTTTTTGAATGTTGAGTTTTAAGCCGACATTTTCACTCTCCTCTTTCACTTTCATCAAGAGGCGCTTTATCTTTGCTTTCTGCCATAAGGGTGGTATCGTCTCTATATCTGAGGTTATTGATATTTCTCCTGGCAATCTTGATTCCAGCTTGTGCTTCAACCAGTCTGGCATTTTGCATGATGTACTCTGCATATAATTTAAATAAGTGGGGTGACAATATACAGCCTTGGTGTACTCCTTTCCCAATTTTAAACCAGTCTATAGTTCCATGTCCGGTTATAACTGTTGCTTCTTGACCTGCAAACAGATTTCTCAGGAGGGAGGTAAGGTGGTTTGATATTCCCATATCTTTAAGAATTTTCCACTGTTTCTTGTGATCTACACAGTCAAAGGTATAGTCAATGAAGCTGAAGTAAATATTTTTTCTGGAATTCTCTTGCTTTTTCTTTGATCCAACAAATGTTGGCAATTAGATCTCTGGTTCCTCTGCCTTTTCTAAATCCAACTTGAACATCTAGAAGTTCATGGCTCACTTGAAGCCTGGCATGGAGAATTTTGAGCATTACTTTGCTAGCATGTGAGATGAGTGCAATTGTGTGTCAATTTGAGCATTCTTTGACATTGCCTTCTTAGGGATTGGAATGAACACTGACCTTTTCCAGTCCTGCAACCACTGCTGTGTTTTCCAAATATGCTGGCATATTGAGTGCAGCACTTTCACAGCATCATCTTTTTAGGATTTGAAATAGCTCAGCTGGAATTCCATCACCCCCACTAGCTTTGTTCATAGGGATGCTTCGTAAGGCTTACTTGACTTTGCACCCCAGGATGTCTGGCTCTAGGTAAGTGATCACACCATCATGATTATCTGGGTCGTGAAGATCTTTTTTGTATAGTTCTTCTGTGTATTCTTACCACTTCTTAATATCTTCTGCGTCTGTTAGGTCCATACCATTTCTGTATTTTATTGTGCCCATCTTTGCATGAAGTGTTTCCTTGGTATCTCTAATTTTCTTGAAGACATTTCTAGTCTTTCCTATTCTATTGTTTTCTTCTATTTCTTTGCATGATCACTTAGGAAGGCTTTCTTATCTCTCCTTGCTATTCTTTGGAAATCTGCATTCAGATGGATATATCTTTCTTGTATTCTTCTTTGCCTTTTGCTTCTCTTCTTTGCTCTGCTATATGGAAGCCTTCCTCAGAAAGCCATTTTGCCTTTTTGCATTTCTTTTTCTTGGGGGTGGTTTTGATCACTGCCTCCTGCACAGCGTTATGAACCTCCATCCATAGTTCTTCAGGCACTCTGTCTATCAAATCTAATCCCTTAATATAACTAGGAGAAGAAAATATTATACAGAGAGCAGGCAAAAACCAGTGCTACCACAAGCGGTTATTCATAATTTATTCTTTACATACACATTAACTTCCATATATACAAAGTTTATACAAAGTGCATTCACCAAATGTCCTCTGCTTGATTAGTTATCAGCTCTAAATTCAGTAATTTCTAATGGCACCCCACTCCAGTACTCTTGCCTGGAAAATCCCATGGACGGAGGAGCCTGGTAGGCTGCAGTCCATGGGGTCGCTAAGAGTCGCACACGACTGAGCGACTTCACTTTCACTTTTCACTTTCATGCATTGGAAAAGGAAATGGCAACCCACTCCAGTGATCTCGCCTGGAGAATCTCAGGGACGGGGGAGCCTGGTGGGCTGTCATGTCTGGGGTCGCACAGAGTCGGACATGACTGAAGTGACTTAGCAGCAGCAAAACTTCTGACTTTTCTTTTGAGAGTATCATATATTTTCTTGCTGATCTTTTCTAGGATACATCCTAAAAGAGATAGAAAATTGTATTGTTTGAATATACATCATAATTCAAAAAGAATAATTGAATACTTTAATAGAAGAGAAAAAATGTAAAAACTAATTTCAGATAATAAGCATTAACCAATTTTAGGAATAGTTTTATCCATAGCTATTAAAAACAGTTTTCCATATTATCCTAAAATACAACTTCTAGGGCCATCACTTGGCCCAAATATATTCACAGTATTTAAGAAAAAAAAAAAAAAAAAACTCTTTTGTAAGAATCCATCTATTTTTGATTTCTTGCCATGCTGAACATCTATGCTTGATCCCTCTACAAACATTGCCCTTTCCATTATTAAAGGTGTCTTCACTATTTATAGAGAAAGGAAATTGCTCTTTTGTGTCAACCTTACCCCCAGCAAAGGATTCACAGTCTCCTTAATTCTTCACAGGATAGTTCTAGTCATCACAGCTGACAAGAATTACATGAAGGTCTAGAATCCTGAAGGAGAAGCAAATACACCTTGTAGCCACTGCAGAACTTATGCTTTCAGAGAGGCTTCAAATGTTGCCTCCCTGATCTGCTCCTGCACCATGACTATGCGTCATTGAGGGGGATCTGTATGCTGCCATGTCTCAGAATCCAGAGAAAAACTGACTCCAATACTTAGAAATGAAGTTCTCTCACGCTAGTTGAAGCCCAACCTCCTGAGTCTTTACTTCCTGGATAATTTCCCAGATAATGTGCAATAGATAAATCTAATATTTTAAAGGATCTTTTTATGTGGGCCATTTTTAAATTCTTTATTGAATTTGTCTTTATTGAACTTGTTACAATATTGCTTCTGTTTTTTATTTTTTGATATGAAGTATGTGGGATCTGAGCTCCCAGTCAGGGATCAAATCCACACCCTCTGCACTGGACCACCAGGGAAGTCCATTTAATCTCTTTTTTAAAAACCTCAGCTCCCACAAGACTGCAGTCAGGGCTTCTGCAAGTATATGAAGGTTTCTGTTTGAATTGGAAAAATGTATCTTGTTCAGCCAAAGAGAAAAATGGTGCCTCTCAGAGGATCAGCTCCACATGGTTCACAGCTCCTTGAGTAGATTCTACTCTGTGCAAACAAAACAAAAACAAACAAGCAAAGAAAATAAGGCTGCTCCTTCTTCTCTTGTGAACCAGTTCTATGCTAGGCTGCGTTTCAATCTCTATCTGTTCCCAGACAGGCTGCATTTTCAAGGTGCACAGATTGCACAGCTGTGCATAGCAGCTTTGTAAAAGTTATCAAAACAATAATTCAACAGAGTAGACTTTCCCATTTTGTAAGAAATTCAGTCAGAAATAATAGCACCGGTGTCCTCTGAGCCTACTAAATTGTCATCCTGAGGCAGGTTGTGCTCAGCATTCAGTTCCTGGTTGTTTACATCGACTCCTCTATGAGAGAAGGTGAAGAGCATATCAGGTCTGGAAATACTATTGTTTTTAAGGGTCTACGTTTCAGCTCTCCCAGGAGCAGCTGTTTGAACAATAGCATGCCCAACTCTGTAAGAACAGGTCATTGATAACTTAAATTCTTCTTTAGAGAAAATCATTAATCTAAATGAAGCCTATGCAGGAATATAAATCTGCTATAATAAACAGGAAATTTACATTACTAAATATAACCCTTAAATGTTTGAACCATAAATTCTTCCTTTCAGTTGCTTCCCTGCATGAAGATCTTGCCTAACTCACAAAGTTCTACAGAATAATTTATCTTTCACCATTCAAGGGGAAATAGCCCAGAGATAAATTCAAGTTTCTTAGTAAACAGAAATTTCTTTCAACATTTATTAATAAGTGACAGTCTTCACAAGTTAAGACGAGTCACTTAGACTGATTTTCCAACTAGGAAAATTTCTCAATTGTCAGACTCAGTCATGTCTGACTCTTTGCAACCCCCATGAACTATAGCCCTCCAGGCTCCTCTGTCCATGGGGATTAATCAGAGATATAGAGAAGTAATGTAGGAATGAATCCATCAAGTTTCTAAAATAATCTTGAGAATAACATAGCTGTTCTTTCTCCTTCTTACTCCTTCTTCTTCTCTCCCTCCTTTTTAATAGATCAGCTGTGAAATACTCTTTTCTAAATTTTGTCAGCTTTCATAAATGTGCGTCTAGGGAAAAACTCCAGTATTCTTGCCTGGAGAATCCCAGGGACGGGGGAGCCTGGTGGGCTGCTGTCCATTGGGTCGCACAGAATCGAACACGACTGAAGCGACTTAGCAGCAGCAGCAGCAGCAGGGAAAAACACTCAAGACAATATTGAATTCAGTAAGAAGTAAGAGGGTGATCCCAAGATGTGGATTCAGTTATCTCCCTATTTACAACTCCCTATTTACAAGCTGGATTTAGAAAAGGCAGAGGAACCAGAGATCAAATTGCCAACATCTGCTGGATCATCGAAAAAGCAAGAGAGTTCCAGAAAAACATCTATTTCTGCTTTATTGACTATGCCAAAGCCTTTGACTGTGTGGATCACAATAAACTGTGGAAAATTCCTGAAGAGATAGGAACACCAGACCATCTGACCTGTCTCTTGAGAAACCTGCATGCAGGTCAGGAAGCAACAGTTAGAACTGGGCATGGAACAACAGACTGGTTCCAAATAGGAAAAGGAATATGTCAAGGCTGTATATTGTCACCCTGCTTATTTAACTTATATGCAGAGTACATCATGAGAAACGCTGGGCTGGAAGAACAGGCTGGAATCAAGATTGCCAGGAGAAATATCAATAACCTCAGATATGCAGATGACATTCGGCAGAAAGTGAAGAGAAACTAAAACGCTTCTTCATGAAAGTGAAGGAAGAGAGTGAAAAAGTTGGCTTAAAGCTCAACGTTCAGAAAACAAAGATCATGGCATCTGGTCCCATCACTTCATGAGAAATAGATGGGGAAACAGTGGAAACAGTGAGAGACTTTTTTTGGGGGGGCTCCAATCACTGCAGATGGTGATTGCAGCCATGAAATTAAAAGACGCTTACTCCTTGGAAGGAGAGTTATGACCATCCTAGATAGCATATTTAAAAGCAGAGGCATTACTTTGCCAACAAAGGTCTATCTAGATAAGGCTATGTTTTTTCCAGTAGTCATGTATGGATGTGAGAGTTGGACGGTGAAGAAAGCTGAGTGTCGAAGAATTAATGCTTTTGAACTGTGATGTTGGAGAAGACTCTTGAGAGTCCCTTGGACTGCAAGGAGATCCAACCAGTCCATCTTAAGGGAGATCAGTCCTGGGTGTTCATTGGAAGGACTGATGTTGAAGCTCAAACTCCAATATTTTGGCCACCTCATGCGAAGAGTTGACTCATTAGAAAAGACCCTAATGCTGGGAAGGATTGTGGGCAGGAGGAGAAGGGGACGACAGAGGATGAGATAGTTGGATGGCATCACCGACTCGATGGACATGGATTTGGGTAGGCTCCGGGAGTTGTGATGGACAGGGAGAGCTGGTGTGCTGTGATTCATGGGGTTGCAGAGTCGGACACAACTGAGTGACTGAAATGAACTGAAGAGCCCTGTCTTTGGTCTAAAGTTAATCTCTTGGGAACTGATCCCCATTATGAGTGTGATTTGGCATCCATGGGATAGAAAGGATTTTCTTTTAATGTGAATTCTGAACAAATACTTTTGCAATAAAATCCAGTTTTGCCTCAGCCCAATTTTGATTCATCAGCATGCTAGAGTGTCCAAGGAAAAAGGGACAGAAAATCTCTAGCACCTCATTTTATGTAAGAACCCTACCTGGAACAAATTAAAAATAAATTGTTGGGGGATTTTGAATTTCTCTTAAAATATAATTATTTCTTTCACTTTAAATGGATGAATCTTGCTAACTGCTAAATTTGTGCAATTTGATTAGAATTTAATATTTTTATCCATATTTTTTCAGAGAGCATAATTATGGCTATCTAGAGGAGGCCAAGTTGCTGGAATTTTAATCCACATTTCAACTATTTAAAATGGGTGTCACCTCTATTGGCATATCAATAGAAGAGAGGAAAATATAAAACTGAAGAGACCCTTGATGATTGAGCTAACGTGGCTGGCTGGATCCATATAAAATTATCAACCTAGTTTTGTGTGGAGAAGTCAGTAGCTTGTTTTTCTAATATTTATTATGCAAATTGGATTATTATTTATTAATATAAAGCAATACTCAAAGAGCACCATTAAATTACTTCTAACAGGACCAACTATTGAGGATATGCCAGTTGCAGCAAATTAAATTGCAATCAATTTTGATGAATTCTTACTGATTCATAATCTGCTATAATTATTTTCCTTATCTATGGTATAAAAATAGTTAAGTTATTTTAAATTTGCTAAATAAAAGGACAGAAATAGAGTATAAGCCCCAATTATTTTCTTGAATATTATTGACATTTGTTGCCTTCATAAATTTTTCATCAGCTGAGATTATCTTATTTATTTTTTATTTATTTACATTCTGCCTTTACCAATTGGAATGTAAACTAGCACATCAGTTTTTTATTCTCTTTAACAGAGCGTCTGTAGCATCTACTGCAACTTTGACACATACTTACACACCTCATAGGGCTTCCCCCAGTGGTTCAGCAATAAAGAATCCACCTGCAATGCAGGAGACACAAGAGATGCTGGCTTGATCCCTGGGTCAGGAAGATCCCTTGGAGGAGCACATGGAAACCCACTCCAGTATTCTTGCCTGGAGAATCCCATGGTCAGAGGAGCCTAGGGGGCTACAGTCCATAGGGTTGCAAAGAGTAAGGCATGCATGAAGTGACTTAGCAACACTTTCAGGCATACACTTCATAAATGTTTTTTTAATAAAACAATGGATAATGAATTACACTAAGTTTTGGATACATAAAACATTTTTGAATTAAATAGACACTTATTTCACCTATTAGACGGAAAGTATTCTTATGAAAAAATTATGTTGTCTTGCAATAGACATGCAGAAAAAATAGATACGCAGGCTTAGCTTTCGATCATGCTGTATGCTGTGTTTAGTCACTCACTTGTGTCTGACTCTTTGCAACTCCATGGACTGTAGCCCGCCAGGCTCCGCTATCCATGGGGTTTCTCTGGGCCAGAATACTGGAGTGGGTTGCCATGCCTCTTCAAGGGGATCTTCCCAACAAAGGGAGTGAACCCAGGTCTCTGCCATTGCAGGCAGCTTCTTACTGTCTGAGCCACCAGGGAAGATTTCAATCATACTGAGATTCATTTTACTTGGATTAGAGTTTAGATTTTTGGTTTAAGAATCAATAAGAGATCAAGAAAAGCAACAACAGTAACTGTTACTGCCAGTTAACAGAGTATTAGACTTCAGAAAATGTAAACAGAAGGGAAAAAATTTTAAACCACAGATTGCTTTAAGAAACAATGATAAGCTGTTTCTTTGAAATACTTTAAAGTGATAAAAATTTCACCAAGAAATGTTTTGACTTCCAATCTTTAAGAAAGAACTAAAAAGCTATATCTATATTAAAATATGGACAAACAACACTTTCAAAGGATACATCTGGTTTGCTTTCAATTCATTTAAAACTGTGGTCACTTGTTGAACCAACAGGTAATAAATGTTACCCTTACTAGCCAAATAACTAATGAACTAACTCTCATATGAGTAATTGTTTTTATGTATATATATCTATAAAATCTCCTAACAGTAGATATTGATCCTTTACTTTTCAAGTCTACAATCCAACTAAAAGCAATTTCATGCTAAATTGATAGTATCATGAAAACAGTGAATATATATAGCATATGTAATTATCTTTGTGTTGTCATTCATCTTTCAGTCACATATTATTCATACATTTGTTGAGTGCCTGCTCTGTGTCAGTCATTTAAAAGTTTGCTATAAGCAATAAATACAGTAAGCTCTTCCTACAAAAAAATCCCAAACCTTACATATTGATAATTAAAATAAATCACGTAGTATACTCTAAAATAAAGAAGGGATATTTATTTACAATTGACTATGTTTCCCAATGTGTTGAAATATAGATGAAATTTAACTCTGAATATTTTGGAAAAAACTGGTCAGTGAAGTAATTTCTACAATCATAAAAAAAATGACTATATATGAAAACCTACAATATCTACAAGGTTAGATTTTTGTTCTTCATTAGCTACTCTTCAATTAATACATATTTATGGAATACCCAGCAAAAACTCCCATTAGTAAAAAATAGATTTATATCTGTTACATTTCATTCAGTATAAATAAGAACTCTCTCTCATCAAGGTTCAGGATTAGCCATGGGTTACTGAAAAATAAAACTGATGTAATTGGATATCAGACTCTTGCCTGGAAAATCCCATGGACGGAGGGGCCTGGTGGGCTGCAGTCCATGGGGTCACTAGGAGTCGGACATGACTGAGCGACTTCACTTTTTCACTTTC
This sequence comes from Bos indicus, assembly GCF_029378745.1. Lineage (NCBI taxonomy): Eukaryota > Metazoa > Chordata > Mammalia > Artiodactyla > Bovidae > Bos > Bos indicus. Next base: position 63,386,018 of record NC_091765.1, on the reverse strand, counting down.
ATGCATTGGAGAAGGAAATGCAACCCACTCCAGTGTTCTTGCCTGGAGAATCCCAGGGACCGGGGAGCCTGGTGGGCTGCTGTCTATGGGGTTGCACAGAGTCGGACATGACTGAAGTGACTTAGCAGCAGCAGCAGCAGTGTAAGTAGGATTCTCCAGAGATAGTTTGTATGTGATGCTCAGGAGAGGAAAACATTAATGATATTTAGAAGGTTGTGTCTACTCTCTATGTACGGCAAGTACATTTGTAATATACCATTACCCTGAAAAGTGCTGGATCAAGGTTTTATCAGGTCACAATTCCATCATCCAAAGTCAATGGATGCTGTCTAAAGATTTGCAGCTACAGCAGAGACATTGAAATTTGTTACCAATATCTTAACAGTTCCCATTCCAACTTCTGCCATATAAAAGGATTAATGCTGTGCCATTTAAAAAAATGTTTTATCTTTCATTAACTTTCTTGACGATTAGTGGAGGTTAAATCAAATAGGATAGAAAGACCAGCTATTCAAACTACTGAATACTGAAAAGGTCACAGCATTGCGGCACACTCCCATAATTTATTGTCTCCCAGTACATACTATAAAAATGATCACATTCCCTTCTCAAAGACAAAACACTAACTATTTGACATAAAGTCACCATACTCATTGAATTCAGATCAATTTCGGTCAAAGCTTATAACACTATGCTACCTGTATCAAGCACTGAAGAATATAACGTAGCAGAATTGTATCAGAGCATACCAAATTCAATTTATAACCATATATTCATAGTATCAGGAAGGTAAAATTGAAAGTATTGTGTGCTTCTCAATACAAAAATGTTTTTAAAAATCCTGATGGCACATGTTAATGACTAGAAATTCCCACTTTTCCAATGCGACATTCAAGAGATTCCCATATATGTCTTTCTGTTAAAGTTGGAATTTTCCAACAAGTGCATTGGAGATTCTCCCTGGATTCCATCCTTGGGAGATCATTAACTGATCCTGAACTTTTTCTTACTTTTGCTGACTCTTCAGCAATGTTCACAGCATTACTTATACAATAGTAAAGTACAACTCGTAAGTGTTATTAATTTCCATGTTCATGGTCTCATTTTTCAGGCACACTAATCCGGACCTTAAGCATTACCTTTTTGTTTTTAATCCTAGAGTAGTTGATTTGTTTTACTCTTCCCCAGAGCACTGTTTTTATTCTTCCATTCTCCAAGTGTGACATCTGATTGTAGCTGCTTTTTTCTGCCATCTTATGGATCCAGGAGTGGAAAACTTAGTGCCTCCCTTGGTGCTTCCCAGAAACTTCATTTTACCGCTCTTTCTGAGAAATTATCATCCTGTATCTTAGTTGAGAAAAAAAATTTTTATAAAATAAGATTTAAGAAGAATCCTAAGTGTTCATCTTACACTGTAAATAGATTTTTGGTAGAGAGTGATTTTTTAAAATGTTTTTCTTTTCAACTTTATCAAAGGATCACAGGTTTATAATGAAAAGTTTCAGTGTCCTCCCTTATGACAATCCCATATGCTGAACAAACTTTCAATCCTTTTCATTCTTATTTTTTTCACTGGTGTTTCTCTAAATAATATGCTGGTATTGCTTTTTCTCTTTGCACTTTTTATTGCTTTTTTCTTGATTGATTAACTTTACAGGTTACTGATTTTTTATTCTGGTAAGTTAAGATTAGGGCTGCCCTGGTGGCTCAGGTGGTAGAGAGTCTGCCTACAGTGTGGGAGACCCAGGTTTGATTCCTGGGTCGGGAAGATCCCCTGGAGAAGGAAATGGCTACCCACTCCAGTGTTCTTGCCTGGAGAATTCCATGGACAGAGGATCATGATAGGCTACGTCCCTGGGACAGAGCGAATTTTACTTTCACTTTTTTAGGTTAAGATTAAGAATACTTCTAAACCTTGCCTCTCCTCTTCTAACAATATGTATTATTTTAATTTCTTTACTGGATATTTCTCTCACTTTGAATAATACACTTATTCAGAATATATTCTGCCATCAGCTTGAGACAGCATCTCTTCACTCCTCATATTTTCAGAATATATTGTGAGCTCTTGGATCCCTCCAATTCTTTTTCTTCACTGCTCTCAAATTTTTTTTTTTTTGCTTTGTGTGCATGTATATATTTTTATTATCAAGGGTTAAAGTCTCATATATCCATATTCATATTTTGACTATACATCAGTTCTGAAAGTTAAAAATTAGTAGATGAGGTTTTTATAATAATGGTCATTTAAATACAGTTTCTTGTATATTCAAATAGTATATCTATATTTCCTCTTTGAAAAAAATTTTTTCCCTGTACTGTAAATTAGTAAGAATAGTAAAATCTTCCTTTCCCTCTCTGCCTGTCTGTCTTTTTGTCTGTCTCTTGCTTGCATTCTTGCTCCTTTTTTCACCTCATGGACATATATCTTCCTCTTGCAGTTTTCCATTCTCTTGCTAAAATTGGGATTATTGCATTTTAGCCTAGCTGCACAACTACACTACTTTTTGGACTAGCTCATCTTTTCTCTTTTTTTTGATGGATACAGTATTTTCTAAACCCCATATTTCATCTTTCCTGTTTAACCTCAACTTACCAAAACATATTTTTAGCATAACATTTTAATAAACAGGTACATGAAAGTGTGCTTTTTTGAAAGTCTTTATTTGAATGTCTTTAACGGATAGTTTAGTTGAGTATTGATTTGGCTCACTGTTTCCATACTATTTAGGCAGACCCTAAATATCATTAGGATTTGTGTTGTTATGTCTTTTTCCTTTGTCCAGAGTGTGGTAGGGCCACTTCAAATTGAAGACATATCTTTCAACATTATTTTTTTTTAACTTACACTATTAATTATTTACATATTAATTATAAACTGTCGAATTTTAATATGCCACACTGTGTCTTTTCTGGGTAGTATTTCCATGACACAATTTTCCCATCTGTTTAAAGCTTTCATATTGTATTTTAAATGTGCCTTTTAAAAACTATGGAGAGCTGGATTTTCATTGAACTCAATTTGAATCCTATAACTTTAACAGGAAATCTCAATTCAAATACATTTATTGGATTACAAATATACTTTGACTTATGGCCATCTTTCTATTTTGTTTTTGTTTATGGTTAAATTTATCTCACATACAGAGATTAAAAAATATATACTATTTTCTATATATTCTTCTAAGGCTGCTGTAACTGGGTAGCTTAAACAACTGACATTTATTTTATTATAGTTCTAGATGCTGAAAATCTAAGATCAAGGTACAAGCAGGAGTGATTTCTGGTAGGACCTCTTCATGACTTCTGCATGGCTGTGTTCTTGCTGTATCTTCACATAGCCTTTCTTCCGTGCACAGGCACTTCTGGTGCCACTTCCTCTCCTTTTAAAGGTACCAGTCATATTGGTTTGGGATCCCCCCTTATTATTTCACTTAATTTTATTTTCTGCTTAAAAGCCCTACCTCCAAATACTAACACATAAGTGAAAGTGTTAGTCGCTCAGTTCAGTTCAGTTGAGTCGATCAGTTGGGTCTGGCTCTTTGCGAACCCATGGACTGGAGCACGCCAGTCTTCCCTGTCCATCACCAACTTCCGCAGCCTACTCAAACTCATGTCCTTCGCATCAGTGATGCCATCCAACCGCTCATGCCCTGTTGTCCCCTTCTCTTCCTTCCTTCAATCTTTCCCAGCATCAAGGTCTTTCCCAATGAGTTGGTTCTTTGCAACAGGAGGCCAAAGTATTGGAGCTTCAGCTTCAACATCAGTCTTTCCAAAGAATATTCAGGACTGATCTCCTTTAGGATGGACTTGTTGGATCTCCTTGCAGTCCAAGGGACTCTCAAGAGTCTTCTACAACACCACAGTTCAAAAGCATCAATTGTATGGTGCTCAGCTTTCTTTATAGTTCAACTCTCACATCCATACGTGACTACTGGAAAAATCATAGCTTTGACTAGATGGACCTTTGGTGACAAAATAATGTCTCTTCTTTTTAATATATGGTCTAGGTTGGTCATACCTTTTCTTCCAAGGACCAAGGGTCTTTTAATTTCATGGCTGCAGTCACCTTCTGTAGTGATTTTGAAGCCCAAGAAAATAAAGTCTGTCACTGTTTCCATTGTTTTCCCATCTATTTGCCATGAAGTGATGGGACTGGAGCCATGGTCTTAGTTTTCTGAATGTTGAGTTTTCAGCCAACTTTTTCACTCTCCTTTTTCACTTTCATCAAGATTTTCTTTAGTTCTTTGCTTTCTGCCATAATGGTGGTGTCATCTGCGTATCTGAGGTTATTGATATTTCTCCTGGCAATCTTGATTCCAGCTGTGTTTCATCCAGCCCAGCATTTCACATGATGTACTCTGCATAGAACTTAAATAAGGAGGGTGACAATATACAGCCTTAATGTGCTCCTTTCCCAATTTGGAAACAGTCTGTTGTTCCATGGTGAGTTCTAACTCTTGCCTCTTGACCTGCATACAGATTTCTCAGGAGGCAGGTAAGGTGGTCTGGTATTCCCATCTCTTTCAGAATTTTCCACTGATTCTTGTTATCCACACAGTGAAAGGCTTTGGCATAATCAATAAAGCAAAAGTAGATGTTTTTCTGGAACTCTTTTGCTTTTTCGATGATCCAGCGGATGTTGGCAATTTGATCTCTGGTTCCTCTGCCTTTATAAATCCAGCTTGAACATCAGGAAGTTCACGGTTCATGTACTGTTGAAGCCTGGCTTGGAGAATTTTGAGCATTACTTTGCTAGCATGTAAGATGAGTGCAATTGTGCGGTAGTTTGAGCATTCTTTGGCATTGCCTTTCTTTGGGAAAATAATGTAAACCCACCTTTTCCAGTCCTGTGGCCACTGCTGAGTTTTCCAAATTTGCTGGCATATTGAGTGCAGCATTTTCACAGCATCATCTTTTAGGATTTTAAATTGCTCAGCTGGAATTCCATCACCTCCCCTAGCTTTGTTCGTAGTGATTCTTCCTAAGGTCCACTTGACTTCACATTCCAGGATGTCTGGCTCTAGGTGAGTGATCACACACCATTGTGATTATCTGGGTCATGAAGATCTATTTTGTACAGTTCTTCTGTGTATTCTTGCCACCTCTTCTTAATCTCTTCTGCTTCTGCTTCTGTTCCATATCACTTCTGTCCTTTATTGTGCTCATCTTTGCGTGCGATGTTCCCTTAGTAGCTCTGATTTTCTTGAAGAGGTCTCTAGCCTTTCCCATTGTATTGTTTTCCTCTATTTCTTTGCATCGATCACTGAGGAAGGCTTTCTTATCTCCCCTTGCTATTCTTTGGAACTCTGCATTCAATGGGTATATCTTTCCTTTTCTCCTTGCCTTCTAACCCTTTGGGACCCCATGCAGCCCACCAGGCTCCTGTCCATAGAATTCTCCAGGCAAGATCACTGGAGTGGGTTGCCATTTCCTTCTCTAGGTGATCTTCCTGACCCAGCAATCGAACCTGGGTCTCCTGCATTCCAGTCAGGGTCTTTACCATCTGAGTCACCAGGGAGGCCCTATAAGGAAGACATATAAGGGGCTTAACATAATCTGGGAAGGGACACAATTTAATCCATATCCATATGTATTTTTTACAATTTGCAGTTCTCAGTCAATAGCACCCTTCCTATCTCCATCTATTGCTTATCATGCTCCATAATTGTTTGTTTTGAAAATATGCCTCAATTTTTGTATCTGCCCCATGTTTGATGGATATTTGAATTGTTTTTAGTATTTTACTATTACTAAAGTGCTCTCAGGAACTTTCCTACAGATCTGTCAAATGCATACATGCAAAATTTTCTCTATAGCACACACCTAATGTTAGAACTTCTGAATCTTCAAATTTCCTATGAATTGCCAAATATCTTCCATATGCTTTACCAACTTTCCTCCACCTTGAAATTTCTAAGCTTTTTTTTTTGTTCCATATTTGTTAAAACCCTAGACTGTTAGACTTTTAAAATATCATCACCATTCTGATGGAATGGTAAAATATCATTTCCATTCTGATGGATGTATGAGAATATCTTATTGTGGTTTTAATTTGCATTTTTGATTGCTAACATAGTTGAATTCCTTTCATATTATTGGCACTTTGGATTTTCTTTCTTGTGAAGTGTGTAATTAAATCTTTTGCCTATTTTTCTATTGTGTTTTCTTTTTCTTATTAATTTATAAATTTGTTTATTTAAATTATATTTTGCATGTTAGTCCTTTGCTGGCTTTGGAAAATATCTCCTCCCATTCTGTGGTTTGCCCATTTACTCTCTTAAAGATGTATTTTAATGTATGTAAATTCTTAAATTCAACTTAGTTGAAGTTGAGTCTTTTACTTTATGGTAAGGTACTTTTTATGCACACTGAAAACACAAAGTAATTCCACAAGTTATCTTCTAAAAGTTTCATGGCTTTGATTTTATGTTTAGATATTCCAATTGCCTCGCGTTAATTTTTGTGAATGATGGGAGGGGAATGTATGGGGTTAATTTTATCTTTTTCCCCAATATGGATGCCAAAATAATTTAGCATCATTTATTAAAACTTTGTACTTTTGCCAGTGATCTTTAATCTGTAATGCCAGTTCTGCAAAAAATCATATATTTGTTCATGTGTTTCTGGGCTCTTTAGTCTGTTCTTCTGGTCTGTTTTTCTATGGCAGATCTGCTGCTGCTGCTGCTGCTAAGTCGCTTCAGTTGTGTCCGACTCTGTGCAACCCCATAGATGGCAGCCCACCAGACTCCCCCGTCCCTGGGTTTCTCCAGGCAAGAACACTGAAGTGGGTTGCCATTTCCTTCTCCAATGCAGGAAAGTGAAAAGTGAGAGTGAAGTCGCTCAGTCGTGTCTGACTCTTAGCGACCCCATGGACTGTAGCCTACCAGGCTCCCCCGTCCATGGGATTTTCCAGGAAAGAGTACTGGAATGGGTTGCCATTGCCTTCTCTTATTTCTGTAAACAATCCTGCAATCTCTAGGTCAAATTGTCCCAATTTTTTATTTTTTCAGGAGGGACTTTGCTATTCCTGAGATTAACATTTTAGAATACAGATTAGTGTTGGCTTGTTAGGTTTTTCACACATGCACACACACATGCACACACATCTTGTTGGGATTTTATTAAATATATACATAATTTTAGAGATAATTGGAAATTTTATAGTATTGAGTCATCCAATCCATAAACATGATTGATAGCTATATCATTGTAACCTTTGTGGTTATTTATTCAATGCATTTTAAAGTTTTCTTCATACATGTCTTGCATATTTGTGTTCTTAATATATTTAGTCCAAGCTATTTTTGAACTATTTTTGCTTTATATTTTTGAGCTATTTGAAAAAATATACTTTTATGTTTTATTTTCTAGTTATTTTATGATCTTAGGTAGACATGCAATATACTATTGCTCATTAATAATAACTGATATTTGTAACAGCAATCTTAACAAACATGAATTCTAACAATTTATCTATATAATCCATTTGATTTTCTATGTATACATTCATATCATCTATGAATAATCAGAGTTTTGTGTCCTCATTTCCAATCCTCATACATTATAATCCCATTTATATGTCTTACTATTCATGTTAGAGTCTCCAGTGTGACATAGAACAGAAGTGTTGTTAGTGTGCATCCTTGTCTTTTTCCTGATATCACAGAAAATGCTTTAGACGTCTCACTGAATGTTCTATATGTTTTGTAGCTTCCTTGTATCAGGTTAGGAACATCTCCTTCATTTTTTTAGTTTGTCTAGGTTTTTCCTTAATTCTCTACTGCTGGTATTAAATACATACAGGGGTGAGAGAAGAGAGTGTTTTACAACCTGAAGAATTGCTTTGTGGACAGTCCTTTTGTTTATTAACTTGATTTCTACACCTGTTCCTTTTCTTCCCTCTATGCTTGCTTGCTCCAAGTTGGGAGCCACATCACTGTTTTATCAGAAAAGTGGCACTTATAACAGCTAACAATCTCTTTGTGTGTTTTGGATTGTGATTATCCATATGATAACAATCATTTTCTATCTCCCCAAAAGTCAACAATGTCTCAATCCAGTAATAGTGACTTCTGTTTCTTAGTGCCATCATGAATGACTCTTTTTATATGATAAGAATATCATTAACAATATATAACCTTTCTGGACCCCTAATAAGTATCAGAGACTATACTAAAAGTTTTATATCTATCAAATCATTTAACTTTTGCTCATTTTTATGACTTTGTGTGATTTTAATTGGATTCTGGCATAGTGGAGTATGCTTAAATCATCTCTTAAACTGGAAGCTCATTTAAGTTATAAATTGTAATTCTATTTTTCCTATAAATTTTAACTTCTGATAGTTTTTCATTATTAATACTTTTACTGTAATAGGTATTGTGATATACAGTTGACCTTTGAGCAACACAGGCTGGGGATACCAATACTTCTACAGTCCAAAATCCACACATAACTTTTGACTCTCCCCAAACTTAAACTGCTAAAAGCCTACTGTTAAGGAAGTTAGGTTTTTAGTATTTAAAAAAATTTTTTGCTACTCTAAAAAATATAGTTTCCAAACTTTTATGGCCATATGTTATTAGAATTTATATAAAGAGAACAAAGTGGGAAGGTGTCCGATGAGGAGTGTTAACTCCTCTAGGCCCGCCAGCATAATAAACCCGAGTTCTCCAACTCTCTGAGTGCTGCTTGGTTTCTGGATTACTGGTTTCTGCAGCATTTCAGCAGTTTTAATAGTTAAAATTTTAATTTTTAAATAAAGAGCATGAGAGAATAAAATGAAGAAGAAAAGATCAAGCCACAATTTTAAGTAATAAGAAGCACTGCATGGTGGGATACACTTATCAATATTAAATATCCATTAAAATAAGTAAATTCAAGAAATCTTAAGAATATCAAGGCATATTTTTACTAAAAATCTGAGACTGTATAGCAGTTGATTTTTATTATAGCAATAGGAGAATAGTTATAAGTAGGAAACTTAGTTATACACTAGAGTGGGTTGCCATTTCCTTCTTCAATGCATGAAAGTGAAGTCGCTCAGTCATGTCCAACTCTTAGTGACGCCACGGACGGCAGCCTACTGGGCTCCTCTGTCCATGTGATTTTCCAGGCAAGAGTACTGGAGTTGGGTGCCATTGCCTTCTCCTAGTTATAGGAAAATAGTTATAAAAATGAAAAAAATAATATTCTTTGTTTTACCTAGATAATATATATATACTAAATAAATATTTTCTATGCTTCTGCCAATAAATATCTCAAAAAACAGCAGCACATCTTTATGACAAGGCAATTCAAAGATAAGTAGATTATTTTCATCTTTTTATGTCATTGACCATAGTTATAAAATATAATTTTAAATTATATTATGTGCAAAGTGGGTAAAATAATCCTTTGAGCTTTATTTTGAATCTCTTTCAACTAAATATGGCTCCAAAATAACCATTTGTGTCTATGATTGTGTCTGAAGTGTCAAAATTTAGTTTACACATTGGAGAATTTTTTTTAAGATGAAACTACATTCAGAACAAGATCAGTCATTGTAATGTTATTTTTAGTGCCATCTGAACAATATTTTAGTTTGAACAGTTAAGCTGTTTAACTGCTTTTGCATTTTCTCATGAAGTCTATGGCCAAATAACTGGTCCATAGTTTTGAAGTGCTAGAGTTTGAATTTAGGTGAGTAGTTCAGGGTCTTTTTCAATAAATCTCTTATATCCCTTGAGAGAGATTAACAAACACAATTTTTCAAATTCCTGATACTGTACTTTTCCTTCCAAGTAGCTTGTCTATGAGAAGGAATATGGGTAAAAAAAGCTCATTTATTTTTATGATTGTCTAAGAGTTGTAGTTATTGAAGTTTGATAGATGTTTTTACTATGTTATTTTATTTGAAAATATTTCTGCTTACAAGCAGTTCATAAATTACTATTATCCATAAAACTTTTAATAGGATTTTTAAAGGGGCTATTTCAAAGAAGACAGTTGAATGGCACAGTGGGATAAACAATGGGCAGGAATGCTGACCGCTTATGAATTATATCTTAACTTGCTTCTGGTATTAGTCAGACCACATAACTGTCTTAAGTTTTTGCTTATTTCATCCCCATTTTCCTCTAGCATAGTAAAGAGAATGCATTGAAAATTGAATATCACAATTAATAGAGGAAGGTAACCACCATGATTACAAGAAGAAATGTATTAGCAGAATCATTAAAAGACAAAGGCTAGAATTTATTGAGCATCTACTAAGCTTCAGGTACTCTTTGGACATTTTAATAAATTCTATTTTACTCAATAATAATTGTGTGAATAACCATGATTTCTATTTGAGCTATGAAGGGGAAAAAAAAAAAACAAAAACACCTGGTAGGTAAATTTATTGGCATGGATAAACTAGTAAGTAGGTACTTTATCAATATTATCAATGCTTCCAAAGAAGGAACTTTTTCATCTGTTTTATTTGTGAAACTGCTATTTTTAATTTATTCATATCTACCTTTATTCTTTCTCTTCTTTTTCTTAATTTGTATTAAATTTGCTTTTTTTTTCTAATTATTTAAAGAGAAAGTGTAGCTCATTGATTTTAAACCAAGGGTTGAAACACTAAGGCTTTCAGGAGAAATTTGAGCCATGCCTATTTTTCTATGATCCTTGAGATGAGAATGGAATTTATATTTTTAAAGAATTAAAACAAAACAAATAAAAACATGTGACAGAAATTATAGGTGGATGACAAGGCCTGAAATATTTACTATTAGACTCTCTACAGAAAGCAATGAGCCAGTCTCTGGTTTAGAACATTTGTATTTTATGTAATTATCATATTGCTGATATGAAATCTACTGTCTTTCTATTTGTTTTCTATGTGTCCCATCTACACTTAGTCCTTTTATCCTCTTTCCCTACCATCATTTATTTGAGTATTTTTATGCTTCCATTTACCTTCACATTTTATTTTTATAAACTATAGCTATAAATCTTGGTTTTAATTTTTAGTGATTGCCCTAAGGCTAATTATATATGTCTTTATTTGTCACAGTTCTCTTCCAAATAGTATTTCATACACACAATTTTTACAACAATTTTGCAGAAGTACACCCCTCTTATCCTTTGCCTATTGTGATATGTTACTTTACCATGCTAGGAAGCACACAGTAAATTATTATTTTTCCTTTAAACTTTCAATTAATTTTGCTCACACTCATTCTCAGTTTTTCAGACATGTCTGACTTTTTCTGACCCCATGGACTTGAGCCCACCAAGCTCCTCTGCCCATATGATTTTTTTAGGCAAGTATACTGGAGTGGGTTGCCATGGAATAGATTAAAAATAAAAGTATTTTATGGTTGCCTATAAAGTTACCAGTTCTCTCATTCTTCATTCATTTGTATAGAAACATATTTCCATCTGGTATCATTTCCTTTATTCCTAAAGAATCTTCTTTAACATTTCCTTTAGTAAATGTCTGATTTCAATTAATTCTCTCAATTTTTTTTTGTCTAATCTATCTTTATGTTCTTCACTTTTGTAATATTTTTGCTAGTCAAAATTTCTGGGTTGACATTTATTTCTTTGCAGGATTTTTAAAATGTTACATTGTATTTTGAATTGCATAATTTCGGATGAGAAATTTGCTGTAATTCTTAGTTTCTTTGTACAAAACGTGTCATTTATACAGTGGATGTTTTAAAATTTTCTCTTCATCAGAGCTGTTAAACAATTTTTTTATAATGCAGCTGAATATAATTAATTTATATTGCTTTTACTTGCAGACATTTCTCAAATAATTTTGGTTTTGAAAACCTGTCAGTTCTAAGAACTTCTTTATACACATGTTGTTTTTTTAGAATCCAACATTAAATAGTTATTTTCTTATACTTTAATATCCTTTCATTTTACCTTCATTTGATTTCATTTTCAACTATTTCTTTCACCTCCAGTATTTTTCCAGTTTCAAAATATCTTTTTATTAGCTTTATAATTCAATGATAACTTGTCTGAGTAAAGTAATTTTAGACACTTACTTTCCCTCAAAACTTGTCTTTCAGGTTTTAATAATTCTGTTCTATCAGTTTTATCAATACTATCTTTCAAATTTTCCTGAAATTCATGTCACTTTAAAGCTGTCTTCCTGTATGTTGTGATGCATGCATGCTAAGTCACTTGAGTTGTGTTGACTCTTTGCAAGCCTGTGGACTGTAGCCCATCAGGCACCTCTGTCCATGGTATTCTCCAGCCAAGAACACTGGAGCAGGTTGCAGTGCCCTCCCCCAGGGTGTCTTCCTGACCCACGGATCAAACACACGTTTCTTATGTCTCCTGCATTTGCAGATGTTTTCTTTACCACTAGCACCCCTGAATTATGTAATTTTGGCTTAAAAACTTATAGTGTGTGTGCTCCTCTTTTAAGTTTAAAACATTATTTTTTAAATATAATGATTGCTTTTGAAATCATTATTTCATTATTCATTCATATTCCTTATTTTGAGCTACTGAGAGCAACTCCTTTCAAATTTGATTAAAGAACTTACTGTGCAAATAGTATCAAAAATTCTCAGAGGCGAGAAGTTAAGATAAAACAGATATCACAAGCTAAGACAGCAATCATGTTTAAATCTATAATCTTGGGTTGAATTGAAGAGGGATGCCTCAGATGAGATTTACTCTTAAGATCCAAAGGATGTGAGAGAAAATCTGTTTAGTTAGTAATATTCAACAGGCTTTGCTTAGAACTTTTCCATTTTTGCACACAAGTTATTAAGCTTAATTATCCTATCTGGTTTTCACTTTTATTCTTTTTTATCCATTTTATGTATTTTCAAAATCGCATGGCATCTTTTCTTCCTCTACTAGATCCTTTGAGATTGTGCTAAATGGTTAATGTTTTCATTAACATTAGAATACTACTGAGAAAAATGTAACTGGATAATTATTTACCAACTAGTTACTGAAAAAAAATAACAGCACTTATCGATTACTGTTAGAGCCGGTCCCTGTGCTAGGAACTTGACATATTTTATTTATGAAACTTTACTTAAATCCTTCAGCTATTAGTATCTCCAATCTAAAAATGAGAAACCTGGCTCAGGTAATGAAGTAACCTGCAAAATCTTATATCTAATTAATGGCTGGCTTTGTATTCAAAATCACATTTACTTGGTTGCAAATGCTATACTCTTTTCATAATTCAATGTTGTCTTTCAAATAAGAATATGACGTGGTGTTGGAGAAGACTCTTGAGAGTCCCTTGGACTGCAAGGAGATCCAACCAGTCCATTCTGAAGGAGATCAGCCCTGGGATTTCTTTGGAAGGAATGATGCTAAAGCTGAAACTCCAGGACTTTGGCCACCTCATGTGAAGAGTTGACTCATTGGAAAAGACTCTGATGCTGGGAGGGATTGGGGCAGGAAGAGAAGGGGACAACAGAGGATGAGATTGCTGGATGGCATCACTGACTTGATGGACGTGAGTCTGAGTGAACTCCGGGAGTTGGTGATGGACAGGGAGGCCTGGTGTGCTGTGATTCTTGGGGTTGCAAAGAGTCGGACATGACTGAGCGACTGAACTGAACTGAACTGAAGAATATGACGTAGTTCTTATTACTTTTTCTTTTCTTCAGGATTTGTTAAGTTAAAATATAAAGTAGATTTGAAGGAAGATCCTGATAATTGGATCAAAGAATAACACATTTCTTTGAAAGAAATTGAAAGAATTGCCTAGATCTGACTGATTTGAAAATTTCCAAGAAGAGTTAAAGATAGAATTTAGTCTATACAGATCTTAAATTATAATTATTTTTATTAGTTTATCTGCTACTTCTAATAACTAAAGCCTACTTGATGACAGGGATGGTCGGTGTTCTGGTTCTCTTTAGAAGGTAATGTTGTATAGAGACTCTAACATAGAATTTGTGCGTAGCTAGCACCCATCTCTAGTTCACTGATGGAATACTTTTCTCTTTGGATAGTAATAAAATCTACCACTAAGGAAGAATATGTTTTTAGACACATGTGTTGAAATGTTGGTTTCTTTTTTTCAGAACAGTACCCAATATAAAAATTTATTATATTTTCTGATTTTCTGCAATGTACTATTTTTGAAATAATTCAGCAAACTCTAGTCATAGCCTTTACACACACTAACACAGATTCTGAAGTTATCTCTCCATTCACATCAGTTCAGTTCAGTTGCTCAGTTGGGTCCGACTCTTTGCTACCCCATGGACTGTAGCACACCAGTCTTCCTTGTCCATCACCAACTCCCGGAGCTTACTCAGGCTCATGTCCATTGAGTCAGTGATGCCATCCAGCCATCTCATCCTCTGTCATCTCCTTATCCTCCTGCCTTCAATCTTTCCCAGCATCAGGGTCTTTTCCAATGAGTCAGTTCTTCATATGAGGTGGCCAGAGTATTGGCGTTTCAGCTTAAGCATCAGTCCTTCCAATGAATATTGAGAACTGATTTCCTTTAGGATGGGCTGGTTGAATCTCCTTGCAGTCCAAGGGACTCTCAAGAGTCTTTTCCAACACCACAGTTCAGAAGCATCAATTCTACGGCACCCAGCTTTCTTTATAGTCCAACTCTCACATCCATACATGACTACTGGAAAAACCATAGCTTTGACTAGAGGGACCTTTGTTGGCAAAGGTAGTGTCTCTGCTTTTCAATATATTGTCTAGGTTGGTCATAGCTTTTCTTTCAAGGAACAAGGGTCTTTTAATTTCACGGCTGCAGTCACCATCTGCAGTGATTTTGGAGCCACAAAAGATAAAGTCCCTCACTGTTTCCATTGTTTCTCCATCTATCTGCCATGAAGTGATGGGACTCGATGCCATGATCTCAGTTTTCTAAATGTTGCATTTTCAGCCGACTTTTTCACTCTCCTCTTTCACTTTTATCAAAAGACTCTTTAGTTCTTTGCTTTCTGCCATAAGGTTGGTGTCATCTGCATATCTGAGGTTATTGATATTTCTCCTGTCAATCTTGATTCCAGCTTCTCTTAGGAAGATTCCAGATTCCTATATGGAGGGAGAGGGGCTTAAGTAATTTACTAACTTTCCTATTTAAACAGAAATCAGGAGCAGGAAAAGAGTGCTCGAGAGAAGAATGAATGGGCCTTGGGACATCTTCTATCTAAAATGAAACCAATTATGGGAAAATTATAGCCATTTAAAAATATGTTTAGGGTGGGTTTGTGTTTTTCAGAAGGTAAGAGGCAAAGTAGTAACTATAACTTTAAAAACACTGGAGAAATAGCACAGACCAGCAAAAATCAGTAGTCATATTTTATTCATAAGGTAAACAGTATAATTAGTTGAGAGACACTTTCTCTATATCACAAATTTCATGTTCCACTGAGGACAGGCCGATTAATTGCACAGAAATTTAGTCAGCAGATTCTCTTTCCATGAAAAGTTGTCTAAGAGACAAACACTTCTTACATGTCCTCTTTTTGTTAATTACTCTTAAAATTAAACTGTAGTAAAATGTCAACATTAATGCACTATTGATTTTTAATGTATTTTTATGAATATGCTTTTAAAAATATTTCTCTTGGTTACATCGGAGAAGGTGATGGCACCCCACTCCAGTACTCTTGCCTGGAGAATCCTAGGGACGGGGAAGCCTGGTGGCCTGCCGTCTATGGAGTTGCACAGAGTCAGACACGACTGAAGCGACTTAGAAGCAGCAGCAGCTTGGTTACATACTTTCACATTCATTTTCTCAAGGAAAGTCATTGCACTCAAAGGGATTTTCAATCAAGTTTTAAGTATAGATTAGCCTATAGGGTGTACTTCAGTCAATTCACCCTTTAAAAAAATAATATATATACATTTATATATAAATGTATATGTATATGTTATATATATGTTATATATATGTGGTTAAATGAAGCTATAAACAACTTTGACATACAAATGACACCTGGAAATAAATGAAGTGGAGAGTACTTGCAAGTAAAATATGGGAAATTTAAGAGATTAAAAGGTAAACCTGGTATCATTTATGGCCCTTGTCCTGGATACCTCAGAATCACATACTGGAAGCATTCAGCTCTTGTTACCATCTGGCCCTGCATCTGAAAAGATTTCCCCCGCTTGATGTAGTCTGCAGACATCATCATCAAAACATGAAAGCACTCACAGCACTAAGTAACTACCTTTGCAGATCATAAAAAAAAGATGCAATCCTACTTAGCATCTGAATTTCATCTGCTTAGTTTCAGAAGGTCTTACTCCAGGGTTACAGAAGGAATAGGCATGCAGTTACATCCAATAAACTCTATACCTTATGGCTGATTCTAAAGGCATCTGGTTCTATTATATTGGCTTTAAGCTCTCCTTTATTTTCAACAAATGATTGTTTATATTTGTCCCCTTGAGCCCATGGTGATGGTTTATAAGGTGTTACATTATTTTTGTTCACTTGAGTGGATATTTATACATATATTCTTTGGCTTCAGGTATTTTCATTTTATGGTCAGGAATTTGGTATGCATATGCAGAGAAATGCTGACGAGTCACTACATTCATCTATTGCTCAGAGAGATGATTATGGGCCATAATCCTAGATAGTAAAACAAACAGCTAGGAGAGTTCATTCTTTTAGGTTTAATCCCTGCATGTTTTTCCTACCTGCAAATAAAACAGGCAGAAGAAAGGAGTTAGATTAATAACCCCTGACACATTATATTTTCTTATATCATTGCTATGCCATCAAGTAGAACAAAAATCAATGCAATTGCTTATTTTTATTGAGTCCTCACTCTGTGGCAGACAGTTCTCTAAATGACATATGTGAATCTATGCATTTGATCCTCAGCATCACCCTATGAGGTAAGTACTAGCATTATCTTGATTTTGCAGATAAGATAACTAAAGCACAGGGTGTAATAATTTGCTCAACATTACACAGTTGGTAAGCAGCAGAGCTGAGATTCATGCCTAGGAAGTTTGGCTGTAGAATCCATATGGTTAGCTCCCGTGCTGTGGTGTTTTTCGGGATCACTTGACACCTGAAAGTACAGAATGATTTATTTTGAAGGAATGAATGCTCAGCTTGGAGAAATTTGTGAGAATAGTCTACCGAAGTCGCTTATTACAAACCTTGTCTGATTTATAAGACATCACAAAATGCAGAAATTGGTAAATCTGAGAAAAAGTTCCAGGAAATAAGAGAAAAGAAGCCAAGAAAAAAAATTTTTTAAAGGCTATAAACATTTGTAGTAAATACTACAATCAGATACATTAATTAAGATTGCTTGTTTGCTATGAAAAAGTTCAATACCACACTGATATAATAGAATTGTAAAAAGTAGCAAACAATAACTCTTGGAAAATTTTTCAAAAATATGAAAATAGTACATCAAAATCCACAAAGTGTTCACAAGTTCACTGGTGAAACTTAAAAATTGGACCAAAAATACAGTGGTCAAGTTACATTATCTGTTCTAGGCCACAAAAGCAATGTGATATTACCATATAAAGTTAATGTTTTCTTAGTCCCAAACTTGGTAATAATTAAAAATTATCAGTTTCACACATGTGCATGCGAGCATAGTCATTCAGTCATGTTGACTCTTTGCGACCCTTTGGACTATAGTCCACCAAGCTTCTCTGTGCATGGGATTTTTTAGGCAAGAATACTGGAGTGGGTTGCCATTTTCCTCCTCCAGGGGATCTTCCTGACTCAAGAGATCAAACCCGTGTCTCCTGTGTCTCCTGCATTGCTCATTACCTGCTGAGCAATTTGGCAGGTTATAGTCCATGGGGTCACAAAGAGTTGGACATTACTGAGGGACTAACAATTTTTCACTTTCACTTTCAACATTACCAAAAAGGACTGGATCCAAGAATGCAAGTAAAGGTGAGATAAGGAAGTATATTAATTACTAGGTCAAAAATTTATTGTATCAGTTTAGCATATGCCCAAACTAATAGCCTAAATGACTCATCTCAAATTTTAAATTTGAATTTAAATATATTAGAGAAAGTTTCTTATTTAATAACACATTTTAAATCAAAATTAAAAAAAATTCTCCTTAATTTTAGGAAAAATGATTTCTGCTTTACCATTACTGTTTAGTATAATTTGGAGATTTTGGTACTGTCAATGATATGAGTAAGAAAAAAATCGATAGTGATAAATAATGGGAAAAGGAAAGATAACTATATTATGTAGAGATAAAGTTATTTTGTTCCTAAGAACTCCAAAAGACATCAAATTAAATTTAACCTATGTCTAGTAACAGAGTGGGTGATTTTATAAAAGTCAGTATGCTAGCAATTACCACAGATAATGGGCAAGCAAAGATGTGAGAATTCACATCATATTTCAATTGCTAGAGCAGCCTTTCTGCAGGAGGGTACCTTGAAATTTAAAGGGACATATGAATGAACTAGTTAAACCAACAATGGAGAGTGCACGTGAAATTTGGCATTTAATTGAATCTCTCTCTCTCTCTTGTTTTTTTCTTTCTTAGATTTTTATGATACTGCTTTCCTTTCTCTGACTTTCCTGTGACAGTGCCTCCTATTTGTTCTTATATGTGAAAACAGTTTGCCAAATTCTGCATTCTGCTCTTATCCAATACTGTTAAACCTTATAGTAAAGTATTTGGAATCAAGAAATATATTTTAGTCTTGTAATTATTTTGAAACACTGTAAATTCCTCTGAATTTAAGTTCAAATAAAGTTTTCTATATCTTCACTTTCCTGGCTGTGAGTAGGCAAGGGCAATCTAGTTATTCTTGGAATAGTTTCAATTAAATTTTGTTACTCCTGAGTAAAATTTCTCTGTTTTGTTTCCTGTCTGTGACATCGGTAGGAGTGAATAGACTGAAGATACCTAATCTATTCTCACTTCTATTTTTCCCTCTTTGTGTATTTCAATCCAGTGCTATTCTGAGCAATATTTTTCCCATCACTTTCAGGCAAAGAGCAATTTATGAAATAACAGAAAACTCTAACGTCTAAAGTAAAAACTATGTGCACACATATGTGTGTGCGTGCACATGTGTGTGTTTTAGCAATCCAATTCAATTCCAGAAAAGAGACAGCCTGGGAACCATGAAAAGAAATCCAAGCACCAAGAAAGAATTGCAGTAGTTTGTCCTGCTACTGTATTGGGCCACATAGGGTGGTGTTATATACTGAATGTTTGTGTTCCTCATCAATTCATATGTTGAAGCTATAATTCCCAATGTAACCATATTTGGAACTGATGAAGGTTAAATGAGGTTATACAGATGGGCCCTGAAATTGATGATGGTAGAGAAGCCAAGATTGTTGTAAAAAGACTGTGGGTAGAAATAGGGATGTTAAAAGCAATTTTGCTGAAGGTTCAGAGAGAGACCTGGAGAGATATTCTTTTTCTTAGAGAGTACAAAAATTATCATAAACAGAATGTTGGTAGAAATATGAATGTTAAAGTCTAATCTGGTTAAGTTTCAGATGGAAATGAAGAACATATTTTGGAAGCTGGAGGAAAGGTGATCTTTGTTATAAAGTGGTAGAGAACTTGGCTGAATTGCGTTTATGCTCTACTGTTCTGTGGAAGGTAGAACCTGTGAATAATAATGTTTAGCGGGGGATATTTTTAAGCAAATTATTGAAAGAGTGGTTTGTGTCCTCCTTACTACTTGTAACAATATGGTAAAGGATACAGATGAGTTAAAGAAGGAATTGCTAAGTCAAAAGGAACAAGACTTGAAGATTAAAACATCCTCAACTTATCCATATTGCAAAAAAAAAAAAAAAAAAAACCACACACACACACACTTATTCTGAAGAGAAGATAAAGGGTGTTGAACCGCAATTTCAACTCAGGGATTCAACCAGCCACTTCAGCAGAGGCCAAGAGTAGAGATGGAATTATGTCATCTCTGTCAGCTGGCACTAAAGAAACAGAGAAAATGGTGGAGAATAAAGAAAAGCTGTGAACCTGCATTATCTCTCAGGAACGACCCTGAAGTCTGTTCAGAGATCATCAAGACTATCATTCCCTTCATAAATGCAGCAGAAAAGGCTCCCTCTTACTCGGTCTCATAAGTCCGATCCCTTGCAGAGATCTACATGCATTAGACTATTCCACAGATCCGAAGGGGTGAGAATACCCAGGCAGCCTGTAGGAGTAACATATCTCCCCTAGTAGCTATGGCTTGGAGGGTAGAGCATTGGTTCAAAGAGGACTATTCTCCAGCCTTAAGATCGAATGATATTTGTTTTGCCAGGTTTTGGACTTGCTTGGAACCCATCACTCCCTCCTTTATTTCTATTTCTCCCTTTTGGAGTTGCAATGTCTCTTATGCCTGTACAACTGTTGTGAGTATGTGCACATAATTTGAATGGTTTTACAGGTTTACAGCTGGAGAGAAATTTTCCCTCAGGATGAATCATACCTCCTGTCTCACCCATATTTGATTTAGATGGCACTTCGATGAAACTTTGGACTTTAAAACTTTAAAGTTAATACTGGAATGAGTTAAGTATTTGGGGATTGTTGAAATGGAATCTATTCTCCATATGAGAAGGACATGGATTTCAGGAGTCAGGGGTAGAATTCTATGGGCCGTGTCTCATCAGATTCATATATTGAAATGGAAGCCTTTGGGATGTAGTTAGGGTTGGATTAAGTCAAGAGGGTAGAGCGCACATGATGAAAGTGATGTTCTTATAAAAAGAAGAGGAGAGACCAGAGTTTTCTCTCTGCCATGTGTGGATTCAAGAAGACAGCCATCTGTAAGCCAGGAAAAGAGCCTGCACAAATAACTAAATCTTCTGGCACCATGGTCTTGGATGCCCCAGCATAGAGAACTATGAAAACTACATGCCAGTCATTTGAAACTAAGGTATTTTGTTATAGTAGCTTGAGCTAAGACACCCGTCTACAAATTTCAATGGGCAGAAATGAATCCATTGATGAACAGACCTGAGATCACGGGAGTGATAAGGTTTAGGCTATTAAAAGAGTCACCAATATTCCAAGAAGTCCACCAATATTCCAAGAACACATTTGGATAAATATAACATTACTCCATGCAAACTCTCTAGTAAGATTTCATTTGGCCTTAGAAAATAATTTATTCTTACTTTTTTAGATGGAAACTCATTTGAGCAAAGAGGTGGCATCAATTTATTTATGCTTTCTTTTGAAACATTATCATGGCTGGCTGTTCAATATCTAATAAAGTGGCAGGAATGAAACAGAGAATATTTCCTTAAAGTGGCTGTGTATGATTCAGGCACAATGATTGGTATATATCTACTTCAAACCCATAGAAAGCTTGACCAAAATCAGCATATACAACTAAACAACCTGTATGTAATATTTAATAACAAAAGAGTTCTTGATTTTTATAAATGTGTATTTTAGGAGGATATTAATGATATCAGGAAACTTTCATATTCATAGTGAGCACTTCTGTGTGCCCTTATAAAGTTCAAAAATTATCACTGCTATTTTTGGTAAGTTCTTTTTACAAAGAGTTCCATGTGCACTAAATGTATGACCTATTCATCTCATACTCATTAAGAAATCAATTTTTTAGAGCAAATGTTACAAATGAATATTTAATTTAGTTGCAATTAAGAATGTGTATTTACAGAACATTTCTTATTAATTAACACAAACCAGATTGGCTAAACATAGAAAAGTTTGACCTTCTACTACAACTACTCAGTTGGCTCGGTATTATTTTCAAAAGCACCAGAAATGGATCCAACCTGATCATGTCTCCCTCTGTAAACACATTTCTGCCTAATGAGGTTCCAGTCCCCAGGTGGTCTGCAGAGGTTCAGTTCTTTGCATTTCTCTGCAAAAAGTCAGATGCCCAAATCTCCAGTTGACACTGAGAAGCCATTCCTAAAAGCTCGTATAAGAGCCATTCCAATAAGTTCTTTCCATTCCTACTCTAAATAAGCAAAAATGAATGACTTTTCTTAAAATGAGGTCTTTAGTGCAAACATGAAAATACGTTTAGCTTAGATACACACTTGACCTGTAGCCCTAAGAATCACAAATCAGAGGAAAAACTGCATGCTAATTTAACTAGGCCTTTATTATCTTTTTCTCCGTGGGTTTTTCTTCTAATTACAAGCCAAGATTGACATCAAATAGTCACAAAAATATGTTGTAAAATCTTTACTAAACTAATCAACTAATTTCTGAATACATGTGTTCAGTAAAGCTAGGTGAATAAAAACAGGTCACAGCATGCTCCTAGAAGCTTAAGAAAATCACCCGTGTTCTTCCTGATCTTAAATGGCAAAAAGAGATTATAAACATATTCTTCCACGTTACACTTCACCATACATAAGCCACCAAGCCCCAGACACAGACTGCGATGATTTCACAGTTCATTTCAACCCTGTAAAAATAAACAACCTGCCACTTAAGCCACCAGGATTGCTTATAATTTTGTTAAAATTGTAGTCATTTTCCTAGAGTTGTAAAGAAATAAAAGAGTTTCATCTACTGTTTTGTCACCACTGACGAATGTTGTCTGGGATTTAGAAAAGGATATTTGTCAGTTATACACTAACCATGGGAAGATGATTAATAAGGTTATAGTTATGTTCTTATTAGTATTATACATAATTGTTTTGAAAAGGTTGGCAGAGGATTGGTTCCTAACATTGTTAGAGCCAGTAAGCAGTTATTCATTATAGATTTATGCCATAAAATAGTTAAGTGACAGCAAGCTGTTTTCTTAAATGTTAATTAAGGATCATCTTGATTTATAAAAGTCTCTGTTATCTCTGTGCAACATTGGACTAGAAACTTATATAGCCAAATCAATTCCTCTGAATAAATCAGGTCTCAGTAATGATCATTTGCATTTTACCCATGCAGGATAATTTGGAGAACACGCCTGAAGACACTGTGTAAACTGGACAACCACAAAAGATCTCTTCCAACTTTATGATGACTGCGAAGATTTAGCAATAATATCTTTGTGTGTGTGTGAGCGCTCAGTTGTTTCCAACTCTGCAACCCCATGGACTATAGCCCTCTATGCTCCTCTGTCCATGGAATGTTCCAGGCAGGAATACTGGAGTGGGTTGCCATTTCCTACTCCAGGGGATCTTCCTGACGCAAGGATCAAATTCACGCCTTGTGTGTCTTCTGCTTTGGCAGGTAGATCCTTTACTGCTAGCATCACCAACTTCAGTTCTGCTGGTAACTATTATTTTATGAGAATTAGTAGTGATTTACATCTTTCTTTTATTGGGGTAATAATATCCTATTACCAAAAAAACAAAAGGTGAAGTGAAGTCTCTCAGTTGTGTCCAACTCTTTGCAACCCCATGGACTGTAGCCTGCCAGGCTCCTCCATCCATGGGATTTTCCAGGCAAGAATATTGGAGTGGGTTGCCATCTCCAGGGGATATTCCCAACCCAGGGATTGAACCTGGGTCTCCAGCATGCAGGCAGACTCTTTATCATCTGAGCTGCCAGGGAATCCACTTCTATTATCCAGGTCATTTTCAAATACGTGAAAGAATCATATAGAAGGGGCACTTTCTGGATAGTTACATAATCATTTTTGTGATATGCTTTTTTGGTGGGCACAAAAATCAATCTTTAGGGGATAAGTGAAGAGTGCAATCAAGTTTTTATATTGGAAAACTCAAATAGAATCCATGGTTACTTATTTTCTGTAGGATTCTTATTCAAAATTGTGGTAGAAAACACTTTACTAATATGCAATATTCTGTGTTAGGTGTGTGTGTGTGACATAAATTGATGCAATAATATATTTTTCTCCTAGTTTTCAACCTTTACATAGAAGGAATGATGATTACACATAGAACAAATCAAAATGCAATCATGTTTCACAACTTAATATTTTTGTATATTATAATGCTCTGTTGTCTATCAGATTTAAAATAGTTATGTTTCTTTATATTTATATTTTACTGTTAGTTAAAAGATTTGGAGGTTTCATTTGGTAGACTCTCAGTTCTAGTTTCAATGCTTCTGTCACAAAGCTTTGAACAGAAGACAGTACCTGAGTTCTCATTTTAACCAATATATAGTGGAGACTAGAAAGATATTAGTGGTACATTAAAATAAGACTTGGTTTTCCAAGTCTTAGTCAATTTTGTATTTTTTTGTGTGTGTATACAGTTTTTATGCTCTGTTTGAATTCCCCTTTTAATTCTTGGAATTATTTTAAAATCATTACATAGTTTCACCACACATTTTTGTATGAAGTATAATTTTCCTCCTGAAATAGGGTCACATAACTACCAACCGATGAATTTCAAAACGCCTTCCTATTCACCAACCTCCATACTATCAATCAAATCTTCATTTAGTAATATGAATTCTTCTTTTAAACCATGTTATTGAGGTATGGTTGACATACAAAAAGCTTGTACATATTTAGTGTATACAACAAGATGAATTTGGGACAAGTATACACCCATATAACCATCACCACCATCAAAACTATGAAATTCTGATCACCTCCAGCTTTTCCTCTGCTCCTATTTTTCTTATTCTTGTTGTTGTTTTGTGGTAAGAACACAAACATAAAGCTGAGCAGATTTTAAGTATGTAATATAGTATTGGTAGCTACAGACATTTCACAGTATAGTGTTTCTTTAAAATATTGACCCTTTAAAATAATTTTTGTCAGAAAAATTTGGACATTTTTGGGCTAGTTTTTACGTTATAAATGAGGAAAATGAGCTTGTCATAAAAATGTATGACAATTAAAAGGACATATAATTTCTCTGTTTTTCTGATTTCAGATATATCAGCATTTTGGGGGTGAGAAAATTCTGTTTGTTTGTTGGGTTATACATTTTGTATCCAATTTGGTGACATAGACCAGCACTTTGAAGAAGAATTTGGTCATGGCGAAAATTCTGTAAGATTGCAATAGACAGTTTGGTTTGGATATATTTGAACAACAGCAGCAGCAATATCAGTGTCAACCAGCATTTACTGAGGATTACTAGTAATAGTACTAAGTACATAACAAACACTTGCATTTAGTGTTCACAGCCCTACAAAATCAAAGTGCAGTTAAGACCTCAGTTTCACAGATGAAGTTATTAAGACAGAAGTTCAGTGATATGACCCAATGGACTCAGCAAGTGGTAGAACCATGAAGCAAATCTGGACCCATTCTGTGTTTTTTAATTGAAATACAGTTGGTTTACAGTATTGTAAAGGATCCATTTTTACATTCTAACCCTTATAGAATGTTCTTCCTACTTGATTTTTTTAAAAATTTTGGTATGTCCTGTTGTTTTATAGAACAGGAATACATAGACTCCAAATTTTTATTGCTTTTTTAAAGGAAAAATGAATAAAAGAGATGAAAAACATTATGTGCAGAAGCATGCTAATGTTAAAAAAAGCCAGCTATAACCTAGTAAATACCAGACTTAGAGTTGAAAAACTAAATTTAAATATTTACTATAACCCTTATTTTAAGACATTTTGAAATTTCTCAGAGTTCTGTTTCCTTTTTCTGTAAAAAAGAGATAATGATTTTTACATTATGGGTTTTTGTAAATACCGTATTCAATATATATTTTAAATGATGCTTTTTATAAATGTGACAATACCATGATGTCTTTAAAAAAAAACATAACCATTGTTCTATGTTATCTGTGTCTTATCTAAGACTGATATTAGACAATCGGCTTGACATATCTTCCCTGTCTTCTTACTACACATGGGCACTTACTTGATGTACACGTTGGATTAGAATGTGAACTGGGTGATTTTGCCAGAACAGCTTCATGCTCTGCTATCATCCCTTCCTGTGTCACCCATATTAGTGCTGTGCATATGGAAGAACCTGGAACAAATTTTTGTGAAAATGTAGTCTAAACCCTCTTTAACAGATAAAGAAATAGATCTTGGGAAATAAAGTTCAGTTCAGTTCAATTCAGTAGCTCAATTGTGTCCGACTCTTTGCGACCCCATGGACTACAGCACGCAAGGATTTCCTGTCCATCACCAATTCCTGGAACTTGCTCAAACTCATGTCCATTGAGTCAGTGATGCCATCCAACCATCTTCTGTCATCCTCTTCTCCTCCCACCTTTAATCTTTCCCAGTATCAGGGTCTTTTCCAATGAGTCAGTTCATTGCATTAGGTGCCCAAAGCATTGGAGCTTCAGCTTCAGTGTCAGTCCTTCCAATGAATATTCATGACTGGTCTCCTTTAGGATTGACTGGTTTCCTTTAGGATTGACTGGTTTGATTTCCTTGCAGTCCAAGGGACTCTTATGATTCTTCTCCAATACCACAATTCAAAAGCATCAATTCTTGGGCACTCAGCTTTCTTTATAGTCCAGCTCTCACATGCCTACATGACTACTGGAAAAACCATACCTTTGACTAGATGGACCTTTGTTGGCAAAGTAATGTCTCTGCTTTTTAATATGCTGTCAGGGTTAGTCATAGCTTTTCTTCCAAGGAGCAAGTGTCTTTTAATTTCATGGCTGCAGTCACCCTCTGCAGTGATTTTGGAGCCCAAGAAAATAAAGTTTGTCACTGTTTCCCCATCTATTTGCCATGAAGTGATGGGACCGGATGCTATAATCTGTGTTTTTTGAATGTTGAGTTTTAAGCTGGCTTTTCCACTCTCTTCTTTCACTTTTATTAAGAGGCTTTTGTTCTTCTTTGCTTTCTGCCAAAAATAAAGTTTCTTTCAGCAAATTTGATTAGAGGCAGAATGAAGATTAAGCCCTGGTCCTGTCAACCAGTTCAAGGATTCTCTCTAAATGCCCTCTTTCTTATCAGACAATGGATAATGAAGATATTAACTGGCCTTTAAAAATGATAATAATGATTTACTTGACAGAATTTCTATGGATGAAAACATTTACCATCTATGAATTAAAAGGTGGCTTGGGAATATTGAAAATATCATAGACTCCCTTCTGGGAATTGCCTTGCTTAAATGCCATTTATCAATTCATGTGAAAGAATCATTCATTTTTCTGAAACAGTATTCTATAAATGCATTCAACAAATAAAATTGTGTCAGGCATTATTTTAGATGCTTAACTATATAAAAAAAAGGATGATGGTATTGGATATTAAATCAACGTGGGCATTCATGTTTAAATCAAATCTAGGTTTTAGGTCTATTTCCAACATCAATTACCTATACAAACTGATAATTAGAACTCATTCTGTTAAATAGATTCTTATTGGATCTGTACATAATTTACTGAGGATCTGTTATACATCAAATATGTTTTCTGTAAAACTTTATTTAATCCTACAACTTCCCATCATGGTGAGTATTTTTACATCTGCTTTGCGGTTGAGACTACTGAGGAGAAAACAGTGTAAGTAACCTATTCAAAAGCACCCAGTGAATACATGTAAGATCTGGATATAAGGATGTAAGATAGGTTTTTTATTATTACATATACTCTATCCTTCTTACATTGCATAGTTCTACCATTTAAAGATAGGCTGAGAAAATATATGTGAAAGCACAACACATGTCTTATTGTGAGGGCTGTACAAGGAATGATGTTGTTTAGTCATTCAGTCGTGTCTGATTCTTTGTGACCCCATGGACTGTAGACCATCACACTCCTCAGTCCTTGGGATTTCCCAGGCAAGAATACTGGAGTGGGTTGCCATTTCCTTCTCCAGGGAACCTTCCAAACCCAGGGATCATACAAGGATTATTTATTATTGTTATATACTAAGGTAGTCTAGGTAATCTCACTAGGTCTTATGCATCATTGAAAGCCAGTTGAAAACCATATAGGACCAGATGCATTCAATGTCTCAGCTTTCAGTACGAGAGTGGCAATAATCAGTGATTTAAAGTGATCTTTTTTCCCAGCAGATTTTTTATTTCCACTGCTGCCTTTTCTGTCACAATTCCACTCTTCATTGACCCTTTCATAAGAGAGTGAGCTAAGTCAGGACACCTTTGTGCAAGCTGATATTTAATTTGGCAGCACTTATGAAAGATATGAGCTTCCTAGGTGGTGCAGTGATAAAAAACCCACCTACCAATTCAGGAGACCCAAGAAGGACTGATGTTGAAGCTGAAACTCCAATACTTTGGCCACCTGATGAGAAGACCTGACTCATTTGAAAAGACCCTGATGCTGGTAAAGATTGAGGGCAGGAGGAGAAGGGGACAACAGAGGATGAGATGGTTGGATGGCATCACCAACTCAATGGACATGGGTTTAGGTGGACTCTGGGAGTTGGTGATGGACAGGGAGGCCTGGTGTGCTGCAGTTCGTGGGGTCGCAAAGAGTGGGACACGACTGAGCAACTGAACTGAACTGAAGAGATATGGGTTCCATCCCTGGGTCAGGAAGATCTTCTGGTGAGGGAAATGGCAACTCACTCTAGTATTCTTGCTTGGAGAATCCCATGGACAGAGGAGCCTGAGTGGCTATAGTCCATGGGGTCACAAAGGTTTGGATGTGACTGACACATATATAGACCTAAATGAAAGATATGGATTTAAGACAAGGAGGCCATGGACATGACATCTTGTTGAAAATTAGGCTTAGGAGCTTAAGGTTTTGATTTCTCTTATGACCTGTTTCCTTCAAGGATTTGTATAACAGAATCTCTATCTGTCTCTATTCCACTTTATTATTCTCAGCAACCTGAAATATAACCTGTCAAAAATATATTATTTTGATGATTTCATGAGTAGAAAATTCAGATTCATAAAATAGAAAAATAACCAAACCCATCTAAGCATTTTAGAAGCTCAGAAAACATTGATCTTTCAGTCTGTTTTATAGGCTTTCATTTTTTCAATGGTAGTTCTTTCCAGTAGCTACAGAATATTAATTTCCCCTAGCTTTTTGTGGATTTGAAAAGTGCCATGATGATTAAATGGTCTAGAAATATATTATTTTGTTGATGGTTATAATCTGCCATATTCCAGAGGATGATGCTGCTCTTTTCGAGTTTCAGTACTCTGTTTATTGAGGATCAGTCTATTTGGAATGGAAGAAAAACTGTGTTAGATCCAGCTTTTTTACTTTAATCCCCACTCTAAATATGTTTTGAAGATGGCTCATCTTACTAACAACAAAGCCATTTTCCTCTATATATGCATTTGCAAATAAATGAATAAATGAAGTTTTATAGCATTCTCATCAGGAGTTCCCTATTGTTTCTAGTGAAAACTAATTAGCTGAATTTAGATTTTCAATTAATGCTAGAGTAGAACTGTGCAAGAAACCACAAAACATTAAAAAAAAACATGATATTTATATAAAAGCTATTATTTCTTTTTTATATTGATTTCTAGGATAAGCATGCTATAATACAGTTCTAAAAATTATGTTCCAGCTCAGAAAGTACTGCTGTACTCTGCAGGGGATTCAGGAGAAAGAAAGGAATAATGTAATTTACCTTTCTTCCTTATAGTGTTCTAACCTTTGTAATATATTGGTGAAAATTACTGGTTAAAGCAGAGAATAGATATAAGCTGTGCATCTAAATCTTGGGGCCATATTTAGATGTGTCTGCTGAAATATGACAGAGACCAGATATGGTTTTCTCTTATCCAAGTAATGACATGGGGGAGGATTGCAAGCCTGATTCTTATTTACAAGTCAGAGAATGCCTCTGTGGCCTCTGCTGCTGCTGCTGCTGCTGCTGCTAAGTCACTTCAGTCGTGTCCGACTCTGTGCGACCCCATAGATGGCAGCCCACCAGGCTCCCCTGTCCCTGGGATTCTCCAGGCAAGAACACTGGAGTGGGTTGCCATTTCCTTCTCCAATGCATGAAAGTGAAAAGTGAAAGTGAAGTCACTCAGTCGTGTCTGACTCTTAGCGACCCCATGGACTGCGGCCCACCTGGCTCCTCCATCCATGGGATTTTCCAGGCAAGAATGCTGGAGTGGGGTGCCATTGCCTTCTCCGGTGGCCTCTGCTAGGAAGTGTGAAATCATGCTTTTCCTTCACTCAGGGAAAAAAGAAATTCAAGAGAGTCAGTTGTGTCAAGCCAGAAGTGTAAAGAATTAACCAGAAGACAAACTTGCAAAAAATTAACTTGAAGGGCCTTATAATACCTGCTTTTAAGACTTAATATAACAGTAGTGAATTGTCTTAAATGTAGACAAGTAGATCAATGAAAAAAGTTAGGAATTAAAAAATAGACCTCAATTACATGGTCAACTGATTTTTTTTTTACAAAAGTTGCTAAAATGATTTAATAAGAATAATAGGATATTTTAAATATATAGTATAGAAAAATTTAATATCTGCATAAAAATAAAATGATCACATTTTATATCAAACACAAACATTAATTGAGATAGATTGGATGAGATGGTTGGATGGCATCACGGACTTGATGGATATGAGTTTGAATAAGCTCCGGGAGTAGATGATGGACAGGGAAGCCTGGCGTGCTGCAGTCCATGGGGTTGCAAAGAGTCAGACATGACTGAGCAACTAAACTGATAGACCTTAAAGAATAAGTTAAAGGAAATAAGCTTCCAGAAGGAGAGAAGGAAGTCCCATCATGATCTTGGAGCAAGCAAAGTTTTAGGTTTTGTTTTTTTTTTGATGGAACATTGTGGCTACAGTACATATATCAGTTAAAGGCTTCTATTCTGAATGTATAAATAAGTCCTACAACACAATGATAAAAAAGGAAGTGACTGAAAAGAAAAAAACAATAGATGTAAACAGGCAGTACAAAAATAAAGACACACAAAAGATGATTAGTCATCAAAGAATGTAAATTAAAACCACAATGAGATAATTCTCTCCACCCATAAAAATGGCTGAGATTTAAGTTCTGACACACTAGGCGTTCATGCATATGGTGTAACTAGAACTTTTATACATTACTAATGAATGATAGGTTGTATCAATACAACCACTTGGCGAATCATTCTGGTAGATTCTTAGGTAGTTAAATTGTAGAAGTGATGAATACATCAACCCTGCTGCTGCTGCTGCTAAGTCGCTACAGTCATGTCCGACTCTGTGCGACCCCATAGACGGCAGCCCACCAGGCTCCCCCGTCCCTGGGATTCTCCAGGCAAGAATTCTGGAGTGGGTTGCCATTTCCTCCTCCAATGCATGAAAGTGAAAAGTGAAAGTGAAGTCACTCAGTCGTGTCCGACTTGTAGCGACCCCCTGGACTGCAGCCCACCAGGCTCCTCCATCCATGGGATCTTCTAGGCAAGAGTACTGGGGTGGGGTGCCATTGCCTTCTCTGACATCAACCCTATAACCTACCAATTTCATGTCTGGTATTTGCCCAAAAAACCTAAACTATATGCAAGAAAAGGCTTTTGTAAGTTGTTTACAACATCCTTATGCATAACTGAAAACTAGAAACCACCCAAATATTTGTCAAGGAGGAAAAGGATAAGCTCATTATGTTAATTCCATACAGTTTAATGTCTTAGTCAGCTACACTTGCTACAGTAAACTACCATAGACTAAGTGGCTTAAACAACAGATATTTATTTCTCATAGTTCTGAGGGTTGGGAAGACCATGATCAATGTGCCAGCAGGTTCAGGTCTCGGTGAGGGCCTCTTTCTGGCTTGTGGATGGCCACCTTCTTGCCATGTCCTGTCATGGTAGAGAGGAAGCTCTGGTGTTGTCTCATACAAAGGCAGTAATCATATCATGGGTCATCACTCTCAAGACCTCACCTAATTACCTCCAAAATCCCCATTGGGATTTAGGGCTCCAACACGTGAATTTTGAATGAACACAAACATTGAGTTATGCTCTTAGTGAACAAAATACGCTCTTAAAATATGAAGTAACTTGTATGAATCTCAAAATGTTATACTGAATAAAAGGAAATATAAA
Organism: Bos indicus; assembly: GCF_029378745.1. NCBI lineage: Eukaryota > Metazoa > Chordata > Mammalia > Artiodactyla > Bovidae > Bos > Bos indicus. The sequence goes on along the minus strand of NC_091765.1, from coordinate 63,354,197 downwards.
CAAAGAGTATATATTTTATGATTAAGTTATAAGACAGGCAAAGCTATTCTATGGTGAAATAAATTAGAATGCTGTCTAGTGGTTTGGGGAGCCTCAGAAGGAAAGGAGCACAAAGGAAAATTTAAGGATGATGGAAATGTTCTAGAAATATTGATAAAAGTGTAGTTATGAGCCTATTTATTTGACAAAACTCATTTTAAGATTCATTCATTTCATTATATGTAAATTACAATATAATTCAAAAATTTAAAGAATGACCCATTTAGTGAAAAATTTCTATGGACAATGAAAATAACTAGGTAGAAAAAAATAAAAATGCTAATGTTTTTTATTCAATCTTTCACCCATGGTAAACACAGTTTTGTCTTCAAAATACACTAGGATCTATCTACTTCTCACTACTTATATGATTATAACACTATCAATACAATATCTTTCTTAGACTATTTCATTAACCTTTTGATTTGTTTCACTATTTCAATTCTTATTACGCTATAGATATTTTATTCTTCAAGTAGTGTCAAAGATGAACAAAGCTAGATGTTAGTTAAAGTGGTAAGAACAGATGCATTTGGTAATAACTATTGCAACAGGCTAGGAGGTTCAGCATGAATAGAACTCAACTTTAATTTGTGTAGAGGTGACTGAGACTTTTAAGGAGAGAGTGAGGAAGTGGGACAATTATTGAAGAATTCACTAAAACCTATTTCCAAAGTTTACATTGGCCATTTGAAGGTATTATGGATAAGACATATTGAATATGATAAAAATCTAATAAATAAAGCATATGTTGATTAATAACACATTGATTAGAAAAATAAGGAGTGATACAAACACATAAGAATGGCAGTGAGTGGAGAACATTTAACTTACCCTTGTTCAGCTGTATATGCTACTGAATTTAAAACTCCTTTCCACTGAATCAAATTTATACCACTACCTGCCCAGAATTTTTTTTTCTTATCTGATATTTCCTTGATTAGTAAACTAATAGAGCTATTATTTCTACAGAATGTCTATCTTTGGCCTTTTATCAACTTGAAATAAAGTATGCACTTACTTGAAAGAAAAGAAATGCCATTTGATGGTAGTGATAATAACTTCTGTACATTACATCTGTATAGGATTAATGATTAAATATCTTTCCTGGGACAAGGATGCCTCCTGAATGATCATTCATCTCCAGGAAACTACTTGCACTTTGATTCTTATCCTTAAATTAAAACTTGAGTCAACATTGAAGACAAGGCAACTGGTCACAATTCTCTCAAATTCAAGTAGAAATTATGTTCCAGTAAAGAACTCTAGTCTTAACAGGATTTTATAATAAATTATAGAAAAAAATAAGTGGATGTATTTTTTAATAACCCTGGCTAGATAATTGAGAAGTCTTGATACAATTTATCATATTCACTATGATGTATTTTCAGAAATTTTAAAACATATAAAATTATTGCATATATATTTTCTCCTCTATTCTATTAATATTTAATTTCAGGCTTTAATAAAGGGATATCACTAATGGGAAATATGTTTTAATAGTATATAAAAGAGCAGAACTGCAGGGTGGATGAAAAAGGGGAAAGGCGGGTGAAAAAAGACGGTAATGATTATCTTCCTGTAAGTTCTCAGGACTAAAAGGTAAAAGTTAACAGGAAGGCAAGGTCATTTCTCTATATGATAAACAGTGGAAAGCCCAGACACTAAAATTAGACTTGTGAATCTCACATACAGGCTATATAGATGGGCAGTGAGGCAATGAGGTTTCATTAAATCCTAAGTAATGTTACTAAGATTTCTTGAGGCAAAGTACAGTGGTGGTGATTTATTTGATTAACGTTAGACGCAAAACTGTCTTTAGGAAACCTAAACTGGTAGATTAAAAGTCATTTATGGGGATTTCCGTGCTGGTCTAGTAGTTTGGAGTCTTTATGTCTACTGCAGGGGATCCTTAGTCAGGGAACTATGAATCCACCTGCCACGAGGTGAGGCAAAAAAACAAAAACAAAACAAAAACTGCAAGGCTCAGGAAACTCCTCTGCTCAAAGTATTCCAAAGTTTCCTCGCCTCACTCAGAGTATGACTGAAAATCTTTTCAACTCTTTATGGGAATCTGACCACCACTATTTCTTTGACTTCTTCGTCTACTATTCTTCCTTTCTCTCACTCTGTTCCAGCATTGTTATTTCTAGAACCACACCAGGAATATCCCTACCTCAGGGCTTCCACCAGTACTGTCTCCACTTTTGGAAGTTCTTCCTTCAGGTCCTCAAATCATTCACCCTTCTACCTTCTTCAGGGATTTCACTGAATCAGTCAGTCTGCCCTTGAGAGTCAATTTGTGAGTCCCTATTCCCACCTATGGGCTTCTGCAGTGACTCAGTGGGTAAAAAGAATCTGCCTGCTATGCAGGAGACACATTAGGAACAGGTTTGATCCCTGGGTGGGAAAGATCCCCTGGAGGAGGAAAATGGCAACCTACTAAGTATTCTTGCCTGGAGAATTCTATGGACAGAGGAGCCTGGTGGGCTACAATCCATAGGGTCACAAAGAGTTGAATATGACTGAGCAACTAAAACAAAAAAAAAAAAATCCAACTCTATGCTCAGAGCCTTATCTTACTTTTTTGTTTTATTGTTTTCCCAGAATGATTGCCACCCTCTGCACATTATATATTCTATTTACTTTGTTTTAAAGTAAGCTACTTGGTTGTGATATTTGTTTGTTTCCTGCTTTTTCTTAGTTCAGTTCAGTTCAGTCACTCAGTCGTGTCCAACTCTTTGAGATCCCACAGACTGCAACATGTCAGGCCTCCCTGTCCATCACCCCGCAGCATATTCAAACTCACATCTATCATGTCGGTGATGCCATCCAACCATCTCATCCTTTGTCATCCCCTTCTCCTCCCACCTTCTATCTTTCCCAGCATCCGGGTCTTTTCAAATGAGTCAGTTCTTAGCATCAGGTGGCCAAAATATTGGAGTTTCAGCTTCAACATCAGTCGTTCCAATGATCTTCCAGGACTGATTTCCTTTAGGATGGACTGGTTGACTCTCCTTGCAGTCCAAGGGACTCTCAAGAGTCTTCTCCAACACCACAGTTCAAAAGCATCAATTCTTCAGCACTCAGCTTTCTTTATGGTCCAACTCTCACATCCATACATGACTGCTGGAAAAACTATAGCCTTGACTAGATGGACTTTTGTTGGCAGAGTGATGTCTCTTCTTTTTAATATGCTGTCTAGGTTGGTCATAACTTTTCTTCCAAGGAGTAAGCGTCTTTTAATTTCATGGCTGCAGTCACCATCTGCAATGCTTTTGGAGCCCCCCAAAATAAAGCCTGTCACTGTTTCTATTGTTTCCCCTTCTATTTGCCATGAAGTGATTGGACAATTTGCTTTTTCTTAAGCAACTAGAATCTGACTGGCACATAGTGGGAACTCAATAAATATTCTTTGGATAAATTAATGAGGGATGGTATTTGTCAGCAACTACTAAGTGATAAGCTCAGTGCCACAGTTTTTTCTTAAAATAACATAGCCAAATAATTTAAGGAGACTTCACCCTTTTATTATATTAAGCATGGTTTGATTACTTTATAAAAATGAATATCAAAAGTTTCATCATTTGATCACTTAAAATGTCTTACCATTTTCTTATTCTTTCACTTAAGAAAAAAATACATCCTTTTCTAATATTTTTACTTTCAATTAATTTGTCACAAAGACAGTAAATATTTGAAAGATGATCAACCAGATATTTAGTCATGGAAATTAAAATAAAAAATAAATGGAATACCATTTTTATCCCCATTATTGATTAATAACTAAAGGCAGACAAATAGCTGATACAAATGTATACTGATAAGACAATTTTGGAAAAGAAATCAACAAACATTATTTTGTGATGTTGGGGTGTATACTGGCAGTCTAATTCTAGGTGTATATGCCCAAAAGGAACTCTTGGCTGTGGAAACCAGGTCATATTTAAAAGTCATTGCATTGCTTATGATAGCAAACCTAAAAAGTTAAATTGAAACTGGTGCTAGTTATTTATATCTTTCATTTATAGTTGTTTTCCTTCTTGCCCTTGCTATGTCCCCTCAGGGTAGGGTATATTTCCCACACTATTGATTTCAGGCTCTGTCATGTAAGATTATATAACCAATGGAATGCAAGAATGATGCAAGTTATTAAATCTTTTCATTTAAACCATCTAAGGTAAATTATCTTCTTTTATCAGACTTAGGATTGTTCACATGCAACATTCCTGAGATGTCTTGATTTGTTTACTTATAATAATTATTACACATTTCATTTAACTAAAAATGAATACGATTTTATGAATTAAGCCAGATGCCCCATTATATAAGGCTTGTTAGTGAGGAGCATGCAGAAAAGACAGACGAACAAATAAATGACTTTTTGCAAAGTAATGCTTAGGCCCCAAATCCTAAGAAGTTAGGGCAGATCACAAAGATTCTCATCTCTCCTCATAAATCTGTCCCCCCTCTCTGTCTTTTTTTTTTTCTTTGAAAGTAGCAAGTCTGAGACCTGAGCACAAATTTAGCTAATTGGTTTCTTGCTTTTTTCCATCTAAACTCAAGTAGAGCCCTCAGTATTCTGTTATCTTGTTTACCCAGATTGTGAGGTAAGGTCACTTCAAATGAGATGAAACCAGTCAATGAGTATAATAAACAAGTTTTTGTCTCTAAGGCCAAAGAAGAGCTGAGAGTTGGTAACTGCCCTGTGTGTGACCTGGAGAACCTATATAAGAGAAAGTTGAAGAGACATTTAACCCCTATAGGGGCGGCGGCTGGGAGGGGCTACCCCACGCCCCCACGCCCGAGTCCAGGGGCGGCGACGAGAGGAGTTACCCGGAGCCGTGGCGCAGGAGGGCCTAGAGGAGCTATCCCACATTGAAGGTCAGGAAGGGTGGCGGTGAGGAGATACCCCTCGTCCAAGGTAAGGAGCAATGGCTGCGCTTTGCTGGAGCAGCCGTGAAGAGATACCCCATGCCCAAGGTAAGAGAAACCCAAGTAAGACGGTAGGTGTTGCAAGAGGGCATCAGAGGGCAAACACACTGAAACCATACTCACAGAAAACTAGTCAATCTAATCACACTAGGACCACAGCCTTGTCTAACTCAATGAAACTAAGCCATGCCCGTGGGGCAACCCAAGACAGGCAGGTCATGGTGGAGAGATCTGACAGAATGTGGTCCACTGGAGAAGAGAATGGCAAACCACTTTAGTACTCTTGCCTTGGGAACCCCATGAACAGTATGAAAAGGCAAAATGATAGGAGACTGAAAAAGGAACTCCCCAGGTCAGTAGGTGCTCAATATGCTACTGGAGATCGGTGCAGAAATAACTCCAGAAAGAATGAAGGGATGGAGCCAAAGCAAAAACAATACCCAGCTGTGTATATGACTGGTGATACAAGCAAGGTCCAATGCTATAAAGAGCAATATTGCATAGGAACCTGGAATGTCAGGTCCATGAATCAAGGCAAATTGGAAGTGGTCAAACAAGAGATGGCAAGAGTGAATGTTGACATTCTAGGAATCAGCGAACTCAAATGGACTGGAATGGGTGAATTTAACTCAGATGACCATTATATCTACTACTACGGGCAGGAATCCCTCAGAAGAAATGGAGTAGCCATCGTGATCAACAAAAGAGTCCGAAATGCAGTACTTGGATGCAATCTCAAAAACGACAGAATGATCTCTGTTTGTTTCCAAGGCAAACCATTCAATATCACAGTAATCCAAGTCTATGCCCCAACCAGTAACACTGAAGAAGCTGAAGTTGAACGGTTCTATGAAGACCTACAAGACCTTTTAGAACTAACATCCCCAAAAGATGTCCTTTTCATTATAGGGGACTGGAATGCAAAAGTAGGAAGTCAAGAAACACCTGGAGTAACAGGCAAATTTGGCCTTGGAATACGGAATGAAGCAGGGCAAAGACTAATAGAGTTTTGCCAAGAAAATGCACTGGTCAGAGCAAACACCCTCTTCCAACAACACAAGAGAAGACTCTACACATGGACATCACCAGATGGTCAACACCGAAATCAGATTGATTATATTCTTTGCAGCCAAAGATGGAGAAGCTCCATACAGTCAGCAAAAATAAGACCAAGAGCTGACTGTGGCTCAGACCATGAACTCCTTATTGCCAAATTCAGACTTAAATTGAAGAAAGTAGGGAAAACCACTAGACCATTCAGGTATGACCTAAATCAAATCCCTTATGATTATACAGTGGAAGTGAGAAATAGATTTAAGGGCCTAGATCTGATAGATAGACTGCCTGATGAACTATGGAATGAGGTTCGTGACATTGTACAGGAGACAGGAATCAAGACCATTCCCATAGAAAAGAAATGCAAAAAAGCAAAATGGCTGTCTGGGGAGGCCTGACAAATAGCTGTGAAAATAAGAGAAGCAAAAAGCAAAGGAGAAAGGAAAGACATAAACATCTGAATGCAGAGTTCCAAAGAATATCAAGAAGAGATAAGAAAGCCTTCTTCAGCGATCAATGCAAAGAAATAGAGGAAAACAACAGAATGGGAAAGACTAGAGATTTCTTCAAGAAAATCAGAGATACCAAAGGAACATTTCATGCAAAGATGAGCTCGATAATGGACAGAAATGGTATGGACCTAACAGAAGCAGAAGAGATTAAGAAGAGATGGCAAGAATACACAGAAGAACTGTACAAAAAAGATCTTCACGACCCAGATAATCACGATGGTGTGATCACTGACCTAGAGCCAGACATCCTGGAATGTGAAGTCAAGTGGGCCTTAGAAAGCATCACTACGAACAAAGCTAATGGAGGTGATGGAATTCCAGTTGAGTTATTCCAAATCCTGAAAGATGATGCTGTGAAAGTCCTGCACTCAATATACCAGCAAATTTGGAAAACTCAGCAGTGGCCACAGGACTGGAAAAGGTCAGTTTTCATTCCAATCCCAAAGAAAGGCAATGCCAAAGAATGTTCAAACTACCGCACAAATGCACTCATCTTACATGCTAGTAAAGTAATGCTCAAAATTCTCCAAGCCAGGCTTCAGCAATTTGTGAACCGTGAACTTCCTGATGTTCAAGCTGGTTTTAGAAAAGGCAGAGGAACCAGAGATCAAATTGCCAACATCCACTGGATCATAGAAAAAGCAAGAGAGTTCCAGAAAAACATCTATTTCTGCTTTATTGACTATGCCAAAGCCTTTGACTGTGTGGATCACAATAAACTGTGGAAAATTCTGAAAGAGATGGGAATACCAGACCACCTGATCCGCCTCTTGAGAAATCTGTATGCAGGTCAGGAAGCAATGGTTAGAACTGGACATGGAACAACGGACTGGTTCCAAATAGGAAAAGGAGTTCATCAAGGCTGTATATTGTCACCCTGTTTATTTAACTTATATGCAGAGTACATCATGAGAAACACTGGACTGGAAGAAACACAAGCTGGAATCAAGACTGCCGGGAGAAATATCAATAACCTCAGATATGCAAATGACACCACCCTTATGGCAGAAAGTGAAGAGGAACTCAAAAGCCTCTTGATGAAAGTGAAAGTGGAGAGTGAAAAAGTTGGCTTAAAGCTCAACATTCAGAAAACGAAGATCATGGCATCCGGTCCCACCACTTCATGGGAAATAGATGGGGAAACAGTGTCAGACTTTATTTTTTTGGGCTCCAAAATCACTACAGATGGTGACTGAAGCCATGAAATTAAAAGACATTTACTCCTTGGAAGGAAAGTTATGACCAACCTAGACAGCATATTCAAAAGCAGAGACATTACTTTGCCAACAAAGGTTCATCTAGTCAAGACTTTGGTTTTTCCTGTGGTCATGTATGGATGTGAGAGTTGGACTGTGAAGAAGGCTGAGAGCCGAAGAATGGATGCTTTTGAACTGTGGTGTTGGAGAAAACTCTTGAGAGTCCCTTGGACTGCAAGGAGATCCAACCAGTCCATTCTGAAGGAGATCAGCCCTGGGACTCCTTTGGAAGGAATGATGCTAAAGCTGAAATGCCAGTACTTTGGCCACCTCATGCGAAGAGTTGACTCATTGGAAAAGACCCTAATGCTGGGAGGGATTGGGGGCAGGGGAGAAGGGGACGACAGAGGATGAGATGGCTGGATGGCATCACTGACTTAATGGACATGAGTCTGAGTGAACTCCGGGAGTTGGTGATGAACAGGGAGGCCTGGCGTGCTGCGATTCATGGGGTCGCAAAGAGTCGGACACGACTGAGCGACTGATCTGATCTGATCTTATCTGAGGCAAATGACTGGGAGGAATCCAGAGAAGCCTTGAGTCATCTCTGATCTATAACAGTAACTATGCCTATTCCTAGGTCTTCGGTTCAATTCAGGTCAGTCTGTCAGTCACATCTGACTCTCTGCAGACCCCATGGACTGCACCATGCCAGGCTTCCCTGTCCATCACCAACTCCTGGAGCTCACTCAAACTCATGTCCATCGAGTCAGTGACGCTATCCAACCATCTCATTCTCTGTCATCCCCTTCTCCTTCTGCCTTCAACCTTTCCCATCATCAGGGTCTTTTCCAATGAATCAGTTCTTCGCACTTGGTGGCCAAATATTGGAGTTTCAGCTTCAGCATCAGTCCTCCCAGTGAATACTCAGGGCTGATTTCCTTTAGGATTGACTGGGTCTAGATCTTCAGGGCTGAGTGTATAGTTAATGAACTATCAAGCAAAGCTGGTGTATTACTTCAGTTAAACAACTCATTAGATGAGTTAAAAAAAAACAAAAAAGATCAGGAGATGGAAAAATTCTGTAAAGATGGAATCTCTCACTTTTTAATTCTTTGCATCTTTAAAAAAATCCACACAGTTGGGCCAATAAAAGATTCGAGAATGTTCAGTAGAAGTGCCAGCTACAAACTGACACCTGCCATGGACATTTGACATCTACTTCAACAAGGAATAAATCAGGTGCTTCTGTGACTGCTTACTTTCAGTACCCCTCAAAGGAGTTTAAGGTGGAGAGCTGAAATGAGGCACTCTGTGCTCTGGAAAAAACTGGCAAGACAAGTCTTCAGATAGATATCTTCAGGAACTGTGTTTAATGAGCCCAATTCTTTTATCCCCTCACATCTAAAAAAACCACTAAAAATCCTTCATGGTAATGACTGCTCCTTTATGGTAACAACTGCTTCTCACGACTAACATAAACCTTTTGTGGGGGAAAAAAAAAGAAAATACTTGATTGCATGTACTCCCGCTTCACTAAAATAGTATATATACTGAACTTCCCTCTTACCTCTTTGGAGCAGTTTCTCAGTTATCTAAATGATGTCTCCTGGGCTATAGTCCTCGTGTATATATATATTTTTAATAGTCGAAAGAAGGATAATGCTAATCAAGTTTTGTGGGCATCAGAAATCAGATAACCAGGCAAATACAATATTCAGTGTAGTAGTCTGGGTTCTCTCCAGAAACAGAAATGATTGGTCGTATCTTCATTATCTTTTTCTCTATAGCTCTCTATCTTATTTGTTGTTGTTCAGTTGCTCAGTCATGTCTGATTCTTTGCAACCCCATGGTCTTCAGCAAGCCAGTCTTCCTTGTCTTTCACCATCTCCTGGAGTTGGCTCAAACTCATGTCCATTGAGTCAATGATGACATCCAACCATCTCATTCTATCTATCTCTATATCCATCACTATCTCTGTCTCTATATATCAGAAATTTATCACAAGGGATTGGCTCACATGTTTACAGAGGCTGAGAAGTGTGGCAATCTGCAGTGAGTAAGCTGGGGGTCAGGAGAAATGAGGATGCAAGTGCCACACTAAAGGCTTGAAACCCAAGAGGAGTCGGTTTTTCAGTTTGAGTCTGAAGGCAGAAAAAGACCAATATCTCAGCTCAAAGATAGGCAGAGAAAGTTAATTTTTTTCTTACTTTCCCTTTATGTTCTATTCAGGCCTTCAAAGGATTTGATGAGGACTACCCACACTGGAGAGGGCAATTACCTATTCAAATATTAATCTTATTCAGAAACACCCTCACAGACACACTTAGAATAATGTTAAGTCAAATACTTGGGCATGCCTGACCTGATCAAGTTGATTAACCATCATACTCAGGCATCTTTGAACACAGAACTTTTTTAGGAAGCCTCATTTTCTGTGTGAAAAATCCTTGATTTCTGGCTTCATCACACCTTTTTCTTTTTCTTTGTATTTTTCTCTATTTCTTTTTATTTCTAATGTGAAATACTTTCTTCATATGATTTTTATAGCTTGCAAGTAATATTTTATGTATACAACAACAATAATAAAAAAGGAAATAAAGACTAAGTCCTAGGGTTAGCAATATTTAACCTTGCCATACATCAATTAACTTGGATACTATGGGAAGTTTTAGTAATCTTTTCAGGTATTATTTATAGTTTGTAATTTTTCCTGATGGCCAGACAGATCATGATTGACACATAAAGAACACACAAATTAGGAGATTAGCCTTTAATATTTGCCCTTAAGGCTGATATATAAAGCCTTCCATAATCTGCTCCTGATTGTGTTTACTTCCTTATTTCCTAGTTCAATCCTTCCAAGATGTTTCTCAAATTTGATTGTCTCACTGCCATAGTTGGCATTGATTAGCAAAAAAGAATTCATTATAGGTTCAATAATGTAAGGAAAAAAGATGAAGAACAAACTAAATTTATCTGAGAATATAAATGCATCTGCATTTACTGTCTAAGAAAATTCAAAGAGTGGTGACTATGTCTACTTCTATGTACAGTACTGTACTTATTATATTAATGAGACTCAATAAATGTAGCGATAAAGTGTTTGGTTTATGTGAAAGTGTAAAAGAAACTTCTTGGAACAGAACTACTTGATTCTATATCTTAAAATTCTATAGAATATTAGAAGTATTATATCTCCAAAGTGAATTTCACAAATCATTAGGACCTTGAATTTTAAAATAGTCTTGCATGAATTCATTCATGAGTCACTTAAAGAACAAAGTTAATATATCAAGCATTTCATTTAAAAAGCTGCTATTTTCACAGAACAAGAATAATCAGAACTACAGTACTGTGAGAAGCTACAATACTAAAGTTGTTGCAGAAAGAACTCAAGTTTACGTATTAATAGATAAAATGGTCCTGGCAAAAAATAAAGCCACAAGTAACCACAAAAAGTTCAGTCCAGTTCAGTCCAGTCACTCAGTCCTGTCCGACTCTTTGTGACCCTATGAACTGCAGCACGCCAGGCCTCCCTGTCCATCACCAACTGCCGGAGTCTACCCAAACCCATGTCCATTGAGTCAGTGATGTCATCCAGCCATCTCATCCTCTGTCATCCCCTTCTCCTCTTGCCCTAAATCTTTCCCAGCATCAGTGTCTTTTCAATGAGTTACCTCTTCACATCAGATGGCCAAAGTATTGGAGTTTCAGCTTCAACATCAGTCCTTCCAATGAACACCCAGGACTGATCTGCTTTAGGATGGACTGGTTGGATCCCCTTGCAGTCCAAGGGACTCTCAAGAGTCTTCTCCAACACCACAGTTCAAAAACATCAATTCTTCAGTGCTCAGCTTTCTGTATAGTCCAACTCTCATATCCATATATGACTACTGGAAAAACCATAGCCTTTCTTAGATGGACCTTTGCGGACAAAGTAATGTCTCTGCTTTTTAATATGCTGTCTAGGTTGGTCATAACTTTCCTTCCAAGGAGTAAGTGTCTTAATTTCATGGCTGCAATCACCAGCTGCAGTGATTTTGGAGCCCAAGAAAATAAAGTCTGTAATTGTTTCTACTGTTTCTCCATCTATTTGCCATGAAGTGATGGGACCAGATGCCATGATCTTCGTTTTCTGAATGTTGAGCTTTAAGCCAACTTTTTCACTCTCCTCTTTCACTTTCATCCAGAGGCTTTTTAGTTCCTCTTCACTTTCTGGCATAAGGGTGGTGTCATCTGCACATCTGAGGCTATTGATATTTCTCCCGGCAATCTTGATTCCTGCTTGTGCTTCCTCCAGCCCAGCGTTTCTCATGATGTACTCTGCATATAAGTTAAATAAGCAGGGTGACAATATACAGCCTTGACATACTCCTTTCCCAATTTGGAACCAGTCTGTTGTTCCATGTCCAGTTCTAACTCTTGTTTCCTGATCTGCATACAGGTTTCTCAAGATGCAGGTCAGGTGGTCTGGTATTCCCATCTCTTGAAGAATTTTCCACAGTTTATTGTGATCCACACAGTCAAAGGCTGTGGCATAGTCAATAAAGCAGAAATAGATGTTTTTCTGAGACTCTCTTGTTTTTTTGATGATCCATCGGATGTTGGCAATTCGGTCTCTGGTTCCTCTGCCTTTTCTAAAACCAGCTTGAACATCAGGAAGTTCACGGTTCACGTACTGCAGAAGCCTAGCTTGGAGAATTTTGAGCATTACTTTATTAGCGTGTGAGATGAGTGCAATTGTGTGGTAGTTTGAACATTCTTTGGCATTGCCTTTCTTTGGGATTGGAATGAAAACTGACCTTTTCCAGTCCTGTGGCCATTGCTACAAAAGGTAAATATATGCAAAAAAAAAAAAAAAAAAAACCTGGTAATTCAGAATGTGTATTTCCTTTGTGCCACTGATAATATGACAATGCTTAGGAACTCGAGATTGAGAAGAAATAGTTTCCAGGTTAATAAGCACTATTGCCTGTGTCTCACCTCTTTTCTTTCTTTTTAAATTTTATTTTATTTTTAAACTTTACAATATTGTATTGGTTTTGCCAAATATTGAAATGAATCCGCCACAGGTATACATGTGTTCCCCATCCTGAACCCTCCTCCCTCCTCCCTCCCCATACCATCCCTCTGGGTCGTCCCAGTGCACCAGCCCCAAGTATCCAGTATCGTGCATCCAACCTGGACTGGTGACTTGTTTCATATATGATATTATACATGTTTCAATGCCATTCTCCCAAATCATCCCACCCTCTCCCTCTCCCACAGAGTCCAAAAGACTGTTCTATACATCAGTGTCTCTTCTGCTGTCTGATATACAGGGTTATTGTTACCATCTTTCTAAATTCCATATATATGTGTTAGTATACTGTATTGGTGTTTTTCTTTCTGGCTTACTTCACTCTGTATAGTAGGCTCCAGTTTCATCCATCTCATTAGAACTGATTCAAATGTATTCTTTTTAGTGGCTGAGTAATACTCCATTGTGTATATGTACCACTGCTTTCTTATCCATTCATCCGCTGATGGACATCTAGGTTGCTTCCATGTCCTGGCAATTATAAACAGTGCTGCTATGAACATTGGGGTACACGTGTCTCTTTCTCTTCTGGATTCCTCAGTGTGTATACCCAGCAGTGGGATTGCTGAGTCATATGGCAGTTCTATTTCCAGTTTTTTAAGGAATCTCCACACTGTTCTCCATAGTGGCTGTACAAGTTTGCATTCCCACCAACAGTGTAAGAGGGTTCCCTTTTCTCCACACCCTCTCCAGCATTTATTGCTTGTAGATTTTTGGATCGCAGCCATTCTGACTGGCATGAAATGGTACCATTCAAAAAAATTGAAATCATTCCAAGCATCTTCTCTGACCACAATGCAGTAAGATTAGATCTCAATTACAGAAGAAAAACTATTAAAAATTCCAACATATGGAGGCTGAACAACACGCTGCTGAATAACCAACAAATCACAGAAGAAATCAGAAAAAAAAAAATCAAAATTTGCATAGAAACGAATGAAAATGAAAACACAACAACCCAAAACCTGCGGGACACTGTAAAAGCAGTGCTAAGGGGAAGGTTCATAGCAATACAGGCATACCTCAAGAAACAAGAAAAAAGTCAAATAAATAACCTAACTCTATGCCTAAAGCAACTAGAAAAGGAAGAAATGAAGAACCCCAGGGTTAGTAGAAGGAAAGAAATCTTAAAAATTAGAGCAAAAATAAATGTGAAAGAAACAAAAGAGACCATAGCAAAAATCAACAAAGCCAAAAGCTGGTTCTTTGAAAGGATAAATAAAATTGACAAACCATTAGCCAAACTCATCAAGAAACAAAGGGAGAAAACTCAAATCAATAAAATTAGAAATGAAAATGGAGAGATCACAACAGACAACACAGAAATACAAAGGATCATAAGAGACTATTATCAACAATTATATGCCAATAAAATGGACAACGTGGAAGAAATGGACAAATTCTTAGAAAAGTACAACTTTCCAAAACTCGACCAGGAAGAAATAGAAAATCTTAACAGACCCATCACAAGCACGGAAATTGAAACTGTAATCAAAAATCTTCCAGCAAACAAAAGCCCAGGTCCAGATGGCTTCACAGCTGAATTCTACCAAAAATTTAGAGAAGAGCTAACACCTATCCTACTCAAACTCTTCCAGAAAATTGCAGAGGAAGGTAAACTTCCAAACTCATTCTATGAGACCACAATCACCCTAATACCAAAACCTGACAAAGATCCCACAAAAAAAGAAAACTGCAGGCCAATATCACTGATGAACATAGATGCAAAAATCCTTAACAAAATTCTAGCAATCAGAATCCAACAACACATTAAAAAGATCATATACCATGACCAAGTGGGCTTTATCCCAGGGATGCAAGGATTCTTCAATATCTGCAAATCAATCAATGTAATACACCACATTAACAAATTGAAAAATAAAAACCATATGATTATCTCAATAGATGCAGAGAAAGCCTTTGACAAAATTCAACATCCATTTATGATAAAAACTCTCCAGAAAGCAGGAATAGAAGGAACATACCTCAACATAATAAAAGCTATATATGACAAACCCACAGCAAACATTATCCTCAATGGTGAAAAATTGAAAGCATTTCCTCTAAAGTCAGGAACAAGACAAGGGTGCCCACTTTCACCATTACTATTCAACATAGTTTTGGAAGTTTTGGCCACAGCAATCAGAGCAGAAAAAGAAATAAAAGGAATCCAAATTGGAAAAGAAGAAGTAAAACTCACCTCTTTTCTATGTTAGACAGATATAGAAGTAGAATTTTTCATTGAAAATATTTATTTGGAAAACAGAGAAGATGATCTATTCTAAATGAAATATAGAACATCATATGTTTACAATTATGTAGTTGATGTAAAACATCATTGTGTATTATTATGAAAATCATGAAATAATTTTCAAATGATTAAATATTAAAACATAATCTTTAATATTAGCCTCACTCCAAATGTGAATAAGTAGATGAAGAAATTCATTACTAAATGATAAAGTGGTTTCCTAAATCACAATATCATTTATAAAGTATATCATGTTGTTTTATACTATAAAGGAAATACAAAATATTTTTGATATTACATTTCTGAATTAGCCAAGCATGAAATCTACACAATTATTTCAAATAGGTTTCCTGAACACTGGAAATTATATTTTTATATTACAGGAAAACAACAGTGTTTTTTCCAGAGAGAGAGATTCACCAAAGATAGTTACTAAAATTGACTTTAATTATTGAACTGAATGGTTCAGAAAAACAAGGTCATTTTCACCCTAGTATTGTATGGAACTTGTTATTCTTATTTAAAATGATGCAAGTACATTAGGTGCCCTATTGAACATAATTGTATAGATTAAAATTTTATTTATTTATATTATTACAATTTTATAATTTAACCCTTGTCTGGTCTAGTGAATAACTGTAAATAAATATAAACCAGCTAATTCTTGAAAAAAATTCATAAGCTTCTGGCCATTTATCTAAGCACAGCATTGGAATATAGACCTAAAATTCTTGCATACCATGGATCCTGCAGTTTTCTGTCTTAAATGGCTTCAGCTCTTATTCTACCTCAAGTTACATGTGAACTACACTCTGAATAATCCTCAACTTCCTGGAGCAGATTTGTTGATTCTTCCTATATTGCCGTTGTGAATATCTGATCTATCAAATATTGCTTTAGCATTATTTTGGCATCTATTATGTTATATTTCTCTGTTTTATTTAAAAACCTGACTCTGTTAGGTTTGAACATCTTAAAGGAAATAACCCTATTAAATTAATATTTGTAGCCACGATGCATAATAAAGTAAAAAGAAGGTTGCTGCTGCTGCTGCTGCTAAGTCTCTTCAGTCGTGTCCGACTCTGTGCGACCCCATAGACGGCAGCCCACCAGGCTCCCCTGTCCCTGGGATTCTCCAGGCAGGAATACTGGAGTGGGTTGCCATTTCCTTGTCCCATGCATGAAAATGAAAAGTGAAAGTGAAATCACTCAGTCATGTCCAACCCTTCATGACCCCGTGGACTGCAGCCTACCAGGCTCCTACATCCATGGGATTTCCCAGGCAAGAGTACTGGAATGGGTTGCCAAAATAATGCTTATGTGCCCATGTGTCCTATTTGTTATATACCTAACAAATAGGATATTTGTTAGGGATGGAATTCAGAGTGCAGGGAAAAGATCTACTGGTGTTACAGGAAAGGACCTTTCCCCCTTTTGATAACAGGAGGGAAAGAAGTGAACTGGCCACTGTAGAAGTCATTCTGCATATATTGAGATGGAAAAGGTGGGAGGTATGCCTGGTGGCTTATATTTTTTTCTTTGAAATACACGGATTCCCAAACCTTGAATTACCAGAAAGTAACATGGGACATGAAGTTCTTCTTCCTCACATTTCTTTCAACAGTGAGTATTGTCAGGCTTTCAATTGTTTGCTAACCTGACACTCTGGAAAATATATCTCATTTCATTTGCATTTATTTGGCTACAACTTTGGGAAGTGTGGGGCTTCCCTGATAACTCAGTAAAAAAATACACCTGCAATGCAGGAGACACCAGTTTGATTCCTGGGTCAGGAAGATCTCCTGGAGAAGGGATAGGTTACCCACTCCAGTATTCTTGGGCTTCCCTGTGGCTCAGGTGGTAAAGAATTCACCTGCAATGTGGGAGACCTGGGTAAGATACCTGGTTGGGAAGATCCCCTGGAGAAGGGAAAGGCTACCCACTCCAGTATTCTGGCTTGAAGAATTCCATGGACTGTACAGTCCAAGGGGTTGCAAATGAGTCATCAGACAGGACTGAGCAACTTTCACACTTGGGAAGCATATTAGTTTTTACCATTGCTGTAACAAATTACCCTCAACATAGTGGCATATAACACACAAAGACATTATTTTACAGTTCTGAAGGTTAAAAATCCCTTATAGGTCTCACTGGGCTAATGTCTGGTGTTGGATGGTCTACATTGCATTCTGTAGGCTCTGAATAGAATCCATGTCCTTGTGTTTTCCAGTTTGTAGTGGGCACCCACATTCCTTAGCTCATGGCCCCATTTCATCCATCTCTAAAACCAGCAACATCTGGTCATGTCCTCCTCATAAAATGACACTCTGAACTTCTCTTCTACCACCTCTTCTCGTTCTCAATTCAGTTCAGTCACTCAGTTGTGTCCAACTCTTTGCAACCCCATGGACTGCAGCATACCAAGCTTCCCTGTCCATCACCAACTCTCGGAGCTTACTCAAACTCATGTCCATCGAGTTGGTGATGCCATCTAGTTCTAAGGATACTTTAGTTCTTCTAGTTCTAAGATACTTCTAGTTCTAAATAAGCTTTAGATTAAATTGGGCCCAGATATAATCCAGGATCATCTCTCTACTTTGAAGTCAGTTGATTATCAACCTTATTTTCATCAACAACCTTAATTTCTTTTTTTGTGTGAAATATATTCATAAATTCCAGGGATTAGGACACGAATATCATTGGAAAGCCATTATTCTATATACCATAAAGAAGACAGTTTTACATAGGGTGTATGAATGTGTGTGTTATTTCTTCTGTTTACATCTTTTACCTTGAACTATTTCCCTTTTTATTGATTTGCCCTTGAAGTTACTATACGATTTATTCACACAAAATCATTTAAAATTTTGATATCTATCATGAAATTACTTTCTGCCAAATAGAATGAAATCTCCACATCTTGAAATAACATTCAATATTAGTGAAATAGAAGTAACTTTTCCAAACTAAACATTCAGTGTGTGTGTGTTTAATTAAATTTAACCCTCTATGGTCAGATGTCAAAGCAGTAAATTCAGAATTAACTCAATTTTCATTTACTGTGTGACTAAATATCTTTATAGATGAATTATGCAATTATATAGATCACATTATCTTGCTCTTTTAATCCTTACTGTGTTCAGGATAATTGAAGAGCTGGTTGATTGTGATAGATATTTTCTCAGTGTGAAATATTTATTTGATTCTATCATTGTATAGTCAGCCATGAAGATAGTCCCAGTTATCCGAGTGTCTTGGAATTTATCCCCGTGTGTCATGCCCTCCCATAGTTTACTTGGTCAGTGTGACTAACAGAATATGTCAGAAATGATGGTATGTCACTTTGGAGATTAGGTTATAACAGTCACTTAGCTTCTGTCATTCGCTCATATTTCTTTCTCTTTTTCAGATCACTTTCTCTGGTGAAACCAGCGCTTTATCTTGAGGACACTCAACTGGCACTATGAGAGTCTCACTTGGTCAGAAATGAAGGCTTGCAGCCAAAATCCAGCAAAGAACTGAGTACGCTTAATAACAGTCACGTGAGGGAGCCGTTTTGCAAGCGGATTTTTAAACCTCAGTCAAGACTGGAGGAGACGCGGTCTTATTGATAGAGTCACTGCAACCTCATGCTGCTGCTGCTGCTAAGTCACTTCAGTCGTGTCCGACTCTGTGTGACCCCACAGACATCAGCCCACGAGGCTCCCCCGTCCCTGGGATTCTCCAGGCAAGAACACTGGAGTGGGTTGCCATTTCCTTCTCAAAAAAGACCACTCAGGTAAGTTGCTCCAGGATTCATGACCCTCAGAAAATTTGAGATAACAAATGCCTGTTCCTTTAAGTCATTAAACACTGACATGATTTATTATATAGCAACAGCAAGTAACAAGATTACATCACTATAGTCACAGATAAACAGCCATAGAATTTGCATTTCCATCATAAAGTGAGGATGATAAGAATAGGCAACACAGCATTTTAAGGTCAATAGATAAAAGATCTTTTTAGTTAGAATATATTTATTATTTTTTTTTTTGGATTTTATTTATTTTTTTAATTTTTTAACTTTACAATATTGTATTGGTTTTTGCCATACATCAACATGCATCTGCCACGGCTGTACACGTGTTCCCAATCCTGAACCCCGCTCCCACCTCCCTCCCCATACCATCCCTCTGGGTCATCCCAGTGCACCAGCTCCAAGATTCCTGTATCCTGCATCGAACCTGGACTGGTGATTCATTTCTTATGTGATATTATACATGTTTCAATGTCATTCTCCCAAATCATCACCCCCCCTCCCTCTCCCAAAGAGTCCAAAAGAAGATATTTATTTTAAAATTTTAGCCCATACTGCTTGTTTTATTAGAGTCCAGTATATTTCAAAAATATTAAAGGAAGAAATTGTACCAAAAGTTAATTGATTAAATGGTTTGCATTTAAAAACTTTTGGATATTTTTGATCATTTGATCTCTGTATAAATCCTGGCATGTGAGACCAGGTCTTTGGCAATCCTCATACAATATCAACCTTCAGTTACCCCAAGAGCCTGGCAGGTCATGCTATAGGGATAATTTTGGGCAATTCTTAACACAGTGCAATGATAATAATGTCAATGATAATTTTCCATTTCTGTATTTTTTGTTTTTATCCTGCCATGGTGGAATCAGTCTCTTCCTTGTTTTCCTTCATTAATCATAAATACTGTTCAAGCTTCTGCTGAGGCTCAGACTGATTTTAATTCTCTTCCACATTCTGTTTATTTGTCATTTGTTATATGTTCAGGTCTTCATGGACTCACTCAGACTCACAGCAAAGCTCATGCATTTATTGACCAGAGGGTCCCCTTCCACATAGTTTCTCTGTTTCATTGTAAACAACAATCTTTTTATATTTATAATCCAATTCTTGACATTTATCTTCAAAGGCTAGCAAATATAGATGAAAAAAAATGCTATGTTGGGCAACAGCAATTCAGTAACACAGATTTATTCTAAAAAATGCTTAACTAAATTCTTGGTCTCTGCCAAATGAGCAATTTGACAATTTTTAAATTTTGTGTTCTTAAGTGGTGAGTAATTTTGCACGGAAGCTGTGAAGCATAGTTTTCAAATTTCACGGTCCTCTAGTGTACAAATATGATCAGTAATTTATGTTACCATAAACTTCCAGGATTTGGAAGTTATTTTAGGGGTCATTCTAAATTTGTAGTATTTATTTACTGTCATTTATCTTCATATCCAAGAAAATGCATGATATCCATGAGTTTATCAACAGCTTTGTTTGCACAAATATAATTCTATTATGGGAGACCCCTGACAAAAAAGAAAGGAAATTTAGAAACGCAGAGCCATTCAGCATGCTCCAGTGGCCCTACAAAGGAATTTAAAAGTAGGCTGCAATGCCTTCTTCAGTGTCAAAAGTTCATTGGTTTGTAAGTTTTGTCTCTCAGGGGCCTTTGATCTGAATCCTATTTCCCATCTTACAACTTCAATATGTATAGTGTTGATTCATTATTTTCTGGCATTTTGCTCCATAGTGAGCAGGTGGAACTCTAAAATGGCATATAAAAGCAATTTCTATTGGGTTTCCAACATCTAAGAGGCTATCTATTTTTCAATGACTCATTTGATTGCAGAATCTCAGGTTGAGGTTCTGAACTGAAGATTTCATAAAAATGTACATAGTTTTTATATTGCTATTGAAAGGGGTTGATGACTTAAAAAAATCTCCTCTAATTGTGTGAATGTAAATTATTTCTGTGAGAATTAGAGAATACTCATAAAACATATTGGCTGACATGGAGTTGGGGAGGTCATCACTGTTACCCTGAGCATGTTTATTACATTTTAGTGAACAATCCTGAATTTCAGAACCTTGCCCAAATTTAACTGATTCCTGAGAATATGAAACATCAAGCAAATCACATTTGATTAAACATAAAAATTAAAAGAGTGATTGCTATTAGTATGGTCAAAAAAAAAATAGAACTTGGAAATCAGGCAAAGAGGAGATAGCATGCACTTTCAGTGCCATATATGGGCATTGTTTAATAGACTTATCTAGGCTTATTCATTGCTCTAGGAGGATACATCTGTGTTTGACCTCACCACTTTCTCTTGAGTAAAGCCCACACTCTATGGAATTATAAGTTAATTTGTAGATTTTTGTCTACCAGTTATGCAAATGATCTTCTTCTGATAGAAATCATTATGTCAAAGGTTATCATTCTAATTTCATTGCTTTTTAGGTTATTAACTAGTTATATATATAAGGTAATAATTTTATTCTCATGTTTATTTTTATTGCTTATGAATTACTCATTTCAACAAATAATATTTGAATAAGGTTTACCATCTTGATAGTTTCTTCATGTTAATTAAGGAGATATATTAAATGTTTCTTCTTTCATGTTAAATAAGTTAAATAGCTGTGTGACAAGTTTATGAAATAAGTTCAATGTGGTTCACTAAAAATCAGTAGACATTCTTCAGGTCATGCTATATTTATATAATAATCTTTAAAAATTTTTTTGAAAATTATAATTTGGCATTTTCAATCATATTCCATTAATTAAATCTCTCTAAATTTTGATGCAGCCTTTCTGAACTTATTTCACCATGGAAGCTTTACATGTAATATGCATGAAATTTCATACTATTAGTAATGTAAATTACCTGGAATATGGATCAAATAACAACCTACTGAACCTATAGTTTTTGTGACACCATCATCGCCATAGTGACTAAATGCCTTGGTCAACACAATGCTTTGCACTTGCCCTTCATTCAGTGTCATCCTACTAATAATTTGTTTAATTATTCCCACACATGCAAGGATTACCAGTGTCTCATTTCCCTTAGCAAGCAAGTTATGAGCAATCTTTAAATATGTGACATTGTCAGATATTACTAGGAATAATTGGTACTCCTGGTATTAATTATGTTTTAGTTTCCTGGCAGGAAAAAGATAGATGCTTAAGTGAGATAATTAAGGAGAGAATAAATTAAGGAGCTATTACAAAACTATAGTCAGGGTTAAAAAAGACCAGTAAAGAGTGTTGAAGCACTCTAGTTACTTACAGTAACTAAGAGCCATTACCTAAAATCTAGTGGTAAGAAGGCAGAGAAGTGAACTTCCATCTCTTGAGGGTGCGTGTCATTGAAGGTCAACAGTCAAGAGGATTCAGCTGATGTAGACCACAGAAGCCAGCTTCACAGGGTATGAATAAAAAGAAGGAGTGGAGAGATAAAAGGGCAAACAAAATATCTGGGACAATTCTCTATTTGAAATTTGCACAAAATTCTCTTGCCAGACCTGTTTTATTTCAGGTCATCATTACTAGAGAAGACCATTCAAGCTCAAGCTATAATTTGATAGTCTCAACGTTTGAACTATGACTGCATGATTTACAAAAACACTTGTGAGGTCCAGAATGAATAACATTTGATTAATTTTTGGACCAAGTTAAGATCATGTTTTGCATTGTGGCCTTAGTATAAGAGAATCAACAAGTATAAAAACAGCTGAATTGGCAAGAATCCTTCCCTTGGAACCCTACATTTTAGAGTATTCTAGAAAACAGAAGGAGCAGGATAAAACTTCTGAACCCTCATAAAATGGCTCCTTATATGGGGAGAGGGGAGGAGAGGGTGAGATGTATGGAAAGAGTAACATGGAAACTTACATTACCATATGTAAACTGGATAGCCAATGGGAATTTCCTGTATAGCTCAGGAAACTCAAACAGAGGCTCTGTATCAACCTAGAGGGGTGGGATGGGGAGGGAGATGGGAGAGAGGTTCAGAAGGGAGGGGATATATGTATACTTATGGCTGATTCATGTTGAAGTTTGATAGAAAACAACAAAATTCTGTGAAGCAATTATCCTTCAACTAAAAAATAAATAAATTTAAAAAAATAAAAAAGAAGTAGAAAAAGGTAAAAATCTTTTTATATTAAGTAGCCTTCCAAAAATACATCATAAAATAACAAGACAATAGTTAAAGAAGTCAAGTGGTCAAAAAAAAAAAAAAAAAAACAAAGACAAACAAAAATGGCCCCCTTTCTCAGATGATAACAGAACTTGCCAAAATAGCAAGATATTTGCTGGATTGGTTTTATGAAGGCCCTTGGTTGATTTCTGTTTCCTGAACATTTTGTTTGTTTACCATTTGAACTTTCTCATTTTACAGGAATAACTTCTCCTTAAAATTTTAATGATTAGAATGCTCACTGATTTAATGAGGAGATGCCAGTGGGATAATAATGAAGTTGTAATAAAGCCAGCTTAAATCTTATGAAGAAATCCCATGAAATGTCCTTCATTCTTTCTTCTTTTTCATTCATATCTCCTCATCCAACCCTTAATCACTCTACATCTTTAGATCTTCTGTGACTCTGTTGTCCGACAGTAGCATCAAGCCCTGTCTTGTACCACGAAGAAGTCTCCTAGTTTCCAAAATACTCTTGATGCCTTAGTGTGTGCAAAGTGAATAGTATCTACATGTAATTCACACATGTGAATGTAACTTTCAGGATGTCAAAAATATTATTCATGAGAATTCTTGGTAGGCAAATGGTATGAATTAGAGAACTCTGAGCAGACGCTTGTCTTCTCGTGTCTCTTTAATGCTCCTATAGTCTGTTCCTATTCACCCTTCTAGCACGTTAGCAATAAACAAGCAAATACATAAAACAAAACTAGATTAAATAACTGTCGTTTGTGAATTTAGGGGAAATTTTTGGATTGATATGAGAGTTTTATTTCCTTGAATTACACTGAATGTTTACTGTATCCTTTGAAAACATATAAAATGAATATGAAAAATGAAGTCAGATTCTATAATCAGCTGACTAAATAGTTGATTTCGATCTTAAGGTTCTGTACTGCATTTTTGAAAATTGTTTCTTGTTGGGGTCCTTTAATGGACTGGGACCTGGAGGTCTGGAGGCGACGATAAGAAAGTGAAAGAGAGAAAGAGGCTGATATTCCCTGGTTTATGTAGAAAACCAATAAAGTCCTTGACACAGGACTTGCATCTCTCATGAAGGCACCGGGTGCCCTCTCGAGGGGGGTGAAGGCACAGGGCGCCTTCTCGAGACAGTCTTAGAAGCCCAGGCAGGAGAGTGAGCAAGACGGGTCTCTGCGCTCCAAGGAATCAGCAGAAGAGAGAGAGAGACAGAGAGAGAGAGAAAGGAAGGAAGGAAGGAAGAAAAACACGGGGACCCAAGCTCTGATGGAGCAAAGGTGCTTTAATGAATTTTCTGTGAGTATATATAAGCTGTGGTACAAGAAGTTTCTTACGACTATGATAAAGATCAGAAAACCAAGCATACAACAACCGTTACCAAGGGAACAGGGGCTTAATAATTGCCACAAGGTCAGAAGACCATCCATATCTCAAGAAAGGGGATCGAGACTAAGCAGTTTTGTCATAAAGAGAATGTTTACTAAAGGAGCCTCAAGCCTGTCTCACACGATGACCCTGGTTCCTGGGAGCAGCGTTCTGCTCCGCTTGAAAAGAAACAAAGGACTTGTGAGAAACAGCACATAGGAATCCTCCTGTTAAACAGTCCCTGACAGTTTCTTAAAATATTTATACTTGATTTTAGAGCTATTAAAATTTGAAATTTTATTTCTTTTTAATTTTTGAGAATATGCTAAAATTACTGATAATGGAAAGACAAAATTTAAGGCTCTAAAAGTTCTTTTTAGATTAATATAACCAGAGTCATGACATCTCAGGTGGCACAGTGGTAAAGAATATGCCTGCCAATGCAAGAGACACAAGAGATGCAGGTTTGATCCCTAGGTTGGGAACACTGGGTTGGGAAGATCTCCTGGAGTAGAAAATGGCAACCCACTCCAGTACTCTTGCCTGGAAAATTCCATGGACAGAGGAACCTGGTGGGCTTGCTCCATGGGGTTGCAAAAGAGTTGGACACAACTGAGTGAGCATGCAGGCAAGAACAGCCAGGGTCGTAACAAATATGATGCGATCCAATTTGAGCAGAGGACAGTAAAGACATTACCGAGTTCTAGTTACTTCCTCTTGTTCCTCTGACTCATTTTTGCTAGTTGTAATATCTTACATGTTCAATACACAGATGAGCTGACGTGTGGGGTTGGGTGGATCAGCTTTCCCTAAAGCAGTAGTAGAGGAGGACTTGTTCTCCCAAAACATACACCACCACCAGTTGTATCATCTTGTTTTCCTTAGTGTACCACTTCCATGCGGAATTTTTCAGGGGAAGTGTCTGGATAGAAAATACAAAATTTTTAACCATTTCTTTTAATATTTGGTGTTGTATGCATGCATGCATGCGTGCTTAGTCACTCAGTGGTGTCCCACTCTTTGCGACCCTATGGATTAGCCTGCCAGGCTCCTCTGTCCATGGGATTTCCCAGGAATACTGAAGTGGAAAGCAATTTTCTTCTCCAGGGAATCTTCCCTACCTAGGATAGACCCATGGTCTCCTGCATTGCCGGCAGATTCTTTACCATCTGAGACACCAGGGAAGCCCTATTTGGTATTGTTTGTGTGCTAAGTCACTTCAGTCTGGGTCTGACTCTTTGAGACCCTATGCTCTGTAGCCCACCAGGTTCCTCTGTCCATGGGATTCTCCAGGCAAGAATACTGGAGTGGTTGTCATGCCCTCCTTTCGGGAATCTTCCCCACCCAGGTATCTAACCTGAGTCTCTTTTGTCTCCTGCATCAGCATGTGAGTTCTTTACCACAAGCGCCACCTGGGAAGTGTGTTTGGTATTAGTTCATGATATCTGTTTTTATTCCTACTAATACTGGGTTTTTTTAAAAAGTTACAGCTTAAATATAGGGAATTGATCTTTTGCATAGAACACACTGACTTTAGCAAATACAAGAGCCCAATTTAGAAATCCTCATTTCCCATATGCAGACTAAGGTTGTTGTTGTTTACTTGCTAAGTCGTATCTGATTTGTTTTGTGACCTCATAGATCGTAGCCGGCCAAGCTCCTTTGTCCATGGGATTTCCCAGGCAAAAATACTGGAGTGAGTTGCCATTTCCTCCTCCAGGGGATCAAACCCATGTCTCTTGTGTCTCCTGCATTGGCAGGAAGAATGCTTACCACTGAGCAACCATGGAAGCCAAGCAAACTAAGTTAGGTAGAGTCAATAGAAAAGGGATGTATCAATTACGGTTCTTTTGTTAATGCACAATTGAAAGTCATCTCAGCTGTTGGTTTATTATAACTTTATTGAAATCTTTACATACCAAAAAATTCACCCATTTTAAGTATATGATTGACTGTTTTTCAATAAATGTAAAGAGAGTTATGCCACTGTCATTGCAATAATTTTATAACATTTCCATCACTCTGTAAAATTTCTATGAGGACTTTTATAATCCCCACTCCTAACCTGCTGCTGCTAAGTCGCTTCAGTCATGTCTGACCCTGTGCAACCCCATAGACGACAGCCCACCAAGCTCCGCTGTTCCTGGAATTCTCCAGGCAAGAACACTGGAGTGGGTTGCCATTTCCTTCTCCAATGCATGAAAGTGAAAAGTGAAAGTGAAGTTGCTCAGTTGTGTCCGACTCTTGGCGACCCCATGGACTGCAGCCTACCAGGCCCCTCCATCCACGGGATTTTCCAGGCAGGAGTACTGGAGTGGGGTGCCATTGCCTTCTCCGCACTCCCAACCTAGACCCTGGCAATTGATGATTTTATTTTTTCTGTATTCATCAATTTGTATTTTTCTGGATAGTTCTTACAAATGGGCTCTTTCGTATCTGGCTTTTTTCTCTTAGCATACTGTTTATGAGGTTCATCCATGTTGACATATGCATCAGTATTATGTTGCTTTTTAATTGCCTATTAGTGGATCATTCTCACAAGCATGAAAACATGATGTAATTTTCCCCGTCTTCAAAAAGAAACAAGCAGAAAGCCCTCCCTTGACACATTTTGTCCAGCTATAGTTCTCACCACACATGAAAGTCTTCCAAAAAGATGTCTATACTATTGCTTCCATTTTTTCCCTTTCCTTTTTCTCTTGAAACCCTTCCAACCTGGGCTTTTCTTCCTCCTGTCCAACTAACTACTGTTTTCACAACCTGCAATGAATTAAATTTCAATTTTTGTTTTATTTTACAAGTTTATTCTTAATGCAATAAGTAGAAAAAACTCCTTTTAAATCTGTCTAATCTCTTTATTCTTCTACATAAATTCCTCCATTCTTTATCATTTCACACAGAGTAAAAGTTAAGACCCTCAAGATGATCTATTTTGCCCTATCTCATGTGAGCTGATATTATAGCTATGTTCCCATCTCCTCTTTGTGGCCTCATTGAGCATCTATAAAAGCTACCATGGCCTTCTTGCCATTTTTGAAAAACTTTATTTCTGCATACACCTTTTAGTTGGCTATATCCTCTTTTTGTGAGAAAATTCATAAATATATTCTCATGGCTTAATCCTTTCCTTATCTATGAGAATTTCACTGAATCTATATTTTAAAATATCCCATTATCACCTTCTTAATTTTTCTTCTTAGCACTTATCAACAGCTGACAAACAGTATTGTTTTACTTACTTTTGTCTTGTCTTTTTTTCCTGTCCCACCACTAGAATGTACTCTCTGATGGTACATATTACTAGGTGCTTAATAAACATATGATGATTGAATGAATAAATTCCAATAATTTTTTCCAGTAAAAAGATACTGTTAAGGGAAACAACAAGAAATAAAAATCCTGTTGGAAAATAATAAGAACCACCAATTTCCCTTTGGTGGTTGTCATCTCAAATTGACTCTGTGCTTGGCCATTTGCATAGCTATGGCTGATGGGATGACAGCCCACCTGATATAAGCAGATACTAGACAAGTACTTGCATGCTTTTATCTTCTACTTTGCTTCACTGCCTTGTCTACAAGAACAACCTCAGTCCAGACCATTGGAGGGTGAGACACAGAGAGGAGAGTCAAGTCAACCCCAAAGCCCCAGCTTAAGACTTCAGACATGTTACAAACTTGAACCAAGATTTTCAAAACTACTCAGTCAAATCACAGCTTAGAGCAATTTCATGAGTGAGCCAAACTGAGCCCAACCCAGATAGAAACAACTGACCAGACAATCTATAGACTAGGAGCAAATATAAACATTTATTGTTATATGGCACTAAGATGTTATGGTTGTCTGCTACACATCATTATAATGGCAATAGATTGGTAGCTATTACAAGGATGGTTTTATACTAGAGTATCTGAGATATAGATGAATATACCAAATATTTATGTGAAGATACTGACTCACTACATATGAGCATGTGAAGAATAGAAATAAAATATAAATTGAAAAACATAAAGCCCAACACTTAAAGAGAGCTTTGAGGGTTATGTGGTAATAAAGAAGGAACAGACTGAAACATTACTTTGAAAACTCAAGACTAAAATGGAAGTATCTACTTTTGGACAAAACTTGTTCAAAAGTGCATAGATAAAGTATTTGTTCTAGGAGATATACAATACCCTTAAAATTGACTATAATGCTAATATACCAAATTAACAACACAAATTATGTTTTCTTTACAAAAATGTAGGAATCCAGCTTTCAATTTAAGCATTTGTCATATCAGTTAATGTTAAGAATAGACTTTAAAATTTCTTTATTAAACAAACAAAACATATAAAAGATGAGACTTTAAGCTTGAATTGATGTTCTGATTTCTTAATCAATGACAATGCACATACCAAAATCCCAAATGTCTTAAGACAGTAATACAGATTGAGAATTGTGACTATAACAACATTATATGTTGCTGCTGCTGCTAAGTCTCTTCAGTCGTGTCCGACTCTGTGCGACCCCATAGATGGCAGCCCACCAGGCTCCCCTATCCCTGGGATTCTCCAGGCAAGAACACTGGAGTGGGTTGCCATTTCCTTCTCCAATGCATGAAAGTGAAAAGTGAAAATGAAGTCGCTCAGTCATGTCCAACTCTTAGCGACCCCATGGACTGCAGCCTACCAGGCTCCCCAGCCCATGGGATTATCCAGGCAAGAGTACTGCAGTGGGATGCAACATTATATGGGCAATGTTTTAATCATAAATATCTACCAACAGAATTTTAATCTACACCAAAATTGCTCAGAAAATGAGTTATCAACCATGGAGATAAAACTGCAAACCTATGCTTTTGTTGATTAACCTTTTTCACATGCAAACAAAAAGAATATCAAGGACATCTCTGTTTAATAGAACAGATATGCTCAATTTTCATAACAATATTCTGCTAATGGATGACAGAAGATAAATGCTTATCCATGATCTAAACCAACATGTTAGCTAGATTAGGAAAGCTATCACAATTAGTGTGGTTTGATCTCACTGTAAAGGTTGAATAGAGTGGGAGACAAAAGAAGAAATACAGAAACTGAGATCTATGGAATCACTTTGAAGTCTTCTTACTAGCTATCTTTTTGTCAATAAAGCCTTTAGAGAGTTAAAAGATTGAGGAAGCTCTGTGTAAAACCAAGATCTTCAGGACAGCAGGTGGCCATAGTCTTTTATGGAAGAGGATGCTACTTGTCACTTTCATGAATCATGTGCATACGTGCTCAGTTGCTTCATTTGTGTCCAACTCTTTACGACGCTATGGATTGTAGCCCTCCAGGTTCCTCTGTCCATGGGATTCTCCAGGCAAGAATACAGGAGTGGGTTGCCTTTCCCTCCTCCAGCGGCTCTTCCTGAACCAAGGACCTAACTCCCGTTCTCCTGCATTGGCAGGCGGGTTCTTTACCACTAGTGCCCCTTGGGAAGCTCTCTATGAATCATACTTAGTATCAAGTAAGAGAACAAATTAAAAATTCACCAAGATCTTAAATTGTGACCAAATTAGCATTTGCATCTAAAATAGTGACGTAAGTAAGATTTACCTGTAGGACTCATTCTAAGTTGTCCAACTTTCCCTAGCTAGAGCTTTTCTCTATTTTCATCCCCATAATAGTTACTTCACGTCACTTTTTTTTTTAAGGCTTATACATTCCAAATAGTCTGATGCACACACACAAAAAAATTCCAAACTAATATGCTTAGGGACAAAGGTCAAAGTTAGTTTTCTAGATGGCTATTTTTCTTTATAACATATTTGTGTTTTGCTATTGGGCTCTGATGGGTTAACCTAAGCATAAATTTGGGGGGATGTATAAGCACTTTGGTGGGGATAACTGCTTTGTGGTTAGGCAGTGTTTTTCCCCATGAATCAGAATGTGTAGACATTTTGAAAATTGGGTGATTCTAGGCCATACACCAGTACGTATAACTCATTCCCAGTAAACAATACAGTGCTTTATATGAAGAAGGCTCTTTAGAAGTAATAAACACACTGTTTTAATAATGGCATCATTCCAATACTCTTAGAAAAAAGTGATATTTAAATTTGTCCTCCCTTAATTTTTATCTTAATTTTTTCCTCATTAAATTATTAACTTTTGCTTCATTTATTAAGTTTTATCACTTTGCTTAGTAAAAATATATTAAATGAAAGGAAAGTCAGAGTTTAAACTTTCACATGACTGTCATTTTATTTACAAAGTAAAATAATTTGCACTATACACCATTTATTTTAGAAATTGTTATTTAAAAATAAAACTCCAGAAAAAATGGCAATATATAAAAAGCAAAAAAAAATGCATTAAACAAATGAGCAAAGATATAAATAATTCACTTTGTATGTACCTATGTATATTTTAATCAATTTCAAACTATTCAGACTTATAATGTACCTTCCTTTGCATAATGAAAAGCACTTTGATGATATAAGAATTGTACAGTAAGTTATTAACTCAAATTGTAATTTATAAATACATAATTTATATATATATATGTATGAAAACATTATTGAAATTGATATTCCTTTTTGGATTTCTACATAATATAATGCAATCATCATCTTATAATTCAGAACAATGTGCATAAGTAGATTCTTAAAAAGGATAACTTCTTGAAGGAAAAATATCTTACAAATAAAATGGAAATGTTCACATTATAAAAATGTCATTTTGCAGGACTCCACCACCCTATATAAGATGGTATCTTTTATTATTACTTCTTTAAAACTTTCTTCCAACATTCTTCATGTTTAATAAGCTAACTCGTATGGAAGTCTGTTCTAATTGGAAAATAGAATAAAAAATACTAATTCCCTTTGTCAAGATAAATTAATCTTTCAGTACACTTTTAAAAATTGTATTGGGAACTAATCTTAAACTTAAAAGTTAGAGGAATAGAAAAATTGGTATATCCTTTACATAGATTCACTACTGTAAACTTTGTATGCCATTTGATTTTAATTGTGCTTTTTTCCTCACTTTCACTTGTCTGGTCTTTAAATTCGGTTTATTTGTTCCTGACTGAGGTATTAAAACACAAAACTGTGTCTTTTGTGGGTATTACACCCGGGACACACTATGTCCATATGGCATTACTGGTGGTATTAACTGGTCAAGGTGTTATCTGATTTATCATAAGTACTATTTTTTCCCCCTTATAAATACTAAGCAATCCATTGGGACAGAAATAGCCTTCTCCTTATCAGAATTTCACCCTAGATTTACCATCTATCCCTGATTCCTTTCTAAATAAAATTTTAAAATGATGGTTGGAAGATGATAATTTGCCAGTCCAATTTCTTTCTTGTTAATGAATTGGCACTCAGCATTCTATAGTCAAGGGGATCTTCCACTTCCCTCTATCTATCTATCTACTTATCATTTATCTACCTCTTGTAGCAATCATCTATCATCTGTATAAACTCATGACATATTACTTGTCCAATTGTTTACAATTTATTTCTCTAACTCATAATTTTGATGCTAAAATTAGATGTTTCATAGGAACTCCTTTAAGCTAGCTCCTGCTTCCCTGTGACATTTGCCAATAATTTTTTTTGAGCATTTTCCTTATTTCTAGTAAAACAAAATACAACCAGCTTATTTTGTACTTAGCCTTTCATAAATCTGCAAACAGCAAATTCAAAAGGCCTTCATTCCTTTTTGTTGGAAATAATATTAGAGACGTAGATCTGAGTGTTAAATTTGCTCATTATGCTGCAAGAATTTGCCCATTCAGTTGACAGTATAGGGAAATAAGTGCATGTATTAATATAAACTCTAAAAATGCATGTTTATGTGCACATTGTTAAAGGATGAGTTCTTTTCAAAAGGCATATTTGTTTCCCATAAACTACAAAATGAACACATGTCAAAAATTTTATGTAATTTATTACAAAATGAGGACACAGTGTATTACAGTTTGTTCAAAAGAGAATTCAAAGAGCAGAGACATATTGAAAATAAGCTATTTTTGCAAACGGGGAAAAATACATCCATCAAAAAGGCAATACTCAAATGTGTATTCCCTTGGACACTGATTTGCGCTTCCCTTGATAAAAATCATTCACGTCACTATCAGTTTTCAGAAACTTAGTTTCATCTTGGAGTGGGCATGAGAATCTGGCTTCTGCTAATGGGATAATCTCTCTCTTAAAGCACAGAAATAAATGCAGAGAAAAACATGAAAGTCTAAACCAATCTAATCAGACTAAGTTTCAGGACTTCAACTCGAAAATTGATGGCAGAAATATGCTCTTTCTCTGAGACAAGAATGAAGAAGAATTTATGCTAGGAGTCACTGACAATACTCATGGATCCAAAAATGCAGGTATTATATTTGATGAGTCTGGATCCTCTGCTAAGGCAGATGAGCCAAAAGTATAAAAGCATTGGTTCAAAGTCAGTATTATTTCTGATAGTTCTACAACTATTTCTAACTACTCTTAGAATCTGAACTAGTACAAAATATAATAATAAATTGGACTAAAAGTTTTCTCTATCCAGGGTTATTAGATATTGCTGGTGTTAGTTAATACTATGCTATATTAAAATACATAGATGACATTTTCTCAAGCGTATTTTCAGTCAATGCATAACATTTCCTTTGAAAGTTTTGTGGAATAAAAATTTATTCCAAAGAATCAATGAAACTAGAAAAAAATATTTTAAAGGCATTTAATAACAAAGTAAGCCCTTAAATTTAGTTTTTAATGAACTAAAAGTATAGTGTTGAAATTTTCTCTTTCTCTCTCTGTAAATACATTTAGAAAACTTGAAAAGAAATAGCAGATTAATATACTTGTTACAAAATTTCCATCATTTTGAAATTGTCCTAATTGTCCCTTAGCATACAAGCAATCATTGATAAATTAAGATTTTATTTTTTACTGTCAATGGCATCTAATCTTTTATTCTCAGAAAAATTTTCAACTTGTTTTAATATTCACTGGCAGTAAAATTCACTGGCAGAAAATTCATTTCTTTCAAGAGACTAAATATCAATTGTGCTTCTAATATGATTTGATGCTTTTTAAGAGAGTATTGTACTAATCATATTATCACATTTTTGCTCCAGTTAAGGGCAATCTTACTTTGCTATTACTCTTCTCCATGTAGTTTATACAAGCAAAAGTTTCAAAAGAAAACTTTGCTTGTAACTAGAGCAGGTTTCCTCACAGAAATTAGTATCATTCTTGATTCGAAGAATTCATTGCAAAGTTTCAAGCTGATTAACTAACTGGTAAAAGAAAATGTTCCATGGCCTTAAGGAAAATTCTTTGAACAGATTTCTTTGTTTCTTTAAATTCTACCTGTGCTACAAAATTTTCAGTAGAGGAGAATTGAATATACCATTGACATTGTGCATATCTCATAAAAAGATACATAATTGAAATTTAAGTAAACCACAGTGGGCTTCCCTAGTGGCTGAGATGGTAAAGAATCCACCTGCAAGGCGGGATACCTTGGTTTGATCACTGGGTTGGGAAGATACCCTGGAGGAGGGCATGGCAATGCACTCCAGTATTCTTGAGAACCCCATGGACAGAGGAGCCTGTAGAAGTCCATGGGGTCGAAAAAAGTTAGACACGACTGAGTGACTAAGTACAGCACAGCACAAACCACAGAACTTAAAACTTCGGAGCCACAAGATGAGGCTCAACAGGAACAGAAAACTCAGAAATATGTCCACACAATCAGAAAATGAATTTTCTAAAGCAAAAACCCTCAAATAATTCTCAGAATTTCAGTGTAATAGGATACTGGAGTAGAATCTGGCTTTCTGCCAAAGGGGCTTTTAAATGCTCCCATTTTCATACATGAAAGAAAGCAAAGAGAGCATAATTTCCAGCCCTGGAAAGATACCATTAATGCAGAGAAGTTTCTGCACTTTTTAAATTAAACCTTAGAGCATAAGGACACAAAAACATATCAGTAACAAAAATCTAATCTTTCAGAAGAATGTGGGATGATATAGAAGGGAAAGACTGGTTAAAATGATGCTTCCCTGAAAGGTGATTAGTATTTTAATTTTAATTCCTTTTGTTCTGACATGTGAATTTTATTTGCTGAGTAGCTGACATCTCTTATGAATAACAAGGATAGATTTGAAGCATGGTCTTCTTAGGTCCTTTCTGTTCTTTTTTGTCTTCTTAATTCCTAAAGAAACTATGAAAACAATCATTTTATCTTAAAAAAAAAAAACTAAGGGCAAAAAACTATATATATGATGGTTTGAAAAGTTAATCAACTTAGAGTTTGATGAAGTCCTTTTTTAGAAATGACTTAACTTAAAAAAAAAAGAAAAGACTATTTCCATGGTATAATATAATTTTATTGTACTGAATCAAAAAAGAGAGAGAAAGTCTGTAAAACATTTTAAAATATTGTTACCTTTATGTGTGGTACGATGTCACTGGAGTTATGCTTAATTCTTTTGAACTTCTATTCCCATATCAGAATTTGATATAACCCAAGCTTTTATTTACTGGTTTGGTTATTTATTTATTTATTCATTTATGTTTTGGTGTCTGAATCCCAAGACCTTTATTCCTTTACTTCCAAGTGTATAAAATCAGCATTTTTACTACAATGAATTATCACTGCCCTTTTGCTTCTGAAAATTCTGATCCATCCTCTGGGGTGATCTTTAGATATTAAAGAAAATATATATTCATCATTTTTTTCAACAAGGTATGTTTTAATGGCCCTTATTTTATGAAGTTTTGTTTTTCTCCTTATATTTTTTCAGAGTCTGACTCTATCTCTATGTTTCAGTTTCTTCCCCTGTAAAATAAATGTAAATAATTGCCTCACAGGGTTGATATGTCTCACATGAAGGTTCATAAATCATCTAGCACAATGTCAAGTAAGTATTCTATAAAATACACGCTGTTGCTTTTAACATCAGGTTTTGGAAGAGGATTATTTGAGAGGTATCTCCAAACAAAGTATACACTAACATCTGAAACTCTAAGAAAATGAATTGATCTTTGTTTTTCTAACATGTGATATATATTTTATTCTTTTCTGAGTCAAACAGCATATACAATAAAATAATTATAATTGTTCTTGATGATGAGATCTTTTATGAGGAGTAAAATTTATGGGTATCTTTAGTAGCTGCTTACACTATGCCATGCCTTATACAAAACACTTAGCACAGATTTACTCTTTCTTTTTTTTTTTACAAGTTGCCCCTGTCCACGGACTGGCCTGTGCTCACCCCCAAGCTGCTGCCGTCCAGCACCAGGGCGGCCGTCTGGTCCAGAGACACCTGCGGGTAGAAGGCGGATGATGCTGTCAGATTTACTCTTTCAATCATCCTCAAAAACATACAAGTCAGGTACTGATAATACACTAATAGGCAACATAAATGAAGGTCAGAAAAGTTAACTCTTCTGGCCTTCAGTGATGGTAACTCACCAAGAGCTAGGCATTTTGGAGTGAACACAAGTGGGCCTTAGGAAGAATTACTAAGAACAAAGCTAGTGGAGGAGACAGAATTCCAGCTGTAATATTTCAAATCCTAAAAGATGATGTTGTTAAAGTGCTGCACTCAAAATGTCTGCAAATTTGGAAAAATTGGTAGTGGCCATAGGACTGGAAAAGGTCAGGTTTCATTCCAATCCCAAAGAAGCACGATGCCATAGAATGTTCAAACTACCACATGATTGTGCTTATTTTACATGCTAGAAATGTTCTGTTCAAAATCCTTCAAGCCAAGTTTCAGCAGTACATGAACCAAAAACTTCTAGATGTATAAGCTGGGTTTAGAAAAGGCAGAGGAACCAGAGATCAAATTGCAAACATTCATTGGATCATGGAGAAAGACAGGGAGTTCTAGAAAAACATCTACTTCTGTGTCATTGACTACATGAAAATCTTTGACTGTGTGCATCACAACAAACTGTGAAAAATTCTTGGAGAGATGAGAATACCTGACAACCTTACCTGTCTCCTGAGAAACCTGTTGTCAAGAGGCAACAGAACTGGACATAGAACAAGAGACTGGCTCAAAATTGGGAGAAGAGTATGACAAGGCTGTGTATCATCACCCTGCTTATTTAACTTATATGCAGAGTATATTATATGAAATTCAGGGCTAGATAAAGCACAAGCTGGAATCAAGATTGCTGAGAGAAATATCAACAACTCCAGATACACAGATGGTACCATTCTTTTGGCAGAAAATGAATGGGAACTGAAGAGCCTCTTGAGGGTGTAAAGGAGAGTGAAAAAGCTGGTTTAAAACTCAATATTCAAAAAAACTAAGATCATGACATCTGGTCTCTTTACTTCATGACAAATAGAAGGTGAAAAAGTGGAAAAATTTTATTTTCTTGGGCCCCAAAATCACTGTGGACAATGACTGCAGCCATGAAATTCAAAGACACTTACTCCTTAGAAGGAAAACTGTGACAAACCTAGACAGAGTATTAAAAAGCAGAGACATCACTTTGCTGACAAAGATCCATTAGTCAAAGCTATGGTTTTTCCAGTAGTCATGTATAGATGTGAGAGTTGAACAATAATGAAGGCTGACCACCAAAAAACTGATGCTTTCTAACTGTGGTGCTGCAGAAGACTCTTGAGAGTCCCTTCAACTGCAAGGAAATCAAGCCAGTCAATCCTATAGGAAATCAATTCTGAATAGTCACTGCAAGGAGTATTGCTGAAACTAAAGCTCTAATACTTTGTCCACCTGATGTTAAGAGGCAACTCACTGGAAAAGACACTGATGCTGGGAAAGATGGAAGACAAATGGAGAAGGGGGTGGCAGAGAATGAGACGGTTAGGTTGCATTACAGACTCAATGGACATGAATTTGAGCAAACTCTTGGAGACAGTAAAGGACAGAGGAGTCTGGTGTGCTGTAGGCCATGGGGTTGCAAAGAGCTAGCAACTGAACATGACTTAGCAACTGAACAACAACTCTTGTTGTAAAGCATCACTGTTAATTTGAACTGTATTGAAACATATAATATATGGGTTAAGGAAGTCCTTTGTTGCAGTGTCCTAAGGATACTATTTACTGCTGTTGGTACAATTTCAGTAGGATACAGACAATGAAGACAAATTAAGAGCAGTGTGAACAATAAAATGAAGTGTTTGTAGCTCTTGTCTTGGAAGAACGTTGGCAAGTGCTGAAGACATTCAGCTTCAGAGGAGTTGGCAGAATGATTTCTTCTTTCATGTATTGGAAAATCTGAAACATGGAAGAGGAATTGGAACTGACATTCCCTGAAGCTATAGGAATGAGTTAGAACAATTGACTGGAGACATATTTTGATTTCAGTATAAGGAAGAGTTGCCTGGCTGAGCTATTTAGCAATGTAATGAGTTGCTTATATGATTAGGAGGGTCTCATCCTTAAAATGTTTCGTATTCTCAATAAAATATGTTGAAGTTATGTAAAATTTAATAGTCAGTAAAATGAATGCTTAGATAATAGTTTGATTTTTTTTTTCATCCTGAACATCAAATATGTGTTCATTACTCTCAACTCTCAGCTCCCAATAGAAATGGAAGGTAGGTACAGCACATTAATGAAATCTAAAGCAAATCCCCAAATCTCATTTGAACAATTAAATTCTAACCTCCTTCCTTTATCAAAACCTTCCTGGAGTTGTTAACAAGCAGGCCTACCAAGTTGATTTACATTTTAGAGCTTCTTCATTGCTGATTTCAGCAGGGGTGGAGGGAAATGCAGAATAAATACGCAGAGAGAAACAGGTACCTCAAGTTTTTAGATGATACTTTTAAAGGGTTAATTTGTTTGCACATTGACTCTCCATAGCAGAGTCTACATTTTCATATTTTCTCTACTAGTGTAGGTGTGGTGCTCAGTTGCTTCAATCCTGTCTGATTCTTAGCATCCCTATGTACTGTGGCTTGCCAGGCTGCTCTGTCCATGGGATTCTCCGGCAAGAATACTGGATTGGGTTGCCATGCCCTGCTCCAGGGGATCTTCCTGACCCAGAGATCAAAACTGCATCTCTTATGTCTCCTGCATTGGCAGGCAGGTTCTTTATCACTAGTGCCACCATAAATGTTTGCAAAAATCATTGCAATTATTTTACCCATCTTCCTCTTTGAAAACAACTCTCCTTTCCTTTCATCTTTCACTCCTCTGAATACTCTTCTATTTTTCCATGCCATTATTCCTCAGCAGGTGACCTCATATATTAAAGTAATTTAATGAGAATATTGTCGATTCATTCATAAGTTCAGTTCAGTCTCCCAGTCGTGTCTCACTCTTTGTGACCCTATGGACTGCAGCATGCCAGGCTGCCCTGTCCATCACCTACCCCTGGAGCTGCTGCTGCTGCTGCTGCTAAGTCACTTCAGTCATGTCCGACTCTGTGCAACCCCATAGACGGCAGCCCACCAGGCTCCTCTGTCCCTGGGATTCTCCAGGCAAGAATACTGGAGTGGGTTGCCATTTCCTTCTCCAACCCCCAGAGCTAGAAACAGTTAATTTCTACACTTACAACTTAAGTTTCATCTATATATCTTTGAGTTAAATACTCTATACCATTGTCTTTCATGGGAAGTCCCAGGACCAGTAGCCTTGACATCACCTGAGCTTGTTAGAAATTCAGAACTTCAAGTCCTATCTCAGAACTTACTGAATCCTTCAGTTCTGTTCAGTCGCTCAGTCGTGTCCGACTCTTTTCGACCCCATGAATTGCAGCACGCCAGGCCTCCCTGTTCATTACCAACTCCCGGAGTTCACTCAGACTCATGTTCATCGAGTCAGTGATGCCATCCAGCCATCTCATCCTCTGTCGTCCCCTTCTCCTCCTGCCCCCAATCCCTCCCAGCATCAGAGTCTTTTCCAATGAGTCAACTCTTCGCATGAGGTGGCCAAAGTATTGGAGTTTCAGCTTCAGCATCATTCCTTCCAAAGGAGTCCCAGGGCTGATCTCCTTCAGAATGGACTGGTTGGATCTCCTTGCAGTCCAAGGGACTCTCAAGAGTCTTCTCCAACACCACAGTTCAAAAGCATCAGTTCTTTGGCACTCAGCTTTCTTCACAGTCCAACTCTCACATCCATACATGACCACTGGAAAAACCATAGCCTTGACTAGACGGACCTTTGTAGGCAAAGTAATGTCTCTGCTTTTGAATATGCTCTCTAGGTTGGTCATAACTTTCCTTCTAAGAAGTAAGTGTCTTTTAATTTCATGGCTGCAGTCACCATCTGTAGTGATTTTGGAGCCCCCAAAAATAAAGTCTGACACTGTTTCCACTGTTTCTCATCTATTTCCCATGAAGTGATGGGACAAGATCCATGATCTTCATTTTCTGAATGTTGAGCTTTAAGCCAACTTTTTCACTCTCCACTTTCACTTTCATCAAGAGGCTTTTCAGTTCCTCTTCACTTTCTGCCATAAGGGTGGTGTCATCTGCATATCTGAGGTTATTGATATTTCTCCCGGCAGTCTTGATTCCAGCTTGTGCCTTTTCCAGCCCAGCGTTTCTCATGATGTACTCTGCATAGAAGTGAAATAAACAGGGTGAAAATATACAGCCTTGACGTACTCCTTTTCCTATTTGGAACCAGTCAGTTGTTCCATGTCCAGTTCTAACTGCTGCCTCCTGACCTGCATACAGGTTTCTCAAGAGGCAGGTCAGGTGGTCTGGTATTCCCATCTCTTGAAGAATTGTCCACAGTTTATTGTGATCCACACAGTCAAAGGCTTTGGCATAGTCAATAAAGCAGAAATAGATGTTTTTCTGGAACTCTCTTGTTTTTTCCATGATCCAGCAGATGTTGGCAATTTGATCTCTGGTTCCTCTGCCTTTTCTAAAACCAGCTTGAACATCTGGAAGTTCATGGTTCACGTATTGCTGAAGCCTGGCTTGGAGAATTTTGAGCATTACTTTACTAAATCCTTAGGTCCTTTTAAGTCTTCCAAAGCTTTAATTTCCACCTATATGCTGACTTGTTTGTTTCTTAGTTTTTCCAATCACTCTATCATTAGAGAAATATTGTTTAAGGATCTGTTATGTTCATAGCACTATCCTAAACATTAGACATACAGCATTTAAAAGTATAAACAAGATACTAGCCCTCTAGTAGCTTATAGCAATGAACAGACAAAATTATTTCAGGCATATGTTGACAAATGCTTTTCTGAGTCTGTGGTTTGCCTTCCCATTCTCTTAATATTGTTATTTTTTGAAGGGCAGCAACTTTTTAATTTTAAAGAAGCCTAGCTTACCAAATTACTTTTTTTCTAGATTACCCTGTACAGCTATTGTGAAGAAATCTTTCCCTAATCCAAGCAAAAAAAATTTATTTCATTTAGGAATTATATAGTTTTGAGTTTTATATTTATATCTATGATTCATGTTGAGTTATATTTATTCATGATACAAAGATGCATGAAGGTTCATATTTTGTTTTGAATAGAAATATCCAATTAATTCAACACCATTTGCTGAAGAGTCTTTCTACACTGAATTAATTGCCTTTGAACTTTTGTCTGAAATTAGTTGTCCATAAATAGGTGTGTCTATATTTGGATTCTCTATTCTGTTCCTTTGATCTGTTTCACTACTTTTGCACCAATATTGGATTCTTTTGATCATGGCAGCTTTATAATAACCATACCACAATTCATGGGATCAGGAGTTTTAGCCCTCCAACTTCGTTCTTATTTTTCAAGAAAAAGATATTTTTGTTTTAGCTATTCCAAGCCCTAAGCATTCTGAAATTTAAAATTCAGTTTGTTGGCTTCTTTTTTTTTTTTTTTTTTAAGTTTACAGGAATTTTGATTGGTATGGTGTTGAATCTATACATCAATTTGGGGGGAATTTATATGGTAATGATAATGAGTCTTCTGACTCATTGAACAAGGTATACTTCTCCATTTAAGATTTCTTTAATTCTTCCCAATAAGGATTTGTAGTTTTCATTGTATATCTTACACATATTTGGCAGATTTATATGTAAATATTTCATATATTTTGATGTCTTTGTAAGTGGTATATTTTTACTTTCAATTTCTTATAGTTTATTACTAGTATATAAACTAGACTTCATTTTAGACTGGATTTTGAAATGCTACTAAGCTTATTTATTTGTTCTAAAGCTATTTTTGTGGGTTCCATCAGATTTTCTACATAGAAAATCATGTCTTCTTTAAATAAAGATACTTTTACTTCCTTTCCAATCTAGATGCCACTATTTATTTCTTGACACTGAGTAGAATCTTCAGTGCAATGTATATATTTTAAACTCAATGTATATATTTAAACAGTAAAATATATATTTAAAACTCACTAATAAAACAACCATTGCAATTTAAAAATGGGAAGATTTAAGCATTTTGCTAAAGGTTATGTATGGATGGCATGTAGACATTTGAGAGGGTGTTCTATATAATTTGTCATTTGGGAAATGCAAATTAGCAGTACAGGCAATGGCACCCCACTCCAGTACTCTTGCCTGGAAAATCCCATGGACGGAGGGGCCTGGTAGGCTGCAGTCCATGTGGTCGATAAGAGTCGGACACGACTGAGCAACTTCACTTTCACTTTTCACTTTCATGCATTGGAGAAGGAAATGGCAACCCACTCCAGTGCTCTTGCCTGGAGAATCCCAGGGATGGGGGAGCCCAATGGGCTGCCATCTATGGGGTCGCACAGGGTCCGACACAACTGAAGGGACTTAGCAGTAGTAGCAGCAGCAAACTATCACTGGTTTCCCAGTGGCTTAGGGGCAAAGAAACCGCCTGCAATGCCGGAGACCGGGGTTCAATCCATGGGTCAAGAAGATCCCCTGGAGAAAGATATGGCAACCCATTCCAGTATTCTTGCCTGGGAAATCCCATGGACAGAGGAGCCTGATGGGCTACAGTCTATGGGATCACAAAGAGTCGGACATGACTTAGAGACTGAATGACAACAACAACACATCTATCATTGCATGCCTATCAGAATGGCTACAGTAGGAAACACTGACCATTCTAAGTGTTGACAAGGATGCAGAGGAACTTAAAATCGGGTACAATACTATCAGGAATACAAAATGGTACAGCATTTTGGAAAATTTGACATTTTCTTTATAAAGCTAAAATGTACCTACTGTGTGATTCAGGCATTCGGCTTGTAGGTATTCACCAGAAGAATAAGAAGCATCTGATCATACAAATCCTTTAAGTGAATATTTAGAGCAGCATTATTTGTAATAGTCAAAACTGGAAAGAATCAAATGTTCATCAACAAGTGACAGGCTAAACAAACTGTGATATATCAACAAAGGGGAGCAGTACTACACAAAAACAGTAATAAGCTAGTGATACATGCAGGACAGTGCATGAATCTCAAAGTAATTATACCAACTGAAAGAAGCCTTAGGTAAAAGAGAGCTCAAACTGCTTGATGCTATGTATATAAAACTCATCTACTGATGGAAACAATTCAGATGTAGGTGGGAGGGGCTGGAAAGGGTATTACAAAATGTCAGGATGAAACTCTTGGGAGTGAAAACTATGTTTATTATCTTGTTTGTGGTTATTCATTCACTTATTAACTCATCCATATATTCAGTCAATGTGCATACTCCATTAATTATTCATTAATTCCTTATATCATAATGTCTAATAGCACCAATTCTGAACCCAAACTGCCTGGGCTCACTTCTGGTTCTACCACATAATATGTGTGGTGTAGAACACACTGTTTAACCTCTCATGTTTCTACTTATTTATGATGGGTCTGAAAGTAGTAGGTACCTCATAGAGAGCTTGCTGCTGCTGCTAAGTCGCTTCAGTCGTGTCTGACTCTGCGCGACCTCATAGACGGCAGCCCACCAGGCTCCCCCGTCCCTGGGATTCTCCAGGCAAGAACACTGGAGTGGGTTG
Organism: Bos indicus; assembly: GCF_029378745.1. NCBI lineage: Eukaryota > Metazoa > Chordata > Mammalia > Artiodactyla > Bovidae > Bos > Bos indicus. Next base: position 63,310,876 of record NC_091765.1, on the reverse strand, counting down.
CCATTTCCTTCTCCAAAGCACGAAAGTGAAAAGTGAAAGTGAAGTCGCTCAGTTGTGTCCGACTCTCAGCGACCTCATGGACTGCAGCCTACCAGGCTCCTCCATCCATGGGATTTTCCAGGCAAGAGTACTGGAGTGGTGTGCCATTGCCTTCTCCACATAGAGAGCTTACAGGTCTCTAAAAGACATTAACCTATGACAAACCTAGACAGCACATTAAAAGCAGAGACATTACTTTGCCAACAGAGGTCTGTCTAGTCAAAGCTATGGTTTTTTTCCCCAGTAGTCAAGTATGCATGTGAGAGTTGGACAATAAAAAAAGTTGAGTGCCAAAGAATTGATGCTTTTGAACTGTGATGTTGAACAATACTCTTGAGAGTCTCTTGGACTTCAAGGAGACCAAACCAGTCAATCCTAAAGGAAATCAGTCCTGAATATTCATTGGAAGGATTGATGCTGAGGTTGAAGCTCCAATATTTTGGCCACCTGATGTGAAGAACTGACTTGTTGGAAAAGATCCTGATGCTGGGAAAGATTGAAGGCAGGAGGAGAAAGGGACCACAGAGGATGCGATGGTTGGATGGAATCACCAACTTGATGCACGTGAGTTTGAGCAAGCTCTGGGAGTTGGTGAAAGACAGGGAAGGCTGGCATGCTGCAGTATGTGGGGTCACAAAGAGTAGGACACAACTGAGCAACTGAACTCAACTTTCTGAAAGGGCATTAAATGGTTCTAATACAAGTTAAGCATCAAGAGTGCCAGGTATTACATAAATAAGAAATACTTTCTTCATTTAATACTTAGATGCAGAAAATCACCTTTCATAGTTTTCACCCTTTTCCTCTTTTCTTCCATCTATTTTCCCTTTGGATACAAAAATTTAAGGCTCAGAAAACATGTGTATAGAATCTAAAGGGAACCATTTTCAGCTGAATGAATTCAAATTCTCCATATACACTAAAGGGTAGAATGACATGATCAAATGGGAAGCACTGTTAGTAGAAAGGCTCATCCAGTCTCTTTCTTCATAAAAACCCGTGAATGTAAGAAATGATATTTTCACAGCTGAAAAGCAGCAGACATTATAAACACAAAGTGGGTTAAGAAAATGTTTTTCTTTTTATGGGAGCTGCAGTTTAAAAGACCTAATGATGCAAATTATAATAAGTAGCTGGTAAATGTTTCATCAAAAACACTGACCCACAATCTTAGCAGGTGCTTATTAAATGTGGTAGATTTTTCTTTTAATAACAATTTACTCCCTTATAATAATTACATATAAAGTTAGGGAAAGATAGTATTAAATATTTTGTTGGAGAGACTCATAAGGCTGTGCTAAAGTAATACTGTTACAAAATATTTTAATGTCTCAGGCATGATACTGAAAGTTAAGTTATATATGCATACTTTTCAGCTACAAAATGATATTGAGAATGCCATTTTTAGGTAATATATTTAAAGGCTCCAGCTTTCTACAATTCTAAAACTATATTATTGAGTACTTGATTTGACAAGGAACATCTTGAAAGCAATGACTCAGTTATTTTTTTATTTATTAGTATTCATAGCACAAATTCTTCTGAAAAAGAATGTAAGGGCTGACAAAATTTATTGTGTTTAATGTAGACAAAATAAAGTTTTTTTTAAATATGTAATACAGTTGTTTAGAAAGTGAAATCATATACAAATGTTTAAAGTGACAATCCTCACTCTTAATACTGCCCCCTCCTACTCTATCACTTAAATAACTCATTTTATTACTGTCTCTGTTTCTAAGGAAATATGATCATAAGTAATCTTACATTTGTCCCATTTCTTACAAAAGTTAGCAATGTACACATAAATTGCACATTGTCTGGTTTTCTGTTTGTTAGTTTTAGAATGAATAATAAGAATTAAATAAAGCTGCCCAAGTACTATTATATTTGACTCATCAGTTTCATAGAGTCCAACTGACTGTCTTGGAAATCTGTTCACATTAGCATATGGAGAGTTTCCTTATTATTTTTTTTCCTTCATATTTTCAACAGTTACAGGCATTCCATTGTGAGACTGTTTCCTAGTTGACTTAATCAGTCCCATATGAATGAACACTGTGTGTTTCTCGTCGTGTCTGACTCTTTATGACCCCGTGGATTATAGCCTGTCAGGTTCTTCTATCCATGGGATTCTCCAGGCAGGAATACTGGAGTGGGTTGCCATGCCAATCTCCAGAGAATCTTCCCAACCCAGGGATTGAACCCAGGTCTCCCTCATTTTAGGCAGATTCTTTACAATTTGACCTACCCAGAAAGCCTATGAACACTGAGATGCTACCAGGTCTTTGACTTAAAAATAAAAAAATCAACTAATAAACTCTCAAATACATTTTAATTATATGCCATAATATCTGAAAGATGTACTCCAAGAAGTGGGGTTAGACAAATATATTTGTAATATTAAGAGAAATTGGTAAGATTATTTGAAGATTTTCTATGAATTATTAACTGTTCACTAAATTACTAACTAAAGCACAAATGTAGCAGCATCCCTCTGGCCAGCACCTACAACTCCTCTGTTAGTATCTTTCAGATGGAATCAGAAGTTTATACTTTATTTGGCCTCATAGGTTATACTTTATTTGACCTCATGTATTATGAGAGTCTTTCCTTGAAAAGCAGGTAAAATTTCTGAAAATTTCCTTCTGTTCATTTGTCTGAAGTGAAACTTTTCTAAACTATTAATATGTTTTCTTCAGGGAATAGTTCATAAGAAACAGAGTATTCTTCATATTCTGGTCACATAGGAACTCAGGCATAAATAAGAACTCTCTAAATTAGGTGTTTAGGGACTTGCTTTTAGCAGAAATTAGAATATCTTTGCTTACATATAAAATGACACATGAAGATCTGTTAACTGATGAGTTCCTTTCAAATTATCACAAATTCTGACTAAATAGGGTTCAAATTAATAATTCATATTCAAGGAACAGTCAAATGATATACCACCTACACTATGCCCACAATGACTTCTGAAGTACATCTTCAATTTATAAATTATATTGCATAATATTCCAAAGGAGGACTGACTTTTATTTGAAATGGTGACCATTTTTTTTGCATCTAATAATGCTCAGATATTTTATTTATTTTTATTCCCTATCATTTTCCACACAATGAATTTCTGCTGATATGTTTCTAAACAGAACAAAAATAATTTAGAAGATATTAATTATAATTCAAGAAAAATAAATCCTCTTCATATTGCAACTCAAGAAATTAGACTTCTTCAACCTTGCTGCTCAATGATACTTCAATAACTTAGTTTAAGAGAGTGACATTTACATCCCAGATATCCATGTTCTAAACAGCAGGATGGAGGATCAATTGAAAATAAAAAAGTAATACTTATGCCAGTGTTCTCCTAAGAAAGTTTTCTGGAATCTGCTACATGATAAGTTTCACCTCCTTCCCATTTACCGGAACTTAATCTTTTGGCCATGCTAACAGAAAGGGAGGCTGGGAAATGTAAGTTTGTTGCTGAGTAGCCATTTTCCAAAATGAATATTAATATAATTGACTAAAGAGCCAAACAAGCCTAAATAATACAAATATATCTTCCAAAATAAAATGTTGTCTGACAGGAAGTCTCTGAAGTTCTGGCAAAACAGGGAAGGAAAATAAAAAGTGAAAACATTAAAAAGAAAAACTCACAAGATCATCAAAAATTAGCATGTCTTTGGCCCATTTTTTGATTGGGTCGTTTATTTTTTCTGGAATTGAGCTGCAGGAGTTGCTTGTATATTTTTGAGATTAGTTGTTTGTCAGTTGCTTAATTTGCTATTATTTTCTCCCATTCTGAAGGCTGTCTTTCCAACTTGCTTATAGTTTCTTTTGTTGTGCAGAAGCTTTTAATTTTAATTAGATCACATTTGTTTATTTTTGCTTTTATTTCCAATATTCTAGGAGGTGGGTCATAGAGGATCCTGCTGTGATTTATGTTGGAGAGTGTTTTGCCTATGTTCTCCTCTAAGAGTTTCTCTAAAGAAGACATACAGATGGCTAACAAACACATGAAATGATGCTCAACATCACTCATTATCAGAGAAATGCAAATCAAAACCACAATGAGGTACCATTTCACGCCAGTCAGAATGGCTGTTATCCAAAAGTCTACAAGCAATAAATGCTGGAGAGGATGTGGAGAAAAGGGAACCCTCTTACACTGTTGGTGAGAATGCAAACTAGTACAGCCACTATGGAGAACAGTGTGGAGATTCCTTAAAAAACTGGAAATACAACTGCCATATGACCCAGCAATCCCACTGCTGGGCATACACACTGAGGAAACCAGAATTGAAAGAGACACATGTACCCCAGTGTTCATCACAGCACTGTTTATAATAGCCAGGACATGGAAGCAAACTAGATGCGCATCAACAGATGAATGGATAAGAAAGCAGTGGTACATATACACAATGGAGTATTACTCAGCCATTAAAAAAAATACATTTGAATCAGTTCTAATGAGGTGGATGAAACTGGAGCCTATTGTACAGAGTGAAGTAAGCCAGAAAGAAAAACACCAATACAGTATACTAATGCCTATATATGGAATTTAGAAAGATGGTAATGACAAGCCTGTATACAAGACAGCAAAAGAGACACAGATGTATAGAACAGTCTTTTGGACTCTGTGGGAGAGGGAGGGGGGGATGATTTGGGAGAATGGCATTGAAACATGTATAATATCATATAAGAAATGAATCACCAGTCCAGGTTCGATGCAGGATATAGGAAGCTTGGGGCTGGTGCACTGGGATGACCCAGAGGGATGGTATGGGGAGGGAGGTGGGAAGGGGGGGTTTAGGATGGGGAACACGTGTACACCCATGGTGGATTCATGTTGATGTATGGCAAAACTAATACAATATTGTAAAGTAATTAGCCTCTAATTACAATAAATAAATTTAAATTAAAAAAAAATTAGCATGTCTAGTTAGGCAAATTCTTAGAGCCCAGAAAGACTTTCTATTAATAAAAGAGCTTTACTGGAAGACAATATGGCAACTTTAAACACATTTTTTTGTTTGTTTGTTTCCTTCCACCTGGAACTATTCAGGAAATCTTGCCATCATTAAATGAGGTTTTGAGTATTTAGGTTCTGCTTTTGGATCTCCAAACTTTCAGATTACAGTTTCCACAAAAATCATAGTTAGGGATCTGCCGATGGCACAATGTGAACAGGGAAATGAAATCCTCAAAGTAAAGTCCTGTAGGATTCAGTGAAAGCCTTCTGGGTCTTCATGGTAGGGATTGCTGCTTTTCTGTGTGTGTGTGTGTGTGTGTGTGTGTGTGTGTTTGCTAAGAAAGTGGTTTTGTTTATTAACTTCATGTGGTCATGAAACTGTTTAGTGGGAAAAGGAGAAAAGTCTACTTTAGATAAGTAAAAATCTTTATCTTTAATGATAGATACTGTTAATTAGACCAGAAGCTGTGTGTATCAGCTGATTTTTCACTTCAGTATCTAAGAGATTTTATTATTCATCTATTCAAGAATATATTGAGCTTTTTCCCCCTTAGCACTAGTACACAGTGATGATCGAAATAATTGTGGTCCCCACTCAGGTAAAATATGTCATCTAATTGTTGGTCAAGAGATAATTTACCTGCACCCTCCCTTTCATTACTTTATACATTGGCAAACTCCCAAACTAAATAAAATGTTCTTAGTTTGAGGAAAATAACCACCATCAAGCCTATATCACAAAGAGTACCTTATACACGAAGATACAGAAACAGATGCATGAGGATATAGATAAAGGGAAACCTTTTGATACATTTTTCTAAAAACCTAAGGAGAAAATTGTAGAAAGCTGTATGATGATCTCACTAGGATGGATGAAAAACTATTGAAAGCAATAAAGAGAAAGTGGATTCAAAATCACTTTCAATCTAAAGTGGAGAAATTTGCTTGATATCAGGAAAGTATTTCAGACGATTCAAAATTCACTAAATACAGAAAAATGTAAATCAGGAATCATGGGCTATAATTAACTGCAGAATATAAAACAAATATGTGTAGGTTAAATTATGACATTTTCTACAGAAATAGTGATAAAAGAAATGTTAGGAAAATGATTAGGAAAGAGATACACACAATGAAGACAAAGACAGCAAAGTCAACATAAGACTTACATATGCCTAAAATAGACTCAAGGGTTTATTTTATTGGGGACAAAGTTAATTAAAAAAAGACATGATTGTCATTATTTGTAGACTGCATTACTTGATGTGATGAAGTGAGAACAAAGTAGTGCTAGTAGATAATTTTAAAATCCTATCAAAATATGATACCTCCTGTACTTTTGTGTTTAGAATATGTGGTACCAGAGCAAGTGCATCATGTTAATGAAATGGCTTTTATCAAGCTTTAATTCCAGAGGCATTTGTGTCTTCTAGAGTGGTTGGCTCAAAAAGAACCAATATTCATAGATTTAACTATGGACATGAGTTTGAGTAAACTCAAGGAGACAGTGAAGGACAGGGAAGCCTGGTCTGCTGTAGTTCGTGGGGTTGCAAAGACTCGGACACAACTTTGCAACTGAACAATAGCATATAATAGGAATTCTGTTAAATCTAGAAATACTGAAGAAAAATTTGAAATAAATGAAAGGTAAAGATATGCCGTGAATGTCCCCTAAGGATAATGCAAAAGAGCATAGTTAGGTTACTGGCATCAAAAGGTCCCCTGGAGAAAAATGTATATGAGGCCAAAGTAGTGAGGTCACTAACTGCTCAATGATTCTGGAAGAGCAACTGTGTCTGATAAGGAATTAAGGTATATTCCTCAGTTTCCTTAGGGCTTAGAGAACTACATTTATGTAGGAGTAGGAATCAAGCAGTTGGGAGTAAGAAAGAGTCAAAATAGTTAATAGTACTTTGGGGGTTTTGGAGTTTAACTCTGCCAAATAAACTTGAAAAGTTTCATTGCTAACAGACTGAATTAATTATAGTGCAATTCTTGATTAAGTAATCTGTGATCAATTCAAAATTAAATAAGATCATCATAATTACATGATATGGACATAGAGCTGTATACTTTTAGATAGAATACTTTAAAAAATATATGTATATACTTAAAGGCTAAAATAATTGACAAAATTCTCACTGTAACTCTATTTCTCTGTATCTCACAATGGAATGTAAGTTTCTTAATATCAGGGGCAATGAAATTCAATTCATCTTTAAATCTGGATCACTGGACACATTGAAGGTGCTCAATAATTGTTTAATTGACGAATAAATCTAAGGCTGAATGAAAAGCAACTGAAAGCAGTTTTTTACGCCATCCATGCCAGTGTGATGGAATTTCTACTTTGAAAGGAATCAATCATTCCACTTTTGAACCATGTTTTGCTTTTCTCTGCATTTTCTAAACCCAGCTTGAACATCTGGAAGTTCTTGGTTCACGCACTGTTGAAGACTCACCTGGAGAATTTTGAGCATTACTTTGCTGGTGTGTGAGATGAGTGCAATTGTGTGGTAGTTTAAACATTCTTTGGCATTGCCTTTCTTTGGTATTGGAATGAAAAATGAACTTTTCAGCCCTGTGGTCACTGCTGAGTTTTCCAAATTTGCTGACATATTGAGTGCAGCACTTTCACAGCATCATCATTTAGGATTTGAAATAGCTCAGCTAGAATTCCATTACCTCCACTAGTTTTGTTTGTAGTGATGCTTGCTAAGGCCCACTTGACTTCACATTCCAGGATATCCAGATCTAGGTGAGTGATCACACTATCATGGTTATCTGGGTCGTGAAGATCTTTTTAGTATATTCTGTGTATTCTTGCCACCTCTTAATATCTTCTGCTTCTGTTAGGTCCATACAGTCTCTGTCCTTTATTGTGCCCATTTTTGCATATAATATACCCTTGGTATCTCTAATTTTCTTGAATAGATCTCAGGTCTTTCCCATTCTACTATTTCCCTCTATTTCTTTGCATCAATCACTTGGAAGGCTTTCTTATCTCTCCTTCCAATTCTTTGAAACACTACATTTAGATGGGTGTATCTTTCCTTTTCTCCCTTGCCTTTCCCTTCTCTTCTTTCCTCAACTATTTGTAAGACCTCCTCAGCCAACCATTTTGCCTTTTTGCATTTCTTTTTCTTGGGGATGGTCTTGATCATTGCCTTCTGTACAACATCACAAACCTCTGTCCATAGCTCTGCAGGCACTCTGTCTATTAGACCTAATCCCTTGAATCTATTTGTCACTTCCATTGTATAATCATAAGGGATTTAATTTAGGTCATACCTGAATGGTCTTGTGGTTTCCCCTACTTTCTTCAATTTAGGTCTGAATTTTGTAATGAGTTCATGAGACATGGTCAGCCCCTAGTCTTGTTTTTGCTGACTATATACAGCGTCTCCATCTTTGGCTGCAAAGAATATAATCAATCTGATTTTGGTATTGACCATCTGGTGATGTCCACGTGTAGAGTTGTCTCTTGTGTTGTTGGAAGAGGCTGTTTGCTATGACTAGTGCATTCTCTTGGCAAAACTCTGCTAGCCTTTGCACTGTTTTATTTTGTACTCCAAGGTCAAACTTGCCTGTTACTCCAGGTATCTCTTGACTTCCTACTTTTGCATTCCAGTCCCCTATGATGAAAAGGACATATTTTTTTGGTGTTCATTATAGAAGGTTGTGTAGGTCATCACAGAACTGTTCAACTTCAGGTTCTTCAGCATTACTGCTCAGGGCATAGGCTTAGATTACTATGATATTGAATGACTTGCCTTGGAAATGAACAGAGAAAGCAGGAGAGCTCCAGAAAAATATCTATGTCTGCTTTATTGACTACTTCAGATCCTTTTGATTGTGTGGATAATGACAAACAGGAAAATTTTTAAAGAGGTGGGAATACCAGACCATCTTACCTGAGAAACCTGTATGCAAGTCAATAGAAAACAGTTATAAATGGACATGGAACAATGGACTGATTCCAAATTGGAAAAGGAGTACGTGAAGGCTGTATATTGTCACCCTGCTTATTTAACTTATATGCAGAGTACATAATGAGAAATGCCTGCCTGGATGAAGCACAAGTTGGAATCAAGCCTTCCGAGAGAAATGTCAATAACCTCAGGTATGCAGATGACACCACCCTTATGGCAGAAAGCAAAGAGGAACTAAAGACCCACTTGATGAAAGTGAAAGAGGAGAGTGAAAAAGCTGGCTTAAAACAGAACATTAAAAATCTAAGATCATGGCATCTCGTCCCATCACTTCATGGCAAATAGATGGGAAAACAATGGAAACAGTGGCAGACTTTTTTTTTGGGGGGGGCCTCCAAAATCACTGCAGATGGTGACTGCAGCCATGAAATTAAAAGATGCTTGCTCTTTGGAAGGAAAGCTATGGCCAAACTAAACAGCATATTAAAAAGCAGAGACATCACTTTGCTAACAAAGGTCCTTCAAGTCAAAGTATGGTTTTTCCAGTAGTCATGTATGGATGTGGGAGTTTACCATAAAGAAAGCTGAGCACTGAAGAATTGATGCTTTTGAACTGTGGTGTTAGACAAGACTCTTGAGAGTCCCTTGGACTGCAAGGAGATCCAACCAGTCCATCTTAAAGGAAATCAGTCCTGAATATTCATTGGAAGGACTGATGCTGAAGCTCCAATACTATGGCCACCTGACGTGAAGAAGTGACTCATTGTTTCCAAGACTCTTGATCCAAAACCTTGTCTTAAATCCAATCAAATATGGTTGAATCTCAGTATATTTTCCTGTTTTATCTCAGATTTAAGTTGTCAGGAAAAGAAATTCCCTCCTTATTATAGATTAATGGTTATAATCTCTAATTAGATGCTCCATACCTGCCCATCTGTTATGGCCACTTAAGCAAATGTGGTTATTTATATTTAAATTAATTGAGTTGAAATGCAATTTAAAAATTTCTCAGTTGCTCTGCACACATTTCAAGTGCCCAGTGGCCTCAAGTTTAGTGGTTTTAGTTTTGGACAACAGAGGTATAGAAACTTCTCATTACTGTAGAAAGTTCTGTTTGACAATACTGTTTCATTTAATTCAGCAGTCCTTTTCTCTGTCTCAAATCTTCTCCTATTTCCTATATTTATTTAAAATTTTCTCTGTCCTTCCCAAACCTGATATTCCTTCTTTATGTCATATCTACTGGACAGATTTTAAAAATACTTCCTAGGGGCACCTTTTAGGCTTCCCTACAGCTCAGCTGGTAAAGAATCTACCTGAAATACAGGAGACCCCAGTTCAGTTCCTGGGCCAGGCAGATCCCCTGGAGAAGGGATAAACTACCCACTCCAGTATTCTTGGGCTTCCCTGGTGGCTCAGACAGTAAAGAAGCTGCCTGCAATGCAGGAGACTTAGGTTCGATCCCTGGTTTGGGAAGATCCCCTGGAGGAAGGCATGGCAACCCACTTCTGGAGAATCCCCATGGAGAGAGGAGCCTGGTGGGCTACAGTCCATGGGGTCAGAAAGAGCCGGACAAGCACAGCACAGCACAGGGAACAAAACGCAAACCATCACTTGTAAACTTTTTATCATCTTATCCCAAACCTACAAACCTAAGTGAATTCATAGCCAGTATCTCCTTCTAATTGGAGCTCCTCTCAATGTCTATTTGTTTTGAAGTTTCATATCTTTCTCCCTTATTAGGACACTGATACTTAAAATGTTTCTCATTTCTCTATTTTATCTTCAGTTTGTCTTTCCCAATTAGCTCATTCCAGCAGTATTTTCATTTTTTTTAGGTTCTCTGTATTTGAAATAGAACCTTTTTTTTTTTTTTTTTTACTTTATGTACATGCTTTTATCTACCACTTTTAAGGAGCTATATTCACTGTAATCCTAATATAATAAGAATTTCACACTTCTTTCCTTAATATCTCTATTAAATCTGCTCCTATTCAGCACATTAATTTCCTGGCTATTGAATTCAAAATACATATTGCAGTACTTACCTTACTCAACATTCACTGAATATATAGCTTCCCATTTTTTTTCATTCTTCAAATATTGTATTTCCTTGAATTCTTTGACATCAGACTTTTCAATTATATTTATCTCACTAATATCAAGCCCTGTGAAGATAGAAAACTTAGTCTTTCTTGACCATTGCACTTGACACAGTTCCTGGTGCGTATCAAGCACTGTACAAATATCTATTGAATTGTAGAGTTTAATGTATGGGGTTTCCCTAGTGGCTCAGAAGGTAAAGCATCTGTCTGCAATGAAGGAGACCTGGGTTCAATCCCTGGGTCGGGAAGATCCCCTGGAGGAGGAAATGGCAACCCACTCCAGTACTCTTGTCTGGAAAATTTCCATGGTAAGGAGCCTGGTAGGCTACAGTCCATGGGGTTTGCAAAGAGTCAGACAAGACTGAATGACTTCACTTTCACTTTCAAAGTTTAATGTATACCTCTTTATAGGTTAAGTTTTATTAGAAATTCCTAAAGGAGTACTTCCAAATCACCACTTAACAATGGGATGGACTTTAAAATAATCATAGAAAAATGATCAAACATGAAGTCTTCTTGATGGGACACTTACGCAACTACTTTTTCTTTGGGAAAGGAAGGAGTAGTATAGCCTATGACAATCTTTAATATCTATCTATCTATACTCCTTTCTCTCTCTCTCTGGCAAACAAAATAATACTAAAGATTGTAGTAGATATTCTGCAATCCGAAAGTGATTAAATCTTGATTGCCTTTAATGTGCTAGACTCTTTCTTTGTTGCTAGAATAGAAAAAAGAAGTAAGAATTCTCACAAGACATTTATAATATAGAGTGAGATATAGTTAATGGACGTAAAAACAAATACAAGTGTAAGATATTGACAGATAATTATTGTTAAGAAGAAGATTAAATACAGTGTTCAGAGTGATGCTTAGAATAGGTAGCCAGGGAAGGCTCTGTGAGAAGAAATCATTTACATTGATTCTGGATTAGGAAATGGAGGCATTTCCTAGAAAGAGCTTGAAAAACAGGAAACTCAAATTCATAGATCCTGAGATAGCAACATGCTTTTCATGATTAAATAGAGGAAAACAGAAAAAATTTTAAAAATCCAATACAGTTACTAATGCATGATGGCTGATGGGAAGAAAGGAGGAAGAATTTAGAGAAGCTATCAGAGGCCAGATACAGCTCAGGCCATTGTTATGGAGTTGGATTTTATTTTAAGAGTAATAGGAAAATTCGTGAGGGTGTTCAGTGAAATTGTCAAGCTCTGATTTATCTTTTAAAACCATTGTGCTGGCTCACATTTGAAAAGACAAGGAGATCAAATGAGAGGCTATTTTTATGTTAGATGTCAAAGAGGATGGTGACTTGAACTATAAAATTAGTAACTGAAATTTTGAGAAATGAATGCATTTTGAAGATATAAATAGTATGATTTGCTGATATACTGGAAACAATAGAGAAACCATTGTGAGAAAAGTATAAAAGTCAAAGATAAATCATCTAAATGAATAATGGTATCATTTACTAAGTCACAGAAGAATTAAGTGAAAATTATTTCAATGAGAAAAGGTTAAGACTTCTGTAGCCATCATATTTAATTAAAGATAATTATTAAGCAATGACACTGAGCATCAAAATTAATTAAAATTAAATAAAATAACTAAAATACATAATTATAGTATATATGTTTTAGGAGCTTAAGACTCATGGTAGAGATCAGAATGGAGATAAAATCTTAGAATCATATTTGAAACTGCTGAATGGGATAAGATAATTTAGAATGTACAAAATGAAATAAAAAGCAGATTCAATACATAGGTAGAACATTAAAGATAATATCTTGGTTATCATAATATTTAGAGGCCTAATAGGGACAAGGACTTTTACAATAGTAAAGCCATGTATAAGAAGGAACTCAATGGAAAAAAAGAAGACATTTCATAAGAATGTGATATCCTGGAATTCCAGAGAAGAAAATGTTTAAACCAGGGAATTATCACCTGTGTCAAATGTTGAAGAGTGTTTGAGTAAGATGAGCCAGAGAATTAACTATTGGCTTTTGAAAGGAGTTATAGGATCCAGAACCACAGGAACAGCAAAGGCAGAAACAGCTCTTGCATTGTTGCAAGTGGGAAAACAGAGTATGTGGTTCAGGTATCAGTGACTTGTTGGGATTGATACTGAGAAAAAGACATCTCACCTGATATTTATATCTTTCTATGAAATATAGAAAATATTACTTGGGATTCAGGAGAACAGGAAGTGATGGAGGGTTAAGAATGAGATTGTATAAATAGTAGTCATGAAAAGAAACGTGTTAATCACTCAGTCATGTGCCACTGTTTGTGACCCCATGGACTGTAGCCCACCAGCCTTCTCTGTCCATGGAATTCTCCAGGCAAGAAAACTGGAGTGGGTTGCCTTTCCTTTCTCCAGGGGATCTCCCTGACTCAGAGATCGAACCCAGGTCTCCTGCATTGCAGGCAGTTTCTTTACCATCTGAGTCATATGGCTGTAATCATAGGTTGTGGGAAAATAAAGTTTTAAGGAAAGAATGGGAATATTTTCTGTTAATGTTATTTTCAGTCAAAACTTTTGTATATTTCTTTACAGCAACTTTTGGCTAAACAGAAATGAGATCCTGGCTTTTACTAGGATTGGAATTTTGTCAGGTGATAAAGAAAAAGGAGAAATAAGGAAAGAGCTCTAGGTTTGCAAAGGAATGAACATAGTACAGCATCATAGAATTTGGGATGGGTTTAGAGGGAACTGAGAACATGAGACGGTTGTGTCTACTGTAAGAGTCATTATGTTTACAATTATCGTAGGGGAATAGCAATACAGTGAGATGAAGGATGGGGATGAAGATACAAAGAGGGCAAGTTTAGAAATGGATCAAGTTTAGAAGTTTAGAAGTGATGTAGTTATGGAGGTTGACACTGAGATTAGGTAGGTGGTTAACTGAGGAGATCAAGAAACTATGAATTATATTAACTGGATCTTCAATGGATCTCAATGTTCAAATCATCATGGATGTTACTGTTAATAGTACGGCAGCAGCGGGAGGGTGTCAGTGATCTAGCTGTGGAAATCCTTACCGAAGGATGGAGAATGACTGGAAAGTCAGGAGGCACAAATAGTCAGAAAAGAGGTAGCTTTATTTGTGTTGGGCTAGGAAACCATCGACTAAATTTCTGTTTCATTCTAAAAATTGTGTCTGAAATTTTCAGAGAAAGGTAGATGCCTAGCCTGGTATCTGCTATTAGTTATAATCTAATGATATAGTTTAATAATGTATATATAGAATTTCAGAAAAAGGGAAGTAAGCAGTTAACTATTTTAAAAGTACAACTATAAGCAAACATTGGAAATGCTTAATAATTCAGACTCTACTTTCTTGATGTTCTCTTGTTAACTGATTATTATGCAAGCATTACTCTTATTCAGCCTTGACTAAAAGCTCTCTAAAGAATATAAAGGTACCCGTTTATCTTAGTGGGCTTCTCTGGTGGCTCATATGGTAAAGAATATGCCTGCAATGGGGGAGACTTGCATTTGATCCGTGGGTCTGGAAGATCCCTGGAGAAGGGAATGGCAATCCACTCCAGTATTCTTGCCTGGAGAATCCCATGGACAGAGGAACCTGGTGGGCTACAGTCCATGGCATTGCAAAGAGTCCAACATGACAGCATGAAACACCAAAATATATCTTTAATAGATGAGAATGTTTCAGTGCCTGCAATTATGATTCTGAGCATGAATTTACTTATACATCATAGTGAATCTGAATCAATATAACTTCAGAGATTCTATTTCTCAAATTATATTTGCTGTAATTAAAAAAAATCATTTTAGAAAACCCAACAAAATTCTAGATTATTGACACTCCTATTAATATTTTTAAGAGATTATATTGCATTTAAAAACAGAGGCTTTCAGAAGACAAGAACCTTTTAAAAAGTTGTGCCAACTTCCTAAATTTCAAGTTCATTGTATTAAAGTGTACCAATCACAGCAGATAAGGATGAAGAGTAATTTTCAGCTCTAATCATAGAACATTTTGTTTTGAAGCAATCTAAGTATCAAGATATTGATATATTTTACTAGGTCAACAGAGTAGTTTTAATTTTTATTCTGAAAAATGATAGTGGTACCAGTGTGATACCACTGGTATGTAAGTGAGAAATGCTAATTAACTATGGTGGAAGAAAGTGGAAAAATACATCAGAGCTGGCAATCTCATTTCGTATTAAGATACAGAGACTGTCTTCAGTTCAGTTTTGTTGACATGGCCAAAAAGTTTTATTTCTAAAATGTTTTCATATGTTCAATTTTAATGCATGTTTTTCATTCCTGATTTTATCTATCCTTAGACTTCTCATTTGAATTGATACCGTAGTAACACTTTATATTGTTGCAACTGTCTTTCTTAGTGAATTACATTTTTCACTGGTGTTCAAAATTCTGGTTTGTTAAAAAGTATTGGTTCATTTTTCTTCTAATTATGAATTTGAAGAGAATGAAAATCTGAAATCTCTTGCCTGGAGAGTTAATTTACCATTTTAATTATAAATTTGATGTGAATAAAACAAGAGCTTTCCAAAAATAACAGGATTATTTCATTGAAAATAGAAATTAATTTATCTCATTATTAAGCCTGGTTTCTTAATTATTCTCACTTATTGATCCATACAATGTGTCAAGCAAGTGTTGTATTAAACACGGCACACATTAGAGAATGTGTTCTTTGTGGTTCCTGTAAACCAAGACAAAAATTTTATATTAACCACTAATAACATGTTAAAAACTGTGTTGCAAACTAGAGAAAAAAATGTCATGAGTATGCTTCAAAGTAATTTGAAAGTAATTTGTGTTCACCAAGAAAAAACAGTAAATTTAGGCAAATTAAGACATTTCTGCCTTAAAAAACAATTGTTTATCCAGTTTATAAGAATGCTTCAGAAACACTGAAGTGATTTCCAAATTCCTGAATTTAAAAGTACTACTCAGAAAGCAATTAACGCAAATGGAGAATGTACTACATGTTACATACCTCTTTTTTGTTAAAGGGTAACTGATCTACAATATTATATTAGTTTCAAATGCATAACAAACAAGTGGTTCAATATTTTCATGATTAGATTCCATTTAAGGCTATTACAGACTGATAAATGCTGTACACTACATTCATTTTGCTTATCTGTTTTATACATAGCAGTTTGTATTTCTTAATCCTGTATCCCTGTTTTGTCCTCTCCTCTTCCCTCTTCCTACTGTCAATCACTAATTCCTACTTTATGCTTGTGAATCTGTTTCCATTTTCTTATATATATTTATTTATTTTTTAGATTCCACATAGAGATGATAACATTGAGTATCTGTTTTTCTCTGTCTGACTTTATTAAGCATTTTACTCTCTATGTCCATCCACATTGTTGCAAATGACAGGATTTTTTATGGCTGAGTAATATTCATATATATATACATGAATATTATTGAATAGACTTCCTGCTGCTGGTTCAGGTCATTCACCTTCTTGGTTAAATTTATTTCTAGGTATTTTTTTTTTGATGCAATATTAAACAGGATTGTTTTCTTGTTTTCTCTTTTTGATAGCTCATTATTAGCAAATAGAAAAGCAACAGATTTCTGTATATTAATCTCATATCCTACAACTTTACTGAATTCATTTATTAATTCCATTCATTTTTTGTTTGTTTGGTTTCTTTTTTTTTTTTTTTCGGTGAAGGATTTGGGATTTTCTATGCACAGTATCATGCCATCTACAAATAGTGACAGTTTTATTTCTTCCCTTCCAATTTGGATGACTTTTAATTCTTTTTGTTATCTGATTGCTGTGGCTAGTACAACCAGTACTATGTTAAATATAAGTGGTGAGAGTGGGCATCCTTGTCTTGTAACTGATTTTAGAACAAAGGCTTTCAACCTTTCATCACTGAGTATGCTGTTAGCTGTGAGTTTGTAATCAGTTCAGTTCAGTCGCTCAGTCATGTCCGACTCTTTGTGACCCCATGAACCACAGCACACCAGGCCTCCTTGTCCATCACCAACTCCCGGAGTTTACTCAAACTCATGCCCATCAAGTTGGTGATGCCATCCAGCCATCTCATCCTCTGTCATCCCCTTCTCCTCCTGCCTTCAATCTTTTCCAGCATCAGGGTCTTTTCAAATGAGTCAGCTCTTTGCATCAGGTGGCCAAAGTATTGGAGTTTCAGCTTCAACATCAGTCCTTTCAATGAATAGCAGGACTGATTTCCTTTAGGATGGACTGGTTGGATCTCCTTGTAGACCTCTGATATTTTTAGATTTAATCAAATTTTTATATTTTACCATTTTATAAATCATGTATCTCAAAAAGAATAAGTAATTCTGCCCAAAGAAGTGAATACCCATTACCTGAAACAAGTAATTTGAGGATGAGTATAATACTCATGGAAATCTTAGTAGTGTTAAAAAACCTCAAAATACAAAATCACATAAAAAGTATATACAAATACAGGTAGACAAAGAATTAAATTTTTCCAGGATAACGTTTCATATTTATTTACATAAAGCATTAGGGTAGCCTGCCTATCTGAGCTATGTGATATGTTGATCAGGCCCCTACCCTTCTGTACCCTACCTGTAATTCTACCTACTGCATTCAATCGCCTGAGGCAGAAGGTAAATGAAATGAATGAATGAAACCAATACTTTTTCTCTCTGCCTCTATGTTCTTTATCCAAATCCAAGAGAGCTACCTCAGAACAACATTCACTGATGCTCATTTCTTGACTTCTTTGAACTCACTGGGGTTTTGATTTTCAAATTTCTTAATTTATAATATTATACTTTATTTAAGTATATTCTCATTACTTACAGATTCCATATTTGCAAATTTTCCAAATTTCTAATATCTATTTATAATCCTGTTAACCTTAAACATCCTTTTGTGATCATTTGCAAACATGCATAAAGTAATGAAAAGTTTAACTTTTCTGATGTTCATGTTTCCAGCTGAATTCGAACAAGGCAATACTTTGCTCTGTTTTTAACTCTGAGAATGAAAACTCTTTTTGTGCTCTATTTAATGCTGTAATTTATACATTTTTGTGCTTCTTGGCTAATTGTGTTGCTTAAAATGGCCTGCAAACATAGTGCTGAAGTACTATCCAAAAGTTAGAAAAGTCTATGATAAGGCTTCCAGAGAAAATATGTTTGTTAGATAAACTTTATTTTGGGTTTAAGCTGCCTTGCTTTTGACTGTGAGTCAATAAATCAGAAATATGTATTAAATAAGATGTCTTTAAACAAAAATACACACAAAACAAAATTATATATTGATTGACAAAAGTGTGGCTAAAGCCTCTCAGAACCTATGTATTTCCCCTAAGAACAGTGGGTCAGTATTCACTAATTCAGCATTCTTGGTGACTATATAGAACATAACCAGCATAAATAATGAGAAACAACTCTACATTGTTTTATATATGACTATTAATAAATACTTCTCTATTTTTCTAATTCTTTTAAAATATTAAAATTATTAGTGCTTACATTTTTGTCTACTGTCAAATATTTTAATCACTTACTGTATTTGTTCTGTTGTTACTGTGGTTTATTTTAATTTTTGTAAATGTTTATTTTTATATTTGAATGTTTATCTGTCTTAAATTATTCAATCAGTGGAAACCTGTCAAAGTTTTGAATTGTGTGGTGTGTGTAGGTAGGAAAAGAACCCATTGATTTTATTGGGTACCGGTGTTCCTTGGGGGAAAAAAATTAGCCTTGTTCAAAAATCAGTTTTTCTGAATAAGTTACATTTAATGGAATTGAGAAGCAGAAGATAAATCCTAAAGGAAAGTAGATTACTGAGCAATGGAATTCATAACACAAAGGCTGCCAAGATGAGAAAATGTGTGCCTTAGCTTTAGTATGTTTTGGTTATAGTTGACCCAGGATTGAAATAACAGTACAGACATTTCCTTAAATCAATCCCAACTCAATCTTCTGTCAACAAGTGTTCCTGTATACTCTACAAAGGAGATGTTTATGAAGTAAAATTGAAAGAACAGTGACTTTAGTTGTCCAGGAAATTCTATGGTGGAACTCTCCTAGTTCCATGTAATAAATTCAGTAAGTGCTAAATTACTAGAGTGAAAAGATGGTCTAATATCTGTTCCAAAAAACATCAGATCCTCTGGAGCTTTCCCTTTTTTTATACCAGCTATCACTGACATAACCATCTAAATGAAGGCATTGATCAGTGTCTTAAAGGTTCACCTGATGATAGATGACCAAAAGCGTTTACCTCCTGATTTAGAAGACTTCCCCTGTTGTTAAAGAAAAAACTGGAGCCCGACAAAAAGTGATGGAAACAAAGTTTATTCAGGAACTATTGCTAAAGGGGGAAAGAGACATTAGTACTGAACTGGGCTTAATTCTGAAATCAATTTATACCCAAGGAGAAGGGGTTCAGGTCAATGGATAGAAGATTACTAGGAGGAGACACCAGGGGTAAGGAGCGATTTTGGCTAACCTGACCTGACAGGATCCTTGATAAAAGCAGGCCACGATAATCAGATATCACCTGAGGCATTTGGGAATTAAGAATTTGATCATCAGGACATTAAGGGTGACCAGAGCGACTTCACTTTCATTTTTCACTTTCCTGCATTGAAGAAGGAAATGGTAACCCACTCCAGTGTTCTTGCCTGAAGAATCCCAGGGGTGGGGGAGCCTGGTGGGCTGACATCTATGGGGTCTCACAGAGTCGGACACGACTGAAGCGATTTAGCAGCAGCAGTGGCAGCAGCAGATATTGAAAGTGGAAAATTCATCCCAAACTTACTTGGCAGGATTCTCGCTCTTGAGGTCAAGTCCCAAGTATAAAACCTAGTTCTCAAAGGCCTTAGAGATGCCTGACTAAAGTTTGCTTAAGGAAGTGTTTTTATCAATGTAAAGGTTGGGGATACAATGGGACCCTGTCTGGACCTCATGTTTTTTGATCCTGAACAACTCTGTGGGTTGAAACTCTGACCAATGGAAAGTAAGATCTGATGGTCAGGTTTACCATCTATACCCTCCATCACTGTGGACTGTTCTAAGATATAGTTCATGTGATAGCCTCTAAGAAGAAGGTACCAACTTATTAGAATCAGTCACCCAAGTGGCTGCAGGTTGGTTTCTCTTTTTGTCTGTCATTTTCTTTTTTCTTAGAGCTTCTCTGACAGCTCTGTTGGTACAGAATCCACCTGCAATGCAGGAGACCCGTTTGATTCCTGGTTCAGGAAGATACTCTGGAGAAGGGATAGGCTACCCACTCCAGTATTCTTGGGTTTCCCTTGTGGCTCAGCTGGTAAAGAATCCAACTGCAATGCAGGAGACCCCAGTTCAATCCCTGGGTTGGGAAGATCCCCTGGAGAAGGGAACGGCTACCTATTCCAGTATTCTGGCCTGGAGAATTCCATGGACTGTATAGCCCATGGGGTCGCAAAAAGTTGGATACAACTGAGCAGCTTGCACTGAATTTCACTTCTTTGTTCTGGGCACTTGTTTTCTTGGGTTGCCCTTCTAATGAGATGGTGGCAAATAAGCATTTACCTTAGAGTTGGCTTTCTAAATATCACAGGTTAAGGTACTCAGAAATACTTTTTGTCACAAGTTACATATTACCCAAGCTAAGCTATCTGGTGGTGGGTAGGCTTCAGTAATGACTCAATTCCAGGCTCAAACCTTATCATCAGACAAGATTTCTTTCTGATTCTTTATTCTCTTTTGCAGATCCTTAAGTGTCACGTGCAACAGAATGATCAAGTCTCTTTGGTTCTTAAGTTCCAGGTTTCTAAGAGAAATCAAACCCTTTCACATTTTCTTCCAAAAACTTTTGGATTTTATTGTCCTTGTTGAATAATATTTCAATCACAAAACCATACACTTTTGTAATATGAGACTGTTTCAGTCTTGTTCTCATTCTATGAGTTAAAATTTGTATCAGCTTCACTTGCTCCTTACTGGCCTGCAAGTGGATGAATGGTTTTTTCTAGAGGAAAATCGAAGTTTGTTTGTGAGTAGATGCTGCGAAGTCAATGCTTTGTTCTCTACACAGGACACATGTTATTCTGTTGCAAAATGCTATAAGAGAAAGGAAAGGCATTTTCCTAGTCCAAACAGCTTCTGATAAAAAAGCAGCTGGTGACATAGCTGTAATTGGTGAAAAAAGGAAGAGACGCTTTTAGGTGAATCAAAATTAGGGCAGATCATTATTTTTGTGTGTATGGTTGAATAAGAGCACAGAGGCCCAGTAGATTGGTGCATTGAAGATAAGAAAAGAGAAACATCTGTCAACAGTCAAGAGAGCATTGAAAGGAGCAGTTGAACAGGTGTAGAGGCAATGTCACCAGTAGGAATTATATATTTAGAAGATATCACTGATTTTCAGATTAAAAAAAAAAGTAAATCAGCTTAAATTATGTGGAGGATGAAAACTATTGAGTTAGTTATAAACTGTTAAATAACCTTACCTACACTTTTAATATCACCAGATGCAATTCATCAATTTAATTTGATGAAACTTATCAAAGGCTTAGCTTTCATTTTTTTTTTACATTTATTCTAACTTGCATTTCAAATTCTCTTCTATATTTTTCTTCTTATAGTGTTTAGATTCCAGATCTCCATTTATTTATACTCATGAAAAAATTATTTAATCTTTCTATTTCAGTTTCCAGACTTGTAAAATGAGACTAATAATGCTTATCTTACAAAAGTGCTTGGTTAAGCAAAACTATTTTATAGGCAGACCACTGCTTTCAGATCTCTATTATGTACTAACTATATGATCTTTCACAGTTTATTCTAAAATGTTTAGTTTTTCTTCCATAAATAGGGATTGTTATGGTAATAAATTGATATTAGTAAAGTGCTTACAAGAGTGCTTGGCATACATATGTACTATATTGCTTGAAAATGATCAATACATATTTGTTTCCATTCATCACAAATTATGTAAATTGAATATTTTAAATGGAAACAACCTATTTAAAACATACTAAGTATTTGGGAAACTTTATTATAGACACTGTTTTTGTTATTTTATGTGCACTATTAAGAATCCTAAAATGTAGTATTTCTATTATATATCATTTGAGATCAGGTGGGAAAATGGTAAAATAATTTAGATTAAAAATCAAGACATTATTTTGCAATGTGAAGTGACTGTATCTCTATAATACAGAAAAAATACTAGATCTAATGGGACTTTCTTTAAACCTCAATATTCAATGATGCTATGGATTTCCTTGACAAACAGTAAGTTTGCCCTCTGTAGAGGTATGCAAACATGAACTAAATTTTACGTGGTTATTATTGTGGAATCTATTCAAAAACTGTTGGAGAATGGTTCAATAACTGTGCTTCATTCTTTCCTATCTTAAAATATTTATGATAATGTAAGTTCATTCTTTCCAAATTTAAACAAGTTATACTTTTGAAAAAATCAAAATCAAGGATAGGGCAAATAATCATGTTTAACAAAGGAACTGAACTGAAAATTAATTCTTGAGCATTGATGTCAAAGCAAGCGTTCATCTGTTTCTTTGGACTTTTTGAGTGATCTCAGCTATCCTTTAAGGTAAACTAAGCTCTTACACACTAGGAGGAAAGCTATGTCAATCAGATGCTGTTACTTAACATTGAAAGTGTTTTATCTCTTATGCTTTGCTGAATTTCTAAACGTCTCACATTACACAGCTCTAGTGATTTAAACCTGTTTCTCTGTGACATGCAAGTAAGGAAAGCCATTTAAATTTTCTTTAAATAGAGCTGGGAAAGCTCTTGGTTTTAATTTTCTTTTCTTCATTTACATAGAGCCATAATCTGCTTGGAGACTCCTAGGCTTCCCATGGGCTTGCAGTCACAGAAAGATAATAAAAGCAGGTTTATGTTTGAACCCCTGCAGTCATTCTAAAGAAAGTCCATGAAAATTTCTTCTATTGTTAATGCATTTTACTTTTTCTATTGAATTTTGTCCAATTTAAGATCTAGGGGCAATAGACAACTGTGAAATAAATTTCAAATATAAAATATAATATGCTTATCCATGAAACAGTCAGTAATATCCAAAAAAGTTTAGCAATTTCATCACCCCTCAAAAAGAGAAAACATTTATAACAAAATAATAAAAGTGAAAAACATGAAAAGATCAATTTAATGAGTGAAATGTGTACAAATATTGGTTGTTGTTCAGTCACTCAGTCATGTCCGACTCTGCAACCCCATGGACTGCAGCATGCCAGGCTTCTGTCTTTCTCCATCTCCTGGAGTTTGTTCAAACTCATGTCCATTGAATTGGTGATGCGATCCAACCATCTCATCCTCTGTCATCCCCTTCAGTCTTTCCCAGCATCAGAGTCTTTTCCAATGAGTTGGCTCTTTGTATCAAGTGATTACAGTGTTTGGAGCTTCAGTATCAGTCCTTCCAATTAATATTCATGTTGAATACTAACATTGAATGCCTACAAATGTGCCATTTAATTTACAAACTAATCTTCATTACAATTCTCCAAATGTATTGTTTATTAAATATTTATTGAGCACCATTTATGTGCTGTGTTGGACTCAAAGCAATAAGTGAGAAAGGCATGGTATCTGTTACTATGGAGATTCTAGGCTTATAGTCTCAGCTGTCCCATGATGACAAATACAAGTAAAACAAATTTAAACCATTGCCCTCACTTTCCAATAAGGCCACTAAGGCTCAGAAGAGTATTGACATTTTCCTGATGTAACACAGCTATTGAATGCAAGTATCAGTGGTGGTATTTAGACTCATTTTGGATGTGGGTACAGAGTCCAGCTGCTTTCATTTTTTTTCCCTTAGTTTGAGATTTCTACCCAAGCATCATTTTCCTTTTTGTCTTTCTTTTTGATTTTAGATTAGAAAAAAAAAATGATCTTTATGATTTTCCATGAATAAGTTACCCTTAAAAGTAGGAAACTTACTAGTCAATATTAGATAAATAAAAATGGGAAGGAGAAACTGAGTTTTACATCAGTATTAACCTTCACTGAAAAATTATAACCATAGACTGTAAACGATAGCCACTGAAGAAAAAGACAGACCTACATAAAGTCAAGAAAGTGACAAATGTTTGCTGTTTTAGCTTACAAATTCTAAACTGTGCTCTCATTAAACAAGTGAATTGTAACATATAGACTGTAATTTTACCTGTTCATGAATCTTCAAAGTCCAACAATATCAACCAAAAATAAATCTAAAACTATACCTTGAAGGAAACTACATATGGGTGTGTATGTATGAACAAATGTACCAAAATAACTTGAAGTTATTTTAATTTTTAAATCATTTTTGTTAATAAAAACATGTCTTACCTGGACTATACACAACTGAGTCAAACATACTTCTTTTGAAGGGTGGCAGAATATGTCACCACAAAATATGCTAATTAGACATGAGGATTATTTGGCATTTAAGGAAATTGAGAAAAAGCAGATAAGTGAAAATCTCCCTGCTTTCATCCTATTTGTCTTCCACCAAAATAAGAACATATTTTCCAAAGACATTCTTCTTCCCTTCTCTCCCAGCATGGACAAAACTTAATTGCCAGAGACAATTTTAGACCTCAGCAACTTGGAGAGGACACCAGCAGAATCTACATAAGAAACTTTACTAACTGAGGTTTGTCCACAAAATGCTTATGTTTGCTTTATCACAATTCACTGACCCTAGAGAATTGAGGCTCTTTTCCTTTTTCTTTTCACTTCTCTAAAAAGTTATTATTATTTTGCTAAGATACTATACTTAAGATATTGTAAATTCAAGTTCTAACCAAAATTTTGAGTTATTCATTTTTTCCCCTGAATCTTTCATATGAACGTGGACTATACATGCTAATAAACTTCTGTTTGCTTTTCTCGTTAATGTGTCTTATGTTATAGGGGTCCCAACTGAGGACTTAGAAAGATAGGAGAAACTTATTTCTTTTTCTCTCTTATTCTTATTTATACTTAACTGATAACTATTCTCAACAAGCCTCAAGTGTTGTGCCAGTATAACTATCATTGCCCCTCTAAAACCCATCACAATGTCTTCCGACTCTAGATATTGGTTAAAGGAAAGACATTTTCAACATAAACTAAGAAAAATAAAAGAGTCACCTGAGTACACACTGACATTGATATTACCCCAGATATTCTAAAAGATGAAGTGAAACATTTGTTACCATCTGGTATAACTTTTTCAAGTGCATATATTCATATTTTAGTTTATTCACCCTTTACTGATTCATGCATGCATAGAAATTTTGTTTGACATATTCATGAGGCTCTCCTGTCTACTAGGTACTGTTCTTTTGTTATAAATAGTAAATAAGAACAACTAACATTATACTTTGCTTATTATGTTTCGAGTTACATATACAAAATTCATTTCTAAGCCCTGAAGAATTCCATTGTTTAGAAAAAGAAAGACAAGACATTGTGATTCAACATGTCATGTTAAAATAGATGTTCATGGAGGGAAAGGTTTTGGAACAAAGGAATGATGAGCCCTCTTTTGGAAGCTGATTTGGGGGTTGCATGGAGAGTTTTTTTTTTTTTTTTTGCTTGTTATGAAAATGGGAGCATTCTCAGGCTCAAAACAGAGAAATAAAGGTGTCTTTGAAGAACAGTATGTAGTTTAGTTTAGTATATTTTTTTGCATAAAACATGAGGAAGTTATAGAAGAAAAATAAAACTTTTGAGTTTTACTTAAGTAATTTGGGTTTTTTCAAAACTGATGTGGCCAGGTTTAGCCATTGCATAGGACTGCATAGGATGATACTTTTGTATGGCATTTTAGAAAGATTATTTTGCTTGTAATATAGTGAACTTAGGCAAAAACAGGTTCAGGAAATTAATCTACTGTTATAAATATAAATCTACTGTTATAGCCAGCCATGAACTGGAAATTGTCTGAACAAATAATAATAACCTAAGTAACCTAAAACTTTATTTGCTTCTCCATGTAACATCCAAATCAGCCTTGAATACAATTATGTAACGTTTAAAACAAACAAAAAAAAACTTTAAAATAAGTTTAAAGAGTTACATTTGAAGGAATTAGTGTTTGTTTGGGTCCTCCCTGGTGGCTCAGACAGTAAAGAATCTGCCTGCAGTATGGGAGACCCAGATTCGATCCCTGGGTCTGGAAGATGCCCTGGAGAAGGGAATGGCAACCTACTCCAGTATTCTTGCCTGGAGAATCCCATGGACAGAAGAGCCTGATGGATTATACTTCATGGGGTTGCAAAGAGCTGGACAGGACTGAGTGACAAACACACACACAGTGATTGTTTAGAAATGGGAATCAACAAGAATTGAATGCCAACTAAGTGCCATGCACTTATCCATTGAAAAAGAGAGTACAACTGAAGAAGGAATTCATAGGGCCTGGACTCCATCTTAGGCCTGTTCATGCTGATCATGCTTGGCCACTTTTCCAATGGACTCTCAACTCTGTGTTTAGTGCCTATGAAAACAACAACAGAAGGAGAAGACCCCCTCCAGACAGGGGAACCTTGAAGATCATATCTAGGTTACTCATCACCTAAGAGAAAACATACACTAATCACCACTTCCTCCAGACAGGCCATAAATTTTTCTGTATCTATCGGAGTGTAACCTCGGGTTTATTGATTATTGGCTAATTGTTTGACTGTTTGAGCACATAGCACATGAATGATGGGGTTATTGGGATTGTGTTTTCCTTGGTTTATGTAAGTCTCAAGGAATTTGGGGTGGTGGGTTCAGACACGTACACATGGGGTATAAAAGGTTTTCACAAATGCTGGTCAGGGTCTTTGGCTCAGAGGAGACAAAATTATTACCCGCCGGTGTAATAAACTACACTCCACTATCTGCATCATCCTTCTGAGTGAGTTTGTTTCCCGGAACGCGTGGCTACAACACAACTTAGAAAGTTTAGAATTAAGTTTTATCCAGAGACGTTACTGAGGACTATATCCTGGGAAGGTAAACTTTCAGATAGCTCAGAGCAGTCGCAAAGAGGTAAGGGAGGAACCAGAATATATAGCAGTTTTTGCTTAAAAAAAAAATGTAGTCAAATATCAAATGATTATCACTATTCACAAAAAACGGACATCATGTTAATGACTTTAGTGCTTTTCTGGGTATGGGAAAGTGCAAGATCCTTGGCTTATTGAAATTATTCCTTTGATATGCATCTTAACTATCTAGGACCAATATCCTGTATTTCTCCATTCGGAATTCCCCTCTGGGTGCACCATCAGAGGCAGATGCTATGGCTGATGGCTGATGGCGGGAAACATATCTTGTTTACCAGAATGTTTGGTAGTGTTCTGTGTCTACTGAAATGGCAGGCAACATTTTTTTTTTTTTTTTGGTCACACACTGTTCTTGGCAGAAAAGGAAAATCAAATGAACAAAGAAAAGATAATTCAAAAGAAAACAAAGAGTAATGTAGTAGACTGTTCATTATTAATAGTAATTTCACTTAATGTAAAATACTGACCATTTTAATTAAAAAGCAATCTATCAGAATAAAAACAAAAAATAGCCTGTTTATATGAAACTAACTTTAAATTCAAGGGCATAGAGGTTGGGATATCAGAGGTTGGGATATTTAGATGTTACAGGTGGGAGAGAGAAAAATGAAGCCAAGTGGGATACAGTTTTTGAAACATAAACTTGTGACTTTTTAAAAAATATTTCCTCCTACTTGACTTTTTATTTAACTAAATGCCTTGGTTGCCTTGAGAATAAAGAGCAATCTAAAGATGAAAAGAAAGAATAGTTAACTATTTTCCAAATATAAGATTAGATAAGGTGTTGACATTCAAGTTGGTGGTGGACAAGGAGGCCTGGCGTGCTGCAAGTCATGGGGTCGCAAAGAGTGGGACACGACTGAGCGACTGATCTGATCTGACATTCACATACCTCATAGAGAAGTAGACTCCAGAAGGACAACAAATAGAAAGGATCAAACCAGACAATGACTGGCATCTTCCAATAAGGTCTGTGACCCCAAGGCTCTTTCCTTTGTTAGAGTCCTTATGAAATTAATTATATTAGAAATAACAAAACTCCTCACACCAACCTGACTGACACTCTTGATACCTATGGTCATCAGCCATAACAATGTAGCATTGTATGGTTAACAGTTATTGAAAGTTAATCTCCAAAATGTAAATAATAATGTTAATCATTTAATCCATCAAAATAAAGATAACCTTATAACATCAAAATTCATATAAAAAAAATGGATGGGAGTGAAAATATTACTGGACCGGAAAGCAAAAAAATACTGATTCTTGATTTGGTCATGGTTAGTGAGGTCAGGGCAGTGGCCAAGAGGAGCTACCACACACCTGAGGTCAGAGGAGGTGGCCGAGAGGAGCAACCCCACGTCCAAAGTAATGAGCAGCAACTGCACTTTGCTGGAGCAGCCGTGAAGAGAGACCCCACGTCCAAGGTAAGAGAAACCCAAGTAAGACCGTAGGTGTTGCGAGAGGGCATCAGAGGGCAGACACACTGAAACCATAATCACAGAAAAATAGCCAATCTGAACACACGGACCACAGCCTTGTCTAACTCAATGAAACTAAGCCATACTGTGTGGGGCCATCCAAGACGGACAGGTCATGGTGGAGAGGTCTGAGAGAATGTGGTCCACTGGAGAAGGGAATGGCAAACCACTTCAGTATTCTTGCCTTGAGAACCCCAGGAACAGTATGAAAAGGCAAAATAATAGGATACTGAAAGGGGAACTCCCCAAGTCAGTAGGCGCCCAATATGCTACTGGAGATCAGTGGAGAAATAACTCCAGAAAGAATGAAGGGATGGATCCAAAGCAAAAACAGTACCCAGTTGTGGATGCGACTGTGATAGAAGCAAGGTCCAATGCTGCAAAGAGCAATATTGCATAGGAACCTGGAATGTCAATCCATGAATCAAGGCAAATTACAAGTGGTCAAACAGGAAATGGCAAGAGTGAACGTTGACATTCGAGGAATTAGCAAACTAAAATGGACTGGAATGGGTGAATTTAATTCAGATGACCATTATATCTACTACTGTGGGCAGGAATCCCTTAGAAGAAATGGAGCAGCCATCATGGTCATCAAAAGAGTCTGAAATGCAGTACTTGGATGCTGGGGTCCAGCCCCGGCTGATCCAGGGTATTCAAAGGGGAGACGGCTTTGGCGACTATTTAAATATTCATCAAAGATATAAAGAGTAATAGAATGAGGATAGCCCAGTAGGAAAATTCAGTGGAGAAAAGAGGCTGAGTAGCTTGGTTTATGCAGGAGACCAATAAAACTTCAAGACAAGAAGCTTGCACCACTTACGTAGGCCACAGGCGTCCTTCCATTCTCCCAAAGGAGAGGAGACACTGAGGCCTCCCCGGTCGGATCTTAGAAGCCCAGGCAAAATTAGTAAGCTTGGTGGTTCCGCGCTCCAGATGGAGACTCAGCCAGAGTGAGAGAGAGAGCGACATGGGGAGACCAGTATTTCGAGGAACTGATCCCAATTCTTTATTTTCCAGAGTCTGTTTTTATACACTGAGATGTTATACAAAAGTCACGTGGGGACAGCAGTCCTGACTTTTATTAAAGTCAGGTGCTTCACACAAATGTATACAGAGGTCTTAGGGGTGTTACATCATCTTCTGGCCAGGGGGGCCTGCTGACAATTTACAACCCTCTCCTTCTGACAGTGGTCAGTCAACCAGAACACTTTTTTCTCCAAGGGTGATTATTCTTAAAACAGACGCCACCCAAATAAAGTTACATTCCTATAGGGTGAGGGTGTAGTGGGTTTTAGTTAAGGAAAGAATTTACTTAGCCTAAGGTCTAATGTGATTAATATCAAAGGTTAATACTTATTTCTTCTATATATTCATTAATGTGTGTAAGGGCAGGGGATGTGGAGACTTAGCAACAAACATTGGCTCAACAAATGAAAAACCCTTCACCAATACAATTTCTAATCAGCCCATTATACTTATACTAATAGTTTTCTAACTTTTCTAAGGAACCGGTTTTTAGAAGGTTTAAAGCATCTCATGCCTCTCACGGTTGGGAGGCTGTGAGCAATCACATGTGGCCGGACAAGCCTGTCAGGCAGGCTAAAGAACCTTCAGAGGAGTTTGTAGGTTGAAACACTCCTGTCACGCCCAGGAATTATTATTAACTGGAGCTCTAAGTTAATTCCTTCTCCGAAAGAGGTGGTGGGAGACAGCCCCCCGTAAAGTCAGAGGTGTAGGGAAGAGCACAAAGTAGTAAAGTAGGCAGGCTCTGGTTATGGGGGTAGATGCTTGAGAATTTCCAGGGGGACTCCTGAGACTCAATCCTGCCTTTGTGTATGTCAAGTCTCCTTCCTCATAACCTTTGTCATGGGCGGAGTGCCTCACGCCGGCCCCCAACACTTGGATGCAATTTCAAAAACAACAGAATGATTTCTGTTCGTTTCCAAGGCAAACCATTCAATATCATGGTAATCCAAGTCTATGCCCCAACCAGTAATGCTGAATAACCTGAAGTTGAACAGCTCTATGAAGACATACAAGACCTTTTAGAACTAACACCCCAAAAAGATGTCCTTTTCATTATAGGGGACTGGAATGCAAAAGTAGGAAGTCAAGAAACACCTGGAGTAACCGGCAAATTTGGCCTTGGTGTACGGAATGAAGCAGGGCAAAGGCTAATAGAGTTTTGCCAAGAGAACGCACTGGTCATAGCAAACACCCTCTTCTAACAACACAAGAGAAGACTCCACACATGGACATCACTAGATGGTCAACCCTGAAATCAGATTGATTATATTCTTTGCAGCCAAAGATGGAGAAGCTCTATATAGTCATCAAAAAGCAAGACTGGGAGCTGACTATGGCTCAGATCATGAACTCCTTATTGCCAAATTCAGACTGAAATTGAAGAAAGTGAAGAAAACCACTAGACCATTCAGGTATGACCTAAATCAAATCCCTTATGATTATACAGTGGAAGTGACAGATAGATTAAAGGGACTAGATCTGATAGATAGAGTGCCTGATGAACTATGGATGGAGGTTCGTGACATTGTACAGGAGACAGAGATCAAGACCATCCCCATGGAAAAGAAATGCAAAAAAGCAAAATGGCTGTCTGAGGAGGCCTTACAAATAGCTGTGAAAAAAAGAGAAGCAAAAAGCAAAGGAGAAAAGGAAAGATATAAGCATCTGAATGCAGAATTCAAAAGAATAGCAAGAAGATATAAAAAGCCTTCCTCAGTGATTAATGCAAAGAAATAGAGGAAAACAACAGAATGGGAAAGACTAGGGATCTCTTCAAGAAAATTAGAGATACCAAGGGAACATTTCATGCAAAGATGGGCTCAATAAAGGACAGAAATGGTAGGGACTTAACAGAAGTAGAAGATATTAAGAGGTGGCAAGAATACATAGAAGACCTATACAAATAAGATCTTCACGACCAAGATAATCATGATAGTGTGATCACTAACCTAGAGCCAGACATCCTGGAATGTGAAGTCAAGTGGGCCTTAGACAGCATCACTCTGAACAAAGCTAGTGGAGGTGATGGAATTCCAGTTGAGCTATTCCAAATCCTGAAAGATGATACCGTGAAAGTGCTGCACTCAATATGTCAGCAAATTTGGAAAACTCAGCAGTGGCCACAGGACTGGAAAAGGTCAGTTTTCATTTCAATCCCTAAGAAAGGCAATGCCAAAGAATGCTCAAACTACCACACAACTGCACTCATCTCACACGCTAGTAAAGTAATGCTCAAAATTCTCCAAGCCAGGCTTCATCAATATGTGAACTGTGAACTTCCAGATGTTCAAGCTGGTTTTAGGAAAGGCAGAGGAACCAGAGATCAAATTGCCAACATTTGCTGGATCATGAAAAAGGAATAGAGTTCAAGAAAAACATCTATTTCTGCATTATTGACTATGCCAAAGACTTTGACTGTGTGGATCACAATAAACTGTAGGAAATTCTGAAAGAGATGGGAATACCAGACCACCTGACCTGCCTCTTCTTATGAAAATGAGAAACCTATATGCAGGTCAGGAAGCAACAGTTAGAACTGGACATGGAACAACAGACTGGTTCCAAATAGGAAAAGGAGTCCGTCAAGGGTGTATATTGTCACCTTGCTTATTTAACTTCTATGCAGAGTATATCATGAGAAATGCTGGGCTGGAAGAAACACAAGCTGGAATCAAGATTGCTGGGAGAAATAGCAATAACCTCAGATATTCAGAAGACACTACCCTTATGGCAGAAAGTGAAGAGGAACTAAAAAGCCTGTTGATGAATGTGAAAGAGGAGAGTGAAAAAGTTGGCTTAAAGTTCAACATTCAGAAAACTAAGATCATGGCATCTGGTCTCATCACTTCATGGGAAATAGATGGGGAAACAGTGGAAACAGTGTCAGACTTTATTTTTTTGGATTCCAAAATCACTGCACATGGTGATTGCAGCCATGAAATTAAAAGATGCTTACTCCTTGGAAGGAAAGTTATGCCCAACCTAGATTGCATATTGAAAAGCAGAGATATTACTTTGCCAACAACGGTCTGTCTAGTGAAGGCTATGGTTTTTACAGTGGTCATGTATGGATGTGAGAGTTGGACTGTGAAGAATTCTAAGCGCCGAAGAATTGATGCTTTTGAACTGTGGTGTTGGAGAAGACTCTTGAGAGTCCCTTGGACTCCAAGGAAATCCAACCAGTCCATTCTAAAGGAGATCAGTCCTGGGTGTTCATTGGAAGGACTGATGTTGAATCTGAAACTCCAATACTTTGACCACCTCATGTGAAGAGTTGACTCATTGGAAAAGACTCTGATGCTGGGAGGGATTGGGGGCAGGAGGAGAAGAGGACAACAGAGGATGACATGGCTGGATGGCATCACGACTCGATGGACATGAGTTTGAGTGAACTCCTGGAATTGGTGGTGGACAGGGAGGCCTGGCGTGCTGTGATTCATGGGGTTGCAAAGAGTCAGACATGACTGAGCGACTGAACTGAACTGAACTGAGTGAGTTCTAGAAAATCTCTAGGCCTGAATGTTCCCATAGAATTAAGAGAGTCTGAAAAGCCAAGGCCTTCAAATAAACTGTTTATAATGAAAACTAAAGGACCTAAAATAGCCATACAAATATAGTTAACTGATCTTGATCAAAGGATGAAAGAAAATACAATGAAGAATAGATAATCTTTCAACAAATGGTGCTGGAAAACTTGACAGCCACCTATAAAAATATTGAATGTAGACACAGGTCTTATACCTCTCATGAAAATTAAAACTTAAATATTGACCTAAATGTAAAATACAAGCCTTTTAAACTTTAAGATAACAAAAGAAATTATAGATGACCTTGGTTTTGGCAATAACTTATTAGATACAACACTGATGTAATGATTCACAAAAGAAATAATTAACAAAGTAAACTTTTCTAACGGAGAAGGCAATGGCACCCAACTCCAGTACTCTTGCTTGGAAAATCCCATGGACGGAGGAGCCTGTTAGGCTGCAGTCCATGGGGTCGCTAAGAGTCGGACACGACTGAGCGACTTCACTTTCACTTTTCACTTGCATGCATTGGAGAAGGAAATGGCAGCCCACTCCAGTGTTCTTGCCTGGAGAATCCCAGGGACGGGGGAGCCTGGTGGGCTGCCATCTATGGGGTCGCACAGAGTCGGACACAACTGAAGTGGCTTAGCATAGCAAACTTTACTAAAATGAAGAATTTCTACCCTCTGAAAGACATTATCAATAGAATGAGAAGTCACAGACTGCGAGAAAACATTTATAAAAGACACATCTGATGAAGGACTGTTCTCTAAAATATACAAGCAACACTTAAAATTTTTAAATAAATTAACAAATGGGTTATAGATATGAATAGACACTTTTGAGACAAATGAGAAATAAGCATATGAAACGATGTTCCATATTGTATGTCATCAGGGAAATGTAAATTAAAATAACAATGAAATGCCACTGTAAACACTGTATGATCAAGCAATTACATTCTTTGATAATTACTCAAAGGAGTTGAAAACTTATGTTCACACAACAACATGAACACAGATGAGGCTAGGCACATGTTGCAGTAGAAAATAGATGAGAAATCTCTGTATGTTGTTTAATATTGTTGTGAACCAAAAACTGCTCTAAAATAAAGATATCAAATGATACAAATTTTTTAAAAAACAGATTTGCTGATGTACAATCACTTCCATTCTCTAATTGTAGAAACTCTGGTTTAGGTTTAAATTTTACTGCTGTTGGCTATGAATTATCTTACTCAAATTCACCTAGCAAACAAACCACCACAATATCTTAGTATAATGCACTGATTAAATATAGATTAAACTGAGGAATAACTTTTTATTGTAAAATTATATTTTCTATATTTTTTAGATTTCCATGCTTATAAAATGTTATTTAAGTACACACATTTTTTTTTTTCTATCTAGTCACTTCAGTATCTAATTCCAATTACCTGAATCACTTAAACAGTTCACAGAAGAGTTCTTGATTAATTTAGATAATTATCCAAAGCACATTTGGGATGCAGACACATATGACCAAGCATCTTGAAACAACATGTATTCTTTAGGGTCTGTCAGTAAGTGAACCCATAGAATATAAAAGGATATACAATCACCAATACAAGGTAGTTTATTATATAGAGGTCAGATTTTCCTAAACTGGTTTGCTTAATCTCATTCTACAAAAACTAAAGAAACTGAAAAATCACTCAAAATGTGTACGCACTTCTTCAGAGTAATTTTATTAAGGTTCCATATTATTCTGCAAAATATTTTAATATAGGAGACATTTTCAAATAAATACACTGGGAATCGATCTAAAGACTGTGAGAAAATATTTTTTGCTTTGTCTCATTCATTCACAGCATATTCCCTCCTCATTCCTGAGTATTTTTATGTTAATTCCAAATACTATGATAAAATATAAAGAAAAAATCTTAGTTTCCTTCATGCCCTATATTTTCTCTTCCATTTAAAAATCAAAATAATCCTGCTGTGTCCATAGATTTCTTATCTTCATTTTTCAGTTCAGGGAAGACATGGAGAGACTTCAATAAGCTTATCAAAGCCTCATAGGGGTACATGGAATACAACTCCAGATTTTTACACAATCTGATTTTGCCTCTCCTGAGTCTCCCTTACTTCACTGCTACACTTGGCAGCTTGA
Source organism: Bos indicus (assembly GCF_029378745.1). Taxonomy (NCBI): domain Eukaryota; kingdom Metazoa; phylum Chordata; class Mammalia; order Artiodactyla; family Bovidae; genus Bos; species Bos indicus. The sequence goes on along the minus strand of NC_091765.1, from coordinate 63,275,608 downwards.
GTAGCCTTTCCTATTAGGATTCCCACTTGTATGCTAAATGTCAGATCACCATTTCTTCTTCATTAGTAATTCCTTAATGGGAAAAGAGGATCGCATAAGGGAAAGAGAACAAAATTACATGTAAGTGAAAGACAGTATTCCTTTCTTTTTGAATTTCAGAATCAAACCTTTTTCATTTTATTCTTCCAGGAAAAAAGAATGAAATATATTTAATAATCCAAGCATTACTTGAATGTTTGAACAACATTATTCTCTTATTATAGACTCAATCCTTCACTCTTATTGTGTATTACATTCTAGGACAGTAGTTTACAAATATTTTATGATTTTGTAATCATTTCAATTAAAAAAATCTGAGTGCACAACTCGAATACATGTGGAAGTATCTGTTCATAAACAATATATTTACATGTTCCATAAAAATAAACCTTGAATGTTTTATAAATTATACAGAAAATATATATCTTAAAAACTAATATCAAATTATAGGCAAATATAAAAACTTCATAATGAAAAACTTAAATAATTGGTGAAGTGTGGTTATATTAGTGAATGCAAATTTATATATACATTGCTATGTTGCTCACTACTCAGTTGAAAACAGTCTGGGAAAGGGAAATATGATGTCAATCAAGCCTAGAGAAACATTAAGTGTCTAATTAAGATAAACAGATTTATTCATTATTTACATATTACATATTAAAGAAACAGGTACCTGATTCTGAGGGGAATAAACAAATCTTTTCTTCAAAAGCATACTACTAGCCTGGAGAATCCCAGGGACCGGGGAGCCTGGTGGGCTGCCATCTATGGGGTAGCACAGAGTCGGACACGACTGACGCGACTTAGCAACAGCAGCAGCAGAAGGTATTAAGTACATGGTGGTGATTTAGTTGCTCCATCATGTCTGACGCTTTGTAACCCCATGGACTGTAGCCAACCAGGCTCCTCTGTCCATGGGATTTCCCAGGCAAGAATACTGGAATGGACTGCCATTTTCTTCTCCAGGGGATATTCCAGACCAAGGGATTGACCCTGGGTCTTCTTCATTACAGGCAGATTCTTTGCCTACTGAGCCACCAGAGAAGCCTGTTGAGTACATAAACATCAGTTATATGAAATTTCAAGAAGAGTGTGCGAGGGAATTAAACATGCATGGAGACATAAAGGAGTCCTGGGCTGAGTCGGGACCCTCATTCCCTCCTTGTGCCACCCCAGATGGTGTTAAGAATATTGCTTTTATTTCAGGGTGAGTTTGCAAACTACATCAGAGACAAGTTAAGACTCCTTTAGAAGCAAAGACTATGCTGAGAGAAATCATTGCCATATTAAAATTAGGAAGGGAGCCAGAAGATAAGATAACTTGCCAAGGAACATATTTTTCTAAACTACTTTCTCAAAACGTGTGCTAGGAGTCGGGGAAGGAACTGGATTAAATATAAGTAAAGCATGCAACATTACTGCTTTTCCCACTCCTACACTATACTTTGGTGAGGGTACCCAACTCACACCTAACTCAGGTTCAGGGCACTTAGGGGCTTTAGAAACATATATACATATGTGTGTATATATATATGATTTAAAGATAGATTTGCATTCTTACTTTATAAATATTGACATTAAAATTTTTGCACATCTCAAATATGAGGGTTCTTTTCTCTAACATAGGCATTTTGACATTCTGGCAGGGTCTGTGATAAAAACTGTGAATTGCCAGATGGATAAATATGTAACATCTTGACTGACAGATTATCTTTACTATGTAGATAAAATTTAACACTGAAAGTGGGAACAAGATGCTTCTGATTTCCTATTGATCTACAAAAACAATTAGTGAAATCAAATTGTACAATATTTGTATAGATCAGAAGAGATCTGAAAAAGTCATTATAATGCTTATGGGAGATTTCAATTACCTAAATATTGTCTGTGTAACAGTTAGGCAGAAAATTTAAGAGTGTGCTTCTTAGAGAAAATTTCATTCATTCGTAATTCAATTTGATGAACAACTATTCTGACAGAATAGAAAGAATCATTTTGTTATATATTGTGAGACTCTCAGCCAGGAATTATTGATAAATAAATACGAAACCAGGATCTTTAACTGCATGATAATAACCATGATACAGTTGACACACACACACACATGCACAGACAAATGTTACAAACCTGTAGATTATAAAGTGCTGCATCATTTTCTCTGGTTCTTACAATAAATTTCCTGCCCAAGAAAGACTATATTCAACTAATGTCTGTAGTTAATCTTCTTTCTCTATGTTTCCTAATTTTGTGTGAGATATAATCTGGAGTGAATTAGAAGGAAGGAAGGAGAGAGAGACAGAGAGAAAGAGAGGAGGAGAGAGAAAATTGATAGAGAGATTTCAAGTCAAGTTCTTTGGGCAGGATTTCTCTTGATGCCGTCAAGCATCTTTTCTATGCTCTCATTTCATCTTCTCTCCAGGTATGTGCCTGATACTCTTGGCTTTTCATATTTAGAAATCTTATTAGAAAACATATCAATGGATTTATTTACTTATTTTTTGCAAAGGCTGATTTGTTGCAAAGGAACCCCATAAGGATATTTAAATCCTAGGTAGTCAACAAAGCCCTAAGCCAATGAGAGAAAGCTGGAGAAATGGAAATGAGAAATCAGAACCAGAGAGTACTATTTAGAATAATAGCAGAAAATGAAAGAAAGGAGAAATTGAATTGGAGCAAAGCCTGAATCAGGCTGATTTGCTAAGCAGGTATCCAGAGTGCCAACAAATAAATAGGATTAACTACATTGTTGGGAGTTACATGGAACCTCTCTTAAGATAAGAATGATGCAAATTAAAGCTACACTGAGATGCCATTATTCACTTATCAGATTCCTAAATATTCCTAAGTTTGGTAACATACTCTTGGCAAAGCAATTAGGGACTTGATACATTGCTGATGGGAGTGTGAATTCATACAAGCCATGTAATCATAAATGTAGCAATACCTATCAAAATTTTAAACACAGAGACTTTGATCAAGCAATTCTGACTTTGGGAATTTAGTTTACATATGTGGTTGTCCATATGCAAAAGGCTTTATGCCATTTTCATTTACTTTTATATTAACTTATTATGTTTGTTTGGAGAAGGAAATGGCAACCCACTCCAGTGTTCTTGCCTGGAGAATTCCAGGGACGGCAGAGCCTGGTGGGCTGCCGTCTATGGGGTCGCAGAGAGTCGGACACGACTGAAGCAACTTAGCAGCAGTATGTTTGTTGGTTACAGCATTGTTTGCAATAGCAAAAGAATCAAACCACCCAATGACCACCAAAAAGAGAGGGCTTAAATAAATTATGATACAGCCATATAATGGATAATATGTGGCTAAAGACCAATGTTCATCTAACTGCATTGATTTGGAAAGTCCTCCAAGATAAATTGTAAGTAAAAAAACATGCTCAGAGCAATGGGCATAATATACTTTCTTTGGTGTGAAAATAGAGAAAATAAGAATCTGTATTTTGTTTATTTGGCACATATAAGGGAAATCTGAAAGATGCATAAAAATATAATTGAAGTAATTTTCGTGGTTGGGGGGTCATGGATATAGGAACAAGCAGGAAATGAGGCAGACTTTTGACTATGAACCAGTTTACACTTAATGATATATTCACCTATCAGAAAATCAAATGCATAAAGCTTTTATCAAGTATCATTAGGATAAAATTGGAAATGTGGAGTCATTTAACTTTTGCATATGTGCATAATGTAAACAGACACTATTCCCACTGACTTAATCGTACATTGTTGTTTACAGTAGAGAAAAAGAAGTGTTCAAAGAACAATTGCATTAGTCAGGGTTCAGTCAAGATAGGTTAGGTTATATTACAGCAACAAACCATCACAAAACCTTAGTGTTTTGCAAAACAAGTTTCCTTATCATGCTACATGACTTTTGAGGATGTACTTCTGTTCCTATACATATCTTCTGCCTTCCAGATTAACACTGATAAAAATTCTCCTACCTGGGAGTCTCATATCAAAAAAAAAAAAAAAAAAAGAGTGAATCATAAACTCTTAAAGCTTTCTTAAAAGTGATACATAATACTTAATAGAAACATTTTATTGGTCAATATAAGTCATATGACTGCTACTGAATTCACCAAAACAGGATGTATAATCTTCCTGTCAAGAGGGAAGCATCTCAGAAATATAGCCAAACCTGAATTAATGGCCAAAGCAGCTATAAATCTCTCTAGGGTAGGAAATACTTTGAGATATGATACAAATTACCGTATATCATTTGTTAATAACCAATCTTCATTTTCTTCCCATCCCCATGCTGAACCAGTCCTAACATTAATTTAATGTTAATTCTATTCTCATATAAAGAATATAAGCTATAAGGATTCTAACTAGAGTTTCTACATATCTCACTGCTTTCTAGACAGGAATGGACCTTGAAATTATTAAAATTTCCAGGAAAAGTTTTACTTTGATATAATTGAATTGGTCCTATTTTTTAAGTTTCCAATGTTTTCTACTAGATCACATCACTTGGTTAAACCCTCCAGTGTCTAGAAGCATCATTAAGGAGGTGTGCCATTCAACAAACTGGAATCTATGTGAAAGATTATTTTTAACTGTGGATGAGCAGTTGTTTTTAACCAAATGAATGAATAAAGAAACTTGCATTTTAACAATTATTCCTGAATACACAAACTTTTTTCTTATACTGAAGTAGGTGATTAAATAATATCTACAAAATATACATCAATTAAAATTTTAATTCCCTTTAGGCCCTCTTCAGTTACTCTTGGCCATCCTATACTTTATTCAGATAAGTAGAATATAACATTTGCTGTAAAAATGAATACCATTTGAATTCTGGATCTTTCTACAAAATTATATCATCTATGACCTAAACAGGTAACATCTATATGGATTTTATTACCAATAAAAAGTATAAACTATTTTTTATTCTAATAAAATCTTCATTGGGGAGCAAATATCAGTCCTAAACAAAAAGAACATTTTTCATTTTAAATCATCACCTAGGAAGACCTACTTGATCATGATTAGAAAATGGCCAGAGACTTTAATTTCTTTTTTAATGCTACTTATAAAACTGTCTATGCTGCTGTGATTGAAACTGAGAGGTGGATGAAATTGCATGACTGAAGGAGCCTAAAGTCTGGAAAATGGTTGAGCTTAGGCTAAGAGGTAAGATCTAAGAAGGCATATTGAATAATGAGAAAATCAGCCTGGCTGAAATAAGGGGATTATGATGGTAAGTATTGAGAGGCAGGTTTAGAAAAGTAAATTAGGATAAGTTGTAGAGGACTTGGACCTCCAGCTAAGGGTCCTAAAGTAAATGGAGCAGGTAGGACAAGTTTTCAAATAGGAGACAGAGAAAGGATATAGAGGGAACATGTTGTAAAGCAGGTTGGAAGGACCTGATTGGAGGCCAATAATATTGCCTCCCCGTGCAACCATTAGAGATAATAAGGAATCTCAGTTAGACAATGTTATTATGAAGAGATGTAAGAGAAGAACTAGAAACAAAGTATAAATAATAAAAAGAATTTGAATAATTTAACATGAAATTAAAAGGAGAAAGGAATCTAAACTGACTGATTTAGAGGTTGGAAAAATTAGACAATAGGTGACTATGATAATTGGATCCATGGGAAAAAGAAAACTGAGGATCAGACTTGGAAGGACAAGAGCAGTGATTAGTCCAGCGCTCACTCCTTCCCAGCACTGACAAAAGGTCCTTTTGTTGTACTGCCCAGGTCTGCAGGAACTGTTTGCTTTTCCAGTCTGACTGGACAGCAAGCAGTGTCCCTGTGCCGTGTGAACTTGAAGTGCTCTTCTTTCTGATACACTGGGTGGTTCTTTACATGACCTCTGGTGGTTTCTCACAACACACATTAAATAGCTTTCTGATTAGTATTATAGAAGGATCCACTGCAGATTTTCAAGTTCTTTCTCTGTTTAACTCTAAACTTATAAGTAATCTTCCCTGCTCACCACAGCTGGCATTGTCTCCCTGATCTATCAGTTCTGTGTCAATAAACGCGGAGCATCCACTGGTCTCTCTTTGGGCTTCTCCCCCCTGGGACCACAGCTTGGAAACTTTCTCATAGGACTATGCCATGGCTATAGCTGAGCTAATCTCATTTGGTTTCATGTCTATGAAAGTAACATGTCTTTATTGCCTGATGTCCAATGTCCTGAATACAGTTATTCCATACATTTTGATGGGCTATTTTCTTACAAGTAGATTTGTAAAATTCTTTTATGATACTTCCATTTTATGCAGATTTCTCTTTTGGTTTTAAGTAATACAAATCCACCAAAGGAAACAATTAAAAATTGAATACACATAGGAACACAGTGTAGAACTTGAAACTAGACTTCCTGGGTTTAAATCCTGGCTCCGTCAGTGTAATATTTAGGCAAGTTTCTTGAATGTTTATGATCATTTAACTTATATAAAACAAGGGCTATAGAAATGACTACTTCACTAAGTTAACATGAGGATTTAGTCAGTTAGTGTATATGAAGTGCTTAGAATACTACCTGTTTCATGGCAAACACTCAGTGAGTACTTATTACTGTCATTGTTAGTTGTAGTGGTAAGGAAGCTTTTGCTATCTTTTTTTAATAATTTGAAAAATAATTTTATTTATTTATTTATTTTTGGCTAGGTTGGGTCTTTGTTGCTACACACGGGCTTTCTCTAGACATGGGGAGAGGGAGCTACTCTCTATTTGGGATGTGCAGGCTTCTCATAGCAGTGGATTCTCTTGTTGCAGGGCACAGGCCCTAGGGCTTGCAGGCTTCAGTATTTGCAGCATGTGAGCTCAGCAGTTGTGGCTCCTGGGCTCTAGAGCACAGGCTCAATAGTTGTGGTGTGTGGGCTTAGCTGCTCCACGGCATGAGCATATGCGATCTTCCCAGACCAGGGTTGGAACCACTGTTTCCTGCATTGGCAGGCAAATTCTTTACCAGTGAGCCACCAGGAAAGCCCTATTTTTATTATTATTACTAAGGGGAGAGTGCATGAAAAGGCTTCTTCAGGAATGGGAGGACTGAAGGCAATAGTAGCAACTTTAGTAACCAAATTTACTTTCTCTTTCTTTCCAATAATGGATGTCCCTCATCTTTGTTTCTCTTGATCTTTGTTCTGATCTTTCCCTCTATAAACTGACTTCCTCTGTTCTTCTTGGTGATTGTGGCTGACCTGAGTTGCTATGTTTCTATTCACTAAAGCCAAAAATTTGACTACCATTGTTGGCTCTGATGGAAAATACACAGGGATGATGAAGTGGGAGGAGAATTCTTAGAAAAGGAATACTGTGAGATAGAGAAATGTTTCCTATAAAGACAAAGTTCTGCTAAGGATTGAAAAACACAGTAAGATTGTACATCTGAGTCTGTGTGTAAGGGATTGGAGTACTAACATTATAAGATTTTGATTTCCTTAAGATATCTGATCACATCACTTTATGGCCAATAGACAGGGAAGCAATGGAAACCATGACAGATTTTATATTCTTGGGCTCCAAAATCACTGCAGATGGTGACTGCTGCCATGAAATTAAAAGATGCTTGCTTCTTGGAAGAAAAGTTATGACAAACCTACACAGTGTATTAAAAAGCAGAGACATTACTTTGCCAACGAATGTCCGTATAGTCAAAGCTATGGTTTTTCCAGCAGTCATGTAGGGATATGAGAGTTGAACCATAAAGAAGGCTGAATGCTGAAGAATCGATGCTTTTGAACTGTGGTGTTGGAGAAGACTCGTGAGAGTTCCTTGAACTGCAAGGAGATCAAACCAGCCAATCCTAAAGGAAATCAATCCTGAATATTCATTGGAAGGACTGATGCCAACTGATAAAACTGAAACCAGCACTTTAGCCACCTGATGCGAAGAGCCAACTCATTAGAAAAGACCCTGATGCTGGGAAAGATTGAAGGCATGAGGAGAAGGGGACGACAGAGGATGAGATGATTGGATGGCATCATTAACTCAATGGACATGAATTTGAGCAAGGACTGGGAGATGTGATAGGGAAGGCTGGCATGCTGCAATCCATGGGGTCACAAAGAGTTAGACACGACTGAGTGTCTGAACAACAACGATATGAAAATAGGGGCTTCCCAGGTGGTGCTAGTGGTAAAGAATCTGTCTGCAATGCAGGAGATGAAAGAGGCATGTTTGGGAAGACATCTGGAGAAGGAAATGGCAACCGGCTCCAGTAGTCTTGCCTGGGAAATCCCATGGATAAAGGAGCCTGGTGGGTTACAGTTCACGGGCCACAAGAGAGTCAGACACACCTGAGTGACGAAGCACACATGCACACACAAGGTATGAGAATTCACAGAAATATGATTTGAAGGTGGTAAAAGAATAAGCCATAGCAAGTGAATTCGGAATAATCTAGAACCAAAAATCTCCAGAGGTGGGAACTGAGCTGTCTACTTAATGAGTGCCTCCTTCCTTTTTGTTATTCAGAAAATCTCCCTGCAAATGAATAGGTGTCATTGCAGTAAAACTTTATTTCTAACTAGCTGTCTAATTTTTCAGAGAGATGAGTAAAAGAATTTCATGAGAAATAATTAAGTGGCAAAAATTAAGTGGCCCAGGGGGATGGTATGGGGAGGGGGGAGGGAGGAGGGTTCAGGATGGGGAGCACGTGTATGCCTGAAATTAAAAAAATAAATAAATAAATAAAAAAATAATAAAAAAATTAACTATTATGTTTTAATTATGAAATGATATCAAATTTTCTTATATTATTTGATTTTAAAATCCTATTGATCTCTCTTTTCAAAAGAAATGAACTGTCTTCAGTTAACATCTAAAAAATCAAATTCAACGAGATCCTAAAGATATTAATATTAGCCTCTTCAATGTTGTTTGTATTAGGTTCCTTTTTTTTTTATAAAGAGCTTTTTTGGACAATTTACTTACAAGTACATTTCAATCTATTAATCTTTCTGCAAGGCAAAAAGCCTCTAATATATAAATTCAAAGATTTCTGTCTTGGTAGAATTATTTATGAGAAAGAGAGTTCAGAAATATAATTACTAGAATCCATAAAGAAAGAAACACCTGGTCAAAGTTAGTATTCTATTGACTGACAGTTCTTTTGGTGGATGGGTTACTAGTTTCTCAGAACAAGATTCAGGCTCATTGTTGCTTGTAATAAATTACTTATTTTACCAGAAACAATATTTTCTTCCCATAAGTAATTTGTAAATTTTTGTTTCATTCAAGTACTCCATTTTCCAAACCAAGTGCTGTTGTTTTTTATTTTCTATGCTGCTGCTGCTGCTGCTAAGTTGCTTCAGTCGTGTTCGACTCTGTGCAACCCCAGAGATGGCAGCCCACCAGGCTCCCCCGTCCCTGGGATTCTCCAGGCAAGAACACTGGAGTGGGCTGCCATTTCCTTCTCCAATGCATGCAAGTGAAAAGTGAAAGTGAAGTCGCTCAGTCATGTCCGACTTCTAGCGACCCCATGGACTGCAGCCTACCAGGCTCCTCCATCCATGGGATTTGCCAGGCAAGAGTACTGGAGTGGTACTAAAAAAAGGGAGACACTAGAGTTCCCAGAAAGCTAACCTCTTGTCTAGTAAAAGTTCTGATAAATTTTCATCACATGTACATGAAAAATATAATGTATTTTGTAAAACAATGAAATATAATCAGTTTCAAATGCAAGACAGACTAAGGGTGAAGCAGCAAATTCTCAACGTCATTCAAACAAATTTTAGATATGACAGAACAGGGTAGCATATTCAGTTCAGTTCAGTTCAGTCGCTCAGTCATGTCTGACTCTTTGTGAACCACATGAACCACATGAACCCATGAACCACAGAACACCAGGCCTCCCTGTCCATCAATTCCCGTAGTCTACTCAAACTCATCTCCATTGAGTCGGTGATGCCATCCAACCATCCCATCCTCTGTCATCCTCTTCTCCTCCTCCCCTCAATCTTTCCCAGCATCAGGTCTTTTCAAATGAGTCAGCTCTTCACTTCAGGTGGCCAAAGTATTAGAGTTTCAGCTTCAGCATCAGTCCTTCCAATGAACACCCAGGACTTATTTCTTTAGGATGGGCTGGTTGGATCTGCTTGCCATCCAAGGAACTCTCAGGAGTCTTCTCCAACACCACAATTCAAAAGCATCAATTCTTCAGCACTCAGCTTTCTTTATAGTTCAACTCTCACATCCATACATGACCACTGGAAAAACCATAGCCTTGACTAGACAGACCTTTGTTGGCAAAGTAATGTCTCTGCTTTTTAATATGCTATCTAGGTTGGTCATAACTTTCTTTCCAAGGAGTAAGTCTCTTTTAATTTCATGGCTGGAACCACAATCTGCAGTGATTTTGGAGCTCAAAAAATAAAGTCAGCCTCTGTTTCCCCATCTATTTGCCATAAAGTGATGGGACCAGATGCCATGATCTTAGTTTTCTGAAAGTTGAGCTTTAAGCCAACTTTTTCACTGTCCTCTTTCACTTTCATCAGGAGGCTTTTTAGTTCTTCTCCACTTTCTGCCATAAGGGTGGTGTCATCTGCATATCTGAGGCTATTGATATTTCTCCTGGCAATCTTGATTCCAGCTTGTGCTTCCTCCAGCCCAGTGTTTCTTATGATGTACTCTGCATATAAATTAAATAAGCAGGGTGGCAATATACAGCCTTGATGTACTCCTTTTCCTATCTGGAACCAGTCTGTTGTTCCATGTCCAGTTCTAGCTGTTGCTTCCTGACCTGCATACAGGTTTCTCAAGAGGCAGGTTGGGTGGTCTGGTATTCCCAGCTCTTTCAGAATTTTCCACAGTTTATTGTGATCCACACAGTCAAAGGCGCTGATGTAGTCAATAAAGCAGAAATAGATGTTTTTCTGGAACTCTATTGCTTTTCCGATGACCCAGCAGATGTGGGCAATTTGATCCCTGGTTCCTCTGCCTTTTCTAAAAACCAGCTTGAACATCTGGAAGTTCATGGTTCACATATTGCTAAAGCCTGGCTTGGAGATTTGAGCATTACTTTACTAGCATGTGAGATGAGTGCAATTGTGTGGTAGTTTGAGCAACTTTGGCATTGGCTTTCTTTGGGATTGGAATGAAAACTGACCTTTTCCAGTCCTGTGGCCACTGCTGAGTTTTCCGTATTTGCTGGCATATTGAGTGCAGCACTTTCACAGCATCATCTTTCAGGATTTGAAATAGCTCAACTGGAATTCCATCACCTCCACTAGCTTTGTTCGTAGTGATGCTTCCTAAGGCCCACTTGACTTCACATTCCAAGATGTCTGGCTCTAGGCCATCATGATTATCTGGGGTGTGAAGATCTTTTTTGTAAGTTCTTCCTTGTATTCTTGCCACCTCTTCTTAATATCTTCTGCTTCTGTTAGGTCCATATGATTTCTGTCTTTTATTGAGCCCATCTTTGCATGATATGTTCCCTTGGTGTCTCTAATTTTCTTGGACTAGAGAGAAAGACTAGAGATCTCTAGTCTTTCCCATTCTATTGTTTTCCTCTGTTTCTTTGCATTGATCACTGAGGAAGGCTTTCTTATCTCTCCTTGCTATCCTATGGAACTCTGCAATCAGATGCTTATATCTTTCCTTTTCTCCTTTTCTTTTCACTTCCCTTATTTTCATAGCTATTTGTAAGACCTCCTCAGACAGCCATTTTGCTTTTTCGCATTTCTTTTTCTTGGGGATGGTCTTGATTCCTGGTCCTATACAATGTCATGAAGCTCCATCCATAGTTCATCAGGCACTCTGTCTATCAGATCTAGTCCCTTAAATCTATTTCTCACTTCCACTGTATAATTATAAGGGATTTGATTTAGGTGATACCTGAATGGTCTAGTGGTTTTTCCCACTGTCTTTAATTGAAGTATGATTTGGCAATAAAGAGTTAATGATCTGAGCCACAGTCAGCTCCCGGTCTTGTTTTTGCTGACTGTATAGAGCTTCTCCATATTTGGCTGCAAATAATATAATCAATCTGATTTCAGTGTTGACCATCTGGTGATGTCCATGTGTAGAGTCTTCTCTTGTGTTGTTGGAAGAGGGTGTTTTCTATGACCAGTGCGTTCTCTTGGTAAAACTCTATTAGCCTTTGCCCTGCTTCATTCTGTACTCCAAGGCCAAATTTGTCTGTTACTCCAGGTGTTTCTTGACTTCCTACTTTTGCATTCCAGTCCCCTATAATGAAAAGGACATCTTTTTTTGGGTGTTAGTTCTAGAAGGTGTTGTAGGTCTTCATAGAACTGTTCAACTTCAGCTTCTTCAGCGTTTCTGGTTGGGGCATAGACTTGGATTACTGTGATATTGAATGGTTTGCCTTGGAAACAGTTTCCAAGTAGCATATTGAGATGGCTTATATGAAAAGTCCTAAAGTATTTGAAGAATCTGAAGCTTTTGCTGTCATTGTTTGCTTTGCTGTTCTTTTTGTTTCCATTTTTAATTTTTGGTTCTTAAATTTACCACAAAATGGGAACCACAGTTAAGTCTATGGCCTAAGCTTGACTTTTATAAACCTGTGTTCAGTAGGGTTTTATAAAATAACATATTAAACAATTTAAGTAATGGTGCTTCCATATTTTGCAAATCAGAGACTGATTGGTTTCTAATAGAGCAACACTGAAAAAAATATTCTAAATGAACTTACAAGATGAGAAAGGGAAACATGAAAGAATTATGCAAATGATACTATATAAAGGTTTTCTGAGTTTTTCTACATCCTGGAGAAAATATGCAACACAGAAGAAAGGGGCACAGAAACCCCAAAAGTTTTCTACTCATCTAATTTCAAGTCTAATTATTTGTTAGTACTTCTTTTCTGACATCAATAATCACCCATTTAGTCATTCATTTGGTAAATTTATGTTTCTTAGGTTATTTTTTTATTTTTAAGAAAATCATGACACTATAAGTTCCCTGAAGGCAAAGGCTTTTTATACTTCTGGTCACCATCATATCCCTTCATTCAGAAAAATATCTGACATATAGATATTCAATAAAATGTTTGTTACTAAATTTGAATGATTTTATACTTCATGGGAAATCATAGAAACAGATGCTCTACTATACTTTATGGAAAAAGTAGGGAAAGGAGGAAAGAGAATTTGGAGCAAGCTCATAAATACCTTGAGTATAAAAAAAATCTATATGGTGTGCCTTTGTGAATTCATGAGATAAAAAATTCCAGGAAAAAAAAGCGTGTAGTTTTGAACAGAGAAAATAATCAATAACTATTATTGATGAATTTTTCCTCTAGTAATTCATGTCCAAAGATGAAATAGACAGAGAATTTTGAGAGCTTTCTTTTTTTTAATACATTCTGAAAAGACTAATTCAAGAGTGAAACCCCTCATACCTTTTCTTCTTTATAGGTTTCTAAAGAGATTAAAACAATCCAGGGACTAGGAGTTTCATAATGGGATTTTGAAGCTGATTGGTGTGGCATTTCATAGTTTTTACAGGAAAAAAGATTACTTTGAATATTCCCTATTAGGAAATAAGGCATACCTTTTTCCATCACTTTCAGCATAGTTTTTACAGAAATAAAATGCCTAAAATACCATGGTAAAATAAAATACCATTCTTGACTGGATGAATGATAATAGTAATTGTACAGTAAACTTCACCATAATAGAGTGTGGGGAGAGAATACAGACATGCCTCCTTCACCATCATAGATAATCCAGTGTCACTTCTGTTGGCTTGTAGGTATCAATTTTTGACTTTCATTTAAATATAAATAAACCTAAATTTTGAGGCAGTTGGACATAATAGAAACAGATCGAGGATCCCTATGTTTCATTTACTTCTGTATAATATCTTGAAAATCATTTCCTCCTGTTTAAAATAATATATTTTCAGGAGAACAGGTTTATCTGGCTCCTATCACTTCATGCTGGCCAGAGCAGAAATTATTTTTAAAGACTCCAGTTATGCATTAGGTGATATCCACACCTTGAAAATTTCAAGTAATATCAGCAATTAATATGGTGCTCTTTCTCCTACAGGCAGAAGTTCACAGGTTAGAAGGCAAAGGATTCTAAGAGGAGTGGCTCCTCTCACTATTGTCTATATAGATGCTCTAGTAAAAGTGGGCTGCTGTCCATAGGGCCGCACAGTCGGACACGACTGTAGCAACTTAGTGTGCATACATGCATTAGAGAAGGAAATGGCAACGTACTCCAGTGTTCTTGCCTGGAGAATCCCAGGGACAGAGGAGTCTGGTGGGTTGCCGTTTATGGGGTTGCACAGAGTCGGACAGGACTGAAGCGACTTAGCAGCAGCAGCAGTAAAAGTTTTACTTTCTCTCCCTGCACCTTTAGGATTTGCATGTCTAAGGGAGGATGTCTTCTAGCAGTGGCATATCAATGGCTTTTTAAAACTGGATTTGAGACTTGACACAAGCTACCTAGTGCTTTTCATGCCAGTGAATAAAGAAGCAAAACAGTGGGTTACTGTACCAATGGTAGCCATTGATCATTATTATTATGTGGATAATTTGTTTCTTCTACAAATAAGGATAAGAAGGAGTATATGGATAATTTAAAATTTCCCTGAGGTGATTCTTGGTACTCCTATGTCCATGATTAAAGTCCAAAGAATACTACATAACACAATTTAAGCAGGTCTATTGATGGTCTATACACTTCAAGAAGGAAGGTTTGGAACACATCCTATCAAACAAGGTACCCGAGTAAGGCAAAACAATAATATATATATGGAAAGGAGGCAGTTATGAATACCATCTAGGATTGTGAAATCAGTTGTAAAAAGAAGGACTATAATATCTATGAATGTTTCTTGCTAATTCTGACTTGGATGACTTATGCATACTTTAACCAGTTTTTTTCTCTTCCTTTTTTTCATTCTGCTGCCATTTATCATAAGATGTGTTATAGATAATTACTTTCAGATTTCAAAATCAAAATTACAAGATATCAAAGGAAGGCTACGTTTCAGCTAGATTAAAAAAAAAAAGAATGTCACTCACAAATAGATAAAGAGAATGTGTGTCTTTTTCAAGGGAGATGGTTGGCATATATTCAGTAATACAAGGGAGAGTTGTAAAAATTAGCAGATGTGTACTTTTGCTACTGTCTTTATTTGGATGTTCAGTATTGATAAAGGAGATATATGTGGATATAAATTGATAAAAAGTGTGTTTGTGTCTTGTCAACTTAGCTAAGGTGAGACTCCATTTTCCAGAATTCCTCTCCTTGCATTGTTCTCTATTAGTGTGGGCCACCAAGAGATGTTTAGTACGAGATTAGGGAGGTAGAAGGGAAGTAGACTTGTGTTACCTGTAAGAGATCAGTGAAGGCACGTGGAGCTATTGAGCCTCATGCAATGTGCTCATCTGCTGGTTTCCCTTGCTGGTATCAGGTAGTGGGCAGGCCTGCAGTTGTTACAGATCCTGGCAGACTTTCTTCAACTTCTACAGCTCCTGGTCCAGGTCTGAGTTTAGTTAGGTGACAAGGAGTGCTAGCATGTTCTGTTAACACTGCATCTTTGAGACTGGAGACTTGGGGGTAGTGAAGCAGGTTTCAGTATATCTTTATAAATTCTAGTTCAGATATAATTTCCACCCAAAGCTCACAGGTCCCAATTTGCTCTAGTTTCATACACTTCACATCCATCTGAGAAGCAAAGTAGGTAACCACTGAAAAACACAACAGTTTTTGAATTTTTTTTGTTCAAGTAACAACATTTAGAATTTGAGATCGCCCCTGCTGGGTGTCCAATCAAGAAAGAAAAATTCTATAAAGCACCATAGACTCTCTGTTGAAACTTCTGGAGTTGGATGAACCAGATATAGACAAAGTTTACAAAACTGAAGGCTATATTTAATTCATCTCAGTTCCTAACTGTGTTACCCAACTCTAAGGGCATGCCAGAAGATAAGGTAAACTATGCATGGAGACAAATCACATTATTCAGATTCTCAGAAATTTTTATACACAAAGTTCAGTGTTCAATCAAGAATTGCAAGACTTATTTAGGAACAAAACTAAGAAAAAAGCAGATGATAGATTCACAGATGACATAGTTACTGGAGTTATAGAATATGTATTTTAAAATTACTGTGATGATTTTTCAATAAAGTAGGTCATATAAGAAACAGTTTCACAATTAAAAAATCCTATTTCTATTTTAAAAAGTCAAATGGAAATTCTGCAGCAGGAAAAAATATTATAATTAAACATTAAGATCCAAATGAAGCATTCAACAAAAGGTTGAACACAGTGAGAGAGGTTTAATAAACAAGCTTATTTGCTCTTGTTCAGTCACTCAGTCATGTCCAACTCTTTGAAATCCCATGGACTGCAGCACACCTGTCTTCCCTGTCCTTCACCATCTCCCAGAGTTTGCTCAAACTCATGTCCATTGAGTCAGTGATGCCATCCAAACCACCTCATCCACTGTCATCCCATTTTCCTCCGGCCTTCAACTGGCCCAGCATCAGGGTCTTTTCTAATGAATTGTGTCTACGCATCAGGTGACCAAAGTATTGGAGCTTTACTCCAAGTATATCAGCTTCAGCATCAGTCTTCCTGATGGATAGTCAGGGTTTATTTCAATTAGAATTCACTGTGAGAAAAGACAAAATGCTCAGGTGAAAGTCTGAGTAATTAAGAGGATAGAAAATACTGAAAAGAGTAAAGGGAACCTTCAGATGTGTTGAAACTTCTAATGTGCATTTTGGAGTCAAAGAATCATAGATCAGAAGGAATATTTGAAAAACAATCATTTTAGGAGAATTTTTTCCAAACTGATTACAGCCATCAAGCCACAAATTTGAAGGGTCCTGCTCACAGTCACATGTAGGATAATGTTATATTAAAAATGATATTAAAAAGCAAAACAAACCAAGAAAGAACTTTATATTGCTTATTAAGCATAGTTTAGGTAATGATGTCATGGTGAACAATAAGAAAAGGATAAAGTATTTGCATCCTCTTAATTCATAGTAAGCAGGAGAATCCTTATAATATGTTTTTTAGAAAATAAAATGGGGAAACAACATATCTATTAACTTCCAAGAAAATTTAATATTTCAATAATCTAGAGGTGGTGACATCTTAATAAAAGTCAAGAGTCGTCATAGAAACTGTGCAGATCTCAAAAAACTTGCACCCAGTCGAAGTTGAGAAAAACATCATTAAGGAGATGGGGGGCGATTATGATTTAATATGGCTACTACCTGAGAAACAGGGTCCCCTGGAGTTGTCTAGGAATCAAATGTAGATGACATATAGTATGGAGGAATGACTATTTAAGTTATGACACTTAAAAGAAAAAAACCATTTTTTCATCATTTGTGCATAAGTGTGTGTGTTATTGTGTGTATGAAAATAAGAATGACAGTGATAAACAGATAAACACCAATTAATAAATGTGTACATACATTTTGATGGTGAGGAGATATTGGGTACATTTAGTAGGGGATGAACGTATGATTTGATATGTTAAAACTGAGATTCTTATAGTATATTCACAGAAAATCTAATAGGCTTTGAGAATGAAAGTCAAGAACTGTGCTGTCTGATACGATATCTACAAGCCACAAATGGTTATTTTAATTTAAAATTTGGTTTCTCAGTTGTACTAGCTGCATTTTAAGTGCTCAGTCACCATATGTAGCTAGTGGTTATTTTTCAGCATTTGATAGCATTTCCATCATTTCAAAGAGTTTTGTTGGATATGAAAGTAAGGATAGAGCTCAGGAGAAGATATTTATAATAAGGTATTGACAGATATGTACTTGGAATATCGGAAAATATACCTTGGAGTATAGCAAAAGAAAAAGAGAGTGAAAAACAAAGTTTATGGAATGTCTATTTTATACAAGAGAGATAAAAGTCCTTTGTAAAATTATTAAAAAGCAATACCTATATTTACTATTCCTGTTACTTATGCTTAAAGGTTGCTAGTGGCAGAGGAGTCTGGATGAGAAGAAATCAACATCTTTATCACTATAAATCCAATGAAAAGAGACAAGATAATAAAAATATTGTATCAAGTTTAACTGTTATTTTTAGAAGCCTAATTTTAATAACTTTAAATTCTGTGCTTTCAATAGGGATATTCAGGAAAGAGTCTGAATTCTCTTTGATTAAACAAAAAAAATCCCAAAATTGAACAGGGAAGCTAGGGCTGACTATGCTCTCAGTCTTCTTTTTTGTATGTGCTTCTGTGCAATGTCAATAGAGATTTGAGACAAAATCCTCTATAGATCTTGTTTTTAATTTAGTGATTCTGAAACTAACTATGTCTTAGACATCATAACAAGGTAGCAAGGTTGATTTTTATTTTTCATTGAGATGATTATTAGATTCTTCAACTGATTTTTGCATTGGTGGTTATAAAAACACCATATGAGTTTAAAAATTTAACTTAAAAACTAATATTTTGTATTTTACTAAAACACATTAAATGTTTTATAGTTTATCAGATGATAGTTTTTTGCTTTATTAAAGCATGTAGAAATGATCCAAAAGTGTGTATGTGGTGTGTGTGCTGCTTTAGTTAAGAAATAAATTTTTATTGCTAGACCATAATTTAAAAATGGATACACAAAAAGTAGGAATTATGAACAGAATAGAAATTAAAATGTTTTAGTTCTGATGCCAAGATGAGTAATAGATATGCCTTGTATGGAATTTTTTTCTTTTCTGTCCATTCATCATCAATGCTAAGTATACACATTTTTCATTGTTTTGATTGTGATATTGTCATTTAAGTCTTTTTTTTTTTTCTTTTATCCAATTATTCTGATGCTGATTATAGTGTTTTTGTTTGTTTGGTTTGGTTTTTAAGAGTGTACATCCTGATCACCTGGACCTCCTTATGTAAAGTTCATGACAAGTTTTTCCATTTGGTAGATGAGGCTGCCTAAATCCTGTACCAGATGTGGTGCAGTGTGGTTATTGCTGTCAGCCCCATCTATATATAGCTCAGCTGAAATATTCATGCTCTATAAACTGTCATATTCCCTTCAGATTGACTGTCTCAAAGTGTACATTCACATTTTATATGTGGCCTAATGATCCAGTTATCTCAACTGCCCATTAGACATTTTTGCTAAAATAAAGAGAATATAAAATATACTTCCAACTACTCATTCATTTTTATATGGAATTAGAACTCTATTTTAAATGAGCAGAACATATACTTTTATAATCCTCATGATGTGAACAAAAATTGAGACATAAAATCTTTTGATAATTTTTGAACAGACCTTCATATTTCCTTATTCTAATTTCTGAGTTTCCTATATATATAATTAAGTTAAATTCATCCCAATTTTTAAGGCATTATTCATGATAACTTTTGGCTCTGGGATCATAGTCTGTAACTTCTAGCCTGAGAGAGATTTAGGCTTCCCCTTGATGACAGATGTGTGGCCAATATGAACCACATAGCTGTGTGGTTCATATTCTCAATAGATATATTAATTTCCTCAAGTGACTTTTTCCATTACAGGACACTTTCATGAAGTTTTGACTCACCTTAAATTTAATTTGGTGAAGCTAAACTTAATGTTACTCAATTTATTTTCAAAAGGAAGTTTACTTAATGTATTTATCCAACATGTTTTTACAGCCAGTATTTGACATAGTCTGCACTTTTTTTGAAGGTACCATACTTCTAATCCAGACATTAGCTTTTAAGTTTACCTTAACCAAAAACACCTAGTTTAAAGGGGAGTAATATTAATTTCCACAATGTTCAAAGTATACGAGAGAATAGAGACAGGGCACCTTTTGGTAGCAAAAGTACTAAGTATTTTCTTAACTCTTAGGTAACAAAACGACAACAGTAAACGATTTAGATCTCCCTAACTTCCAAATGTTCAAGCTGGTTTTAGAAAAGGCAGAGGAACCAGAGATCAAATTGCCAACATTTGCTGGATCATCAAAAAAGCAAGAGAGTTCCAGAAAAACATCTATTTCTGCTTTATTGACTATGCCCAAAGCCTTTGACTGTGTGGATCACCATAAACTGGAAAATTCTGAAAGAGGTGGGAATACCAGACCACCTGACCTGCCTCTTGAGAAACCTGTATGCAGGTCAGGAAGCAACAGTTAGAACTGGACATGGAACAACAGACTGGTTCAAAATAGGAAAAGGAGTACATCAAGGCTGTATCTTGTCACCCTGCTTATTTAACTTATATGCAGAGTACATCATAAGAAACGCTGGGCTGGAAGAAACACAAGCTGGAATCAAGATTGCTGGGGGAAATATGAATAACCTCAGATATGCAGATGACAGCACCCTTATGGCAGAAAGGGAAGAGGAACTAAAGAGCCTCTTGATGAAAGTGAAAGAGGAGAGTGAAAGAGTTGGCTTAAAGCTCAACATTCAGAAAACTAAAATCATGGCATCTGGTCCCATCACTTCATGGCAAATAGATGGGGAAACAGTGGACACAGCGGCTGACTTTATTTTGGGGGGCTCCAAAATCATTGCAGATGGTGATTGCAGCCATGAAATTAAAAGAGACTTACTCCTTGGAAGGAAAGTTATGACCAACCTAGACAGCATATTCAAAAGCAGAGACATTACTTTGCCAACAAAGGTCCATCTAGTCAAGGCTGTGGTTTTTCCAGTAGTCATGTATGGACGTGGAAGTTGGAAAATAAAGAAAGCTGAGCGCTGAAGAATCAATGCTTTTGACTGTGGTGTTGGAGAAGACTCTTGAGAGTCCCTTGGATTGCAAGGAGACTCAACCAGTCCATCCTAAAGGAAATCAGTCCTGGGTGTTCATTGGAAGGACTGATGTTGAAGCTGAAACTCCAATATTTTGGCCACCTGATGTGAAGAGCTGACTCATTTGAAAAGACCCTGATATTGGGAAAGATTGAAGGCAGGAGGAGAAGGGGACAACAGAGGATGAGATGGTTAGATGGCATCACCAACTCAGTGGACATGAGTTTGAGTAAACTCCGGGAGTTGGTGGTGGATAGGGAGGCCTGTTATGCTGCGGTTCATGGGGTGGCAAAGAGTCAGACATGACTGAGCTACTGAACTGAACTGAACTCTTCCTAAAAATACTTTCATCAAACACATAAAAATTATATGCTTCATTCCATTTCTCTGTATATTCCTATTTATCATTAACTAAAATAATTTAAATTTCTAGATTTCCAAATAGTGTGTACCATTAATTAACTAAGTGATTGTTGTTGTTGTATACTTGCTAAGTTCTGTCTGATTCTTTGTGACTCCATGGACTGTAGCCTGCCAGACTCCTCTGTCCACAGAATTCTCCAGGCAAGAATACTAGAGTGGGTTGCATTTCCTTTGTGGGTTGCCATTTCCTTTTCCAGGGAAACTTCCTGATCCAGTGACCAAACCCATGTCTCCTGTGTCTCTTGCATTGCAAGCAAATTCTTCACCCACTGAGCCATCAGGGAAACCCAGTGAAGAGCCCCATAGTAAGTAACATCTCTCTATCCTCACTACTAACACTCCTATTTAAGGGCAGAATTTTGGGCTTCCCTGGTGGCTCAGTGGGTAAAGAATCTGCCTGAAAAACAGGAGACCCAGATTTGATCCCTTATTGGGTATAAACGTGAAATAAGGACTTCTCTTTATCCAGAAAGATTATCTTAAGATTTCTTTCTCTAGTTCATCTTTCTGAGAGCCTCTAGAGTGTCATCTGAGATACACCTATTATGCCAAAGCTTTAGGACTGAAAAAGCCACAGTTTCTTTCACTACTTTCCACAGCATCCTCACCTGAACCTGGGGGTCTGCATGATCCTTCTAACCTCAGAACTTCAAGTAACCATTCATGATTGTTTGGAGGTGCCTCATGTCTTAAAGTGTCAAAATTTGAGTTGCATGTGTTGTATCTCCAAATTCTTATATGCACCATTTCTGCACCAATTGCACCATATTTGAGATGAATACGATTACCACCATTGGTTTCCATCTAGTTATAGTGTCTATGGGTCCTCAAATGAATCTCCAAAACAAACCTTCAATCTGGTTAGGTGCTTGTTTAACTTGGAAATGTACTTTTTTATCCATAGCAGTTTCTATAAGGCATTGATCATGAAATAGAAACAAGTGAAGCCATTCTTGGGACAATTTTAGTTGATAACTCAGTTGATATTTGTTTATCTTAAGACACTATATTTAGGTTTCTCCATACAAACACAACTCATAAGAGTTTTGTTTTATGTATTTATAAATCCCAACTCAAGGGCAGGAGAAGACTGATGTATCAGCTCAATCAGTCAGGCAGGAAGTGAATGAATCTTTCCTTCTTCTGCTTTTTGTTCTATTCAAGCCCTCAGTGGGTTGGATGATGCCTATCCATATTGGGGAGGAAAATCTACTTTACTGAGTCCACTGATTCCAATGCTAATCTTTTTGTAAAAACTGAGAAGTCATGTTTGGTTTGAGTACCCCATGGTTCAGTGAAGTTTAAACATAAAATTAATATCCACAACTGTTTAGAGTCCATACTCCTGGATATAAGATCATGCTTTTTTGGTAGCTCCATCTAGGAACACAAAGGCAAATTAGTGGAAATTGGATCAGATCCCTTAATATATTTTTTCAGTTATTCTTTAATAAGGAATTGAATTAGCTATTATGTAGTACCAGTCCAGTACTCTTGCCTGGAAAATCCCGTGGACGGAGGAGCCTGGTAGGCTGCAGTCCATGGGGTTGCTAAGAGTCAGACACGACTGAGCGACTTCACTTTCACTTTTCACTTTCATGCATTGCAGAAGGAAATGTCAACCCACTCCACTGTTCTTGCCTGGAGAATCCCAGGGACGGAGGAGCCTGGTGGGCTGCCATCTATGGGGTCGCACAGAGTCGGACACGACTGAGGTGACTTAGCAGCAGCAGCAGCAGTACATAGTTCAAGATCACATAACACTTTGTGAGACTATGTAAGCTACAAAATCTTGCAATGGACACTTTACTTACTCATGCAGAGACCAGATACTTTAAATGGGAAGATAAATCATATGTACATAAAAAACCTAGTGGAAAATGCTAAATTAAGGAATACTATGCTGTCCCTGGATTCTTAATTATTCTACCTGGTGAAAACAGAGGATTGTATAAGTCATTCCAATTGTAAAAATTCCCTAGGTTCTAAAATGTCAAACATGATGTTGAATTTTAAAATTTTATTAAACTCAATCTGTGATTGATGGTAGTAACTCTTTTAAGTATAACACTCAGAAAATATTATCTGTCTTTTCCTCTTGGGTGTGGAGAAACTCATCAGCTTCTGATTATTTAATAGGAGCTAATCTTTACATGAGGTTAAGAGTGGCTCAGAGGTTAAAGCATCTGCCTGCAAGACGGGAGACCTAGGTTCAATCCCTGGGTTGGGAAGATCTCCTGGAGAAGGAAATGGCAACCCACTCCAGGATTCTTGTCTGGAGAATCCCATGGGCCGAGGAACCTGGTGGGCTACAGTCCACGGGGTCGCAAAGAGTCAGACACGACTAAGAGACTTCACTTTCACTTTCTAATCTTTACATTAATTGCATGAATTTTGCTGACAGTTACATATTCAGAAGTTAATAAAAAGGCAGGGGTCCTGTGAAGACTCTGTAGGTAAAAATTCTTATCACTTCACTTGGACTTTGTCATCATTTTCTTCTTGACAGTTTGACAGCTGTGATCCTCCCTAATTTCTCATTTAAAAGAAAAGGCAGAAAATTTCTTCTATGTCTTTTGCTACCTGTATTGACTTTTCACATGAGCAGTTGAATAAGAAAGCTTCTTTAATCTGCTTACCTGACCTGTTAGTTGGCAAGTTCAAATACAAGTTAACTTCTTGCAAATAATAGAGCCTCTAAGAGAAAAGTGTAATATTTCTTGACCTCCTCAACAGGCAGACATTTCCAACTGTTGGACCATTTGTTTCATTTCTTAAATATGCCATGAGTGTCTTCTTAATATCAGGCATAGAAGTAAGCAATAAAACTACAGAGTTGACTATACACGATATGGTCTCATACTCAAGGATTTTACATTTTATCTTATGGGCTACGAGGAGTTCACTGAAAGGGCTCTTTATGAAATTTTGAAATAAATTTAGATAACTTAAATAGAAGTATGAATACTAGATGAAGTTCAGGCTGGAAGCAGTGCTACAGGCTGATTGTCAAGGCAGCAGACTAATGAATAGTCTAGGGAAAAAATAACTAGGCCTGAACAGAAGCGGTAGGCTTGGAGACAGAAACGAGTTTTTAAATTGAGACATGTTTCAGAGTTGAATCAACAGGAATTTGGTGATTTCTTGAATACAGGGGATATTGATTATGAGTTTGTTTAATTCTGCCTAGGTTGTCAAGAGTAAACAAATACATTCAAGGACAATAGACCAATTAAGTAGCAATCATATGAAAAACAGGCTTAGCCTTTTATTGATGGTTAGCAGTTTGCAGTGGTTTCACAATAATAGTTTGGTTTCCAAGAATCTGCTAATGAGCCCTGAAATCTTTACTGTTTGTCTTATCCTCTATGGATATTTAGGAGGCATTTTTGCGTTGGTTAAGGTATTTCTATATGGGAGACACTGTGCACAGAGATACGTGTGTGCTCAGTTGCTGAGTCTTGTCTACCTCTTTGCAACCCCAGCGATCGTAGACTGCCAGGCTCCTCTGTCCGTGGGGTTTTCAGGCAATAATATTGAAGTGGGTTGCCATTTTCTTCTCCAGAGGATCTTCCTGACCCAGGGATTGAACTAGCATCTCCTGCACTGGCAGGCAGATTCTTTACCACTGAGCTACCTGGGAAGCCCTTGCAGAGATGAGGGTACTGAAACCATCACCATTAACTGTAGACAAAAAGTGAGTTGAATCTGAAGGATGGAATCCAGAATATGAAGTGCAGCAGCAAAATACTGAGGCAGATAAGAGGCAAGAGGGTCAGCAATGGCTACTGAAACATTTGACTTAACTACATTTTTAAATAATACTGTTCTGAGGATAATTATCTCTCTAAGAAGTTAACGCTGTAATAGGATGTGGACTTCCAAACAAACTAAAGCATATTTTAAAAAATCATTTAAAGTTTCAACTAATTTTGGTGGTTGATTTTTTTTTTTTGAAAACTAGTGCTATCTGTTTGTGGGTGGCCATTTCCTCAGTAGCCATTTTTTTCTCTGTATTCAGTGTATGTTTATTGTTGTTATTCACTGAGATAATAATCTTTGAAGCAGTGGGTTTATCTGATGGTTTTACTGACATGAATTTGAACGGGGACTGATTATGTGGGATGGACTGGCTAAATAACTTTCATTTCTCTCCTTCTTTCACATTTTAATGTGTTCTAAGATCAACTGCAGAAGGGAAATATGAGCTCCTTCCATATGAATTTTAACTTGGATAAATAACAGTGGTTAATAAATAAAAATGAACTGACATTCATTGTAGAACCCCACTCTTATTTATGGCTTTTGGCTTTAGTTCAAAAAGCACATGACTCACTCCTCCTGGGAAGATGCTGTATCTTCTAAACTGCAGCTCTTATCTTTCTTTACCTGATGTAGGAGGAATTTTCTGCGCTTCAGTTCACTGCAAAATGTGCAACTCTCTCCCATGAACATCTGTCTGAGTCTCTGCTTGCCTTGCTGCTTATCAGGGATGCCTGGTGTATTTCCAAGATGAAGAGTCATGGTTCCCTCTTACTATTTACTACTGACAGAGAATTTGTGGAGCAGCACCTCCAAGGTGCCAAGAATCCTAGAAATTTTGCCTTTAAAAAGTTTTAAATAATGGCTTTAACAGAGTACAATATACAACATAACTTCTCAAGATGGAAAATAACTGAGATCCAATCCTCTGGTTGTATACTACAAGGCTCATGTGCATGTTTACACTTTCTAATGCAGGCACTTTAGTGTATTGGTGGTTCAGATGGTTCTGGTTAATGGCCTCCATGTATATAATATTGGTCCTGTAACTTTTAATCACATCTGATGAGGTTAAGACCACACTATACTAAAATATGGCACCTTGTCATAGTCATCATTTAAAATGAAGGAATTAGAGAAATGACAAGTGCAAAGTGGAATCTCTGACTTTCCTTTCACCCCTGAAGCAGGTCATGAGATCCTCTTTTGAGATATAGGCAGAGGAAAGAAGCATACTTATCTCTGAAGATGGAGAGATGCTGAGAGGAATTCTAATAAACAGGACTTGGTAAGTTTCTTCCAGTTTATTACCCTTACTTCATACCTTTTCATCCTATTACGTTTTTTCATAACTTTTCACTTTTAATTAAACAATACAAAAAAGCTTGGGTTTAACCATTTCTTGGGGTCTTCATTTCCTTGTAAGTTCTCCTGTGTCACATAAAACGTCTATTAAGTAAATTTGTTTGCCAGTCTAGGAAACAGGATCCCAACCAGAGAACCTGTAATAGGAAAAATAATATTTTCTGGCCCTGTACCTCATACTTAGAATTTGTAATAACTATTGCTTTGGCCAAAAGATTGAAGCAAAAATGATGGCATGTTATCACTTATGTGGAGCCTCCAGAGGACTCACATAAAATTTCCATTCTCTCTACACTATCCCTGTTTGAAACATAATGAAAAGTTTGGGCTAGACTGTTGGAAGAGTTGAGCCCACATGGGGCACAGATGGAAAATCCATGTCATGCATGCATGACTCCTAAATTGTTTCAGTTGTGTTTGACTCTTTGCAACCCTATGGACTGTAGCCCACCAGGCTCCTCTGTCCATGGGATTCTCCAGGCAAGAATACTGAAGTGAGTTGCCATACCCTCCTCTAGGGGATCTTCCTTACCCAGGGATCAAACTCATGTCTCTTGCATCTTCTGCATTGGCAAGCAGGTTCTTTACCACTAGCACCAAGGGAAGCCAAATCCATGCGAAGATCATCCTAAATTAGCAAGCCTTCAGTGAATCTACAAAGTGCCCACAGATAAATGAATAAATTTAGCCAAAGTAAGCTAAGCCTGGACCAAATTGGCAGCATTACCAAGCTAACTACTTACTCATAAACAACAATCAATGTTTACTTTCAAATGCCATTGAGGTTTTCTGGTAGACTTTGTTACACAGCTTTGCCAGTAAAAATAGCTTATAAAGAAACAATATTAAAAATAAATCTTAAAATATGGGGGGTGGGGTATGAAGATCCAAACTTATAATGACAGTCACTGTTTGGACTCAGGGGAATGCCCTGACCTTTGTTGAAGCATTTGCTTTCTGGTCACCAAGGCTTTAGTGCCATTACTCATGCCCTGTTTTCCCTTCAAAATATTTATTGGGATGGATTATTTTATAGCCACTGGCTTTCCAAATTATTGTTAGCTAAATTTAGCCCAATGAAACAAGGAAGCACTTTGTAAGCTTTCTTGTTTATTCTACATTAATTACATCTAGAAAGTACCGAGTATTATTGAACTTATAGTTCATATGTGCAAAACAAACACATTTGAAAATTTGAGTTTAAATTATCTTAATCATATTTTCAAGCCAAAATGATTGAGAGACATGCCATTATAGCCATTATATTTTTACTGAAGAATTATATGTAAGATAAGTCACCATAGTAGTTAAAACACTACTTACAGGTGCACATTCTCCTTTTAGAATAAGAAAAGCCTACTCTCTCAAAAACTATGACCTAAATGATTCTGAGATATCTTACTTCTTTTTCCTTTAGCCACGTGACAGGCAGACTCTTTCCCCAACTATGGATCAAATCTGTGCCCCCTGCAGTGGAAGTGAGGAATCTTAACCACTGAACCACCGAGGAATTCCTCTGAGATACTTTGTTTCCTATCATATGTTTATCCTTAAGTGTTATATAAATGGGAAAATACCACTTGTATATGAAATGATAGAACTTCCCCCTTTAATCATATAGGAATGGGTATTGTTTGGGCCCAGATTGTTATATACCATGTGGATACTCAATAAACTTGAATGAATGACTTCAGTGAAGTTTATTCTATTGGGAATCATCAGATTTAACTGTTCTTTATAGGGATACCACCACTATGTCATCCTGGTGGTAAAATTTCCTCTGTACTACAGAGGAGGAGAAGTTTACAGGGAAAGGTATTATCATGTTTTTGATTGGTTTTTCACCCACAGGTCAATTTTCTTGAGTTCAATAGTCTGCATCAGGGTATATGTCAAAGACCATCTGATGACTGCTGTGCAAAAAAGAAATAGAAGTCCATAAAATCACCATCATGAAATGTAAATATAATATACTATTTGGTATATTATAATCATACTATTAAAATCAGGGAAGTAGTGGATCATATATAATCCCTAAAACTTCAATCATCCAGCAGGATGTGTGTTTAAACTGATACTATTTGAACTGGACATAACAATAAAAATGTTCCAGTAAAAAGAACCTTCATAACTGTAGATATTTATAGTAAAAGATTAAGAAACATATAAGAAACTTATAATAGCAAACTTCACAGAATAGTAAATGGACTTGTGAGAAAAAAAGAATACCTTGCTCAGTTTGTTCATTCATTACCTAAATAAGGTCAGTTAAATCACCTCCTTAATAAACTCAGGATAGGGGAAGAAAACTAGTCTCTAACACCATCTGGATTACTCTCTTTTCAGTGATCATAGAATAAAGCTCCCCTGTCACATTTTAAATATGCCTTGACCATCTTCAATCAGTTCAGTTCAGCCACTCAGTCGTGTCCAACTCTTTGCGACCCCATGGACTGTAGCACTCCAGGCATCCCTGTCCATCATCAACCCCCAGAGTTTACTCAAACTCATGTTCATTGACTCGGTGATGCCATCCAATTATCTCATCCTCTGTCATCTCCTCCTCCTCCTGCCGTCAATCTTTCTCAGCATCAGTGCCTTTTCAAATGAGCCAGTTCTTAGCATCAGGTGGCCAAAGTATTGGAGTTTCAGCATCAGTCCTTCCAATGCATATTCAGAACTTATCTCCTTTAGGATGGATTGGTTGGATCTCCTTGCAGTCCAAGGGACTCTCAAGAGTCTTTTCTAACACCACAGTTCAAAAGCATTAATTCTTTGGCACTCAGCTTTCTTTATACCAACTCTCACATCCACACATGACTACTGGAAAAACCATGGCTTTGACTAGACGAACCTTTGTTGGAAAAGTAATGTCTTTGCTTTAATGTCAACTTTTCTTTCAAAGAGTAAGCATCTTTTAATTTCATGGATACATCTGCAGATGGTGCAGTCAACATCTACAGTGATTTTGGAGCCCAAAATAATAAAGTATGTCACTGTTTTCACTGCTTCCCCATTTATTTGCCATGAAGTGATGGGACCAGATGCCATGATCTTACTTGAAGTTATAAAAACACATTACTTAAGATTTTAGGTAATTGTCCTAGGAGTAGGAAGAGATTCGTGTTTTAAAGTATTGAAATTGGGCAAGGGGGATAAGATGAAAGGTAACAAGAAAAAGAAGTTAAACAATGGGCTTATGGTTCACTTCTCCCTGATTACTTGGACAGATGTTCCTGGAAAAGAAAAAGAAAACAAACATCAGATTTCCTTTGAGCATGATGAAAACAAACAGTGCTCTTTCCTAGAAATATAGTACTCATCTCTGGAATTTTTATCTTGTTTGAGGATTGCTTATGGTAAACAACTTTAGAGTTTACAGATTTATGAGGCACAGGTTCCTAGAGAAACAGAATGTCAAGTGCACAACTTCATGGGTATAAAAATGGCAATGACATAACTTAAATCCTCCTTGAGGTGTTGGTTAGTTCACATGTGTCAACTACTTCATCTATCAGCCTGAGCCAAACAATGTGAGCTCCGTATAAAAAAAGAAAAAATGGGGAGTCACTTGAAATGCAAGTGCCTTTCGATTGCATACAACTTATAAACTATTAATAAACTCGATCCTGGTCTTAAAACAAGACTGGTAGCATACTGTGGCTCAGATCATGAACTCCTTATAGCCAAATTCAGACTTAAATTCAAGAAAATAGGGAAAATTATTAGACTATTCAGGTATGACCTAAATCAAACCCCTTATGATTATACAGTAGAAGTGAGAAATAAATTTAAGGGACTAGATCTGATAGACAGAGTGCCTGATGAACTATGGACAGAGGTTCATGACATTGTACAGGAGGCAGTGATCAAAACCATCCCCAAGAAAAATAAATGCAAAAAAGCAAAATAGCTGTCTGAGGAGGCCTTACAAATAGCTGTGAAAGGAAGAGAAGCAAAAAGCAAAGGAGAAAAAGAAAGATATACCTATTGAATGCAGAGTTCCAAAGAATAGCAAGGAGAGATAAGAAAGCCTTCCTCGGTGATCAGTGCAAAGAAATAGAGGAAAAAAACAGAATGGGAAAGGCTAGAGATCTCTTCAAGAAAATTATAGACACCAAGGGAACATCTAATGCAAAGATGGGCACAATAAATTACAGAAATGGTATGGACCTAACAGAAGCAGAAGATGTTAAGAAGAGGTGGCAAGAATACACAGAAGAACTATACAAAAAAGATCATAATGACCCAGATAACCAGGATAGTGGGACCACTCACCTAGAGCCAGACATCCTGGAATGTGAAGTCAAGAGGGCCTTAGAAAGCATCACTATAAACAAAGCTAGTGGAGCTGATGGAATTCCAGTGGAGCTATTCCAAATCCTGAAAGATGATGCTGTGAAAGTGCTGCCCTCAATACGCCAGCAAATTTGGAAAACTCAGCAGTGGCCACAGGATAGGAAAAGGTCAGTTTTCATTCCAATCCCTAAGAAAGGCAATGCCAGAGAATGCTCAAACTACCACACAATTACAATCATCTCACATGCTAGTAAAGTAATGTTCAAAATTCTCCAAACCAGGCTTCAACAGTACGTGAACCGTGAACTTCCAGATGTTCAAGCTGGTTTAGAAAAGGCAGAGAAACCAGAGATCAAATTGTCAACCTCCATTGGATGACTGAAAAAGCAAGAGAGTTACAGAAAAACATCTACTTCATTCAGCTTTATTGACTATGCCAAAGACTTTGACTATGTGGCTCAAAAGAAACTGAAAAATTCTTCAAAAGATGGGAATAGTAGGGCACCTGACCTGCCTCCAGAGAAATCTGTATGCTGGTCAAGAAGCAACAGTTAGAACTGGACATGAAACAACAAGTTTCCCCAAATTGGGAAAGGAGTACGTCAAGGCTGTATACTGTCACCTGCTTATTTAAGTTATCTGAAGAGTACATAATGAGAAACGCTTGGCTGGATGAAGCACAAGCTGGAATCAAGATTGCCGGGAGAAATATCAATAACCTCAGATATGCAGATGATACCACCCTTATGGCAGAAAGCAGAGAAGAACTAAAGAGCCTCTTGATGAAAGTGAAAAGAGGAGAGTGAAAAACTTGGCTTAAAACTCAACATTCAGAAAATTAAGATCATGACATCTGATCCCATCACTTCATGGCAAATAGATGAGGAAACAATGGAAACTGTGACAGACTTTTATTTCTCTGGGCTCCAAAATCACTGCAGATGGTGATTGCAGCCATGAAATTAAAAGACACTTGCTCCTTGGAAGAAAAGTTATGACCAATCTAGGCAGCATATTAAAAAGCAGAGACATCACTTTGCCAAAAAAGGTCTGTCTAGTCAAGGCTATAGTTTTTCCAGTGGTCATGTATAGATGTGAGAGTTGGAGTATAAAGAAAGCTGAGTGTCAAAGAACTTATAATTTTGACCTGTGGTGTTGGAGAAAACTTTTGAGAGTCCCTTGGACTACAAGGAGATACAACCAGTACACCCTAAAGGAAATCAGTCCTGAATATTCACTGGAAGGACTGATGCTGAAGCTGGAACTCCAATACTTTGGCCACCTGATGCTAAGAACTGACTCATTTGAAAAGACTGTGATGCTGGGAAAGATTGAAGGTGGGAGAAGAAGGGGATGACAGAAGATGAGATAGTTGGATGGCATCATCGACTCAATGGACATGAGTTCGAGTAAACTCTGGGAGTTGGTGATGGATAGGGACGCCTGGCATGCTGCTGCCCATGGAGTTGCAGAGTCAGACACGACTGAGTGACTGAAATGAACTGAAACTATGGTGGAGGTAATGAAGATAATGGTTACCTCCTTCAAAAGATTGCATTTATGCGCTGCTATACTAAGTGCCCCCAACCTGGCAGCAGGCCACCGATGACCCACGCCTCCACCGGAGACTTCTGGACACTCACAGATTAGTCTGGGTCAGTCTCTTGTAGGATTACTGCTCCTTTCTCCTGAGTTCTGGTATGTACAAGTTTCTGTTTGTGCCCTCCAAGAGTGTTTCTCCAGTCCTGTGTAAGTTCTGGTGGCTCTATGGGGAGGTTAATGGTGACCTCCTCCAAGAGGGCTTATGCCAGGTCTGCTGCACCCAGAGCCCCTGTCCCTGTGGCAGTCCACTGCTGACAGGTACCTCCGCAGGAGACACTGACAGTTCTGTCTCAGTCTCTGTGGGGTGTCTGGGTCCTCATGTGTCAAGGTTTGTATGAGCCCTCTGAGCGTCTCTGGTGGGTATGGGATTTGATTCTAAATGTGATTTCACCCCTCCTACCATCTTGCTATATGTGAACCGTGAACTTCCAGATGTTCAAGCTGGTTTTAGCAAAGGCAGAGGAACCAGAGATCAAATTGCCTACATACTCTGGATCATCAAAAAAGCAAGAGAGTTCCAGAAAAACATCTATTTCTGCTTTATTGACTATGCCAAAGCCTTTGACTGTATGGATCACAATAAACTGTGGAAAATTCTGAAAGAGACGGAAATACCAGACCACCTGACCTGCCTCTTGAGAAACCTATATGCAGGTCAGGAAGCAATAGTTAGAACTGGACACAGAGCAACTGACTGGTTCCAAATAGGAAAAGGAGTACATCAATTGTCACCCTGCTTATTTACCTTATATGCAGAGTACATCATGAGAAACTCTGGGTTGGAAGAAGCACAAGCTGGAATCAAGATTGCCGGGAGAAATATCAATAACCACAGATATGCAGATGACACCACCCTTATGGCAGAAAGTGAAGAGGAACTAAAAAGCCTCTTGATGAGAGTGAAAGTGGAGAGTGACAAAGTTGACTTAAGCTCAACATTCAGAAAACAAAGATCACGGCATCTGGTCACATCCCTTCATGGGAAATAGATGGGGAAACAGTGGAAACAGTGTCAGACATAAGTTTTTGGGGCTCCAAAATCACTGCAGATGGTGACTGCAGCCATGAAATTAAAATACACTTACTCCTTGGAAGGAAAGTTATGACCAACCTAAATAGCATATTCAAAAGCAGAGACATTACTTTGCCAACAAAGGTCCGTCTGGTCAAGGCTATGGTTTTTCCAGTGGTCATGTTTGGATGTGAGAGTTGGACTATAAAGAAAGCTGAGCACTGAAGAATTGATGCTTTTAAACTGTGATGTTGGAGAAGACTCTTGAGAGTCCCTTGGACTGCAAGGAGATCCAACCAGTCCATCCTAAAGGAGACCAGCCTTGGGTGTTCTTTGGAAGGATTGATGCTAAAGCTGAAACTCCAGTACTTTGGCCACCTCATGCGAAGAGTTGACTCATTGGAAAAGACTCTGACGCTGGGAGGGATTGGGGGAAGGAGGAAAAGGGGACGACAGAGGATGAGATGGCTGGATCGCATCACTGACTCAATGGACATGAGTTTGAGTGAACTCCGGGACATGGTGATGGATAGAGAGGCCTGGTGTGCTGCGATTCATGGGGTTGCAAAGCGTCAGACACGACTGAGTGACTGATCTGATCTGATCTGATCTGACTATCTTGCTGGGGCTTCTCCTTTGCCTTTGGATGTAGTGTATCTTCTCAATGTCGCTCCAGTGCTGCACAGCTGCCTCTCTAGCACCTACTATCTTGCTGGGAGTTCTCTGCCCTTCCACCTAGGGTATCTCCTCACAGCCGCTCCAGAGCCATGCAGCCAATACAAGTCATGTGAGTCTCTTTTTATAATCTGAATCATTGTCCTGGCTCAAGCAGGAAACCAAATAAGGTATTTACTTTGTATTCTGTTTCACAAATAAGAAAGTTTTCTTTCAGGTTGCTTGGATCTTCAGAGTTTGGGCCCTTGATTCCTAATAACCCCCATTCATCCCTGAATACTCTCCCTTTAAAGTATTAACTTTTTCCCCTTCTTGAGGAAAGACAGTTTATAATCTTAAAATCATAACATAGCAGCTCTTTTATCCATCCTACTGTCTTGTCTAATAAGCAGCCCAAGGCATGCGATACACTGATGATTTTATCCTCTAGACAGCTTTCCTCTGTGGTGAGGATGAATGAGTTCTCAACTGTGGGTCTGTTGGTTCCACTTGATAATAAGAGATCTGGCCCTGTACAACAAAAAGATTAGGAAGAAAGCTGATTGCATAAAAGATATACATTCTCATATTGTTGGTTCCACTTTTGTTTGGAGGGAAGAGAGAGAAGAAATTTTGCAAGTTTGTGTGTGTATACCTATAGGGCATACACAAGGAAGAAGGGGCTTTCGTTCCAGGCTGTGGACGCTTTCAACAAATTTGAGATCAAACATAGATTGTTACCAAAGGATCATTTTCCCTCTCACAAGATTCCTATTTCATCTAAATGAGAAATTCATTTATTTTAAGCACTGCTTCCAAAGTTAATTTTTAAAAAATATATTTACTTTTTTTCCTAAAAAGATACATATCCTCTCCTTTCCTCTGGTTTCATAAAAAATGTACTTTATATAAACTAAAATGAAAAGTCACTAGATCCAAAGTAATTCCTTCCATCTGTGGAAACCTATCCTGTACATAGAAGAAGAGGAGGCTGAAGTATTCCAACTCTTCATTCTACAAGTTTGTGCGACCTAGGGTAAAGGAAATCTGCTTCTCTACTCACAACACTTATGACACCACACTTAGGGTTTTCCACACTACGCAACTCTTCACTTCTCTGCAGATACCCATTGGGTGTTCTACAACTAAATCATTTCTGACAGTTGGGAGTTAGTACAGACCCACAGGTTAAGGGCTCAGTCCCACAAGACAGCCCCTCCTTCAGATGCCAGCTCCAAGTAATGAGTCCTCAGATTACTCACATTTATTTTTGATTTGGCTACAGATCAGGGTTCCCATCTCATTATTCAATAAGTTTTTATAATGGCTCATTCTGGGAAACACTTTACTTTCAATTTCCAGTTTATTATAAAGGATATTATAAAGGATGCAAATGAGCAGCAATATGAAGATGAGGTCTGGAAGGGTCCTGAGAGTGAGCACTTCTGTCCCTGTGGAATTTCTTTGACACCCTCCTGTGTACACCCACATGTACACAGGACACATGTATATATTTGCCACCTGTGTGTGTGTATATATATATATATACACACTCACATGCGTATATATTTGCCAACCTGGAATGTTTCCAACTCCTGCTGTTTAGGGCTTTTATGGAGGTTCCTTTATAAAGATATGATTGGTTAAACCATTGATCGGTAATGATTTTCCCAATCTCCAAAGCCTCTCTCTGGAAGTCAAGAAGATGTGACTGAAAACTCCAACCTTCTAATCACATGGCTGGTTCCTGTGGCAACCAACCTCCATCCTGAAGCTATGGAGGATGAGTCACTCCTGAGTCCTGAAGTGACTCATCAAGAGTCATTTCATTAACATCAGCTGAGATGTGGTAGAAAGAAACCTATTATAAATAGCAAAAGATACTCCTTTCACGCCTATCACTCAGGACAGTATAAGGCTTTAGGGGATCTATGTTAGCAACTGAGGGACAAAGGGCAAATATATATTTCTAATTATATCACAATATCGCATTGGACATGTCTGTTAATCTCAGGTTTAAATTTTTGAATCACTCAACTGAAATCTCAGGTTGTTCCTTGATCTTTGAAGAGGAGAGAATCCATCTCCCCATGTCCCCTCATTCCACCTCACAGAGCACTGTGAAGAGCAAGTGAGATCACATACCAAAAAGCTCTTTAGAAACTATATAGTACTTTAAAACTAAAGTCAGCATCAACTGCAGAATGTCCCAGCCCTTTATATCTAGATGTGACTAATTAAAATTCCCAGTACTGTACTCCACAGAAATCCAAACAATCCCTAAGATTTCCCTAATACCTAAGGCTGACTGTGTCTTTGATCCTTCCTATGCTAGAGCAGTCCATGCTTTATGTGTCACATAAATTTGGGCCCTTTTTAATGTTTCACAAGGCAAAGTGGTAAACCAAGTCATGCCAAGCATTCCTGGGTGTGTTAGGCTCTAGTGAATATTTGATTAGGCTGTTCTCTTACATAAAGAAAAGTTTACATAGTAGCAATTAAATCATTTGAATTCGGGACCATTCATCCCTGGTCCTATCCTTTTATGATTACAAAATAAAGAGGAAACGCCACTGGTGATTTCTCCATGTAGTCCTGTATCTCATACACTCTCTCTGGCTCTTTTTTTTCCCCCTTATCTTCTTTGATAAGGAGATCTTCTTTTCTCTCCTCCAACATTACAGAAGCAGAACAAACTGATCTCCAAATTTCATAAAGAACCCTTTGCCCGTATTTCAAAACAGGTTTATTAATGTGTTTTCCAAACAAATACGTTTCCTTCTAAAAAATAATTATTGGACTTGCTGCTAATAAATTATTTGCTAAATTGTAGATTCAATTTATATATTCAATAATATGAATTGGAAACTACAATCTTTCTGACATATTTTCTAATCATCACAATAAACCTCTTCCCTCTTAGCTCGTTATTATCCTTATTTCCCCTTTGAGGATACTGAGTCACAAAGAGATCAAATTATTTGCCACATATCAGAAAATGAACAAATGGGAGAGAACATTTGAATGCTAAGCAATCTGATTTCTAGTCTTTGCTCCAAATAATTATACTAAAGTTTTGTGCAGAATTTATTTGACTTTGAAGGTATTTTAGAATGAGAATAATATTTTTGATCTCAAAATGAACAAAGATGAATAAAACATTCTATTTATGGAACAAAAAACAATGCATTAGGTTCTTCTCATAAGTGGAAAATATCTACTGCATGCTAGAAGTATACGTTAGTGCCTCTTTATACCTAGAAATTTACTTTTGCCAGTTACTTTTGATGGAGAACTTGGTTGCGGAATTTAGTACTTGTGCCCTATTTGAAACAACCATGTGAAAGTTCTTCCTTCAGTCCTGCGCAAGGCTCACCTCTAAGAAAGACTGTCCAGTCGACTTGTTTATCAAAGTTTTATTTTTAAAATTCTCTCGAATTTATTAACAATTTAAAATATAACTAATAAAATTAAAACAACTTTTTCTCTTGTTTTATTTAGAGAAAATTAAAATATCCTCAAGTATGATTGACTGATCTGAAAATTTGGGACCTTTAGGTTTTAAAACACTAAGAAGTTAAACTTCCATGTTATGTCATATATATGTTAAGAATTTACTTAAAAATTTAAAGGCCAAAAAAAGCTGACTGTAGAGTTAGGTCTACAGTTGCATAATTGCTTTGAGGTTTAACTTGTTCCACAGCTTATCTTTTTCTAATTGATCTAAGCTGCTTACTCAACTAAAATAAGCATAAAATTTTCCTTGTGGATATATGTGCTAAAGTTAATGCTGAACTGAAGGACAAATATATATATTTTGACATTTGCTTCATCTATGGGTAAAAAGATGAATTGAAATATTAAAAAAAAAAAAACTTTTATGTTTATTTGCTTTTTGTTTTGTTTTGTTTTGGTCCAGAAAGTTTAAAGAAGGTGTAAAGTTTTACTCCTAGTTCGTCTGATTTTAAAAATTATAGAAATAATGCTTCAGCAGAAAAATACATAATGAAGATTTACTTTTCAATCACCAGCTGTAAAACAGTGTTATTAAATTGGACCCTGGTTAAAACCATTTATGTGGAAAAGTTAGATAACACATATAGTCAATGGTAGATGTCCCTTTAAAATGAGAAAAAGTTACTATTAATTTGTTTTCAAGCAGTAAAAATTGGTGCATGATGAATAACTGCTGAGATAGGGCATACTTTAACATTGGAACTCAGAGAAGTTGTATATTTTTTGACTCACAAGTCATTTCAGATATTAACAAACTTGACTATTTTTACACAATCAACATTTGTGATAATAGATTTTCCTTAAAAAAAAAAAAAACTCTATAAAGGAAGAGCTTATGGGGGGAAAATGTGCTTAATCTGATGAAATAAACAAATTCTAGGACTTGTAAAGAGAAAAATGTTCAGATATGTTAGAGGTTTTTTGTTTGTTTGTTTGCCCTTGTTTACTTGCTAAGTCAGTTGTGACTCATTATGTTCTATTTCTAGAGCTTCAGAGAAAACAAAGAATGTTCACTAGGAACAATATTGACTTTTTAAGTGAAAAATATTTTAATCAATGTAAATATATGATTTTTAATTGGTAGAATTTCTATTATTAATATTTCAGGAGGCTTGTTCATCTTATAAGCTATAGATTTTAAATTAATACAAATGGAATGGAAAGTCTATTTTAGAATGTGATATAATAATAATTAGCTTTCCTTTAAAATTGTTCTTTGTTTTAATCTCCATTTATTTATATAGATAATGCACAACTAAATGAACAATATATAATGTTAATTTATATAATATATTTTATATATTATATAAATGATCAGATCAGATCGGATCAGTCTCTCAGTCGTGTCCGAATCTTTGCAACCCCATGAATTGCAGCACGCCAGGCCTCCCTGTCCATCACCAACTCCCGGAGTTCACTCATTCATGTCCATCGAGTCAGTGATGCCATCAGCCATCTCATCTTCTGTCGTCCCCTTCTCCTCTTGCTCCCAATCCCTCCCAGCATCAGTCTTTTCCAATGAGTCAACTCTTTGCATGAGGTGGCCAAAGTACTGGAGTTTCAGCTTTAGCATCATTCCTTCCAAAGAAATCCCAGGACTGATCTCCTTCAGAATGGACTGGTTGGATCTCCTTGCAGTCCAAGGGACTCTCAAGAGTCTTCTCCAACACCACAGTTCAAAAGCATCAATTCTTCGGCTCTCAGCCTTCTTCACAGTCCAACTCTCGCATCCATACATGACCACAGGAAAAACCATAGCCTTGACTAGACAAGACTTTGTTGGCAAAGTAATGTCTCTGCTTTTGAATATGCTCTCTAGGTTTGTCATAACTTTCCTTCCAAGGAGTAAGCGTCTTTTAATTTTATGGCTGCAGTCACCATCTGCAGTGATTTTGAAGCCCAGAAAACTAAAGTCAGCCGCTGTGTCCACTGTTTCCCCATCTATTTCCCATGAAGTGATGGGACCGGATGCCATGATCTTTGTTTTCTGAATGTGGAGTTTTAAGCCAACTTTTTCACTCTCCACTTTCACTTTCATCAAGAGGCTTTTAAGTTCCTCTTCACTTTCTGCCATAAGGGTAGTGTCATCTGCATATCTGAGGTTATTGATATTTCTCCCGGCCATCTTGATTCCAGCTTGTGTTTCTTCCAGTCCAGCGTTTCTCATGATGTACTCTGCACGTGAGTTAAATAAACAGGGTGACAATATACAGCCTTGATGAACTCCTTTTCCTATTTGGAACCAGTCTGTTGTTCCATG
This sequence comes from Bos indicus, assembly GCF_029378745.1. Lineage (NCBI taxonomy): Eukaryota > Metazoa > Chordata > Mammalia > Artiodactyla > Bovidae > Bos > Bos indicus. The sequence continues at coordinate 63,235,963 of NC_091765.1, read as the reverse complement.
TCCAGTTCTAACTGTTGCTTCTTGACCTACATACAGGTTTCTCAAGAGGCAGGTCAGGTGGTCTGGTATTCCCAGCTCTTTCAGAATTTTCCACAGTTTATTGTGATCCACACAGTCAAAGGCTTTGGCATAGTCAATAAAGCAGAAATAGATGTTTTTCTGGAACTCTCTTGCTTTTTCCATGATCCAGTGGATGTTGGCAATTTGATCTCTGGTTCCTCTGCCTTTTCTAAAACCAGCTTGAACATCTGGAAGTTCACAGTTCACATATTGCTGAAGCCTGGCTTGGAGAATTTTGAGCATTATTTTACTAGTGTGTGAGATGAGTGCAATTGTGCGGTAGTTTGAGCACTCTTTGGCATTGCCTTTCTTTGGGATTGAAATGAAAACTGACCTTTTCCAGTCTTGTGGCCACTGCTGAGTTTCCCAAATTTGCTGGCATATTGAGTGCAGCACTTTCACAGCATTATCTTTTAGGATTTGGAATAGCTCAAGTGGAATTCCATCACCTCCACTAGCTTTGTTCATAGTGATACTTTCTAAGGCCCACTTGACTTCACATTCCAGGATGTCTGGCTCTAGGTCAGTGATCACACCATCATGATTATCTGGGTCATGAAGATCTTTTTTGTACACTTCTTCTGTGTATTCTTGCCACCTCTTCTTAATATCTTCTGCTTCTGTTAGGTCCATATCATTTCTGTCCTTTATCGAGCCCATCTTTGCATGAAATGTTCCTTTGGTATCTCTGATTTTCTTGAAGAGATCTCTAGTCTATCCCATTCTGTTGTTTTCCTCTATTTCTTTGCATTGATCGCTGAAGAAGGCTTTCTTATCTTTTCTTGCTATTCTTTGGAACTCTGCATTCAGATGTTTGTGTCTTTCCTTTTCTCCTTTGCTTTTCACTTCTCTTCTTTTCACAGCTATTTGTAAGGCCTCCTCAGACAGCCATTTTGCTTTTTTGCATTTCTTTTCCATGGGGATGGTCTTGATCCCTGTCTCCTGTACAATGTCATGAACCTCCATCCATAGTTCATCAGGCAGTCTATCTATCAGATCTAGGCCCTTAAATCTATTTCTCACTTCCACTGTATATAATTATATATTATATAAATTATATATTATATATTCATTATATAATGTTATATAATGAAAGTTATTAACAATATGAGAATAGAAGTTTCTAATTCACATTATTTCAAATAAATAGACAGAGATATAGACATAGATATACAGCTATTTAAAATACTATATGTATAAAGTTTATATATATGTTGGGAAAAGAATTTTCATATGTTTTACTAGGACCTTTCAATTGTAAATACATTTCCTGAAATTAAAAGGCTATAAAGATATGGATATAAATTAGAATATATATTGCTATAAATTTGGGTTCAGATTAGCTTACAAAAGGAGAATTTTTTCCTTTTAAATTACTTCTATTTTTGATCTCCTACTTTATATTCCCAGTGGGAGTGTATCTCTAAACACAGATACTATCATGTCATATTGTTGTAAAATCACAATGGAGTAACATTTTTTCAGTTCGTTGCTCAGTCGTGTCCAATTCTTTTCGACCCCAAGGACTGCAGCAAGCCAGGCCTCCCTGTCCTTCACTAACTCCCGGAGTTAACTGAAACTCATGTCCATTGAGTCAGTGATCCCATCCAACCATCTCATCCTATGTCACCCCCTGTTCCTCCCACCTTCAGTCTTTCCCAGCATTAGGGTCTTATCAAATGATCAGTTCCTCGCATCAGGTGGGCAAAGTATTGGAGTTTCAGCTTCAGCATAAGTCCTTGCAATGAATATTCAGGACTGATTTCTTTTAGGATGGACTGGTTGGATCTCCTTGCTATCCAAGGGACTCTCAAGAGTCTTCTCCAACACCACATTTCAAAGGCATCAATTCTTCAGTGCTCAGCATTCTTTAAGTTCAAGTCTCACATCCATACATGACTACTGGAAAAACCATAGCTTTGACTAGACAGACCTTTGTTGGCAAAGTCATGTCTTTGCTTTTTAATATGCTGTCTAGGTTGGTCATAACTTTTCTTCCAAGGATCAAGTGTCTTTTAATTTCATGGCTGCAGTCACCACCTGCAGTGATTTTGGAGCCCCCCAAAATAAAGTCTGACACTGTTTCCACTGTTTCCCCATCTATCTGCCATGAAGTGATGGGACCAGATGGCATGATCTTAGTTTTCTGAATGTCGAGTTTAAAGCCAACTTTTTTACTCCTCTCTTTCACTTTCATCAAGAGGCTCTTTTAGTTCTACTTTGCTTTCTGCCATAAGGGTGGTGTCATCTACATATCTGAGGTTATTATATTTCTCATGGGAGTCTTGATTCCAGCTTGTGCTTCATCCAGCCCAGTGTTTCTCATGATGTACTCTACATATAAGTTAAATAAGCAGGGTGACAATGTACAGTCTTGATGTACTCCTTTCCCGATTTGGAACCAGTCTTTTATTTCCATGTCCAGTTCTGATTGTTGCTTCTTGACCTGCATACAGATTTTTCAAGAGGCAGTCAGGTGGTCTGGTATTCCCATCTCTTGAAGAATATCCACAGTTTGTCATGATCCACACAGTCAAAAGCTTTGGCATAGTCAATAAAGCAGAAATAGATGTTTTTCTGGAACTCTCTTGCTCTTTTGATGATCCAGCAGATGTTGGCAATTTGATCTCTGGTTTCTCTGCCTTTTCTAAATTCAACTTGAGCATCTGGAAGTTCATGTTTCACATATAGTTGAAGTCTGGCTTGCAGAATTTTGAGCATTACTTTACTAGCCTGTGCTGCTGCCGCTGCTAAGTCACTTCAGTCGTGTCCAACTCTGTGTGACCCCATAGACGGCAGCCCACCAGGCTTCCCCGTCCTTGGGATTCTCCAGGCAAGAACACTGGAGCGGGTTACCATTTCCTTTGAGATGAGTGCGATTGTGCGGAAATTTGAGCATTCTTTGGCATTGCGTTTCTTTGGGACTGAAATGAAAACTGACCTTTTCCAGTCCTGTGGCCACTGCTGAGTTTTCCAAATTTGCTGGCATATTGAGTGCAGCACTTTCAGAGCATCATCTTTTAGTATTTGAAATAGCTCAACCGGAATTCCATTTTTTATGTACTTAAAATAATGCCTAATGCTAATAGACACTCTTCAATTATTAATATCAATATTTAAAATTTTATTCTAAATTAAATAATCTTTGAAATAGTTTTAATGCAGTTTTTTTCCTATGCAATTGTTAAAGTTTTGACATAGACAATTACTGACACAAAGATATATTAAGTTTTAAGAGAAGATTTTAAAACAGCTGATAGAGTATGATCTTATTTCTGTGCATGATAATTTATACATATATTTTACATATGCAAAGAAAGTCTGAAAGTATATCATCTAGATAATAATAGTGATTTTATACAGATGGGTAGAATACTTTTTTGGATGTAATATTTCTTAGTATAAAAAATACAATTTTAAACAGCTTTTCCAAAGGAATTACAAATATGTGAGTTGTTTATTCAAGATCTCCCACTGGCAACCACAGGAGATATGAGGACTCTCAGTTGAAAAACATTTTTTTAAAAAAATGATGAAGTCCTCCAGCAAAATCATCTATCAGATCAGATCAGATCAGTCACTCAGTCATGTCTGACTCTTTGCGACCCCATGAATCGCAGCACGCCAGGCCTCCCTGTCTATCACCAACTCCCGAAGTTCACTCAGACTCATGTCCATCGAGTCAGTGATGCCATCCAGCCATCTCATCCTCTGTCGTCCCCTTCTCCTCTTGCCCCCAATCCCTCCCAGCATCAGAGTCTTTTCCAATGAGTCAACTCTTTGCATGAAGTGGCCAAAGTACTGGAGTTTCAGCTTTAGCATCATTCCTTCCAAAGAAATCCCAGGGCTGATCTCCTTCAGAATGGACTGGTTGGATCTCCTTGTAGTCCAAGGGACTCTCAAGAGTCTTCTCCAACACCACAGTTCAAAAGCATCAATTCTTCAGCGCTCAGCCTTCTTCACAGTCCAACTCTCACATCCATACATGAGCACAGGAAAAACCAGCCTTCCTCATTTCGTACATGGTGAATCTTCAATCAATCTTCAATACTAGGGAAAAATGATTTACCATCAGCTCCAAGGGCGACCATTCTTATTTGCATTTTTAAAATCTTGCTTGATGGTTTCCTGGTTTGTATTGAGCAATACAATATATTATGATTTCTTTTAGGTCTCAGGCTTGTGGTTATGTGCTAATATGCAGAAATGAATTGAATGCAGTGCATAGAAGACAGTCATTACAAGATTGTTTCTTTGTTTGTTTTACCAGTACCCCTTTGTAGCAGGTGAGTAAGAATCAAGGGGAAATGCTTTGCAAAATATGATCCCAAAATATCCACTGAAAGAAGTATGATGTCTTATGAAATAAAGGGCAAAGGTGTTATAAGTTAAGCCAAACTACAGACTGTATGGCACCGTTTTCATTGAGAATACTCTTAAGTCATGTGTCAATATTGAGGGAGAGTTAATTCTGGGAAAAGAGTAAATCTCCAATATTAAAACAGTAGTCGGAATTACAATGCAATAAGCTTTTTTTGGTTTGTTTTTGCTATTGATATCTTTACCTAGGACTGTGTCTGAGATCTGTGGGATAAGCAAGCATATACTTCATGCTTATCACATTTTGGAAGGCAGACAAATCTCATTAATTTCATTTAAGTACTCAACACTGCCATCTCAACCCCAGACAAACTGTGGACAAAGAACAAAATGTTGACTTCCAGTTGCCAACAAGTTAGACAAGTACTTCAATGGGAATTTTATTTGAGAAACTTTCTCACAAAATTCTTGCTTTCTTCTTTTATTCTTTAGCCAACATAATATAATATGGTGAGTGGATTGATAGTCATTATAAAACTGGACACAGGAGAAACTAGTTTTCTTCCTTTTGATCAAAAGATACATAAGTATACTGTTGACATCTTTCCTAGAGGAAATATATATATAGAGAGATGCTATCATGCCATATAAACTATATAAATATATGTGAATATATTATCAAATATATTCACATACATATAAAATATGTATGGAAAGATAGAAATGAAAGAATCATCTTTTATTAACTTTTGCTCTTTCATACTATTATTAAACTAACACAAAGATTAGATAAAAATCAACTTAATAAATAATATCAGAGAATGCATTTAAATAATATGCATATGCATGCATGTGTGCTAAGTTACTTCAGTCATGTCTGACTATTTGCAACACTATAGACTATACTCCACCAGGTTCCTCTGTCCATGGGATTCTCCAGGCAAGAATACTGGGTTGGGTTGATGTGCTCTCCTCCAGGAAATCTTCCCAACCCAGGGGTCACCTGAGAAACCCAAATAACATGCATATCTCTAATTTAGAAAGCATTATTTCTTTGTAACTTATTTCTCTTACTCTTGAGAGAGATTAATTATTTAGTATATACTCGGTATTATGCTAGATATGGAGAAAGAAAGATGAAGATAATACGAATTAAACGACTTCAAATTCTGCATGGAAAGTCAGTCATTTACAACTTAGTTACATTACAATTTGATAAGGGCTACAGTGGAAATGTTAATAGCATACCAGGTAAACACATGTGGTAGAGCAAATAACTCTGCTTGAAGAATTAGAGAGGGCTTCATAAAAAAGGTAATACTTAAATCTTCAATGATTTGACTCTGCCTTAGAGCACACTATTTTTCACCATCTGCAGTGCTATCATCAGCCTTCTAGATAGCAAGTGTTAACTAGGCTCCCATGCTAGCCTCTTTACTAGTCTTCCTGCCTCCAAAGTCATCTTTAAACTGCAAAATGACCTTCTTAAGAAAATAAGCCATGCAATAGTCTCCCAATGAGGAAAATAATACATATGTCATAGGTTCTCAGTATTTGTTGAATAAATGAATGAATCAATCAATGGAAATTTGCCACTAAGCCAATTAGAGAAGGCATACTAAGTTGATGGAAACACATGTAACACATCATACTTGCAATTTAGGTGAAATATAAAATATTTATCAAATAGTATGACATAAGCATAGATCAGAATGAACCTCTGGCCCATCAGGTTGAACTCTGAACCATTATCAGTAAATACCAGTTGAGTAACAACTCAGTTGAGAAGAATGATATCGGGTGATGTGGACTAGTTATCCTAGCTGGAGTTTAAATAAGTAATAGGGACAAGAAGTAGATTAAGTGGAGAAATATAATAGATTGGGTCCCAGGCTTGAATATCTTTGCAGGAAATTCTAAGAGATTTGATTAAAAGCCATTAGTCGTGGTGGTTCAGTTGCAAAGTTGTGTCCGACTCTTGCAACCCCATGGACTGTAGCCTGCCAGGCTCCTCTGTTCCTAGGATTTTCCAGGTAACAATACTGGAATGGGTTCCTTATCCAGGGAATCTTCCCAACCCAGGGATCTAACCTGGGTCTCCTGCACTGCAGGCAGATTCTTTACCCACTGAGCTACCAGGGAAGCATTTTGAATTTTAAAAACAAATTGCTCTATACTTTCAGGCGTTTAAACTCTATCAGGAGTACAAACTGGGTAAAGTACTTCAGTAGCACAGGTGATTATGGCTTGAAAAGCCATGTTTTCTCTGCTGTTACAGCTAGAAACTTTTGGATTGACAGTAACAGAAATCCAACTTGAAATGGCTTAAACAGCAAGGAAAACCTTTTTATACGATGCAATAGTGCTTCGAAGACTTCAAGGACAGAGATGTGGCTGCATCTCAGAAACAATTGAAAGTAAGCCACCACGTCTCTCTGGGTTTCATGTTGCTTCTCACTGCTGGTCTGCTGCTTCTTCATCTTCAGACAAGCTATTTTACAGAATAATAGCAGGAAAATAGGGCCACCAAGGTCTACTGAGTCTATATGTTATCTCTTTCAGTAAAGAGTCACAACATCCAATTCTAAGTTTATATTTCTAGAGAATGTCATTGAGTGGCTCAGGTATATCAACTTCCCGATCCTGGACCAATTAGACAGAACTGGGGTGAAGTAATGTGAGATGGACTGGAAGAGGTATCTGGCTAGAAAATCAAATATGTCTAGGAAGCAGGTCACATTTTATGAGTCCATAATGTGAAAGTTATAATCATAACTTCCCAAAATGAGTTGACATAGATATCTGCTAGAATTGGACAATAAACCTTCAGATTTTATTATCAATATCTCATAAAATGTCTGAAACTTAGTAGATATTCAATAAATCTTTACTGGATTGATAACAGTTTATCATTGATTCTCCACTAACTGCAAATGAGGAGAAGACTGCTTGATATCACAAATAAAATGGATAGCAATATATTGTAATCTTTCATAATGGAAACTCTGCCATATTCCCTAGTTTCTAATTCTGCATTTTCTTAATAGATGTGTGAACCTGAGCAAGTAATTCTTCTCTCTATAACTTAGTTTTCTTTGCTGTGAATTGGTCATTATATTAGTACTTTACAGGTCTGCCATGAGTATTATATGAGATGAATCACACAAAACAGCTGAAAGGCTACAAGTGTCCAGTAAAGTCAACAGGCGTACAATTACTACTGGGTATTTTAGTTAAAAAAAAAAAGAAAGAAACCAATAGAGTTTTACTTTTTTGTTTAAATTCTATTGGTTTTTATAAAACCTACATTAAATTCTTCCTTTGTGAAACACTTAAAGCAAATATAGATAATTTTGACAGCACCAAGTTGGATGTTTTTTTGAAGTTGCCTTTGGGATTTGGAGCTAACTTTACTGAATATTTCTTTTTTAAATTCACTAACTAGGAAAGTGCAATTTGAACTTATTAGTGGAAAGACTTGAAATTGATCGGGTCTTAATATTTTGCTGAGAGGAATAAGATCTGTAAACAACTTTGATTTTTAAACTCCGCTGTGTGGTGTTTTTTTGTTACTGTTTTTTAGTTGTGTTTTATTTTGTTTCATTTTTACCCAAATGTCTGTTTGGGGATAGTTTATGCTGGGGTCCACTATATTGTTCCAGAACTCATTTTCAACTCCTTGCACTTCTTAGCTGAAAAGAGTCAGAAAGATCAATAGGAGAAACTGTAACTTTTACAAAGAAGAGTTTTTTATGATTCATATCTCTCTTTTCTTTTAGAAGAGGTTATTCTAAAAAGCTATTTTGGGATTTCTATTCTCAGTGCACTGCAATAAAGTAAACTTCAGGAAAGTTACAAAACCACACATAGTCATTGCTTTTTCAAGATCAATAACCTCAAATGGTGCTTCATATTTTCAACGACAGAAATAATATCTAAATCCTACAATGCTAATATATTACTACCTTCATGCCCCATTTAGATTAATTGATAATATTCCAGGTATCTACAGTTAAATATTTCTGCATAAAAGTTATTAGAAACTGGATAGACCCAGGGCTGACATTTTGCTTAACATTCTGTCTAGGGACATTGGATATGTATGGGTCTAGTTAATCTATCAAATGCAGTATGTAACATTGTGTTACACATGACCAGACAATTAAGGGCTTCAAATCATTAGGAAAGGACAGATTAAATGAACACTATGCTTTCAGAATCCTGACTTTAAATGAGGAAACACAGATGAATTTCAAATAAGTATCTTAATTGAGACCTAACTAACTTCTAATATTAAAAGGAAGCTTGGCAGAGGGTGAAGGGGGGTGGTGGGAGGCAAGGACTCTTAGCTTTGTAAAGGTGATGCTACAGAAAAGAAAACACCTGTTGACAATTTTCATGAAATGTCTCACTGTGTGTATAAACGAATTTGGTCAGAAAAAAAAATTAACTGGAGAGATTTCAAAAAGGAAAGAATTTTAAAATGAAATGAGTGCTTATAAAATTATTGGAAGGATGGGGAAATCTGCAGCTAGCTTTAAAGTTTGCTGTTGGTTTCAAGGCATCAGAAACCCGTTAGCATTTTTGAACAGTTCTGCTGCCTGTGTATCCAAATGGGTGGATTTCCGGGAGAATGTCCAAAATCACTATCAAAATCTCATGTCTTCTGGAGACCTGCTAATGCCAAAAAAAATGCTGCTTTTCTTCTTCCTTTCATATCTTACCTGAATCCTCTAATAATCAAACATAAGAAGGAATCTTTCTGACAAGAAAGTTTCAAAATACAGCTTCCACATGTCCAGTTCCCACAACAGGGATGAGTATAGAGAAGAGAACACTCTGGACATATAATGTAAGAGATAACTCTACAAATGGACATGACCAGATGGTCTATACCAAAATCAGATTGATTGTATTCTTTGCAACCGAAGATGGAGAAGCTCTATACAGTCAGCTTCTCCAGCTTCTCTAGCTTCCAAGACCTGGAACTGACTGTGGCTCAGGTTGTGAGTTTGTCATTGCAAAATTCAGGTTTAAATTGAAGAATATGGAAAACCACTAGGTCATTGAGATATGACCTAAATCAAATCCCTTATGATTATAGAGTGAAGTTGGAAAAAAATTCAAAGGATAAGATCTGGTAGACAGAGTGCCTAAAAAGCCATGTATGGAGGTTCACAACATTGTACAGGAGGTAGTGACCAAAACCATTTCCAAGAAAAAGAAATGCAAGAAGGCAGAATGGTTGTCTGAAGAGACCTTACAAATAGCTGAGAAAAGAAGTGAAAAACAAAGGAGAAAGGGAAATAATATCCAAATGAAAGCAGAGAATAGCAAGGAGAGATAAGAGAGCCTTCTTAAATGAACAGTGCAAAGAAACAGGAAAACAATAGAATGGAAAAGACTAGATCTCTTCAAGAAAATTGTAAATACCAAGGGAATATTTCATGCAGAGATGGGCACAATGAAGGACAGAAATGGCAAGGACCTAACAGAAGCAGAAGAGATTAAGAAGAGCAGGCAAGAATACATGGAAGAACTATACAGAAAAGGTCTTAATGACCCAGATAACCATGATGGTGTGGTCATTCACCTGGAGCCAGACATCCTGCAATGTGAAGTCAAGTGGGCCTTAGGAAACATTATCACAAACAAAGCTAGTGAAGGTGATGGATTCCAGCTGAGCTATTTCAAATTCTAAAAGTGCTAAAGTGCTGCACTAAATGTTAGCAAATTGGGAAAACTCATCAGTGGCCATCGGACTGGAAAAGATGTTTTTATTCTAATCCCAAAGAAGGGCAATGCCAAAGAATGTTCAAACTACTGCACAGTTGTACTCATTTCACATGCTAGCAAGGTAATGTTCAAAATCCTCTAAGCTAGGTTTCAGCAGTAAGTGAACTGAGATATTCCAGATGTACAAGCAAGATTTAGAAAAGCCAAAGGGATCAGAGATCAAATTGACAGCATCCACTGGATCATGGAAAAAGCAAGAGAGTTCCAGAAAAATATCTACTTCTGCTTTATTGACTATGCCAAAGCCTTCGGCTGTGTGGATCACAACAAAGTGTGGAAAATTCTTAAAGACATAGGAATCCCAGAACACCTTACCTGCTTCTTGAGAAATCTGTATGCATGTCAATAAGCAACGGTTAGAACTGGACATGGAACAACAGATTAGTTCCAAAATGGGAAAGGAGTACATCAGGGCTGTATATTGTCACCCTGCTTATTTAACTTATATGCAGAGTACATCATGTGAAATGCCAGGCTGGATGAAGCACAAGTTGGAATGAAGATTGCCAGGAGAAATATCAATAACCTCATACAAGCAGATACCACCCTTATGGCAGAAAGTGCAGGAGAACTAAAGAGCCTCTTGATGAAAGTGAAGGAGGAGAATGAAACAGTTGGCGTAAAACTCAACATTCAGAAAACTAAGATCACACCATCTGGTCCCAGCACTTTATGGCAAATAGAAGGGGAAAAAGTGGAAACAGTGAAATATTTTATTTTCTTGGGCTCTAAAATCACTGCAGATGGTAACTGCAGTCATGAAAATAAAAGACGCTTGCTCCTTGAAAGAAAAGTTATGACAAACCTAGACAGCATATTAAAAATCACAGCCCTCACTTTGCTGACAAAGGTCTGTATAGTCAAAGCTATAGTTTTTCCAGTAGTCATGTACATATGTGATGGTTGGAACATAAAGAAGGCTGAGTGCCGAAGAACTGATGCTTTCAAATTGTGGTGCTGGAGAAGACTCTTCAGAGTCCCTTGGACTGCAAGGAGCTCAAACCATTCAATCCTAAGCAAAATCAATCCTGAATATTCATTGGAAGAAATGATGCTGAAGCTGAAACTCCAATACTTTGGCACCTAATGCCAGGAACTGACTCACTGAAAAATACCCTGATGTTGGGGAAGATCAAAAGCAGGAGAAGGGGGCAACAGAGGATGAGATGGTTGGATGACATCACCAATTCAGTGGCTATGAATTTGAACAAACACGTGATAGGGAAGGTCAGGGAAGCCTGCTGCTGCTAAGTCACTTCAGTCCTGTCCGACTCTGTGTGACCCCATACACGGCAGCCCCCTAGACTCCTCTGTCCCTGGGATTCTCCAGGCAAGAACACTGGAGTGGGTTGCCATTTCCTTCTCCAATGCATGAAGGTGAAAAGTGAAAGTGAAGTCTCTCAGTCCTGTCTGACTCTTAGCGACCCCATGGATTGCAGCCTACCAGGCTCCTCCGTCCATGGCATTTTCCAGGCAAGACTACTGGAGTGGGTTGCCATTGTCTTCTCTGCAGGGAAGCCTGGTGTGCTGTAATTCATGGGATTGTAAGGAGTTGGACACAACTTAAGTAATTGAACAACAACAACACAACAACAGAGAAGAGAGTGAAAATAATCCTGAGATGCCAACAGATATAATCAGTTAAGTTCAAATTGACTTATTTTCATAATTTCAAATTTGTAGTGATCATTGAATAGATACCATTTTGAAGACTGTGTCTAGGAGGAATGACTGTTCTCTCTACTTTTTCTCCCTCATCTATGTTTGTAACAGCCCTCATTAACTGTATCATTTTTTTATGACAAAGTCATTAGTTTTAAGTTGTTTCTTATATGGTCACTGGTCCATACTTCGTCTTTCTGCATTTCTATACATTCACCTATAAAATGCAAAATTAATGCTAATTTTATTAGAAGGTTAGTTATACAAATGTCTAGAAAATTCCACAATGATGAATAATTTTTGAATTAATAAATAATTGCTACTGAAAATATCCTCTTGCTAGGTCCCCCCTTTTTATTCTAGAAATGTACAATGGAGAAATTCGGAATGTAATTGTGAAATCAAAAATGGGTATGTGCACTGTTTCTGTTTTTAATGGCTATTTGAATGAGAAAAGAGTAAACAGAACTAATAGAAGAATAGCATTCAGTCACTGAAATGTAGTTAATGTGATTTAAGCCACTAATAAAATGCTCAGATATAGGCTTAGTGTATCCTCTGCACTGTCTCCCATAACCATGAATTCCATTCTTTACAATCATACTAGAAAAATACAGGTCATGATGCTTGTTTGTTTGAAATACAAGTCCCACAATAGACAAAGCAGGGGTATATTATTAATGCAGAAGTACACATCTTTATGCTAGCTCAATAAATGGCTGCCAAAGGAAGAGATTAAGAGGTTGCTACAGAAAAGGCAATTTTAATTTAGTTGTAGGTCCATCACTAAATAGACTAGGAAGGAATCAAAGATTAACAACTCCCCCCAGACTTGCTCGATGATAATGATAACTCTCTATGTGATAATGGATGATGTGGATACAACATAAGATAGCAGTAGGAAGTAAATATTACAATGCAGACTGCATTATATTCTTAGCACATAAGCAGGCAGTCAGATTTGAGGTATGTTTACACACTGATAGGATTCCTGTATGTATCTAGGAAACAGATTATTAGAATCAGATAACTGACTCTAGAAAAAAATACTAGTTTAAGCATTTGGTTTGGTCTCATGACAATTACTGTAACATTCATCATCATTAGCTTATTTTATAAATAAGATAAGCTTAACACATTAGTTTCTCATGATCTTAATTCTAAACTGGACTGTGAAATTGCCATACTATCTTGTTTTTGTTTACATTAGCCTCTTTAAAAAATGTGATGTGAAATTATGTGTGCTTATTCCAAAATATCTAAATAGGCTAAGTGTTAGTCACTCAGTTGTATCCAACTCTTTGTGACCCCATGGACTGCAGTCCACCAGGCTCCTCTGTCCATGAAATTCTGTTGGCAAGAATATTGGACTGAGTTGCCATTCCCTTCTTGAGGAGATCTTCCCAAACCAGGGACTGAACCCAGGTCCTGTGTCTCCTGAATTGACAGGCAGATTCTTTGCCTCTGAACCACCTGGAAGGCTCAAAAGACAAAATTTAATTAGGACAAATTAAAAAAAAATATATATATATATGAGTAAGAAAAAGAAGATAAAACTTTACTCTGTCTTCCTATTCATTTTCAAGAAGTGAAGAAACTGGCTAGTTATGCTACTTATCAAAGGCATTTTGCCTTTCTCTTACCCATGAGGTGTAGAGCTAACTACATTTCTCAGCTGCTCTTTAAGATGTGAACATAAGATAGAAGTTTGACCAATAGAATGTGAGGAGACATGAGAGATGGCAATTCAAGCCTGAGCCCTAGCCTTCCTTTGTATCTTTTCTGTTGCATTTCCCCCAGTCTGTTGTCTATGTCTTGATGCTTGGGGCAACCTAGAAAACCAAACATTGCAAAATGATGTTAAGCCCCTTGAAAACTCAGTACAAAAGGGAAAAGAAATTGTGCTGACATTACTCTAGATTTAAACCAACTAGAGGCAAAAGCCGGAGAAGGCAATGGCACCCCACTCCAGTACTCTTGCCTGGAAAATCCCATGGACGGAGGAGCCTGGAAGGCTGCAGTCCATGGGGTCGCTGAGGGTCGGACACGACTGAGCGACTTCACCTTCACTTTTCACTTTCACATATTGGAGAAGGAAATGGCAACCCACTCCAGTGTTCTTGCCTGGAGAATCCCAGGGACAGGGGAGCCTGGTGGGCTGCTGTCTATGGGGTTGCACAGAGTCGGACACGACTGAAGTGACTTAGCTCAGCAAAGGCAAAAACACGGTATCTTAAAGTCGTTCTTGAATTTGGAATTTTCAAAATCATAAAGTCTGACTACTTAGTGAATGAACACTGTACCTAATTCAGGGACACTTTATGAGCACTCAGGAGGAGAGGTGGATGGTCAAGACTTCAGAGAATCCTCAGGAGTACTATTTTTCTCAATATACATTTTGTTGAACATTGGGAGTCAGAGATTTTATGTCTTTCTCTCTGATAATCCTAAATGTGAATACCCTATATTTTTATTTAAGGTCAAAACTATGTGCACACAAGTTAATTGTGGGGGTTAGGATAACATCTTCATTTGAGAATTGAATACTCTAAGGAAGAAATATGTTCAATTTGAGATGCCTGTGAGATAAGGGAAAACATGGAAATGAAGTAAGATGTATTTGCAAAAAAAAAAAAAAACAATTTTCTGTGTGCTTCACTATGAATGGGGAGCTGTGGTCTGGAAGCTGCATAGCATATTAGTTTTTCATGCTGTGTAACAAATTTAGGCTATGGTTTTTCCAGTAGTGATGTATGGATGTGAGAGTTGGACTATAAAGAAAGCTGAGCACTGAAGAATTGATGCTTTTGAACTTTGGTGTTGGAGAAGACTCATAAAAGTCCCTTGGACTGCAAGGAGGTCCAACCTGGGTGTTCATTGGAAGGACTGATGCTGAGGCTGAAACTCCAATACTTTGGCCCCCTGATACGAAGAACTGACTCATTGAAAAAGACCCTGATGCTGGGAGGGATTGGAGGCAGGAGGAGAAGTGGACGACAGAGGATGAGATGGCTAGATGGCATAACTGACTCGATTGAAATGGAGTCGGTTATGCCATCTAGTCAATTGTTTCCCCATCTATTTCCCATGAAGTGATGGGACCAGATGTCATGATCTTTGTTTTCTGAATGTTGAGCTTTAAGTCAACTTTTTCACTCTCCACTTTCACTTTCTGCCATAAGGGTGGTGTCATCTGCATATCTGAGGTTCTTGATATTTCTCCCGGCCATCTTGATTCCAGCTTGTGCTTCCTCCAGCCCAGCATTTCTCATGATGTACTCTGCATATAAGGTAAATAAGCAGGGTGACAAGATACAGCCTTGATATACATACTCCTTTTCCTATTTGGAACCAGTCTGTTGTTCCATGTCCCGTTCTAACTGTTGCTTCCTGATTTGCATATAGGTTTCTCAAGAGGCAGGTCAGGTGGTCTGGTATTCCCATTTCTTTCAGAATTTTCCACAGTTTATTGTGATCCACACAGTCAAAGGCTTTGGCATAGTCAATAAAGCAGAAATAGATGTTTTTCTGGAACTCTCTTGCTTTTTCCATCCATCCAGTGGATGTAGGCAATTTGATCTCTGGTTCCTCTGCCTTTTCTAAAACCAGCTTGAACATCTGGTCAACACCGAAATCAGATTGATTATATTCTTTGCAGCCAAAGATGGAGAAGCTCTATACAGTCAGCAAAAACAAGACCAGGAGCAAACTGTGGCTCAGATCATGAACTCCTTATTGCCAATTTCATAATTATATTGAAGAAAGTAGGGAAAACCACTAGACCATTCAGGTATGACCTAAATCAAATCCCTTATGATTATACAGTGGAAGTGAGAAATAGATTTAAGGGACTAGACCTGATAGACAGAGTGCCTGATGAACTATGAACGGAGGTTTGTGACACTGTACAGGAGACAGGGATCAAGACCATCCCCATGGAAAAGAAATGCAAAAAAGCAAAATGGCTGTCTGAGGAGGTCTTACAAATAGCTATGAAAAGAAGAGAAGCAAAAAGCAAAGGAGAAAAGGAAAGATATAAGCATCTGAATGAAGAGTTCCAAAGAATAGCAAGGAGAGATAAGAAAGCCTTCCTCAGTGATCAATGCAAAGAAATAGAGGAAAACAACAGAATGGGAAAGACTAGAGATCTCTTCAAGAAAATTAGAGATACCAAGGGAACATTTCATGCAAAGATGGGCTTGATAAAGGACAGAAATGGTAGGGACCTAACAGAAGCAGAAGATATTAAGAAGAGGTGGCAAGAATACACAGAAGAATTGTACAAAAAAGGGCTTCACGACCCAGATAATCATGATGGTGTGATCACTCACCCACAGCCAGACATCCTGGAATGTGAAGTCAAGTGGGCCTTAGAAAGCATCACTATGAACAAAGCTAGTGGAGGTGATGGAATTCCAGTTGAGCTATTTCAAATCCTGAAAGATGATGCTGTGAAATTGTTGCACTCAATATGCCAGCAAATTTGGAAAACTCAGCAGTGGCCACAGGACTGGAAAAGGTCAGTTTTCATTCCAATCCCAAAGAAAGGCAATGCCAAAAAATGCTCCAACTACCACACAATTGCACTCATCTCACATGATAGCAAAGTAATGCTCAAAATTCTGCAAGCCAGGCTTCAGCAATATGCAAAGTGTGAACTTCCAGATCACAGAATTAGCAGTTTAGAATGGCACTCATTCATTAGCTCCTGGTAATGTGGGTCAGAAGTCCACCCAGCATGGGCAGATTCTCTACTCAGAGGATTTCAAAAGCAAAACCAGGCACTGAGTGGATGAGTTCTTGTCTGGAGGCTTGAGCAAAATATATGCTCATTAGTTCATTCAGGTTGTTTGAAAGAATTCTTTTTTAAAAATTTTTATTGATTTATTTTTAAATTTTTTAAATTTATTTTTATCTTTAATTGGAGGATAATTGCTTTGCAGTGTTGTGCTGGTTTCTGCAATACAATAACAGGAATCAGCCAGTTTGTTCAGTTGCTCAGTCATGTCTGACTCTTTGAGACCCCATGGACTGAAGCACACCAGGCTTCCTCATCCTTCACCATCTCCCGGAGGTTGCTCAAACTCATGTCCATCGAATGAGTGATGCCATCCAACTATCTCATCCTCTGTCATCCCCTTCTTCTCCTGCCTTCAATCTTTCCCAGCATCAGGGTATTTTCCAATAAGTCAACTCTTTGCATCCAGTGGCCAAAGTATTGGAGTTTCAGCTTCAGCATCAGTCCTTCCAATGAATATTTAAGACTGATATCCTTTAGAATGGACTGGTTGGATCGCCTTGCAGTCCAAGGGACTCTCAAGAGTCTTCTCCTAACACTACATTTCAAAAGCATCAATTCTTCGGCACTCAGCCTCCTTTATGGTCCACATCCATACATGATTAGTGGGAAAATGATAGCTGTGACTATAGAGACCTTTGTTGGCAAAGTAACATCTCTGCTTTTTAATCAGCCATAATTTTATGTATATCCTCTCCCTCTTGAGCTTCCCTCCCACCCCTGCATCCCACCCGTCTAAATCATCACAGAGTGCCAGACTGGACTCCCTGTGTTATATAGCAGCTTGCCATCAGTTAAGTATTTTGCATATGGTAGTGTATATATGTTACTGCTACTCTCTGATTCTCCCCACCCTCTTCTTCCCCTGCTGTGTCCACAAGTCTACACATCTGTTTCTCTATTCCTGTCCCACAAATAGGTTCATCAGTACCATTTTTCTAGATTCCACATATATGCATTAACGTATGGTATGTTGGCAGAATTCTTTTCCTTGTAGCCATAGGACTGAGGTCCTAATTCCCTTGCTCAGTGTCTGCCAGGGGCAATTTTCAGCCTCCATAAATTGTCAGCATTCTTTACATGTGATCCGCTCCATATTCAAAGCTAGCTACCTCCTTCATGGTGAATCCACCTCACAGTTTGAATCTCTGTTTACTCTATCTCTGTCCTTTTAGACTCATATTTAAAGGGCTCATGTAAAGGTCAGGCCACTAAGACAATCTACCTATCTTAAGGTTTGGGACTTTAATTTCATCTGTAAAATCTTTTCATTGTGGCAACTAGATTAATGTTTGATTAAATAACTGGAAGATGTGAGTACACCAAAGGAAACAAGAATTTTGGAGGCTGTCTTAGAATTCTACCTACCACAAGGCATAGAGATGGTCAGAATAGATGGAAGCTGGGAAATATATGAAGTCAGTTTTTCCTAAAGCCATTTGGAACCTACTTTCAACAATTGTTGAGAATCACTTGCTGTGAATGCTCTAATTCTCTATGCTAATCTGATTCTTAGTCTTATTATATTCTTAAATTTATCTTCCTTTAACCTGAATTCATCACTGTTCACTTTATATTTTGCATTATATGTAAGAAATATCATATCCTTTGGGGAAAGAGGTTGGAGAATAAACATATTTTAAAAGAGAACTCTGTTTCTAGGACTCCATTTTCTCTGAAGTTTTATAAAAAAAACTGTGGTCTTATCAAGTGGAAAAGAAGTGATATGAAGAAAGTAGGGAGAAACTATTAGGTCGTTTTGCTTGGAAAAAAAAATACATAGCTGTTTAGCAAAGGATATAGACTTCACTTCTCTCTCAAAGCTCTTTGAAAATGAGATAAATAATTAACTAGCCAGTATATTTTAGCTATTAATTTTACTGGAGGAAGAGATTTTACTAGAAAATAATTTTACTTCTATAGTCCTAGAATTAAAAATATATATATATTCATTAACTGTTGGATAATAATTATAAAAGCTGCAATAAAAAAGTAAATTAAAATATTTGAAAGTTTATATGCAGTGGTTTTATAGTACCTAGAAATTTTTGTTGTTGTTCAGTCACCCAGTCATGTCTGACTCTCTGCAACCCCATGGATTGCAGCATCCCAAGCCTCCCTGTCACAATACTGTTCTTTGCAGCATTGGATTTTACTTTCATCACCAGACACATCCAAAACTGAGCATCATATACTCTTTGGCCGAGCCTCTTCATTCATTCTGGGGCTATAGGTAATTCTCCTGTGCTCTTCCCCAGTAGCATATTGGACACCTTCAGACCTGGGGGACGCATCTTTTGGTGTCATATCTTTTGCCCTTTTATACAGCTCATGAGGTTTTCACAGCAAGTATACTGAGGTGGTTTGTCATTTCCTCCTCCAGCAGATCACATTTTGTCAGAACCCTCTGCTATGACCCATCCGTTTTTGGTGGCCCTGCATGGCATGGCTCATAGCTTCATTGCATTACACAAGCCCTTTTGCCATGACAAGGTTGTGATCAATGAAGGGGACCTAGAAATTATGTGGCTTAAAGGAATAAGGATGAAATAAATATGCAGTATTTTTAATATAAATTTATTTATTTTAATTGGGGGTTAATTACTTTACAATATTGTATTGGTTTTGCCATACATCAACATGAATCCGCCACAGGTATACATGTGTTCTCCATCCTGAACCCCTCTCCCTCCACCCTCCCCGTACCATCCCTCTGGGTCATCCCAGTGCACCAACCCCAAGATATGTACCTAACCCTGCCTTTCTAGGGAAGGGCAGAAGAAACACTGTCTTTGAGCCCTTGAAATGCTTATTATTCCAGAAAAACACTGGAATTATATTTCAGCCTTGAGTGTCTAGTGTCTTTTTCAATTCAAAAATCACAAAACTGCATGCCTCAGTAACACTGATCTATTGAAATTAGATACTGTGAAAGTTTCAAGTTGAAAGAGAGTTTGTGATTGATGGATGTGAAAGGTATCATCTTTCCATAATGCTCAATCTTTCTTCATTTGGGAATAGAATAATTTCAGCAAGCATTATGCTCTGCTGGCAACTTTAGGGAAAACAAAACAAAACTGAACTTAGGATCCCTAAAAGTAGTGATGTATTTTTAAAAACAAGCACTCTGCAGGGAAAAAAAAAAATCAATTAGTTTAATTCACCTAATCAATTAGTTTAACTCACTAGTTTGTGTGTGTGTGAGAAACAGAGAGAGAGAGAAAAGAGAAACATATGTTAAACATGTTGGTTTTTATGTCTGTAACTGAGATGAGTACTGGTAAGTCATCCCCTACAGTATTTCTTTTTGGTTACATTATTTGTCAAAATAATTGCCTTCTTCTGTGGGTGATGTATTGTTTTTCTTGGGAAGATAGCCTTGAGAACTGGAAAAATGTAGATTTTGATGCTACATAATGCTATTTGAATTTCTTTGGAGAGGTAAGTAGAGTGGAAAAATAGTCTAAGGAAAAAATCTATTCTTGAAAAAAAGATCTTGATTCTCAATTTAAATGTAAACATACCAATTCGGAGAGAAGATTTTTTGGGGAAACATTAGACATTCAGAGATATTAATTAATTTTATTTCAAAGTAAATGATGACTGACAATACAACGTCCTCAAAGTAATGGACAGAGAATTCCTCCAGTACAGGGAAATATATAGGTACACACACACACACACATGAAAATATATCTCAGTCACTCAGTCATATCTGACTCTTTGCAACCCTATGGACTGTAGCCCACCAGGATCCTCTGTTCATGGGATTTCCCAGGCAAGAATATGGGAGTGGATTGCCAGTTCCTTCTCCAGGGGATCTTCACTGACCAGGGACTGAACATGCGTCTCCTGTGTTTTCTGTATTGCAGGCTGATTCTTTACCCACTGAGCCATTGAGGAAACCACATATGCAGATATATATATATATATATATATATATATATATATATATATATATATATACACACATACATATAGATATATATAGATATAGATATATTTATCTTGATTTTATGATTAATAATTGCATTATAAATAAATTATAGAATGAGCCATGTGCAAACATACATTTATTCTAAAGATGTTTTCAGGACTTTAAAATATTTAGTGTATTACATATTGGAAACTGGAGACAAAGATAAGCTAAAGACATAGGCTTGGGAATATGGATACAAGGGCATGTCTGTGAGCTTTGTCACCAGCTCCAAGGCTTTCAGCAAGTTGTTAAAACTTGTTTAGATTCTGTTTACCTATAAGTCAAGTGGGGCAAGTAATGCTTCATGCATAGAAATTTTGTGAGGGTTCACTTCATATGGTCAGCAAGTATTTATTAAGTGCCAACTGACTCAAGGATGACCATAAGCACAAGGCAGGTAAGAAATGGGCAAAAGAAGATAAATATCAGTCTTCTCAGGAAGCTTACCTTCTAACAAGTTAAATACAATGGTGTGTGCATGCATGCTAAGTTGCTTCAGTTGTGTCTGACTCTTTGTGACCCCACAGACTGGGTAGTCTGTCAGGCTCCTCCATTCATGGGATTCTCCAGGCAAGACTACTGGAGTGGGTTCCCATGCCCTCCACCAGGGGATCTTCCTGATCCAGGGGTTGAACCTGCATGTCCTGTGGCTTCTGCATTGCAGGCAGATTCTTCACTTGCTGAGTCACTGGGGAAGCCCAAATAAAATGGTATGTAATATATAAAGTCTAGAACACCAGTGACTTGCATATGAGTCATTTAGTAAGTGAGAACTATGATGATTTCATTGGTTTTAATAAGGATATATCTTAATGAAAAAGCTTACACACCTATATAAAATTGTGAAAAAGTAATTTCATAGACACAGAAAAGACTTTTTGTTTCACTTCAAGATTTTAGTTGCTTTTCCTAGTCAAGAATAATTCTGCTTTATTGACTACACCAAAGCCTTTGACTTTGTGGATCATTACAAACTGTGGAAATTCTTCAGGAGATAGGAATACCAGACCACCTTACCTGCCTCTTGAGAAATCTGTATGCAGGTCAAGAAGTAACAGTTAGAACTGGACATAGAACAACAGAGTGGTTCCAAATCGAGAAAAGAGTGTGTCAAGGCTGTATAATGTCACCCTGCTTATTTAACTTATATGCAGAGTACATCATGTGAAATGCCGGGCTGGATGAAGCACAAGCTAGAATCAAGATTGACAGAGTAAATATCAATAACCTCAGATATGTAAATGAAACTACCCTTATGGCAAAAAGTGAAGAACTAAAGAGCCTCTTGATGAAAGTGAAAGAGAATGAAAATGTTGGCTTAAAGCTCAACATTCAGAAAACGAAGATCATGGCATCTAGTTCCATCACTTCATGGCAAATAGATGGGGAAACAATGAAAACAGTGAAAGACTTTATTTTGGGGGGCTCCAAAATCACTGCAGATTGGTGACTGCAGCCAAGAAATTAAAAGACACTTGCTCCTTGGAAGAAAAGTTATGACCAACCTAGACAACATATTAAAAAGCAGAGACACTACTTTGCCAACAAAGGTCTGTCTAGTCAAAACTATGGTATTTCCAGTAGTCATGTATGGATATGAGAGTTGGACTATGAAGAAAGCTGAGTGTTGAAGAATTGATGCTTCTGAACTGTGGTGTTGGAGAAAACTCTTGAGAGTCCCTTGGACATGAAGGAGATCCAACCAGTC
Organism: Bos indicus; assembly: GCF_029378745.1. Taxonomy (NCBI): domain Eukaryota; kingdom Metazoa; phylum Chordata; class Mammalia; order Artiodactyla; family Bovidae; genus Bos; species Bos indicus. Next base: position 63,213,640 of record NC_091765.1, on the reverse strand, counting down.
CATCCTAAAGGAAACCAGTCCTGAATATTCATTGGAAGGATTGATGCTAAAGCTGAAACTCCAATATTTGGCTACCTGATGCGAAGAACTGACTCATTGGAAAAGACTCTGCTGCTGGGAAAGATTGAAGGCAGGAGGAGAAGGGGACGACAGAGAATGAGATGGCTGGATGGCATCACCGCCTTGATGGACATGAGTTTGAGCAAGCTCTGGGAGTTGTTATAATACAAGGAAGGCTGGTGTGCTGCAGTCCATGGGGTTGCAAAGAGTCAGAGACAACTGAGCAACTGAACTGAACTGAGTCAAGAATCTTTTGAAAAGCATTCAAGTTGGGGTTCCTCATTGCCCTCCAGCTACAGTAATTTCACTATAAAACTAGCTAGACGAGTAGCACCAGAAGAGAAGTGACTGCAGGTAACAAATGGAAATGCAAATCATCTTCTCTATTTTCCCATCATGTCTGTATCAAAATCATGTTTTGATGGCCTTCCAAACACTGGAGGAAAATATACATATTAATTGAGGAGGAGGTAGAATAATACCCCATTTGCTAAGATAGAAAGGTTAACAGTTTAACACAGCTGTAGCTGTCCTGTGAGAATTAACGTAGGATGCTAGAGTATCATTATTCGTCTTTATGAATGTACAGATCTGGCCTCATTAGTCAAGGTGAGATAAAGCTGATCACTTATTATCGCTGTAAATCTTGGATTTAAAATAACTAGCACATTGAATATACTTTTGAGTCTGGTCAAGTTGGAAAGGCTCATTTTGAAACTTAAAAGCTATACCACATGTAAATTATTAGCATTTTCAAAAAACATTTCAGAAGAGAATATATTTATCCTATATCAAGAAATGTTCAACTAGATAGAGTACAGTTTACATCTAAGAGACCACAGTGAACAAATGTCCGTGAACATATAATAAAGATAAGAAACATCATACAATATTTAAATATCACTAAGCAAATCCATGGACTTCCCCATTGGGTCAGTGGTAAAGAATCTGCATGCAATGCAGGAGCCCCAGAGGATGCAGGTTCCCTTCCTGGGTTGGGAATATCTTATGGAGGAGGGCATTGCAACCCTCTCCAGTATTCTTGCCTGAAGAATCCCATGGAGAGAAGAGCCTGATGGGCTACAGTCCACAGGGTTGCAGAGAGCCAGACATGACTGAAGCAACTGAGCGCAAGCAGAAGCACAAAAAAACCCAGAGTAATTTCTGCTGAGTGACACTGAGTGTCACATAGTCAACTGAAGCAATGTTAACATTCAACAGATGCAGACAACAAAGAAAGACAAACCTTTAGGATTTAGCCTCTTGAGAAACTTCCTTAAGCTTGGTCTGCCTGCAAGCTTGCTGTGTGCCTGCTGAGCTTATTTGCCTTTTGTAAGAATACTGAGATAAATTGTGGGGAATCTTGGCTTATACGTGCTTAAATGATAGTATACTTCCCTGGTGGTAATTTGGATTTTATATGGACGCATTAATTTTTTAAAGTCCCTAAGGTGGGATTTGCTATTTGCCTTATTAATATCAGTAAAACCAAAATCACACATAAAACAACTTACTGTTCAAGTAGAGCATGAGATCAATAAAAACAAGGACTTGTCTGTATTAGTTAGCATTCTCTCTCCCTAGATCTCATCCTGGTGCCTTAGATAGTACTCATTTTGGGCTTGTTCAATAAATGGATGACCAAATAAATGGATGACTATTTGTAAAATAGTTAAAGCTATCCAGTAATAACTATCACTTTTAAATAACTATTATGTGCCATGCACTGTCTTATCTGTTGGCTCAGGTGGTAAAGGATCTGCCTGCTGTGCAGGAGGCCTGGGTTTGATTCCTGGGTTGAAAAGATCCCTGGAGAAGGGAATTGCAACCCAGTCCAGTATTCTTGACTTAGAAATCCCATGGACAAAAGAGCGTGGTGGGCTACAGTCCATGGGGTTGCAAAGAGTTGGACACAACTGAGCAACTAACACTCACTTACTTAAGTATTATCTAAACATATAAATAATAAATTATTAATAAAATTTCTGTAAAATTCCTACACAGTTTTGGCTAAAAAAGATATTTATTAGATAAGTGATGCCTTTCTCACTAAACAAAAGAGGACAGTAGCAAGTAAAATCTATGCAATTGTTGTTGAATGACTATGAATTAACTGAATAACTTATGTAATTTTTATTTACTTTTATGTATTTATTTTTTTAATTTTATTTTTATTTTATTTTTTTTCAAAAGTTTAAAATTTTATTTTATTTTTAAACTTTACAATATTGTATTGGTTTTGCCAAATATTGAAGTGAATCTGCCACAGGTATACATGTGTTCCCCCTCCTGAACCCTCCTCCCTCCCCATACCATCCCTCTGGGTCATCCCAGTGCACCAGCCCCAAGCATCCAGTATCGTGCATCGAACCTGGACTGGCGACTCGTTTCACACATGATATTATATATGTTTCAATGTCATTCTCCCAGATCTTCCCACCCTCTCCCTCTCCCACAGAGTCCATAAGACTGTTCTGTACATCAGTGTCTCTTTTGCTGTCTCATATACAGGGTTATTGTTACCATCTTTCTAAATTCCATATATATGTGTTAGTATACTGTATTGGTGTTTTTCTTTCTGGCTTACTTCACTCTGTATAATAGGCTCCAGTTTCATCCACCTCATTAGAACTGATTCAAATGTATTCTTTTTAATGGCTGAGTAATACTCTATTGTGTATATGTACCACAGCTTTCTTATCCATTCATCTGCTGATGGACATCTAGGTTGCTTCCATGTCCTGGCTATTATAAACAGTGCTGCGATGAACATTGGGGTACACGTGTCTCTTTCCCTTCTGGTTTCCTCAGTGTGTATGCCCAGCAGTGGGATTACTGGATCATAAGGCAGTTCTATTTCCAGTTTTTTAAGGAATCTCCACACTGTTCTCCATAGTGGCTGTACTAGTTTGCATCCCCACCAACAGTATAAGAGGGTTCCCTTTTCTCCACACCCTCTCCAGCATTTATTGCTTGTAGACTTTTGGATCGCAGCCATTCTGATTGGCGTGAAATGGTACCTCATAGTGGTTTTGATGTGCATTTCTCTGATAATGAGTGATGTTGAACATCTTTTCATGTGTTTGTTAGCCATCTGTATGTCTTCTTTGGAGAAATGTCTGTTTAGTTCTTTGGCCCATTTTTTTGATTGGGTCATTTATTTTTCTGGAATTGAGCTTGTAGGAGTTGCTTGTATATTTTTGAGATTAGTTGTTTGTCTGTTGCTTCATTTGCTATTATTTTCTCCCATGATGAAGGCTGCCTTTTCACCTTGCTAATAGTTTCCTTTGTTGTGCAGAAGCTTTTAAGTTTAATTAGGTCCCATTTGTTTATTTTTGCTTTTATTTCCAATATTCTGGGAGGTGGGTCATAGAGGATCCTGCTGTGATATATGTCAGAGAGTGTTTTGCCTATGTTCTCCTCTAGGAGTTTTATAGTTTCTGGTCTTATGTTTAGGTCTTTAATCCATTTTGCATTTATTTTTGTGTATGGTGTTAGAAAGTGTTCTAGTTTCATTCTTTTACAAGTGGTTGACCAGTTTTCCCAGCACCACCTGTTAAAGAGATTGTCTTTAATCCATTGTATATTCTTGCCTCCTTTGTCAAAGATTAGGTGTCCATATATGCGTGGATTTATCTCTGGGCTTTCTATTTTGTTCCATTGATCTATATTTCTGTCTTTGTTGCCAGTACCATACTGTCTTGATGACTGTGGCTTTGTAGTAGAGCCTGAAGTCAGGTAGGTTGATTCCTCCAGTTCCATTCTTCTTTCTCAAGATTGCTTTGGCTATTCAAGGTTTTTTGTATTTCCATACAAATTGTGAAATTATTTGTTCTAGCTCTGTGAAGAATACCGTTGGTAGCTTGATAGGGATTGCGTTGAATCTATAAATTACTTTGGGTAGTATACTCATTTTCACTATATTGATTCTTCCAATCCATGAACATGGTATATTTCTCCATCTATTAGTGTCCTCTTTGATTTCTTTCACCAGTGTTTTATAGTTTTCTATATATAGATCTTTAGTTTCTTTAGGTAGATATATTCCTAAGTATTTTATTCTTTCCATTGCAATGGTGAATGGAATTGTTTCCTTAATTTCTCTTTCTGTTTTCTCCTTATTAGTGTATAGGAGTGCAAGGGATTTCTGTGTGTTGATTTTATATCCTGCAACTTTACTATAATCATTGATTAGTTCTAGTAATTTTCTGGTGGAGTCTTTTCTATGTAGAGGATCATGTCATCTGCTAATAGTGAGAGTTTTACTTCTTTTCCAATTTGGATTCCTTTTATTTCTTTTTTCTGCTCTGATTGCTGTGACCAAAACTTCCAAAACTATGTTGAATAGTGATGGTGAAAGTGGGCACCCTTGTCTTGTTCCTGACTTTAGAGGAAATGCTTTCAATTTTTCACCATTGAGAATAATGTTTGCTGTGGGTTTGTCATATATAGCTTTTATTATGTTGAGATATGTTCCTTCTATTCCTGCTTTCTGGAGAGTTTTTATCATAAACGGATGTTGAATTTTGTCAAAGGCTTTCTATGCATCTATTGAGATAATCATATGGTTTTTATTTTTCAATTTGTTAATGTGGTGTATTACATTGATTGATTTGCGGATATTGAAGAATCCTTGCATCCCTGGGATAAAGCCTACTTGCTCATGGGTGTATGATCTTTTTAATGTGTTGTTGGATTCTGATTGCTAGAATTTTGTTAAGGATTTTTGCATCTATGTTCATCAGTGATATTGGCCTGTAGTTTTCTTTTTTTGTGGGATCTTTGTCAGGTTTTGGTATTAGGGTGATGGTGGCCTCATAGAATGAGTTTGGAAGTTTGCCTTCCTCTGCAATTTTCTGGAAGAGTTTGAGCAGGATAGGTGTTAGCTCTTCTCTAAATTTTTGGTGGAATTCAGCTGTGAAGCCATCTGGACCTGGGCTTTTGTTTGCTGGAAGATTTTTGATTACAGTTTCAATTTCCGTGCTTGTGATGGGTCTGTTAAGATTTTCTATTTCTTCCTGGTCAAGTTTTGGAAAGTTGTACTTTTCTAAGAATTTGTCCATTTCTTCCACGTTGTCCATTTTATTGGCATTTAATTGTTGATAGTAGTCTCTTATGATCCTTTGTATTTCTGTGTTGTCTGTTGTGATCTCTCCATTTTGATTTCTAATTTTATTGATTTGATTTTTCTCCCTTTGTTTCTGATGAGTCTGGCTAATGGTTTGTTAATTTTATTTATCCTTTCAAAGAACCAGCTTTTGGCTTTGTTGATTTTTGCTATGGCCTCTTTTGTTTCTTTTGCATTTATTTCTGCCCTAATTTTTAAGATTTCTTTCCTTCTACTAACCCTGGGGTTCTTCATTTCTTCCTTTTCTAGTTGCTTTAGGTGTAGAGTTAGGTTATTTATTTGACTTTTTTCTTGTTTCTTGAGGTATGCCTGTATTGTTATGAACTTTCCCCTTAGGACTACTTTACAGTGTCCCACAGGTTTTGGGTTGTTGTGTTTTCATTTTCATTTGTTTCTATGCATATTTTTATTTCTTTTTTGATTTCTTCTGTGATTTGTTGGTTATTCAGCAGCGTGTTGTTCAGCCTCCATATGTTGGAATTTTTAATATTTTTTCTTCTGTAATTGAGATCTAATATTACTGCATTGTGGTCAGAAAAGATGCTTAGAATGATTTCTATTTTTTTTTAATTTACCAAGGCTAGATTTATGGCCCAGGATGTGATCTATCTTGGAGAAGGTTCCATGTGTGCTTGAGAAAAAGGTGAAATTCATTGTTTTGGGATGAAATGTCCTATATATATCAATTAGATCTAACTGGTCTATTGTATCGTTTACAGTTTGTGTTTCCTTGTTAATTTTCTGTTTAGTTGATCTATCCATAGATGTGAGTGGGGTATTAAAGTCTCCCACTATTATTGTGTTATTGTTAATTTCTCCTTTCATACTTGGTAGCATTTGTCTTACATATTTTGGTGCTCCCGTGTTGGGTGCATATATATTTATAATTGTTATATCTTCTTCTTGGATTGATCCTTTGATCATTATGGAGTGACCATCTTTGTCTCTTTTCACAGCCTTTGTTTTAAAGTCTATTTTATGTGATATAAGTATTGCTACTCCTGCTTTCTTTTGGTCCCTATTTGCGTGGAAAATCTTTTTCCAGCCCTTCACTTTCAGTCTGTATGTGTCCCCTGTTTTGAGGTGGGTCTCTTGTAGACAACGTATGTAGGGGTCTTGTTTTTGTACCCAGTCAGCCAGTCTTTGTCTTTTGGTTGGGGCATTCAACCCATTTACGTTTAAGGTAATTACTGATAAGTATGATCCCGTTGCCATTTACTTTATTGTTTTGGGTTCGAATTTATACACCCTTTTTGTATTTCCTGTCTAGAGAATATCCTTTAGTATTTGTTGGAGAGCTGGTTTGGTGGTGCTGAATTCTCTCAGCTTTTGCTTGTCTGTAAAGCTTTTGATTTCTCCCTCATATTTGAATGAGATCCTTGCTGGGTATAATAATCTGGGCTGTAGGTTATTTTCTTTCATCTCTTTAAGTATGTCTTGCCATTCCCTCTTGGCTTGAAGAGTTTCTATTGAAAGATCAACTGTTATCCTTATGGGAATTCCCTTGTGTGTTATTTGTTGTTTTTCCCTTGCTGCTTTTAATATTTGTTCTTTGTGTTTGATCTTTGTTAATTTGATTAATACGTGTCTTGGGGTGTTTCACCTTGGGTTTATCCTGTTTGGGACTCTCTGGGTTTCTTGGACTTGGGTGATTATTTCCTTCCCCATTTTAGGGAAGTTTTCAATTATTATCTCCTCAAGTATTTTCTCATGGTCTTTCTTTTTGTCTTCTTCTTCTGGGACCCCTATGATTCGAATGTTGTAGCATTTAATATTGTCCTGGAGGTCTCTGAGATTGTCCTCATTTCTTTTAATTCATTTTTCTTTTTTCCTCTCTGATTCATTTATTTCTACCATTATATCTTCTAATTCACTAATCCTATCTTCTGCCTCTGTTATTCTACTATTTGTTGCCTCCAGAGTGTTTTTAATTTCATTTATTGCATTATTCATTATATATTGACCCTTTTTTATTTCTTCTAGGTCCTTGTTAAACCTTTCTTGCATCTTCTCAATCCTTGTCTCCAGCCTATTTACCTGTGATTCCATTTTGATTTCAAGATTTTGGATCAATTTCACTATCATTATTCGGATTCTTTATCAGGTAGATTCCCTATCTCTTCCTCTTTTGTTTGGTTTGGTGGGCTTTTATCCTGTTCCTTTATCTGCTGGGTATTCCTCTGTCTCTTCATCTTGTTCAAATTGCTGAGTTTGGGGTGTCCTTTCTGTATTCTGGCAGTTTGTGGAGTTCTCTTTATTGTGGCATTTCCTCGCTGTGTGTGGGTTTGTACAGGTGGCTTGTCAAGGTTTCTTGGTTAGGGAAGCTTGTGTCGGTGTTCTGGTGGGTGGAGCTGTATTTCTTCTCTCTCCTTTCAAAGACTTGGTTTGCTTTTCTGGGTGCCTGATGTCCTCTGCCGGCATTCAGAAGTTGTTTTGTGGAATTTACTCTGCGTTTAAATGTTCTTTTCATGAATTTGTGGGGGAGAAAGTGTTCTCCCCATCCTACTCCTCTGCCATCTTAGCTCCTCCCTCCAACTTATGTAATTTTTAAACAGCATCTTTTTAAATCACATTTACATAGTTTAATTAGATTAAGTACTTATGTTTCAAACCACAGTCATCAAAATAAAGAAGAGGGAGAGAGAGAGATATCCATAAATTTTAGCTTGTGGACAAAAAGGAGACAGAAATCACCCCATTTGCTCCTCTCTATTCTTTATTAATACTGAAAAATATTGTGAATATACAATATTATATTGTTAAGACAGGCTTTATTTATTTATTTATTTTTTATTTTTAAACTTTACATAATTGTATTAGTTTTGCCAAACATCAAAATGAATCCGCCACAGGTATACATGTGTTCCCCATCCTGAACCCTCCTCCCTCCTCCCTCCGCATACCATCCCTCTGGGTCGTCCCAGTGCACTAGCCCCAAGCATCCAGTATCGTGTATCGAACCTGGATTGGCAGGCTTTAGAATTATACTGGTTTTAAATCTTGCATTTAGCACAAGTCTATGACTTTGGGTTATTAACCTTCAAAATGCAACATTTTAGTTGATGTTTCAGAGGATTTTGGTAAGAAATTAAATAACACACTAGAGTATTGTGTTTCCTGTATGGTGCAGGAACTCAATAAATACTAATTATTATTATTGGAGAAACATCAGTAACCTCAGATATGCAGATGACACCACCCTTATGGCAGAAAGTGAAGAGGAACTAAAAAGCTCGATGAAAGTGAAAGAGGAGAATGAAAAAGTTGGCTTAAAGCTCACCATTCAGAAAACGAAGATCATGGCATCTGCTCCCATCACTTCATGGGAAATAGATGGGGAAACAGTGTCAGACTTTATTTTTTTGGGCTCCAAAAGCACTGCAGATGGTGACTTCAGCCATGAAATTAAAAGACGCTTACTCCTTCCAATCCCAAAGAAAGGCAATGCCAAAGAATGCTCAAACTACCACACAACTGCACTCATCTCACACGCTAGTAAAGTAATGCTCAAAATTCTCCAAGCCAGGCTTCAGCAATACATGAACCATGAACTTCCAAATGTTAAAGCTGGTTTTAGAAAAAGCAGAGGAACATGAGATCAAATTGTCAACATGCGCTGGATCATCAAAAAAGCAAGAGAGTTCCAGAAAAAACATCTATTTCTGCTTTATTGACTATGCCAAAGACTTTGACTGTGTGGGTCACAATAAACTGTGGAAAATCCTGAAAGAGATGGGAATACCAGACCACCTGACCTGCCTATTGAGAAACCTATATGCAGGTCAGGAAGCAATAGTTAGAACTGGACATGGATCAACAGACTGGTTCCAAATAGGAAAAGGAGTACGTCAAGGCTTTATATTGTCACCCTGCTTATTTAACTTATATGCAGAGTACATCATGAGAAACGCTGGACTGGAAGAAATACAAGCTGGAATCAAGATTGCCGGGAGAAGTATCAATAACCTCAGATATGCAGATGACACCAACCTATGGCAGAAAGTGAAGAGGAACTAAAAAGCCTTTTGATGAAAGTGAAAGTGGAGCGTGAAAAAGTTGGCTTAGAGCTCAACATTTAGAAAACAAAGATCATGGCATCTGGTCCCATCCCTTCATGGGAAATAGATGGGGAAACAGTGTCAGACTTTATTTTTTTGGGCTCCAAAATCACCGCAGATGGTGACTGCAGCCATGAAATTAAAAGATGCTTACTCTTTTGAAGAAAAGTTATGACCAACCTAGATAGCATATTCAAAAGCAGAGACATTACTTTGCCAACAAAGGTTCATCTAGTCAAGCCTGTGGTTTTTCCAGTGGTCAGGTATGGATGTGAGAGTTGGACTGTGAAGAAAGCTGAGTGCCGAAGAACTGATGCTTTTGAACTGTGGTGTTGGAGAAGACTCTTGAGAGTCCCTTGGACTGCAAGGAGATCCAACCAGTCCATTCTGAAGGAGATCAGCCCTGGGATTTATTTGGAAGGAATGATGCTAAAGCTGAAACTCCAGTACTTTGGCCACCTCATGCGAAGAGTTGACTCATTGGAAAAGACTCTGATGCTGGGAGGGATTGGGGGAAGGAGGACAAGGGAACAACAGAGGTTGAGATGGCTGGATGGCATCACTGACTCTATGGACGTGAGTCTGAGTGAACTCCGGGAGTTGGTGATGGACAGGGAGGCCTGGCGTGCTGCGATTCATGGGGTCGCAAAGTTGGACAGGACTGAACGACTAAACTGACTGAACTGACTAAGCTATTTTCTACATTATAATTATTGAGATTTCATTATCTATTTTGAAGAAATCTAGACTGGGAGCTTTTACTACTAAAACATGTGATTCCAGCTTGTGCTTCATCCATTCCAGCATGTCACATGATGTACTCTGCATATAAGTTAAATAAGCTGGTTGACAATATACTCCTTTCCCAGTTTTGAAGCAGTCCATTGTTCCATGTCTGGTTTTAACTGTTGCCTCTTGACCTGCATTCCAGTTTCTCAGAAGGCTGGTAAGGTGATCTGATATTCCCAGCCCTTGAAAAATTTTCCACAGTTTGTTGTGATCTACACAGTCAAAGGCTTTAATGCAATCAGTGGAGCAGATGTTTTTCTGGAAGTCTCTAGCTTTTTCTATGATCCAATGGATGTTGGCAATTTAATCTCTGATTCCTCTGCCTTTTCGAAATTCAGCTTGAACACCTGGAAGGTCTTGTTTCATGTACTGTTGAAGCCTCCTTTAGAGAATTTTGAGCATTACTTTGCTAGTGCATGAGATGAGTGCAATTGTGCAGTAGTTTGAACATTCTTTGGCATTGCCTTTTTTGGGATTGGAATGACAACTCACTTTTTGCAGTCCTGTGGCCACTGCTGAAGTTTCCAAATTTGCTGACATATTGAGTACAACACTTTAACACCATCATCTTTTAGGATTTGAAACAATTCCATCACCTCCACTAGTTTTGTTCGTAGTGATTTTTCCTAAGGGCCACTTGACTTCACACTCCAGGATGTGTGGCTCTAGGTGAGTGATAACACTATCATGATTATATGGGTCATGAAGATATTTTTTGTATAGTTCTGTGTATTCTTGCCACTTCTTTTTAATATCTTCTGCTTCTGTTATGTCCATACCATTTCTGTCCTTTATTGTGCCCATCTTTGCATGAAATATTTCCTTGGTATCTCTACTTTTCTTGACAATATCTCAAGTCTTTCCTATTCTACTATTTTCCTCTATTTCTTTGCATTGATTTCTTAGGAAGGCTTTCTTAAATCTTGCTAATCTCTGGAACTTTGCATTCAGATAGGTGTATATTTCCTTTTCTCCTTTGCTCTTTGTTTCTCTTCTTTTCTCAGCTATGCATAAGGCCTCCTCAGACAACCATTTTGCCTTTTATTTCCTTGGGGATGGTTTTGATCACTGCCTCCAGTACAATGTTATGAATCTCCATCCATAGTTCTCCAGGCACTCTGTCTTCAGATCTAATCCCTTGAATTTATTTGTCATTTCCAGGGTAAAATTGTAAGGGATTTGATTTAGGTTGTACCTTAATCACCTAGTGGTTTTCCCTACTTTGTTCAATCTAAGTCTTAATTTCTCAAAAAGGAGATCATGATCTGAGTCACAGTCAGCTCCTAGTCTTGTTTTTGCTGACTCTGTAGAGCTTCTATATCTTTGGCTTAAAAAAATATAATCAATCTGATTTTGGTATTGACCATCTGATGAGATATTATTTTATTGTTGGATTAATGAGAAGTCAAAGCCTAAAGGCAAAGAAGGCAATGGCACCCCACTCCAGTACTCTTGCCTGGAAAATCCCATGGACGGAGGAGCCTGGTAGGCTGCAGTCCATGGGGTCCCTAAGAGTCGGACACAACTAAGTGACTTCCCTTTCACTTTTCACTTTCATGCATTGGAAAAGGAAATGGCAACCCACTCCAGTGTTCTTGCCTGGAGAATCCCAGGGACTGGCGGGGGACTGGTGGGCTGCCATCTATGGGGTCGCACAGAGTTGGACATGACTGAAGCGACTTAGCAGCAAGGCCTCAAGGAATGTTGAGCATGTATTGAAGGTCACATCTACACTTGGTGATCCCATTGAAAAGAGAACCCAGTCATCCTTTCATGTCTCACCACCTCTGGTGGCTGCTCATAATAATATGAGGCCTTTGTCTAGAACTTTATACTTCTCAAGGCCTTAATAGACAGTTTCTCAAATAAGATCATATGTCTTTATGGTGGAGATTTTCATCCAGATTAAGTCCCAGATAGTTCAGAAACAAAAGGTAAAATTTCCACATTGTCTTTAATATAAATAGATGTTTCCAGGGCTCTATCAGGTTCTGTATTACCACAACATGAAAGTGGATGAGTAAGCCCACTCTTTTGCTAAACAAAATTCATTAAGATGATTGCATTGAATTTCCAAATTTAAATTTTACAACATTTTTACATTATTATATAGAATTATATGGAGTGGATGATTTTTCAAAGATTTAAATATAATCTCTGGTTATGAATATTTATATATAAAATTGCTTCAACTATACCTATTTCAACCTAGATAGCATATTGAAAAGCAGAGACATTACTTTGCCTACAAAGGTCCGTCTAGTCAAGGGTATGGTTTTTCCCGTGGTCATGTATGGATGTGAGAGTTGGACTGTGAAGAAAGCTGAGCACCGAAGAACTGATGCTTTTGAACTGTGGTGTTGGAGAAGACTCTTGAGAGTCCCTTGGACTGCAAGGAGATCCAACCAGTCCATTCTGAAGGAGATCAGCCCTGGGATTTATTTGGAGGGAATGATGCTAAAGCTGAAACTCCAGTACTTTGGCCACCTCATGCGAAGAGTTGACTCATTGGAAAAGACTCTGATGCTGGGAGGGACTGTGGGCAGGAGGAGAAGGGGACGACAGAGGATGAGATGGCTGGATGGCATCACTGACTCTATGGACGTGAGTCTGAGTGAACTCCAGGAGTTGGTGATGGACAGGGAGGCCTGGCGTGCTGTGACTTATGGGGTCGCAAAGAGTCGGACACGTCTGAGTGACTGAACTGAACTGAACTGAACTGATACCTATTTCAATATATGAAATAATTTTTTAAACAGAAAGGACTTTAAACAAAATTTATGGATTAAAAATTAATAAAGTAATCATCATTTGGCTCTGTAACTCTGTAATTTGATGGTAATAGTGAAAGGAAAATTAATTTAGTTTTGAGTTTATTCTTATAGGCAAATATCTTGCTATCACATATTTTCAATAGATCAGTAGAACCAAAATGAATTATTCATCAATATCATTCAGTGACCAGGTTGCTCAATTCTGTAATATATTTAGAAGTAATATAAATATATATTTGGAAGTAATATAAAAATATATTTGGAAGTCTGTTTGTGTATATTGAGGCTATTGTTTATACATAAATATACACATATACATATATACTCAAAATATTAATCCAAAATCTGTACATAAATATTTAGAATTATTAATAAGTACACAAAAATAAATATGTCTTCAAAATAAGTTTAAACAGAAAATAAGACCACTACAGTCATCAATATTAAATGACTGATTTTAGAAAGTATTTTATAAATGTATTACCTGAAATATAATGCAAATATAGTTTCTAACAGAGACAGAAAAATAATTGCCAGTAGAGAAACTGATTTCTCAAAAAAGTGAAAATTTAAAAATTATTTTGAGACCAACTCACTGAATTTTTTTTAGTATTAATTGCCAGGTTGTGTTTGCAATACACTATATTCAGTCAAGACAAATGGATTTGTAATTCATGTCTTAAAGTTTGATCAATTACATTTTTAAAATGTGGATCTTAACTTCTGGAACAATTTTTTAAGAAAAGAATCACACAGCACTTAATAAAAATCATTTTTCTTTTTGATTTTTTACTATAATACAATAAGAGTATCACTTGGCCATCTTTTTACTTCTAGTGTGTACCCTCAATTCTTATAGAGAAGAATTAAAATTTTTTTCTCTTGGTCTACAGTTTTTATTCAAATGGAAAGTTTTTAATGAATTATTTTATTTTTCTATTTACCTCTTCTGAATTCTGGTGGCTGTTATTACTACTTTCATTAGATCCAAATGTTATGCAACTCCAGTTAGTACTTTCAATACTTCCTGAAAAAGCTATCGTCCTTAGAGGCTCATTGCTTTTACTGCTTTGCTTTAACAAGCTTTAATCTAACCACATTTTCATTTGATAAAATACTTTGAGAAAATAATCACTTTTTTTTACGAAAGATTTTCCAAAATACTTTCTTTAATTGAAAGACTATTAGAGCTCATGTGGTGTTTTAGAAGTCATTTAGTCAAAAAGTATGATAGATGCTTTTCTACATGTTAAACCTTTTTTTAACTATAAATTCTTTATGTGCTTATAATTAATATCTTTTATACCAGAGATAACTAGGATAACAGAGAGTTTTCTAACTTAATAAATTTACACACTTAGTAACTGATATTCAAAATTCTATGCTATTTCTAATGTATCTTACTGTCTTCTTATTGCATGAAGGTGTACATGCCCATGAACCTGATATTCCAAGATTAAAAGGGTTAAAGGACTTGGTCAAGATTAAGAGTTAAAGACAACAAGTTTAGGTGACAAGAAGACAGTCCCTTAGTTTAGTTCCTAGCAAGTATCATGCAGTGTGCAGGACACTGGAGAACAAAGGTAAATAAAACACATGTCCTACTTTTGAGGGCATCTCACTCTGGTGGGGAAGGAATATACTTATGCCATTAGTAAAATATGGTTTGTTAATGGTAGAATCTATGGATTTAGAGAAGAGAGGGACTGCTGATGCTTAGGGAAAGGTGGGGGAGCTTTCACACTACAGGAGAAAATGCAGATTGATGCTCAAATCATGAACAGATGGGCTTTCCTGGCAGTCTAGTGGTTAAGACTCTGCACCACCAATGCAAGGGGCTTGGGTTTGATCCTTAGACAGGAAACTAAGGTCCCACAAGCTACATGGTGTGACAAAAAAAAAAAAAAAAAGAAAGCATGCATATGAGTTATGTGGAGACTAAGGAAAAAAGCATATTTCTGGAGGAGATAATGGACTCTGAGCAGGCAATACAACAGTAGCATGAAGATATAACTGGAAACTTGATTTGAGAGTTGATTGTGAAATGCTTTGTTTGCTATAGTACAAGCCAAGGGGTTTGAGCTTTAGATAATGGAAATAGAAATCATCATACTTCTTTCCTTTTTATAATCTCCAGAAAAGTAATATTTCATAATTCATGACTTGAATGGTAACATTGGGGGCATTGTGAAACAATATTAAATGACATCAATATTCATAAAATTAGAAAAACTACATGGTGAACCCCTAGGGAATAAATAATAAATAGGTAAAAAATTTAAAGCTATTATCCTGAAAAAGACCTGAGGTCTTTAATTACATTTAAAATATATTATGTATAAAGTATATATTCATATATAAATATTTCCCTAATATATGTATGTAACCTCTTAGAATACATTTTATATAAATAAAAGTATATATTTATATATAATTTATCTTTAAATGTATAATAAAAATCTCAGGTCTTTCTTAGGGTAAAGAGGAAGACCTTATTCTCCTAAGATATATATGTAATATCTTAGGATACATTTCTAATATCCAGATTAAAACTTAAAATGCTTTGAAGAAGACTGAATATTATATGCAACTATGTGCATATTTGCATATTTCATAAGTTATAAACTTTTTTTTGTTTAATGTGAAGAGTTTGAGCATGTCTTTAAAATAGTTTGCTAACTCAGTATTCATTGCTCTAACAAGGAGATTATTTCTTTATGCCAAGCAATCATGACTGATATAACTGTCCTAGAAATTCTATTAATAATTTAGCATAACTGTCAGTTTCTTTAGGTTAAATTCTAGATCAGATACTTGATAAATATTTTAACATAGAATATCTATTAAAAGTCAGACTAATGATTCACTCAGGCTAGTATTTAGATTCTCATGTTGTCACCAAATGACACATTTTTTCCTCCTTCCCATAAATAGATGAGTCTACTTACCCAAAAAGTAAACATTAAAGTTTCCTTTGTACCACAGATCACACATTTGTCTACCTACCTCTTGAACATGAATGTAGAGTAGAACTTTATTTGAGAAGGCTTGGAGAAAAACAGGTAATTGCTTTCAAGCATAAAAATAGTGGAATGGAAATGGGATAATTCATAGTAACTATAGATCCACGTGATAAATTAGGACCAAAGACTGTAGTTTGTCATAGGAAAAGATTTTAGAGGTATAGAAAATATAATGGCTGGTGAACAAGAAAGAAGTTATAATTTGGCAGTCATTCTGTAAAAGTAATTAAATGTTAGATAGTTGGACTGGAGCAATGGTTGTACAGCGGAGAGAAAAGGTTTAAGAAAAAATACCTCATTTTATTGTGCTTCACAAATATTGCATTTTTACTAATTGAAGGTTTGCAGCAACCTTGCATTTAGCAAGTATATTGGTGCCATTTTTCCAGCAGCATTTGCTCACTTTGCATTTCTGTCACATTTTGGTAATTCATACAATATTTCAAACCTTTTTATTATTATATTTGCTATGGTGATCTGTGATCAGTGATCTTTGGTGTTACGGTGCACATGAACGACACTCAAATATGATGGTAAACTTAATAGATAAATGCCTATGTTCTGACTGTTCCATTGACCAACTCTTCTCTTTCTCTCTATTCAGGCATCTCTATTCCCTGAGACACAAGTATATCAAATTGGGCCAATTAACAATCTGACAATGGTCTCCAAGTGTTCAAGTGAAAAGTCATACATCTCTTACTTTAAATAAAAAGGCAGAAATGTTGAAACTTAGTATGAAAGACATGTTGAAAGCCAAGATAGGCTGAAAGTGAGGCCTCTTGGAACAAACAGCCAGGTTGTGAATGGGGAAAGAAAAGTTTTTGAAGGAAATTAAATGTGCTACTCCAGTAAACATATGAATGATAAGAGAACAAAACAACCTTATTGCTACCCTGGAGAAAGTTTTAGTTGTCTGGATGGAAGGTCAAACCAGCTGCAACATGCCCTTAAGCCAAAATCCAGAGTAAGGCCCCAACTCTCTTCAATTCTGTGAAAGATGTTAGGCAACTGTAGTATAAAAGTTCAAAGCTAAAAGTTAAAAGAGGTTAGTTCATGAGGATTAAGGAAAGAAGCTATCTGCATGCTATAGAAGTACAAGGTGAAGCTTCAAGTGCTTACGTAGAAGCTGCTCTAAGTTATCTAGGTGGTCTAGTTAAGATAACTAATGAAGGTATCTGTCCTACACAACAGATTTTCAATGTACCTGAAACAGCCTTATATTGGAAGAAAATGCCATCTAGGACTTTCATGACTAGGGAGGATGACTTGGTGTCTTGGTTTAAAGGTATAAAGGATTTGCTGACTCTTGTTAGGGCTAATGCAGCTGGTGACTTTAGTTGAAGCCAATGCTTATTATCTTTCCCAAATTCCTAGAGCCCTTAAGGATTATGCTAAATTTACTTGGTTTATGATCTCTAAATAAAGCAACAAAACCTGGAGGACAACATATCTCTTTAAAGCATGGTTTACTGAATATTTTAAGCCCACTATTGAGAACTATTTCTCAAAATAAAATAAATTCCTTTCAAAATATTATTGCTAGTTGGCAATGCACTTGATCACCCAAGAGCTCTGCTGGAGAACTACAATAAGATTAATGTTTTCATGCCTGATAGCACAACATCCATTTTGTAGCCCATGGAACAAGAAGTCATTTTGACTTTCAAGTCTCATTACTTAGAGATACATGTGTAAAGCTGTATCTACCATAGATTCCTCTGATGAATCTAGGCAAAGTGCCTCTAAAGAATTTACCATTCTAGATGCCATTAAGGACATTCATGATCCATGGGAAGAGGGTCAACATTACTAGAAGTTTGAAAGAAGTCAATTCTAATCCTCATGAGTGACTTTGAGGGGTTCATGACTGTAGTGGAGGTAGGGAGTGCAGATGTGGTGGAAATAGCAAGAGAATTGAATTAGAGGTGGACTCTGAAGATGTGACTGAATTGTTGCAGTCCCATGATAAAACTTTAAAGGATGAGGAGTTGATTCTTATAGATGAGCAAAGAAACTAGTTTCTTGAGATGGAATCTACTCCTGGTGAAGAGGCTATGAGGATTATTGAAATGACAAAAGAGGATTTAGATTATTACACAAACTTAGTTGATAAAGCACTTAACAGGGTTTGAGAGGACTGCCTTCAATTTTGAAAAAAAAAAAAATTTTATTGTGGGTTAAATGCTATCAAATTACATTACAAGCTAAAAGAAATTGTTTTTGAAAAGAAGTCAATCAATTTAACAAACTTCATCATGTCTTATTTTAAGAAATTGTCACAGCCGACCCAAACTTTAGCAGCCACCACCCTGGTCAGTCAACAGCCAATAAACATCAAACAAGACCCTCCACTAGCAAAAAGAATACAACTTTGAAGACAAAGAGAATTTTAGCATTTTTTAGCAAAAAGTATTTTTAAATTACATTATGTATATTGCTTTTTAAAACATGATACTAATGCACACTTAATAGACTTCAGTATAGTGAAAATCTAGTTTTTATATGCACCAGAAAACCGAAAAAATTTCTGTGACCTATTTTATTTCAAAATTCACTTAATTGAAGTGATCTGGAACCAAACCATAATATCTCCAAGGTGTGCTCATATGTATGGCTCGGAAAAATGGTGAGATTATTTTTATATTCCAAATCCACTCTTTTCCAACCAGTTGTGAACCACTAAAATTGGTCTTTGAATTTTCTATTTTTCTTAGAATTGTTTCATTCTATGACATAAAGTAATGCATTGCAATAATTTAAAAAGTATTGTTTGATTTCTCATATTTGGGTCAGGTTTAATATTTTAACAATAGTATTTGGAATTCTGGAGGAAATCAAAGCTGTTTTCAATCTCTGAAATCACAGTCCAAATGTAACTTTTTTAAGTTAATGGTGCTCAATTATATCCACTCTTCAAAGTTTGCCTTCTCAATACAGAGTCTTAATTTTTCAGGTGTATTCATGTGCAAAGCTTAGTAATAGGCATAATTATAATTCTAGGAAGAGTCTTTAATTTTTAAATTTCTTTATTATCCCAATAAAATTTCACTTTC
The DNA here is from genome assembly GCF_029378745.1 of Bos indicus. Classification (NCBI taxonomy): domain Eukaryota; kingdom Metazoa; phylum Chordata; class Mammalia; order Artiodactyla; family Bovidae; genus Bos; species Bos indicus. The sequence continues at coordinate 63,194,752 of NC_091765.1, read as the reverse complement.
TCTTTAGTGTAGAAGACAGAAGTTTTCAACTTAGGTCACATAAAATGAATTCTTTATTATAAACTGTCTAATTTGATATGTCTCTAGGTGACCAAGGCAAGTACTAAGAGAATTATCATTTTCAGGACAAATGTTTAATAATGACATATGTATTCTACCATTTGAAATTTCCCATAAAGAAAAATCAAAGCAACCTTTTTAATTAAAGTCTCAAGTAATTACTCCTGCTTAATATAATTAAATAAAAAACCCTCACAAATGAAATAAAGAAAATATTCTTTTGTATTTGTAACATGAGCTCTGAATTAATCCAAAATTATCAAATACTAAGCTTCATTATTGTAATCCTTCAATTAAACATTTATCATGCATTAAAAAGTGTCATGGTTTTAACATTCATCACTGGTTATTCTATCAAACAATACATGATGAAACATTAGGTTAAGCAAATTAAAATTAAGTCTACAAAGGAGTGAATACTTTATTTGCCTAGGAATTAGCATGTAACAACTCCCTCTAAATTTTAATCTCATTAATAAGACTGAAGCTCCAGTAATAGGCTTTAGAAAAGATTTGTGCTAAATATATGACTACATTAAGTTATATGTAAACTATTTATAAGCCTCAGATTTATTCTGCTATTTGTTTATATGTCTGCACATTGTGTCTATGGTATTAAATGATGTACATGTTGACTGGTTACTTAAAGAGCTACCAAGAAGGATGAGCAGAAGAAGGGTGCTTGGACCATGTTGTCAGGGTTAAGGAGTCCAGTCTAACAGAGCTTAGAATTTCCCAGAATGTCAGCTACAGTTTTCTGCAAAAAGTATAATTTATTGATACTGTCTGCACTCGTCCTCTCCCAATTTTATTTGATCGATTTTTTTTGTATAAGTCAAAAGAGCATTTTAGCCCATTAATCCTAATCTTTAGAAATGAAGTCTACTGATATAATTCCACAGTTTTCAAGGAATGTACCACATTGATAGACAATGAACTTGATGAAGATACATGATTTTTAATGCAGATTACAATATCATATGAAATACAGTTTGACTTTCAGGTAAGGTAAAGACAGCCATATAGCGTTAGCTATAGCAGGAAACTGATGAAAGTTCTTGCTGGTATTTGTGAAGGCTGCTGAATAGGTTTGCACCCAGCACCATGCATAAAATTTAAATAGGTTAATCAAGCCATTTGAAATCAGAGTTATTTAGCATAACTGTAATATTCTGCTTTAAATGTCAAGGATCTTATGGGGGAAGTTGAGGTACAGAGACAGATTTAAGACCAAGGGTGGGAGGGAGAAGGATATGTCTATTTACAAGCTGATAATCTACATCATGAACTCTGGTCTCCCCTCGTGCCACTTGCTGTTTTTCACAAAGGATGTCTCCACACTTCTACGCCTCTATCCTTCTATTATTTTCTAGATGATTTAGGGCCACTTTAATTTCCATATTACTGTCACTCTGTCTATCTTAAGACAATTTCTATTTTTAAAACTTTTATTGCAATATTTTATGTACATTTCTTTATTCTTTGTAAACTTTCTTTGTAGGGAAGCCTGGTGTGCTATAGGCCATGGGGTTGCAGAATCAAACACGACAGTGACTGAACAATAGCAACAAACTCTCTTAAAGACTATGAAAATGCTTAACCATCTTTATATACCACATAACACGTTACTTGCCTTTGTATTTGTGTCCATGTGCATGCGTGCTCAGTTGCTAAGTCATGTCTGAGTCTTTGAGACCCCATAGACTGTAGCCTGCCAGGCCCCTCTTTCATGGAATTTTCCAGGCAAGACAGAGTGGGTTGCCATTTCCTACTCCAGGAGATATTACCAATCCAGGGATTGAACCCATGTCTCCTGTGTCTCTTGCATTGGCAGGTGGATTCCTTAAAACTGAATGACCTGGAAAGCCCACCTTTGTATATAGTTATCTCTTGATATATAGTTGAATAAATTCAGTAGTGGAGGAGATGTTTTCATGAGATATTGAAGAGATGTAATTGAGACTATTAGGATATTCCTTGTTGTAGATCAATGTGTGTAAGTTGCTTCAGTTGTATCTGACTTTTTGTGACCCCATGGGCTGTAGCCTGCCAGGCTCCTCTGTCCATGGGATTCTCCAGGCAAGAATACTGGAGTGGGTTGCCATTTTCTTCTCCAGTGGATCTTCTCGACCCAGGGATCAAACTTGAAACTTAAATCTCTTATGCTTACCTGCATTGGTAAGCAGGTTCTTTCCCAGCGTCACCTGGGAAATTGATTTTGAAATCAATAAAAACACACCATGGTGAAAAAAAAAATGATGCACTTGTCACCACAGTCATTATCAGAGTTTCACTGAAAATGTCAGAGTTTTGTGTGGTAGACTATTTTAGTAACATTTCTTTATTTCTTATGTTAAAGAGGGGAAAAAAAACACACTAGAAGATAATGAAAGAGTAAATAATTTTGCTTCCACTTCAGAATGACTACTTTGAAATAATTGTTGTTCAGTCACTCGGTCGTGTCAGACTCTTCGACACCATGGACTGAAGCACACCGGACTTCCCTATCTTTCACCATCTCCCAGAGTTTGCTCAAACTCATGTTCATTGAGTCCATGATGCCATCCAACCATCTTATCCTATGTCATCCCCTTCTCTTACTGTTTTCAATCTTTTCCAGCATCAGTGTCTTTTCCAATGAATCAGCTCTTCACATCAGGTGGCCAAAGTATTGGAGCTTCAGTTTCAGCATCAGTCCTTCCAATGAATATTCAGGGTTGATTTCCATTAGGATTGACTGGTTTGATCTTGCTGTCCAAGGGACTCACAAGAGTTTTCTCCAGCACCAGAGTTCAAAGGCATCAATTCTGTGGTGCTCAGCACTTTTGATTGTCTAGTTCTTGCATCCATACATGATTATAAGAAAAAATAGAGCTTTGACTATATGGACATTTGTAGGCAAAGGAATGTCTTTGCTTCTTAATACACTGTATGGCTTTGTCATTGCTTTTCTTTCAAGAAGCAGTGTCTTTTAATTTCATGGCTGCAGTCACAGTTTCCATTGTTTCCTCATCCATTTGCCATGAAGTGATGGATCTGGATGCTATGATCTTAGTTTTTTTTTTTTTTTAAATTTTAAGCCAACTTTTTCACTCTCCTCTTTCACTTTCATCAAGAGGCTTTTTAGTTCCTCTTCACTTTATGCCATAAGGGTGGTGTCATCTGCATATCTGAGGTTATTGATATTTCTTCCAGCAACTTTGATTCCAGCTTGTGCTTCTTCCAGCCCAGAGTTTCTCATGATGTACTCTGCATAGAAGTTAAATAAGCAGGGTGACAATATACAGCCTTGACGTGCTCCTTTTCCTATTTGGAACCAGTCTGTTGTTTCATGTCCAGTTCTAACTGTTGCTTCCTGAGCTGCATACAGATTTCTCAAGAGGCGGGTCAGGTGGTCTGGTATTCACAGCTCTTTCAGAATTGTCCACAGTTTACTGTGATCCACACAGTCAAAGGCTTTGGCATAGTCAATAAAGCAGAAATAGATGTTTTTCTGGAACTGTCTTGCTTTTTCGATGATCCAGCAGATGTTGGCAATTTGATTTCTGGTTCCTCTGCCTTTTCTAAAACTAGCTTGAACTTCTGGGAGTTCACGGTTCACATATTGTTGAAGCCTGGCTTGGAGAATTTTGAGCATTACTTTACTAGCGTGTGAGATGAGTGCAATTGTGCGATAGTTTGAGCATTCTTTGGCATTGCCTTTCTTTGGGATTGGAATGAAAACTGACCTTTTCCAGTCCTGTGGCCACTGCTGAGTTTTCCAAATTTGCTGGCATATTGAGTGCAACAATTTCACAGCATCACATTTCAGGATTTGGAATAGCTCAACTGGAATTCCATCACCTCCACTAGCTTTGTTTGTAGTGATGCTTTCTAAGGCCCATTTGACTTCACATTCCAGGATGTCTGGCCCTAGGTGAGTGATCACATCATCATGATTACCTGGGTCGTGAAGATTTTTTTTGTACAGTTCTTCTGTGTATTCTTGCCACCTCTTCTTAATATCTTCTGCTTCTGTTAGGTCCATACCATTTCTGTCCTTTATCAAGCCCATCTTTGCATGAAATGTTCCCTTGGTGTCTCTAATTTTCTTGAAGAGATCTCTAGTCTTTCCCATTCTGTTGTTTTTCTCTATTTCTTTGCATTGATCACTGAGGAAGGCTTTCTTATCTCTTCTTGCTATTCTTTGGAACTCTGCATTAAGATGCTTATATCTTTCCTTTTCTCCTTTGCTTTTTGTTTCTCTTCTTTCCACAGCTATTTGTGAGGACTCTCCAGACAGCCATTTTGCTTTTTTGTATTTCTTTTCCATGGGGATGGTCTTGATCCCTGTCTCCTATATAATGTCACCAACCTCAGTCCATAGTTCATCAGGCAGTCTATCTATCAGATCTAGGCCCTTAAATCTATTTCTCACTTCCACTGTATAATCATAAGGGATTTGATTTAGGTCATACCTGAATGGTCTAGTGGTTTTCCCTACTTTCTTCAATTTAAGTCTGAATTTGGCAATAAGGAGTTCATGGTCTGAGCCACAGTCAGCTCCTGGTCTTGTTTTAGTTGACTGTATAGAGCTTCTCCATCTTTGGCTGCAAAGAATATAATCAATCTGATTTCAGTGTTGACCATCTGGTGATGACCATGTGTAGAGTCTTCTCCTGTGTTGTTGGAAGAGGGTGTTTGCTCTGACCAGTGCATTTTCTTGGCAAAACTCTATTAGTCTTTGCCCTGCTTCATTCCGTATTCCAAGGCCAAATTTGCCTGTTACTCCAGGTGTTTCTTGACTTCCTACTTTTGCATTCCAGTCCCCTATAATGAAAAGGACATCTTTTTGGGGTGTTAGTTCTAAAAGGTCTTGTAGGTCTTTATAGAACCGTTCAACTTCAGCTTCTTTAGCATTACTGGTTGGGGCATAGACGTGGATTACTGTGATATTGAATGGTTTGCCTTGGAAACAGATAGAGATCATTCTGTCGTTTTTGAGATTGCATCCAAGTACTGTATTTCAGACTCTTTTGTTGACTATGATGGCTACTCCATTTCTCTGAGGGATTCCTGCCCGCAGTAGTAGATATAATGGTCATCTGAGTTAAATTCACCCATTCCAGTCCATTTTAGTTTGCCGATTCCTAGAATATCAACGTTAACTGTTGCCATCTCTTGTTTGACCACTTCCAATTTGCCTTGATTAATGGACCTGACATTCCAGGTCCCTATGCAATATTGCTCTGTATAGCATCGGACCTTGCTTCTATCACCAGTCCCACCCACAGTTGGGTATTGTTTTTTCTTTGGCTCCATCCCTTCATTCTTTCTGGATTTATTTCTCCACTGATCTCCAGTAGCATATTGGGCACCTACTGACCTGGGGAGTTCCTCTTTCAGTATCCTATCATTTTGCCTTTTCATACTGTTCATGGGGTTCTCAAGGCAAGAATACTGAAGTGGTTTGCCATTCCCTTCTCCAGTGGACCACATTCTGTCAGATCTCTCCACCATGACCCGCCCGTCTTGGGTTGCCCCACGGGCATGGCTTAGTTTCATTGAGTTAGACAAGGCTGTGGTCCTAGTGTGATTAGATTGACTAGTTTTCTGTGATTATGGTTTCAGTGTGTCTGCCCTCTGATGCCCTCTTGCAACACCTACCGTCTTACTTGGGTTTCTCTTACCTTGGATGTGGGGTATCTCTTCACGGCTGCTCCAGCAAAGCGCAGCCGCTGCTCCTTACCTTGGATGAGGTGTATCTCCTCACCGCCGCCCCTTCTGACCTTCAATGTGGAATAGCTCCTCTAGGCCCTCCTGCGCCCTGGCAGCCACCTCTCCTTGGAGGTGGGGTTGCTCCTCCTGGCAGCTGCCCCTGGCCTCGGGCATAGGGTAGGTCCTTCTGACTGCCCCTGGCCTCGCACGCGGGGTAGCTCCTCTCGGCTGCTGCCCCTTACCTCGGTCGTGGGTACCTCCTCTCGGCCATTCCTGTGCCATCGCAGCCTGGCACTCTCAACTGCTGCCTCTGACCTCGGACGTGGGGTAACTCCTCTTGGCTGCCTCCTCTCCAGCATGGGGTCCTCCAGGCTTCTGCCCCTGACCTCGGACATGGGGTAGCTCCTCTCGGCCGCGCTAAATGCGCAGGTCTCAGCCGCCCGCGCTAAATGCGCCGGTCTCAGCATTAGATTATCATGTGTAGATTATCAAATCTACACATGATCTGTATGGGACTTGCATAGTCTATAGTTAATGCTTGTTGTTCTCTATCCTAAGTGTAACTGAGGAAGAGGTCTACTTGAAGAAAGAAGGGTAACAATATGAGATGGGGTGTGAGTGACTTCCATTCTTATGAATGAAGAAAAAGAGAGAACCTTTATCTACCAAGAAAGGGAATTAATTGCATGCAGCTTTTAGACATAAAAATCATAGTTCTTGAGCATTTCTGAAATCCCTATTATTTTGTCCTTTTATTTTTTTTTTTTGTTTTTTTTAATTTTATTTAACTTTACAATATTGTATTGGTTTTACCAAATATCAAAATGAATCCACCACAGGTATACATGTGTTCCCCATCCTGAACACTCCTCCCTCCTCCCTCCCCATACCATCCCTCTGGGTCGTCCCAGTGCACCAGCCCCAAGCATCCAGTATCGTGCATCGAACCTGGACTGGCGACTCTTTTCATGTATGATATTATACATGTTTCAATGCCATTCTCCCAAATCATCCCACCCTCTCGCTCTCCCACAGAGTCCAAAAGACTGTTCTATACATTAGTGTCTCTTTTGCTGTCTTGTATACAGGGTAATTGTTATCATCTTTTTAAATGCCATATATATGCATTAGTATACTGTATTGGTGTTTTTCTTTCTGGCTTACTTCACTGTGTATAATAGGCTCCAGTTTCATCCACCTCATTAGAACTGATTCAAATGTATTCTTTTTAATGGCTAAGTAATACTCCATTGTGTATATGTACCACAGCTTTCTTATCCATTCATCTGCTGATGGACATCTAGGTTGCTTCCATATCCTGGCTATTATAAACAGTGCTGTGATGAACATTGGGGTACACGTGTCTCTTTCCCTTCTGGTTTCCTCAGTGTGTATGCCCAGCAGTGGGATTGCTGGATCATAAGGCAGTTCTATTTCCAGATTTTTAAGGAATCTCCACACTGTTCTCCATAGTGGCTGTACTAGCTGGCATTCCCACCAACAGTGTAAGAGGGTTCCCTTTTCTCCACATCCTCTCCAGCATTTATTGCTTGTAGACTTTTGGATCACAGCCATTCTGACTGGCTGTTCTTTTTATTATAGTGACTGTTTTTCTGAAGTCTTTTTCTATAGTGTTTTTATGTGAGCATCTCATTCAACTTTCCCACCTCCTGTCAAGAGCAGCTGGATACTAACACATGTCTTCAAAACAAGATCCCTCTTTCCCATGGGGAACCAATTCACCTGACTTGACTAGATCTCATCCTACTTTTCTAAAAGTTACATGACCTCGGCTCAGCTAATTACAGAAACATTTCCATCTGTCTGCATTATTGGTCCAAAGGCTCATGACCCAAGACAGGTAAATCAGAGTTCTCTCAAGTTGTGAATTTTTTTTGTCCCTGAAGTTGCCACTAATTTAGAAGGATGTAAGTCAGTAAGGATGTAAGTTCCACTATGTGGAACAAGGTTTGTGAGTCCCATGACTTCTTGTCTTATTCGACTCTGCCACTGTAGTGAGAGTAATAATAGACAAAATGTAAAAAAAAATCCAATATAACTTTATTTACAAGCACAGGTGGTAGGCCTGATTTGAGTCGTAGTTTGCAGTTCCTTGATATAGAATCCATGTGATAAAGAGACAGCTTGTGATTACATCATTTGATCACCTGCATTCACTTGCATCTGTAATTGATGCAAATTGATACAATCAGAGTCAAGTATAGAGAGACTCTGACAGGGGTGTGATAGTATTATTTGAGATCTGTATTAGTTGCATATTGCTGCAAAACAAATTACTCCAAAACTCACCAGAATGAAAAAACACACAGTTACTTCCTCCCAGTTTCTGTATGTCAAGAATCCAGAAGTATCTTAGCTGGTATTTCAGACTCAGTGTCTCCCATGAGGCTCAACTGGGACTGGAAGATCTGCTTCCAAACTCACTCAAATGGTTTTTCAGTAGGCTTTAATTCATGGTGCTCCGTTGACTGGAGACCTCATTTCTTCCCATGTAACATTTCCATAACATGGTATCTGGTCTTCCTTAGATTGAGTGGCAGAGATTCATGAAGAAGAAAGAGAGTGCTCAAAACAGAAGCCATAGTCTTCTGATAGTCTAATTTTGGAAATGATATACCATTACTTGGACTGTATGCAGCTGGTCACACAGACCAATTCTTGACCAATATGAGACATAATGATACAAGAGTGTGGAATCCAGGAAGTAGAGGTCATTGAGGGGCCATCTTGGAGACTGGCTACCACCTAATGCTAGATGAGTCCATGTCTGAATTGTTTCTTGCATTTTCAAGTTGAAGTAATGAATACCTATTGTTTAAGTTTTTTTCATCCCTAATAATTATGAAAGTTTTTGCCTGTCTTGTTTTATAAACCTTAAAAACATAAAAGCTGTGCATGAAGGTGGTTTGAAGAGGTGATCAAGGAACAGGGGTGATCAGTGGAACTGATGACTGTGTACTATTCTTTACATGTTGTCCTGTGGAGTGGAGGCATCAAGAAATAAAATTCCGGCAGCTCAAGAAAGGAAGAAAACTAAGCTGAATTCTTACTAGCAAATAGAAGAAAGAACAGCGTTTCGTATTGAGCTCTCCCTGATCAGAGATGAGACAATTGAAACAGAATTAAATAAAGCTCCATGTCAGGTAAGTTTGTTTTCTATCACAGGCTTAAAGATCAGAAAATAGTAGGGATCTGGAGAAGCATAGTTCAGATGAACTATACAAGATAATCAGACTTCACTGGAATCCAATAAAAACACTGAAACTACTCAAGAATATCTGATTATTGGGAAGTTTGAGTATGAAAAATGTATGTTTATTATTATGATATAAAACACATTTGCTACATAATAGCTACAGCTACACAGTGGTTCGTATTATCTTAGGAAATTTGAATAAATCACACCAACCCAGCCCAGAATGCAATAGCTATGAAACAGAAATATCATCAGGATTTGTCTCATGGCAATAAATCATTTTAATAAAACTACTGTTAAAATGCAGAATGAATATCATAAGGTTTTTGTTTTTTTTCCCTGAGTTGTTGAAATGAGCCACTTGAATAAATTACATTTTAAAAGATTCTAAATGACTGAGATATCAGACTTTTATTATACTGGGAGGTGAAGAATTTTAACTGTGTATACATGGGTGACAGAAAGAGCACTACTAATAAGACTAATGCAAATATAAATAGTCAGATATTTGCTCCTGGCTTTATTAAGAACTACAGATTAGACAATATATAGCCTCCAATTAAAATAAATACATTTAAATTTAAAAAAATAAATAAACAGTCTAAATAAAGCCGAAGTGTTTCTAAATTCTGTAAAATTCTTTATATGCATTGTATACTCAGATAAACATCAGCATCCCAGACTAAAATGGAGATGGCAGTTTTAGCAGATAATAACAGTAAAATAATAGAGAAAAATATGATGTCTGATTTGGTAAATAAAATACAATTTTAATTGAGTACAATATAAATTTTATAATATCAGCAGAGTAAAATATTCTTGATGCAATGGTCTGTCAATATAAATATTTTACATACTATCTGCATAACAAAACTCCTCTGGTTCACATAGGATTAATTTTATGGTGGATAGGTGTTCCTGATTCAAACCACAACAGAAACTGCATTGTAAGAGGGTAACTTCAAGATAGTAGTGAATGTAGTTTACTGTTGAAATATACACATTTTCAGTGCCATCTATTGGTAGAAAGACAAGATTTACATAGAACGATTTTTTAAAAAATATCTGTAGTAATGGATAATTTATAAATAGTGAACATATGTATACAAAATGTATAAACTATTTTGGAATGGTTTGATAAATTACTATTAGATTTGCTCATTGATTTATACAGATGAGAAATTGCTAGCAATTTAGGTAGCTAAATGAGGAAGATAAATAAACGTTTCACGCATTATTATAAAAATTATTTTAATGTTTGTATTTTTCACATCTTTGCACTGAGTCTAATATAAAATTGAGTTGACTTTTTTTTTAATTTGTTATAAAGAAACATCCATGATTTTACCTATAAGCCTTTTTTCAAATAAGTAAAACATTTTACTTTTTTGTTAATTGATTATATTTTCATTGAAATTAGAAATGTTTGAGTTTTCCCATGACTCAGTGGATAAACTGCAATGCAGGAGACACAGGAGACACATGTTCAATCCCTGGATCAAGAAGATCCTCTGGAGAAGGAAATGGCAACCCACTCCAATATTCTTGCCTGAAAAATCCCATGGAAGAGGAGGCTGGTGGGCTACAGTCCAAAGGGTCACAGAGTCAGACACGACTGAGTGACTAAGCATGAGTGCACATAGAAATATTTAAGTTAGAAATAATCTTTGCCTAAATATTTGGAAGTCCAATGAGAATGGCTTTAAAAGTTTAAATATTTATTATTTATAATATATATTATGTCATGCTATTAAATGAAATATAATTGTGTCATTTAATACAATATTTCATCTTATAAGTAAACTGGGCCTTCCTGGTGGTGCAAGTGGTAAAGAACCCTCCTGCTAATGCAGGAGATGTAAGAGACTCAGGTTCAATCCCTGAGTCAGGAAGGTCCCCTAGAGAAGGAACGGTGACCCACTCCAGTGTTCTTTCCTGGAAAATCCCATGGATAGAGGAGACTTGTAGGCAACAGTCCATAAGGTCACAAACAGTCAGACATGCTAAAACAATGTGTCAAACAAAATGCAATAATAAATATTGGTAATAATATTTGGCAGGTAAAACTGAGATGTCATTTTTCTTCTATTTTTGATAATTTTATAACTTTTCAAAGATCATCAGCTAGCTTTAGAATTGAAATAAATAATACTATTACAACTAGTACATCTGTAATAGTTTAATAAAAACAGATGCAATCATTAATATTATGAAACTGTAAAAATTATTTTAAAATAAACAAATAGTTTGTGTCTTACAAATTAATCTGTACTACAAAAATAACTTTAATCTTGCTGCAAATTTTAAAAATTTAGTAGAGAATTATATTTTCCACATTTCTAATCTTTATTAATTAATTTATAATCATTCCAGTGATAGGTAGCAATTTTTTTATTATTTATTGTGTTAATAAAGATTACAATGTTATTATCATTTTAATATTTCATTGTTAATAATTAAATTAGTAATTCTTTATTAATTAATTGTAACTGATAGAAAAACAAAGCCCTAACCTGAACCATTTTACTATGTAAATTAGAAATAATTTTGATGGTGAAAAATGGGTGTTTTTCAACTGGGTTCATGTGAATCACTGGTGATCCCCAGGAAAGAAGAGAAGAAGAACTGAAGGACTGGAACAGGTAAAGCTCTGGAGCCCAAATCTCTGCTTCTGCTTTTATGTTTACAACAGTGGTGGGTCAACAACTGTCCTTGAAGAAGTCTCCCATAGGGTAAGCAGATTCCAGGCAAATATTTTATGGGGCATTTTTATATAAAATCTTGGTTTTAAAATATTCTACAATATGGTCATGTCCTGAAGATTCAGAATTATGCATAAAAAAGAAGTACCTGTTCCAAAATCCAAAAGCTAGGAAAGAAGCTTAAATTGAAGAAACAAAACAAGGGAAAACCACTAGGCCCTTCAAGTATGACCTAAATCAAATTCCTTATGATTATACAGTGGAAGTGACAAATAGATTCAAGGGATTAGATCTGATAGACAGAATGACTGAAGAACTATGGACAGAGGTTCCTAACATTGCACAGGAGGTGGTGATCAAAACCATTCCCAAGAAAAATAAATTGAAAAAGGCAAAATAGTTGTCTGAGGAGGCCTTACGAAAAGCTGAGAATAGAAGAGAAGCTAAAGCCAAAGGAGAAAAGGAAAGATAACCCATCTGAAAGCAGAGTTCCAAAGAATAGCAAGGAGAGGTAAGAAAGCTTTCCTAAGGGATCAATGTAAAGAAATAAAGGAAAACAATAGAATGGGAAAGACTAGAGATCTCTTTAAGAAATTAGAGATACCAAGGGAATATTTCATGCAAAGATGGGCACAATAAAAGACAGAAATGGTATGGACCTAACAGATGCAGATGATATTAAAAAGAGGTGGTGAGAATACACAGAAGAACTATACAAAAAAGCTCTTCATGACCCAGATAACAACAATGGTGTGATCACTCACCTATAGCCAGACATCTGGAGTGCAAAGTCAAGTGGGCCTTAGGAAGCATAACAATGAACAAAGCTAGTGGAGATAATGGAATTCCAACTGAGTTATTCCTAATCCTAAAAGATGATGCTGTGAAAGTGCTGCACTCAATATGTCAGTGAATTTGGAAAACTCAGCAGTGGCCACAGGACTGGAAAAGGTCAGTTTTCATTGCAATTGCAAAGAAATACAATGCCAAAGAATATTAAAACTACCACAAAATTATACTCATTTCACACACTAGAAAAATGATGCTCAAAATTCTCCAAGATAGACTTCAACAGTACGTGAACTGAGAATTTCCACATGTACAAGTAGGATTTAGAAAAGGCAGAGGAACCAGAGATCAAATTGCCGTCTGTTGGTTCATATAAAAAGCAAGAGAATTCAGAAAAATATCTACTTCTGCTTCAATGACTATGATAAAGCCTTTGAGTGTGTGCATCACAAGAAACTACAGAAAATTCTTCAGATAATGGGAATATAAGACCACCTTTTCTCCCTCCTGAGAAACTTGTATGCAGATCAAGAAGCAACAGTTAGAACCAGACATGGAACAACAGACTGCTTTCAAATTGGGAAAGGAGTATGTCAAGGCTGCATATTGTTACCCTGCTTATTTAACTTACATGCAGAAAACATGTGAAATTCCAGGCTGGATAAAGCACAAGCTGGAATCAAGATTGCAGGGAGAAATATCAATAACCTCAGATATGCAGATGACACCACCCTTATGGCAGAAAGCAAAGAACTAAAGAGCCTCTTGATGAAAGTCAAAGAGGAGAGTGAAAAAGTTGGATTAAAACTCAACATTCAAAAAGCTAAGATCATGGCAACTTTCCTACATTTCATGGCAAATAGATGGGGAAGCAATGGAAACTGTGACAGATTTTATTTTCTTGGGCTCCAAATCAATGCAAATATTGACTGCAATCATGAAATTTAAAGATGTTTACTCCTTGGAAGAAAAGCTATGACAAACCTAACCAGCATATTAAAAAGCAGAGACCTTACTTTGCCAACAAAGGTCTGTGTAGTCAAAGCTATGGTTTTTCCAGTAGTCATGTACAGATGTGAGATTTAGACCTTAAGGAAAGCTTGGTCCTGAAGATTTGGTGCTTTCAAGCTGTTAGTGCTGGAAAAGACTTTTGAGAGTCCCTTGGACATCAAGGATAACAAAACAGTCAATCCTAAAGGAAATCAACCCTGAATATTCATTGGAAGGACTGATGCTGAAGCTGAAGCTCCAATATTTTGGCCAGCTGATTTGAAGAGCTGACTCATTGGAAAAGACCCTGATGCTGGGAAAGATTGAAGCAGGAGAAGGGGACAACACAGGATGAGATGGTTGGATGGCATCATTGACTTGATGGACATCAGTTTGAGCAAACTCAGGGATATAGTGAAGGACAGAGAAACCTGGCCTGCTGCAGTCTATGGGATCACAAAGAATTGGACATGACTGAGGGACTGAACAAAAATAACAAGCTGAGGTGCATATGAAAGCAATGAATTCAGTAAGCCCAGAGACTTGCATTCCCACACACAGAGTGCTAAACTCCTTAACTTGGTATCTGATCTTGATATTCAGTTTGCCTGCTCCCTTTCTTGCAAACGTGTATGTAGCCTGACTCCCCCTTCTGCTTCTTTGGAGCAGTTTTCTCAGAGATACTGTCTACTGGGCTCAGAGTCCTAAACATTCCCCCCAAATAAAATAAGCCTCTACTTTGGGTTGTGATTGTATTTTTAAGTCAACAACTGATTTAAACAAACAAACAAAAAAAAAGCAAAAAAAAAAAAAAAAAAAAGGCAAAGGAAATGTTTAAACAGTGCCAGCCAAACCATTTTTAAAAAGAATTGCCATGAACATTGGGCTACACGTGTCTCTTTCAATTCTGGTTTCCTCAGTGTGTATGCCCAGCAGTGGGATTGCTGGATCATAAGGCAGTTCTATTTCCAGTTTTTTAAGGCATCTCCACACTGTTCTCCATAGTGGTTGTACTAGTTTGCATTCCCACCAACAGTGTAAGGGGTCCCTTTTCTCCACACCCTCTCCAGCATTTATTGCTTGTAGACTTTTGGATCGCAGCCATTCTGACTGGTGTGAAATGGTACCTCATAGTGGTTTTGATTTGCATTTCTCTGATAATGAGTGATGTTGAGCATCTTTTCATGTGTTTGTTAGCCATCTGTATGTCTTTGGAGAAATGTCTATTTAGTTCTTTGGCCCATTTTTTTGATTGGGTCGTTTATTTTTCTGGAATTGAGCTGTAGGAGTTGCTTGTATATTTTTGAGATTAGTTGTTTGTCAGTTGCTTCATTTGCTATTATTTTCTCCCATTCTGAAGGCTGTCTTTTCACCTTGCTTATAGTTTCCTTTGTTGTGCAAAAGCTTTTAAGTTTAATTAGGTCCCATTTGTTTATTTTTGCTTTTGTTTCCAATATACTGGGAGGTGGGTAATAGAGGATCCTGCTGTGATGTATGTCGGAGAGTGTTTTGCCTATGTTCTCCTCTAGTAGTTTTATAGTTTCTGGTCTTATGTTCAGATCTTTAATCTATTTGAGTTTATTTTTGTGTATGGTGTTAGAAAGTGTTCTAGTTTCATTTTTCTACAAGTGGTTGACCAGTTTTCCCAGCACCACTTGTTAAAGAGATTGTCTTTAATCCATTGTATATTCTCAGCAGATGAATGGATAAGAAAGCTATGGTACATATACACAATGAAGTATTACTCAGCCATTAAAAAGAATACATTTGAATCAGTTCTAATGAGGTGGATGAAACTGGAGCCTATTATACAGAGTGAAGTAAGCCAGAAAGAAAAACACCAATACAGTATACTAACGCATATATATGGAATTTAGAAAGATGGTAACAATAACCCTGTATACGAGACAGCAAAAGAGACACTGATGTATAGAACAGTCTTTTGGACTCTGTGGGAGAGGGAGAGGGTGGGATGATTTGGGAGAATAGCATTGAAACATGTATAATATCATATATGAAACAAGTCGCCAGTCCAGGTTTGATGCACTATACTGAATGCTTGGGGCTGGTGCACTGGGACGACCCAGAGGGATGGTATGGGGAGGGACAAGGGAGGAAGGTTCAGGATGGGGAGCACATGTATACCTGTGGCGGATTCATTTTGATACATGGCAAAACCAATACAATATTGTAAAGTTAAAAAATAAAAGAAAAGAAAAGAATGAACAAACATAAAAAAAAAAAACAAAATAAAAAGGATTGCCATGAGCTAGTCACTGATCTGTATAATTGTAAGGGATTTGATTTAGATCATACATTAATGGTCTAGTGGTTTTCCCTACTTTCTTCAACTTAAGTCTGAATTTAGAAATAAGTTCACAATCTGAGCCACAGTCAGCTTCCAGTCTTGTGTTTGAAGAGGGTGTTTGCTATGACCAGTGTATTCTCTTGGCAAAACTCTATTAACCTTTCCCTCGCTTCATTCTGTACTCCAAGGCCAAATTTGCCTGTTACACAGAGTGAAGTAAGCCAGAAAGAAAAACACCAATACAGTATTCTAACGCATATATATGGAGTTTAGAAAGATGGTAACAATAACCCTGCATACGAGACAGCAAAAGAGACACTGATGTATAGATCAGTCTTATGGACTCTGTGGGAGAGGGAGAGGGTGGGGAGATTTGGGAGAATGGCATTGAAACATGTATAATATCACGTATGAAATGAGTCGCCAGTTCAGGTTCGATGCACGATACTGGATGCTTGGGGCTGGTGCACTGGGACAACCCAGAGGGATGGTATGGGGAGGGAGGTGGGTGGAGGGTTCAGGAAGGGGAACACATTATACCTGTGGTGGATTCATTTTGATATTTGCCAAAACTAATACAATTTTGTAAAGTTTAAAAATAAAATAAAATTAAAAAAATAATAAATACCTGTTACTTCAGGTATTTCTTGACATCCTACTTTTGCATTCCAGTTTGCTATAATGAAAAGGACATCTTTCTTGGGTGTTAGTTCTAGAAGGTCTTGTAGGTTGTCATAGAACCATTCAACTTCAGCTTCTTCGGCATTACTGGTCAGGGTATAGTCTTGAATTACTGTGATATTGAATGGTTTGCCTTGGAAATGAACAGAGATCATTCTGTCGTTTTTGAGATTGCATCCAAGTACTGCATTTCAGACTCTTTCGTTGACTACAGTGGCTACTCCATTTCTTCTAAGGGATTCTTGCCCATAGTAGTAGATATAATGGTCATTGGAAGGACAGATGCTGAAGCTGAAACTCCAATACTTTGGCCACCTGGTGCAAAGAACTGACTCATTTGAAAAGACCCTGATGCTGGGAAAGATTGAAGACAGGAGGAGAAGGGGATGACAGAGGATGAGATGGTTAGATGGCGTCACCGGCTCAGTGCACATGAGTTTGAGTAAACTCTGGGAGTTGGTGATGGACAGGGAACCCTGGCATGCATGGGGTCGCAAAGAGTTGGACATGACTGAGCAACTGCACTGAACTGAACTGTCACTAATCAGTATTAACATAGTAGTTAATACTTGTTTTCAGACACATGCAGAAGACCAGGAAAATGCATATTCAATAAAAAAAAAAAACACTATAAAAGGGTACTTTTAATTATCATATTTATTTACATTTGAAATGAAGTGAAAGTCACTCAGTCGTTTCTGACTCTTTGAGACCCTGACTCTTTGAGACTGTTTGAGACCCTCTACAGTCCATGGAATTCTCCAGGCCAGAAAGTGGAGTGGGTAGTCAGTCCCTTCTCTAGGGGATCTTCCCAACTCAAGGATCAAACCCAGATCTCCCACATAGCAGGCAGATTCTTTACCAGCTGAGCTACCAGGGAAACACTGTTTACATTTAGAACTTTGCTAATGGCATGCTTCTTTGACATAAGGAAACAGACCACCTGGGCAGAAGGGGCCTAGAGCTACAAGTCATCTTTTATACAGAGAATATTCTAATGACTATGGTCCAGGAAATCCTCTTAGACACCTGCTTTTCATATTCACATTACTTTCTAATTTAATCTTAAAAATAATACAGGTGAGAAAATGTAGAGCTGTGCATGGTATAAAAATAAAATCTGGATGAAATCCTTGTTTTATCTCACAGGGGAAATTGTCAGGTAATGATTATTTATTCAACCCAACCATCTGTTAATTATTCAGCTTAGCCTTACGTATACAAAACAGCTTTTCTTTTACATGCAAATGGAGATTTACACAGGTCAATATTTGTAAAAGATGGTTTACATTTTAATACATGTCAGTGTGGCAAAAGATATGTGTGAGCTATTACAACAAATGTTCTTTCTTCAAAGTGAGTATAGGCTCTCTTTCTTTCCACATTCCTAGCAGGATGGACTGCTGCAAATTCTGTGGAGTTTGGGGCATCTGAGAATTCCGCTCTGAAAAGCAGAAGCCATCTAAACTTGACATAATTACATAGCCAGATCAGATAATCCCAGGATGAAAATTGCCCAGGACAAAGCAGAAAAGCATATCAGTATAGATTCAGTTGTGACATGACTACTGCCTGATTTGAATAGACAACTAACCTCAGACAGAGGAAAGATGATGAAAAGTGATGAAAATATTTAGGGAAGGGAAGACAGTATCTTCTTTCTACAGCTGATAGTAAAAAAAAAAAATCACTAATTAAGGTGACTTTCCAACATTTTAATTTTTTTCCCCCATAGAGTTCTGGATACTTATCTGTAATTGTTCTGGATACTTACCTGGTATTGTTCTGGATACTTATCTGGTATTGTTCTGGATACTGATCTGTTTGGTATTGTGATAAACTTACAAATAGATACTGATGTTAAGAAGACAGTATAATATGTAGGCCACGAAATTAAAAGACACTTGCTCCTTGGAAGAAAAGTTATGACCAACCTAGATAGCATATTCAAAAGCAGAGACATTACTTTGCCAACAAAGGTCCGTCTAGTCAAGACTATGGTTTTTCCAGTGGTCATGTATGGATGTGAGAGTTAGACTGTGAAGAAAGCTGAGCACCAAAGAATTGGTGCTTTTGAACTGGTGTTGGAGAAGACCCCTGAGAGTCCCCTGGACTGCAAGGAGATCCAACCAGTCCATTCTAAAGGAGATCAGTCCTGGGTATTCTTTGGAAGGAATGATGCTAAAGCTGAAACTCCAATACTTTGGCCACCTCATGAGAAGAGTTGACTTATTGGAAAAGACTGATGCTTGGAGGGATTGGGGGCAGGAGGAAAAGGGGACAACAGAGGATGAGATGGCTGGATGGCATCACTGACTCCATGGACGTGAGTCTGAGTAAACTCCGGGAGTTGGTGATGGACAGGGAGGCCTGCGTGCTGCGATTCATGGGGGTTGCAAAGAGTCGGACATGACTGAGTTACTGAACTGAACTGATATGAATATATACATGAAATAAATCAAGTATTCAATCTCTGTGTTGTTAAGAAAAGAGGGGACATCTTATATCAAAAATTTTATTAAAAGACATTAAGGAAATAAAATAATAAAATGTCAATTCTCTACAAATGGATCAATAGATTGGAAATATTCTTTATAGTATAAAAATAATGGAAGAAACCCATGTGTGTGTGTATGTTAGTTGCTCATCTTGTCTGACTCTTTGCAACCCCATGGTCTGTTGCTAGCCAGTCGCCTCTGTCCATGGACTTCTCCAGGCAAGAATATTGGAGTGTTGACATTCCCTTCTCCAGGGGATCTTCCCGACCCAGGGAAAGAACCTTGGTTTCCCATATTGCAGGCAGATTCTTTACCATCTGAACTAACATGGAAATTCACAGGAGAAATCCATGTCTACCTAAAGAAGGATAGATTAATAAATTTTGGTATCTTTACACAATTAAACACTATGGAGCTATGGTAGTAAATGGATTTGTCACACATCAACATGGATAAAAAATTTTAAATACACATAGTGCTGATCAGAAAGTATATAGAGTATTATTTCATTTATATATAGTAAAACTGAACAGAAGATTGGTTACAGATAAATACATAGAACATTAAAAAGAAAAGCAAGGAATTAATTAATATAAAATAAGTATAAAATTCAGGATATTCTTATGATTTTCTCAAAAATTATAAAATCTTTTTATATTTTGTACATATGAGATATCACACACATACTCGAAAAAGTAGTTTGCTGAAAGATAAGGTGACATCAGAGAAACTAAGGAAGAAAGCACAGTCTATTCTATGGCACAAACATGAAACCTGGATATAGGTTTTTACTTAGGAATGATTGTTGAGGACCAATTGTAAAATTAGAGAAGGTGGACTAGGTTGACATTTGTTAAAATGTCTCTTATGTGCATTATGGCGTGAGGACTTCCCCTACCAAATTCTAATTTTGCCCTTCCCTCTCTAATTTTTCTTTGATTCTTGCATTCCTAACCCCATCTCAAGGTCTGGTTCACAGAAGACCCAGTCCTTCTCTTCTTCCACTTTTTATTATATCCAGGCTGAGATTTTCTCATGGGGAGTCTTTGAAATAGACTTCTACATGACCATTCTATTCCCTTTCTTACATTTCGTTTTAAACTACCAATACTTCCCACAATGCAGCCACCATTATCTGTTTTAAATACAAGGTTATACGAGTAAGCTAAGCCTATAACCCTTCAATTGTTTTTATTGGTTCAGGATGAAATTCTCAATCTTTAATAATTCTTAATTTTTCTTTTGAAATTTCCAGACTTCTATCATTTCAGGGACTTCATGGAGACTAATTCTTTTACTCTAGATACTTTCTTTTTTCTCTTCATAATTTTTTTCTTAGAGAACTCTAATTTCTCTTTTAGACCTCATTTTGAGTGCTTAAAAATGAAACAAAACAAGGAGTTCCCTAGTTGCCCAGTAATTAAGATTCTGGGCTTTTACTGCTGAGGTCTGGGTTTAATCCCTGGTCAAGAAACAGGTCCCACAAGCCATGTTGTTGCTGCTATTGTTTAGTCGCTAAATCATGCCTGACTCTTTTGTAACCCCATGGACTGTAGCTTGCCTGGCTCAGCTGAAAAACTATTTAGTAAATATTAATAGTAAATAAATAAAACAAAAGAACACAGCAACAAAAATTCTCACTCTCCTCTTTCCCCAATAATTCGTTAGATCCCTTTTATGTATGCTTTTAGAACTTTGCTGTTATTTAGCAATTATAAAGTTATCTGGGCTTACCTGTTGGCTCAGTGGTAAGATTCCACCTGCCAAGCAGGAGATGTGGGTTCAGTCCCTGGGTCGGGAAGATTCCCTGGAGAAGGAAATGGCAACCCACTCTAGTATTCTTGCCTGGGAAATCCCATGGAAAGAAGAGCCTGGCAAGCTACAGTCCATGGGGTTGCAAAGAGCTGGACATGACTGAGCAACTAAAAAACAACAGTAAAGTTATCTAAATGATTCATTTTCTCAGTATTCACTTAATGCCTTCTCCTCAGTTAGAATGTAAATTTCCTGAGGTCAGGGACCAATCTGTCTTTGTAAATAAACTCACCACAAATGTCTAGCATAATGCTTTATAAATATGTGACTAATAAATTGTAATTGAATAAATAAATAATACATAATCATTTCTAGTTTTTGTTGGTTCTTTAACCAAATACATCTAACTCTCTCAACTTCCATTATTTTGTATTAAGTCAACTTAGGAAAAACGAATTCTAGGTAAGTCAGGAAACAGTACATGCAAACTGGACAATTTAAGTAGATTGTATTCAGTGACTGCTTTAAAAGTGTGGATAGGATTTTAGGCAATTTACTTGGAATATTTTCGTTAGGCATAGAGGGTAGGAATCATTAGCAACCCACATCAGAATGAACACATAAAGGGAGCAGTTTCCGAAAACAGGAGCAAAGCAGTGGAGAAATCTACTCTCACAGAAGCTGTTACCTTTGGTGGAGGAGTGAAGGCAACTCAGCAAGCAGAAAGTCTGGGGAAAATATACCGTGCCTTTCTTACTTCCCACCATCAAGTCTCCTACATGCCTCCATCCATGAAACCCACCTGGAAGCCAGAGAACAAGGGAGCTCTGTTGAGTCATACCTTTCATCTCTCTAAAGGAGAAGGCAGAAAAGTGAATAGGAAGGACAAATGGAAGATGTTTAGTTCAAATATCATCTATTAAAAATAGTATCTATCATTATGGATAAGATTACATGTATTTGCTTCTGAAGATAATATTTATCAACCTTGATTATTTCAGAAATACTTACTTTAGTTTGTCATTAAAATTTAAATTCTTTTCCATGGCTATTTCAATATACATTATACTACAATGATTTGTGAGGATATTATATTAATCATTAACTATATTAAAAATGGCTACTTTTCTACTCAGCAAAGGGGACACAATAAACAAAAATTCTCATGAGAATATGGGTAAATAATTCTGACTTTATTGATTAATCAATCCATGTATTCAGAAGCAAAAATATGATAATTTGGAAGAGGTTGGGAATATATGATTGGCTTGAAAACAAGCATGTTACCTTTTTAATTTTTAAAGATTTGTATTTTTTTTTTAAATATAAAATGAACAGCATGGTTAGCAAATGTCCAAATGGAAAAGCAGAAATTTGAATAATGGTTAAGGGTAGAATACTAACAATAATTGTTTTGTCTTCGCTTAAATACAATGGTGGCAATATTATTTCACTGTAGCTATTTTCTCTATTTTTCCTTCAATATTTTATTGAGATCTACCTTCTTAAATGAGCCCACTGTGACAATTTGGGGCCCCTTCCTGAGGAGATCTCCATATATGGGTTACCATAAACTGGAGGATTTCAAATGTTCCAAACAAACACATTAAGAAGCATTTTTCATCCAGTATACACATACATACAAACTTATACTCAAGTTTTACAATCAATATTTACATTCACTTTGCAATACACTCTAAAATTTTCTATTCTATGCTACTTTATTCCTTTTTTTTAATTTTATTTTATTTAACTTTACAATATTGTATTGGTTTTGCCATATATCAAAATTAATCTGCCACATGTATACATGTGTTCACCATCCTGAACCCTCCTCCCTCCTCCCTCCCCATACCATCCCTCTGGGTCGTCCCAGTGCACCAGCCCCAAGCATCCAGTATCGTGCATGGAACCTGGACTGGTGACTCATTTAATATATGATATTATACATATTTCAATGCCATTCTCCCAAATCATCCCACCCTCTCCCTCTCCCACAGAGTCCAAAAGACTGTTCTGTACATCAGTGTCTCTTTTGCTGTCTCGTTAAAACTCAAAGCAGAGCTAAGTACCCAAAGCTGGAAAACCTTTTTTAGTGCAAAGGCTAATAATAGAAAGGAGCATAAATATTTTTTAAAACATTTATTAAGATTCATTTGTACTTATCTCTGATCTCTTTCTCTCCATCCCCATTACCTATCTACGGACTTTTAGCGTTACCTTCTTAAATAGGTTATAATTTAATTCACTCATTTGTCTTAGCCACTCTAATACATTTGCACAAGCAGCAAATGAGATTTTTAGAAAATGGAAACTTAGACACACATCCTACTAATGAAGGTCCCTTCCTGGCTTCATTTCCTGCTAGTCCCTACATTCACCCTTTCTTCCAGTCACATCATCTATTTATAGTTGACAATTGAAGCAATTTTAAAATTATTACTAAAAGTATTGGTTAGAATTCAATTAGAGAACTAGAACAATCATGAATGATATGAAGTAAAGCATTTATTATAAAGATTAGGCTTTATATTATTGTGCGGTAACAATAAAGTTCTAAAAGAAGATGATTGGAGCATCAGAGCAAAGGCACTAACCAGGGACCAGGAAGGAAAACTCCTGAAGAAGTCTATGGAATGAATTGCTGCTGTACTTTGTGGTGGGTCTGCAGTTATCTTGGTCAGTGATTAGAGGTGATCAAGAGGAAAGCTGTAAGTGAAAACATATGGGAACTCTTGAGACTATCCTCAAGAACCAATAAGAACCTGCCTCTAATTCTAATGACAAGGCAATCTGCTGAAGAAAGAGGTGCCTTTCCCCTTAGAGTGGAACATGTGTCTTAACCTGTAACTTAGAGAAACAAGGAAAACAGCAGATAGAGGAACTGTGGGTCTATGAGTGCCCACAGCAGAGAAGCCAGTGGATTAGCAAGAATATGCCAAGCTCAAATGGTCAGGCAGGTTTGCACTCTTCTTTGTAGGTAATGGTTACTGCTTCACTTGTGTCTTTCAAGTCTTATTTGCATTTCTTCTGTCCAATCCTAACTATACAGTGAAGTAATTCAGGAAAATTTGGTTCCTGTTGAACTAAGCTGGAGCTGGTACAAATTCACTATACTTTGTTCTTTTCTCTACCTGAAGAGTCTCATCACCTCAACTTAGTCACCTAATTGAGGTACTGCTTCTTCCCAAAGAGAAGCCTTCTCTGAATCAACATTTGTTTTGTCTTTCTTCACAAATTTTATTTTGCAAAGGGCTATCATAATATTTACTATATTTCATAATTATAAATTATCCACTTTCACTATTTTCAATTTTATTCCATTAAACTTAGTCTATAAAATTACTCAAAATGGTTTGTTGAGGAAATAAGTGAATAGCATTTACCACATTCTACCTTTTATTTTGGTTTATTTACCTGCTGTCCTGCTATATTATACTCTTTTTGAAAGAAGGGTTGAACAATTTTTCAGTGTCTCTGTAGTCTCACTCATTACCAAATGCCAGAGATAATCTATATGTTCAGTCAGTTTTGTTCAGCAAATGATTTATATACAGCACTACTATTTTTCCTTCCAACAGTGGAAGAAATCCTCCCTGACAGGTTTGTATATATGCCACAGGTTCACACTGCTAATTGGTCACATAGTCAGGAGGCACCTATTAAGTACTGGATGACAATGCTTCAGAGAGTTATACAAAAATCAATATGTGAATTACGACAATTCTAGATGCCTGATGTGTTCATGGGTAGCTGTTTTCATGAATGGCACAAGGGATGTTAATGCCTTTGTGATTTGACTTGTCAGAAAGCCAAATCATGGATCATCTTTATCATCCCCACAATGAATGACTAACTCATGCATACAGGAAGTTACAGTTGCTGTCACAAAATATGATCAATCATTTGAGAATTAATTTTAGTTAAATGTTCACAGATAAATTGGATCACTTTTACCATTTGGATATCAGTTTTGCCTCATCACTTTTATGGCTTCTCTTATCTTTTTGTGAGGCATGTAAACTCTCTTCCTACAAATTCAACTGGGTAAAACAGACCATTTGAGACACACTCACATGTTCACATCTGAGGAAGAAAAATCATTAAACTATTCACCAGTTGAATGCAATTTAGCGCCATGCAAGTTTACCAGGCAACACATTTATTCAGTTGAATACACTAAGTTCTGATTGCTAACAGAAGCCAGCTGATTTTCACAGTCAATAACAATTTACAGATAAAAATCAATCCGTTTTACTTGACTGGATTGCAAAACACCTTACAAGTATTTATGTTCTGGATTCCAAAACACCTTACAAGTATTTATGTTTTGATCTGTGTTTTTTTTTTTTTCCTTTTCCAAAATAAACAGATTTAAAACCTCAATTTGATTTGTTTGTAAAGCATTTCCTCTCATGTCTTTCTTGAAGGAATTCCTTGCCCTTTTTCTCATTTCTCATACCCACTTTATTTTGAATGTTTCTGTTTATACTTCTCCTTAATCAAAAATCTCTTTTACAATCTTCTGAAGAGAGGCTTATATAATTTCCATTTCTGACTACTGAAGACTGTATTTTCCAGAACAATCTCCCTTTGAAATCAGCAACTATAAATAATGTATGAAATACAAAAACAAATATAACAAAATTGTGGATTTAAGTCATCAGAGATTAACCTAGATAATCAAGACCTGACTGGCCAATTTCCAAAAGGACTGAAATATTTTAAATCTAGGTGGGTAGGGCATTTGCTAATTTTTTACTGATGCAAAGCCCAGAAATTGAGCAGAAATCAGTGGCTCAGGATGTCTGTCAGCCCTCCAGGACTAGAAGATGGAAACTGGAATTCTGGTCTACTAGGATAACAGGGGATTAAGGAACCCATGCATCCTACTCGGTTTTTCTCCTCATTGCACTTGAAGATTTGAAGATGAATGAAAGGAGAGGTCAAGAAGCCAAGTATGAGGGGAAACAGAGAGGCCAAGAGCTCTTGGCAATCTTGACTTGCATAGGAGGTAAAATTATATGAGTTCAGCATGACCAAGGAGAACAGCTCTAGTAAACACACAAGGCTTTCAATTGCAACTTCTGAAAGATACTCTAGGAATAAAAGCAGACTCAATAGATCAGACATCAATAATTTAAAACCCTGTCTTAGATAATTTACTTTTAGATTGGTATAAGATAGTCTGGCCTTACTTGATAGACTTTTCTAAAGAAAATTCTCTCTGGGGGTAAGATTGCATAATGATTTTCTATACAATAACCCCAAATCACTAAGGCATGCCTAGAGACAGGATCAAAAAGAAAGATTAAAAAAGACAATTCAAAAAAACACTCTATAATCCAAGTATGAGAATTTTCAGACATGAACACTAAAATCATTCCAATTTATAGTTCAAGAAAACAGTGACCATATTAGAAATTTCACCAGAGTAGTAGAATCTATATATAGGCTCAAATGGAAATTCTAGAACTAAAAATTGTAATGGTTAACATAAATATTTAATAGATGAGCTTAATTATTGATTAAATAGAGCAGAAGAGAAGATTATTGAATTGAAAGATAGGACCATAGAAAATATCCAGAAAGAAACATGAACATAAAAGGTGGGGGGGGGGGGGGACAGAAAAAAGTGTAATAGCTACATGCAACTTAATTAAATATCTAATATATTTCCAATTACATTTACTACATCAATACATAGACAATATGTGCAGTTGTGAATAAGAGAATCACCACAATACAACTGACCAACAAAACTGTGGCTGCTTCTTACTGTGGACAAAAATAAATGCTTTGAGATAAAGCATGACATCTCCTTTATGTTACTAATTATATAATAACCTACTGTGGCACAGAGGGAGGAGGAAAATTGATTTCTAACCTATGAGAATAATTAGCTTTTATGTGTGAGAATAAGGATTTATAGCAGCTCTTAACAGCTGCCTGAAGCTACTGGGAAAGAATTATTAGATATCTTCTGTATTGGAGACTTACCAGGGACACTTAGAAACTTGATTCTGTGTATGTGTATGAATGTGTGCAATGTATTGGTTTTCCCATATCTCTTCATTCTATGAAAGTGTACCTATTTATTAAGAATTTGTACACTTAAGAAAAGGAGGAGAAAAAAAATCTCACAATGAGAGGTTTTGAGGATTTTAAAAAAATAATGCATGAGTATCTTCAAATGTATCTTATGTTGAAAGATTTTGTAATATTTGAATTTCCTCATAGGATGCATTATTTCACAAAGAGTCTCTGATTAGTGGTATATGATTTCTCCTACATTACTGTTATCAGTTACTTGAAGAGTCTCATCAACTTTCTCAAGTGTCAGTACTTTTTCACCAATAAATATCTTTTTTCAGAAACACCTGTTTATATGGTTCTTCTCTTATTTGGAAGTCTAATCATAAAGGATAAATTAATTGCTTTATTTCTGTCTGACTTTTGGCCTTGTTCCCTTTGACTTCTCAAAATTGGTGGTGTTGTTTAGTCGCCAATTCATGTCTGACTCTTTGTGACCCCATGGACCATAGCTTAATTCCTCTGCCATGGGATTTCCCAGGCAAGAATACTGGAGTGGGTTGCCATTTACTTCTCCAGGGATCTTCCTGACCTGGGGATGCAACCCACATGTCCTGCACTGGAGGGCAGATTCTTTACCACTGAGCCATCAGGGAAGCCCCATCAAGATTAGTAGGTACAAATAATCAAAAGTATTTGCTTGATGGTGTTGAAAAACACAAGTAGTCCTGCTCTCATGCACTCTTGTAATTCACAGATATGCATCCTTAGCCAAGTACTCCAAGCTGGGTTCTCCAGGCCTTGGTAATCTATCTTTTGCTGAGTCCTAGGTTTGAAATCTGTTTTCTGTGGGACTTCCTTGGCGGCAGCTGTGTGCAGGTAGAAGTCTCCAATATACTTAGAAAAGCTACCAGTCCTCACCCATAAGAAGTATGAGCTCAAGTGTAAGAGAAAGCTCTTAAAGAATCCATATGAAACATTCACCTAAGATCATGCTGTTCTTATAAACTAGACCAGTAGTTCTGCACATTCTGAATTGTGCTTGCTACTTCATGGTCACTCTCTGATACAGTAGGATGAAATGAGCAACAGAAATAAGCAAATATAAAATAAAAAAAACAAAAGCATTTAATGCAGGGCCACCCTTGGAGTTTTGATCCATACTTAGATTTTAGAAATAATATTAAAATATTTTGGAAGAGTAAAGAAGATAAAAAGAATTGAATACTTAGTATTTTGTGTGCCTCCTTTCAGTATTGCATCTAAGGAAAAATATAAAGAAAAATGCATCTCCCCTTCAAAAGACAGAATTGGATAGACACATAAGGCACACGGGTAACCTCAATCGAGTTGGAGTGCTGCAGTAGGTTCAGCATTTTATGCTGTGGAAACATAGTAGGGACACTTAGGGATTTCAGGTATATCACAAAGACATTGAATTGTATAGGATGGACTGCAAATAAATACATGAAGAGGGGTTACTGACCTTCCATGCCAAGGTACAGCTTAAGGAAAGCCTAGAAGCAAGGGTCCTTACCATTTTCATGCAAAGTGAATAGTTGGTCAAGCACAAGATTTGTCAAAAGAAGATGCCTGCTGTAGAAGCAGAAGAGATTCAGAACGTGCTATCTTAGTATTCTAATTAATATGGATTTTATCTTACAGGGAAAATATGGGACTGTCAGGCTTATATTTGCATTTGAGGAAGAACGTTAGGTTGACAATGTGTAAAAGATATACCCATGTTCACACACACAGACACACAGTATTACAAAACCAGGCTAAGGTGATTAAGAAGTGACAGAATCTGGATTAAAACTAAAGCATCTCCCCCTCACCCCTTAAATTTTATTTTGAAATATGTCACCAATTCTAAAAATGCTTTTAACTATTTCAACTAGTCTCACCAGAAATCCATTAAGTGGCTATCTCTATTGTAGGTACAGTATTATCTTCTTTTGTCCAAGAAGCCACCAGAATTGTGGAGAATGACTTTGTCTAAGGTCAAAAAGAAACAGAATAGGGTCTAAAGCTTCAGGATTCTCAGTCAGAGTTGTTTAATATTTGCACTAAATCATATTATTGCAAAGAATATCATTCACATATGGATATATGTAGACAATACAAATACATCATCTGACCCTAAAAGAAAATCACCTAGACTTTTCCCTTTATTATAACATTTCTTCAATAATTCTACTTCCCAATATTTGTTAAACAATTAAGACCTCTTTAGTCATTGTATGTTCCTTTTTTCTCTCTCTCACTTTGTGCATACTTATGTGTATATTTCCATAACCGTTTGGAAATCAACTATGCAATGATGGTCAGAATAAACTACCAATGTTTTTTATAACTGTAATTACTTCAAGTTCTTGTCCCATAAAATAAATAAGTTCATTAGCAAGTACTACCATAACTTAAGGAGCTTATTAAATTGGTGTTTTTAAGCATCTAGTAAACTTTTAGAAGAAAACTTTTTTTTGTCAAAATCACCTTCTCTGAAATTTGAAAACTGCTTTTCAATACTCATGACATCAGAGCCATTTCTTTAAATACTCTGCCCTCCGATTTTCATCAGTCATGTAAATTTATGTTCTCTCTGATAATTTCAAGATGATTTTAAAACTTTATTTCTATTGGACAAATACATTTAAAATATCATTTACACACATATCCTTTGCAGATTTGCTTTCATTTACCTGGGTTGTGGCTCTATCTCATGGCTACATAGCAGTGTTATGACACAATCTGTCTGAATGAAAATTTAATATCTCGTTTGTGTGTTGTGAACACTTTGGATGCTCTTTTCCTTCTAAGCTTTATCCTTTGAAAATATAGTTTCCACATAGTTTCCCTACCACAGCAAGCTTAGCATTAACTGACAGCAGAACGACAGACTGCCACTTAGAGTACTAATTTTGATTTTTGTCAAGAAGAAATAGCATGCACACGAGAGAGCCCAGTATTAAACGGGGAGGCTCTGACCCAAAATTGGAATACATGGTTCCAGTTCAGTTGCTCAGTTGCGTCTGACTCTCTGCGACTCCATGGACTACAGCATGCCAGGCCTCCCTGTCCATAGCCAACTCCCGAAGTTTCCTCAAACTCATGTCCATTGAGTCGATGATGCCATCCAACCATCTCATCCTGTGTTGTCCCCTACTCCTCCTGACCTCAGTCTTTCCCAGCATCAGGATCTTTTCCAGTGAGTCAGCTCTTTGCATCAGGTGGCCAAAGTGTTGGAGTTCAGCTTCAACATCAGTCCTTCCAATGAACACCCAGGACTGATCTCCTTTAGGATGGACTGGTTGGCTCTCCTTGCAGTCCAAGGGACTCGCAAGAGTCTTCTCCAACACATAGTAGCATATCTTGGGGAAAAAAACCTCACATGCCCATGATGATGAGATCTCTAGGGGCACAATTTCATCCCAGGAAGAATATCAGAATGTCATTTTAGACCCCCAGTTCCTAGTCCCCATAAAATATTCACAACACTTTACAGAACAATGTGGTAATATGGAAATAAATAATTTATAATTAAGAAATGAAAAATATGTTAGAAATCACAACAGTCCTAGTGTATAAACATTATCTCCTTAGCTCACATAAAAACACAGATATTTTCATGCAGAGAACTGTCATTTAAAACCCCCAAATAGCAGTTATGGGTTGGCTTATTATTTGGCTAACCATACCTTCATCTTAGATACTGATGTCAAGAAGGAGAGCTCTCCTTTTACCAAAATTTGATTTCAATAACGAAAAGTGATTTTTCTCTGCATGCACCAGTTTAAATGTCACCCGAGACAGCTTCTCAGAGTGGCCCATGGCATGTAATGAGCCATGAGACAACTGCCAGATGGTTTATGAGTACATTCATTACAAGACACAATCACAGTTTATTAACAAAGAAGAGAGAGAAAAAAATAAAACTAAGTCAACTGCAAAGCAAAAGATGAAATATAATGAAAGAGGACACCAGAAAATATTCATCTAGGCTAATTGTCACTTCTCCATACATTGATTTGGAACTCAAATGCCCAATAGTTAATTAGAGAGTTAAAGGACATGGCCAATATTCCTTCTGATTATGTATTTAAGTGGTGGTCTTTAATGTTTTAAAATACGATGATTTTTAGCCAATCATAAATTAATCTTCCACATGAATGAATATATGCCTTTATTTTTAAAGGTATTGCGCATGGCATAGAATTAGAGCAGTTGTGAGGGTGCTCAGAGAAAATATAAAACAGAATTTTTTGTTTTACTCTCCAAGCCTGCTCTTTCAGAGACCTGTTTTTTCATGCCTGCGAAGTCACTTTAGTCATGTCCAACTCTGTGTGACACCACCATGAACTGTAGCCCACCAAGCTTCTCTGCCCATGAGATTCTCCAGGCAAGACTACTAGAGTGGGTTGCCATGCCCTCTTCTAAGGAAGCTTCCCAACCCAGGGATCAAACCCATGTGTTTTATAGCTCCTGCATTGGCTGGTGGATTCTTTACCAGTAGGGCTACGTGGGAAGCCCTTTCAGGAACCCATTCTTACTTAATCCAAGAGTTTCTGATCCTTAGCAGCTGTAATACTTTCAAGTTTCTCCAGCAGTAGAAAGCCAACCTTAGACACTGGACTTTCCTCTAATAAACAGGAAAGGGGTTTCACAGTCTTATATAGTCTTCTCATCACACACAAACTTTTTATTTCTTGAATTAATTTTAAAGATTTTTTTTAATGTGGACCATTTTTAAAGTCTTATTGAATTTGTTACAATATTGCTTTTGTTTTATGCTTATTTTTTTTGACACTTAGCCATGTGGAATCTTATCTCCCTGATCAAGGATGGACCCTGCACCTTCTCCTGTCTTCAATCTTTCCCAGCATCAGGGTCTTTTCTAATGCGTTGGCACTTCACTTCAGGTGGCCAAAGTATTGGAGTTTCAGCTTCAGCATTAGTCTTTCCAATGAATATTCAGAGTTGATTTTTGTTAGGATTGAATGGTTTGATCTCCCTGTTGTTCAAGCAACTCTCAAGAGTCTTCTCCAGCACCACAGTTTGAAAGTATATATTCTTTGGTGCTCAGCCTTCTTTATGGTCCAGCTCTCACATCCATACATGACTACTGGAAAAACCATAGCTTTGACTAGAAAGAACTTTGTTGGCAAAGTGATGTCTCTGCTTTTTAATAAGCTGTCTAGGTTTGTCATAGCTTTTATTCAAAGGAGCAAGTGTCTTTTAATGTCATAGCTGTCAGTTCAGTTCAGTCGCTCAGTCATATCCGATTCTTTGCGACCCCATGAATTGCAGCATACCATGCCTCCCTGTCCATCATCAACTCCTGGAGTTCACTCAAACTCACGCCCATCGAGTCAGTTATGCCATCCAGCCATCTCATCCTCTGTCGTCCCCTTCTCTTCCTGCCCCCAATCCCTCCCAGCATCAGAGTCTTTTCCAATGAGTCAGCTCTTTGCATGAGGTGGCCAAAGTACTGGAGTTTCAGCTTTAGCATCATTCCTTCCAAAGAACACCCAGGACTGATCTCCTTTAGGATGGACTGGTTGGACCTCCTTGCAGTCCAGGGGACTCTCAAGAGTCTTCTCCAACACCACAGTTCAAAAGCATCAATTTTTCCGCGCTCAGCTTTCTTCACAGTCCAACTCTGACATCCAAACATGACTACTGGAAAAACCATAGCCTTGACTAGACGGAACCTTGTTGGCAAAGTAATATCTCTGCTTTTGAATATGCTATCTAGGTTGGTCATAACTTTCCTTCCAACGAGTAAGCTCCTTTTAATTTCATGGCTGCAATCACATAGCTGTAGCCACTGCCCATAATTATTTAGGAAACCAAGAAAATAAAATCTGTCAATGTTTCCATTTTTTCCCCATGTATTTGCTATAAAATTTTGGAACAGGATTCCGTGATCTCAGTTTTTTGAACGTTGAGTTTTAAGCACCCTTTTCACTCTCTTCTTTCACTTTAATCAAGAGGCTCTTTAGTTCTTTCTGCCAATAGGGTGGTATTATCTGCATATCTTAGGTAACTGATATTTCTCTCTGCAATCTTGATTCCAGCTTGCGGTTCATCAAGTCCAACATTTTGCATAATGTATGCTACATAAAAGTTAAATAAACAGAGTGGAAATATACAGCTTTGGCATACTGCTTTCCCAATTTTCAACTAGTCCATTGTTCCATGTCTGGTACTAACTGTTGCTTCTTGATCTGCATACAAGTTTGTCAGGAGACAGGTAAGGTGTTCTGGTATTCCTATCTCTTTAAGAATTTTCCACAGTTTGTTGTGATCCACACAGTCAAAGGTTTTAGTGTAGTCAGTAAAGCAGAAGTAGATATTTTTCTGGAATTTCCTTATTTTTCTATGGTACAACGGATGTGGACTATTTGATCTCTGGTTCCTCTGCCTTTTCTAAACGCAGCTTGTATCATCTGGAAGTTCTCAGTTCATGTACTGTTGAAGCCTTACTTGAAGGATTTTGAGCATTACCTTGCTAGCATGTGAAATGAAATAATCATATGGTAATTTGAACATTCTTTGGCATTGCTCTTTTTTGGGATTGGAGTGAAAACTGATCTTTTCCAGTCCTGTGGCCACTGCTGAGTCTTCCAAAATTCCTGGCGTATTGACTGCAGCACTTTAACAGGATCATCTTTTAGGATTTGAAATAGCTTGGCTGGAATTCCACCACCTCAACTCACTTTGTTTGCAGTAATGCTTCCTAAGGCCCACTGGATTTCACAATCCAGGATTCTGGTTTTAGGTGAGTGACTTCACCACTGTGGTTATCCAGGTCCTTAAGACCTATATTGTATAGTTCTTCTGGGTATTCTTGCCAGCTCTTCTTAATCCTTTCTGCTTCTGTTATGTCCTTCCTGTTCTTATCCTTTATTGTGCCCACCTTTGAATGAAATATTCCTTTTTTATCTCAGTTTTCTTGAAGAGATCTGTGGTCTTACCCAATTCTATTCTTTTCCTCTATTTCTTTGCATTGTTCACTCAAGAAGGCTTTCTTATCTCTCTTTGCTATTCTCTGGAACTCTGTATTTAATTGAGTTTATCTTTCCCTTTCTCCTTTGCCTTTTGCTTCTCTTCATTTCTCTGCCATTTCTAAGGCCTCCTTTGACAACCATTTTGCCTTGTTGCATTTCTTTTTCTTGTGGATGGCTTTGGTCACCGCCTCCTGTACAATGTAGAACCTCTGTCCATAGTCCTTCAGGCATTCTATCAGATCTAATCCCTTGAATTTATTTGCCACTTCCACCGTATAATCATAAGGGATTTGATTCAGATGAATGGTCTAGTGCTTTTCTCTACTTTCTTCAATTTAAATCTGAATTTTATAACAAGGAGCTCATGATTTAAGCCACAGTCAGCTCTAGGTTTTGTTTTTACTGACTGTATAGAGTTTCTTCATCTCGGGCTATGAAGAATGTAATCAATCTGATTTTAGTGTTGACCATCTGGTGTTTTTAGAGAATACTGTCATGATGCAGGCAGGGCATGGATCACAGTATGGCATGGAGAATTGAGAATTGGTCAGATTCTGTACACATCTAGAGGGAAAAGACAGAAAAAAATTACTGATGGATTGAATAATAGAAGTGGAAAATGGAAAGAAGTTTAAGATGAATCTAAGACGTTTCACTTGAAAAAGAAAACTTAAGGTACTAGGAAAGGAAGCCTGGAGGCACATAATCATACAGGAGTTTTCAGAGAAATTATAATAGATATGATCCCAGATGGCCTCTTCCTGGAGTGGCTTGGAGTGGGGCTTGGGCTGGGTCAGAGTGGTGAAAGCACTAGATACTAGCCACTAGACCAATGGTCAGTGACAAGGACCCTGGCCTTTTGGCTTTGCAGAAAATAATTTCCACAAAGACGGAAAGTAGTGAAGCAAGTAAAGTATTAAGAGGAAAAAGGAGTACAGAATATGTGGATAGACACACAGACAGACTCAGGCAGAGAGAGAATTGCTGAGTTGCACCCTTGGAGTAATTTGTTTTACTTTTATGGGGTATCTCTTCTGTATTTCCTTTGGCCAATCATTTTGATTTGCCTGGTTCACAGTTCATATTTGGTATATCTCAAGGTCTTCCCATGCATACACATGCATGTTTTAGCCAAGATGGATTTTAGTGGAAAGGTGTATGGGTAGAATATCTCTTGACACCACTCCCCTCTGGCCTTCAAGGAGCCTTTCTGCACATGTGTGGTCAGGGAGGTCTTCTGACTTTAGCAACAAGGAATATGTGATCTGGACAAGGTCCAGCCTCCTCCCTTAATTGTCCTGCTATTCTTGTCTTGGATTTTCAGTCAATAGGGAATGAATCTCCAATTGCTTTACCCTGAGGGATAAGGGGAGTTCAACTACCTCATGCCTCAGAATTGGAAAAAGAATGTCTATCCAATTTTCATTTTTTACTGACCAAGGTGAGAAAAGAAAGAAAAATGGTTTTTTCCTAAAAAGAGGGAATATTTACCCGAGACAGAGCTATGAGTGACAGGGTTAGACAAGAAGGATATTGGTTCCAAAAGGAGTTGTTGTTGCCATTCAGTTGCTCAGTCATGTCTGACTCTTCGTGACCCCATGAACTGCAGCACAC
The DNA here is from genome assembly GCF_029378745.1 of Bos indicus. NCBI lineage: Eukaryota > Metazoa > Chordata > Mammalia > Artiodactyla > Bovidae > Bos > Bos indicus. The sequence goes on along the minus strand of NC_091765.1, from coordinate 63,159,398 downwards.
TAGGCTTCCCTGTCCTTCACTGTCTCCTGGAGTTTACTCAAATTTATGTCCATTGCATTGATGATGCCATCCAACTATCTTATCTGCTGTCACCTCCTTCTCCTCCTGCCCTCGGTCTTTCCCAGCATCAGGGTCTTTTCCACAATGAGTAAATTTGAGTCAGTTCTAGAGCAGAGGGGACTTGGATCTCAATTCCTGTGTTATAATCTAGAGGGATTCTAAGTTTCTTAGATAAGCCATAAGCCCACCATGGTTCTCATTAGAGAAGCAATAGAGGGTTTTTTGTGATTTTTTTTTTTTGCTGTTTATTTTTTGTTTTATTTTATTTTTTAAGGAGACACATACAGAGTGACTTACTTCAGTAGCACTCAGCAAGATAAGATAGAACACAATTTTCAAATACTGAAAACTTGCCGCCTACTGAAATATAGTTTACCAACTGGTGGCTCAGATGGTAAAAGAATCTGCCTGCAATATGGGACATCCAGGTTGAATCCTTGTGTAGGGAAGATCCACTGAGGAAGGGAATAGATACTCACTCCAGTATTCTTCAGGAGATTTCCAGGAGAAATATCAATAACCTCAGATATGCAGATGACACCACACTAATGGCAGAAAGTGAAGAACCACTAAAGAGCCTCTTGAGGAAAGTGAAAGAGGACAATGAAAAAGTTGGATTAAAACTCAACATTCAAAAAACTATGACCATGGCATCTGGTCCCATCACTTCATGGCAAATAGATGGAGAAACAATGGAACTTTATTTTGGGGGGCTCCAAAATCACTGCAGATGGTGACTACAGCCATGAAATTAAAAGATGCTTGGTTCTTGGAAAAAAAGCTATAACCAACATAGACAGCATATTTAAAAGGAGAGACATTACTTTGCTGATAAAGGTCTGTCTAGTCAAAGCTATGGTTTTTCCAGAAATCATGTATGGATGTGAGAGTTGGACTATAAAGAAAGCTGACCATCAGAGAACTGATGATTTTGAACTGTGGTGTTAGAGAAAACTCTTGAGAGTCCCTTGACTGCAAGGAGATCAAACCAGTCAATCCTAAAGGAAATAAGTCCTGAATGTTCATTGGAAGGACTGATGTTGAAGCTGAAACTCCAATACTTTGGCTACCTGATGCAAAGAACTGACTCATTTGAAAAGATCTGAATCTGGGAACAATTGAAAGCAGGAGGAGAAGGGCACGACAAAGGATGAGATGGTTGGATGGCATCACTGACTCAATGGACATGAGTTTGAGCAAGCTCTGGGAGTTGGTGATGAACAGAGAAGCCTGGTGTGCTGTAGTCCATGGGGTCGCTAAGAGTTAGACACGACTGAGTGACTGAAGTGAACCTAACCAGTATTCTTGCCTGGAGAATTCCATGGACAGAAGAGCCTGGAGGGTTATAGTCCATGGGATCACAAAGAGTTGGACACGACTGAGTGACTAACACACACACACACACACACACACACACACACACACACACCAATGACTGTAATACCTAACAGGACCTTGTGGGGCTCTTGGGAACAAAAAAAGCCTTTCTGTGTCCCCCATTTCTTGATTACAGGAAATAGGCTTCATTCAGTCTCTTAGACCTTCCCTAAGTTGCAAGGAATGGGTTCATACAGTTGTTAATGGGGGAAGGAAAGGGATGCAGAGATGAGGGAGAAACAGTTAAGAGAAACAATAGTGCAGCCTTGGAGCAAAAGTCATGGTTTCCCATCAAGGCATACATAGCAATATCTTTGAGATGTTTTGCAGATACTGAAACTTCCACCAAGTGGGAGAAATTAACAAGTATGCTGCCAACAAGCACATAAATCCCAGACTGGTTGGAACCAGGCTGATGATGCTTTTACTTACCTCACCAACAACCGATCAGAAAAATATCCATGAACTGATAAATCCTTCTTTGAACCATTACTCTAAAACTTCTCACTATCTAATCCAGGTTGGGACACAGTTTTGAGGGCATTAGGCTGATGTGGCCCGCTTTGCCTGGCAAAGCAATAAAGCTATTGTTTTCTACTTCACCCAAAACTCTGTCTCCAAAAGTTAATTCATTGTAATTATACAGAGACTAGATTCAGCTTCAATCATGATTAATTTAATTCAGCTCTTGAGCAAAGCTAAAACCCAAGAATAAGTTAAACTATAGAAAGCAAAGAAATTAATATTTCCATGAGTGTGGTCTGAAAATGAACATATGTTTCAATGACCAACATTTATTGAGTGCTTCCCTGGGCTAGGCTCTCAACTATATTCATCACAAGAATTTTGATATTTGATTCTGTCAAATCAATGAAACATGTAGTTGGTTTTTTTTCCCCCCTTTTTTTAAATGAGGAAACTGAAACAAAGGCAGGTCAGGCAAATTTTTCAAAGTCACACATCTGGTAAGGGGTGGACTTAGTTTCTGAATACCAGGAGTCAATGGCATTTGTTATCACATTTTACAACTTCCAGTTATAGAACTGTGAAGTAAGAATCAAGAATAATCAACATTTGTGTTCTTGACTGGAGAATCCCAGGGACAGGGGAGCCTGGTGGGCTGCCGTCTATGGGGTCACACAGAGTTGGACACGACTGAAGTGACTTACCAGCAGCATAGATGAGGAAACAATACCACAGAGAATGAGTAACTTGCTCATTCACAGTTCTTGGCTTCAGGAGTTGAGGTAGAGACTGAACAAATGCAAAGAACAAGATTTTAAATCTTAGCTTTACTGACCTTAGGTATTTAGAGCCACTCTCCTTCTCAGGATGTGTTTTGACTTCTTGGCTACTTTTCACAGGGTTCACAAAACTTTTTGGGGGAAAAGGCAGAAAAGTGAGAGAAGTCCTCAATACTATCATTTCTATGCTACGTTTTGTCAACTACAAATTGAAACTTACCAAGAGCAAAGACCAATGACTGAACAAAAAAGGCATTTGCATTGTTCAATCTCTAGGGAGACTGAACCCCGGGCTGCTATAGCTGTTGACCTCCAACAGCCCCCGAGGAAGTTCAGTGCAGTGAGGTACTCTGTGCTCTCAGGAATCTGGTGAGACAGGTCTTTAGATAATTGGATGTTTTTAGGAACAGATTTTATGATCTCAATCCTTGCATTTCCTCATATCTGGAGAATCACTAAATCCCTTCATGGTGACATCAGATCCATATGATTAACAACAAATCTTTTGTACACTGGGTGCTTAATGGCATTGAACTCTCCCTTTACCTAAACCTTATGTATTCCCCCATTACCTCTTTGGAGCAGTCTCTCAGAGCTATCTGAGATGCTGCCTCCAGGATGCAGTCCTCATTTTGCCATGAATAAAACTTAACTCACAGTTCTCAAGTTGTGCATCTTTTTTAGTCGACAATTTAATGGATTTGTAACTAGGAGGGGTTAATTTTGACTCCATACTGGAATCTGCTTCTGTGACTTTAACTCTTATTCTGCTGCTTTTGTTATTAAAGTCATACATGATGGCCTGCCTCAGGGAGCCCTGCCCACACCCCCACCCCACAACCCCCCACCACAGACCCTTGAGCTAGGGTGCCTTTGTTTGGCTCACAGAGGGATAGCCTGACCCTGCCCACCTGTGAAGGACTCTGACATTCTTGAGTCCTTTGTGTAGTAATGGTGCACCTCATTTGCTGCTTACTAGCATGGCTCAGAAATTCATATGTGGGGGTGCTAGAATTGCAAATAGCTGGGGCATCTTTGTTTATTGATATGACAGGTGATATTCCATTTCATACCACCTGTGAAATGACTGAGAAAGTGAAACTAAAACATACCCCTGACTGAGGGCTGACATTCTAGTGGATATTTGAAAATTTTAAATGGTCATTTTACTTTGTTTCTTCAACTGCCCCCATCTCTGGTCCATAAAAGAATCTGGTTTCCAGGCCCTGACAAGATGTTATTTTGAGATATTAGTCTGCCATCTCATTGGTCAGCCTGCTCCCTGAGTAAAGTCATATTCTTTGCTCAACACCATCTCAGATTTATTGGTCTATCGTACAGTGAGCAGAATGAGCCTGAACTAGTTAACAGACTTAAATCAGTACAGTACCTGAATATGTTGCCTCTAGGATCATGGAAAAAGCAAGATAGTTCCAGAAAAACATCTATTTCTGCTTTATTTACTATGCCAAAGCCTTTGACTGTGTGGATCACAATAAACTGTGGAAAATTCTGAAAGAGATGGGAATACCAGACCACCTGACCTGCCTCTTGAGAAACCTGTATGCGGGTCAGAAAGCAACAGTTAGAACTGGACACGGAACAACAGACTGGTTCCAAATAGGAAAAGGAGTACATTGAGGCTATATATTGTCACCCTGCTTATTTAACTTCTATGCAGAGTACATCATGAGAAATGCTGGACTGGAAGAAACACAAGCTGGAATCAAGATTGCCGGAAGACGTATCAATAACCTCAGATATGCAGATGACACCACCCTTATGGCAGAAAGTGAAGAGGAACTCAAAAGCCTCTTGATGAAAGTGAAAGTGGAGAGTGAAAAAGTTGGCTTAGAGCTCAACATTCAGAAAACGAAGATCATGTCATCTGGTCCCATCACTTCATGGGAAATAGATGGGGAAACAGTGGAAACAGTGTCAGACTTTATTTTTGGGGGCTCCAAAATCACTGCAGATGGTGACTGCAGCCATGAAATTGAAAGACGCTTACTCCTTGGAAGGAAAGTTATGTCCAACCTAGATAGCTTATTTAAGAGCAGAGACATTACTTTGCCAAGAAAGGTTCATCTAGTCAAGGCTGTGGTTTTTCCTGTGGTCATGTATGGATGTGAGAGTTGGACTGTGAAGAAGGCTGAGTGCCGAAGAATTGATGCTTTTGAACTGTGGTGTTGGAGAAGACTCTTGAGAGTCCCTTGCACTGCAAGGAGATCCAACCAGTCCATTCTGAAAGAGATCAGTCCTGGGTGTTCTTTGGAAGGACTGATGCTGAAGCTGAAACTCCAGTACTTTGGCCACCTCATGAGTTGACTCATTGGAAAAGACTCTGATGCTGGGAGGGATTGGAGGCAGGAGGAGAAGGGGACAACAGAGGATGAGATGGTTGTATGGCATCACCGACTCAATGGACATGGGTTTGGGTAAACTCTGGCAGTTGGCGATGGTTAGGGAGGCCTGTTGTGCTGCGATTGATGGGGTCACAAAGAGTCGGACACGACTGAGTGACTGAACTGAACTGATTTCTTATTAGAGGTTCTCAACAGAACATGTAAGAGTACATGATGACAAGTTATTTTATTGTGTTTGAATATGATCATAGAAACTTCCACTATTGTGTCCCATTTGTAAAAATTTTAATAATTATAGAAAGAGTATAAATTAGAAATCATTAGCTCTTTCTCTATGATGCCAGACTCTAAGCTTGGTCAGTCATATAATAAATAGTTGTCCAGTCTAGTGACTCAATTTGGCTTTGGAGACAGGCCAGAGGACACAAATGGAACTTGAATGCTTAGATTATTGAATTATAGTAGCTGTATTTTTGGAAAAAAAAAAAAAAAAAAGAACAGCTATGGCATCTGGAAATGAAAGAAACCCAGCATGCTTTTATAGCAAACACAACATTCAATGTGATTTAGGAGATTATTTCTTGGAAATTGACTCAATATATTTTTGCTCCCAAACTAGAGCAACTCATCATTTTTTAATGACATGTAATGGCTTACTGTGTCAGTAAACTTGCCTTCTCTTTGATATTTTCTTTTCTTTCCCTTTATATCCAGCTGCTCACCAAGTGCTGCCATGATTGTGTCTTTCATAGTCCAGAATTTCTCCTACCTCTGCACACATTTAACTCAGATGCCTTATCCCATCTCTTTAGAACCTGCAGCAAATATAGTTGGAGAGTATTCAACTTTTCTCTTGTTCAAATATTTATATTTGACTTCTATAATTTAAATTTGTCCATTCAATTTTTCAGGTACTTGTTAAGTATCAACTGTGTATGAACATAGTATGGAGTCCTAAGGACACAAACATGAAGACAGTTTTTTCTAGCCTATATAAAAGCTTTCAAACTCTTGTTTGCTTTGGAAAGTCTTTTATCAACTAACCTTTAATATGCATGATCATGTACAGAACAGCTCACACTCAGTCACTGATGAAAGCCTTTAAAGTTGGATGTAGATGTTATCTCTAAAATATAATCCCTTTTTTGTTTTGTTTTATATTTGTCTTCAATTAATGCAGAGACAACTCTAAGTCAACAGATAATAAGTGTATAGTAAACTTCTACATAGAATTAAATGTTACAACATTTAAAAGTAAAGACCATGCCAATGTCCTAGACTTAATTCTCTGGGGAGTTATCTTGATTGATTTATTTTCTATTCAACCATACATGTGAGGCTGGAGGTAGATGCGCCCCTCTCCCCTCAAGGTAAAACAATTGGAGATGCATTCCCTATGGACTGAAACTCCAAGACCAGAATAACAGACAATTAAGGGAGGAGGCTGGGCCCTGCCCAGACCATATATTTCTTGTTCCCAAAGTCAGGAGACTTCCCTGAACACACATTCACAGAAAGCCTCCTTGGAGGCCAAAGGGGAATTACATCAAGGGATGCCCATTTCCTTTTCAGTAAAATCCATGTTGACTAAGAGATGGCATGTGTACCCATGGGAAGATCCTGATATATACCAAATATGAACTGTGAACCAGGCTACTCAAAATGATTGGCCAAAGGAAACCTGGAAGAAATACCTCACAAAAGTAATTCAAACTGCCCCGAGGGTGCTACTCAGTGACTCTCTCTCCCTGAGTCTGCCCATTTGTCTATTCACACGTACTGTACTTTTTCCCTCTTAATACATACTTTACTTGCTTCACTACTTTGTGTCTTTGTGGAAATTCTTTTCTGCAAAGATGAAGGGCCAGTTCCCTTGTCACTGACCACTGGTCTAGTGGCTAGGATCTGATGCTTTCACCACTGTGACCTAGCCCAATCTCTGTCTAGGAACCCAAGCCTCACTCCGAGCCTTTGCAGGCCAAGGCCACCTGAGATCATACAGAAGGGAATTCATCATCATCATCTAATGATGATGAATCAATTGGAGATGATGAATTGGTGGTGAATTGGAGATGATGAATTGGTGATGACCCTTTTGCTTCATTTCCAGCATTCTTTCATCAGTCTAAGAGTCTGTCGTCTGGTTAGTGTTTCTAAGTTCTTGTGAAAATCGTCTGCCAAGAGATCTCTTTCTCTGCTTGTTACAGATGCATTAACACTTTAATATAATCAGAGTCACCTCATTCTTGAAGTTGACTTGTAAACACGAGGAGACTTCAGCTTTCCTCCTGACCTAAATTTCCTGAATCAATATTGTATTACATTAATTTATTTTGATGTTTTTCAAGAATTTATGAGTATTTTTCATGATCTTTATTTTTTTTTAATTTGTAAAAGTAAATATTTTTCAGGAAATCAGGTCAGCAACCCCAGTGCCTAAACCAATGGAACCTCTAGATTTATAGTGTAACCTAGGGAAGAGTGAAATGTAGATTATATTAGAAGTACATAATGGTTTGTCAAAAAATAGAACTTTGCATTTGGACTACCAGCACCACATTTGTTTTACAGTTTGTATATCGTGGAACTTTTATGCATCTAAGTAGAATACAATTTTCAATATCTCAGTTTTTCCATTTTCTACCATTTTCATAAACATTTATCTGAAGTAAATGCTGGAAATAATTATAACTATAATAAATATGAAAATTAATTGACTGAGTCTTTTATTGATCAAAAGTAAACATAGAAATAATTTAAATATAATAAATATGAAAAATAATTGATTGAGTCATTTATTGATCTCTAATGAGTTTCTGTGACTATTGAGGCAAATAAAACATAGAACTCTTACTCAAGAGTTTATAGTTCAGTTGGAGAAATGTACATGGAAAAAGAAAATATAAAATGGAAGATTATCATGTGGGTCCATACAAAAAGTTCTGGGGATATAAGAGCTTCTATTCAGGTGTGCAAAGAGAGGATAAAAGTGATGGTTACAATATCTAGTGCAGATGGATATAATTATGCAGTTAGGGGAGAGACATGAGAAAGCAAATATGATTCCTTAATTCCCCAAAACATCCTCCATCAGCATGCTGTCTTATTGGCTTACTGTTTTCTATTTTTCTTGACAGTCAATATTCTTTATAGAATGGAATATTTTCATTTTTGTTACTTGTTCATAACTAAATTCTTAAGAATATTCAATCAGGCTCCCAACTCCAATATTTCTCTGATACTATCATTTAAGAATATTACCAATAACCATCTTCTTGGCAAATCAAATAACATCCTATTATCACTCATCTTTGTTGTCTTTTATAAATGACAACACTGTCATTTCTCTTTGTATCTGGAATCTCATGATCTTTAGATTTAGTCATACTGTACTCTTCTTCAATGACAGATCTTCTTCCATTTTCATCAAACTTCTTCTATGTTGTCCAACTTTCTCAAATAATTGCCATTTGCTTAAAACATTGCCTTCATAAGTAAGTAAGTAAGTGTTAGTCGCTCAGTTGTGCCCAACCCTTTGCAACCCCATGGACTGTAGCCCACCAAGCTCCTCTGTCCATGAGATTTTCCAAGCAATGATACTGGAGTGGGTCACCATTTCCTTCTCCAGGGAATCTTCCCAATACAGGGATCAAAGCCGGGTTTCCCACACTGCAGGGAGACTCTTTACTGACTGAGAAGATGACTAATCAGTTTTGACATCTTTCTTTAGTCCAAGTCAGAATGGTGGCTTGTTGGGAAGTTCCAATCTCTGTGAATAATGCTATGGTCTGAAAGTTTCTGTTCACCATCAGTTCACATGTTGGAAATCTAATGCTCAATGTGGTAGTGTTAGAAGGTGGAAGCTTTGAGTGGCATTGTGGAGGAAGAAACTCTTGTCCATCCTTCTAGGTTCTTCTGGTTCGTCTAAGAATTAAGTTGACATGAGATAGATTAACAGGAGAAAATCAAACCAAACCTTAATAGTATGCTTAAAGGGGAGAGATCTAGGAGAACCAAGTAACTCACCAAAATGGCCAAACTCTCACCATCTTCTGCTAAAGACAAAAGAATGTTGAGGATAGTGATTTGGGACTTCAAAGGTGAGGAAGGCAACTGACACAGAGATGTAAAAGCAAATGTTTGGTTGAAAAAGAAAAAATGTTCACTGGGCCAGGCAAAGACAATGGGACATAGAATAGACTGACTTTTAGGCTCTGCCTAAAATTCCCCCCTCACCACACTTATCTGAAGGAGATCAGCCCTGGGATCTCTTTGGAAGGAATGATGCTAAAACTGAAACTCCAGTACTTTGGCCATCTCATGCGAAGAGTTGACTCTTTGGAAAAGACCTGGATGCTGGGAACGATTGGGGGCAGGAAGAGAAGGGGACGACAGAAGATAAGATGGCATCACTGACTCAATGGACGTGACTCTGAGTGAACTCTGGGAGTTGGTGATGGACAGGGAGGCCTGGCGTGCTGCGATTCATGGGGTCGAAAAGAGTCAGACACGACTGAGCCACTGAACTGAACCGAACACTTATCTAGAGTTCTTTATAGATGTGTCTGGTCTATTCTGGTCTATTCTGGGAATAGACCTTCTATTTAAATTCTTGAGATAGCTAAAGGGAAAGTCCCTCCCTATCAGCCCTGCACCCAGGCTTCTGGGCCTGGATTGTTTACAGCTGGAAATACTTTGCATGCTGAAAAGACATTTTGGGGTAGCAAATTTTGCTCCCTAACAGTAGTTGTTAAACTGATTTCTCAGGAATAGGATTCAGTTCAGTTCAGTTCAGTTCAGTCACTCAGTCATATCCAACTCTTTGCGACCCCATGAATCGCAGCACGCCAGGCCTCCCTGTCCATCATCAACTCCCGGAGTTCACTCAGACTCACGTCTATCAAGTCGGTGACGCCATCCAGCCATCTCATCCTCTGTCGTCCCCTTCTCCTCCTGCCCCCAATCCCTCCCAGCATCAGAATCTTTTCCAATGAGTCAACTCTTTGCATGAGGTGGCCAAAGGACTGGACTTTCAGCTTCAGCATCAGTCCTTCCAAAGAAATCCCAGGGCTGATCTCTTTCAGAATGGACTGGTTGGATCTCCTTGCAGTGCAAGGGACTCTCAAGAATCTTCTCCAACACCACAGTTCAAAAGCATCAATTCTTCAGTGCTCAGCCTTCTTCACAGTCCAACTCTCACATCCATACATGACCACAGGAAAAACCACAGCCTTGATTAGACGGACCTTTGTTGGCAAAGTAATGTCTCTGCTTTTGCATATGCTATTTATGTTTGTCATAACTTGCCTTCCAAGGAGTAAGCGTCTTTTAATTTCATGGCTGCAGTTGCCATCGGCAGTGATTTTGGAGCCCCAAAAAATAAAGTCTGACACTGTTTCCCCATCTATTTCCCATGAAGTGATGGGACCAGATGCCATGATCTTCGATTTCTGAATGTTGAGCTTTAAGCCAACTTTTTCACTCTCCACTTTCACTTTCATCAAGAGGCTTTTGAGTTCCTCTTCACTTTCTGCCATAAGGGTGGCGTCATCTGCATATCTGAGGTTATTGATATTTCTTCTGGCAATCTTGATTCCTGCTTGTGTTTCTTCCAGTTCAGCATTTCTCATGATGTACTCTGCATAGAAGTTAAATAAGCAGGGTGACAATATACAGCCTCGATGTACTCCTTTTCCTATTTGGAACCAGTCTGTTGTTCCATGTCCAGTTCTAACTGTTGCTTCTTGACCTGCATACAGGTTTCTCAAGAGGCAGGTCAGGTGGTCTGGAATTCCCATCTCTTTCAGAATTTTCCACAGTTTATTGTGATCCACACAGTCAAAGGCTTTGGCATAGTCAATAAAGCAGAAATAGATGTTTTTCTGGAACTCTCTTGCTTTTTCCATGATCCAGCTGATGTTGGCCATCTGATCTCTGGTTCCTCTGCCTTTTCTAAAACCAGCTTGAACATCAGGAAGTTCACGGTTCACATATTGCTGAAGCCTGGCTTGGAGAATTTTCAGTATTACTTTACTAGCATGTGAGATGAGTGCAATTGTGTCGTAGTTTGAGTACTCTTTGGCATTGCCTTTCTTTGGGATTGGAATGAAAACTGACCTTTTCCAGTCCTGTGGCCACTGCTGAGTTTTCCAAATTTGCTGGTATATTGAGTGCAGCACTTTCATGGCATCATCTTTCAGGATTTGAATTAGCTCAACTGGCATTCCATCACCTCCACTAGCTTTTTGTAGTGATGCTTTCTAAGGCCCACTTGACTTCATATTCCAGGATGTCTGGATCTACATGAGTGATCACACCATCATGATTATCTTGGTCTAGAAGATCTTTTTTGTACAGTTCTTCTGTGTATTCTTGTCACCTCTTCTTAATATCTTCTGCTCTGTTAGGTCCATACCATTTCTGTCCTTTATTGATCCCATCTTTGCATGAAATATTCCCTTGGTATCTCTCATTTTCTTGAAGAGATCTCTAGTCTTTCCTGTTCTGTTGTTTTCCTCTATTTCTTTGCATTGATTGCTGAGGAAGGCTTTCTTATCTCTTCCCGCTATTCTTTGGAACTCTGCATTCAGATGCTTATATCTTTCCTTTTCTCCTTTGCTTTTCACTTCTCTTCTTTTCACAGCTATTTGTAAGGCCTCCCCAGACAGCCATTTTGCTTTTTTGCATTTCTTTTCCATGGGGATGGTCTTGATCCCTGTCTCCTGTACAATGTCACGAACCTCATTCCATAGCTCATCAGGCACTCTATCAGATCTCGGCCCTTAAATCTATTTCTCACTTCCACTGTATAATCATAAGGGATTTGATTTAGGTCATACCTGAATGGTCTAGTGGTTTTCCCTACTTTCTTCAGTTTAAGTCCGAATTTGGCAATAAGGAGTTCATGATCTGAGCCACAGTCAGCTCCTGGTCTCATTTTTGTTGACAGTGCTCTTATAAAACAAATCTCACATAACTCTGTTCTTTCTTCCACATGAGGATATAAGAAGAAATTTTTGATCTTGAGGAGAATTCTCATGTGACCATGCTTGCATTTTGATCTCAGACTTCCAGACTCTATAACTGTGAGAAATACATTTCTGTCATTTATAAACACCCAGTCTGTGGTTTTCTATTGCAATCAGACAGACTTACAAAACTTACTTCCAAGACTTGCAGTCAATATTTAGTTTAATTTTTCTTAATAATAGAGATTTCCTCAAAATGCCAATAAATACACAGTAAAATCACCCTTCTTTATTTTCACCTTTGTTACTCTTTTCTTGTACTATATTACCAAAAATAAAATCTTACTACACCATGAAGCCATCTGTGAGGTAGTCAAAATAGTAGCATTAAGCAATGCTATTAAAAGTTTTTTTCTGATCTTCTCTAAATTTATTGTTTTTATACCTTATACCAGAGGTATTTCTGTCCCTCTCATCTCTTTTTTACTATGAGTGGCAGAAAAGTGTGATGTTTCTAAAACTAGATAGGTTTGCATTGAAACCCATGTTTCAGTGTTTTATTTCCAGTTCAAAGATGTTAGACAAGGATGCTAATTTTTACCTTTCTTGCCCTACCTTAGGGTTCTCAAATTACTTGGGTATTTTAAAACTACTGATCATAGTTCAACAGGAGGGTAGTGGGCAATGCATAACTTTTGAAAGAATGACACAGTTGTTGAGGATAAGACATAAACTGGTTAGAACCAAGTAACTCCCAAATGGTGAGAGATTTGACTTCCAGTAGATCTTGAGTCTCATTATATGCTCATTGTAATTTATTAGTAGGCTAAATGACACACTGCCGGGTGCCATGACAGTTCTGAGGCTGACCATAAAATGGGAAAAAGTGGGTGGTGGCTCAGTTTCTGGAAATCCTTGTCCCTTCCTTTAAATAGTTGGAATAATCCTCACACTTGTTAGCCTATGAAAATACCCAGCCCATAAAAACTAACCACCCTATATTTGGGGGCTTCTCTTGTCTTCTGAAAGGACCTGTACTCTGTCAGTGGAGTGTGTATCTCTCTCAGTAAATCTACTTCTTATCTCTCACTTTGCATTTTGCTAAATTCCTTCTGTGATGAGACATAAAGGACCTGAGCTTCATTAAGTCCTGTGACCAGGTGTGTAATAATTTCAGCTGGGAGATTGTGGGTCTGAGATCCTTCTTAAGTTGGAGATTACAGGTTCAAATTCCATCTAAGGTGTGAAAACAAAGCCTAGAACAGGGTACCTGTTAAAAAGACATAAGGAAAAGGTACATAACAGAGTTCTTGGTCACTTAGTTTCAGAAAAAAAATTAGAAATAAACGAGGGTCGATCAGATTCAATTTTAATGGTGTCTAAAGAAAATAGAAAAAATATTAATGTTTATGTGTTAAAAATTATTATTTTTTTTAGTTTATAAAGATCTTAGAGGTAAATACAGTGTGTGTCTTTTGTGATGAAACTTTGCCTAGTATCTGCTTTCTGAGTTTTTTTTTTTCCCCCCCCTGGAAATCATGCTTCATATTATTAACATCCACTCAGTAATTTTGTTTTTTTATTTACTTTCCATGCTATGCTGCAAGGTACTAGTAAGTACCACTATCAAGGACTTAAACTCTTAAAAGAGGTAACACTGCATTTCAATAAATGTGTATATTTAAAGGATGCTCTCAAGCATCTGGAGACCTTTCCTCCCTCTCCTCAGTCACTTGCTTACTAATGGTTGGTACAGATTTACAGCCAGCAATGAGACTAAAAATTTTAGGGGACACAGCTATTAATTTATCTTCATAGAATGCTTAAACCTCATGAATGTATGGGATTTCTTTTTCTTTTTAATTTAATTTAATTTTTTAACTTTACGATATTGTATTGGTTTTGCCATATATCGAAATGAATCCGCCACAGGTATACATGTGTTCCCTATCCTGAACCCTCCTCCCTCCTCCTTCCCCATATCATCCCTCTGGGTCGTCCCAGTGCACCAGCCCCAAGCATCCAGTATCGTCCATCGAACCTGGACTGGCGACTCATTTCATATATGATATTATACATATTTCAATGCCATTCTCCCAAATCATCCTCTTTCACTTTCATCAAGATGCTCTTTAGTTCTTCTTTGCTTTCTGCCATAACAGTGGTGTCATCTGCATATCTGAGGTTATTGATATTTCTCCCAGCAATCTTGATTCCAGCTTGTGCTTCATCCAGCTTGGCATTTCACATGATTTACTCTGCAGAGAAGTTAAATAAGCAGGAAGACAACATACAGCCTTGACGTACTTCTTTATCAATTTGAAACCAGTCTATTGTTCCATGTCCAGTTCTAACTGTTGCTTCTTGACCTGCATACAGATTTCTCAGGAGGCATTCAGATGGGATACCTCCTGGTATTCCCATCTCTTTAAGAATTTTCCACAGTTTTTTGTGATCCACACAGTCAAGAAAACAGAGGTATATGTTTTTTCTGGAATGCTCTTGCTTTTTCTATTATTAAATGGGTGTTGGCAACTTGATCTCTGGTCCTCTGCCTTTGCTAAATCCAGCTTGAAGATCTGGAAGTTCATGGTTCACATACTGCTTAAGCCTGGCTTGGAGGAGTTTGAGCATTACCTTGCTAGCATATACTGCTGCTGCTGCTAAGTCGCCTCAATCGTGTCCAACTCTGTGAGACCCCATAGACAGCAGCCCACCAGGCTCTGCCGTCACTGGGATTCTCCAGGCAAGAATACTGGAGTGGGTTGCCATTTCTTTCCCCAATGCATGAAAGTGAAAAGTGAAAGTGAAAGGTGAAAATGAAGTCGCTCAGTCGTGTCCAACTCGTAGCGACCCAATGGACTGCAGCCCACCAGGCTCCTCCGCACATGGGATTTTCCAGGCAAGAGTACTGGACTGGGGTGCCATTGGCTTCTCCAGCTAGCATATGAGATGAGAGAAATTATGCAGTAATTTGAACATTCTTCAGCATTGCTCATTTTGGGGATTGGAATGAAAATTGACCTTTCCAGTCATGTGGCCACTGCTGAATTTTCCAAATTTTCTGGATATTGAGTGCAACACTTTCATAGCATCATCTTTTAGAATTTGAGATAGCTTAATTGAAATTCGATCACCTCCAATATCTTCGTTCATAGTGATGCTTCCTAAGGCCCACTTGACTTTGCATTCCAGGATGTCTGGCTCTAGGTAGGTGAGTGATCACACCATCATGACTATCTGGGTCATGAAGATGTTTTTTGTATAGTTCTTCTGTGTATTCTTGCCACCTCTTTTAATATCATCTGCATCTGTTGCTGCTGCTGCTGCATCTGTTAGGTCCATACAATTTTTGTCCTTTATTGTGCACATCTTTGCATGAAATGTTTCCTTGGTATTTCTAATTTTCTTGAAAAGATCTCTGGTCTTTCCCATTCTATTTGTTCCCCCTATTTCTTTGCATTGATGACTGAGGAAGGGTTTCTTATCTCTCCTTGGTATCTCCTGTGCCATCGCTTCATGGCAAATAGATGGGGAAACAATGTGACAGACTTTATTTTCTTGGGCTCCAAAGTCACTGCAGATGGTGATGGCAGCCATGAAATTAAAAGATGCTTGACAGAGGATGGGATGGCTGGATGGCATCACTGACTCGATGGACGTGAGTCTGAGTGAACTCCGGGAGTTGGTGATGGACAGGGAGGCCTGGCGTGCTGCGATTCATGGGGTTGCAAAGATTCGGACATGACTGAGCAACTGATCTGATCTGATCTGCTCCTTGGGAAAAAAAAAAACTATGACCAACCTAGACAGCATATTAAAAAGCAGAGACATTACTTTGCCAACAAAGGTCCATCTAATCAAAGCTATGGTTTTTCCAGTGGTCATGCATGGATGTGAAAACTGGACTCTAAAGAAAGCTGTGTGCCCAAGAATTGATGCTTTTGGACTGTAGTGTAGGAGAAGACTCTTGAGAGTTCCTTGGACTACAAGGAGAGCAAACCAGTCAATCCTAAAAGAAATCAGTCCTGAATATTCATTGGAAGGACTGATGCTGAAGCTGAAGCTTCAATACGTTGGCCACCTCATGCAAAGAACTAACTCATTTGAAAAGACCCTGATGCTGGGAAAGATTGAAGGTGGAAGGTATCAGGAAGCATTTAACAGGAGGCTTCCTGTGTGCTGTTTTGGATCTGTCAGGAATTCTCTATTCCTTATTAATTCCTGAATATTCAGGAATTAAGAGGAGAGGCAAGCCTTTCCCAGGGGCTGAAGAATCCAGGCATTTCCTTTGCTAGTTTTTCTATATGGTGATAAGTACCCTCCTCCTTTTTATGAACCATATGGTAAAAGTGATTATTTACAACTCTCTCTCTCTCTCTTTAATATGGATCGCCTATGTTTTGTAAGTCTGGAATTTTAATCTTTATCTGTGCTAGAATAACTACAGTATATATGCCCACACCATGTTGATTAAAATACCTTTGCTCCATCAGAGCTTTAGTCCCCATGTCTTGCTTCCTCTCTCTCTCTCTCTTTCTCAGGCTATTTCTTTGGAGTGCAGAGGTTCTCTAAATTCACTTTCTTGCCTGGGCTTCTAAGACCCTCTCTAGAAGGCGCTCTGCACCTTCACCCCATTGAGGGGGCGCCTGAGGCCTCCGTGAACAGAGCAAGCCCTGTATCAGGGACTTTATTGGCTTTCTGTGTAAACCAAGGAATATCAGCCTCTTTCTCTCTCCTTTACTTTCTTATTGGTTGACTCCGGACCACCAAGTTCCAGTCCATTAAAAGACCTCAACAAGAGGAGACAGGGATGACATAAGATAAGATGGTTGGATGGCATCACTGACTCAATGGTCATGAGTTTGAGTAACCTCTGGGAGTTGGTGATGAACAGGGAAGCCTGGAATGCTGCAGTCCATGGGGTTGCAAACTGTCAGACAGGACTGAGCAACTGAACTGAACTGAACTGGCTTCTGAAGTGTATTCAAGTGCTTAATATACATTTCTTAGGTTCTTATTACAGCAAGTAAACATAAATAGGGGCTTCCCTGGTGGCTCAGACTTTTCAGAGTCTGCCAGCAAAGTGGGAGACTCTGTTTCAGTCCCCATGTCCAGAAGATCCTCTGGAGAAGGAAACAGCAACCCACTGCATTCTTGCCTGGGAAATCCCATGGATGCAGCAACCTGGCAGACTACAGTCCCTGAAATAAAAAAGAGTCGGACTCGACTGAGCGAGTTCACTTTCACTTTCAAACCCAAATAGAACGCAAGACATTCCAGAAAATAAAAGCCACAAAAATATGCAAATGTCACTTTGGCTTTCTCACTGGATGATTTAGTTCAATTCTCTGTTTCATTTGTTGCTTATGGAGTATGTTAATACTTATGGAATTGTGTGTCTCTATTCCAGACTCTGTGCTAGGATATGTAATTAAATGAAGAAGATATATCTCTGCCCCTAAAATACATGTAGCCTGATGGAGCAGGTAAATGAGTAAAAAAAAATATTAGATACTGAATATGCACAGAGAGCAATTTGGTCAGCCACAGAACAATCAGCAAAGTTTTTGGTGAAAGAGAAAGCTAAAATTATCATCTCTATTCTTATTTTGATGATTCTCTAATTTTACAATTTTTATGTGTCTACAAATCGAATTCTGGAAGACTACAAAAATTTTCATAGGAAGTAGGAAATGTGTTTACAGCGGACTAGCAATGTTAGCATTCAGCCATGGTGTAGAGTAGAAAAGATATAGAGTTGTATTATTAGAGAAAAGTAAAGATGATGAGAAAGAAAAATGACTATATGGGCTCATATTTTATTTTTACAGAAATGGTAATACTGATGATTTGGGAAAGCACTGACAAAGAGGACTGAGGTATTAAAATGCTGGTAATAGTGAGATCTGAATGTATAATGAGCTGTTTAAAACATGTTAGGAAAGGCTGAATTAATCACAACACACATATGCATAAATGTACACACAAAAAATAAAAAGCAACATTAATCACAGTTTAGAAATATGGATGGTAGACCCAAGTTACTTGAGAAGATTTAGAAAACTTGTAGAAAGATAGAAAACAAAATAAATTAAGACAATGAGAGAATACAGGAATATCCCAATATTTTTTCCTCTAAGAATTTGTTTAAACTTCATAAATCTTGATGGTGAAGCAAAAATGTGTGCAAGTTCTGTTTGTTAGATTTAGAACAAAGCCAAATTCATTCTAAAGTGGAGGTTCTCTAAATTTTGATAATAGAAGCACTTTATACTCTTTAAAATTGATGACTATTTAAAAACTTTTATTTGGAGAATTATATCTAACAATACTTACTGTATTAGAAATTTTAAAAATATATTTATTAATGAAGTTATTTAAATATTCAAAAATGAATCTATTGCATGTTAATATATGTAGCATATTTTTATTAAAATATATTTTTCAATGCTCCCCCAAATTGAGAAAAGTAATACTGTATGGCATTTCTGTATATTTATTTCTTTGATACCTAGATGAATAGAAGCAGGTAGATCCTCTCACTTACTCCTGTGGTCAATGTATTTCAATATATTTTGGATGGTATCCACAAATAAAATTTGGTTCCCACTGATATACAGTTAGAAAAGAGGGTAATACTTTAATAGCTTTGTTCAATAATTTGAGATATTCTTCCTTGATAGTACATCAAATTTTTACATGTAGCAATTATTATAAGTTAATTGCAATTGAGATTCTGAAAATATTTTAATAACATTTTAAAATTTTAATATTGTTACAACTTAATTAAAAATTATAAAATTCAATAAAAATGTATTGTCCCTTTTGCAATTTGAATATCTTTTACCTTTGTATAATTTTCTGACATCATTTACTGATTGTTTGGAAAATATTGGTTCACTAAATGATGCAAGTCTTCAAAATGTGGGTACATTCCATCATACGATTTAAAAATATTGTATTGTTAATATAATCATCAAACTCATCAGAATATTAAAGCTGTCAGACTTACAATGGTGCAAACAAGTTTTCAAAAATTCTAACTTTTGCTTGAAAGTTTGAATTTTATCATTAGCAATAAGTCCTGTCAGTTCTTTTCCTTGAAGTGACAGGCTTATTTGATTTTTTTTTTTTTTTTTTTTACAAACTACCTGCTCAGTACCCAAATCTGATTAACCAGTTTATCTGTCAGTTGTTTTTTAAAGTAAAAATGGTATCCTATTAAAAAAAAATGACTATTCAGGTCACAATCAACAATTTTAGAAGTGCATTTCCTCATATATATCTTGATATATGCCAGGCCACCAACAATTTCACAAATGATACTTTTTCACCTTAACCCAATATCAATAAGATGATAAAGACAAATAATGTCTTACTATTATTGTTAAAATAATTTTGACCTAGTAGCCTTGAATATGCCTCAGAGACTCCCAGGGTCCACCAACATACATTGTTCTAGACTGATAAGTAGTACTAATACACAGCACTAAAGCAGGAAAAAGAAAATACGTATATATGTTTGTATATTTATGTACGTGCATGGATTTACATCAGTTTAGATCAGTTCAATCGCTAAGTCATGTCCGACTTTTTGCGACCTCATGGACTGCACACACCAGGCTTGCCTGTCCATCACCAACTCCCAGAGCTTGCTCAAACTCATGTTCATCGAGTCCATTTGTAAATGCATGTGCTATGGACTGAACTATGGGAAAACAATGGAAATAGTAACAGATTTTGCTTTCTTGGGCTCCAAAATCACTGCAGATGGTGACTGCAACCATGAAATTAAAAGACACTTGCTTCTTAGAAGAAAAGCTATGACAAACCTCAGATCAGATCAGTAGCTCAGTCATGTCCGACTCTTTGCGACCCCATAAATCGCAGCACGCCAGGCCTCCCTGTCCATCACCAATGACAAACCTAGAGAGCATATTAAAAAGCAGAGACATTACTTTGCCAACAAAGGTCCATCTAGTCAAACCTGTGATTTTTCCAGTAGTCATGTATGGATGTGAGAGTTGGACCATACAGAAAACTGAGCACCAAAGAATTAATGCTTTTGAACTGTGGTGTTGGAGAAGACTCTTGAGAGTCCTTTAGACTGCAAGGAGATCCAATCAGTCCATCCTAAAGGAAATCAGTCCTGAATATTGATTGGAAGGATTGATGCTGAAGCTGAAGCTCCAATAATTTGGCCACCTAATATGAAGACCTGACTCATTAGAACAGACCCCGGTGCTGGGAAAGATTGAAGGCAGGAGGAGAATGGGACGACAGAGGATGAGATGGTTGGATATCATCACCGACTCGATGGATATGAGTTTGGGTAATCTCAAAGAGTTGGTGATGAACAGGGAAGCCTGGCATGCTGCAGCCCATGGAGTTGCAAAGAGTCGGACATGAATGAGTGACTGAACTGAAGTGATGGACTGTACTGAGTCCCTCTAAATTTTATATGTTGAAATTTTAACCTCCAGTCTTATAGTATTTTGAGATGGGGACCTTTGGAAGGTAATTGGTTCATGACAGTGGTGTCCTCATTAGGGATTGGTATCTTTATAAGAACAGACAATTCTCTCTCTACTATGTGAAAATACAAGAAGAAGACAACAGTTTGCAAGCCAAGAAGAGGGCTTTCAACATGCTAGCACTCTGATCTCAGACTCTTCATTCTCCAGGACTGTGAGAAATAAATGTCTATTGTTTAAGCCATCCATTTTATGTATTTCAATATAGAAGCCCTAGATAACTAATACAACATGCCTATACTCAAAGTTTTATTATTCTCACTTATTTATAAGCATTAATAGAGGGATGTGTATGTGTATAGAATTTGCAAATATCCTGAAGTATTTTATAGGTGATGCTTAGGAAGAATCTTAATTGGCTTCTCTTCAAATCCTTCATATTGGCATAACAGTAGGAAATTGGTTACTGTACATCAGAATATAAAATGAACAATAATTTAGAAAGAGTCCTATAGCGTTGAGTGCACACCTCACTTATGACAAAATTTAAATAATGAGACATAATCACTTCGTGGGCTAACGTCCATGCTAAGATGGGAACAATAGAAACTATTATACAGGATGGTAAAATGGACAGTTTCATCAGAAGGAAGGATATAAAATTGAAGCTAGGCAGACAAGCACTTATTTCAAAAACAAAATTTTGTGTGTCACTATGTGCTGGACATTGTTAGTGATAATAGGATTACAATTGTAAACAATACTGACCTGTTCTCTGCCCTTCTAGGGTTTGCAGTATAGTGAATGCTACAGATAAGTGACAAGCATCAGTATAAAGTGAGACAGGTGGGATGAGGTTAACAGAAGGCCATTATGAATGGTTATTAAAGGGTAGTAATAAGTGGATTTTAATTGATGACATGCTAGGTCAAGATTATGATTTGGTCAAAAGTATATGAAATTGTTAGGAGAGAATACTGGCTGAAAACTAGAACAGAAGGAAGAAAGATATTATTATACTCTAGGTAAGAAATTACCAGTTCTAAACACACAAGCAGGATTGAAAAAATAAGGACATCAACATAGCAAAGCCACAGATTGGATTCCTTAATTGAATGTAAGCCCTGGGAGATATAGAAGGCTGACTTTTCAGTCAATATCCTACTTGATCTTCTCTTTGTTTGTTTAGTTGCTAAGTTGTGTTTAACTCTTTTGTGAACCCATGGACCATCATGCTCCTCTGTTCATGTGATTTCCCAGACAAGAATACTGGATTGGGTTGCTATTCCCTTCTCTAGTGGATCTTCCCGATGTAGGGATTGAACCTGTTTCCTGCTTGGAAGGCAGATTCTTTATCACTGAGACACCAGGGAAGCCCCTACTTGATCTTTTCTCCTCTAGTTTAATTTTCCATTTTCCAGAAAACCATTTCTGTTGTTTATTTGGTTGGTTGTTTGTTTTGCATGCCTGCTGGACTGCCTTCTTCAGGACCATCTTATAATGTGACTACCCATCTCATTCCTCCAATGAAAACCAAATCCTACTTACCGTGTGCCATGGCTCTTTCTATCTGCCTTAATTTTACATTTCTCACTGTGCATCATATTTTGTTATGTATCTGTCTTAACAGAGTCAAAGTAAGCCTCTGTGATAGCAATGTTTCTACCAACAGCTAAACTGTTTGGACTTACATTTTGGCCTTTTGAAACTTATTCGGGGAATTCTCTATCATTCCTACCCTAGGAAAGAGAAATAATTTGTAGACATATTTAGTAGACTCCTGAATGCATTTTTCATACTGTTCATGGGGTTCTCAAGGCAAGAATACTGAAGTTGTTTGCCATTCCCTTCTCCAGTGGACCACATTGTGTCAGACCTCTCCACCATGACCCTCCAGTCTTGGGTGGCCCCACACGGCATGGCTTAGTTTCATTGAGTTAGACAAGGCTGTGGTCCATGTGATCACATTGGCTAGTTTTATGTGATTTGCCCTCTCAAAACACCTACCGTCATACTTGGGTTTCTCTTACCTTGGACATGGGGTATCTCTTCACGGCTGCTCCAGCAAAGTGCAGCCACTGCTCCTTACCTTGGACGAGGGGTATCGCCTCATGGCCGCCCCTCCTGACCTTGGACGTGGAGTAGCCCCTCTCAGCCCTCCAGCGCAGCCGCCTCTCCTTGGATGTAGGGTTGCTCCTCTCAGGCGCCGCCCTGACCTCAGGCTTGTGGTAGCTCCTCTAGGCCGCTGCCCCTGACCTTGGACAGAAGACAGAAATGGTATGGACCTAACAGAAGCAGAAGATATCAAGATGAGGTGGCAAGAATACACAGAAGAACTGTACAAAAAAGAGGTTCACAGCCCAGATGATCACGATGGTGTGATCACTCACCTAGAGCCAGAATGTCAAGTGGTCCTTAGAAAGCATCACTACGAACAAAACTATTGGAAGTGATGGAATTCCAGTTGAGCCATTTCAAATCCTAAAAGATGATGCTCTGAAAGTGCTCTACTCAATATGCCAGCAAATTTGGAAAACTTAGTAGTGGCCACAGGACTGGAAAAGGTCAGTTTTCATTCCAATCCCAAAGAAAGGCAATGCCAAAGAGTGCTCAAACTACTGTACAATTGCACTCACCTCACACGCTAGTAAAGTAATGCTCAAAATTCTCCAAGTCAGGCTTCAGCAGTACATGAACCATGAACTTCCAGATGTTCAAGCTGGTTTTACAAAAAGCAGAGGAACATGAGATCAAATTGCCAACATCTGGTGGATCATCGAAAAAGCAAGAGAGTTCCAGAAAAATATCTATTTCTGCTTTATTGACTATGCCAAAGTCTTTGACTGTGTGGGTCACAATAAACTGTGTAAAATTCTTCAAGAGATGGGAATACCAGACCACCTGACCTGCCTCTTGAGAAACCTATATGCAGGTCAGGAAGCAACAGAACTGGGCATGGAACAACAGACTGGTTCCAAATAGGAAAAGGAGTACATCAAGGCTGTATATTGTCACCTGCTTAGTTAACTTATATGCAGAGTACATCATGAGACCACCCTTATGGCAGAAAGTGAAGAAGAACTAAAGAGCCTGTTGATAAAAGTAAAAGAGGAGAGTGAAAAAGTTGGCTTAAAGCTCAACATTCAGAAAACGAAGATCATGGAATCTGGTCCCATCACTTCATGGGAAATAGATGGAGAAACAGTGGAAACAGTGTCAGACTTTACTTTTTGGGCTCCAAAATCACTGCAGATGGTGATTGCAGCCATGAAATTAAAAGACGCTTACTCCTTGGAAGGAAAGTTATGACCAACCTAGATAGCATATGCAAAAGCAGAGACATTACTTTGCCAACAAAGGTCCATCTAGTTAAGGCTATGGTTTTTCTAGTGGTCATGTATGGATGTGAGAGTTGGACTGTGGAGAAGGTTGAGTGCCGAAGAATTGATGCTTTTGAAGTGTGTTGTTGGAGAAGACTCTTGAGAGTCCCTTGGTTTGCAAGGAGATCCAACCAGCCCATCCTAAAGAAATCAGTCCTGGGTGTTCATTGGAAGGACTGATGCTGAAGCTGAAACTCCAGTACTTTGGCCATCTCATGCAATGAGTTGACTCATTGGAAAAGACTCTGATGCTGGGAGGGATTGGGGGCAGGTGGAGAAGGGGATGACAGAGGATGAGATGGCTCGATGGCATCACTGACTCGATGGATGTGAATCTGAGTGAACTCCAGGAGTTGGTGATGGACAGGGAAGCCTGGTGTGCTGCAATTCACGGAGTCGCAAAGAGTCGGACACGACTGAGCAACTGAACTGAACTGAACTGAATGCTCTACATATACTAAAGCTTCATAGAAACAGATTTTAAATGATTGTTGAAAATCATCATTCTCAGTAAATGTAAACATTCTTTTTGTCTCTGAGTTGAAAACATTTTCAAAAAATTGAGAATTTATGTATATAGTAGTTCAGTTTGGCCTACAAAGTTCAGTGTATTTCAGGATAATTGGTCATGAATAGCAAAGTAATGACTGAACTGTGATTGAGTATAACACTTAAGTAAAGCATGCCTGTAAAACTGTTCAAAATAATAGCTAATTGTCCCACCTGGAATAGCACACAACAGTTGAAAGTGTTCTGATAAAACTGTCTGCTAACTCACTCAACAATGGCTTTTTGCAACTTTGAATCATATTTCAGTAAGCCAAACCAAGTATCTGAACCAACTCAATTATTCTACAACGTTTAGTAAACAGATGAAATAAGCCAACTCACATTAGATAAAATAAAACCTAGATACAGGAAGCCAAATAGCTGGACCATCTTACTGCTACCTTCATATTAAGAAATAACAATGAGAGATTACTTTATGTTTATATATTTCTTTTAATTGTGTTAGAAACTCTGATGTAGCACATATGTAAAATCTCATTTTCAGATGGTGGATTTTTGACAAAGGTTAAAATTGATAAATATAAAAATAATCATATATCAAAGATAACCTGTATCACAATAATAGGACCAATGAAAAATTCTAAAATTTTATAAGTATTCTTGCTTTTTGTGTGTTCTATTGAATTTGAAACTTGTAACCATCCTGTGAGGTAAACTAGAGGTAAGTTATAGATGGGGAGTTAAGTCTTAGAGAAGTCATCTACCTAATGTCACCCAGAGCTTGATGGTAGATCTAACTTTAAAATCCATGGATTTTTATTCCAAATCCAGTGTTCTAATCTCTAAATCTCACTGACTTCTCAAAATAATAATAAAGATAATTACAAAGGAAATACTGTTGCTATTGTTTACTTGCTAAGCTGTGTCCAACTGTTTTGCCACCCCATGGATGGTACCCCATTAGGCTCCTCTGTCCACTGGATTTCCCAGGCAAAAATACTGGAGTGCATTACCATTTCCTTCTCCAAGGATCGTCCCAATCCAGGGATGGAATTCAAGTCTCCTGCACTGGCAGGCAGGCAGACTCTACCACTGAGCCACCTAGGAAGCCCAAGAAAAAATTACCTTATCTTATTCAAGAGTTCTAGCTAAAAGAATGTGTTGGATTCAACAATTGAGGAAGTAAAATGAAGTAATAGTTGATGGGCAAAAAGAGAAGTATTGGAAATAGTAACAATGAACAGAAAATGGTGGAACAGTAATGATGAAGAGATCTTCAGAAGAGAGTTGAGTGCAACATGTGAAAGCATTATACTAAAATTGCAAGGTCAATGATTTTTATTCTTATGTAGGAAATTACCTCTATTCTCTTCCAGATTACAGCTGCAACTCGTGGCCAGTCATTTGAACCAAATTTGATCTTTTGATTCTTCTACTGAAAGTGTAATTTCAATGTCCTCAAAGAAGGCAGTATGGGTAAAGTATGCAGTGCAGCAGGTCAGAGAAGGACTAAGCCTTGCCTGGGTTCCAGTCCTGGCTCTTCCACTTGATGGTTGAGTAACCTTGGCCCATTTACTTAAAACTATTGCCTCTCAATTTTCTCATCTATAGGTTAAAAGTAATAATAGAACCTACCTAATACAGTGGCTGTGATTATTAAGATAATAATGTAATGGTTAAGAACAATGTTTGACAGAGCAAACAATGATAGCAATCATTGACTCTGTACACGAAACAGAAATATTAGACTACTGTAGGGCAGTTGGCATATATGGGTTGTAAAAAGGTCAAGATTTGTTTGTGCAAAAGACAATGAAAAAAGAGATACAGAGATGAACAGTGCAGTACAGTCTCCAGATGATAGTAGGAATGAAGGAATAAGATGATATTTGGATACCGGGAACCTAAGAAGCAGACAGGGAAAAAAAGAAATAAGAAAGAACAATTCTTGTCTGGCAGGAATTCAGGAAGTTGAGCTGAAGTTAAGAATTAAGTTAAGGAGCATATTGTTTTGTGCCTTTCTAGAGGACATTTTATGGAAGAATTCTTAATGATCAAATGTGCATGTAAATGCATAACGTACACAGAGATAACCAAATGGATTTTAGTAAGAAAAAATGTAAATCAATTGATATTCCTTCTGCATAGATTTCTCAAGTATCTGCCCCTCCCTAAAACCTCTCCTCTCAAATTTCAGTTATTCGGGATTTTTAAAAATTATAATGTATCATTATAGCTATCCTTATAAGAAAAATAATGAAATCAGGCTGATTTAAAGAAAATTAGTCTAAGAATTAAATTGTGAGGTATTATCAAGATTGTCTTTTAAATGCAAAATTATAAATTAATTAATGAGTCTATATCTCCAAAAATTGATGTTCCATCCTTTTTTTAAAGATCAACCTGTGATATCGACAATAGCTAAAGAAGAATCTTGAAATATTGTACTTTTAAAAAATGCTCCTGATTATTAATGTGAAGGATTTGAATCAAAGTCAGTGATAATTATTCATTTGTAAGGACTACAGTTTCAATTAATTATCACTGCTTTTCAGAAGGTGATTTTTATAATTAGAAACAGCGGCTACTGTTAGGTCATTAATTCAGATGAAATGTAACTTCATTCAATTACAACCACCCATAGGAAGGAAATTTTTCAACTAAAGTATATTCTCATCACACACACAGTAAAATTAAGTTCGCTTTGTTATCCACAGCATGTACTAAAAGCTCAACTCTGAATGATGCTCCTCCTTTTCATCCTCCTCCACTTCACTTCTCTTGAGATAAGATTTTGACCTCTGGGTCTTGGAACCAAGCAAGATATATTGAGATCTTTGATCTCATTACCATGTTTTGCAATTCATTTTTCCTGTTCCCATCTAGTTAAAATAGATTAGTACTCATAGATATTAAGTTACAAAGCCCAGGTCAGTGCACTAAGATATTGCAAGTCAAAGCAAGCATTTAATTCTTGATTTCATTTAAATAATTATTGAAAGATTGGAACAAAAGGACCTTGAGAGGTTATTTAGTTGATCTTTTACATCTCAGGCAAAATTATACCTCAATTAGGTGCATAATAATCTTTTTCACTTCTAAGAGATTTCCAGAAAGGGACTTTAAACTCTATCTTGGCATCTTATTCTGATCTATAAAAACACTTAATATTGCCTTAATCTAAGATTTAAATTTCTAACTTTATTCTACCACTTTATCTTCAGAAGAAGTCACAGGACGATTTTTCTCTGTAATAATCTCAAGTTTTTAAGATTTTTTTCCAGTTGCTTTCTTTCCTTCTACTTCCTCTTTTGCATTCTCAATTCTACTGTGAAAGAGTCACTTGTAAAAATATTCTAATACATTTCAACAATATATCAGTGCCAAACAATGAAAAAAATAATCTGACTCACAAATATTTGTTTAATCCTTAGTTGCACACTCCTTTTCTAAATGTAAAAACATTCATGATATATGTTACAAACTCCAGATAGCTGGATTGTAAGAAATGATGATAATTAAAATGCATGCTTTATAAAATATATATATAATGTATATGTCAAAATTTTGGTTCCTTGAGTTTTATGTGCCCTTCCTTGCATCTCTAACCACTAGGAACTTTGTGCAAAAGGTAATTTAAAGCAAGTATTAAGAAAATATGTTTTATATTGTATATATTAAGAAAATATTTTTATATTTATATGTTTTATATTAAAGCAAGTATTAAGTATATACTTGCTTTAAGTATTAAAGTATTAAGTATTGCTAACCTCAACCTAGCATGGCTGCTACGACAGGGCCAGAGCAGGACCAAGAGGAGCTACCCCATGTCCAAAGTAAGGAACGGTGGCTGAACTTTGCTGGAGTGGCCATGAAGAGATACCCGATATCCAAGGTAAGAGAAACCCAAGTAAGATGGTAGGCACTGAGAGAGGGAGTCACAGGGCAGACAGACAGAAACCACAATCACAGACAACTAGCCAATCTGATCACACAGACCACAGCCTTGTCTAACTCAATTAAACTAAGTCATGCTGTGTGGGGCCACCCAAGACGGCCGGGTCATGGTGGAGAGGTCTGACAGAATGTGGTCCACTGGAGAAGGGAATGGCAAACCACTTCAGTATTCTTGCCTTGAGAACCCCATGAACAGTATGAAAAGGCAAAAAGATAGGGCCTTGAAAGATGAACTCCCCAGGTCAGTAGGTGCCCAATGTGCTACTGGAGATCAATGGAGAAATAACTCCAGAAAGAATGAAGGGATGGATCCAAAGAAAAAACAACACCCAGTTGTGGATGGGACTGGTGATAGAAGCAAGATTCAATGCTGTAAAGAGCAATATTGCATAGGAACCTGGAATGTTAAGTCCATGAATCAAGGCAAATTGGAAGTGGTCAAACAGGAGATGGCAAGAGTGAACATTGACATTCTGAACATCATGAACAGGAATCAGCGAACTAAGATGGACTGGAATGGGTGAATTTAACTCAGATCATCATTTTATCTACTACTGTGGACAGGAATCCCTTAGAAGAAATGGAGTAGCCATCATAGTCAACAAGAGTCCAACATGCAGTACTTGGATGCAATCTCAAAACCGACAGAATGATCTCTGTTCATTTCCAAGGCAAACCATACAATATCATGGTAATCCAAGTCTATGCCCCAACCAATAACACTGAAGAAGTTGAAGTTGAACAGTTCTATGAAGATCTACAAGATCTTCTAGAACTAACACCCACAAAAGATGTCTTTTGCATTATAGGGGACTGGAATGCACAAGTAGGAAGTCAAGAAACACCTGGAGTAACAGGCAAATTTGGCCTTGGAGTATAGAATGAAGCAGGGCAAAGGCTAACAGAGTTCTGTCAAGAGACTGCACTGGTCATAGCAAACACCCTCTTACAACAACACAAGAGAAGACTACACATGGACATCACCAGATAGTCAACACTGAAATCAGATTGATTATAGCCTTTGTAGACAAAGATGAAGAAGTTCTATTCAGTCAGCAAAAACAAGACTAGGAGTGGACTGTGGCTCAGATTATGAACTCTTTATTGCCAAATTCAGACTTCAGTTGAAGAAGGTGGGGGAAACCAATAGACCATTCAGGTATGACCTAAATCAAACTGCTTATGACTATACAGTGGAAGTGAGAAATAGATTTAAGGGACTAGATCTGATAGAGTGCCTGATGAACTATGGACGGAGGTTCATGACATTGTACAGGAGACAGGGATCAAGACCATCCCCACGGAAAAGAAATGCAAAAGGGCAAAATGGCTGCCTGAGGAGGCCTTACAAATAGCTATGAAAAGAAGAGAAGCAAACAGCAAAGGAGAAAAGGAAAGATATACCCATCTGAATGCAGAGTTCCAAAGAATAGCAAGAAGAGATAAGAAAGCCTTCCTCAGTGATCAGTACAAAGAAAGAGGAAAACAATAGAATGGAAAAGACTAGAGGTATCTTCAAGAATATTAGAGATACCAAGGGAAAATTTCATGCAAAGATGGGTTCAATAAAGGACAGAAATGGTATGGACCTAACAGAAGCAGAAGATATTAAGAAGACGTGGCAAGAATACACAGAAGAACTGTACAAAAAAGATCTTCACGACCCAGATAATCACGATGGTGTGATCACTCACACTCACCTAGAGCCGGACATCCTGGAATGTGAAGTCAAGTCAGCCTTAGGAAGCATCACTATGAACAAAGCTAGTGGAGGTGATGGAATTCCTGTTGAGCTATTTCAAATGCTAAAAGATGATGTTGTGAAAGTGCTGCACTCAATATGCCAGCAAATTTGGAAAACAGTAGTGGCCACAGGACTGGAAAAGGTCAGTTTTCATTCCAATCCCCAAAAAAGGCAAAGCCAAAGAATGCTCAAACTACCGCACAATTGCACTCATCTCACACCCTAGTAAAGTAATGCTCAAAATTTTTCCAAGCCAGGCTTCAGCAATACATGAACCGTGAACTTCCAGATATTCAAGCTGGTTTTAGAAAAGGCAGAGGAACCAGAGATCAAATTGCCAACATCCGCTGGATCATGGAAAAAGCAAAAGAGTTCCAGAAAAACATCTATTTCTGCTTTATTGACTATGCCAAAGCCTTTGACTGTTTGAATCACAATAAGCTGTGGAAAATTCTGAAAGAGATAGGAATACCAGACCACCTGACCTGCCTCTTGAGAAACCTGTATGCAGGTCAGGAAGCAACAGTCAGAACTGGACATGGAACAACAGACTGGTTCCAAGTAGGAAAAGGACTACGTCAAGGCTGTATATTGTCACCCTGCTTATTTAACTTATATTCTGCGAGTACATCATGAGAAACCCTGGACAGGAGGAAGCACAAGCTGGAATCAAGATTGTGGGGAGAAATATCAATAACCTCAGATATGCAGATGACACCACCCTTATGGCAGAAAGTGAAGAAGAACTAAAGAGCCTCTTGATGAAGGTGAAAGAGGAGAGTGAAAAAGTTGGCTTAAAGCCCAACATGCAGAAAACAAAGTCATGGCATCTGGTCCCATCACATCATGGCAAATAGTTGGGGAAACAGTGGAAACAGTGGCTGACTTTATTTTTCTGTGCTCCAAAATCACTGAGGATGGTGATTGTAGCCATGATATTAAAAGATGCTTGCTCCTTGGAAGGAAAGTTATGACCAAACTAAATAGCATATTAAAAATCAGAGACATCATTTTGCCAACAAAGGTCTGTCTAGTCAAGGCTGTGGTTTTTCCAGTGGTCATGTATGGATGTGAGAGTTGGACTATAAAGAAAACTGATGTCCAAAGAATTGATGCTTTTGAACTGTGGTGTTGGAGAAGACTCTTGAGAGTCCCTTGGACTGCAAGGAGATCCAACCAGTCCATCCTAAAGGAGATCAGTCCTGGGTGTTCATTGGAGGGACTGATGTTGAAGCTGAAACTCCAATACTTTGGCCACCTGATGCAGAAAGCTGACTCATTTGAAAAGACCCTGATGCTGGGAAAAATTGAGGGCCAGAGGAGAAGGGGACGACAGAGGATGAAATGGTTGAATGGCATCACCGACACAATGGACATGGGTTTGGGTGGACTCTGGGAGTTGGTGATGTACAGGGAGGCCTGTCATGCTGCGGTTCATGGGATCGCAAAAAATCGGACATGACTGAACTGAACTGAACATCAACCTAGGTTTGAGAAAGTCAGAATGGGAGAAAGATGATATTTGAGGACAGTCTTATATGTAAATATGAGAGAGATATTCTCATGCATTCTTTCTCTGTACTTTTTTCTTTTTCTCATACTCGTTTCTAGAGTCATACTACTTTTTTAACAACTCCACCCTATCCAGCCTAGTAGCCATATTCAAGGTTGTCAGTGTCCCTTGAGATATAGTTACTTGTGATGCCATGGTAAATTTTGAATTTCAGAGTATGGTCTAAATCTTTGCCAATTTGAATTCTGAATAAAAATAATTTCAGGGTTCAGCATTAACAGTGTTGGAAATGACCAGTCTTTAAAATTCATGAAAGCCTAATTGTTTGCATGAAATTTTCCACACCTTGGAAGACAGGCCAACCTAACTCAGAGAAACTTGCAAAATGTTATAAGGAATTACAAATATACTAACTTTCATATGTCATCAACCAATTACATACTTCGGTATAACTTCATAATTTAAAAAACCAAAAACAACAAAACTTGGATCCTAAGCATAGAAAACCTTATCTACAGAGTCAGATTGTTGTGCTTATCTCTGCCCTTTGTTCAGCCTTATCTCATGTTCTTCTTTAACCTCATAGCTTTTAGCATTTTGTGCTTTTTAGGATCCAACTATTAAAGAGGAAGATACTGAGCTTTATTAAGTATCTTGATACTCTATGCCAGGCCTTAAAAATCATCTGAATGTGTATAATTTTCCAGGATTTATGAAATAGTTCAAGGTTGGGAAATGTGTTATTTTAACAAAGGTGTTCTACTTAATTGTCTGGAAAAGAAAGTAACTATGGTTGGCATTTCAAAATCATCTTGGTTTACAGATAAGTTTGTAAAGGAGAAAGTTGGCCTTAGTTTTCAGATACCCGTATAACTAAGACCAGTATAATACAACAGCTAGGAACTCTTAGGAGAGTGTTTTTCTCAGTCTTAAACTAGGACTGGGGGCTTATTTATTGAGAAAAATAAAGGGAAAAAATGTTAAATGATAAAAACATCCATGTGCAAATTATTCAACTATTATTATTAAAATAAAACTTATAGGTTTATTAAAGCATTTACTGTATTTGTCCAAGATTTATTTCAATTTCGTATTACCCTTATAGTTTTCCAAGGATATTTTATGCACATATTTGTAAAATATTCCCAGGTGAAACTAGGCATAAAGAATCCACCTGCCAATGCAGGAGACATAAGAGACATGGGTTCAAACCCAGGTTGCAAAGATCCCTTGGAGAAGGGCAGGGCACCCCACTGTAGTATCCTTGCCTGGAGAATCCCATGGACAGAGGAGCCTGGCAGGTTCCATGGAGTTGCAAAGAGTAGGATATGACTAAAGTGACTTAGTACACACACGTGCAATAAGTATTTAATTCAAGTTAAAGGACAAGTATTTGATAAATTTCTTATGTAAGTAATGTTTAAAAAATAAATTACACTTATCATATATCAGGACATAGTGCTTTAACATAAACAAACACTAAACATAAAGGCATCCATGGTTTCTTTTAGTTGTCAAAAAATTGTACACATGTAAGAGTTAAGAATTGTATGATTTGCATAGTGGGAAGTCAATAAACATGTTTTAAGGGATTTTTAAAAAGTGATAGTTAAGCAAATATTCAAATTTTACATAGTGAAAGTGAAAGTTGCTCAGTTGTGACCAACACTTTGTGACCCCATGGACTGTATGCAACCCCATGGACTGTATGCGACCCCATGGACTGTATAGTCCATGGAATTCTCCAGGCCAGAATACTGGAGTGGGTAGCCTTTCCTTTCTCCAGAGGATCTTCCCAACCCAAGGATCAAACGCAGGTCTCCCACATCGCAGGCAGATTCTTTCCCAACTGAGCTATGGAATTCAACAAAATCTTCACATCGGAATGTATAGTTTTAAAGTAATTTACGGATATATTTTAATCAATATATGCTAGGTAAATTTTTATTTCCTTAGAATTCTCCTTCATTAAAGAAATAACAATATGAACATTTGTGTTTGTTTTTTGTTTTTTTTAATTTAATTGGAGACAAAGAGAATAGTATTCTGATGAAATTGTTTCCTTGATGTAGATAATGATAACATCTTTTGCTTAATTTTTTTGAAAAAATAATCAAACAGCATCACTAACACTTTTTAAGATTAAAATAAATTTTAGCTGTCAAAGTCTGAATTGCTTAGAAAACTGGATTTATGGCAGACTAACAAGCAGGTCACATATGAATTTCATATATAGCTTCTTGAAGTTGTAAATTGAAGAAAAATTATTCAAATTGCTTGAGGAAAATATGCTATTCTGTTTATGTTAAAAACTGTGAGCAAGACAACTTAATGGAAATTTGGTACATTGCTATATTGCTTCAAGCTCCTTTAGTTATAAAGCTGAAGAGATATTTAATTATAAGTTCTAATAAGAATATCCATGTGAAAAAGGGAAAATGTAATTTTTTTAAAAAGTTCAGACATATTTAAGGAATAAAGGGAAATAGAAGACAAAAGCTAGGAAGATATGTCTTTCTGGATTCTTAAAAATTATAACTATCTTTTGATTTACAAAGGTGTGAATCTAATAAAATATTTTATATGAAGATTCAAAAATGTTTAAGCCACTAAAATTGTTTTCATTGCCAAACTGATTAGTCAATTAATTAGCACTTCCATGTTATCTCCTCTGTTGAATCTATTGATATTACAATGACCCACTTGTGAACTGACCTTACTGATGAATAACAATTTTCCTGTTAGAGCCAGAGGGAGAGGGCGAACTGGTTGGGGGTGAAAGTCTAAAGAATGAGCACTGTTAGCTATTCCAGGAGGGGAGTAGAAGAGATGCCTCAGGAAGGACCCTAAACCTTGAGCCCCTGGGAACCCTCAGGATTGCTGTAGACAACTGTTGACTCCAAAAATGATCATATCCTATTCAGTGGAAGTAAATGAGGAGAAACTAAAATGGTTTCCCTTATGATGTTTCTTAAAAAAAAAAAAAAAAAAAAAAACATAAATTGCTGCTGCTGATGATAATGTTAATGGTTAACATTAATTTTAGAGTCTTGCATATTTAATACTTTAGGGTTTAGTCATAAGTCATAGCCATAGCAAGATAGAGCATCCATTATTGAACAATGCAGTCAAAGTGAGTCATGTGAGGGGGTATTATTATTACCCAAGATAACTAGGTCCTGGTAGACAACAATAGGATAGCCCATGAAAGCAAGAAAACACACAACCCTCCCCCCCACCAAAAAAAAACAAAAACAAAAACAAGAAAACAAACAAAAACAGGCATAAACAGCAACAATAAAACAGAACTCCACAAAAGTCAACGAATCTTTAAATACAGAAGCTGTTTATGTAACTAACCATCTTAACCACCTCTATCTAGAAGAATCATGTGTCTTAAAAGAAGGGAGGTTTAACAAGAGAAACAATGACTGAACATGGAGCTTGCACAGCTAAAACCTGAGTGCTGTTAACCTTGGCCCCTTGACTGAAATTAAGTACATTTTTGTTAATCCATAACTTAGAGCAAATTTTGTTAATCCATAACTAGAGCAATTGTTTCCTTAAAGTGGCTTGATATGTCACATACTATTCATGTTATTATTCAAGTGATTTTCTTTTTTGTTAAATTTTATTTATTTTAATTAGAGGCCAATTACTTTACAATATTGTATTCGTTCAATTCAATCCCTTCTCATTCCTTCTACTAAAAGAAATTCTGAGTGCACCTTTTCAAAAGTATAATCTTCTGGATTTCCATGCTTCTCTTCCTACCACACTTTCTCCATGTTTATGTGGAGTCAATTGAAATTTCATGCAAAGATGTTTTTCTCAGTCTTGACATTCATCTGCCTTTCTGCATCATGGTTTCTCAGGGTAGCTGATACATGTCAATCTCAGATTTTCAATGTACTCAACTTAATTTTCAACTTAAAGACACATTAAACTTATTATGAAGCTTGATGGCAGTGGTGGTTTAGTTGCTGAGTTGTGTCTGACTCTTGTTACCCTGTGGACTGTAGCCCACCAGGTTCCTCTGTCCATAGGATTCTCCAGACGAAAATACTGGAGTGGGTTGCTATTTCCTTCTCCAGAGGATCTTTCCAAACCAGTGATCGAACCTGGGCCTCCTGCATTGCAGGCAGATCTTTACCATCTGAGCCACCAGGGAAGCCCCTATTATGAAGCTTACTGAATTCAAAACAGACCTTTCACAATACCCTTTGCTTTTTAAATATAAATAACTTTTAAAAAAGAAGAGTTTTGCCTAATTAAGATGTTTAATAAGCTTATAGGTAACTTATTCAATTCTGTTAACTCCAAGCTTGGAGAAAAGTGCTGAAAACCGGTTAGGTTTAGGCTGGTATAACCTCATTTTCTCTTTCTGTTTCCTATTGCACCACCTATGTGTTAGCCACCTGTACACAAAGAGAGCTTTCCAGAAACTTAAGTCTATATAATTTGATAAATAACTGGAATATATATTCTCTGTTTGGCACTTTAGATTGCATATGACTGGCAACATTTTTTCATGTTTCTACAAGATCGTCTTTTGACACTGAAAAAATTTCTGATGACAAAAAACAAACTGCATACTTGGTAAGTCAGGGAAGACTATCCAGATGGTAAATGACACTGAGTGTTTTATCAGCAGACTGTCTTTCTCTGACTGGAGGCCAATAAAATGTACTTTGAGAATTCTAGGTATTAAGCAAGGAAGAAGGGCTAGGAAGACAGACTGCCAGTAAGAACCAGCGGACTTTTCAACAAGAAGAGCTCATTGCTCAAGGGCTTTTTGACAGTACTCTCATAAACCTTAAACATTGCTTTAAATATTAGAAATGTACTGAACACAAGTTAAGATCAATAGATCTTACAAGTTTAATCAATAGATTAAAATTTGAATTGCATTAAAGAATCTTAAAAAGCATTTCAGAAAAATTATCTATTATAGATATTCATTAGGCTTCAGGTGGCAATGTAGACATTCCCCAAGATTGTTTTAGTTTTATGTTTTTGTCATCAATTACTTTAGTTTTTAGTCTGAATTTAAAAGATAACTAATAGGAGATAATTTAATTTTCATAATACTATGGGAACAGTTTTCTGCAATTACTAGCTGCATAAAGTATGTAAACTTACCAGACTACTTTAATTTCTTTGAATGAATTTCCTTATATGTAAAGGTGAGGGTTAAAATGAATTCTAGGTCTTCAGTTCAGTTCAGTCGCTCAGTTGTGTCCGACTCTTTGCAATCCCATGAATCGCAGCACACCAGGCCTCCCTGTCCATCACCAACTCCCGGAGTTCACCCAAACTCACGTCCATCGAGTCAGTGATGCCATCCAGCCATCTCATCCTCTGTTGTCTCCTTCTTCTCCTGCCCCCAATCCCTCCCAGCATCAGAGTCTTTTCCAATGAGTCAACTCTTCACATGAGGTGGCCAAAGTACTGGAGTTTCAGCTTCAACATCAGTCCTTCCAAAGAACATCCAGGACTGATCTCCTTTAGAATGGACTGATTGGATCTCCTTGCAGTCCAAGGGACTCTCAAGAGTCCTCTCCAACACCACAGTTCAAAAGCATCAATTCTTCGGTGCTCAGCTTTCTTCACAGTCCAACTTTCACATCCATACATGACCACTGGAAAAACCACAGCCTTGACTAGATGGACCTTTGTTGTCAAAGTAATGTCCCTGCTTTTGAATATGCTATCTAGGTTGGTCATAACTTTCCTTCCAAGGAGTAAGCGTCTTTTAATTTCATGGCTGCAATCACCATCTCCAGTGATTTTGGAGCCCAAAAAAGTAAAGCCTGACACTGTTTCCACTGTTTCCCCATCTATTTCACATGAAGTGATGGGACCAGATGCCATGACCTTCGTTTTCTGAATGTTGAGCTTTAAGCCAACTTTTTCACTCTCTACTTTCACTTTCATCAAGAAGCTCTAGTATGGCAAAATTGTGAAGTAGAAAGTAATAGATCTCTTCTTTCAAGATTTGTCTTCCTTTCTCACATTGTGATGCCTCTAACACCATTAGATTCACTTGTCTTGTCTATTCTCTTTACTTGGCAACTTTGACATGTCCCACTTAAAAAAAAAATAGCTAATTTTAAGTCTGAGTAAGACATGGGAAAAGGTAGTGTGGAAAGACTTAAAACTCATAGAGCAGTTTATTTCTACTGATTTAGGTACATTTGCTAAGGCATAGGACTAGATGTAGGTTATGGGAGGAATTCAAGATATGGAAGTAGATGGGTCTGGTTAGTTTGGTAACAGCAACAGATAGACACTGAGTAGATGTTTGCCCTCTGGAAAGTCCAGCAAAGAATGGTATGTCCCATGAGTTGAAGGACCTGGATTAACAAATCTATGAATTGTTAATCTGGGTGTAGGCCAACCTTATGGCAGAAAGCAAAGAAGAACTAAAGAACATCTTGATGAAATAGAAAGAAAAGAGTGAAAGAGCTGGCTTAAAACTCAACATACAGAAAGCTAAGCTCATGGCATCTGGTCCCATCACTTCATGGCAAATAGATGGGAAACAATGGAAATCATGACAGACTTCATTTTCTTGGGCTCTAACATCACTGCAGATGGTGAGTGCAGCCATGAGATTAAACGATGCTTGATCCTTGGGAGAAAAGCTATGACCAACCTAGACAGCATATTAAAAAGCAGAGACATTACTTTGCCAGCGAAGGTTCAGTTCAGTTCAGTTCAGTTCAGTTGCTCAGTCGTGGCCGACTCTTTGCGACC
This sequence comes from Bos indicus, assembly GCF_029378745.1. Taxonomy (NCBI): domain Eukaryota; kingdom Metazoa; phylum Chordata; class Mammalia; order Artiodactyla; family Bovidae; genus Bos; species Bos indicus. The sequence continues at coordinate 63,121,043 of NC_091765.1, read as the reverse complement.
CCATGAGTGGCTTATAGTCAAAGCTATGGTTTTTTCCAGTAGTCGTGTATGCATGCGAGAGTTGGATCATGCCGAAGAATTGATGCTTTTGAACTGTGGTGTTGGAGAAGACTCTTGAGAGTCCCTTGCACTGCAAGGAGATCAAATCAGTCAATCCTAAAGGAAATCAGTCCTGAATATTCATTGGAAGGACTGATGCTGAAGCTGAAACTCCAATACTTTGGCCACCTGATGTGAAGAGCTGACTTATCGGAAGAGGCCCTGATGCTGGGAAAGATTGAAGGCAGGAGGAGAAGGGAATAACAGAGGATGAAATGGTTGGATGGCACCACAGACTTGATGGACATGTGTTTGAATAAGCTCCAGGAGTTGGTGATGGACAGGGAGGCCTCGTGTGCTGCAGTCCATGGGGTCACAAAGAGTCGGACATGACTGAGCAACTGAATTTAACTGTAGGCCACATACAGAGGCCCAGGTCAACAAGCTAGTGCTCAACTTTCAAAAGGTCTGAGAAACAGAGTCTTTCACCATAGGGTGAAAGATAAGTGAACCATTCTAGCCCAATGAAACTGAGGAGTCAAGGAAACATAGCAATCTTAGAATATGACTGGACCCCTCAAGACAGGATGACATTTTTTGGGCATATATTTCAGACAAAAATTCAGATATCTCAGAACTGAATACCATCACTGAAAGCCAACTTTTTAATCAGGTAATCATAAAATGTAAAAGGTCTAGACTATATACTCTTGCTACAGAACATATTTTATCACTGAATGTATAAACTCACGGTACAAAAATGACAGAGACAAATGCCACTAAATCTGCTTAAGTACTTGGTATTAATAATTATGAATGAGTCAAAAGAAGGACTAATGTATGAGATTAAGTGTATGGTAAGACTCTTGAAGTATTGATTGAAGTTTCCATTTCCATACTTAACCAAGGGCATGCTTATTTCCAAAGTGCTGATTATCTTGAATTTATAGTTCGGGGTCAAGAAGGCCAGTTATGTGGGCTGCCAATCAGTCAGAGCTTCAAAAGCAATAAGTGATAAGATGTTACAGGAAAATGACTTTCCAATGTATTTGCATTTTAATAAGAGAAATATTCAGCACTCTAGGAAATTAATCTTTAAATTTAGATCAGGAAATGATAAAGATATTTATAGGCAGAAACTCAATATACATAAACATAGATAACCATTTTATTCTCCTAACTGTAAAGTTAAGTTCCTCATGTATCTTAATATATGAATAAAAACAAACAGAATTGGAACTTTCCCTTATATTCAGCCTTTAAATAACAAGCACACAGAAAATTTAATACCGGATCTTCATTCTGATTTGAACTAGAATCTAGCAAAAATACCATGTCTCCATTGGCTTTCTGACATCTGTCATATTTCACCTAAGGGGTTTCCTCAATTTTGTACTCATAAATTTTAATAATATTCCTATATTTATCCTGTTTTAAGATTACATGTTTAGCTAGTAACCTTGGACAGAAAATTATCTTCTTGAGTATAAAACTTTACAATTTTTCTCTTCTTTCTTAATAAGTGGTTTGCTAATATTGGGTTCTCCAAAGGAAACAAAAACTGATATATGGGGTTTGCCCATTTCTGCAGTATAAATATTCCCATCACTTCACATTTTCAGTGACCACCCTAGCTTCAGCTGAACATAGCATTGGGCAGGTTGGTTTTGGAGAGCCCAGATATCTGGCTCCAGCACTCACTTTTTATTGAAATAAAACATATTGAGTCCTTCAATTCAGTTCAGTTCGGTTCAGTTGCTCAGTCATGTCCGACTCTTTGCGACCCCATGAATCGCAGCACGCCAGGCCTCCCTGTCCATCACCAACTCCCAGAGTTCACTCAGACTCACATCCATCGAGTCAGTGATGCCATCCAGCCATCTCATGCTCTGTCATCCCCTTCTCCTCCTACCCCCAATCCCTCCCAGCATCAGAGTCTTTTCCAATGAATCAACTCTTCGCATGAAGTGGCCAAAGTACTGGAGTTTCAGCTTTAGCATCATTCCTTCCAAAGAAATCCCAGGGCTGATCTCCTTCAGAATGGACTAGTTGGATCTCCTTGCAGTCCAAGGGACTCTCGAGTCTTCTCCAACACCACAGTTCAAAAGCATCAATTCTTTGGTGCTCAGCCTTCTTCACAGTCCAACTCTCACATCCATACATGACCACAGGAAAAACCATAGCCTTGACTAGATGGACCTTTTGTTGGCAAAGTAATGTCTCTGCTTTTGAATATGCTACCTAGGTTGGTCATAACTTTCCTTCCAAGGATCATGTGCTAAATATAATGCCTTGCACATATAACTTGTTCAACAAGTATCCATGCTCCATATATTCTCAGCATGATTCAGTTTAATAATAAATTTAAATCCCAAGAAAAAATGCACTTCAGAAAAAAAAATCAGAGTAAGCAAAATTTGAAGAAAAGAATCAGAGTCAGTAGAGTATTGTGGTTACATACAAAATATCTAGACTTCAACTACTTGAATTTGAATATTAGTTCAAATATTTAAGAGCTATATGATCTTGGTCAAAGGATTTGTAATGAGGATAATTACAGCTTCTCTGTGTAGGCTAAATGTGTTTATACATTTGAACTACCTAGCATAGTACCTAACATGTTGTAGGTGATCCATGTTTGTTAACTAGTTTAGTTTACTTTAATATAATTGGAGGGACATCTAGGAATCATAGTAGAAATTCCCTGATCTAATTATTAGAAAGTTGGAATCACTGGTTAAGCAGGAATGAGTATTTTAAGGGCAATTCCTTTCTAAGTGGTGGGGAAATACATATTTTAGAAAAATATTTAATGAGAATCATGAGAAAGTCAAAGTGTTAGTCGCTCAGTCATGTCTGATTCTTTGTAACCCCCAAGGACGGTAGCCCACCAGGCTCCTCTGTCCATGGAATTCTCCAGGCAAGAATACTGTAGTGGGTTGCCATTTCCTACTCCAGGAGATCTTCCAAGCAGAGATCAGACCTGTCTCCTGCAGGTGGATTCTTTACTGTCTGAGCCACCAGGGAAGCCCTGAATTATTAAAAGCTTTATTTAAAGTAGAATGTAGATTTTACTTTTAAAGATAACAAATAATGGAAAGATTTACAAGAAGAAGAGTTTCTCTCTTTCATATCTAGTAGCCTGAGTTTATGCAATCCAGGACTGATATAATGGGGTCCTAAGTACATTCTATTTTCTGCCATTCTTAAAATATTGTCCTTGTGGGGGCACTCTTTCTGCCCTCTTCTGATGTCTATGTCAGAAGCTTTCTCTATCTCTTTTATACTTTAATAAAACTTTATTACACAAAAGTTTTGAGCAATCAAGCCTCATTTCTGGCCCCTGATTGAATTCTTCTCCTCTGGAGGCCAAGAAACCCGGCATCTTTCATGGTTCAGCAACAACCTTTCAGACTTGATAAAAAAAAATTCTTGAATAGATGTTCAATACACAAGGATCTATCAATTAAATAAAATCCTTATTTTCAAAGTTCTAAAAATAATTAAAAAAAATATTGTCCTTGTCTACATGGTCTAAGGTGGTGCGTTACCAAGATCAAGATAGAGAAGCTTCAAGAAGGCAAGTAAAAAGCAAAAACTGGGCAAGATAAAGAAGGTGCATAAATTAGCTCCACTCACATCTCATTGGTTAGAATATATTTATATGGACACTTCTAGGGTGACTCATTGGAAAAGACCCTGTTGCTGGGAAAGTTTGAGGTCAGGAGGAGAAGGTGGCAACAGAAGATGAGATGGTTGGATAGCATCACCAACTCAATGGCCATGAGATTGAGCAAACTCTGGGAGATAGTGAAGGACAGAGAAGGCTGGCATGCTGCAGTTCATGGGGTTGCAAAGAGTCAGACACGACTGAGTGACTGAACAACAACAAGGACATAAAATAGTCTAGACAAATGGGTGTTAATCTAGGACACATATTCAGCTACAATGCAAAACTTCTATTACTAAGAAAAGAAGAAGATATGAGCAGTAGACATCTTTGTCATGTGTGCTAATTATCAGTGATACCTTCCTTTTGCTTGTGTGAAAATGGGTCAGGTCCATGAAATATGAGAGTGTTTGGTCCTTTAGAAGATGATCCAGATGGGCAGGAATAGCCTAATTCTTTTTGTTTTTCTTTCCACATGACCTTCACAATGATGGTGATCCCTAATTATACTATTGTAGATAATGTAATCATTTTGCTTTTGTTGCTATTCTAACTTTAAATGCAATTTATACATCCTGGGTTGATAATGTAGCTAATTCTGTTCAGTTGAAGTGGGCACTCTCAATCTTTAGAAAGTAATGAACTTAATCATAAGCATAGTCTAGCTGGTTCAAGCATGTTAGCTATTAGCAGATGTTCCTTTCAGCTGAAAGACTGACAACTCTTCTTGACTCTCTTCATCTTGTTTTTTTGTTTGTGTTTTTTGATTTTCTTTTAGCAATGCCTATAGATCACTGTCTCAGAGGAGACATCACAAATAGGGAAACAAGATTCACAGAAATGCATGAGTAAAATACATATATTTTTCAGTTATGATATGAGAGGAACATTTTTCAGGTTTCAGAATAATTGGTCAAGGGGAAACATTTCATAGTACCCAAATATAAGATGTTTAACACACAAGCAGCTTGCCCCAGAATCAGTGTCATAATTTGAAGATTGCTTTGAAAGAAGAGAAGAAGAAAACTAAATCTTAACTGATAATTTATTTCTCCTTTATTTTGCTTTATCCTTTAAGTTTCTTAAACTTGTTTTTTACCTAAGCTCTGTCAAGGATATTTTTAAGAATAACTAACTTCTATTATTAATAAGTAATATTCTTAAACATGGGGGCCTCTTTACAAGTAACCAATTATTTCAGAAGCAAGCTGTTAGCCATGTGGATTATATAATGGATAAAAAAATAACTGTTTTTACATTAAAAAAACATATAACTATTTTTATTTGCAGTTCTACAGAATTTCTTACTAATTTTCATAAACTCTAAGGATAATGATCTAATACCCATTTTGAGACTGGAGCTAAATTGAATATAGAGGATGACCTAAATCAGAATGCACCACCCACTCCCAGCCCTTTTGTATGTCATGAACAAAGTTTGCACAGGTAAAAAACAAACAAACAAAAAAAGCACGTGCTTTAGAATCAGAGATCTGGAGTTTGATTCTTGAGCCTACTGTTCGTAGCTACGTAAACTTGGACCATGGGCTTGTCTCTCTGTGTCCTCTTCTTAGCCTTGACCACCGTCTACATCCCCGCTGATTCCTTCGGACAAACTCAACCTGGAAGCTGATTTCTGTTTGAGTTTGGTCAGTGGGAGGAAGCTTCAGAAGAATCAGGTCATGCTCTCTGGGGCCTGAAACTTTGAGTACCTGACAGTGAACACAAACACAAAATTAGGTAGGAAAGTGAATATGTATTTAGACTGAGGAAGGGAATCATAACAAATTATATATTTTAAGAATGCATAGTTTACATTAGAAATGTTCCAATATCATAGATATCACAAAATCCAGGAGAAAAGCCTAATTTAGTTAACTATCTCTTCTCTGTTTTTGCCTTATTATTTCCTGCATGCTTCCTTATGATAGTGATTTTAATAAAAACATTCTCTGTAGAGAGACTAGAAAGATAATTATGTATTTATTCTTATACAGTAAATAAAATTTGATTTTGCCTTTTACTACATACAAAGTTTAAAAAAGGTTATTTAACCTGACACATTCTTTTCACTGCTATTGTGTAAATATTTAGAATTGTTGTCAGATATGAACAAAAAAACAAGGTTTTTGTTTCATGTATTAAGTATAAGATTTGGAACATTTTTTTAAAACTAGATTTCAATATTTTAAGTTTGATGCTCCTTTTAAATGTTGGTTCTTCTTTACCTCCATACTTCCTGCCTCAGATGTCTTAGACTCACTCCTATGTAATACAGCCTCTGATCCTGCACCTCCTGTTTTGAAGACTGGTGAACTGACACAGAGGTAGCAGGGGGGATTTCTGGAAACCATTCCTGCAGTTGCAACACTATAAATGACTTAACTATGTTCAAAAGGGATTATGAGCTATAAAAATATACTCCATGAAAAAACTCTGAAATGATCTCTAACTCTGTTTCCACTTAACCAAGTCCCCAAAATATCAGTGACCTCTCCAAAACACCAATCAGTAGGTGAAGGGAAATTAGAGAGGAAAAAGAATTCTTTATGAGTAGTGATTTTTTAAAAAATTACTTTTTCAAATTTTACCAAAAATGATTTCTAAATACATTGGTAGACTCCCTCCCAAAGCCATGGAAGAGACTTATGCCAGAGAGATATCTGAGACAGAGCTTGATAATAGTTTGAGCACCTGTGTCTCCAGGCAAGAGATGTGTATGTGGGAGAGGAAAAGGTTTGGCGCATTTCTTTACTGATTCCTCTCTGCTCTGAGGGATGGCTTCCAGGGCTGCCTGTGTCCTTCACTCATATCACTCTTGTTGGATGGCCCCTCTTTTTGCATCTCCAGTTTTCTCTGGAGAGAGAGGCTGGGTACTTATTACTCAGGCTACAGGTTGGCAGTGGCTGTAGTTCTCCACCTCAGGACCCAGGTCCAGTAGTGCAGCTTGTTGGTATAGCTGTCACTCCAGTAACAGCTTTCTTCCATTGCCTATTTAGATCTACATGTGATGATGACTTTCTACCTTTTCCGGCATCTGGATACTTCAACATCCATTCTTAATTCTTTTGACTCTGCTCACCTGTCTGTAAGGAGTCCCCTTGTTAAGATGCCTGATATCATCTGAGGTATGTTCTACTTCCAAAGTCATCTTGACCAAGACAGACACAGACAACGGATTGCAATCTTCTTAAGCATTAGTTGCTTTATTTGTAAAATGGAGAAAATAAAATCTGTTTCATAAATATATTATGATAATGATGTAAAACAATACACACAAAGAACTTTTTCAGGAAAAAAAAAGAAATTAACTTATTAAAGCACACAGAGACAGAGAACCTCAATCATCCAGTATGACCTAATGTCACCTATATAATATTTCCTGTACTATTTTAAAGAATAGACTATTATGCTGAAAACAAGATTGCCAGGAGAAATGTCAATAAGCTCAGATATACAGATGACATCACTCTTATGGCAGAAAGTGAAGAGGAACTAAAGAGCCTCTCGATGAATGTGAAAGAGGAGAGTTAAAAAGCTGCCTTAAAACAACATTCAAAAAATGAAGATTATGGCATCCAGTCCCATCACTTCATGGCTAATAGATGGGAAAACAATGGAAACAGTGACAGACTTTATTTCTTCTGCTTCAAAATCACTGCAGATGGTGACTGCAGCCATGAAAATAGACATGTGCTCCTTGGAAGAGAAGCTATGACCAACCTAGACAGCATATTAAAAAACAGAGACATCACTTTGCCAACAAAGGTCTGTCTAGTCAAAGCTATGGTTTTTCCAGTACTCATGTATGGATGTGAGAGTTGGACCACAAAAAAAGCTGAGCACCAAAGAATTAATGATTTTGAACTGTGGTGTTGGAGAAGACTCTTGAGAGTTCCTTGAACTGCAGGGAGATGAAATCAGTCAACCCCAAAGAAAATCAATCCTGAATATTCTTTGGCTGGACCGATGGTGAAGCTGAGGCTCCAATACTCTGACCACCTGATGCAAAGAACTGACTCCTTAGAAAAGACTCTGATGCTGGTAAAGGTTGAAGGCAGGAGAAGAGTACAACAGAGGATTAGATGGTTGGATGGAATCACTGACTCGATTGACATGAGTTTGAGCAAGCCCCAGGAGTTTGGTGGTGAACAGGGAAGCCTGGCATGCCACAGTCCATGGGGATGCAAAGAGTTGGACATGATAAATGACTGAACTGAATTATGATGGTATTATTACAATAATACTTCAATAGGATAAAGCATTCATGAATTATTAGAAAAAAAATTAAACCAAAATCATGAAAAGTAGAAGCCCCATTTTTTTTTATTATTAGATTCAATACATATACCATTGCTGTTGAATAGTTGCTACTTCATGCCTGACCCTTCATGACTCAATAGACTGTAGCATGCCAGGCTCCTCTGTCTATGGAATTTCCCAGGCAATACTGGAGTCAGTTGCCATGCCTTCCTCAGGGGATCTTCTCAACCCAATGATCAAACCCATATCTCCTGCATTGGCAGGCAGATTCTTTACCACGGAGCCACAAAAGCCCCTACATAGACCATTACATTTCAATAAATATAACAAACACAACAGAGAAGAAAATATTAAAAAAAATACACAGTCATACAAAGTGTGTGCACTGGCAATGTGTACGGACTGAACTTATCCTGTTGAGTACCACTAACAAACAGCTGGCAAACCAGCACTACCCCATCACTCACACATCAGATAGCACTGTACTGCAGCATTTTATTCTGCATGGAATATTTCACTGAGTGTATCTATAAGGATCAATTTCTGTGCACATCAGCTAACTTTCTCCCTTTCTGTGTCTTACTGTCTGTATTTATTCTATTTTTGCTCTAGATTAATTATTTTATAGTAAAACTCTCCCAGCAAATTCTCCCAAGCCCAGATTTCTCCTATGGAGTTATTTACTAGAAATAGTTTATGTCTTTACCAAATGCTGGGCTTCCCTGATAGCTCAGATGGTAAAGAATCTGCCCACAATGCAGGAGACCCTGGGTCGGTTCCTGGGTCAGGAAGATTCACTTGAGAAGGGATAGGCTACCACTCCAGTATTCTTGGGCTTCCCTTGTGGCTCAGCTGGTAAAGAATCCTCTTGCAGTGTGGGAGACCTGGATTCAATGCTTGGGTTGGGAAGATCGCCTGGAGAAGGGAAAGGCTACCCCCTCCAGTATTCTGGCCTAGAGAATTCCATGGACTGTATAGTCCATGGGGTCACAAAGAGTGGGACACGATTGAACAACTTTCACTTTCACTTACCAAATGCCAGCTACTAACAGCAGAATCTGTGCCTTATCAATATACAGATCACCTGATGATAAATCAAGATGGCTTCCAATATGCACAACAGAGTCTGGTCTCAGCACAATCCCCATATTATACTACCTTATCTTTGGGCATTAGAATAAGAATTCTTAGTATATTGCTGCATGGTTGCAGAAATCACATGCCCTAAGCTTCTAACTCAGGTCTGTAATTCAGAATTGTCTGAACACTCATAATCATCTTCCTTGTACAAAGCTAGTTCTGACTATTACTTGTGATATAATAAGAAAGAAAGACAATGTCCAGTGTGTGTATTTTTCTTCTAAACATTTTCTAGGGAAAATGGAGAACTAGGGCTCATTGGTAGGTTTTAGCCTCTTAAATATCAAGGTATTTATTTTTAATGAAAAAGATTAGATAGAATGAAGAAAAAGGAAAGATTCTTGAAGGAAAAAGAAAAGTTTCATTTGAATGCATACAAGGAGTGTTGCCATGGGAACCCTGTTACAAGTGTGAAAAAGAACGTTTGTCCCACCTATTATTGCAAAGTCCATCATGTGCTGGTAGTGGCAGAAAACCTGCTCTGATTAGTGCAAAACTTTAATTTCCCAAAGGAATTGGGTATGGATGAATGGTTTAAATATTGTTGAGGCCTCCCCTCAAAAGCTATAGTCATAATCTAAAATTTTAGTCTTGATGACACCATTACCCATTATCTTCTCTAATTAGTATAATTTTCTAAACACTTCCTACAACAGCTGTAAGGACGGGAACATGTTTGAGGACACAGAGATTTTAAAATCATTTTATCCACTGCTATTTACCTTAGGCTAACTAAAATTCATATATTTCATTCACATAAAATTCCTCTCTCTAGTAGAATTTATAGAGACTGGTTGAAAGTTCTGCTTTACACGACAGAATGAATTTCACTGTCTGAAATCCACCATGAATAACAGAAAGCAGATAGAGATTTAGTCTTAAAATTCACATTAGTCAACAATTGTGAAGTATTTTATGCTTTGGGGAAAAGCTATTAGTACCTAATCAATTTTTGTTAATAGAAATATGTTTAAATAATTGCTTAATCGTAGGCAGTAAAAATAATTCTCCATTTGAATGCAGTTTAGCACAGTTGCAATAAAAACTGTGGAGACAGTTTTCTGGGTTTAATCCTTGCTCTTGCATTTATAAGCAGCATATGACCTTGGGCAAAGCACCTAAGCTCTCATTGTCCCATATCCTTTATCTTGAAGCAGACATTAAAATAAGAGTGATACTATTATATGGCTATCAAGGAAATCAAAAGTTTTAACATGGAACACTTCTCAATGTTATGTGGACACCTGGATGGCAGGAGAGATTGGGGGAGAATGAATCCAGGTGTATGTCTGACTGAATCCCTTCGCTGTTTACCTGAAGCTGTCATAATATTGTTCATCAGCTATACCCCAATGCAAAATAAAAGGCTAAAAAACATTTTTAATTCAGGAATTGGCAAATATTTTCTGATAGCAGGTATTTGAGTCTTCATCAGTTCAGTTCCGTCACTCAGTCATGTCTGACTCTTTGTGACCCCACAGAGTGCAGCACACCAGGCCTCCCTGTCCATCACCAAATTCCAGAGTTTACTTAAACTCATGTCCATTGAGTGAGTGATGCCATCCAACCATCTCATCCTCTGTCTTCCCCTTCTCCTTCAGCCTTCAATCTTTCCCAGCATTAGGGTCTTTTAAATGAGTCAGTTCTTCCCATCAGGTAGCCAAAGTATTGGAGTTTCAGCTTCACCTTCAGTCCTTCCAATGAACACCCAACATGATCTCCTTTAGGATGGACTGGTTGGATCTCCTTGCAGTCCAAGGGACTCTCAAGAGTCTTCTCCAACACCACAGGTCAAAAGCATCAATTCTTCAGCACTCAGCTTTCTTTGTAGTCCAACTCTCACATCCATACTTGACAACTGGAAAAACCACAGCTTTGACCAGACAGACCATTGTTGGCAAACTGATGTCTCTGCTTTTTAATATGCTGACTAGGTGGGTCATAACCTTTTTTCCAAGGAACAAGGGTCTTTTAATTTCATGTCTGCAGTCACCATCTGCAGTGATTATGGAGCCCAAGAAAATAAAGTCTGTCACTCTTTCCATTGTTTCCCCATCTATTAGCCATGAAGTGACGGAACCAGATGCCATGATCTTCATTTTCTGAATGTTGAGCTTTAAATCAACTTTTACACTCTCCTCTTTCTCTTTCACCAAGAGGCTCTTTAATTCTTCTTCACTTTAAGGGTGGTGTCATCAGCATATCTGAGATTATTGATGTCTCCTGGAAATCTTGATTCCAGCTTGTGCTTCACCCAGCCCAGCATTTCTCATGATGTACTCTGCATATAAGTTAAATAAGCACGGTGACAATATACAGCCTTGACATACTCCCTTTCCTATTTGGAACTAGTCTGTTGTTCCATGTCCAGTTCTAACTGTTGCTTCCTGACCTGCATACAGATTTCTTAAGAGGTAGGTCAGGTGGTCTGCCTTATAAGAATTTTCCACAGTTTGTGGTGATCAACACAGTCAAAGGCTTTGGCATAGTCAATAAAGCAGAAATAGATGTTTTTCTGGAACTCTCTTGCTTTTTCCATGATCCAGCAGATGTTGGCAATTTGATCTCTGGTTCCTCTATATTTTCTCAAACCAGCCTGAACATCTAGAAGTTCATGGTTCACGTATTGCTGAAACCTGGCTTGGAGAATTTTGAGCATTACTTCCATGTTCAAGGTCAAGAGGGACAGCTGTGAGGAGATACCCCTCGTCCAAGGTAAGGAGCAGTGGCTGCATTTTGCTGGAGCAGCTGTGAAGAGATACCCCACGTCAAAAGTAAGAGAAACCCAAGTAAGAAGGTAGGTGTTGCGAGAGGGCATCAGAGGGCAGACACACTGAAACCATAATCAGAGAAAACTAGCCAATCTGATCACACAGACCACAGCCTTGTCTAACTCAATTAAACTAAGTCATGCTGTGTGGGGCCACCCAAGACGGGTGGGTCATGGTGGAGAGGTCTGACAGACTGTGGTCCACTGGAGAGGGGAATGGCAAACCACTTCAGTATTCTTACCTTGAGAACCCCATGAATAGTATGAAAAGGCAATATGATAGGATACTGAAAGAGCAACTGCTCAGGTTGGTAAGTGCCCAATATGCTACTGGAGATCAGTGGAGAAATAACCACAGAAAGAATGAAGGGTTGGAGCCAAAGCAAAAACAATACCCAGCTGTGGATATGACTGGTGATAGAAGCAAGGTCCGATGCTGTAAAGAGCAATATTGCATAGGAACCTGGAATGTTAGATCCATGAATCAAGGCAAATTGGCAGTGGTCAAACAAGAGATGGCAAGAGTGAATGTCAACATTCTAGGAATCAGCTAACTAAAATGGACTGGAATGGGCGAATTTAACTCAGATGACCATATGTCTACTCTTGCGGGCAGGAATCCCTCAGAAGAAATGGAGTAGCCATCATGGTCAACAAAAGAGTCTGAAATGCAGTACTTGGATGCAATCTCAAAAATGATGGAATGATCTCTGTTCCTTTTCAAGGCAAACCATTTAATATCACGATAATCCAAGCCTATGCCCCAAACAGTAACGCTGAAGAAGCTGAAGTTGAATGGTTCTGTGAAGGCCTACAAGACTTTTTAGAACTAACACCCAAAAAAGATGTCCTTTTCATTATAGGGGACTGGAATGCAAAAGTAGGAAGTCAAGAACACATGGAGTAACAGGCAAATTTGGCCTTGGAGTATGGAATGGAGCAGGGCAAAGGCTAATAGAGTTTTGCTAAGAGAAGGCACTGGTCATAGCAACCACCCTCTTCCAACAACACAAGAGAAGACTCTACACATGGACATCACCAGATGGTCAACACCAAAATCAGATTGATTATATTTTTTGCAGACAAAGATGGAGAAGCTCTATACAGTCATCAAAAATAAGACCAGGAGCTGACTGTGGCTTGGATTAACAACTCCTTATAGCCAAATTCATACTTACATTGAAGAAAGTAGGGAAAACCAATAGACCATTCAGGTATGACCTAAATCAAATCCCTTATGATTATAAAGTGGAAGTGAGAAATAGATTTAAGGGACGAGACCTGAGAGATAGAGTGCCTGATGAACTATGGACAGAGGTTCGTGACATTGTACAGGAGACAGGGATCAAGACCATCCCCATGGAAAGAAATGCAAAAAAGCAAAATGGCTGTCTAAGGAGGCCTTACAAATAACTGTGAAAAGAAGAGAAGTGAAAAGTAAAGGAAGAAAGGAAAAATATAAGTATCTGAATGCAGAGTTCCGAAGAATAGCAAGGAGAGGTAAGAAAGCCTTCCTCAGTGATCAATGCAAAGAATTAGAGGAAAACAACAGAATGGGAAAGATTAGAGATCTCTTCATGAAAATTAGAGATACCAAGGGAACATTTCATCCAAAGATGGGCTGAATAAAGGACAGAAATGGTATGGACCTAACAGAAGCAGAAGATATTAAGAAGAGGTGGCAAGAATACACAGAAGAACTATACAAAAAAGATTTTCACAACCCAGATAATCACGATAGTGTGATCACTGACCTAGAGCCAGACATCCTGGAATGTGAAGTCAAGTGGGCCTTAGAAAGTGTCACTACGAACAAAGCTAGTGGAAGGGATGGAATTCCAGTTGAGCTATTTCAAATCTCCTGAAAGATGATGCTGTGAAAGTGCTGCACTCAATATGCCAGCAAATTTGGAAAACTCAACGGTGGCCATAGGACCGGAAAAGGTCAATTTTCATTCCAATCCCAAAGATAGGCAATGCCAAAAAATGCTAAAACTACCACACAATTGGACTCATCTCACATACTAGTAAAGTAATGCTTAAACTTCTCCAAGCCAGGCTTCAGCAATATGTGAACTGTGAACTTCCAGATGTTCAAGCTGGTTTTAGAAAAGGCAGAGGAACCAGAGATCAGATTGCCAACATCCGCTGGATCATGGAAAAAGTAAGAGAGTTCCAGAAAAACATCTATTTCTGCTTTATTGACTATGCCAAAGTCTTTGTGTGGATCACAATAAGCTGTGGAAAATTCTGAAAGAAATGGGAATATCAGACCACCTGAGCCTACTCTTCAGAAACCTATATGCAGGTTCAGAAAGCAACAGTTAGAATTGGACATGGGAAAACAGACTGGTTCCAAGTAGGAAAAGGAGGACATCAAGGCTGTATATTGTCACCCTGCTTATTTAACTTATTCGAGAGTATATCATGAGAAATGCTGGGCTGGAGGAAGCACAAGCTGGAATCAAGATTGCCAGGAGAAATATCAATAATCTCAGATATGCAGATGACATCACCCATATGGCATAAAGTGATGAAGAACTAAAGAGCCTTTTGATGAAAGTGAAAGAGGAGAGTGAAAAAGTTGGCTTAAAGCTCAACATTCAGAAGACGAAGATCATGGCATCTGGTCCCATCACTTCATGGGAAATAGATGGGGAAACAGTGGAAGCAGTGGCTGACTTTATTTTTCTGGGCTCCAAAATCACTGCAGATGGTGACTGCAGTCATGAAATTAAAAGACGCTTGCTCCTTGGATGAAAAGTTATGCCCAAACTAAATAGCATGTTCAAAAGCAGAGACATTACTTTGCCAACAAAGGCACATCTAGTCAAGGCTGTGGTTTTTCCAGTTTTCATGTATGGATGTGAGAGTTGGACGGTGAAGAAAGCTGAGCTCTGAAAAACTGATTCTTTTGAACTGTGGTGTTGGAGAAGACTCTTGAGAGTCCTTTGGACTGCAAGGAGATCCAACCAGTCCATCCTAAAGGAAATCAGTCTTGGGTGCTCATTGGAAGGACTGATGTTGAAGCTGAAACTCCAATACTTTGGCCACCTCATGCAAAGGGTTGACTCATTGGAAAAGACCCTGATGCTGGGAACGAATTGGGGGCAGGAGGAGAAGGGGAAGACAGAAGATGAGATGGCTGGATGGCATCACTGACTCAATGGACGTGAGTTTGAGTGAACTCCAGGAGTTGGTAATGGACAGGGAGGCCTGGAGTGCTGTGATTTTGGGATCGCAAAGAGTCGGACACGACTGAGAGACTGAATTGAACTGAACTAAACTTACTACGTGTGAGAGGAGTGCAATGTGCGGTAGTTTGAACATTCTTTGATATTACCTTTCTTTGGGATTGGAATGAAAACTGACCTTTTCCAGTCCTGTGGCCACTGCTGAGTTTTCCACATTTGCTGGCATGTTGAATGCAGCACTTTCACAGCATCATCTTTCAGGAGATTTGAAATAGTTCAACTGTAATTCCATCACCTCCACTAGCTTTTTTCGTAGTGACGCTTTCTAAGGCCCACTTGACTTCACATTCCAGGATGTCTGGCTCTAGGTCAGTGATCACACATATCTGGGTCATGAAGATTTTTTTTGTATAGTTCCATGTGTTGTTGCCACCTCTTCTTATTATCTTCGGCTTCTGTTAGGTCCATACCATTTTGTCCTTTATTGAGCCCAGGTTTGCATAAAATGTTCCCTTGGTATCTCTAGTCTTCTTGAAGAGATCTCTAGTCTTTCTCATTCTATTGTTTTCCTTATTTCTTTGCACTGGTCACTGAGGAAGGCTTTCTTATCTCTCCTTGCTATTCTTTGGAACTCTGCGCTCAAATGGTATATCTTTCCTTTTCTCCTTTGCTTTTCGCTTCCCTTCTTTGCACAGCTATTTGTAAGGCCTCTTCAGACAGCCTTTTTTTTTTTGCATTTCTTTTTCTTGGGGATGAAAACCACAATTTTTCAAATTTTCATGAGTTCATAGGCAATAAGATGTCTATGGCAACTCCCAATCAACTTCGTCACTGTCCTGTGAGACCCATAATATGTAATATGAAGGCTAATGTGTAATGCTATGAGCCAATAAAACTGTGTTTATAAAAATATGCAGAAAAGCTTGATTTATCCCATGATATATAGTTTTCCAACTCCTGAATTGATACATAAAATGCTGAAAATAGTGCTTAATTCAAAATAAGTAAGTGTTAACTATATGGATTACACTGTAGTTTTTTGTTGTTGATGTGAGTTTAAAATGAACAGAGCACTTTAAAATCATCAGTGTATCTTCAATATTAGTAATTCAACTGACTCATAATTCAGAAAATCTTAAGACATGCACATGACTCAGTTTTGAATCTTTCCATGCAAGATAACTCCAATAGGGAGTACATTACTATGGATATACTTTAAATTAGCTAAGACTATACAGCACAATCTGATTATAAAGCAGAAGAAATGCATAATTAAATGGTAAGAGTAGGATAATTTGCTCTGTAAAGATTTTTACTGGACCTTTGCATGTAAGGAAAAAATTTTAAAGAGCAAGAGTAAGGTGGACAATGGTGGAAATATCAGCTGAATTGAAATTTAATTAAGTTTTTTTTTTTTTTTTAAAGCAGTATTTGCTGTGAGAGAAAAATGTCATCAAACTGTGATCACAGTTGATTACACAAAATAAGCTTTTAATGTTACTGGTAATTCTACTTGTACTGCCTTTCATAATCAAAATATGGAAACCACTTGAAATTGTAACCATGAAGTGGCAGGTGATGAAATTTCAAACGCGTATTTCAATGGCACTAGTAATATTTTAATTGTAAAGCCTCAAGATTTAAAGGACTAGGCTGCCATATGTTCCCTCCAGGAAGTAGAGTTATGGACTGCTCCTTAATTTGACAATATTCAGGCTGCAGTTTACCAAAATGGTCATGAAATAACTGTCCATTTCTCAAATCACTCAATCCCAAAGCAACACAGTCTTATAAGTTTCACTTGCAAACCTATCCATCAAGTATATAAGGTGTGTAACAAAAAAATAATTTAAAGAGAAAATAAGGACCAACATTGACTAGCATTTATTTTTCTTAGAAGAAAATTTACTGACCGATAAAGACTCCAAAATTAACATCTGTTATCCAAGATTAAAATTTCTCTTCATCTGGAACAACTGTTTTTCTGAATAATTTGATTCAAAGTCCCTGAAAACCTATAATCAAATTGATTTAACTAATCATAGAAATGTACAAAACTTTTGTTAGCTCTTAAATTTATGTTTAACTCATCTCAAGAATATGCATTGTCCAAAGATTTGAAGTCAAGATTTTATAGGTTGATTTTTAAGCTGTATTTTACACATTTTCAGTGATAGTCAGTCACAATGATCATCATGTTATTCTAAATAAATAACTTAAGTGCTACCTTTCAAAACCTGAAAATCTTACATGTCAATTTTTGAGTTCTCAAAGTAAACAGTAGTTCTAAAGAAAATATTCCATGTTATTTAATTGTTTGGGTTCTATGAAGTATAATTGTCTGATAACCAAAAGACAGGGACCACAAAAAGCAAATATATATATTAACATGAATTTATATCCTGTTTAATCTGAGAACGACCCTGCTTCTGCCAGTTTCACTGATAGCTCCCCCTTTGATTGTCAAAAGCAACCCAGTTTGCAAAATAATGTACATAGATGCTCTCACTTTCAGTTATTTATTTCTAGATACTGTCAACAAATATTATAGTATTCATCATGTGCTAAGCACTGATCTAGGTCCCACGTGTGTTCCATTGGAGTAAATTTATAGGTTAACCTGTATTAATTATTGAAGAGCCCATAGAGGCTTCTACTTTCCCTAGAGTATTAAACCTACTATTACAAGCTATTACTGCTTGTAAGTAGCTGCCTTGGCTTCTGAGACTGATGGACTTCATTGGCAAGCTAAGTAGTCCTGACTGAAATTAGAAAATTAAACAGAAATCATTGTCACACTTGGCTGGCATACAGCCTGATGTTATTGTAGCATCAAGGTCTAGAACAAAATTAAAGTTTCCCAGACTTTCACATAGCTGTGAGGTTTGCACTATCAGGCATTACATATTAATATGAAGTACCAAACAGGAATAAAGATAAAATTGCACTTCTAACACAGAAGCAAATGACATTAAATTCAACTTTACTAACCAAGACATGATGATAATGGACAAAGCTGGAATAGAATGGCATTGAAACATGTATAATATCATGTATGAAACGAGTTGCCAGTCCAGGTTCAATGCACGATACTGGATGCTTGGGGCTGGTGCACTGGGACGACCCAGAGGGATGGTATGGGGAGGGAGGAGGGTTCAGGATGGGGGACCTGTGTATACCTGTGACGGATTCATTTCGATATTTAGCAAAACTAATACAATATTGTAAAGTTTAAAAATTAAATTAAATTTAAAAAACCCAGAAAACTAAAAAAAAAAAAAAAAAAAAAGATCTGTTAGTTCTTGGAAAAAAAAAAAAAAAAGAAATTGTCTTATATGGAAATTTAAGTAAGCAGATTGGAAATAATCCAATAAGCGTTACCTACCACAGTGCCTTTTTCATTATTGATTTGCAACTGAATTTCTTTATCAATCTTGGTATCCTATGCCCATCCTTACACATTACTTGACTTGATCTTTACAAAAATCTTAAAATGGATTTAACCAACATAACCCCTGTTTTACAGATGAGTGAACTAACATTTACAAAAATTAATATAATGACTTTTTAATGACAAAAAATTTTAGAGGACAGGCAAGTCTACAAAATGTAAACTCAATACATTTATTTGTTCATCTTCCACATTCAGATGTTCAGAATTAAACCTATCCCTTCAGTAATGGTGCTGCACCTGTATCTTTTCTTCCTTCTTCAGAGATTTTCTTTTTCCTACTTCTTATGAGGGGATCTCACCTATTCTATGTCCTGTTCTTTTTGGGTTTGGCTAGATGTCCATATGGAGGAAGCCATGATCCTTTTATATCCTAACCACAGAAATGGCATCCCATAACTTTTATATTTTATTTGGTAGAATGAAGTCAGTAAATCCAGTCCACACTCAAGGGGAGAAAATTATATAAAGCTATGGTACGTTGAAGAAAAGAATCATTATGTGAGAGGCTGTCTACTGCATTCCCATCCCAGACAAGCAAAGAATTCCAGGTTCATTTCATCCATTTCAGAAAGTTCAGCTCCAGATTGAGAAGAGAATGGGGGCAGGAAAAGTGGCATTGTGTGGAAGGTTAAAATTCTCTAAGAAAAGGGCCTGCCTCATCTGATGGTGGGAGAAATGGCAATTCTGCAAATTTTTTTTTGTTTGTTTGTTTTGTTTTTTAATAATGACCACATCTCTCAGAATGTACTGAGAGAAAAAGAACCCTTTCTTTTAAGAAGCTATCATAACTTTGCTGTGACTCTTGGTTTGGAGTTACCAGGCATCTGAGGGTTGTGAAACCCAAGCAGAAATTATCTACCAAAACCTTAAGTTATACCGCTAAAAACTGGTAACCAAGATCTCAGTTCTCAAGATTTCACTGGGTGCAGGATCAACTTCCACATTTACCCAGCAATGTTGGAAGGATTTGGGGTCACCGTTTTTTTCCAAGCTGTTGGCTGGTGACCTCCATTTGTTTCTTACTGTGTAGACCTCTCCACAGGTAGTTGTAAACAGAGCATCTGATTTCAGAAAAGCTAGCAAGTGAGAGAGCAAAAGAGAATGCAAGCGATAAGGAAGTCTGCTGCTGCTGCTGCTGCTAAATCGCTTCAGTCATGTCTGACTCTGTGCGACCCCATAGACGGCAGCCCACCAGGCTCCTCTGTCCCTGGGATTCTCCAGGCAAGAATATGGAAGTCTAGCTCTTTTAAAATCTAATGTTGCAAGTGATACCAAATATTTTGCTGTCTCCTATTTATTAGAAGCAAGTAATCAGGCCCAGCTCACATTCAAGGGGAGAGGAATTCACAAGGTCATGAACGTCCAGTAGGGCACAGATCATTGAGAACTAGTTCAAAATCACTCACCACAGTTGCAGAAGGAAAGGACAACTTAAAGTGACATCATATGGAAGGATAAAAATGGAGATAGAGAAGGTTATGGTTCATGAACATTTTAAAAAAACTAGCTGGACAGCTATTTCAAAGACTTTCTACCTTTGGGATGTGGCTTGTTCCTTAACTAGATATTATTTGGGGGATATTATTTGGGGGATCTGCCCCACAATATTTTGTTTATGATGAACCTAGGAAAAAATCTGTTTCCCTTATGAGTCTTTCTTCTCTATTACTAAATCTGAACTGTTGGAGAAGACAGTATTCTTAGGCACTAGGTAACTTTCTGGAACCTCTTTCTAGAATCCAAGGGCTGTTTTATGTCTTGAACAAATGATTTTTTAGCAGAGGTTCATGATTTTTTTACAGCACAATTTTCTTGAAAACATAATATGAGATATATATCTTATTTTAGTTCTCATTACAGAAACCACACTTGAAGTATTTCCAACTTAATTGCAGATACTTTGAGTTTGCCATCATCCTTTCCCCCAGCCATTTTGTCTACTGAAAAAGATACTGGTGGAGGGCTTTAATCTATTTAGAAGTTTTAAAAATGAGTAAACTAGTCACACCTTGATTTGATACTTGTGGAATGGGTGATATGTAATTGGTCTCTGCTGTTCAAAGGAATTCTTAGTGTATTGTTACAAATGGAAGATAAGAAGAGTTGCCTATCTTGCTCTGTGACCATGGCAAGTTTCCACATTTCTGCTCTCCACTTCTAGCTATCAACATTTGTACCAGTCATGATAGAGAGCATCACACAGTGATAAAAAAAGAAAGAAATTTCATGTGCTTAACTCAACAAAAGTTTGTTATTCATCTATTATACAAGTATATTATGGGTTCTCAGGGGGTCCCAATTGTTATTGTCAGTCAAAGACACAGAAAAATAGGACAGCAACCATTTAAAATGTTGTCAGTTGCTACAGCAGAGGGAACGAGAGCTCTGTTTGGTCTTGTATAATCAATTACATGCTTTGTTACCTAGAGGTAATATGCACCACTTCAAAAGCTAAATAAAGCCTGCCAATGCAGGAGATGTAAGAGAAGGAATTTTGACTCCCAAATTGGGAAGATCCCCTGGAGGAGGGCATGGCAGTCACTGCAGTATTGTTCTTGCCTGGAGAATCCATGGACAGAGGAACCTGGTGGGCTATGGCCCATAGGGTTGCAAAGAGTTGGACACAGTTGAAGTGGCTTAGTACACACAGCATGCACGAACCATTACAAGGAGACTATGAAAGTCAGTGCTATCATGTTCCTAAATGAGAGAGAACCAGAAATATTTGGTAAACTGTAGGAGACAGGAAGAATAAAAGAAAAATGGGCCCCGGCAAAAGAAATTTATAATTTTTTTTTTTTTTTGAGTTTAATTTTATTTTATTTTTAAACTTTACATAATTGTATGAGTTTTGCCAAATATCAAAATGAATCCGCCACAGGTATACATGTGTTCCCCATCCCGAACCCTCCTCCCTCCTCCCTCCCCATACCATCCCTCTGGGCCGTCCAGTGCACCAGCCCCAAGCATCCAGCATCGTGCATCGAACCTGGATTGGCAACTCGTTTCCTACATGATATTTTACATGTTTCAATGCCATTCTCCCAAATCTTCCCACCCTCTCCCTCTCCCACAGAGTCCATAAGACTGTTCTATACATCAGTGTCTCTTTTGCTGTCTCGTATACAGAGTTATTGTTACCATCTTTCTAAATTCCATATACATGCGTTAGTATACTGTATTTATGTTTTTCCTTCTGGCTTACTTCACTCTGTATAATAGGCTCCAGTTTCATCCACCTCATTAGAACTGATTCAAATGTATTCTTTTTAATGGCTGAGTAATACTCCATTGTGTATATGTACCACAGCTTTCTTATCCATTCATCTGCTGATGGACATCTAGGTTGCTTCCATGTCCTGGCTATTATAAACAGTGCTGCGATGAACATTGGGGTACACGTGTCTCTTTCCCTTCTGGTTTCCTCAGTGTGTATGCCTAGCAGTGGGATTGAACTAGATACTATAAGGCATGAGACTCTTGGAACAAGTCCAGAGAGAACAGTTCATAATCTTGAAAACAAGATATGATCCTGAGGTTGGAAAATCGACCCCAAACTGTTTCTCAACTGGCGTCTCAGGGTCACATGTTCTACGTATCTGGTGGAAAATCTATAGATAAAAACATTAGTCTTAGTTACTGGTTTGTTATTGATTACTGTTTCCTAATTACTCAATGGCTAATGATCATTTTGTTCTTTGGCTCTGCAGGCCACGGGAGTTATAGTTTAACTCCCCGCATATTCTTTCATTCACAGCTGAAAGTATAATAAAGCCGGCTTGGATTCAGTTTCAGCACCTTCCCCTTCGAGTGGTGTTGGTCCCCTGGTCCTCACTTTTCTCTGAATTCTCATGTCTTGTTTCTCCTTCTTTTGCCATATCGTGCTCTTAGAAACCCTGCTTGTCAAGCCAGACTCGACAGTAAACATTTCTGATAACTACCAAATATATATTTACCTAGTTTAATTCTCATATAACCTCAAGGGGTAGATTTTAGTTTCACCATTTTAAAGATGAAGACAGGAGAAAAAGGTTAAGTAACCTGCTCAGTATCACACAGATAGTAAGGACCAGCCAGTCCCACTATAGCTTCCTTATATATTACTCTATGTATGGTACCTGATAACGGTAAGAGAAAGATGGAGCGAAGGTGCCTGAAATTTTATATGATTGAAAATAAAGTAGCAATTATTCTACTCTTGTATTCATGGTTCTTTTGTTCATTACTTCTATAATTTCTTTCATAACTATTCCAAGCAATAATCTGTAGAAAGATTTGACCTTAGCCCTACTAAAATATTTTCCAAAATGTTTAGTTTATGCCTTGAGCTTTCTGGTTTTTTGATAATGAACCAAAACTGAGTGTCAAGTGCTATTTGCTAGGGAATCACACTCTTTCAGGTAATCACCATTTGTACTCAAGTTTAATCATGAAGAAGAGATTTTATTACTACAAAATAATGTCATTAACTGAAATAAAAGAACTTCTTAGGCAGTAATTATTTGATTTCCTTCCTATTTTTCCTTTGAATCAGCTATTTAAGGAAATAAGAGTGGCTCAACTCAGGAAAGGACACTTATTTTGTTAAACAAAAAAATTATAAAATATGGAACTGAATATGAAGCATATAAAAAATAAGGATAATAAAATATGACCATATGATGGAGCAGCAGAAAGCTCTCCTGGCTTGACTGGAATGATAGGAAGTTTGCATCATGTTCTCTGAGGCTGTCGTTCAGTTGCTCAGTCATGTTTGACTCTTTGTGACCCCATGGACTACAGCACACCAGGCTTTCCTGTTCTTTGCCATCTTTTCCAGCATCAGGGTCTTTTCCCCTTGGAAGAAAAGTTATGACAAATCTAAACAGTGCATTAAAAAGCAGAGACGTCACTTTAGGTCCATATAGTCAAAGCTATGATTTTTTTCCAGTAGTCATGTATGATGTTAAGAGTTAGACCACAAAGAAGGCTGAGTGCTGAAGAATTGATGCCTTAAAACTGTGGTGCTAGAGATGACTTTTGAGAGTCCCTTGAACAGCAAGGTGATCAAATCACTCAATCCTAAAGGAAATCAACCCTGAATATACATTGGAAGGACTGATGCTGAAGCTGAAGCTCTAATCCTTTGGCCATCTGATGCAGAGAGCTGACTAACTGGAAAGACCCTGATAGTGGGAAAGACTGAGGGCA
The DNA here is from genome assembly GCF_029378745.1 of Bos indicus. Lineage (NCBI taxonomy): Eukaryota > Metazoa > Chordata > Mammalia > Artiodactyla > Bovidae > Bos > Bos indicus. The sequence goes on along the minus strand of NC_091765.1, from coordinate 63,097,323 downwards.
GGAGAAGAAGGGCAACAGAGAATGTGATGGTTGGATGGCATCACTGAATCAATGGACATGAGTTTGAGCAAACTCCGGGAGATAGTGAAGGACAGGGAAGCCTGGCGTGCTGCAGCCCATGGGGTCGTTAAGAGTTGTATACGATTTAGGGACTGAACAACAACAACAATCCTTCATCAAAAGTCAACAGAATAAGTGTCTCCAGAAAAATTTTATTAAACATTTTGGCTCTTATAGGTAATGCATTACATGATATAACTAGAAAGAAAAAGAGCAATTCAGAATGAATACATTTTAAAAATATATTTCCTGGTGAGCTATAAGGCTGGAGATTACAGGAAAGGAGATAAAGGTATTTTCAATTCTGTAACATCTTATTTCAAATATTATACTTCAAGTTTGCTAAGTGGTTGGGAATTTTTAGCACATTCATAGAGTATACTAAAATTCAATTTTGAATTTAATGAAGTCAAACTCAAAAATAACAGAGAATTAAGGTTTCTGTACTCAGAGAAATCATGACATGCAAATTGTACTTATTTCAGAATTATTGGGCACAGTGGGTTGCTGCTGCTACAGCTTTGATAGAAGCATGACTTCAACTTTTCAAATGTGAAATCACATGCTTAAAAGACAACAAAAAGTGTAGCAAAATTTTTCATTGAATATAAAACAAATAACAGAGTTAATCTAACACTTGGAATATGCTTTAGCTTTCTTCCCTTGAAAAAGAATTTCCTATTCTTGAGATTTTACTTGCTTTCTTGAGATTTTTTCTTGTAGGAAATAAGACCATAATGGGAGTTATTAGTATTTTGGTCTATTGAAGAGTTTAGAGCAGATTTGAACAATATGCTATAATTTTGGATAACACTTCATGGATAGAAAAAAAAAAAAACAATATTGCCATTGTCTATGGTGCAATTCTTATTTATTCATCATTCAAATATTTGTTTAATTTCTACCATGGTTGGGACAACATGGATATAGTGTGATACACTGGAAATGGCCAAGACTGCAAAAATCATTATAAGCTTGGAAGTAGTGAAAAGTATTTGTAATTATAAAATTAAATATGGTATATGAAGTGTTTGGCATGATGCTTAGCAGGGAAAACTCAGTAAATGACAGCTATTTGTTACCTATGTGGGTTAGATTAATAGATTATAAGATATAATTGGGTTGTCAGGGTCAACAGATGGTTACTAAAGTCATGGGAGTGAATGATAACACACTGAGAGACAGAGATAGGATATAGAATAAGAAGAGAAGAGCACCTTGGATTAAGCTTCAAGGTTAAGGAGAAATCCATCACTGGTCAACTGCAAACACTGATGCTAACTGTCAGACAAGAATGTATTGATTCCTCCAATACAACTCTCCTATTTAAAATCTGGCAATTCCATAAAAAATCTGCCTGAAATTCAGGTGACCCTGGGTTGGGAAGATCTCTTAGAGAAGGAAATGACAACCCACTCCTTAATTGCAGGAGCTTTAGCATTAAAACAGTAGCCACACACAAAAAAAGCAAAATATCAACAACACCATACATACCAATACCAACATACACACACACAAAATGACACATTCTGTTGGCTGTTGTCATTTATTCAGTTGTTGTCTACTAGGCAACTTGCTAAGATATCTATACGTACCTATCTATCCATATATATAATTTTGAAACTACAGACATCAGAATTATATTTATCCTCCAAATGGAAGATGAAGAGTATGAGGCTTAAAGTGGTGAAATGCCATGTTTAATGTCATATGGGTAAGTGACAGAATTAGAAATCAAAATCAGGTCTAACTCAGGCCTACAGCCTTTTCTGCTTTACTGCTTTACAAAAGAGAAGCCAACCATGCAGATGTGTAAAGATCAGTCATCACGTGATATTATAAAAGGATGAAGGCTTTCGCTGAGAAATGTCACAGATGGTGAGAAAAATCCAGGTGGAGCCACCTAGGTGGAGTTTTCCTATCTTTGCATGCATTTATTTCAGTATCTTTTTACTTTTTAGGCTCTGGGAACAATAAAGTCAAATACTTGCCCTAATAATGCTAATTTAGGGGTGGGAAAATATGTTAATTTTGTTAAACATAAACCATATGCCATCTATTTTTGTTTTATGCTAAAAGATTTGGTTCCACTGCCAGAAATTGAGCTTATCAACCCAATGACAATTCTCTCCTCCCCTTTATCATGTTAACCATTCTGTTACATAATTTCCACTACTGCTGACCCCTTAGGACAGCACATCTGTGACAAATTTTCAACATTCTAACGCAGGTGAAATGCATGAGAATTGTGTTTTTGGTTCTTAGCAACACAGGGATCCAAAACAATGCCCTGGTAGTAAAATAATTCAGAACAGAATGCCTGGGGATGAGTTAGCCATTCAAATAATGAAGATCCAGTCTCTGAACTTCAGTCATCCTCACCACACTCTTCTAGGGGCAACTGAAACTAGCTTAAGTATAACTGTAATATTTAACCTTGATTTCTCCCCTTCCTCATATTTGATTGATGTTTCTTATTTTCATCTTATCTTTTTTCCTTATCCTTTGGATATTCCAAGCCTTGCTATTCTCGATAGTGAGGTGCCATGGCCAATTCAAACTGACTTTCAAGATGCAATTGTTAAATTTATAGAAATTGTTGTGAGCCAGTTTTTAAATACTGTCATGATTAAGAAATGAATTTTATAAACTTACAATTAAATAAGTGATATTAAAAACAAAGGCAATAATTGTCCAACACTCATTTCCTAATTATTTCACTATATTTTACTATTGTTTGTACTCTTGAGATGATTTACATCTATTTTGTCTGTGTGAGATTCCCCGGTAATAGGTAACTACTGCCTATCTCTTTCCAACTGAGTTCAGTGATATAACGTTAGCAGCTTAGGGCGGAGGAGCCCTGTAGGCTGCAGTACATGGAGTCGCTAAGAGTCGGACACGACTGAGTGACTTCACTTTCACTTTTCACTTTGATGCATTGGAGAAGGAAATGGCAACACACTTCAGTGTTCTTGCTTGGAGAATCCCAGGGACGGGGGAGCCTGATGGGCTACTGTCTATGGGGTTGCCCAGAGTCGGACATGACTGAAGCGACTTAGCAGCAGCAGCAGCTTAAAACTGGCCATTGTGGAAGAATAGTTGCCTAGTGGAAACCAATCAAAGCTACCAATTAGGGTTTGATTGTTTTTGTTGTGGATTTTTTACCTGAGTGATGGAAAAATATTAATAATACATATTTTATTTAAAAGTTTGATGTTTGTCTAGCTATTCCATTGTAAAAACACAAAAATTTCAGAAAAAATATTCCAATATTTTAAAAGTACCATGTGATTCAGCATTTGTTCACATTGAAAAATAAGTGAATTTGGTAAATAGCCTTAAGAATGAAAGTAGTTTCAATGAATATAACTTGTAGGAAGGTCAGGAATAGCTTAGCAGTAGATTACATATCATATTTATGTATTTATTCCTGAGATATACTTTCATTAACTTTTCACTTTAAAGTATTTTTAGACTTAAAGACAAGTTACAAGGAATTATAGTTTTGATTTGCTCTTCACTCAGCTTCTCTTAATGAGAACATTAACAATCGACATAATCACAGTGTAATTATCAATACCAGAAAATGAACATTGATATAAGACTATATCTTATGTTGGCATGTAAGTCCCTTACATGCCAACCTTCAATTTGTGAACTTTCAAAGATAGGGATGTGTGTTCCATCAAGATCAGGCATGGGTGAAACCAGTTTTTCAACAGGTGCATCCCCTACCCCTGCTCCTATTGCTGACAATCCTTCAGCTCTATCATTTCCCACCTCCTCTCGCTCCTCCAGTCAGTAACTCTTTTTCCCTGTTCACTCAGTGATAGCCCCTGTATGCCAGCTGTTGTGCAGTACTACTGTGCTTTTCAAGGTACCATACTGTAAGATTAAAATTTTTTTTAAGTTTTGTGTTGTTTTTTATGTATTATTTGTGTGAAAAGCATTATAGACCTATTACAGTACAGTATTACAGAGCTAGCTGTGTTAGTTGGGTATATAGACTTTGTTGAACCTGAACAAATTGGACTTGAAAATGTGCCCTTGGAATGGAACTCATTCGTATGTAGGGGATTTAGTGTATTGAGTAATCTACAGACCTTATTTTAATTTCACCAATTTTCTGGTACAGGATTTAATTCAAGATCTTACCTTATAGAATATCATAATTAAAGAAAATAAAAATTATCAAAAGGGGTTATTGGATTGAAATGCAATTTTATTTCTCAAATCATAATTTAACTGCAGATAGGGGTTTGCCTATGAATTGAGCAAAATCAATAAAACATTTTGTGAGAATCAATTGGCCACAGAGAATTTATAATACAAATGATTGTATATTATTATTATTTTTGAATCCTATGCTCTACATCCTTCATATCCATAAATTTATAACAGCATGAATCTTATAAATATGTATTTTTAATCTGGAGAGTTCATTGCTACCATTTCCTGACATTAATGATTACAGAGGTCTCTTTGCTATTGATGAGGTGTTTGGTCTCATTTATACATCACTTTTATTCTGAACGGACATAATTTTGTACTATTACAGCATATTCTATTTGAAATTTTCTTGCTACACTTCCTGGTGTTTGAAGACCTTAATTATGTTCACTGTTCAACATTGTTTATAAAACATCCAGTGACAGGCAGTAGAGTATTGTTGTAAGAGTATAAATTCTATCCAAACTCCCTTGGTTAAGATCTAGACTCTGCCTCTTCCTAGCTTGGGGACTTCAGAACAAATTTACTTAGCTTCTCAGTCCCCATGGCAGAGGAAACTATTAGTGTATGACTCAAAATATTGTTAAAATTAAATCATTTACACATGGTAATTTTTTTTAGAATATTACCTTACTAACTGAAACACCTAAGGTATTAACTTTTTAAAATCATGAATATTAGCACTTAATATTAACTCTGTAATGACCAACTTTCCCAAATAATTAGGTTCTTCTGCACAGCTTTGCCACAGTGGATTGGAAATCAGACTGCCCCATATGTCAAGCATGCCTCCTACTGCTCCAGGGTGTGGTGGAAAACTTAGCCCTCTTAGAGTCCACATAGGAAATAATATCATCTGTAGAAACTATCTGCATATAATAGGATTCCAGGACAAGAGCTCAAGGTTTGCAAAATGTGTGAAAGCTCAAGGTATGCTAGAAATCCTTTCCACTGGTCCTTGATCCAGATGACAGCTAGTTCTAGCTTCTTAACCCATGTGCTATTGATAGTTGTACAGGTGCTTATGTTGCACAGTGATGTGGTGGGAGACTCTATTGGGAATGTCACGAAATATAGGTTCGTATTCCATTTTTATGAATTCCATCTCAAATTCGGAAGCTCTGGTTGAAGGTGAAGTCATGTATAGAATATCTTGAATAGCTATGGAATATTTTGGAAGTAAAGTACAATACCTGTTTAGGGATTATGGGAAAGAATATTGAACAGGGCATTTTATTCATTTTCTTTTCTTCTACCCTTAATTGCTCCCCTCTTATCTTTGCCACCCTCCTTTATTGTCATCAGCCAGATATTTGTTAATTGCCTCAGTATTAAATACTCTGATTTCTCAGTTTCTTTTAAAGCCATCCTTTTAAACTCCTCACTCAAAAGAATTTCTATTCGCCTCCAATATATGTTATATCTATTTGTCACTGCTCTTCAGACACTGTCATATCTGACTCCTTGAACCTCATGAAATGTAGCATGCCAGACTTCTTGGTCCTTCACTATCCCCTGGAGTTTGCTCAAATCTATGTCCTTGAGTTGATGATGCTATCTATGTTCTGCTACCTCCTTCTCCTTTTGTCATCAATTTTTCCTATCATCGGGGTCTTTTCCAATGAGTCAGCTCTTTGCGTCAGGTGGCCAAAGTATTGGAGCTTAGCTTCAGCACAGTCCTTCCAATGAATATTCAGGTTTAATTTCCTTTAGGATTGACTGCTATTTCAAATCCTGAAAGATGATACTGTGAAAGTGCTGCATGCAATATGCCAGCAAATTTGGAAAACTCAGGTGGCCACAGGACTGGAAAATGTCAGTTTTCATTCCAATCCCAAAGAAAGGCAATGCCAAAGAATGCTCAAACTACCACACAATTGCACTCATCTCACATGCTAGTAAAGTAATGCTCAAAATTCTCCAAGCCGGGCTTCAGCAATATGTGAACTGTGAACTTCCAGATGTTCAAGCTGGTTTTAGAAAAGGCAGAGGAACCAGAGATCAAATTGCCAACATCCGCTGGATCAAGGAAAAAGCAAGAGAGTTCCAGAAAAACATCTATTTCTGCTTTATTGACTATGCCAAAGCCTTTGACTGTGTGGATCACAATAAACTGTGGAAAATTCTGAAAGAGATGGTAATACCAGACCACCTGACCTGCCTCTTGAGAAACCTATATGCAGGTCAGGAAGCAACAGTTAGAACTGGACATGGAACAACAGACTGGTTCCAAATAGGAAAATGAGGACATCAAAGCTGTATATTGTCACCTTGCTTATTTAACTTAGATGCAGAGTACATATATACATATACAGAGTACATACCTCAGATAGTCAGATGACATCACCCTTATGGAAGAAAGTGAACAGAAACTAAAAAGCCTAAAAGCCTCTTGATGAAAGTGAAAGAGGAGAGTGAAAAAGTTAGCTTAAAGCTCAACATTTAGAAAATGAAGATTATGGCATCTGGTCCCATCACTTCATGGGAAATAGATAGGGAAACAGTGGAAAGAGTGTCAGACTTTATTTTTGGGGGGCTCCAAAATCACTGCAGATGGTGGCTGCAGCCATGAAATTAAAAGACGCTTACTCCTTGGAAGGAAAGTCATGACCAACCTAGACAGCATATTGAAAAGCAGAGACATTACTTTGCCAACAAAGGTCCGTCTAGTCAAGGCTATGGTTTTTCCAGTGGTCATGTATGGATGTGAGAGTTGGACTGTGAAGAAAGCTGAGTGCCGAAGAATTGATGCTTTTGAACTGTGGTGTTGGAGAAGACCTTTGAGAGTCCCTTGTACTGCAAGGAGATCCAACCAGTCCATTCTGAAGGAGATCAGCCCTGGGATTTCTTTGGAAGGAATGATGCTAAAGCTGAAACTCCAGTACTTGGGCCACCTCATGCGAAGAGTTGACTCATTGGAAAAGACCCTGATGCTGGGAGGGATTGGGGGCAGGAGGAGAAGGAGACGACAGAGGATGAGATGGCTGAATGGCATCGCCAACTCGATGGACATGAGTCTGAGTGAACTCCGGGAGTTGGTGATGGACAGGGAGGCCTGGCGTGCTGCAATTCGTGGGGTGCAAAGAGTCAGACACAATTGAGCAACTGAACTGAACTGAACTGAGGACTGACTGATTTGATCTCCTGTTTTCCTTGCTGTCCAAGGGACTCTCTAGAATCTTCTCCAGCATCACAATTTAAAAGCATCAAGAATGAAAGTAGAACACTTTCTAACACCATACGCAAAAATAAACTCAAAATGGATTAAAGATCTAAATGTAAGACCAGAAACTACAAATCTTCTAGAGGAAAACATAGGCAAAACACTCTCTGACATAAATCATAGCAGGATTCTCTATGACCCACCTCCCAAAGAAATGGAAATAAAAGCAAAAATAAACAAATGGGACCTAATTAAACTTAAAAGCTTTTGTACAATGAAGGAAACTATAAGCAAGGTGAAAAGACAGCCTTCAGAATGGGAGAAAATAATAGTGAATGAGGCAACTGACAAAGAATTAATATCAAAAATATACAAGGAACTCCTGCAGCTTAATTCCAGAAAAATAAGCAACCCAATCAAAAAATGGGCCAAAGAACTAAGCAGACATTTCTCCAAAGAAGATATACAAATGGCTAACAAACACATGAAAAGATGCTCAACATCACTCATTATCAGAGAAATGCAAATCAAAACCACAGTGAGGTACCATCTCATGCCAGTCAGAATGGCTGCTATCAAAAAGTCTACAAACAATAAATGCTGGAGAGGGTGTGGAGGAAAGGGAACCCTTTTACACTGTTGGTGGGAATGCAAACTAGTACAGCCACTATGGAGAACAGTGTGGAGATTCCTTAAAAAACTGGAAATAGAACTGCCAGAGGACCCAGCAATCCCACTGCTGGGCATACACACTGAGGAAACCAGAAGGGAAAGAGACATGTGTACCCCAATGTTCATTGCAGCACTGTTTATAATAGCCAGGACATGGAAGCAACCTAGATGTCCATTGGCAGATGAATGGATAAGAAAGCTGTGGTACATATACACAATGGAATACTACTCAGCTGTTAAAAAGAATGCATTTGAGTCAGTTCTAATGAGGTGGATGAAACTGGAGCCTGTTATACGGAGTGAAGTCAGAAATAAAAAAAAACCAATACAGTGTATCAATGCATATATATGGAATGTAGAAAGATGGTAACAATGACCCTGTATGCAAGACAGCAATAGAGACACAAATGTAAAGAACAGACTTTTAGACTCTATGGGAGAAGGTAAGAGTGGGATGATTTGAGAGAATAGCACTGAAACATGTGTATTATCATATGTGAAATAGATCACCAATCGAGGTTCGATGCATGAGGCAGGGTGCTCAGGGCTGGTGCACTGGGATGACCCTGAGGGATGGGATGGGGAGGGAGGTGAGAGGTAGGATCAGGATGGGGAAAACATGTACACCCATGGCTGACTCATGTGAATGTATGGCAAAAACCACCACAATATTGTAAAGTAATTCAGTTCAATTCAGTCACTCAGTCATGTCTGACTCTGTGACCCCATGAACTGCAGCACGCCAGGCCTCCCTGTTCATCACCAACTTCTGGAGTCCACCCAAACCCATGTCCATTGAGTCGGTGATACCATCCAACCATCTCATCCTCTGATGTCCCCTTCTCCTCCTGCCCTCAATCCCTCCCAGCATCAGGGTCTTTTCTAATGAGTCAGCTCTTTGCATCAGGTGGCCAAAGTATTGAAGTTTAGCTTCAACATCAGTCCTTCCAATCAACACCCAGGACTGATCTCCTTTAGGATGGACTGGTTGGATCTCCTTGCAGTCCAAGGGACTCTCAAGAGTCTTCTCCAACACCACACTTCAAAAGCATCAATTCTTCAGTGTTCAGCTTTCTTCACAGTCCAACTCTTACATCCATACATGACCACTGGAAAAACCATAGCCTTGACTAGACGGACCTTTGTTGACAAAATAATGTCTCTGCTTTTGAAAATGCTGTCTAGATTGGTCATAACTTTTCTTCCAAGGAGCAAGCGTCTTTTAATTTCATGGCTGCAATCACCATCTGCAGTAAGTCTGGAGCCCAGAAAAATAAAGTCAGCCACTGTTTCCACTGTTTCCCCACCTATTTTCCATGAAATGATGGGACCAGATGCCATGATCTTAGTTTTCTGAATGTTGAGCTTTAAGCCAACTTTTTCACTCTCCTCTTTCACTTTCATCAAGAGGCTCTTTAGTTCCTTTTCACTTTCTGCCATAAGGGTGGTGTCATCTGCATATCTGAGATTATTGATATTTTTCATGGCAATCTTGATTCCAGCTTGTGTTTCCTCCAGCCCAGGGTTTCTCATGATGTACTTGCAGAATATAAGTTAAATAAGCAGGGTGACAATATACAGCCTTGACGTACTCCTTTTCCTATTTGGAACCAGTCTGTTGTTCCATGTCCAGTTCTAACTGCTGCTTCCTGACTTGCATACAGATTTCTCAAGAGGTAGGTCAGGTGGTCTGGTATTCCCATCTCTTTCAGAATTTTCCACAGTTCATTGTGGTCCACACAGTCAAAGGCTTTGGCATAGTCAATAAAGCAGAAATAGATGTTTTTCTGGAACTCTCTTGCTTTTTCCATGATCCAGTGGATGTTGGCAATTTGATCTCTGGTTCCTCTGCCTTTTCTAAAACCAGCTTGAACATCTGGAAGTTCACAGTTCACGTATTGCTGAAGCCTGGCTTGGAGAATTTTAAGCATCACTTTACTAGCACATGAGATGAGTGCAATTGTGCAGTAGTTTGAGCATTCTTTGGCATTGCCTTTCTTTGGGATTGGAATGAAAACTCACTTTTTCCAGTCCTGTGGCCACTGCTGGAATTAGCCTCCAATTAAAATAAACAAATAAAAATTAAAAAAAATAGAAGCATCAATCTTTTGGTGCTCAGCCTTCCTTATTGTCCAACTCTTGCTTCCATACATGACAACTGGAAAAACCATAGGTTTGACTATAGGGACCTTTGTTGGCAAAGTGATGACTGTTTTCTAATACACTGTCTAGGTTTTTCGTAGCTTTTCTTCCAAGGAGGAAGCATTTTTTAATTTCATGGCTGCAGTCACTGTTTGCAGATTTTGGAGCCGAGGAATATATGGACAGAGGTTCCTAGCATCGTACAGGAGGTGATAATCAAAACCATCCCAAAGAAAAAGAAATACAAGAAAGCAAAATAGCTGAGAAAAGAAGGGAAAGGCAAAGGAGAACGGGAAAGGTATACCAATCTGAATGCAGGGTTTCAGAGACTAGAAAGAAAGATAAGAAAGCCTTCTAAAGTGAACAACACAAAGAAACTGAGGAAAACAATAGAATGGGAAAGACTAGAGATCTCTTCAAGAAAATTGAAGGTACCAAGGGATACTTCATGCAAAGATGGGGACAGTAGAGGCCTGAAATAGCAAGGACCTAACAGAGCAGAAGAGATTAAGAAGAGGTGGCAAGAACACACAGAAGTATACAAAAAATGATGACCTGGATAACCATGGTGCTGTGGGCATTCATCTAGAGTCAGACATCCTGGAGTGAGAAATCAAGTGTTCATTAAGAAAAATTACTATGAACAAAGTTAGTGGATAATTCAGCTGAGCTATTTCAAATATTTAAAAATGATGCTGTTAAAGTGCTACACTCAATATGCCAACAAATTTGGAAAACTCAAAAGTGGCCACAGGAATGGAAAAGATCAGGTTTCATTCCAATCCCAAAGAAAGGAAAAGCCAAAGAATGTTCAAACTACCATACAATTGTGCTCATGTCCCTTGCTAGCAAGGTTAGGCTCAAAATTCTTCAAGGTAGGCTTCAGCAATAAATGAAACAAGAACTTCCAGATGTACAAGCTGGATTTAGAAAAGGCAGAGGAACCAGAGATCAAATTGCCAATATCCATTGAATCATACAACTAGCCTGCTAATGCGGGAGACATAAGAGATGTGAATTTGATCCCAGGGTTGGGAAGATACCATGGAGGAGGTCATGGCATCTCACTCCAGTATTCTTGCCTGGAGAAGCCCGTGAACAGAGGATCCTGGAAGGCTATAGTCCATAGGGTCGCACAGAGTTGGACATGACTGAAGTGACTTAGCACACACATTGCATCATAGAAAAAGCAAGGGAACTCCAGAAAAACATCTACCACTGCTTCATCGACTACACTAAAGCTTTGACTCTGTGGATCACAACAAATTATGGAAAATTCTTAAAGAAATGGGAATATCAGACCACTTTACCTGACTCCTGAGAAATCTGTATGCAGGTCAAGAAGCAGCAGTTAGAAGCAGACATGGAACAACCGACTGATTCAAAATTGGAGAAGGAGTACATCAGGACTGTATATTGTCACCCTGCTTATTTAACTTATATGAAGAGTTCACCATGCGAAATGCTGGGCTGGGTGAATCACAAACTGGATCAAGATTTCCCAGAGAAATATCAACAACCTCAGGCATGCAGATGAAACCACTCTAATGGCATAAAGTGAAGAGAAACTCAAGAGCCTCTTGATGATGATGAAAGAGGAGAGTGAAAAAACTGGTTTAAAACTTAACATTCAAAAACCGAAGATCATGGCATCCGGTCCCATCACTTCATGGCAAATAGATGGGGAAAAAATCAGAAATATTGACAGATTTTACTTTCTTGTGCCCAAAGAAATGTTATATTCATAGTCACTTTGTGTAAAACATTTTTTATAACTATAAGTCTTCAATATATCTAATATTTCCTACTAATCTTAATTAGAAATGGATACTGAATCAGAAATCTAAGTATAATGAGATGAATACTTCAGAAGTTATAATATTCATGAAGGCAATAGAAGAATATGTAAGTTTACTTATTATAGATAAAGCAGCAATTTATAGGTGAGATTGGCCCCTAAAATGCAGGTAGTAGAAATATCATTTTTCATGAAGACAGCAAGCTTTCTGTGCCAAAAATTTTGTTTTTTTTTAATACCACATCTGTGAAAATAGATATCCTTATTGATATATATCTAATTTCTGATGTAGCTAAGCTCCATATTTCTTCCAACATGAATCTTGTGATTCTTATAAAAGCTCTTTTGAAAGAAAAACAAAAGCATTTGAATTAGTAGTTTCTTTTTTTTAGTTGAAAGCCATTTGAGCTATTTCTTGTTTATAATCACACTGATATTTTAAAAGTTTTATACAAAAACATCTACTATAAGTATCTGCCACCTCAAATTCAGTGAAAATAAGTAGAATACAAGATAGTATCTTTCTTTTGTGGAAAAGGAAATATAGTGTCCTCAAAGCTCCAAATGTGAATTATTGAGGGGAAAAAAACTGAAATGGCAGATTAGTTGGAATTAAAACCCAACATGATCAATTATGTTCAAAAGTTCAAAAGAGAAAAATACAGGTTGAAAAGTTTGATATAACGCTGGCTGATGAAAAATTAAATATCCAAATACTTCGTGTTAGTTGTGATGAAAACAGATCTCAAATTGTTGAATCCTAAATTATTATTTGGAAATATGTTCTATGTCTCAAGTTGCTGAGGAAATACAATCCTGAAGACACCGTACACACTACTCATTTCTGACAAGGTCCCATATTCCTACATTTTCAGTTTTCTATCCTGGGGATATGAGTTGGGAAATACAGACACTTAAATGCATGTTTAACTCTGAGAGATGAATCATGGCTTAGGACCTAACTCTCCCCTGCCATGTTTTCCTAACTCTCCCATTTTTACCCAGTTGAGCCTTCTCTAAAAAAAGTGACTTAATCTAAGAAGCTTTCTTCTACTGACTTCTATATAATATTTATTTCACCCATTTAACTCTCTAGGTCTCAACCATTTATGCGATGGTTTTGTTCGTTGCCTCCAGTAAAATATTATGGACCTCCACCCCTTTTGAACTGTGGTGTTGGAGAAGACTCTTGAGAGTCCCTTGGACTGCAAGGAGATCCAACCAGTCCATTCTGAAGGAGATCAGCTGTGGGATTTCTTTGGAAGGAATGATGCTCAAGCTGAAACTCCAGTACTTTGGCCACCTCATGTGAAGAGTTGACTCACTGGAAAAGACTCTGATGCTGGGAGGGATTGGGGGCAGGAGAAGGGGACGACAGAGGATGAGATGGCTGGATGGCATCACTGACTCGATGGATGTGAGTCTGAGTGAACTCCGGGAGTTGGTGATGGACAGGGAGGCTTGGCGTGCTGTGATTCATGGGGTTGCAGAGTCGGACACGACTGAGCGACTGAACTGAACTGAACTGAACCCATAGTTTTTCAGGCACTTTGTCTACCAGATCTAATCCCCTGAATCTATTTGTTACCTCCTCTGCATATTCGTAGGGGATTTGATTTAAGTTATACCTTGCTAAACTAGTGGTTTTTCCCACTTTCTTTAGTTTAAGCCTGAAGTTTGCTATACGAAGCTGATGCCATAGTCAGCACCAGGTCTTGCTTTTGCTGACTGTATACGGCTTCTCCATCTTTGGCTGCAAAGCATGTGATCAATTTGATTTTGGTATTGGCCATTTGGTGATGTCCATCTGTAAAGTTGTCTCTTCTGTTGTTGAAAATGGTTTTTCGCTATGACCAATGCATTCTCTTGGCAGAATTCAGTTTATTTCTGTTAGACATTAATTTTTTATGTAACCCAGCAATTTTATGTGAACTAGCTTATATAATAGCTAGTTTCACAAATGTTCTTTAGGTGAGTTTTTACCTCTTATTATTTCCTTTATTAAATAATGTTTTTAATAAAAGCTTTGAGACAATTTCATTTTGCATATATATATATATATATATATATATATATATATATATATATATGTTTCCATGATTTTACCTCTTAGAAAATTATACTCAATATCCATTATGGTCTAAAATCACAAAGATTTATTCTAAATAGCTGGTTCTCAATTTTATCACTCCATTATAATCATCTGGATAGCTTGTTAAAACACAGATTGCTGGGCTCCAGAATTTCTGATTCAGTGAGTTAGGGTGAAATCCGAGAACTTATATTTATAACAAGCTCCCAAGTGATAATGATGGTGCTGATATTAGAATTAGGTTTGGAGAATTATTGTCCTAAATGTACCGTTTATTGTCCAGCTTTCTAATAGTCCTTCAAAATGTTCTTCATATAAGTATCATCCATCACATCACAACACTCTTCATAAAAGATCTGGGAAGTCATATCTGACTATTATACAAGGAATGTTACATAATATTGTGAGTATGTCATTTCCCAATCATTTTTCTACATAGTGAATTAGAGTCAAATCTCCCCAAGAATTTTATATTGAAATGTTGAAAAATAAGAGCAATTACTTATTTTAAATATACAAAAATACAAAATGTGCAAATTAACAGTAGTATTTTGACTTCTTTGTTTCCTTTTCATAATTTTGACATCATTAGTATTTTCATGATAAAGGATATTCTTTATCTGTGTAAGAGCAAAGGAATTTGATACTATTAATTTGTGTATTCTTTTAGAACTAATACATTCCTAGTTTGAAAATCAGGTGATGTCAAGATTTTCTTTTCACATCAGTCTCCTTCCTGGTAGAAGAATTTTCAAAATGACCTGGGATTTCTGATTAGAAAGGGCATTGGTTTCCAATAAATTCTCTATGATTTATCACCTCTTAATGCTTCCCAAACTTCACTGAGCCTTTAAGAATCACTGCAAGGTACTTGCTAAAAATACACATTCTTAAGCATTCCACCAGACCCTAAATCATAATCTCCAACAGAGGAGTAGGAGAGTTATTCAATAAAGTTCCAGGCAATTTTTATTGTCAAGAAAACTTGAAAGATACTGAGGGGCAAGAGTGTGATCTGGTCTCCAAATTTGACTAACCACTTCCTTGAGACAGATCAGTAGTTCCCAAATTTGGCATCATTGTGAATCTTTTAAAAAAAATACCGGTTCCTCTCATCCCAGATATTTTGATTTAATTGGCATAGAATGCCACCAGGGCATTGGGGTTTTTTAAAACTCTGCATGTTACTTTGAAAGCAGCAAATTTTTGGAACTGCTGACCCAGTTATTAAGACTTGTTCCAATACACCCCTAGGAGCTTAAGAATAAGAAACATCTCTATTCTTAGTCTCTGAGGTTTAATTTGCGGCACCTTATGAGAAAAGATGAAAAACAATCTATTCATTTCCTTAAAGCAGAAAAAGATGGTAGATTAGATTATTGGCACTGATTTTTTGGTTGATTAGCTAGCTGTGTTTTTACATTGTGAAAAATAACATGTATTCAAAACACTGCTAGTTAGTTAGTGGGATCTTTCAGAAAAGATGAAGTGAACTAGCAATGAGAAAGCATTTTATTTTTGTCTTGTCTCCATCACTTGGTGCCCTACATGTAGGTTTCTCTTCCCTGGGCCTCTGTTTCTTTAAAACTGGACCACAACTTGCCATGATCTTCTTCACAAAACTATTGAGAGTCTCTGAGTGTGAAGTGTTTTGTGAAGTAAACGATGCTAATAATATGAAGTATTATCATTCTCTTCTTGCGGCAATGAAACTGGAAAATATTCTATTATACTTATCACATTCTAATCTTTTTTTTTTCTTTTTCAAATGTTTCTTGAAGTAACCGTACATGCCCAAGAGTGACAAGTCACAAACATAGAGATAGATGAATAGTTTTTAAAACTGAGTGTCCTCAACACATTCAGTATTTTAAGTATTCTTAATGATTGTGTGATTGATACTTAGGGCTCAGAAGTGCAGGATCTTAGAAGGTTAGCACTGTGAGCCCTCATTCTGTGTGTGTGTGTGTGTGTGTGTGTGTGTATGTATGCGCGCGCTCACTCACTCAGTCATGTCTGACTCTTTATGACCCCGTAAAGAGCAGCATGCCAGGCTCCTCTGTCCTTCACTCTCTCCTGGAGATTGCTCAAATTCATACCCATTGAGCCAGCAGCACAGTACTGTTGTGAAAAGCACAGATTCTGAGACCATTTCCCAGGGTTCCACACTTGTGTCCATATCTTTCTTGATCTTTGATTTTAGGCAAGTTAATTGATCTGTGCCTTAGTCTCTTCATCTTTAATGTGAAGATAATAACCTCATGGATTATTATGAGAAATAAACAGCTTATTGCTTAAAATCTTCTTAGTATGTTATAAGCACTTTTTAATAATTTTCTATCACTCTTGATTTCTTTGTTGCCTGTATTATTTTTAGGGCTTCCCTAGTGGCTCAGATGGTGAAGAATCTGCCTGCAATGTGGGAAAACTGGGTTCAATCTCTGGATCAGGAAGAGCCCCTGAAGAAGGGAATGGCAACCCACTCCAGTATTCTTATCTGGAGAATCCCACGGACAGAGGAGAATTGATATTACTCAAATAGAGATCTGGCCTTTGTTCCTCTGTTAAGTATCCTCTACACCCTTGGAATTTCTCTAATTACAGATGTATCCTTGTTGTTCATAATGGGCCTATCAAACCACATCTGATAGTTTATGCTAACTACATGACACAAGATGAAACCAACCACATCCGAGAATCTTACACTAAGGGCTGAACACTCAGAGAGATCAATCACGTGATTATGAAGATGAGATGCTGAGGCATATGACATCAGCCTGACATCTGGGGATGGAAGGGTACTGGAGATTAAATTCAACTACGTAGACCGTGAGTCTATGTAATGAAGCCTCAATAAAATCTCTGAAGAATGAAGCTTGAGTGAGCTTCCAGGGTTGGAAACACTCCATTTGTGTGTTGCCAACTTTAATGCCAGATGGGTAACACAGCCCCCAGGACATGGAAACTTTTAAGTTTGTAAATCTTTCAGTTTCAGTTTTCCCCCAAGGATCTCTTCCTTTTTTTGGTTTTGATTTGTATCCTTTGGCTACAATTAAGTGAAATTATAAGATTAGTGTTTTCCAGAGTTCTGTGACTTGTTCTGAGAATTATGGAAATTAAAGGTGATTTTGGGAACTCCTAACTTTGTAGTCAGCTGATCAGAAGTGAAGATGGTCCATGGGACCTCTAACTTGTGACTGCTGTCTAAAGTTTTAGATAGATTTAGCATAAAAGGCGGTGCGCTTAACTTTGAATTTGACTAACTCTGTAGAAATACATGATGTTGCTGTTACTATTAGCTATTTGTTGTTGCTTAGTCGCTCAGTCATATCTGAATTTTGCAGCCCCATGGACTGTAGCCCACCAGGCTCCTTTGTCCATCGGATTCCCCAAGCAAAAATATTGGTGTAGATTGCTATTTCCTTTTCCAAGAGATCTTCCCAACCCAGGGATGAAATCCACAGCTCCTACATTGGCAGGCAGATTCTTTACAACTGAGCCACCTAGAAAGCCCCACCATTAGCTATTACCATTATTTTATTGTTGCCTGTATTATTAGTATTTTCAAATTCATATCCTCTTTTGCTTAGCAAAAAATAAAAATAAAAATGGTTTGCACTTGAATTTGCTTCTGTGTTAAAACCATTTCCTTTCTTCCTGTTTTCTGTGATGCCTTGGCCTCCTGAACTTAGATGTCTTGATATGGTTAATCTGGTCTCTACCTGTTCTCACTATTATTCCTGCATTCTTTATTCTCCACACAGCACTCAGAATTATCCTTTAAAAATATAGGTCAGATCATAATTCTCTTCTGAGAAAAATGTCTTGATAGTCTTCCATTTAACTCTGTACTGTATCCATACCCTACTCCAAGGCCTGTAAGAACCTAGGTAATGTGGTTCTCGGTCCCTGTCAGTCTCCATCACCTATCATGTCCCCGTTTGCATGCTTCACTCTGGCGAGCTGAACTTCTTACTCTTCCTCAAATGCATCTCCCCAATCATGCCTCAATGCCTCAATCAATGCTTGCACACCTGCAAAACCTTCTATCTGGAATGCAATTATCCCAGGATGTTTCAATGATCCTCTTATTTATTATCATTTTAATGTCTACTAATAAGTCACCTACTCAGAGAAAGCTCACTAAGTACATGTTGAATGAATGGATGAATGAACAAATGTGTGTATGAAAAAGATAAAGAATGATTGAGTGGATACATGAGTGAATGAAAGAAGGCATTTCAGTCCTGGTGATGAAGTTGGCTTATACAAATAAAGCTCGTTGGTATTAATACACTGACATTATTAAATCTGTGTAGATGTATAATGCCAGCTTTTTTATGTGAAAGTAAAACTGAATGAATAGCACAGCCTGAGGCAACTGGAAGATGGATTTGTCATTGAAGTAAGAAAACAATCAGTGAGTAAAATTAAAGCATAGGAATGAAACTTTGACTTTATAAGGGATATGAAGGATTTTAGTTGAAATTTATGATTAAAATAATAGCTCTTAGGTCGCATTAGTTCTAAGTGCAATAGCATAGAGTAAATAACTATGTACACATATACATATATTTTGGTTGGAAATTGGTGTTTTAAGTTATCTTAATGAACATTATATCATAAACTGCTTTTTGAAAATCTTCAAAATATAAAACAGAATAAGGCATAGAGAGAAAAAGCAAAGGAGATAAGGCAAGATACCCTTCTGAATGCAGAGTCCCAAAGAATAGCAATGAGAAATAAGAAAGCCTTCCTAGGTGATCAATGCAAAGAAATGGAGGAAAACAATAGGCTAGGAAAGACCAGAGTTCTCTTCAGGAAAATTAGAGATACCAAGGGAATATTTCATGCAAAGATAGGCACAATAAAGGACAGAAAATGTATGGACCTAATAGAAGCAGAAGATATTAAGGTGAGATGGCAAGAATACACAGAATAACAGTACAAAAAAGTTCTTAATGTTTCAGACAACCACTTCACCTAGAGCCAGAGATCCTGGAATGTGAAGTCAAGTGGACCTTAGGGAGCATTACAATGAACAAAGCTAGTGGAGGTGGTGGAATTCCAGCTGAGTCATTTCAACTCCTACAAGATGATGCTGTTAAAGTGCTGCACTCCATATGCCAGCAAATTTGGGAAACTTAGCAGCAGCCACAGGACTCAGTTTTTATTCCAATACCAGAGAAAGGCCATGCCAAAGAATGCTCAAACTACCATATAGTTGCACTCATTTCACATGATAGTAAGGTAATGCTCAAAACCCTTCAAGTTAAGCTTCACAAGTATATAAACTGAGAATTTTCAGGTGTACAAGCTGGATTCAGTAAAGGAAAAGCAACTAGAGGTCAAATTGCCAACATCTGTTAGATCATAGAGAAGACAAAGGAATTCAAGAAAACCATCTACTTCTGCTTCATTGACTATGCTTGAGCCTTTGACTTTCTGAATCATAACAAACTGTGAAAAGTTCTGAAAGAGATGGGAATACCGGACTACGTTATCTGCCTCCTGAGAAAGCTGCATGCAGATCAAGAAGTAAAAGTTAGATTCAGTCATAGAACAATGGACTCATTCAAAACTGGGAAAAGAGTATGTCAAGGCTACATGTTGTCTTCTGGCTTATTTAACTTCTATGCTGTGTACATCATATGAAATGCTGGGATGGATGAATCTCAAGCTGGTATCAAAATTGCCAAAAATATCAGCAACCTCAGACATGCAGATGACACCACCCTAATGGCAGAAAGTAAAGAGGAACAAAATAGCCTCTTGAGGAAGGTGAAAGAAGAAAGTGAAAAAACTGGCTTAAAACTCAATATTCAAAAAACTAAGATCATAGCATCCAGTTCCATCACTTCATGGCAAATAGATGGGGAAACAATGAAAACAGTGACAGACTTTATTTTCTTAGGTTCCAAAATCACTGGAAATGGTGACTGCACCCAAGAAATTAAAAGACGCTTGCTCCTTGGAAGAAGAGCTATGAAAAACCTAGACAGTGTATTAAAAAAGCAGAGGCATCACTTTGCCAAAAAAGGTCTTTTTGTCAAAGCTATTTTTTTTCCCAGTAGTCATGTATGGATGTGAGAGTTTGACCATAAAGAAGGCTGAGCACCAAAGAACTGATGCTTTCGATCTTTGGTGTTGGAGAAGACTCTTGAGAGTCCCTTAGACAGCAAGGAGAAAAGCCAGTCAATCCTAAAGGAAATCAAACCTAACTATTCATTGAAAGGATTGATGCTGAAGCTCCAATACTTTGGCCACCTGATGTGAAGAGCTGACTCATTGGAAAAGACCCTGATGTACGGAATGATAGAAGGCAGGAGGAGAGGGAACGACAGAGGATGAGATGGTTGGATGGCATCTCTGAGTTGAAGGACATGAGTTTAAACAAAGTCCAGGAGATAGTGAAGAACAGGGAGGCCTGGCATGTTGCACTCCATGGGGTCTCAAAGAGTCTGACAGCACTGAGAAACTGAACAACAAAAGCTTAAAATCTTTAATGATGATTTTAATGATCTGACACATATTTGATTTTTGAAGTTCCTTAAGATGACCTAATTAGAATTCAGTTCAGTTCAGTCACTCAGTTGTGTCCAACTCTTTGCAATCCCATGGACTGTAACTCACCAGGTCTCCCTGTCCATCACCAACTCCTGGAGCTTACTGAAACTCAAGTCCATTGAGTCAGTGATGCCATCCACCATCTCATCCTCTGTCATCCCCTTCTCCTCCTGCCCTCAATCGTTCCCAGGATCAGGGTCTTATTTTCAAATGAGTCAGTTCTTTGCATCAGGTGGCCAACGTATTAGAGTTTCAGCTTCAGCATCAGTCCTTCCAAAGAACACCCAGGACTGATCTCCTTTAGGGTGGACTGGTTGGGTCTCCTTGCAGTCCAAGGGACTCTCAAGAGTCTTCTCCAACACCACAGTTCAAAAGCATCAATTCTTCGGTGCTCAGCCTTCTTCACAGTCCAACTCTCACATCCATACATGACCACTGGAAAAACCATAGCCTTGACTAGACAGACCTTTGTTGGCAAAGCAATGACTATAGTAAAGTTGCAGGATATAAAATCAACACACAGAAATCCCTTGCATTCCTATACACTAATAATGAGAAAACAGAAAGAGAAATTAAGGAAACAATTCCATTCACCATTGCAACGGAAAGAATAAAATACTTAGGAATATATCTACCTAAAGAAACTAAAGACCTATATATAGAAAACTATAAAACACTGGTGAAAGAAATCAAAGAGGACACTAATAGATGGAGAAATATACCATGTTCATGGATTGGAAGAATCAATATAGTGAAAATGAGTATACTACCCAAAGAAATTTATAGATTCAATGCAATCCCTATCAAGCTACCAACAGTATTCTTCACAGAGCTAGAACAAATAATTTCACAATTTGTATGGAAATACAAAAAACCTCAAATAGCCAAAGCGATCTTGAGAAAGAAGAATGGAACTGGAGGAATCAACCTACCTGACTTCAGGCTCTACTACAAAGCCAAAGTTATCAAGACAGTATGGTACTGGCACAAAGACAGAAATATAGATCAATGGAACAAAATAGAAAGCCCAGAGATAAATCCACGCACATATGGACACCTTATCTTTGACAAAGGAGGCAAGAATATACAATGGATTAAAGACAATCTCTTTAACAAGTGGTGCTGGGAAATCTGGTCAACCACTTGTAAAAGAATGAAACTAGAACACTTTCTAACACCATACACAAAAATAAACTCAAAATGGATTAAAGATCTAAACATAAGACCAGAAACTATAATGCCTTTGCTTTTTAATATGCTATCTAGGTTGGTCATAACTTTCCTTCCAAAGAGCAAGCGTCTTTTAATTTCATGGCTGCAATCACCATCTGCAGTGATTTTGGAGCTCAAAAAATTAAAGTCTGACACTGTTTCCCCATCTATTTCCCAAGAAGTAATGGGACCAGATGCCATGATCTTCGTTTTCTGAATGTTGAGCTTTAAGCCAACCTTTTCACTCTCCTCTTTCACTTTCATTAAGAAGCTTTTTAGTTCCTCTTCACTTTCTGCCATAAGGGTGGTGTCGTCTCCATGTCTGAGGTTATTGATATTTCTCCCAGCAATCTTGATATTACCTTACTACTAAATTCAAGAATATTCTGCCAGTTGTGACAACATGGATAGACCATGAGGACATTAAGCTAAGTGTGATAAATCTGAGAGAAAAAGACAAATGCTATATGACATAATTTACACATTAAATCTAAAATAGCTAGACTTTAAAAACAGAGAGTAAGATGATGGTTACCAAGGGATAAAAGGTAGTGAAATAGGAGAAATGTTTGCAGACAAAGTAGCAAGGTAAAAACTTACCTGCCCTTTTAGAATTAGCCATTGTTAATGGCAACCCACTCCAGTACTCTTGCCTGGAAAATCCCATGGACGGAGGAGCCTGGTAGGCTCCAGTCCATGGGGTCGCTGGGAGTCGGACACGACTGAGCGACTTCGCTTTCACTTTTCACTTTCATGCATTGGAGAAGGAAATGGCAACCCATTCCAGTGTTCTTGCCTGGAGAGTCCCAGGGACGGGGGAGCCTGGTGGGCTGCCGTCTATGGGGTTGCACAGAGTCGGACACAACTGAAGCGACTTAGCAGCAGCAGCAGCATGAGTTTCCTAAAGATTCTTCCAGATAGTCATTCAATCCATCTTTGCACTCATCTATTACTCATTCATTAAATAAATATGCATTGAACACTTACTATGCACTAGATGCTTTTCCAGCTACTGGGCATACAGGAGTGAACAAAACCAAATATGTCATAAGTTTACAGTATAGATGATGAGGCAGATAGCTAACAAATTAAAAAAATAAAAAATGAACATCACTGAAAAATACTGTAGGAAAAAATATATAAGAGAATCAAAATAGTTCTAAAGTTTTCTGTTGAATAAGACTTGAGAGTCCCTTGGACAACAAGATCAAACCAGTCAATCCTACAGGAAATCAACCCTGAATATTTATTGGAAGGACTGATACTGAAGTTGACACTCCAATACTTTGGCCATCTGATGCAAAGAGATGATTAATTGGAAAAGACACTGATGCTGGGAAAGATAGAAGGCAGGAAGGGAAGGGGGCAACAGTTGATGAGAGGGTTGGATGGCATCACCATTCAGTGGACATGAGTTTGAGCAAACTCCAGGAGATGGAGAAAGAACAGGGATGCCTGATGTGCTGTAGTTCATGGGGTTGTGAAGTCAGACATGACTGAGTGACCAAGAAACAACAGCAAGTTTTATGAAGGTAAAACTTCAGAAACTTATGAGGAGGCAACGTGTTAGCAGATGCCTGAATATAATGAGTGCTGTGAAATTTAAGGGAAGGCTATCCTACACGGCAGGAACATCAATCAGTTTATATATCTTACAAGCTTGAGTCGATGCCTTATTTTATGTCAGGTTTGTGAGAGATAATGGAAGCACAGGTGAAACAGCTGGATCCAGTCCTTGATCAACTCACTAGGAAGATACTTAAAAATGTCACTTGAGCACTGCCCCAGCAGAATATCTACTAGGTGCATGTGGTAGGCTCACTGAATGAGGGAATATTTTCTTGAGGCAAAATGTGGTGGCTGAAAGAAAGGATTTTAGGGCTCAAGAAAAGGTTTGAATTCTAGCTCTGCTACTAATTATCTAGGTTTCCTCAGGTAAGTTATTTAACCTCTTGGTGCTTTGGTTCCCTTATCTGAAAAATGACGTTAATATCAATACTTAACTAAGTAGATTGTTATAGTGGTTAAATAAACTACTATATTTAAAGCAGGCTTCCCTCATAGCTCAGTTGATAAAGAATCCGCCTGTAATGCAGGAGACCTCTCAGTTTGATTCCTGCATCAGGAAGATCCGCTGGAGAAGGGATAGGCTACCCGCTCCAGTATTGTTGGGCTTCCCTTGTGGCTCAGCTGGTAAAGAATATTTCTACAATGAGGGAGACTTGGGTTCAATCCCTGGGTTGGGAAGATGCCCTGGAGAAGGGAAAAGCTACCCATTCCAGTATTTTTGCCTGGACAATTCCATGGACTTATAGTCCATGGACTTATAGTCCATGGACTCTCAAAGAGTCAGACACAACTGAGTGACTTTCACTTTCATACTTAAAGCATTTAGGATTATATAGGCACATAGCAGGTTCTCTATAAATGTTAGCTATTACTATCATTAGAAGTAGCCATATTGTCTTGTTTTATACCTTTCTTCCAAGAGATTATAACTGGAAATTTTTCAGGTTAGTTTTCTTTTTAATCTTTTATTTTCTCTAAGAGATGTCTTAGGGAAATAATATGCTAAAATCAGAATCAGTGAAAGACAGGTGAATAGTGGACAGTTTATTTAACTTTGCAAATGGGTTCAAGGTTCAACATTTTAATTTAATATATACAATTCTTAATACACAATAGCAGAAATATAAATTTTTTATTTACATAGACCTTACAAAATTGAAACAGAAAGCAGTTATAAATGGTAATGCTGGCTAACTGAAAATAAAGATGTCTATAGGCACTTGCACAAAATTTTATAGAGGAACAGTGAAGTTTCCTTTCACTCTATTTTTAATCTACCCAACAGAATGGAAAGGTCAGTTTTCTTCCAATTCCAAAGAAAGGCAATGGCAAAGAATGCGCAAACTACCACACAATTGCCCTAATCTCACACTCCAGTAAAGTATTACTCAAAATTCTCCAAGCCAGGCTTCAGCAATACATGAACTGTGAACTTCCAAACGTTCAAGCTGGTTTTAGAAAGGGCAGAGGAATCAGAGATCAAATTGCCAACATCTGCTGTATCATCGAAAAAGCAAGAGAGGTCCAGAAAAACATCTATTTCTGCTTTATTGACTATGCCAAAGCCTTTGACTGTGTGGATGACAACAAACTGTGGAAAATTCTGAAAGAGATGGAATACCAGACCACCTGACATGCCTCTTCAGAAACCTGTATGCAGGTCAGGAATCAACAGTTAGAACTGGACGTGGAACAACAGACTGGTTCCAAATAGGAAAAGGAGTATGTCAAGGCTGTATATTGTCACCCTGCTTATTTAACATATGCAGAGTACATCATAAGAAACACTGGGCTAGAGGAAGCACAAGCTGGAATCAAGATTGCTGGGAGAAATATCAGTAACCTTAGATATGCAGATGACATTACCCTTACGGAAGAAAGTGAAGAAAAACTAAAGAGACTCTTGATGAAAGGGAAAGAGGTGAGTGAAAAAGTTGGCTTAAAGCTCAACATTCAGAAAACGAAGATCATGGCATCTGGTCCCATCTCTTCATGGGAAATAGATGGGGAAACAGTGGAAACAGTGTCAGACTTCATTTTTTGGGGCTCCAAAAATCACTGCAGATGGTGGTTGCAGCCATGAAATTAAAAGGCTCTTACTCCTTGGAAGGAAAGTTATGACCAACCTAGATAGCGTATTGAAAAGCAGAGACATTACTTTGCCAAAAAAGGTCCGTCTAGTCAAGGCTATGGTTTTTCCAGTGGTCATGTATGGATGTGAGAGTTGGACTGTGAAGAAAGCTGAGTGCCGAAGAATTGATGCTTTTGAACTGTGGTGTTGGAGAAGACTCTTGAGAGTCCCTTGCACTGCAAGGAGATCCAACCAGTCCATCCTAAAGGAGATCAGTCCTGGGTGTTCTTTGGAAGGAATGATGGTAAAGCTGAAACTCCAGAACTTTGGCCACCTCGTGCAAAGAATTGATTCATTGGAAAAGACTCTGATACTGGGAGGATTGGGGGCAGGAGGAAAAGGGGACAACAGAGGATGAGATGGTGGATGGCATCACTGACTCAATGGACATGAGTTTGGGTAAACTCCAGGAGGTGGTGATGAACAGAGAGGCCTGGCGTGCTGAAGTCCATGGTGTTGCAAAGAGTCAAACATGACTGCGCGACTGAACTGAAGTGAACTGAAACTTCCCCCCAAAATTAACCCTTGTTTTGAATTCTCTATGATTCTTCCAGATACTCATTCCATCTATCCTTGCATTCGTTCATTAGTCATTTATTAAATAAGTATGTATTGAGAACTTAATTAACTTTGCCCTCATTTAACAAAATTACAATTTCTGAAATCATCAACAAGTAGAGGACAAAAAATGATGAGTATCTTTCCTATGTCATTTCGTATTTCTTGTATGTATTTGTCGTAGCAACATTATGTAGCATTTTTTAGGCAATGGGACTAAATTCAACAAAAAATATTTTTAAAAACTAATATTATTTATTTGAAGTAATGCTGAAAAGATTTTGTTATGTCAAGCAGTTTGGTAACATAAACATTGGCAGTGATTTTTACAAAGACTGTACCTTAGCCACTTATTTTTTTATAATTCAATCCTCTCTCATTTAATTTCTTTGTAGAGTTGCTATGAAGTTGTAGTTTGTGAGAGGAAAAGAGTGTTATAAATTTTGTAGACTTCCATGGGCATAAAACTTGGGTAGATTGACATCCTTTTAAAAAGACCTAAAAGTATTCGCTGGCATGAAGAATTGACCCCATTAACAGTGTGCTGTAAAGGGCAGAGATAAGCTGTCATAAACTTGTAGGTTCAGCAGAAGAAGCTATGTGACTATAGCCATTGTAATAGAATGATTTAGAGGTTGGGTCCTATTGGCAAAGTGCCTGCAACTCATAACATGAATATCAGCATGACATGAAGTCATAAAAAGGGTTTTCACTCAGCTTCATGTCTAAATACTTCACTGTATTTTCCTCCATCAAACCCTTCTCTTTTACCACAGTCACACACTCCAAGCTGTACCATCTCTTCTTTTCAGCTTCTCTTTTCCCAGCAAGCCCTGAGCCTTGCAATCCGTGATATTTAAGTGGATTTTCTTTGTGGTACATCTGTAAGTTTGGAATCGTCTTAAGTGACTAAAACATTTGTGTTAAATCATAAGAGTAAATGCAGGATACATGAAAAATAAGGTTATTTTAATACATCAATTCATTTAATTTTCAAACCTATGCAAGAATAACTACATTAAACAGATGAGGAAAGTTAGGCATGGAGAGTTTAAGTGGTTAATTTAAGTGGTGGAGACAAGAAGTGAACTCAGTCTATCCTACAATCTTTTCTTTTAAATTTCTATTTTAATAGGTCTTTTCTATAACTTAATATTAGTTTTGCTTAGACCCTTTGACCCGATGAAGGGATCTTAATAAAATGTTTTGATATTTTGGCTTCCCTGTGGCTCAGACGGTAAAGCGTCTGCCTACAATGTGGGAGACCAGGGTTTGATTCCTGGGTCAGGAAGATCCCCTGGAGAAGGAAATGACAATCCACTCCAGCACTCTTGCCTGGAAAATCCCATGGATGGAGGAGCCTGATAGGCTACAGCCCATGGGGTCACAAAGGTTTTGACATTTTAATCTCTATTTTTTTTTAACATATAGTTTTTTAAATGGCCTACAATAGACATACCAATGAAAACACATAACAAGGACTTCCCACATATTGCATCAGTACTTCTAACATCCTGTTTAGTACACAGACCTAAAATTACTTTCTAGCACCTGCAGAGTAGGGCCATACAAGACAGATGTGTCATAGTGAAGCGTTCTGATAAAACACGGTTCACTGGAAGAGGAAATAGCAACACACTCCAGTATTCTTGCCATGAAAACCCATGAACAGTATGAAAAGGCAAAAAGGTATGATGCCGGAAGATGAGCCCCCCAGGTTGGAAGGTGTCCAACATGCTACCGGGGATGAATGGTGGGCAATTACTAATAGCTCCAGGAAGAATGAATTGGCTAGGCAAAAGCCAAAATGATGCTCAGTTGTGGATGTGTCTGGTGGTGAAAGTAAAGTCTGATGCTGTAAAGAACAATATTGCATAGGAATCTGGAATGTTAGATCCATGAATCAAGGTAAATTGAACATGGTCGAGCAGGAGATGGCAAGATTGAATATTGAGATCTTAGGAATCAGTGAACTAAAATGGATGGGCATGGGCGAATTTAATTCAAATGGCCATTTTATCTACTACAGTGGGCAAGAATCCCATAGAAGAAATAGAGCATCCCTCATAGTCAACAAAAGAGTCCAAAATGCAGTACCTGGGGGCAATCTTCAAAATTGATGGAATGACCTGTCTCAAAAGAGAGAAGGAGGGTTATCTAGGCTCTGGCTTAAAATCTGATTCCTCTCTCTCTCCACACTGGTGGGAAAATGCACCACTGAATCACAGGGCTGTCTCCCATTCAGGACTGCTGCAGCCACTAACAGGTGACACCTCCTGTTCTTACTCCCCAACTTATTTACGAGCATTAGTCTCTTGCCTATGGATTTCTTTTTCTATATTTTTATATGGTGGATTCAAGCCTGTATTTATAATACTGAGTCCACATTAAGTGATAGATGCTAACACAGGGGTGTTTTGAAGTTTATCCAAAACAAAAAAGAAATGTACCATTTCTGGAGCCTGAAATGAAATACATATCATTCAGATGAATTTAATTATGCAGATAATTCTTATTGCACATCTCTTGCTGAAATTAAAATCTAATTAATGATAAACAACTGAAATTTAAAATCAAAGAGCTAAGAATTAGCTAAGAATTGTGAATTATACCTATTTATATTTCTTCAAATAAACTTTTACTTGGATAACTGAGACTTAAATATGTACATTAGAGGTTTATATTCAGAATATTGTTGTTGTTTTAATTTAGTAGGGGACTAGAAGAAACAGCATGGGGAATGTGAATGTTGAATGCCTGGCCAGTACAAAAGTCTGGAACAGGAATACTAAGGCTCTAGAAACTTCAGTGAGTAACCAAGAACTTAAGAATGTGTGATAGTCACTCAGAGAGAGGAGAGAGACTCTTAGTGTCACAGTAAAAGCTGCAAAGAAAACTGTTGATTGCTCAGTGATAACACTTTCTGGCTCACCCTTCTCAGAAAGAACTGCATTAGATGTGAGAGTTCACAGTGCAATGCAGTGCTCAGTCGTGTCTGACTCTTTGCAACCCTGTGGACTGTAGCCCACCAGGCCCCTCTGTCCATGGGATCTCCCAGACAAGAGTACTGGAGTGCGTTGCTGTTTTCACCTCCAGAGGGTCTTTCTGACTCCGGGATCGAACCCATGTCTCTGGTGTCACCTGCATTGCTTGGAGGGTTGTTTACCTCTGTGCCAACCGGGAAGCCCACTTATGCTAAATTGGGTTTATTTAGTGAGAAACAGAAATTTATGGACCATTTAGGGAAAAGTAACAGAAAGAATTGATTATTCAGAGGAAGAAAATGACAGCAGAGAAATGGCTCCACAAATTTGCAAATTTGAGGAAACATCTCCCTCAGGGTCATCTTTAGACTTATCAGTGATGGGGAAAATGCACACTTGAATTCTGGAGAGAAAGAAAGAGATCTGACAGAGCAAGGCAAGTGAGCCAGCATGAGTACGGTTAAATCAGCTCTGAGAGAGAGTTGCACTCAAGTATGACGACGAAAATGTGTAGTTCTTGAGAATGACTTTTTCTTCACCGATTTCAGTAATAGAGTGAAACAGGCATTGAGACATTAATAGTCCCTTTGGAAATGAAAAAAATAATAATTTGAAAAATTAGAAGTATCAGAAACCTAACACAAATATGCTAATAAAAAAATTCCTCTGAATTAAAGATTTCTATCTGAAAGCTTATGTGTTCAGAAAAGTAAACAAACAAACAAAAAAACTCTTCTATTTCATGTCCCTAGGAAGCCCATAAATATTCTGAATTTTATAAAATTACTTTGGTCTTTGAATTGTATTAATATACTCTAAAGGATAGAAAACCAAGCATTAGACACAAAGTGAAACAGTATTTTCTAACTTGAAATGGAAATTAATTTTCCCATAAGATATACTGTTTCTGCTGAAGTACCAGTGGTTAACTGATGTTTATAATTTTAGTAATACTTAATTTCTAGTGGCTTATAATCCTATTACACATTATTTAACTAGGTAGGTATGTTATTTAATATTAACAAATGATCTTTTCATAGTAGTTATCTATTTTTCTACCTATTCATTTATCTAAAAGGATTCTAAAACTATACCCTAATATAAACACTGAGCTATATTGCAGAAAAAAGGAGATAATTACCTTTGCCACCAATCCTAACTTTATAAGTTGTAGTACAAGCATATTTATGACAGGCAGATTATGTTTTGAAATTATCTGCACCAACATCTGTGACTTTTTGAGCCCTACAAATCTCTAGGCAATCCCCTGATGATAATTGCAAAAACTGTCCTAATAAAAAATTATTTAATAGTGTCTAATTTTAATTATCTGAATTAAAATAGCATTTATTGGTAAGCTTTCACAAACCACTCCAGTATTCTTGCCTCGAGAACCCCAAGAACAAAATGAAATAACAGTATCTACTAAGAGTAATCTTCAAAAATAATCTCATTTTATTTTGGCTCACCAGAGGAATAACAAAATTAATCTGACTTCTTATAAAAGTGTTCCCTAGAGTTTCTCAAAAAATGTAATTTTAATTTATATTCTTAGTTTCTATTTGACCAAATTTTCAGTGGATTATGAACTGGGTGAGGTGTTATGTGTGTGTGTGTGTCTGGTGTGTGTATGAATGCTTTGGTTTTCCTTCACAAATCACTCTGGATGCTGCCCTTACAGTAACATTATTTTCTCAAAATCAGTCTACCTTTCCTTATTTCTGTATATGAGATAAACCCTTAGTCTCAAAACATTCTTGATTTTTCCTCTTTCACAAAATGAATCTCTCTTTTCCAACATAACACAAAGGCATTGGTAGGACATAAACTTTGAAAAGGCAGGAGTAATCTCTAAAATATCCTACTGCTACTGCTAAGTCGCTCCAGTCGTGTCCGACTCTGTGCGACCCCATAGATGGCAACCCACTAGGCTCCCCTGTCCCTGGGATTCTCCAGGCAAGAACCCTGGAGTGGGTTGCCATTTCCTTCTCCAATGCATGAAAGTGAAAAGTGAAAGTGAAGTCGTTCAGTCATGTCCGACTCTTTGCGACCGCATGGACTGCAGCCCACCAGGCTCCTTCGTCCATGGGATTTTCCAGGCAAGAGTGCTGGAGTGGGTTGCCATTGCCTTCTAAATGATTAAATATAAAATAAATGAGAAAACAATGTCTTCTTCAATTAAACTGCAACTTGAGTCTATGTTTAAGAAAACAATTCTATCTACAATATATGTGTGATTATAAAGATTTTTCCCCTCTGAGTTGTTTGTGTGGACAGAAAAAACTTAGATGAATATTAAAAACCAAGTTCCATTTGGAAATTTCTCTAACTCATGATCTATATTAAGACTCTGTCTTTGTGCTGGATGCTGTGAAAGTTGCTAATGAAGTAAGAGCACTCTCAAGGAATCAATGATCAGGTGATAAGCAACTGCATATGTAACAGAAGAAAATAACATTGACATAGGAAGGTAAAAGCATTTAGTTCTATCTGTGAAACAAGGCCTCAGAAATTCTTACCAAAGAAGACGGCACTTTAGTTGTGTCTTGAAGAGAAGAGGGAATTACCTACACTGACAATACTGGTAGAAAGGGGAAGAACAAAACAGCTAGAGTATATACCTTGAGTTTAAATATATATATTTAGGAAATTCGTTTGCTTTGGCTTAAGCCAGTGTTATAGGAGCAACAGAACAGTAAAATATTGTAAAAGCTAAAGAAGTTAGCTCTAAGGAGTTAACAGATCCTGGAAGATTCTATCTATTCTACCAAAGAGCTTGGATTTTGTCCTGAGCAACAGATGTCAGAAATTTTTTAATTCAAGAGAAGAATCTGTTATGTTCCTATTTCAGATAGAGCTTTTGTCTGCAGTGAAGAGGACATATTGGAAGAGGGGAGCCTATTGATGGAGAGACCAGTTGCACCCACAGTCCTAGTGAGAGGTGATGAGTGTATAATCTACAAAAACTGTCATTAAAGTAGAGAGGAGGAGTTAGATATGAGATGTCAGGTAAGTAAAACTTACAGGACTTGGTGACTGATTGCCTGAGGATTTAAGAGACAGGTGGCTACATAAACAATATTCTGAAGTAGAATTTGGGTGAATAATAGCAAATATTTAGGGAAAGATAAAGTTATCCTTTTGTTTATATTGTGTGGGAGGTATTTTGAGGCCATCTATTTACAGATCCCATTTGGAAAAGGAGTACATCAAGGCTGTATATTATCACTCTGCTTATTGAACTTATATGCAGTGTACATCATATGAAGTGCCAGGCTGGATGAAGCACAAGTTGGAATCAAGATTGCCAGGAGAAATATCAATAACCTCATATATGCAGATGACACTATCCTTATGGCAGAAAATGAAGAGGAACTAAAGAGCCTCTTGATGAAAGTGAAAGAGAAGAGTGAAAAAGCTGGCTTAAAACTCAACATTCAAAACATTAAGATCATGACATCCAGTCCCATCACTTCATGGCTAATAGATGGGGAAACAATGGAAACAGTGACAGACCTTATTTTCTTGGGCTCCAAAATCACTGCAGCTGGTGATTGCAGCCATGGAATTAAAAGACACTTACTCCTTGGAAGAAAAGCTATGACCAGCCTAGACAGCATATTAAAAAGCAGAGACATTACTTTGCCAACAAAGTTCTGTCTAGTCAAAGCTGTGGTTTTTCCAGTAGTCATGTATGGATGTGAGAGTTATACCATAAAGAATGCTGAGCACTGAAGAATTGATGCTTTTGAACTGTGGTGTTGGAGAAGACCCTTGAGAGTCCCTTGGATTGCAAAAAGATCAAACTAGTCAGTCCTAAAGGAAATCAATCCTGAATATTCATTGGAAAGACTGATGCTGAAGCTGAGGCTCTAATACTTTGGCTATTTGATATGAAGATCCAACTCATTAGAAAAGACCTTGATGCTGGGAAAGATAGAAGGCAGGAGGAGAAGGGGACAACAGAGAACAAGATGATTGGATGGCATCCCTGACTCAATGGACATGAGTTTGAGCAAGCTCCAGGAGATGGTGAAGGACAGGGAAGCCTGGCATGTTGCATTCCATGGGGTCACAAAGAGTCAGACAAGACAGAGCAATTGAACCGAATACTCTTGTATATACAGATTCAGAATTTAGAGGACAAATTTGTGCAGTAAATATGGATCAGTGTAATAAATATTTATTGAGCACCATTATGTTGTAGATAGTGTCATGAGGATGCATTGTTGAATGATCTTTCACTCAAAGAATGTTTGGTCTGTTGCATCAGATGAAATGTGATAATCAATAGCAGAAGTCATCCTAATACAGATGGATGATCATTTTTGTAAAAATTAAAAAGAACTATAGGAACAGGTAAATAAAAAGAAAGGTAAAATGGATGAGCAGAGGAAAATCACAAATGGAATCTTGGCCAATATTAATCTTTAAAGGGCATCACAAGAAGAAAAATGACAAACTGAATAAAAATGTTTAAAACATAAAAAAGAGAACTAGAATTTTAAGCTAGAAATTGAGATCTTAGAATCCAGGGAATAAGAACATCAATCAAAAAATGTTAAATGTTGTGGATCAACTATACTTCAATTTTTTAAAAAATGTTAGATGTTAAATAGTCAAGTAATATGAAAGACAAAAATATTCTAATAGAATTTAGCTGGCTTGCAAATAACTTTTTGGAGAGTAATTTCAGTAAAATAATAGAGGCAGAAGCTTGATGGCAGAAGGGAAAGAAGTGAATGGAATATGAGGTCTCCCATTTTGTAATAAAGGCAGCAAGCATGCTCTTAGCAACAAGTTTGCAATGGAATAATGGACAAAGGAATTTTATATTTAAGTTTGCAAAGACGTTTTTTATTGCATGTGAAAAAGCAGTGAGGAGGGACGGAGCAAGAATAAAAAATAAGATAAGGTAAGAACTGATGAATAGTGACCTATTTTATGAGTAAAGGAGTAAAAGCAAGAAATCTTTTTTTCAAAAATACAACTTGAGGGATTTGCTTTGAACTTGAGAAAAGAAACTACTTTTTCCCAGACTGCTTGAAATAGAATAACAATACATAGAGAGATAAAGAGAGATAGATAGGTAATGGATAGAAGGACAAAGTGATGTGAAGTCACTCAGTCGTGTCTGACTCTTTGCCACCCCATGGACTGTAGCCTACAACGCTCCTCCATCCATGGGATTATCCAGGCAAGAGTACTGGAGTGGGTTGCCATTTCCTTCTCCAGAGGATCTTCCCAATCCAGGGATCGAACCTGGGTCTCCCGCATTGTAGGCAGATGCTTTACCATCTGAGCCACCAGGGAAATCACTGCTTGAAATAGAATAACAATACACACAGAGAGATAAAGAGAAATAGATAGGTAATGGATAGAAGGACAGACAGACAAATAGATAGATAGATGATAGACTAGACAGAGAGAGAGTTATCATTAACACTAAATTTAAATTCCACATTTTAAGGTATCTATACAGAAGGTAGGCCCTGTTCTCAAGTTGAGAAAATATCCCCACTTGCTTTCACAAGATAAAATCTACCTCTTTCCTTAATGTTTATTTGATGCATGATGCTTTTGATTGCTAAAAAAGATTAGCTGCTATAACCCTTTTAAATTGAATGACCTAGCAAGCGGAACATTATATTGGTCAATTGCACATGACTATAAGGGTGACTGCATTTAATACACTAGCATAATTGCAATTCTGCTCTTAAATTATTGTCCACATCCTTTATATTAAATGACTTCATACTCGTTTTTTTAAAAAATCAAACAAATTTTACCAGTAAGATAACTTTCCTGCTATATTTTAATATAGTGTCTTTTTTATTTTTAAATGTCATTTATATTCATTAGAATGGTGTGAATCTTTATAACTCCACCAGGATAACTAAAACACATCTCAAGCTTAAATATCTTAAACAAAACTATTGCTATTCCATCTATCTTCTATTTATCTCAGAAAATAGCACTACCATTGACCTTGTTGCTTAAGCCAGAAAACAAGCAAAATAATTCTCACAATAATTCTTAACTCCTCTTTTTCTCCCACATTTACATAAAGCCACCAGCACATATTGCACCTGATAGCTTCTTACATCTCCAACAGGATGCATAAAAGTCAGGCTATTTTTCTTACCTAGACTATCGCAATAAGTCTCTTATTTATTCTCACCCTTCCAGTCTTGACCCCAATTGACATAATAATTCACATTTCAGCTGATAATTCTTTTTAAAACCTATGTTATATCATATTCCCTCTTTCTTGAAACCTTCCAAAGGATTCTCATTAGATAGACAAATTACAAAGCCCCTACCATAACCTGTGGGCTTTCCTGATAACTCAGTTGGTAAAGAATCTGCCTGCAATGCAGGAGACCCTGGTTTGATTCCTGGGTTGGGAAGATCCACTGGAGAAGAGATAGGCTACCCACTCCAATATTCTTGGGCTTCCCTTGTGGCTCAGTTGGTAAAGAATCTGCCTGCAGTGTAGGAGACCTGGGTTCAATCGCTGGGTTGAGAAGATCCCCTGGAGAGGGAAAGGCTACCCACTCCAGTATTCTGGCCTGGAGAATTCCATGGATTATATAGTCCATGGGGTCACAAAGACTCGGACATGACTGAGCAACTTTCACATTTCACACTACCATAACCTAAAAAGATCCATATGAGTTTATCCTTGACTATCTTTTGAACTTCATCCCATACCTTCCTTCTCTTTGATGGTCACGTTCCCCAGTACACCAAACATGCTTTCATTGCTGGGCCTTTCTGGCAATAAAATCACTGGTCTCTGCCTGGACCAATGCTCCTTTACTTCACTAACTTCCTCTCAGTTGTCATTTATTAATGGAGATTTTTTCTGACAAGCTTTTAAAAAATAACTTCCACTAACCTCTATCCTCTTACCCAGTTGTAGTTTCTCTCCTAAGCATTTATCAGCAACTGACACTCTCGCCTTCTATTAGAATATAAGATCTAATAAGGTGGGGTAGGAGTCAGTTAGTTTTCTTGAGTGTTGAATACCCAGTACTATATGCTAATCATGCTGTGCTAAGTTGCTTCAGTTGTGTCTGACTTGTTGCGACCCCATGGACCATAGCCACCAGGCTCCTCTGTCCATGGGATTCTCCAGGCAAGAATACTAGAGTGGGTTGTCATTTCCTACTCCAGGGGTCTTCTTGACCTAGGGATCAAACCTGAGCCTATTCAGGTTCCTTTGTTGCAGGAAGATTCTCTGCTAATGACATCTGGGGAAGCCCCAGGCTAATGGCACTGGTGATCAATATTTGTTCAATAAATGAATGAAGGAATCTTATCTTCTGTTTGGAAATCTATTTCCTGACTTTCCTTTCTTGTCAATTTGAGCGGGTTTTGAAGAGAGATTCTGGTGTGATGAGAGGAAATAGCACTGGGATAGCTTGCAGACCCATATCTGTGATTATTGATTATTTTATAATAATCAGTTTATTGGACTGAAATTGACTAGAAAGCCATGGGCTTGCTTAAAATGTGATCAAGTGACATAAAAGCAAGGTCAGAGAGAGATGATTGCAGACACATAAAATTATATCATAGATATACAAGGTTCAGATCTGTTCAATAACATTTTCCTATATTGATTAAAACATATGAGGATCAAAATGAACCTCAAGATTCATAAACTGGCAATTTAATTATTTATATGTATCTTATAATATTATAATGTCATATACTAAATGTAATATGATATTAATTATAAAATAAACCTTTCAGCATACTTGCTTTATATTTGGTTGTTTGATTACTGTTTTTATTAGTAGCTATTCAAAACCTGCTTCAGTTCACAAAGATTGCAGATAAATGGATTGGTTGGCTACTGGATTTCTGGGTATAATGAAATTGTCTAAACTTGATGAATTTTGTTTTGGATTCAATCCCAATTATAAAACTTATAAATTGTGTGACCAGGGGAAAGTTATTTAGACTTTTCTCATCTATGAAATTGGATACTAATGTATTGTTTCATGGGTTGCTATGATGATAACATGAGATGATATACTTAAAATGTTTAGGACAAGATTTTGTAGGGAATAATCCTTAAATAAAATTAATCTATTATTAACAACACTTTGTGATAGGTGTTTTTGTTATCTAAATTCAGAGTAATGTTTATCTGCTAGGGAATTAATGTTTATGTCCCCTCAAAATAAATATGCTGAATTGTAATCCTAGTGATGGTACTGGGAGATGGGGCCTTTGGACAGTATTAGGTCATGAAAGTGAAGCCCTCATATGGGATCAATACTTTTGTAAGAGGGGCTTCCCAGGTGGTGCTAGTGGTAAAGAACCCCGCCCCTGCCAATGCAGGAGACATAAGAAATGCAGGTTCAATCCCTGGATCAGGAAGATCCCCTGGAAGAGAGCATGACGATCCACTTCAGTTTTCTTGCCTGGAGGATCCCCTGGACAGAGCAGCCTTGTGGGCTATGGTCCATAGGGTCGCAAAGAGTTGGACATGACTGCAGCGACTGAGCACACACACACACTCTTAAGAAGAGGCCAGATAGCCACCTCACTCTCTCTCCACCATTATAAGACACAGTCCAGTTCAGTCCAGTTCAGTTCATTTCAGTTGCTCAGTTGTGTCCAACTCTTTGCAACCCCATGGACTGCAGCATGCCAGGCCTCCCTGTCCATCACCAACTCCCAGAGTTTACTCAAACTCATGTCCATTGAGTCAGTGACGCCATCCAACCATCTCATCCTCTGTCGTCTGGTTCTCCACCCGCCTTCAATCTTTCCCAGAATCAGGGACACAAGAAGACAGCAATCTGCAACTGAGATGAGGTTCCTGCCAGAACCTGACCACCTGGCACCGTGATCTCACTCTAACTCCCAGCCTTCGCAACTGTGAGAAGAAAATTTCTGCTGTTTGTAATGTATCCATTCTATTATACTTTGTTATACCAACCGGAACTAAGACACAACCCTTTCATATAGAGAGGACATAACATGTTTTTCAAAGATCACATAGTTAACAAATATTAGAGCCAGAATTAAAACCCAAATAGATTCACTCCAGAGTTCATATTCTTGGTTTCCTGGTCAGTTCTTAGAGAGGCACCAGGTAATATGAATTGATTTTAAAATATGTATGTATTTTCCCCTAAAACTAGACTAAAGCATACTTGACTGCTATGAAATAGAACAAACTGAACAAACACTGAATGTGAGCAGATTGTCATTTAAAAATAGAAACCAGATTTACATTGCTATAAATGATATACACAATATTTACATTGCTATAAATATACATTTAATTTACACTTAATGAAAACGTGAGGGAATTTCCACCTTTAAAATTAGATTGTCCTGAAATCATGAATCTGATTTAATTTTGAGATCTACAGTGAGAATTATTTTTTAAAAATTCTTAAAATATCTGCCACTTATTGCTACTGCTAAGGATAAATGATATTCCATAGAATACCCCTGACATCTGCCATGGGCCCAGTGCTGACCCATGTTGAATGCCAAGCCCATGGAAAAGACAGGTGCACCAGAATTACAGATCAGAGGTGCCAGGAGAATATAAGCACTTTAAAAACACAATTAACATAGTTTGAAGAAAGGTATTCTTGTGTAAAACTGAGATAATGTAATGAGAATAGATCATAAATGTTGCCTTGAATTCAAAGAATTAATTGTACAGTGTAAGATTAGGAATTGCTGGTTTGAAATTTGTTCACAAGAAAATGTTCTGACTTTTTAGCTGAGCCTAAGCCAGGGAACATTTCATGCAAAGATGTGATCAATAAAGGACAGAAATAGTATGGACCCAACAGAAACAGAAGATATTAAGAAGAGGTGGCAAGAATACACAGAAGAACTGTACAAAAAAGATCTTCATGACCCAGATAATCATCATGGTGTGATCACTCACCTAGAGCCAGACATCCTGGAATGTGAAGTCAAGTGGGCCTTAGAAAGCATCACTACGAACAAAGATAGTGGAAGTGATGAAATTCCAGTTGTTATTTCAAATCCTGAAAGATGATGCTGTGAAAGTGCTGCACTCAATATACCAGCAAATTTGGAAAACTCAGCAGTGGCTACAGGACTAGAAAAGGTCAGTTTTCATTCCAATCCCAAAGAAAGGCAATGCCAAAGAAGGCTCATACTACCGCACAATTGCACTCATCTCACACGCTAGTAAAGTAATGCTCAAAATTCTCCAAGCCAGGCTTCAGCAATACGTGAACCATGAACTTCCAGATGTTCAAGCTGGTTTTAGAAAAGGCAGAGGAACCAGAGATCAAATTGCCAACATCCACTGGATCATGGAAAAAGCAAGAGAGTTCCAGAAAACATCTATTTCTGCTTTATTGAGTATGCCAAAGCCTTTGACTATGTGGATCACCAACAACTGTGGAAAATTCTGAAAGAGATGGGAATACCAGACCACCTGACCTGCCTCTTGAGAAACCTATATGCAGGTCAGGAAGCAACAATTAGAACTGGACATGGAATGACAGACTGGTTCCAAATAGGAAAAGGAGTACATCAAGGCTGTATATTGTCACCCTACTTATTTAACTTATATGCGGAGTACATCATGAGAAACGCTGGGCTGGAGGAAGCACAAGCTGGAATCAAGATTTCCAGGAGAAATATCAATAACCTCACATATGCAGATGACGCCACCCTTATGGCAGAAAGTGAAAAAGAACTAAAGAGCCTTTTGATGAAAGTGAAAGAGGAGAGTGAAAAAGTTGGCTTAAAGCTCAACATTCAGAAAACTAAGATCATGGCATCTGGTCCCATCAGTTCATGGGAAATAGATGGGGAAACAGTGTCAGACTTTATTTTTTGGGCTCCAAAGTCACTGCAGATGGTGACTGCAGCCATGAAATTAAAAGATGCTTACTCCTTGGAAGGAAAGTTATGACCAACCTAGATAGCATATTCAAAAGCTGAGATATTACTTTGCCAACAAAGGTCTATCTCATGTGTGGATGTGAGAGTGGATTGTGAAGAAAGCTGAGCACCGAAGAATTGATGCTTTTGATCTGTGGTGTTGGAGAAGACTCTTGAGAGTCCCCTGGACTGCAAGAAGATCCAACCAGTCCATCCTAAAGGAGATCAGTCCTGGGTGTTCATTTGAAGTACTGATGCTGAAGCTGAAACTCCAATAGTTTGGCCACCTGATGCGAAGAGCTGACTCATTGGAAAAGACCCTGATGCTGGGAGGGATTGGGGGAAGGAGGAGAAGGGGATGACAGTGGATGAGATGGCTGGATGGCATCAGCGACTCGATGCACATGAGTTTGGGTGAACTCTGGGAGTTGGTGATGGACAAGGAGGCCTGGCGTGATGCGATTCATGGGGTCGCAAACAGTTGGATACGACTGAGCACCTGAACTGAACTGAAGCCAAGTACGATTCCTCACGCCTTCTCAACAGTCTTTCATCCCTCTTCCATGATGACTGTGATCCTTAATTTTATGTGTCAACTTTAATGGACCATGAGGTGCCCAGAATATTTGGTTAATCATTATCATTATCATTGGGTATGTTTGCAAGGGTGTTTTCTAACCAGACTAACATCTGAATTGGTAGAAGACATACGATCCTTCTCTGAATAATGGACCAGTTGTTAATTGGTGCCTCACCTTGTCACAAACTAAGAAATTTTGTTGCCTCCTCATCACATCTTCTCCTTGTTTCAATAAAGAAAACAACTCTTCCTCCATCAGAGGCTAATTTATTCTTCTGCACTCAATAGACTGTCTCCTTAAGAGTACTTTTCCTGTGTTTTCTACTTTCTCCAGTATCATCAGTTTCTCCTAGTGCTTATAACCTCATCACTATGCAATTTTCCTTCAGTACATTCCACTAGATAATGACTAAAGGCAATTCATTTACTTCTTTCCTCAATATTGTGTGCTAAGTTGCTTAAGTCAAGTTTGACTCTTTGTGACCCTATGGACTGTAGCCCTCCAGGATCCTCTGTGCATGAGATTTTCCACACAAGAATACTGGAGTGGTTGCCATGACTTTCTCCAGGGGATCTACCTGACTCAGGGATTGAACCCATGTTTCTTATGTCTCCTGCATTGGGAGGCGGGTTCTTTACCACTTGTGCCACCTGGGAAGCTCCCTTTCATCAGTATCACTTTATGGCCAAGCATTCTGATGGATTTTCTTCTAAAATTACATTACAGTCACATTTCTTCTAAAAACATTACAGTCACATTTCCTCAAGCCTTAAGTGCTCTAATAAAGCTTCTTTCTCCCAGTAATCAAAGATAACTTCTTCAAAATTTACAAAGACCTTCATATTGAAAAAAATTATTTTGAAAGTACTGTTTTCAATATGTTTAGACTTTCAGTAGCATTCCACGAAAGTCACAATATCATCCTTTATGAAATATCCTGTTTTCAGAACACACTACTCCTTTGGTTTTTCTTTTACCACTTCTCTGTCTCCTTAGCACATTTCTCATCTCTTCACTCCTAAATGTCTCCAACCTTCAGTAATGAGTCTTTTTCTCTCTTCTCTTAGCAGCTTCTCCCTTTGCATTAAATACCTTAATTTCTATGGATTTAAGTAAAATCTTTATTATATATGGTCCTTTCAACTACAAATAACAGAGTCCCCAAGTTGTATTAGTTTAAATAATAGAGGATTAGTTGAGTGAATTAATCAAGTCAAGAAGCTGCCTTTTAACTGATACTGTTTCGATCTTTATCTCATGGTTGCAAAGTAGCTGCCACATTTTGAAATACTCTATTCTTTTACAATAGCATCCTGAGCTGAAAGCAAGAAAGAAGCCTGGAAATTTTTTTTCCCTGATGTCTCTGTATAACAGGAAAAATAACATTAATACAATAGAAGACTTCAGAAATGTTTCTTATGTTTTATTGAACAGAATTGGGTCACATGTTCATTCATAAACCAATTGTTAATATGAAATAGTTGCCTTCATTTGATTAAAATCAAACTATTTCAACTTCCTGGCCTTAAAACAGTTTCTGAATACATTTGGAGTTCTATTAGATGCCTACCCTGAAGTCATTTCCCTCTTGATTTTTAGAAATAGAACTTTTTTTTTTCTTTTTATGTACCAAGATCCTAGCTCTAGGGGACTTCCCTGGAGGCACTGATGTTCGGCACAGTGCAGGGGATGTTTAATCCAAGATCCCATATGCCTGTGGCCAAAAAACATAGAAGCAATATTATAACAAGTGCAATAAAGACTTTAAAAAAATCCCTAGATCTGTAAGAAAGTAGATCCAGCACTTTGTCTAGAGGTGAAGTTATGGTTAATTTTACACCAATGGAAAGAAAAGGAATTTTTCTAGGGGCTTTGGGAATGATTTTGGATTGCTCATAAAAGGGTGGTGTGTGCCAAAAGGACTTCACCCACGCTGCTCCCTGTTTCCCTATGTTTGAGCATGACATGATGGTTAGAGTTGCCACAGTGAACTCGCAGTCACAAGGGGGATATTAAACATACACATACACACACACATTCCCAACATTGTTTTTTACTTTTACCTTGCCATGAACTAATGCCTTTACCTTTACTTTGCCATAATAAGACTTTACCTTCAGAATTCCTGCTGTATGAGTAAATTAATTCCCAATATTTAAGTCACT
Organism: Bos indicus; assembly: GCF_029378745.1. NCBI lineage: Eukaryota > Metazoa > Chordata > Mammalia > Artiodactyla > Bovidae > Bos > Bos indicus. Next base: position 63,054,491 of record NC_091765.1, on the reverse strand, counting down.
ATTTGTTAGGCATTTTGTTATTTACTGAGATAGCATATCTAACTGATACACCATCTGTATTCTGTTGGCTTTCTGATCTACATTTCTAAGACCTATGTGAGCTGTCATATCTTTGGTACAAGATGATTATTTATTAGATAATCAATAAAATTTTAAAAAATGTGATCTCTGTTAACAAAATCTCTCCTTGACATCTACAACTGGATGTTTCAAATCCAGTATAGTATAGTCAAATCTGGCCTCTGAATTCTATGCCCCCTGCTTTAGGACTTATTTCCTCCCACATAATCTTTAGATAAGTTCGACAACATCCACTGTGGTAGGTTCTCCAGAGAAACAAAATCAATAGGATATACGTATAGAGATTACAAAGACTTAGCCTCCGAGATTGTGGAGAATGAGAAGTCTCAAGTTCAGCACTAAGAAAGCTGGGGACTCAGGACAACTGGTGGTGTGGTTCCAATCTAAGTCTGAAGGCCTGAGAAATGAAAGAGCTGATGGCATATGTTCCAGTCCAAGTCCAAGTCTGAAGGCAGGAGAAGAACAACATTCTAGCTCAAAGGTAGACAGACAAAGCAAGTTCTCCCTTCCTTGGCCTGTTTTTTCTGCTTAGGTCATCAGTGAATTGAATGTGGTCTCCATCCACATTGGGGAGGGCAATCACCTTTACTAAGTCTATTGATTCAAACGTTAATCTCATCCAGACATATCCTCACAGACACACTGAGAATAATGTTTAGCCCAAATATCTGGGTACCCAGTGACTCATTCAAGTTGATACAGAAAATTGGTCATCCATTCCATCATTTTGAAGCCAATATTTATCTGTGATTATTCTATGGAAATTTCCATTGTTTTGAATTTAAAATTTATTTTCTATCATGATATTCCAAGCCATATATTTAGATTAATGTTCCTTCTTCACTTTCATTTTCTATGACTTGTTCATTATTACCCACTGATATCCAGAATCAAATGGAAAACATTTTTGCTTTTCTTTATTTTGACTTTGTTTTAATATCTGAAACCATTTATATGCTTTTACACATGATTATTTATTCTACCTGGAACACTCTTTCTGCTCTTTACTGGCATTGTTCTTTCTGTTTTTGCAGGTCCTTAACAAGGGTATCCACAGAGAGATTTTCTCTGATATTTGTACTTAATTGAGGTTTCCCAGTTATTTGCTATCACAGGACATTTTTCTTTAACTTCATTGCATTTATTGTGACACTGTATTTAAATAATTTAATTAAATGCTGTTAAAATACTTTTAAGTAATCTATGCTATAGCACAGGGAGCTAAGTATCTTATAATAACCTATAGTAAAGAATGTAAAAAAATATATATATGTACTTATATGTATAATTGAATCACTTTGATGTATATGTGAAACTGCTGCTACTGCTAAGTCACTTCAGTCGTGTCTGACTCTGTGTGACCCCATAGACAGCAGCCCACCAGGCTCCCCCGTCCCCGGGATTCTCCAGGCAAGAACACTGGAGTGGGTTGCCGTTTCCTTCTCCAATGCATGAAAGTGAAAAGTGAAAGTGAAGTTGTTCAGTCGTGTCTGACCCTCAGCGACCCCATGGACTGCAGCCTTCCAGGCTCCTCTGTCCATGGGATTTTCCAGGCAAGAGTACTAGAGTGGGATGCCATTGCCTTCTCCGATATGTGAAACTAACACATTTTAAATCCACTATATTTCGATAATTTAAACAAGTAAAAATTGAAACAAAAAATAAAATATACTAAAAGAAATTGGATAATTGTTATTTAATATGTTTTTGTTATATGTGTTTTATTGTCAGATACTAGGATGGATATAAACTATGTGTGATATAGAGTACCTGCCATTCTCAACAACATTCAAATTCAAGTTTAAATAAAAATTGCATATCTACTGTTATGTAGGGAAGATCCTTGGAGAAGGAAATAGCAATCCAGTCTAGCATTCTTGCCTGGGAAATCCCATGGACAGAGGAGCCTGGCAGGTCACAAAAGAGTCATATCTATGACTTAGTTACTAAACAGCAACAACTGTTATGTAACAAATGACCCAGGACTTGGTGACTTAAAACACCGAAATTTTACTATCTCACAATTTCTGTGATTTGGGTATCTGGGTGCAACTTAGCTGGCTGGCTCTTGTTTTGGGTTGCTGGCAAAGCTGCAACTGAGGGACAAGCCTTAAAAACTCACTCACATGGTTATTGACAAGGTTCAATTCTTCCTATGCTGTTGGACTAAGGTCTTTGTTCCTCCCTAACTGTTGGCCAGTAGTTTCCCTCAGTTTCTTGACACACCAGCCTCCTCATGGGGAAGTGCACAACATGTCAGCTTGCATTCCTTACAACAAACTAGTGAGGAAGTGAAAATGGCAAGAAGTTGGAAGGCACAGTCCTTTTGTTACATTATCAGAAAATACTATTCTATCACTGTTGCCATACCCTTTGTTTTTAGCAAGTAAGTCTCCAGGTCTGACTCACATACAATTGGAGGGGATTATACAAAGGCTTGAATACCAGGAGGCGGGGATCTTTTAGAGCCATTTTAGAAACTTCCTACATCAAACATAAGACTTCAGAGTTCTAAATTTAGTCTTTATGTTGTGACTTTCAGTTCAGTTCAGTTCAATTCAGTTGCTCAGTTGTGTCCAACTCTTTGCGACCCCATGAATTACAGCACGCCAGGCCTCCCTGTCCATCAACAACTCTTGGAGTTCACCCAAACTCATGTCCATTGAGTCAGTGATGCCATCCAGCCATCTCATCCTCTGTCGTCCCCTTTTCCTCCTGCCCCCAATCCCTCCCAGCATCAGAGTCAGTTCCAATGAGTCAACTCTTCACATGAGGTGGCCAAAGTACTGGAGTTTCAGCTTTAGCATCAGTCCCTCCAATGAACACCAAGGACTGATCTCCTTTAACATGGACTGGTTGGATCTCCTTGCAGTACCTAATATTATTTATTGTCTAGAATGTAAGACTCATAACATATATTTAAGTGTTTCTCTAATATTGCATCATCAGCTTCCTGCCTATTGCAGGTTCACATTAAGCACCCGTGACAGAGTGAATAATGTCACTCTCCCCCCATCCCCTTGGAAAAATGTCTACATTCTAATCTCCTTAACCTGTGAGTGTTACGTTATATTGTAAAAAGAAATGTGCAAATGTTAAGGATTTGGGGATGAAAGTGTATCCTATATTATCTGGATAATCCCGTGTAATCACTAAGGTTATTGTAAAAGGGAGGCAGGAGGATTAAAGTGGAGGAGATGTGATGCTGAACCAAGAAATTGAAATGATATAAGGAAGGGACTGCTAGCCAAGGAATGCAGGCAGCCTCCAGAAAATGAAAAAGATATTACTTTAATTATACCTTATAATAATTATATTTGAGAGAACTAAAGTGAGTAGCTTGAAACACAAGAGAATTAGACACCATTCCAATTAAATACTTAACAAAGCATGAAGGCAATGGCAGCCCACTCCAGTACTCTTGCCTGGAAAATCCCATGGATGGAGGAGCCTGGTAGGCTGCAGTCCATGGGGTCGCAAAGAGTCAGACATGACTGAGCGACTTCACTTTCACTTTTCACTTTCATGCATTGGAGAAGGAAATGGCAACCCACTTCAGTGTTCTTGCCTGGAGAATCCCAGGGACGGGGGAGCCTGGTGGGCTGCCATCTATGGGGTCGCACAGAGTCAGACATGACTGAAGTGACTTAGCTCAAAGCATGAGTGAAAAACACAAGCTTTGAGCTTTCCAATGACTCATTGACTTAGTAGGTACTGAAAGAGTTCAAAGTCCCTTTTAAATCTAAGAATTTATGATATCATGATTTTTAAATCAATAGATTGTAAATTGAAGTTTTCTATAATGTCTTTTAAAATATAAGTATTAGGTCAGCTGAACATGTATCTAAATTAAAAAATATATGCACACATTTTACAGAATTGTGTGCTATAAACAAAAATCGGTTCAATAAAGTACATTTCTATAATCAAAATCTGCTTTAGAGAAAGGTAAAACATCTTTTAGCATTTCCTGTTATTTTGTAATTCACTAAGGATAAAGAGATTGACTGAAGTATATGTTTAAATTGTATCCATATGCAAATGTAATTTAATACATTTTAGAAAATCTGCTAAAAATACTTCTGCAGCTTTGGATAAATTCTGAGGTTCTTGAAATATGTGTTTCATATGCTCCTGTAATTTTATCTTAAAAGACTCTGATGACTATTTTCCATGTTTAGAACTACATATTATTTACACTGCTCTTTTCTGAAGCAAACTGTATTTATTTAAAGACTTGTAGTGTGCATTACTTAGTTTTATATTCTAAAATCATTTAGATATTAATAGAATTTTACTTTCAACCTATTCCAAGAATTCATAAAATAGACTTCTTTGGAACAACACTTAAGAGACATCTAAGGGAAATTTGGAAAAAACAAATTTCCTACCAATTTCTAATAACAGGTTTTTATCAAGAGTAAATCATGAAATGTCTTCATAAATTAAAAATGTTTATAATAATGCATCAAATATGATATTCATTTGATTGTGGCTTATACTTAGTAACATCTTTTTTCTTTGATTTACAGAAATATATAAATCACTGATATTTCCCAAGAAACCTACCTTTAGAACTCTAAGGTTATTTATGGTAGACTGGCAGCTTACAATTAAATAGAGAAGCAGGTTTATAATGTTGTGATGTTTTTGCAATATCATACAGAATAATAAGGGAGATTCCTTTCCACCCTCTGCATTTTGATTCATGATTTGAATTTTTATAAGAGAGTAAGTAGTTGGTAGTTGGAACTCATAATAAAGAGACAGAATTGCACCAAGAAGAAATAAATTTTAAAACCCTTATACTGAGGAACCCTTGAGTAAAGTGTATGCATGTGTGTGGGTGTGTGGGTGTGTGTGCTTCAAAGTTAGAGGATGATGAATAATTTAGAAGAGAAAGATGGTGATAATTATAACAAGTCAAAACAGTTGTTTCCCTATTCGAGTGAGGCAGTAAAAAGCAAATGAACTTTTAGGTTTGTTTGTTTTTGGCCTTCCCATGTAGCATGTGGGAATCTCAATTTCCTGACCAGGATTGAAACCATGCCCCTGCAGTGGAAGCATGGAGTCCTAACCACTGGACTGCTGGGAATTACCTGATGTTGGATTTTTTTTAATTTAATTTTATAATAAGCATTGCCAAGATTTAGTTCTTTAACTATCCAGTGATGGAAGCTCAATCTTATATGTGGGTTAACACACAAAGTGTGACTCTTAGAACAAGGCAACCCACACTTTCCACTACATATTCAGAAGATGAGACATTGTCTCTTTTTGGAAACCAGCATCTTAGAACATAACCTGGGCTTCATCATATTCTTCCTTATATCTGAAAGGAGAGATGCAAAAATATAGGTACAGCTAAAGTCTTTTCGTGGAAAATGGTAGCAGAATCTAGAGTCCATCAACGACAGTGGCAGGAATGCAGTGGCTGTGATGCCAGGAGTATCAACATCACCAACTGAATTCCTGAAGGAATCATTGATTATGCTCTCTGTAACTAAGTTTCTTTGTTTCCAGGCTTCCTTCTAAATCTTCAAAATGCTTTTCATGATTCTAATAAATTGCTTCTCTGCTTATGTGAATCAACTTCTGTTGTTTATGACAAAAGAACTTTAGCTAATATTGAAATTTGGCCCAGAAATACATGACAGAGAACAAATCCTTAGGGAAATGGAAGAAATATATGATTCATTTGAGCCTAGATGGATCTGAAGACCCTGAAAACTCCATTAGTATTCCAGGATAGGAACTTGATACCACATGGTATACAGTGATAATTTAGCTAATTAAAGACCCTGTAATCCCTGAGAATCAAGTAGCCATTGACCCAAGCCAAGGAAGGCTTTGAGTCTAATGGGACATAGATTTTTTTAAGACAGAACAACAGGTATCATGAATTCAAGTCTATAGTGTGACGACTTCTTGTAATGGGACTGAAAAATTAAAGTAAATTAAATGAAAAAATATTATGATCAAATTCTTAATTTCTTAGCTCAAAATGTGGTAGATTGCAACAATGGACACCAATGATTCCTCTCATGTTTGTATGCTCATGCCACTTCACTCATGAAGAGGTGAGGTCATTTCTTTTATTTTTTCTCCTTTATTCTAGGCTGATTTTGTAACTAGCTTTGACCAACAGAATGAACTGAAAGTGATATATATAAGTGTGCACTATAAGGTTTGGGTTTAGAAGGGCACAGTAGCTTCCTCTTTTGAGATTCAGCTCTATGGAAAAATAGCATGAGTCAGACCTTTGTGAATTCGTGAATTCACGAAGACAGAATTCACAGAGACAGAGAGGCTCAGCCAATCCTCAGCAATGCTAACCACTCCGGTTGAGGCTCCAAAAACATGAGTGAAGCCATCTTGGATCCTTCAGCCCTAGTTATAGCTCCAGCCAACACCATGCAGGAAAGAGACATATCATCAGTGGTAGGCTGAATAGCAATGCTCTAAAGATATCTACAATCTAATCCCTGGAACCTATGAACAACACTTTACGTGGCAAAAAAGACTTTATAAGTATGATTAAATAAAATCATTTCTTGGGAGTGAAAGTGAAAATCAGTTTGTCGTGTCCAACTCTTTGAGACCCCATAGACTGTACAGTTCATGGAACTCTCCAAACTAGAATACTGGAGTGGGTAGCCTTTCTCTTCTCCAGGGGATCTTTCCAACCCAGGGATCTAACCCAGGTCTCCCTCATTGCAGGTGGATTCTTTACCAGCTGAGCCACAAGGAAAGCCCAAGAATACTGTAGTGGGTTACCTGTCCTTTCGCCAGTGGATCTTCGAGACCCAGGAATCCAACTGGGGTCTCCTGCACTGCAGGCAGATTCTTTACCAACTGAGCTATTAGGGAAGCCCTTGGGAGTAAAAGATTATCCTGAATTACCTGCTGGACCCAAAATGCAATCCAAGGATCTTAAAGAGGGAGACAAAAAAGGTTAAAGACATAGTATTAAGAGATGTCACAGTGGAAACAGGAGGCTGGAGTGATAAGAGAAATGGGTCATGAGCCAATCAATGAAAGCAGGGAGCTACTGAAAGTTTAAAAAGGCAGACAAATTCTCCCAGCAAAATCTCCCTAAGAAATCAGCCATGCTGAGTTGGCACTTAGCTCAGGGAAATTAAACTGTCAGAAAATTTTCATTGCTTTAAGATATGTAGGTTTGGTAACTTGTTACAGCAATGAAAGGCAACTAATACAACATCCCTGTTGAGCCCTTCCTAAATCATAGGGCTTCCCAGGTGGTACAGCTGGTAAAGACTCTACCTGTTCAATGCAGGAGACACAAGAGACATCGGCTTGATCCTTGGGTCAGGAAGATCCCTTGCAAGAGGAAACGGCAACCCATTCCAATATTCTTGCCTAGAAAATCCCATGGATGGAGGAGCCTGACAGGGTCCCTGGGATCGCAAAGAGTCAAACAGTGAAAAATAATGAATAGTTATGCCACTAAACTTTCATGCATTAGAGAAGGAAATGGCAACCCACTCCAGTGTTCTTGCCTGGAGAATCCCGGGGCGGGGGAGCCTGGTGGGCTGCCATCTATGGGGTCCCACAGAGTCAGACACAACTGAAGTGACTTAGCAGCAGCAGCATGCCACTAAACTTAGAAGTTGTTCTTAGGAAACGATGAATAAATGGAATAGAATGTTAGTGGAAAACCAAGGCTCCTTAAATTGTGCTAAAAAAAACTACCAGTTACAGCCTCAAGGATTCATGTACATTTTTTATTCTATGGATTTACACTCTTAATTGATTTCAGAGTTACCAAGCTTTTTATGCAAAATTTAGTACCCTGTCAGGCAAGAGAATTTTGAGAACTAGAATAGATATTTAAAGGAAGATTTGGAGACTCCAAGTACAAGAAGCACAAAAATCATTGAGTCTCCTTTGGTTGCCAAAGCAACCTATCCTCACTTTTCAGGGCAGGCAGAGGCTTCCTCACCTGAAAGAGTTACTGTGAAAACTTCCTAGAATAAAAATTTAAGCCAGATGCCAGCACAACAAAGTAAATCCAGAAAGAGGTATTTACAGTAAAACAATTTCACAGATTTGTTATAAAAAGATATAATTTGTGCATTCCATCAGGAAAAAAATTCTGAAAGTACATGAACAAGAAGAAAAAAAATGTAGTTTTATATTGAAGTCTCTGAATATGCTGCACTTACCAAATTATTGCTTCTTCCTGTCTCCTGTGCCATTGCTTTCATGAGTTTTATCGTTATATAGTATATATATTCATAATGACTTGCTATTATTTTTGCTTTAGACAATTATTTTTCAAATTGATTAAAAATCATTTTGAAGTCTTTGACATTTACCTTCATTTTAAGCATGTTTATAGTCTGTCATCTTTGTTTCGCGTGCCTATACAAGTTTCTTTCAGGTATATTTCTTCTATTTGATATACTTTATTATTTCTCATAGTTCAGCTGCTGGGAATGAATTCTCTTCTTTGGCTTCTGAGAAAAAGTCTTTGTTTCATCTTTTTTTAATGAAAGAAAACTAGACTTCATCCTTCAGTACCAAGGTTACATAATCTTGATCTGTGCTACAGTTACTCCAGAGAAACAATGACTGTTACTCATACCTTTAAACTATTGGCATCATCCTAACAGAATTGAGTAAAGGAAATAGCATGTTACCTGAGACATCTGCATATCAAAAGGTGGTAGGTAAGTCTTATGAATATAAAGGAGACTATTATTCAGTTTAGCTTCTGGGGGTCCAGTGGTCTGGAACTTGTCAGAATACCCAGTACACTTCGCATACTCAACACTGCTGCTGCTGCTGCTAAGTCGCTTCAGTAGTGTCCGACTCTGTGCGACCCCAGAGACAGCAGCCCACCAGGCTCCTCCATCCATGGGATTTTCCAGGCAAGAGTACTGGACTGGGTTGCCATTGCCTTCTCCATACTCATCACTAATAAAGAACAAAAAACCCCCATACTCTTGGTTTTTCTAAATTTTGGTGATCATGTGATATACTTCCAGTTTATATTAGGGCTTGGAAAAAGGGAAGAATTTCCACATTCAGATTGCAGTAAAAGCAGCTTTATCTTTTTACATCCTTATGATTCAACTCATAAAATCATGATCCAAGAATCTACAGCTGATCTTGCGTTGTAAGAGACCATAGGAATGACATCAGAGGACACTGGGCTCTTGGAGCAAAGTAATGTTTCATAAGCAACTATTTTCTTTTGGCTCTTGGCTATAAATTAAGCATAGACAGAGGCAGATCTCTGGACCAGGGACACCAAGTAACTATACAAAGTAAGCTGGCCATAATATACATGATGATATCTATCTAGCCCGAATACTGAACTTGCCTAGCAATAATTCATAATTAAAAAAAAGAAGTATCTGAGACCAGACATAAGCTGGTTCTGAGACCACACACATTTAGTAAACAAACTGCATTCACTCCTGGCATGCCCTCTCTGGCCATACTAACATCTAAGCTTTCTCACATAATATACACTTCTGGAGAGCTCTCCAGTATCAAATGACTGAGAAGAAAGAAACCTGAGTATTATGTATGACAGAAATAAAATGAAAAATTTAATAAGATGGTATACTCTGATTTAAAATGTCTGCAAAGAAGTTACACTAGAAGATTGAGTAATCAATTCAGACATTTCTTTCAAAAGGCAGAATTTTGAGTTGTATGTCTAATCCTCTGTTTCTCCTAAAAGTGGCTTATGGCGAACCTCTGCATCAGTATGTTGGCAGAGGCGAAGGTCTGGCCACATAACAAGGAGGCTGTAAGAAATACAATGAGAGGATTAGTATCAAACTTGGTCTGGCGGGGGTGTTTCATTTAAGATTGTGATATGGAAGACAGTATGATGGATGCCTAACACTGTTACCCTGAATGTTGGGAAATGTGTGATACAGGTGGAAAATGAAGAGGAAAGAATAAGAATATGAATGATAAGAAGAGGATTCTAGGATTCTCTTTTATTGTCTTAGTCTATGATCATAACAAGTGTTAAAATTTAATAAAAGCCACTACGGCACTATAGAAAAAGCTTTACCAAGGGCTCAGATCACTTGGGAATGAAGTTTTATCACATCTCTAAGGTGACATCCCTGTCTGGTAAGGACAGAGAAGCATAAAAACAGTGCTCAGAAGAAGGAAGTAATAAACACCATCTATAGATGTTGTCGTTGTTCAGTTGCTAAATTGTGTCCGACTTTTTGCAATTCCATGGACTGTAGGATGTCAGGCACCTCTCTCCTCCACCATCTTCTGGATTTTGTTCAAATTCATGTCCATTGAGTCAGTGATGCTATCTAACCATCTCCTTCTCTGCCATCCCCTATGAACCTACTTCAAGTTAATTAAATCAAGTGTGGCCTTCCCAGGTGGCACAGTGGTAAACATCTGCCTGTCAATGAAGGAGACACAAAGGATGCAAGGTCAATCCCTGGGTTGGGAAGATACCCTGGAGTAGGAAATGGCAATTCACTCCAGTGTTCTTGCCTGGAAAATTCCAAGGACAAAGGAGCCTGACTGGCTACAGTCCATGCGGTCACAGAGTCAGACATGACTGAACACACACAGGGTATATACGTTTTCTAACACTGCTCTAACAAATTGAGACAAAATCAGTGGTTCACTGTAATCTCTACAGTGGTTTTCAACTAAGGCAATTTTTCAACCACCACTCTCTTCCTTCCAAAGAGGATTTGACAATATATGGAGTGATTTTTGTCCTGATTTTGGCTGGGGAGGATTCTACTGGAATCTAGAGGGTAAAGGCCAAAGATTTTTATAAACATCCTAGAATGCACAGTACAACTTCCCACAACAAAGAATTATTCAGCCTGAAATATCAACAGTGCCAAGGTTGAGAAACCCTGATCAGCCTGTACATTTTCAAAATGTATGCATTATACAACAAATCTAAAGCATATTTTTCTTAGATATGTACTTATGTTTTTGTTTGTCAACCAATGACAGCAATTTAATAGGAACCATTGAAAAACCTGTTATCCTCAGATGTTAAAATTTTCAGAATATTTTTTTAAAGTACAGGTGAAGATAACTGATTTATATATATATGTATGTGTGCATATGTAGATATTTAGTTTTTGTAGATGTCAAATATCACAGTCATCAGGGCTGAGTCCATAGTATAAACAATGGCCTGTTCTACTTTGAAGTATGCTTTTGCACTAAAAAATATGAAAATTTCATACTGTAGCACTATAAGATTGCCTATTGAAGAAGCAACCTTAAAAAGTTATTGACTACTTCAAGTAGTAACTCAGGTAATATCACTAAACCACATGAGACATCAGGAAGCCTCTAAAATTCTCTACCAAAAAGTATCATACTCTAACCTCAGTAATGCACTGTAGCATATAGCGGAATGAGTTTATAATTTCAAAGCAACCCTAAGACCTAAAATAACTCATTTCTTAGTTTAATTATATTTTCTCTTGTTCTGTGTTCAGTGTAGAAGAAAAGTAGCTGGTGCTTGTCTTCTGGAAAAAATATTCTCTTACTCTTTAATTTTATTATTAAAAACACTTCAAAAACTTCTTTTCTTTAAAATCCTGTACTTTCTCAAGGCACACTGAAGTTTGATACATTATATATCTGAAGATTTGAGCTAGAGTTGATGTATAAGAAAGTGCTTCAGATATTCAACCATCTGCCTGATCACTAAAGAGCCATGTTCTTAATTGAACTAATCCCTTTTATTTTTAAAAGTTAAACCTTCCAAAATGAAACCATTTCCTAAGTCAAGAACATTCCCTGAAGATGTTTCTAGTGGAGTTGAACACTATTTCCTATACTGTACTTCTGGTAAAGATAAATATAAAGCGTAAGCAATAACCCATAATAGAATATCAGTGCAAGTTTTCATCATAGTAGGTACAACAAAAAACTGTAACAAATTCAAATATATATAGACAATTTAAATCAAATTGACTAGCATTTGGATATAATCAGTCATGGGCATGAAATGCTTTTTAATCAGGTAATGACTTCATTAAACATGGTTAATCACACACCACCTTGAACTCATTTTCTAAATATAGAATTAATTATTTAAATTACAGCAATTAAAGCACACCAGTCAATGGGGCTGGATTCATTTTTAAAACTACAGACTTGCAAAAAAATCTAGTCATCATTTGCACGAGATGGAGCATGTATTGAGTATCTGATAATTTAAGAAAATCAACTTCTGAATCAAACAACACAGTGGGAGTAAAATATAGACAACCTTGGATAGTTAGTTCTTAGCCAAATCACATAATAGACTTACAGAATTAAATAAAGCATAGAGAATATAATTGAATCTTGAAAAAACAGTTCACTTAGCATTTACTTATAATTTATCATTCTTTTTTCAAAGATGGTATACTTGTTTCTTTATCATAGGACAATAATCAATTCAGGTAGAGTAGAATACAGGTTCCTATTCCATACAAAATCAACAGATATGTAGAGAACATTTGCTCAGTGTATGGTACACCAGATAAACAAATGATGTACAACTTCCTTGGGAGATTTTAAATCCAGTTTGGAGTGCTAGATATAAAATAAGGAAAGCTACAGATAGTATACACTAACAGTCAGTTGAAGAGGCTGTGGGGCTTTCTGTAAAGAGGCATATACTTGGAAAGCATACTTCCTTGTAGGTCAACTAGAAATTCAATTGGATTCTGTTTCACTGCATTCTCTACATGGTCGTTCTTGACCACTTTAACACTGAGCTGCTGCTGCTGCTAAGTCGCTTCAGTCATGTCCGACTCTGTGCGACCCCACAGATGGCAGCCCACCAGGCTCACCTGTCCCTGAGATTCTCTAGGCAAGAACACTGGAGTGGGTTGCCGCTTCCTTCTACAATGTATGAAAGTGAAAAGTGAAAGTGAAGTCTCTCAGTCGTGTCTGACTCTTCTCGAACCCATGGACTGCGGCCTACCAGACTCCTCCGTCCATGGGAGTTTCCAGGCAAGAGTACTGGAGTGGGATGCCATTGCCTTCTCCTACACTGAGAAGAAGAGTTTATTTTCCTGACTATACTTATTTATGAACTCACAAAAAAGAGGTTACATATGGTTCAATAAATATTTAGGAAATGGAATGGAGCATATTGCCTTAAATTTACTCTGTAAATTTAAGAGTTTTCAGTTATAACAATTTAAGAGTAGTAGTTATTCTGCACAACACGTGCTTTTTCATCATTTGCTGTATCACTTAATTATCTCATACTTAATATTCTGACTGCTAGGTACATCATGAGCAATGCTGGGCTGGAAGAAGCACAAGCTGGAATCAAGATTGCCGGGAGAAATATCAATAACCTCAGATACGCAGATGATACCGCCCTTATGGCAGAAAGTGAAGAGGAACTAAAAAGCCTCTTGATAAAAGTGAAAGAGGAGAGTTAAAAAGTTGGCTTAAAGCTCAACATTATGAAAACTAAGATCGTGGCATCTGGTCCCATCACTTCATGGGAAATAGATGGGGAAAGAGTGGAAACAGTGTCAGATTTTATTTTTGGGGGCTCCAAAATCACTGCAGATGGTGATTGCAGCCATGAAATTAAAAGACGCTTACTCCTTGGAAGGAAAATTATGACCAACTTAGATAGCATATTGAAAAGCAGAGACATTACTTTGCCAACAAAGGTCCGTCTAGTCAAGGCTATGGTTTTTCCAGTGGTCATGTATGGATGTGAGAATTGGACTGTGAAGAAAGCTGAGCACTGAATAATTGATGCTTTTGAACTGTGGTGTTGGAGAAGACTCTTGAGAGTCCCTTGGACTGCAAGGAGATCCAACCAGTCCATCCTAAAGGAGATCAGTCTTGGGTGTTCATTGGAAGGGCTGATGCTAAAGCTGAAACTTCAGTACTTTGGCCACCTCATGTGAAGAGTTGACTCATTGGAAAAGACTCTGATGCTGGGAGGGATTGGGGGGCAGGAGGAGAAGGGAACGACAGAGGATGAGATGGCTGGATGGCATAACTGACTCGATGGACATGAGTTTGGGTGAACTCTGGGAGTTGGTGATGGACAAGGAGGCCTGGCGTGCTGCAATTCATGGGGTCACAGAGTCAAACACGACTGAGTGACTGAACTGAACTGAACTGAATGGACATTATAATATGTATCCAGCAATGTAACAATTTTTTTCAAACAGTTTAAAGCTACTGGCATTATCTGCAAAGGCATCAAGGTACATAAATAACTTTTACCCATTCTTTGAAATCTTTTACCTAAAGATTTCATGTAAAAAGAATTCTTGCAAATTCACAAAGTGTTTTGTTACATAATTCTTAACTTCCTTGCTTTCATTACAGCAATATTTTCTTTATTAAAATGATCAAATATGTAGACAAAAATAATCATATTTACTTCTTAAGAAGTAATAACTCAGTAACATCATGTAAATATAATAATAAAATATATAACACATTTCTAAGGAACATCTCTTTTTCATGTGCTATTTGTCATGTAAAAATGTTAGAGAAGTCAGCATGCCCTTTTTATTTATCGATATGAGCTATTCCCACACTGTGCTTTAAAATGAATAGCTGTTACTAAGGAAGTTAGGCAAAATAATGATAATATAATTAACAATAATTTTAACTTCATCTCATTTTTACCTTATACCTCAACATCAGGCATGAATTTTCTTGCTCCCAGTGTCATTCAAACCTGTATTTACAGAATATTGAAGTAATATTATTGACCTAATAATTTAGCTTAATGGGAATTATGCTTCATTATCATAAATTTATAAAATTCTACTGAACAATTTTACGGAAAGTTTTTCTGAAAATACTTCATTATAATAAATCAAGAAGAGGAAACAATATGAAAGAAAAGTTCTACCTTCTTGCCCTTGTAAAACCCTATTTTACCGAAGCTATGTGGCATGCATCAATATTTTTTTCTAAGAGAATAGAATATGATCATGATGAACTGTAACTAAAACAAGTAATACATATTAAATTCCACCCTGAAAATTAATGTTTTCATATATATGTTTGCCACACATAATATAAATGCATTTTATTATCTACCCACTGAATACTGTTTAGCTGCATAGTAAATACCAGGAACTGAAGGTATCCTGGTGAATGTATCAATATATAATGTCTTTCCAGATATATCATTATCTTTAAAAAGGAGTAATTGGCTCTGTAAATATTTATGGAATTGCTGTCATTTGTTGATTCAGTTGCTAAGCTGTGTCCGACTCTTTGCAACCCCATGGACTGCAGCATGCCAGGCTTCCCTGCCCTTCACTATATTCTGGAGTTTGTTCAAACTCATGTCCATTGAGTCAGTGATGCCATCCAACAATTTCATCCCCTGTCACTCCCTTCTTCTGCCCTTGATCTTTCCTAGCATCAGAGTCTTTTCCAGTGAGTCAGCTCATCACATCAGGTGGCCAGAGTATTGGAGTTTCAGCTTTAACATCAGTCCGTCTGATGAATATTCAGGGTTGATTTCATTTCGGATTAACTGGTTTGATTTCCTTGCTGACCAAGGGACTCTCAAGAATCTTCTCCAGCACCACAGTTCGAAAGCATCAGTTCTTTAACACTCAGTTGTTTTATGGTCCGGCTCTCACATCCATACATCACTACTGGAAAAACCATAGCTTTGATTATACAGACCTTTTCAGCAAAGTGATGTCTCTGTTTTTTAAAAATGCTGTCTAGATTTGCCATAGCTTTCCTTCCAAGAAGCGTCTTTTAATTTCATGACGGCATCACTGTCCACAGTAATTTTGGAGCCCAAGAAAATAAAATTTGTCACTGTTTCAACTTTTTCCCCATGTATATGCCATGATGTGATGGAATTTATGGAATAGAATACAGCTTTTTTTCTTCTTTATTTCTTCATTTATTTTTAAAATTTTACAGTGTTGTATTGGTTTCTTCCATGTGTGTGAAGTTGCTCAGTCGTGTCCGACTCTGCAACCCTGTGGACTGTAGCCCGCCAGGCTCCTCTGTCCATGGGATTCTCCAGGCACGAATACTGGAGTGGGTTGCCATTTCCTTCTCCAAGGGATCTTCCCGGGTCTCCTGCATTGCATGCAGATGCTTTATCCTCACAAAGCAGCCAATTACATCATTCTCTGCAAACTTGTCTCCATAGTTTTCAAAGCGGCCATTGGTTGACTTCTTCCCAGAGCCTCCGTAGCCATAGGAGAAAGGCTCTTCGCCTAGCTGAGTGCTGCAAGAGTCCAGGGACCAACCAATGCGGACCACGTGTGGGTCGGGCTATGTAGACGGAAGGTGCTTCACAGAGATTTCTTTATTGATCATCATCTCAAAGCACACACGGCCCCTTCTGACCCTATAGCTGGCACGGGCTCCTGACCACAGGTGTGCAAAGCCTTCAATCATGAGCCGGTAGCCACTACTCCCATCTCGGGCCACCTTGAAGTGGAGGTCGCAGTTATACGTGTCAATGGCCACAAGGGTGTCGTCAAAGTCATCTTTATCCTCTTCAGCCAGAGGCTGAAGAGATCGCCCCCTCCTATCCTCTCGGTGCTCAAAGTACCCCCGTCCCTGGTTTTCTTCATAAAGCCTCTTGCAACTCTGGAATTGCTGTCTGTCTGGTTTGTGTTGAGATGCTTCGGGTGGGAGGAAGCTTGTGGGTGCTTCTTGCTTCATCTCTGTCTTCACTTCTGGGCAATAGGCCTGCTGCTGTTGGTCCATTTCCAGTAGTTTCCTCTTGTAGCCTGATTCCTTCTCTTGCTTGATGACCTGTGTCTCATAGAATTGGTTCTGCATGGTAATATTGTCCATGACATAATGTCCAGCCAGCCCCGAGTAGCCGCCAGGCTCCGGGTGCAGCTACTGCCTGGGTGGCGGTGGCTGCGCGGTCCCCTCCAGCTCGGAGCCCTCCTCAGTCTTGACCTCCTCGTTGTTGTGCCCGGGTTGCCCCGGTTCATCGTCAACAATACAAATCAGTCATAAATATACATATATCCCTCCAGAGCCTTCCTCCTCTCTCTCCATCCCATCCTTCCAGGTCATTATAGAACACCAGACTGGGCTCTCTGCACTACACAGTGATTTCTCACCATGACAATGACAATAACTGACAATGACTTTATATCAAAAAACTAAGATAATATTCTGACAGACTTTGCCAGTTCATTTTCTCTTATCCTTTCAGGATGTGAGTTAAGAAGTACAAGAAAGAACAAAGAGGAAAAGTAAAATGTAGATGGGTAATAATAACAAAATAAGAAAATTTAAAAACATTTTAGAGTTAAAATTTGACATTGATAAGTGTATGATTTCACAAAGTTGCTAGTGAGAATTAATTAAGAGAAGTATGCCATCTTGTCTGTCAATTTCTTCCACACTTTAAAAAAAATTATTTACACCCACTTGGTATTAAAGGACATCATTGCTTAAGCCCTCATTTGCTTTTCCAGCAATGTCAAAGTTCTCTAATCACCATTAAACTCTGAAAGAGCTTTATTATATTGAATCATTTTCAGAATTGTATGTTCTTTGAAATTGAGAAGTACCTTTCTAGAAAAAAAGTCAAGCTGCTACACTTAGTAACTACATATCCACTTTATTTGGGATTGGAATGAAAACTGACCTTTTCCAGTCCTGTGGCCACTGCTGAGTTTTCCAAATTTGCTGGCATATTGAGTGCAGCACTTTCACAGCATCATCTTTCAGGATTTGGAATAGCTCAACTGGAATTCTATCACCTCCACTAGCTTTGTTCATAGTGATGCTTTCTAAGGCCCACTTGACTTCACATTCCAGGATGTCTGGCTCTAGGTCAGTGATCACACCATCGTGATCATCTGGGTCATGAAGATCTTTTTCTTCAGTGTATTCCTGCCACCTCTTCTTAATATCTTCTGCTTCTGTTAGGTCCATACCATTTCTGTCCTTTATCGAGCCCATCTTTGCATGAAATGTTCCCTTGGTATCTCTAATTTTCTTGAAGAGATCCCTAGTCTTTCCCATTCTGTTGTTTTCCTCTATTTCTTTGCATTGATCGCTGAGGAAGGCTTCTTATCTCTTCTTGCTATTCTTTGGAACTCTGCATTCAGATGTTTATATATTTCCTTTTCTCCTTTGCTTTTCACTTCTTTTCTTTTCACAGCTATTTGTAAGTCCTCCCCGGACAGCCATTTTGCTTTTTTGCATTTCTTTTCCATGGGGATGGTCTTGATCCCTGTCTCCTGTACAATGTCACGAACCTCAGTCCAAAGTTCATCAGGCACTATATCTATCAGATCTAGGCCCTTAAATCTATTTCTCACTTCCACTGTATAATCATAAGGGATTTGATTTAGGTCATACCTGAATGGTCTAGTGGTTTTCCCTACTTTCTCAATTTAAGTCTGAATTTGGCAATGAGGAGTTCATGATCTGAGCCACAGTCAGCTCCCAGTCTTGTTTAGAGCTTCTGTATAGAGCTTCTCCATCTTTGGCTGCAAAGAATATAATCAATCTGATTTCGGTGTTGACCATCTGGTGATGTCCATGTATAGAGTCTTCTCTTGTGTTGTTGGAAGAGGGTGTTTGTTATGAGCAGTGCATTTTCTTGGCAAAACTCTATTAGTCTTTGCCATGCTTCATTCCGTATTCCAAGCCAAATTTGCCTGTTACTCCAGGTGTTTCTTGACTTTCTATTTTTGCATTCCAGTCCCCTATAATGAAAAGGACATCTTTTTTGGGTGTTAGTTCTAAAAGGCCTTGTAGGTCTTCATAGAACTGTTCGAGTTCAGCTTCTTCAGCGTTACTGGTTGGGGCATAGATTTGGATTACTGTGATATTGAATGGTTTGCCTTGGAAATGAACAGAGATCATTCTGTCGTTTTTGAGATTGCACCCAAGTACTGCATTTCAGACTCTTTTGTTGACCATGATGGCTACTCCATTTCTTCTAAGGTATTCCTGCCCACAGTAATAGGTATAATGGTCATCTGAGTTAAATTCACCCATTCCAGTCCATTTCAGTTCACTGATTCCTAGAATGTCAACATTCACTCTTGCCATCTCTTGTTTGACCACTTCCAATTTGCCTTGATTCATGGACCTGACATTCCAGGTTCCTATGCAATATTGCTCTTTACAGCATCGGACCTTGCTTCTATCACCAGTCACATCCACAGCTGGGTATTCTTTTTGCTTTGGCTCCATCCCTTCATTCTTTCTGGAGTTATTTCTCCACTGATCTCCAGTAGCATACTGGGCACTTACTGACCTGGGGAGTTCCTCTTTCAGTATCCTATTATTTTGCCTTGAGAGTTGGACTGTGAAGAAGGCTGAGCGCTGAAGAATTGATGCTTTTGAACTGTGGTGTTGGAGAAGACTCTTGAGAGTCCCTTGGACTGCAAGGAGATCCAACCAGTCCATTCTGAAGGAGATCAGCCCTGGGATTTCTTTGGAAGGAATGATGCTAAAGCTGAAACTCCAGTACTTTGGCCACCTCATGTGAAGAGTTGACTCATTGGAAAAGACTCTGATGCTGGGAGGGATTGAGGGCAAGAGGAGAAGGGGACGACAGAGGATGAGATGACTGGATGGCATCACTGACTCGATGGACGTGAGTCTGAGTGAACTCCGGGAGTTGGTGATGGACAGGGAAGCCTGGCGTGCTGGGATTCATGGGGTTGCAGGGAGTTGGACATGACTGAGCAACTGACCTGAACTGATCTGATCTGATCCACTTTCTAAATTATAGTTTTCAAAACCTGAAGCTGTAAGATTAAATTTTTAAAATAAGCTGTCTTATCTTACAATAAACTGTAGTGTTAAGAGTCATTTCTAACATTCCTTTCCTCCCTATACACAGTAAAATATAATTGATTATTCATAGTACAGAGCTTCCCTTGTGGCTCAGGTAGTAAAGAATCCACCTGCACTGTGGGAGACCTGGGTTCCATCCCTGGGATGGGAAGATCCCCTGGAGAAGGGAAAGGCTACCCACTCCAATATTCTGTCCTGGAGAATTCCATGGACTGTATAATCCATGAAGTTGCAGAGTCAGACAGGACTAAGTGACTTTCACTTTCATTCATAGTACAACATTAGGGAATCACATTTGTACATTAAAGATTTTTTACATCTTTAAGTGTGTTTGAAATATTGTGCTAAGCTTTTTACATTTTCTAGAATTTTTCTTATTATTTTTATTTTGCATGATAAAATTTATATATGTTAGGTAAGGCAAACCTTTTTTCCCTATCAATTATAAATTTTTTCTGTAAATAGAGATGAGAGGGGATTTTATATTGTTAGTTATGGTTTGGTAGAGGGTATTATCCCACCACGTTTATTATTTTCAAGCTTTAGAAGGAATATGAAGTTATTCATTGACCTTTCTCTCTCTGATTTTGTGGGCAGTAAGTAAACATGTGCTATGACATGAATTATATTGGAGCCCTCACCTCTAGTACTTCAGAATGTGACAGTTTGGAGACAGAGCCTTTAAAGAAGTAATTCAATTAAAATGCAGTTGTTAGGGTAGGCCCTTAATCAACATGGTATCTTTGTAAGAAGAAGAGATTAGGACACAGACAAGAATATACAAAGGCTCCATATGAAGATACCATGCATCCAAGCCAAGGGAAAGACTTCAAAAAACAACTCCAGCAAACCCTTGATTTCAACTTCTAGCCTCTGAAACTGTCAGAAAATGAATTTCCGTTGTTTAAACCACCAGTCTGTATTTCATTGCTATGGCAGACCTGGCAAGCTAAAACAAATGGGAAAGAAGAGAAAAAAGTCTCTGTATTTTAAATGGATCTACTGGAATTAATTGATGGAAAATCTGTTGAGCCAATCACCCATTAAAAGAAAGTAGTGATGCACAGTATAATGGACCATTGCAGATCTGATAAAGTGAGAAGTTAAAGGGTCTTAATGGGATCCTAGGATTTTAACAAATTCAGGTCCTACTCCTCAGTAACTTAGAGGGTCATTTTTATATCTGGGTCTAAAGAGTGAAGAATAAATATTTCAGAAAAGTCAGAACCCTATTGAAAAACAGTCCAGAGGAGAAAAGGCAGTATTAGAAATTATTTGAAAATTTACATACATGAAAAATGTCCTTAAAAATATTTTTTGGATAAATAAGTGATCCAAATAAAACGATAATGAAGCAAGGCACCTCAGTTTTGTATTTACCACTTGAAAATACATCTGTACTTTTTGTACTTTATTTTTTCCTCTTTCCTCTAAGAAGATAATGTAATAAAAAAACACACAAGAAATATTCAATATATATATTATTTTAAAAATATTCTTAGTAATTAAGAATATCATTTAAACTCCATTCTTCAATATTTTTCAAATGTTCTGTTTGTTCTTCCATACTTAGAATAAAATCACTGATATTTGAATAAATTTATTATTGAATTAAATTCAAGTTTGATATATGTTAATCATAAAGTTTTGAATTTAAAACTCTATAATTTGGACAGAATTTCAATAGAATATTTACATAAGTTAAAATTAACAAATGAGATTTCACTGAAAGTGTCATGGGTCACAAAAACTCAAATATAAATAGAAGTTTGGTTCAATAAAATGCTGAGAAGCCAGATGTGTAATTTATAAACACAAGATTAAGAATGTTCCTAATAATCACTGACTGACTTAATAAAGGAAATCAGCCCTGAATATTCATTGGTAGGACTGATGCTGAAGTTGAAACTCCAATACTTTTGTCACCTGATGCTAAGAATGGACTCATTGGAAAAAACCCTGATGCTGGGAACAATTGAAGGCAGGGGGAGAAGGGGACGACAGAGGATGAGATGGCTGGATGGCATCACTGACTCGATGGACATGAGTTTGGGTAAGCTCTGGGAGTTGGTGATGGACAGGGAAGCCTGGCGTGCTGCAGTTCATGGGGTTGCAGAGTTGGACATGACTGAGTGACTGAACTGAACTGACTTAATAATCATCAAGGAAGCAGAAATGACTGCAGGTATCTTAACAAACCAGGGATTTAATATAGGAAATCACATGCTTATAAAATTTACAAAAGGATGACTATTGATTGAAGAGAAATTAGGAAAGGTCAAAATCAAAGGAATCTACCACCAATGAACCCATCTGCTACTAGCACCAAAGCACATGATATGAAACTGCTGAAAAACTAGTCCTCCTGTCTTCCCAAATATCTACCTACCTTTGCCAGAGGAGAATGACAGACTCCCCTATCCTGTCTTCTATATCTCATTCAAATGGCCTGCAGTGCAAGAAAGAGCTTAGAAGATGGTGCTGGAAATCAACCGACAACTTCCAGAATACTTATTAATAAATCTGAAAGTATTGTTGAGCCAAGGAGAAGTGTTTAGCATAAAATATATACCACTTGGATTTTCATTTTATTGTACTATTATTAGGAGAAACGTGTTAGTTGACATGGTATCTCAAAATGCTCCAGTTACACAGTAGTATCCTTGCTTAATAATTAAATATGTCTATGCATGTGTGTTAGTCACTCAGCCGTGTTCAACTCTTTGCGACCCCATGAACTGTAGCCTGCTAGGCTCCTCTGTCCATGGGATTCTCTAGGAAAGAATACTGGAGAGGGTTGCCATTTCCTTCTCCAGGGGATCTTCCCAACTCAGGGATTGAACCTGGGTCTCCCACATTGTGGGCAGATTCTTTACCATCTGAGCTACCAGAGCCACTTTAAATATATCTATCTTGAGCCTTTATTTCAATGTAGGTTGGGAAACCAAGTTTTACCTCTACTACCTCAAGATAAAAGGGCAGGACTAATGTTTATGTGTACTTTTGCACATAAACACATACACATGTTTTATGCATATTTATTATGTATAAACTCATGTTTATTTCAGGTATATTGATGTATATTATGTATATTTACTTTTTAAATGTATATTCATGCCATCTGCAAATAGTGACGGTTTTACTTCTCTTCCAATTTCAATGATTGAATTCTGCCATTTGCAATAGCATGGATGGATCTAGAGAGTATTATGCTTAGTGAAATAAGTCAAAGAAAGACTATGTTATCACTTATACATATAATCTAAAATATAAAACAAACAAATGTATATAGCAAAATAAAAACAGACTCATGGATATTGAGAACAAACTAGTGGTTACCAGTGGGAAGAGGGGGTTGGGAAAAGGCAAGATAGGAGTATGGGATTAAGAAACACGAACCACTATATAAATAAAGCAGCAGCAAGAATAGAGTGCAGGTATAACACAAGCAAACACAAGGAAACAAAGCTATCATTTTGTAATAACTTTAAATGGAGTATAATCTATAAAAATTTTTAATCACTATGTTGTACACCTGAAATAAATATAATATTCTAAATCAACTACATTTCAGTATTTTAAAATCAAGGCAAAAATAATAATAAAATAAAATCTAATTTAAATGTGAAATAGCAAAAACATTTACAGGCTATATAGCATGACTAAGAATATATTTTCTTTTTACCTTTTACCCATGGCCTTGCCCCACCCCCAAATCTTTATTCCCCCCATGGCTTTCTCCATGAATTCAACTTTAGCTGAATCCCACTGTGAAATAAAATAGGAGATTTTTGAGTCCTGTCTGATGTTGTAATCAAATAAGACACTGCGATTTTAAGTGGGCATTGCAAATGCCAAGCTTCAACTAAAAGAACCCAAGAAGAGGCTCTTTACACCTAAGAGTCTAAAGCAGAAAACCCAGGCATTAGGATTTTCTCCTATCCATCACTTGCTATTGCACATTATCTCCCAGCAACAGCTGGTGACACACAGACGCCGTGCCTTTAGGAAAGCTCTCTTTTCCCCCTTCCATCTGTTTCAGTCCACTTACTTCAGAAATAAAACACTGCTTTACTGGTCTGCTTACAACATCTTATCCACAATGTAATTTAAATCCCTTCAGTTAGGGGAGGCAGATTTTGCATTCTGAGGGTAGTTTTCTTTTAAAAATGAGCTGAACATTGAGGTCTTCACAACTTGTTGGTCAGATAGAAAAATTTTAAAGGTAGTATTGAAAGCTAGGATGCTTGTGCTATCAAAAAAGAGCAAGGATAATATGTAAATATGTTGGAAAATAAAATATACTGATTGTATTTCTGAGTTTGAATTTAAACTTGGGACCAGTATTTGATGTTCACTAGAGAACAGCAATGGAGAAGGCAATGGCACCCCACTCCAGTACTCTTGCCTGGAAAATCCCATGGATGGAGGAGCCTGGTGGGCTGCCATCTATGGGGTCGCACAGAGTCGGATGACTGAAGCAACTTAGCAGCAGCAGCAGCAGAGAACAGCAAGGATTTGCAGATTATATGTCTCTATGTTCCATGACTCTTGTTTGGGAAAAAGCAGTGGGCATCAATGAGTGTGGAAGCAACCAGACAGCCCTTTGTTGCTTCTTCATACCTTCACCTTTGGTTTGAATCTCCAGCCATGAAGACAATAAGACTTTTTACTTTTCTTTTCTTCTTATTCTTTTTTTGTTTGTTTGTTTAATTGTGACCTCTCCTCCCATGATTGATGAAAATGCAGGCTCTAGAGTCAAACTGCCAAACCCTGAAGCATGATCACCATTTATATGTGACCTTGGGCTAATTATTCACTGTTTTTAAGTCTCAGTTTCTTCATCTAAAATATACATACCTAACTCATAGAGTTGCTATAAAGATTAACTGTTCCCAGGGTTTCCCTCATAGCTCAGTTGGTAAAGACTCCGCCTGCAATGCAGGAGACCCCGGTTTGATTCCTGAGTCGGGAAGATCCACTGTAGAAGGGATAGGCTACTCACTCTAGTATTCCTGGGCTTCCCTTATGGCTCAGCTGGTAAAGAATCTGCCTGCAATGCAAGAGACCTGTGTTGGGAAGATCCCCTG
The DNA here is from genome assembly GCF_029378745.1 of Bos indicus. Taxonomy (NCBI): domain Eukaryota; kingdom Metazoa; phylum Chordata; class Mammalia; order Artiodactyla; family Bovidae; genus Bos; species Bos indicus. The sequence goes on along the minus strand of NC_091765.1, from coordinate 63,029,526 downwards.
GAGAGGGAAAGTCTACCCACTCCAGTATTCTGGCCTGGATAATCCCATGGACTGTATACTCCATGGCGTCGAAAAGAGTCAGACACATCTGAGTGACTTTTACTTTCACGTCCCACTGTAAGGATTCAATGCAAGGTGGTATAAATATTGCTGTACAAAAAAAGATCTGTACAAAATCTGTACTGTACAAAGATCTGTACTGTATAAAAAAGATCTTCATGACCCAGATAATCACAATGGTGTGATCACTCACCTAGAGCCAGACATCCTGGAATGTGAAGTCAAGTGGACCTTAGAAAGCATCACTATGAACAAAGCTAGTGGAGGCGATGGAATTCCAGTTGAGCTATTTCAAATCCTGAAAGAGGATGCTGTGAAATTGTTGCACTCAATATGCCAGCAAATTTGGAAAACTCAGCAGTGGCCACAGGACTGGAAAAAGTCAGTTTTCATTCCAGTCCCAAAGAAAGGCATTGCCAAAGAATGCTCAAACTATTGGGCAATTGCATTCATCTCACATGCTAGCAAAGTAATGTTCAAAATTCCCCAAGCAAGGCTTCAGCAATACGTGAAGCATGAGCTTCAAGATGTTCAAAATGATTTGAGAAAAGGCAGAGGAACCAGAGATCAAATTGCCAACATCCACTGGATCATCAAAAAAGCAAGTGAGTTCCAGAAAAACATATGTTTCTGCTTTACTGACTATGCCAAAGCCTTTGACTGTGTGGATCACAATAAACTATGGAAAATTCTGAAAGAGATGGGAATACCAGACCACCTGACCTGCCTCTTGAGAAACCTGTATGCAGGTCAGGAAGCAACAGTTAGAACTGGACATGGAACAACAGACTGGTCCCAAATAGGAAAAGGAGGACATCAAGGCTGTATATTGTCACCCTGCTTATTTAACTTATATGCAAAGTACATCATGAGAAACACTGGGCTAGATGAAAGCTGGAATCAAGATCGCCAGGAGAAATATCAATAACCTCAGATATGCAGATGACACCGCCCTTATGGCAGAAAATGAAGAAGAACTAAAAAGCCTCTTGATGGAAGTGAAAGAGGAGAGTGAAAAAGTTGGCTTAAAGCTCAACATTCAGAAAGCAAAGATCATGGCATCTGGTCCCATCACTTCATGGAAAATAGATGGGGAAACGAAACAGTGGCTGACTATTTTGGGGGGGGCTCCAAAATCACTGCAGATGGTGACTGCAGCCATGAAATTAAAAGACGCTTACTCCTTGGAAGGAAAGTTATGACCAACCTAGATAGCATGTTCAAAAGCAGAGACATTACTTTGCCAACAAAGGTCCATCTGGTCAAGGCTATCATTTTTCCAGTGGTCATGTAAGGGTGTGAGAGTTGGACTATAAAGAAAGCTGAGTGCAGAAGATTTGGTGCTTTTGAACTGTGGTGTTGGAGAGGACTCTGGGAGTCCCTTGAACTGCAAGGAGATCCAACCAATCCATCCTAAAGGAGATCAGTCCTGGGTGTTCATTGGAAAGACTCATGTTGAAGCTGAGATTCCAATACTTTGGCCACCTGATGCGAAGAGCTGACTCATTGGAAAAGACCCTGATGCTGGGAAAGATTGAGGGCAGGAGTAGAAGGGGATGACAGAGGATGAGATGGTTGGATGGCATCACTGACTCAATGGACATGAGTTTGAGTAAACCCTGGGAGTTGGTGATGGACAGGGAGGCCTGGCATGCTGTGGTTCATGGGGTCACAAATGTTCAGACACGACTGAGTGACTGAACTGAACTGAATATAAATATTGCAGAAACAATGAGATATTCTTTTCTCTGGGTTACTGTGATTCTCATTTTCGAGAAAAGAGACCTTCTTTTATTTTTCTTTTGAATTTAATCAGTTTGTTTTTGGTTTAGGGATGTGAAAATAATAAAATCTTATACTAATATTGATAGTTTTAGAATTACAGTGTTTTCTTCTAAATTCATTATTGCAACAAGCTAATTTTGTCCACCAGAGACTAAAATTAATGTTTATATTGATATTTTCTAATGCACTGTATTATTTTTTCTGTTTCTGATTTAGTGGAAATTTTTATTTTTAAACTTTTTAAAAATATTTTGTAGTGCATATACTTTTTGGCTTATTTTCAAGTGAGTGCTTCTTTGTCTGGTATGGGAATTGGAAAATGCATGATAAATTCATTGTTTTTGTTTGTTTCTAAATTCAGGTGTGATTTTTTTCATAAAGCAATTAAACACATGAATAATAAGCTATTTAAAATGTATTTATTAATTTTCCACTAAGGAGAGTTACTCATTGTTTGTCACAGACTGTTATGAGAATTGTTATTCTGCTTGACTCTGAACTATGGACTGTCTACTCAAATCAGTATGTGGAAGTCTAATATGAATCTCAATATTAATTGTCAAAATGAAACTATTGGTTCTACTTTTCTCCACAAAAGCCCCCAATTTCTTTATTCCCAAAACTCATTAATAGCACTGTCATTCAGCAATTGCTTAGGCAAAACAAAATGCTTTATCTGTTTCCTTCAGGCTTCACATCCAATCTGTCAGTAAATCTTGCAGGCAATATATTAAAAATATATTAAAATTCAAATTACTTGTCACCATTTCCATCTCCATAAGCCATAATCATCTTTTGAATGGTCTACAACAGCTGCATTTTATGTTCGTCAGAATTGGCCTGTTCTGTTTCATACATTTTGCAAGGCAAGAAATTGATTTTGATTCTCTTAAACACATAATACATGAGCCCATTATAATTTTTAGCTTATTCAAGCAGCACAAAAGTATATTGAGAAAATGTGGACGTCATCTCTCACCCTGCATATCTCTTTACCACTCCAGAGGAAACATGATTAAATTTTTAATGTATATCCTTTAAGACTTTTCCTTTTTTCTTATACAATAATATCTGTGGTTCTTAATTTAACTAGGGTGATTCTGTCTCCCAATGGACTTTTAACACTATCTGGGAACAGTTTTTGTTTTGTGATGATTGCAAAGGGTTGTAACTGGCATCTAGTGGGTAAAGATTAAGGATTTTGCTAACCTTCTACATTGTAGAAGACAACCCCCACAACAAATAATTATTTGGAACAAAATGTCAAGAGATGTCATTTTCAAAAGGCTGTTTTTATGTTCTTGCTGTTGAATTCAATGTTAATATTCACAGAGTTGTTCAACAAATTTTAAAGATTTTTTAAAAATTTATTTTTTTAAAAATTAAAGTATAATTGCTTTATAGAATTTTGTTGTTTTCTGCCATATATCATGTTGGTATTTGACAGATATAAAATTAAAATATCTATCTATCTATCTATTTGTTAAATTATATATTTCCCCTTCAATTTTCTCAGTTTTAGCTTTGTGTATTTTGGGCACCTATTGTTATGTCCATATGTGTTTATAACTTTTATCTTTTCCTGATAGATTGAGACTTATTACTATGAAATATGCCTGTATATTACTGTTTTTATTGTTGTTTTAAAGTCTATTTATCTGACATTGGTAGAACTACATCAGTTTTCTTATGATTGCTGTTTCCCAACCTCTTGTTTTTAATTTATTTGGATATTTGATTCTAAAGTGCATAATCTTTAAGTTGTATGTAGCTAGATTTTTTTATCCAGTTTCACAAACTTTTCATTTTGATCATATTGTTTAATTCACTCTCACTTAATGTTATTCATGTAGTTGTATTTGCATCTTCCGTTTTATTTTTTGTTTGCTATATGTCTCATGTGACTTTTGTTCCTATACTTCTTATATATGAATTTTTTGCACTTACTGAATATTTTCTGCTGCTACTGCTGCTGAGTCGCTTCAGTCGTGTCCGACTCTGTGCGACCCCATAGACAGTAGCCCACCAGGCTCCCCCGTCCCTGGGATTCTCCAGGCAAGAACACTGGAGTGGGGTGCCATTGCCTTCTCCAAATATTTTCTAGTGTTATGTTTTAACTCTTAATGCTTTTTCACTCCATATTATTTTAGTTATTTCCTTAGTAATTGTTCAAGAATTTACCATATATATCTCAACTCATCAGAATCTACTTCTGATTTATATTAACTTCAATACAATACAGAAATTTTGCTCCTATATAGCAAGTAGTTCCTAAATAGCTCTCTTTCCTTGTCCTTTGTGTGCTATTACAGTTATACATATGTTATTCACCAAACAATGCATTGTTATAATTATTAACTTAGATAATTTTTTGTCTCTTAAAGAAAGAGAGAGAAGAAAGGAGAATAGGTATGCACTGAGCTCATTTTCATTTCTACCTATCTAAGTGATGCTATTTTTGTCAAATGTATTGCCTTTATTTCTTTTTTTTTCTAATTTTATTTTATTTTTAAGCTTTACATAATTGTATTAGTTTTGCCAAATATCAAAATGAATCCGCCACAGGTATACATGTGTTCCCCATCCCGAACCCTCCTCCCTCCTCCCTCCCCATACCATCCCTCTGGGCCGTCCCAGTGCACCAGCCCCAAGCATCCAGCATCGTGCATCGAACCTGGACTGGCAACTCGTTTCCTACATGATATTTTACATGTTTCATTGCCATTCTCCCAAATCTTCCCACCCTCTCCCTCTCCCACAGAGTCCATAAGACTGTTCTATACATCAGTGTCTCTTTTGCTGTCTCGTACACCGGGTTATTGTTACCATCTTTCTAAATTCCATATATATGCGTTAGTATACTGTATTTATGTTTTTCCTTCTGGCTTACTTCACTCTGTATAATAGGCTCCAGTTTCATCCGCCTCATTAGAACTGATTCAAATGTTTTCTTTTTAATGGCTGAGTAATACTCCATTGTGTATATGTACCACAGCTTTCTTATCCATTCATCTGCCTTTATTTCTTTAATAATTCCAACAACACAGTTTATAGGTATATAAATATAGACATAGATATACATGCAATTGTTTTTTAAATTAAAAATAGAAAGATGTAATGTGTATTTGTGATGGTTTCTATAATTACATAATTATCTTTACCAGTGTATTTTGTTTTCTGTTGATTTGTTTTTTAATTACTATGTAAGTTCACTAGATTTCAATTGAAGATAAATTAACTGAAAATTTATTGGGGTTGTTTTGTACACAACAAGCCATTTTTCCCTTGTTACTTTTAAGATATTCTCTTTTTAGTTTCAACATTTTCACTATGATATATCTGTGTATAGATTTCTTTGCTTTTGTACTATTTGCAGGTTACTAAATAACTAGAATGCATAAAATTATTTTTTTTGGTCAAACTTGGGAAGGTTTCAGTCATTATTTCTTTGATTATTTTTTTTCTGCTCCTTTCCTTCTCTCACTCTTAATAAATTAAAATTATAAGGTCAAACAGAAAATATGATAAGAAAGGATAATGCATGATTAAGATAAAAAAGAAGCAAAAGTCATCTAACAATTTCTTTAAAGAGACAGACTGGTGAACAAAAGAGTAACATACTAGAAGGTTTATACAATAAGCTAGCATGCTAATAGCAAGGTAAAATAAAGGTTACTGAATATAATTTTAAAAACAAATAGCATAAGAAAATTTTCACAATGCTAATGACTATTTGTATTCTAAACAGATAGCAAAATTGATTATTTTAAGTTTAAACTAAAACTGAAATACATATCCAGGTACTAGGTTATTATATTACATCCCCATTTAACCAGCTAAAATTTTCAGGAGATGCAAAATGAGGAAAAGAATTGAGAAAGATTCATAAAGTTTAGTTGGCAAGAATATGAAAACTAGAAATGTATCAATTTCAAAATTATTGAAAGTACTAAGAAGTCAGACTTCTTATTTTTCCAAGTTTTTAGTATACAATTATAATGAGATGAAGAAGATTTATTCTCAGTTTTCCACAGGGTTAAATTATAAAGAATGAAAAAGTTATATCTAAATATAATGATATGATAGTTCTTTAGTACCTAATATTAGCTTTTTATGTAATTCAGTTGAATTAGCAACTATTGAACTTTTAATCTGTTTCATTCCCTAGTAAAGGAACTCAGAAAAAAGAGAAAGAAGATGCAGGTCCTGCACTCAGAGCTCACAGTTCAAGAACAGATGAAGATTAAAGAATAAATCTGTCATAATAAAATGCTTATAAATATAACAAAAAAATCATTCACAAAATACAATATCATGAGTATGTTTATACTTATTATTAAGATTTGGGACTCTTCATGAAGGAATAAAATGTGAGTTATGTTAAGAAGAAGAGACACAATTTCTCAAAGGCATAAAGAAGAAAAGATTTTTCCAAATATGTGAAGAAATATGTTCAAACAAACAAAATTATGAAAAACTTGAATGCAAGCAAAGATTATAGTGTGGTTGAGAAGAGAAAACAAGATAGCAGATAGTATCAGGCCAAATTGGAGATCAGAAGCCAGGTTATAAATAATCTTCTGTAAAATTTCAATAATATATTAAAAATAGGCTTTAATGCTGAAGAATACAAATGCTAATATGTATATTTCATAGCAAGCTATCATGGTATGGTTATCATTTTAAAGAAGTTGCTCTGAAAGCAGCATGTAGAACTATAATGGGTAAAATTGAAAACAGGGATCCACTTAGATGGCTAGTGCCATAACTTGGAGAATTATTAATGATAGTATAAGATAAAGTTTTATCAGAGAAGGCAATGGCACCCCACTCCAGTACTCTTGCCTGGAAAATCCCATGGACAGAGGAGCCTGGTAGGTTGCAGTCCATGGGGTCGCTAAGAGTCAGACACGAGTGAGCGACTTCACTTTCACTTTTCACTTTCATGCATTGCAGAAGGAAATGGCAACCCACTCCAGTATTCTTGCCTGGAGAATCCCAGGGACGGGGGAGCCTGGTGGGCTGCCATCTATGGGGTCACACAGAGTTGGACACGACTGAAGCAACTTAACAGCAGCAGCAGCAGCAAGATAAAGTTTTAGAATTTTTGTTCAGGAGAAGACAAAGAGATATTAAAGTCACAGAATGGAATGGACTAACTGCCCACCAGTAAAAAGTTTCCATTAAAAATTTCTAACAATATATATATGAATTGATGACTCTTAAGATCATATTTATGTAATTTCCTCAAGATGTGTTCAATAGCTCAGGTATAGAAACTAAGAGGATGGATTGCACAGTTGAGCTTTCCAGATACACACAAAAGAAAGTAGAGAAGCAATGGAAAACTCTCTTGTTATACATGTTTTAGTCCCAAGGAATTTACAATATAAGAGAAATAATTCAAACGCTTTATTTACAGCCTGGTGTAGAGTAATTTCTACTTAGAAGGCATCAGGTTAGGAGTCTTTGGAAAAGCGCAGCAGTGATCCCAGGCCCTTAAGAGACAGAATTTCATGTACGGTGAAAGGTAGCATGCCCTGGGGTTGACCAAGAAGTGCCTTTAGCTCAGGCCCTTAGTTGATATGTAGCAGAATGCAGCACCATCCATTAGTACAATAAACATGAAAGGGAATGAAAGAAGGAAGCTTAGCTTATTTAGAACAGTTATTAAGACATGCACCTTGGTTAGGTGGAGATGAGGAAAAGGAAGTTCCCTATATTACAGCTACTCTAGCAGGAATAGAAGGAAGCATCCTTGTATCATCCTGTCTACTTCAGAGGTAGTTGATCTTTTACTTGTCTTGTGCATTGTTCTGTCAATGAGATATCATCCTGCCTTAAAACACACACACACAGAGTTTTGAAAAAAAGTCCCACTTTTTTATTTGCTTCTCCCCTACCATATGGAACATCATACTTTTTTTTCAGCAACACTTTTTACTTTAACTCCTATTAGTATGCTCATGAATCTCAGAACTATAATCCCAGTCCTAAGTTTAAGAATGCTTGTTTATTCTACCTAAGTATCCCTTGTATTTACTCAAACTCAGAATGTCTCAACTGATTATATATTATCATATGTGTTCCTCCTTCTATTTTCTTATCTCACTGTTCATTAAGAGACACGATTATCCATTTAGTCATTCAAACTCTAAGCTAGAAAGTCTTTCCAAATCTACTTTTTTCTTTCTCAATTTCCAGTTAAGTCCTATCCATCTCTTACTTCCATCACATTATCTATAGTTTCCTTGCCACAGCCTAGAGGAGACAATCATTCTTTCCCAGAGCCTCCCATCCCACCTCCCTTCATTTATCCCTCCTACTTTCATGGAGTGAAATGATTCTTCTAAAGCACAAAGCACACCAGGCCATGTGCTCAGAGCCCATTTTTCTCCATACAATAAATGTGAAATCCCTTAACATGTTCCTTCATCATCTGCTCCTTGATCAACTTTCAAAATTTTCTGCCCTATCATGGAACCTATTACTAGTGGTTTGCCTAAAGTGAGAATAAAACAAAGAACAAAATGAGGACAAATCTCTGCATTTATGGACTTTACATTCAAATGGGGGGAAAAGAAAGATTAATAATAATAACAATATAAATGAAAAGAATAATTGTTATGGAGAATGTAGATCAAGTTTAGGGGAATTGCAGTTGGATTTTGGAAAAGATTACAATTTTATATAATGCTGTCAGGGAAATGTCACTGAGGTGATATCTGTGCAAGGTCTTGAAATACATGTACATTTCAACTTGCACAATTGCTCTTACACTGTTTTTCCATAGTATTTCTCACGCTCTTACAGATGCACACACATATATATGAGTTATTTGTTAAGACAACCTCTCCCACAATTAAATGATTTATAAAAATGTACATCTTTGTCTGGTTCACTGACTTATAGTTTCAGAAATAATTAGTAGTTGCTCAATAAATATTTGATGAATATATATATCACATTGAACTGGAATTCATCCACACATGAACAAAGCATTAAGTTAAATCTAGTTAATACCCAGATTCATATACTACAAAGTAAAAGCTGGTCACGTAATCCCATTGTGAGAAACATTGAACAAGTTTTTGGCTCCATAGTTCAGAGTCTCATAAGTTAACACCAGTGTGTAGAGCCAGAAGCAACCGCAGCTGGAACAACATATGTGAATTTGCTCCCTACCAGTTCAGAAGTGAAACAATACAGAAACAGAAATAAGAGCAAAAAAGATTATACAAATATTTTAGCAGTATAATTCACTTGAGTTTATAATGAGCACTTGCATCATGGCTATCATTCTAAGTATCAGCAGCCTAAACACTTAATTTTCTAATGTGAAAGTAATTTGCTCTAATGTTAGAACAGAATTTCAAGATGGAGTATCTTAGTTTCACATCAGTTCTCAGACATATTTCTGAGACCTTTCTCTCTTTGAATAATATTTTAAGCTATTATTTATTGATTGCTAATTATATGCTCAATATACCTTCACAGGTATCTTCATGGAATTTCTACAATGTAGGTTTTATTATATGTATTTTATGATTGAGAAAAGAAGGAGAAAAGTTACATAAATTGCCTCAAAACCACATAATAAATGGTATAGTAGAGATGGGAAGCTGCATCTCCCAGCATTCAAAACACAGGTTTTTAATCATTATTTTATTCTGTCTTAAGTAAGTAAGTGAAGTCGCTCAGTCATGTCTGACTCTTTGCGACCCCATGGACTGTAGCCTACCAGGTTCCTCTGTCCATGGGATTTTCCAGGCAATAGTACTGGAGTGGATTGCCATTTCCTTCTCCAGTGGATCTTCCCAACCCAGGGATTGAACCCGGGTCTCCCACATTGTAGACAGATGCTTTACCATCTGAGCCTTGAACCCATTGGAGGAGGTGAGCTCACAGTCTTTTTATTCTGCTATCTTGGACAGTCCTCTCCCCTGCCTTGTAAAAAGAACAGTATCACATATTTCTGCACAATATCCATACTGTGCAGAACTCGGATTTCCTACTTCATTTCTTTTCTGTTTTTTAAGACAGAAAGAAATGTTACTGCATTTAAAAGAGACAAAACTTGCCATCTTGTTTTCTAAATTATATATTTTTCATGAAATTATGAACCAACTTCATATCAAAGTTGAAGAAACTATAAGCTTAAGTGTTTTAGAATTTAGAAATGTCTTTAGACATTTATGTCTAATGTCGAAATGTCTTTAGAATTTCTATTTATTCTTAATTTGTTTTCATTTAAAATATTAATAAAATGATGTGCTCTGTAAGAACTTTATTTTTTAATATAAATTTATTTATTTTGATTGGAGGCTAATTACTTTACAATATTGTATTGGTTTTGCCATACATCAACATAAATCCGCCATGGGTGTACATGTGTTCCCCATCCTGAACCCCCTTCCCACCTCCCTCCCCATACCATCCCTCTGGGTCATCCCAGTGCACCAGCCCCAAGCATCCTGTATCATACATTGAACCTGGACTGGCGATTTGTTTCACATATGATATTATACATGTTTCAGTGACATTCTCCCAAATCATCCCACCCTTGCCCTCTCCCACAGAGTCCAAAAGACTGTTCTATGTAAGAACTTTTAATGGTAAATTTTTAATAAAAAGGAAAAGACTAAGATCACCAAGCATGTCTCCACCAGAGACAGCTACTGTCACTATTTGGTGACAATAATGTCTCCAGCATCTTTGTTGTGCATGTATGCAGAAATATTCATATACACACATTCATATAAACATATGTATTTCTGGATTTTGTGAAAGAAAATTTTATTTAATTTCTCTTTCATTTTTTGTTAAATTCATATAAGCCCACTGGCTAAAAGAGAAAAATTTAGAAACTAATCTGGAAACTAATCTTGAATCTATTTTCCCTCAAGGTTTTAATTTCCTCTAGTAATTAGTACCAGTCACTCTTCCAAAACTGTTTCTTTTTATATGAAGTAAAGTTAGCAAAGAGACTGATTAGACAGAGCAAAAATCTCCAACTTTGGCTTCTACTGAATGTAATCAATGCTTGACTGTAACTTGGTATTCTAGAAGTTCAATCAGGTCATAGATAACATATTACATAATTGCTAATATGGTGGTCAGTGTAGGGTCAAAATTTACAAAAAAATGTCTGATTTTTTAAGGCTGAGAAGAAGTTGAACATTTATGAATATCTCTAATCCGCATTCAGATATTATACCTTATCTTCCTTCTTATTTAGAGACATTCTCACTTGTAGGTTCAATTTAAGATAGATTCTGAAGTCAATTCTGCTCAGTCAGTAGAAACAAGGGTTTATAAGCCAGTAGATCAGGGATTCATCATAATTCTCTGTTCTCGTGTTTGAATTGCACTAGGACTTTTCCTACCCTGATTCAACCCCTATCATGCATCTCCATTCCAAAAGTAGTCCATCTTCTCCTCAAGTCTGAATCTTGTCCAGATTTTCTGTGTGGTACCTCAGGCCTGATTTTCTCTCCACCACTAAAGCTTCACTGCTATCAATAGTTTTATTATCAAATTTCTTTCTATCCATTTATTTCATTTATATCCGTTTGTTCAACACTGAGTTAGTATCTTCAGCAGCAGACACTCCACCAAACATTAATTATACAGTGGTGAGTAATATAAACCAGAATATGTTTACCTATCTCAGGTAAGGCACATTCCCTTTGCAACCAAGATTGGCTATATCAACAATTATTACTGGGAGTTAACTAGCAATTATAATAGCAGTTCCATAATATAACCACACACACACAGACACACACACATGCACACATGTACAGCAAGCACATATGCAATAATTAGAAAATCCCTACACAACTGTTTCCATTTTCAGTTAGATATTGACTTACAGTAACCTCAGTAACCTTTGAATTCAGCCTTCCATTTTATTCAGACCTTATACAGTAACAGAATCATTAGTTTGGTAGTCATTTGGCAATGCAGTTAGCAATGGAACGCATATTAGATATTTGTTACTGAATGTATTTGGTTACATTAAGAAAATAAATTACTTAAGCAAAAATTTAAAAACCTCTACTAGCCCATGTAAAGAAATTATATCTATTATAAATCTTCTGCAGCTGGTAAGATAGGATAGATTCCTGTACCAAGAATCAGTAGCAGACAGGTCAAATCCATAGGTCAAATATTACCGTTGGTGTGCTTTAGCATAGCCCATGAGCTGAAAATCATTTCTATATTTTTATAAGGTTATAAAATAATTCAAAAAAGGATATGTGATGGTGACCATACCTGGTCTGCAAAGCTTAAAATAGTTACTATCCGATCCTTTAGAGAAAAAGTGTGCCAACTCCAGATGAAGACTTTGAATCAAGAGTCTTAACAACTTAGGTATCTTGTGTATCCAAATGCTAATAGGATGCTGTCAAAATCTAAATTAAAAAGTTTAGTCTGCATTTAGAAGTTTATAAATGCAAACTTATTAGAAATAGCAAAATGGATAACAATTCCCTTGTCTGCCTTACTTTTACTTTCAGTATATAAAAATGCTCATCCTGACATCTATTCATTGCTTGTATCTAGCCAAGCTGAATATGTATGGGCACTTAAAGAAAATAATACATCTTCTAAGTGATTGAAGGATTTTATAACTATTGGTTTTTCTTGGAAAATTTTAACATGATAACTCAGAGAATCTATTTATACTATGTCATTTCTTTTATTTTTGTTTATATAATACTGATAGTTTAAATGCTTTAATGAATATTTCATTTATTTATTCTTATGGCTCACAGAATGTGGCTAAGGGCCTAGAGAATCATTAACAATAAAAGGCACTCCTTTGCTTTTGTTGTTCCTACGTCAACTTGGCAAAAGCATAATGAAACATATGGGTTTCACCACAGGTATTTAATTTCAACCTACTCAGTTTTTTGACATAGCCAGAAGTAGTAGGGAATTCCAATATTGTAGAGACACTGATGGAAAACAGATCCTCTTAAGATTACTAAAGCAGAAATATTCACATGTATTACAAACAGGCCTAAAAAATCAATTACTGTTCAGCTTCCCAAGACTTGTTAAAAAAACAAACAAACAAACAAACAAAAAAAAACAAAACCAAAAAACTGTGCAGTAAATCTTAAGTAATCTTTCTTTACTAAAGTTGATAGAATCTGTAGAATATCTCCAGTCTCCAATATTGGGGCCATGTGTCAATGTATATGGTTCTTGTATTTTTAATAGCCTAACAGTAATTGTCTGGGTTTATTGTGAAACAGGTCCTATCTGGGGTTATTGTGAAAAACATGTGTGATTAACTTCACAATTTTAATAATGCATGTGTACGTGCTCAGTCATGTCTGACTCTTTGTGACTATTTGGACGGTAGCCCACCAGACTCCTTTCTTCATGGGCATTCCCAGGTAAGAATACTGGATCCTGTTGCCACTTCCTGCTCCAGGGTATCTTCCTGATCCAGGGATCAAATCCACCTCTCCTGAGTCTCCTGCATGGCAGGTGGATTCTTTACCCTCCAGGCCACAGGCCACCTTTAATATCTGTGCATGAGTGCATGCTCAGTCATGTCTGAGCAGGTTGCCATTTCCTTCCCCAGAGGTCTTAAATAAAGTCTTTCCCTTTTAAGTTCATCAGTTCAATTTTTCTTTGACAACACAGACATACAAATTCCTACACAAAATGAAAAGGATGATTAAGCAAATATAATTACATTAATTTGGGGGGAAATTGAGCAAAGGGTAAACAAGAATTCTTTGTACTATTAATATTTTGCAATTTCTCTATACTTTTGAGGTTACTTAAAAATAAAATGTTAAATAATCAGGAAAAATGTACATGACATGTTCTATAATATCTAACAAACTATTTAAATAAAAATCTAAATACTCAATTCCAAAAGCACACTTAGGGTACATATTTTAATAGCCATATCTCAAATAATCCAATAGCCACACCAAGTGATTTGTATCCCACAACACTGTAAAATTGCTAAGAAAAGCACTAAGAAATAGTTATAGTATGGAATTACACATAATCATGCTCAAGAGGCTGGAAGCAAGTTTTGTTCTTTTGTACAAACGGAAAATTTCTCTCTACTTGAGGTCCAATTGGCAATGTAAACTATATAAAATATTTTTCATGGAATTCAAAAGTAAAGATCAAAGAACTGTGGTGACTGAAAATTAGAATTGTTCTAATCTTACCAGTTATGTACTCTATTCTCATATTCAAACAATAATTTGTTCTATGATATCCCTAGGGAGTGAACATCTTATTTGTGCATAATTACTCCTAGTAGCAGCATCATGTCCATTCCAAGTTTGGACTTCTGTATTAAAAAGAAATCTTGTTTTCTTACAATTTTTACTCATTAGTCTTTACCCCATCCTCTGAGATCATGAAAGTCACCCATATGTATATCTTTTAAATATTTAAAACAGCATTCATCCATCTTTTTAGGCTTAATATTCCAACCAGTCCTCCTTTATCCACCCTGGCCTCTATATGTTATTTTTTTTTATATTGAATACAATATTCAAATTAAACAGAACAGCTGAGAAATGATCAGACAAGCGCCTAATACTGAAGGTGGCCGAATGAGAGCAGTCACATCCAGCTTCTAGGGACAATGCTGACAGCAAAGCCAGAGGCAAAGTAAGGTGTCCAACATGGGTCATGATGTTGGTGCAAACTGTGGTATCTGCGGTTTGGAACAGTGATTGAGTTATTTTCACCAAACTCATTCTCTGGAGCAATTCTATGGTCCTCACTTCTACCTACTTTCCTTAGCTCCTACTAACTTTTATAAATCTCATGTCTTCACATCTTTAACAAATCTTTCAATCTATTCCTTTGCTGTGTGGATAAGCCAGAGACAGTTTCATTTGCTTAGTTCTAAGAACCCTGACTGATACAGATACTTCTTTTTAACTAATCCCAATTTCTGAACATTTTTTTCCTTCTATGAAAACTATGTGCTGTGTCAAATGCTTTTGTGAGACTTAAGGAAAGAACCTGAACCTCTCTGGACTTAAAGGTTTTACTTATTAATTGAAATTATTTATGCCACCTTAAGAGAAGGCAGTGGAAATCCACTCTAGTACTCTTGCCTGGAAAATCCCATGGATGGAGGAGCCTCATAGGCTGCAGTCCATGGTGTCGATAAAAGTTGGGCACGACTGAGTGACTTCACTTTCACTTTTCACTTTCATGCATTGGAGAAGGAAATGGCAACCCACTCCAATATTCTTGCCTGGAGAATCCCAGAGAGAGAGGAGCCTGGTGGGCTGCCATCTATGGGGTCGCACAGAGTTGGACACAACTGAAGTGACATAGCAGCAGCAGCAAGTCGAGTTGAAGATTTGTTGTTTTTGTTTAGTTGCTAAGTAATGTCCAACTCTTTGAAATCCCATGGACTGTAGCATGCCAGACTCCTCTGTCCTCCATTATCTTCTGGAGTTTGTTCAGATTCATGTACATTGAGTCTGTGATGCTATCTAACCATCTCATCCTCTGCTGTCCCCTTCTCCTTTTGCTTTCTATATTTCCCAGCATCAGGGTCTTTTCCAATGAGTCGGCTCTTCACATCAGGTGGCCAAATTGTGGAGCTGAACATAATAGATACAATAATGAAAGAATCAGCCCTAACACAGAAACTGGAACAGAGTAAAAAGGTAAGAAATAAAGTTATTTCCCTTTTGTACCACACTTCACCTGACTTTCTTGCTTGTCTTTGTCTCTTGCTCATTTCCATTCCTACCTCCTCTTTTCAGATATAATTAATACTTGTTAGGGAGGAGGAAATGAGTGCATAAATCATGATGTAGTTTAAACAATTTCAAGAGAACTGATGTATTTAATCATTTTTGTGAATTAGCAATGTATTTTGTGTTAGCAATGTATGCTAACAAAGCATTTGAGTAGATTTAAGCAAGTTCCTGCAGCCAAAACTAACACATATTAATGTAAGATTTTCTTATAATCAAATTTATGATATTTCTATTAATTTTTTTTTTGGCTTTTGTTATTTATTTTACACTTTGTTATGTGTGAAAGTATGAAAAATATAGAGCCTGAAAACTAAATATTGAAAAATTTTATTACTATTTGTTTTCATGTTTTATGTACTGTTGAACTGGGAAAACTTGATATTGTTTGACTTTTGCATAAGTGTGCTACTCAATGTTTCAGAGATACTTAAGATCCAATGGATTGATTATATAACAACTTGGATTTATCACAAACTTCTCCTACACCGAAATATTTTGAAATTTCTGAAATGTCTCTGAGTTCTAGATTCTACTTTTCAAGTTGCATTTCATTTAATGAGAAATATTTGCTAAATGTTTAAAATACTGTCTGGTTTACTGCTTGTTTGTTTGTTTTTTCCTTCTGTGGCATTTAATTTTCTCATTCCTGCGCAGAAAGCCCTGACAGTGTGTAAGCTTGGCTTGACCATAAACCTTATCACAAATGCAACTCCAAAGAGATCTACCATCTTTCTCATTTGCTATAGGATCTCAATACTAAAGTAGATCTTCATCTCAAGCGAGAAATATACACTTTCTCTTTGCTCTATGAACCTTTTTACAATCATTATCCTTACTTTCAACTAAAAATCAAAGTTTCTCAATTCTTTCTCAATAGGGACCCTTGAATCCAGCTATATGTTTGCATCACTATAACTTTAGTTTGAGCTTTATAAACTATCATATTGACTCTTTCAATATCTTCCTATCTCTTTTCCTCAAGTTTCCAAATCCACACTTCTGTCTTGAGTGGGCAGAGAAGGTAAAAAGTCAAGTTCATGGAAGACTTTGTATGGTTCTATAGATGTTATTTTTTAAATAATGGAGACCATTAAATAAGCTAGATTATCTATGTCATATTGCTGTTACCATCATAGATATTATATCTTTAATTATTATTGATGATATCAACTTTTCTACTATGAAAGTGAAGTGACTGGACTATTTCTAAAACACTCCATGACATTTCACTGTGACTATATCTCAGTTCAGTTCAGTTCAGTCACTCAGTCATGTCTGACTCTTTGCGACCTCATGAACTGCAGAATGCCAGGCCTCCCTGTCCATCACCAACTCCTGGAGTTCACCCAAACCCATGTCCATTGATTCAATGATGCCATCCAGCCATCTCATCCTCTGTCATCCCCTTCTATTCCTGCCCTCAATCTTTCCCAGCATCAGGGTCTTTTCCAATGAGTCAGCTCTTCGCATCAGGTGGCCAAAGTATTGGGGTTTCACCTTCAGCATCAGTCCTCCCAATGAACACCCAGGACTGATCTCCTTTAGGATGGATTGGTTGGATCTCCTTGCAGTCCAAGGGACTCTCAAGAGTCTTCTTCAACACCACAGTTCAAAAGCATCAATTCTTCAGCACTCAGCTTTCTTTATAGTCCAACTCTCACACTCTTACATGACCACTGGAAAAACTATAACCTTGACTAGATGGATCTTTGTTGGCAAAGTAATATCTCTGCTTTTTAATATGCTGTCTAGGTTGGTCATAACTTTCCTTCCAAGGAGTAAGCTTCTTTTCATTTCATGGCTGCAATCACCATCTGCAGTGATTTTGAAGCCCCCAAAAATAAAGTCAGCCATTGTTTCCACTATTTCCCCATCTATCTGCCATGAAGTGATAGGACCGGATGCCATGATCTTTGTTTTCTGAATGTTGAGCTTTAAGCCATTTTTTTCACTCTCCCCTTTACTTTCATCAAGAGGCTCTTTAGTTCTTCTTCATTTTCTGCCATAAGGGTGGTGTCATCTGCATATCTGAGGTTATTGATATTTCTCCCGGCAATCTTGATTCCAGCTTGTGCTTCCTCCAGCCCAGCGTTTCTCATGATGTACTCTGCATATAAGTTAAATAAGCAGGGTGACGATATACAGCCTTGACGTACTCCTTTTCCTATTTAGAACCAGTCTTTGTTCCATGTCCAGTTCTAACTGTTGCTTCCTGACCTGCATACAGGTTTCTCAAGAGGCAGGTCAGGTGGTCTGGCATTCCCATCTCTTTCAGAATTCTCCACAGTTTATTGTGATCCACACAGTCAAAGGCCTTGGCATAGTCAATAAAGCAGAAATAGATGTTTTTCCGGAACTCTCTTGCATTTTTGATGGTCCAGCAGATGTTGGCAATTTTACCTCTGGTTCCTCTGCCTTTTCTAAATCCAGCTTGAACATCTGGAAGTTCACAGTTCACATATTGCTGAAGCCTGGCTTGGAGAATTTTGAGCATTATTTTACGAGCGTGTGAGATGAGTGCAATTGTGTGGTAGTTTGAGCATTCTTTGGCATTGCCTTTCTTTGGGATTGGAATGAAAACTGACCTTTTCCAGTCCTGTGGCCACTGCTGAGTTTTCCAAATTTGCTGGCATATTGAGTGCAGCACTTTCACAGCATCATTTTTCAGGATTTGAAATAGCCCAACTGGAATTCCATCACCTCCACTAGCTTTGTTTGTAGTGGTGCTTCCTAAGGCCCACTTGACTTCACATTCCAGGATGTCTGGCTCTAGGGGAGTGATCACACCATCGTGATTATCTGGGTCATGAAGATCTTCTTTGTACAGTTCTGCCTTGTATTCTTGCCACGTCTTCTTAATATCTTCTGCTTCTGTTAGGTCCCTACCATTTCTGTCGTTTATTGAGCCCATATTTGCATGAAAAGTTCCCTTGGTATCTCTAATTTTCTTGAGGAGATCTCTAGTTTTTCCCATTCTACTGTTTTCCTCTATTTTTTTGCATTGCTCACTAAGGAAGGCTTTCTTATCTCTCCTTGCTATTCTTTGGAATTCTGCATTCAAATGGGTATCTTACCTTTTCTCCTTTCTTTTAACTTCCTGTCTTTTCACAGCTATTTGTAAGGCCTCCTCAGACAGCCATATTGCTTTTTTGCATTTCTTTTCCATGGGGATGGTCTTGATCCCTGTCTCCTGTACAAAGTCACGAACCTCCATCCATAGTTCATCAGGCACTCTGTCTATCAGATCTAGTCCCTTAAATCTATTTCTGACTTTCACTGTATAGTCATAAGGGATTTGATTTAGGTCATACCTGAATGGTCTAGTGGTTTTCTCCACTTTCTTCAATTTCAGTCTGATCTGCAAACATGCAAATATTAACAGGCTAAGGGAAAACTAAAAGAAATAAAATAATAATCTTTAAAGCTAATTTTAAAGCTACATCCTTATCTGTATCTATTTTGCATAACAAGTCTTTTCAAAGTTCCTTTACAGTTTCATTGTGAGAATTTTTATAGAACTGTATTTAGCATATATGGACTTCCCCAGTGGCTCAGTAGTAAGACTTCAGCTGCAGTGCAGGAGCAGCAGGAGATGCAGGTTAGATCCCTGGGTCAAGAAGATCCCCTGGAGAAGGGCAAGGCAACCCACTCCAGTATTCTTACCTGGAGAATCCCTAAGGACAGAGGAGCCTGGTGGGCTACCGTCTGTGGGTCACAATGAGTCAGACACTACTGAAGTGACTTATCAAGCAGGCAGTTAGCATATTAGTAATATGTGTATTGTTTTTTTTATTTAAAAAATGAAATATGCCTGAATCCTTGAATGCTTCAAAAATTTCAAACAACAAAAATTACTTAAAAGTTTACAGTAGCTTCCCATAAGTTATCTATTTCACACATGATAGTGTATATATGGGAGGAGAGCATGGAAACCTACTCCAGTATTCTTGTTTGGAGAATCCCATGGACAGAGGAGCCTGGAGGGCTACAATCTATGGAGTTGCAAAGAGTTAGACACAACTGAAGCAGTTTAATACAGTGTATTCTTAAAAAGATAGGAATACCAGACCAACTTACCTGCCTCCTGAGGAATCTGTATGCAGGTCAAAAAGCAACAGTTAGAACCAGACATGGAACAATGGACTGGTTCCAAATTGGGAAAGGAATATGTCAAGAGTACACATTGTCACCCTGCTTATTTAACTTATATGCAGAGTACATCATGCGAAATGCTGGGCTAGATGAAGCACAAGCTGAAATCAATACTGTGAGGAGAAATATCAATAACCTCAGATATGCAGATGACACCACCCTTATGGCAGAAAGTGAAGAGGAACTGAAGAACCTCTTGATGAAAATGAAAGAGGAGAGTGAAAATGCTTGCTACAACTCAACATTCAGAACACTAAGATCATAGCATCCGGTCGCATCACTTCTTGGCAAATAGATCGGGAAATGGTAGAAATAGTGACAGACTTTATTTTGGGGGGCTCCAAAATCACTGCAGATTGTGACAGCAGCTATAAAATTAAAAGACGCTTGCTCCTTAGAAGAAAAGCGATGACTAATCTAGACAGCATATTAAAAAGCAGAGACATTACTTTGCCAACAAAGGTCCATTCAGTCAAAGCTGTGGTTTTTCTAGTAGTCATGTATGGATGTGAGAGTTGGACCATAGGGAAAGCTGAGTGCTGAAGAATTGATTCTTTTGAACTGCAGTTTTGGAGAAGACTATTGAGAGTCCCTTGGACTGCAAGGAGGTCAAACCAGTCAACCCTAAAGGAAATCAGTCCTGAATGTTCATTGGAAGGACTGATGCTGAAACTAAAGCTCCAATACTTTGACCACCTGATGCAAAGAACTGACTCACTGGAAAAGACCCTGATGCTAGGAAAGACTGAAGGTGGGAGGAGAAGGGGACAACAGAGGATGAGATGGTTGGATCGCATCACTGACTCAATGAACATGAGTTTGAGAAGCTCTGGGAGTTGGTGATGGACAGGGAGGCCTGACATGCTGCAGTCCATAGGTTTGCAAAGAATCATACATGACAGAGCGACTGAACTGCCTGCCTTACTGACTTACTTATGTATGTCAATGCTACTTTCTCAATTTGTCCTTCACTCTCCTTTCCCCACTGTGTCTACTGCAACACTGTAAAGAAATTATCCTCTAATAAAAAATAAACACTAATTAAATAACAAATTTGTACTTAAAGTATTAGAAAAATATTTGAACAAGAATGTACTTAAGTCATTTTAGTATCTTGTTTTAGTTGATACTAAACAAGTTTATTTAATATCTTTTTTATTTATATCTTCTTCTTGCCAAAAAATTTATAAAATTGAAGTGACTAAAAAAATATTAGCAAAGAAGAATGTCATAAATTCTGAAGAAATGGTTGTAAAAATCAAAGTTATTCTTAAAAGACTAAATGACATAAACTTACATAAAATATTGTAAGAATATATGAGATAGATAATAAACTGAGCTAACTTTTAAAGGTGTCTGAATCAAGGGGATAAGGATAGACAGATATACAAAATTTAAAAATTATACTGTGTTTTGATACACAGTGAGAAAAAGACAACAGTTAGCATCTAAGAATACAAATTCAGTTGTTAATACACTAGCAATAAACCTGGAAATAAATGGACAAAGTCACCAGATGCACAGCTATAGATTAGGACAGTGTTCAGGCCAGGAAGAAATAGAAGGATGAAAAAGAAAAGTTTGGTTAATGACAACCTCGGCTTCTTGACTATAAATTAGCTGTCTTGACCTTTAACAGATAATTTAGCAAAAGTTTACCTCATTCAGCAAATCTTGCACAAATGATAACAATCAACAAAAAATTAGAATTGTTTTCTATGAAAAAATTCTGATGGAGAAGTTAAAATTATCCTTCAAAGCATATTAATTTTAAATAAATATTTTTAAAATATATGAAATGATGTGCAAATTATACACCATATATAGCTGCTCAGTTCAGTTCAGTCACTCAGTCATGTCCGACTCTTTGCGATCCCATGAATCGCAGCACGCCAGGCCTCCCTGTCCATCACCAACTCCCGGAGTTCACTCAGACTTACGTCCATCGAGTCAGTGATGCCGTCCAGCCATCTCATCCTCTGTCGTCTCCTTCTCCTCCTGCCCCCAATCCCTCCCAGCATCAGAGTCTTTTCCAATGAGTCAACTCTTCCCATGAGGTGGCCAAAGTACTGGAGTTTCAGCTTTAGCATCATTCCTTCCAAAGAAATCCCAGGGCTGATCTCCTTCAGAATGGACTGGTTGGATCTCCTTGCAGTCCAAGGGACTCTCAAGAGTCTTCTCCAACACCACAGTTCAAAAGCATCAATTCTTCGGCACTCAGCCTTCTTCACAGTCCAACTCTCACATCCATACATGACCACTGGAAAAACCATAGCCTTGACTAGACGGATCTTTGTTGGCAAAGTAATGTCTCTGCTTTTGAATATGCTATCTAGGTTGGTCATAACTTTCCTTCCAAGGAGTAAGTGTCTTTTAATTTCATGTCTGCAGTCACCATCTGCAGTGATTTTGGAGCCCCAAAAAATAAAGTCTGACACTCTTTCCATTGTTTACCCATCTATTTCCCATGAAGTGATGGGACCGGATGCCATGATCTTCGTTTTCTAAATGTTGAGCTCTAAGCCAACTTTTTCACTCTCCACTTTCACTTTCACCAAGAGGCTTTTGAGTTCCTCTTCACTTTCTGCCATAAGGGTGGTGTCATCTGCATATCTGAGGTTATTGATATTTCTCCCGGCAATCTTGATTCCAGCTTGTGCTTCTTCCAGTCCAGCATTTCTCATGATGTACTCTGCATATAAGTTAAATAAGCGGGTGACAATATACAGCCTTGACATACTCCTTTTCCTATTTGGAACCAGTCTGTTGTCCCATGTTCAGTTCTAACTGTTGCTTCCTGACCTGCATACAGATTTCTCAAGAGGCAGGTCAGGTGGTCTGGTACTCCCATCTCTTGAAGAATTTGCCACAGTTTATTGTGATCCCCACAGTCAAAGGCTTTGGCATAGTCAATAAAGCAGAAATAGATGTTTTTCTGGAACTCTCTTGCTTTTTCCATGATCCAGCGTATGTTGGCAATTTGATCTCTGGTTCCTCTGCCTTTTCTAAAACCAGCTTGAACATCAGGAAGTTCATGGTTCACAGATTGCTGAAGCCTGGCTTGGAGAATTTTGAGCATTATTTTACTAGCATGTGAGATGAGTACAATTGTGCAGTAGTTTGAGCATTCTTTGGCATTGTCTTTCTTTGGGATTGGAATGAAAACTGACCTTTTCCAGTCCTGTGGCCTCTGCTGAGCTTTCCAAATTTGCTGGCATATTGAGTGCAGCACTTTCACAGCATCATCTTAGAGGTCATGATAAAGTATTATTTTTTAAATAATAAATTAGAAGGGTACATATGAAATATTTAAATCAATTGTGGCATAAAACCAATAATTTCATTTCTGTATATCCATCCTAAGGAAATGAAATCATAGTCTCAAAGAGATATCTGCCCCCCCTCCTCCCCCGTGTTGATTGCAGTATTATTCACAGTGGACAAGACCAAGACATAGAAACAATTTAAGTGTCCATGATGGATGAATGGATAAAGAAAATGTTGTATTATATACAAAGGGCTATTATACAATGATAATAGAGAAGGAAATCTTGCCATTTGTGACAACATGAATGAGGCTTAAGAGCATTATGCTAAGTGAAATAAACAGAGAAAGGTAAATTATATTGTAGTTATATGTGGAATTACAAAAACAAACAGGGAATAAGTCAGTGGTTATCAGAGACTGGAGATGGAGGGTGGGGAAAATGAATGAAGGTGGTCAAAAGGTACAATTTTCAGCTCTAAGTAAATTCTATAGACATCATATGCACATGGTGACTGTGGTGGCGGTGGCGGTTTAGTGGCTAAGTCGTGTCCAGCTCTTGCAACCCCATGGACTTTAGCCTGGCCAGGCTCCTCTGCCCATGGAATTCTCCAGGGAAGAATACTGAAATGGGTTTCCATTTCCTTCTCTACTAAACAGGGCTTAATGGCATCAACCTCACTGGGCCATGAAAGGGCTCAAGAGAGACAAAGCCTCCTAAAGTTCTCGACACAAGGCTTGGTACCCAGGAAGGTTCCACACACAGTAAGTTCACTGTAAGCAATGATCAAGAACACTCCTGGGGGCCTGCAGGGTTCCCTGAGGGAAAGGAGCAGAGTGCCCACCTCCCCAGTCTGACAGAGGGCCAGAAAACACTGGCGCATGAGTTAACAATATGTATTTGTATTTGAAAGTTGCTAAGGGAAGATCTCGATGGACATGAGTTTGAGTAAACTCTGGGAGTTGGTGATGGACAGGGAGGCCTGCTGTGCTGCAATTCATGGGGTCACGAAGATTCAGACACGACCAAGAGACTGAACTGAACTGAACTGAACTGAACTGAAGGGAAGATCTTAAAAGTTTTCATCACAAGAAAAAAATGTGACTATGTGAAATCATGGATGTTAACTAAAGTTATTGGTGGTAATCAGTTCACAATACATATACAAATAATGAGGGGAGTCGGGGCACCAACCCACCATGAAGTCAAAAATCTGCTGACTGCTCTGCCTCAAAAACAAAAGAATTAATTAATGACTCACCCAAGAGCAGGAAGCTGAAGCAGTTTGGTTAGAATTGGGACTCAAATCCTAGTCATTTTAATTTCACATATCGTGATCTCAAGTCAAACATAAACTGTTCCCCCACAGTTAATTCATTTAAAGATCTGCAAAATGAAAATACAGGTACCCAAATTTATTGAAAAAAATTTGCATATAAGTGGATCCATGCAGTTTAAATCCATGTTGTTCAAGATTCAACTGTATATCAAATCACTATGTTGTGTACTTTAAACATATATAATATTACATGTAAATAATATATCAATAAAACTGAACAAAATAAAGAATAATACTCTCTCCCATAATCAAGATTTAGTCTTTTTTTATACACAAGCTTTTGAGTTAGTTCATAGCACCTGTAAATGATATATTGGAAGATGTTCTGCTTTACCTAATTGAGTTGCTCAGTTGTGTCTGAGTTTTTGCGACTCCATGACTGTAGCCTACCAGGTTCCTCCATCCATGGGATTTTCCAGGCAAGAGTACTGGAGTAGGTTGCCATTTCCTTCTCCAGGGGATCTTCCCAACCCAGGGATCAAACCTGGGTCTCCCGCACTGCAGGCAGACACTTAACTGTCTGAGCTACCAAGGAAGCCCTCAATATATCAATAAAACTGAACAAAACAAAGAATAATACTCTCTTCCATAGTCAAGATTTAGTTTTTGTTTATACACAAGTTTTTGAGTTAGTTCATAGCACCTGTAAACGATATATTGGAAGATGTTCTGTTTTACCTAATTGAAGCTTGAAGCCAAAACCTAAAACATATTCTAATTTTTTTCAAAGCTAGCAACCAAGATGTGCGTGACAAAATACATTTTCACCTACTATACTTTCTGTACAGTTATTTTTATTTTTTTAATAGTCACTGTTAACAGCTATCTCCTCCTATTTTCTAGCTTAAAATATTTTAGATAGCTTAAAAAATGTGTATTTGTCTAGGTTGCTTTTTTTCCTAAGCAAGAATCTCTCTGCTTTTGCTGGTCTGAAAGTTTATTAGGAGTCATTTTAAGTGACAGTGGGAAACTGTTAAGTTATTGAAAAAAAAGTTGGCAACATTTTTAATGCATTGTGCTTGTAAGCCAAGATATATTAGAGCTTTTTATGGACAAAATGTGTTAAGACATAGAGTGAAATCTACTTACAGGGAAAACAGAAAGATCTTGATCTCTTTCCCGTTTTTAGTATCTAATGTTGACATGCCTATATTTACAGTTGACTGAAATTGCCCCTGGTTGGCAATTACCATGCCTGTCTCTGAAAGTATGAAAAGATCAAATTAACAATAAAATGGATTTCTGACCCTCAAAAGTTACAGTAATAGCTAAAGTGCTGTGTAAGTTTTTGCTAATTTAAATGAGAGTTGCTGCTTTACATTTAAATGTACAAAAAAAAATTTACTTGTGTTGGATGATTTTTCCATATTAAAAAAATGGGTTACTATGTTTTTCTCTATTTAAATAATAAGAAAGATCATCCTCTGGTATCATGCCTAAAGTAGACATTGCATATTTTGCTGATCTTTTTATGCCAGTGATCTTTTCATAGCTGCCTAAAATTCCATCTCAATTATAATTTATTAACTATTTCCTTTTAGACAAACTATTTTTTGCTATCACATACTCTGCTGTTAACTATATTTTCAACTTACATATTTTTCACATTGAAATTTTGATAAGGCAGAAATCCAGAAGAGGAAATTTACAGGGGCAAAAGCTATGTACATTTCAAAAGAATCATGGTAGACACTGCTTTTGCACTCCAAAAATCTACACAAATTTATATTTTCACTAAAAAGTTAGTGGGAGTGTATACCTTTACATTTTCTTGCAGAATATTTTAGTAGCTTATTTATTAGTACCTATAAGACATATATATTTGCTATTGTTACAAACTTTATGTCATTATTTAGGATGAAGATTCTTCTATACACTTATTAAACTTCTCTATGATTTTTTCAGAGATTTTCATGACATGTTTTGTCTTTGACCTCTAGTAATATATTTACTTTAAAAACATTTTAGAAGTGAATTCTGGCATTAATAGCAAATTTTAAAGGATAGAAAACATGTATGTTTAAACAGAAATTTAGAAACAATTCTAATTGTTTATGCTTTCTAAATATTGAAGTTTTTTGTTAGGTTGCCTAAACTACAAATAATATTGACCTGCTTGATGGAATGTAGCTTTACATTTGTTGTTGTCTAGTCGCTAAGTCATGCCCAACTCTCTTCAACACCATGGACTGTAGCCCACCAGGTTCCTCTGTTCATGGGATTTCCTAGACAAAAGTACTGAAGTGGGTTGCCATTTCCTTCACTTCACTTCCTTCTGACCCATGGTGCAAACCTATGTCTCCTGCATTGGCAGGCAAATTCTTTACCACTGAGCCACCATGGAAACCCCAACTTTTACATTCATTGTAACTAAATTTTAGAAGGGAATAATTACCTCTCACCACCCCTTTTCATTTCATACTGCAAGTACTAGATAGTACAATAAGAAAAGGCAAGACACAGTATAGAGATTAGAAAGGAAGAATTAAAAATGTCTTTGTTTGTAGATGATATGATTATCTATGTAGAAAATCCCAAAGAACTGACAAATAAACTCCTGAAACTAGCAAATCATATAGCAAATTTGCAAGATTTTTGTTGTTTTTCAGTCACTAAGTCATGTCCAACTCTTTGTGACCCTATGAATGGCAGCACATCAGGCTTCCCTGTTCTTCACTATCTCCCAGAGTTTACTCATGTCCGTTGAGTCAGTGATGTCAGCCAATTATCTTATCCTCTGTTGCCCCTTTCTCCTCTTGCCCTAAATCTTTTCCAACATCAGGGTCTTTTCCAATGAATCAGCTCTTGGTATCAGATGGCCAAAGTATTGGAGCTTCAACTTCAGCATCAGTTCTTCCAAAGAGTATTCAGGGTTGATTTCCTTGAGGATTGACTGGCTTGATCTCCATGCCATCCAAGGGACTCTCAAGAGTCTTTTCCGGGACAGTAGTTCAAAAGCATCAATTCTTCAGCCTTCTTTACGGTCCAACTTGCACATTCATACATGACTACTGGAAAAACCATAGCTTTGACTTGACAGACCTTTGTTGGCAAAGTGATGTCTCTGCTTTTTAATATGCTGTCTAGGCTTGTCATAACCTCTCTTCCAAGGAGCAAGTGTCTTTTACTTTTGTGGCTGCAGTCACCATCCACAGTGATTTTGGAGCCCAAGAAAATAAATTAATTACTGTTTCTACTTTTCCCCCATCTGTCACTATTTCCACTTTTCCCCCATTTATTTGCCATGAAGTGCAAATCTGTCAGTTTCCACTTTTTCCCTGTCTGCTTGCCATGAAGTGATGGGGCCAGATGCCATGATCTTTGTTTTTTGAATGTTGAATTTTAAGTCAGCTTTTTCACTCTCCTCTTTCACCTTCATCAAGAGACTCTTTAGTTCCTCTTCACTTTCTGCCATTAAAGTGGTATCATACAAAATCAATATATAAAAGCCAATAACTTTTTTATATACCAATAAACAATAGGTAAAATTTTAAATTGAAAGCACAACACCAATTATACAACACCCAAAACCAATATACATAGATATAAATCTAACAAAACCTTTATAAGATCTAAATGAAGAAAGAAAGAAAGAAAAAACCTCTGATGAATGAAATAAAAGTAAATGAATAGAGGGACAGTGTATGTTCATGGATAGGATTATATTGTCAAGATGTCAATTCTGTCCAACTATATTGATAGACTTGAAGATTTGAAGGAATCACAGTTGAAATCCCAGAAAGTTATTTTGTGGACTCGACAAAACTGATTCTAAAATGTATCTGAAGAAGATCCAGAGTATTCAACACTGTATTGAGAAAGAAGAACTATATTTAAGAATTGAACTACCTAATAATTTTACTATATTGAGCAGTAGTTTAGCTTACGGAGAAGGCAATGGCACCCCACTCCAGTACTCTTGCCTGGAAACTCCCATGGACGGAGGAGCCTGGTGGGCTGCAGCCCATGGGGTCGCGAAGAGTTGGACACCACTGAGCGACTTCACTTTCACTTTTCACTTTCATGCATTGGAGAAGGTAATGGCAACCCACTCCAGTGTTCTTGCCTAGAGAATCCCAGGGATGGGGGAGCCTTGTGGGCTGCCGTCTCTGGGGTCGCACAGTCAGACATGACTGAAGCGACTTAGCAGCAGCAGCAACAGTTTAGCTTGAGGAAACCTTAGATATATTCATAGAGCATCTACTATGCATGTAACTAGCACTTCTTAGACATCATAATGGTTATAAGAAACTAACAAATAAAATAGTCAATGTATTGCTGCTAAGTCGGTTCAGTCGTGCCCGACTCTATGTGACCCCATAGATGGCAGCCCACCAGGCTCCTCCGTCCATGGGAGTTTCCAGGCAAGAATACTGCAATGGGGTGCCATTGCCTTCTCCAGTCAATGTATTATGTGTATTTAAGTCATGCCTGGAATAGCTCTCAGGATTTTATCTGTAGTATATAAATTATACCTCTTGACACCACCACTAAAGGGTAAATATTATTATTATGCATATTTTAGACATGAGAAAATTAAGACTCAGAAAGTTAAGTAACTTGCCTAAATTAATGATGTGAAAATGGAACTATATTCAGTAGGCTCTTATGGTCTAGATAAAGATCACAGGAATTATAAATGTGAAATATTTGTTAAAAGACTATATTTTAAATACCTATGAAAACTATAAATCCTATAACAGTTCAGTGGGCACAAAGTCAGTATGACTGGGGTGATTAAGGGTGTTTTTATAAATGTTTTAAATTTAGGCCAGGAGACATAAGTTGATTTAGCAGGTTTTAGGAAAAGATGAGGATTTTCTAGTAGAGAGGTTTATGGATGGAAATGGGAATAATAATAAAGGACTTTTGCAACTTAT
This sequence comes from Bos indicus, assembly GCF_029378745.1. Taxonomy (NCBI): domain Eukaryota; kingdom Metazoa; phylum Chordata; class Mammalia; order Artiodactyla; family Bovidae; genus Bos; species Bos indicus. The sequence goes on along the minus strand of NC_091765.1, from coordinate 63,000,269 downwards.
GAGGATTGTCCTGGAAAGGTAAATTTTAAGTACTGTCAGAGAGTAGCCATTTGTTGGATTTACTTGTCCAGCACCCAATTTCCTCTTCTACAGACAAAACATTTCAATTTTCATCCAAGTATCCATATTTGATCAGTTCATACATTTCATAATTTGATTCCACTAGCGGAGTTAGTCATTCCATCGTGTCTGACTCTTTGCAAACCCAAGGACTTGTAGCCTACCAGGCTCCTCTGTCCATGAAAGTCTCCAGGCAAGAATACTGTAGTGAGTTGCCATTCCCTTCTCCAAGGGGATCTTCCCAACCAAGAGATCAAACCCATGTCTCCTGCATTGAAGGCAGATTCTTTACCTTCTGAACGACCAGGGAAACCCATTGTGACTCACCCTAAATCGGTATTGTCTGCATTGCTATATTAGAAGCATCTAATATGAGTTCATCTGAACTCTTTTGGTCCATAATAACCTTTTTAAACACAGTCATTCATATGAATGTGTGCAAAATAAACCCAGAAGCCATTATAGGTCCCCAAGTAGAGTATCCTTCTAAGAATGGAGGCAAAAATGAAGAATGGAAGCTGTGTAACAGAGAATAAGAAATGAGAGCCTGGACATCCTGAGTCTCTTACAGGTACAGCTTAGAGACTATGCTTTTTTTACAAAAATTACATTTCTTTATTTTTTTTAATTTAGTTTAATTATAGGTTTTCATTATAATTGAAAGCATACTGTTGAAAACAGATAGTAACATGTGAAGCAGGTAACAGAAAAAGCATAAATGTAAAACAAACACTATGCATGATTCCCCCATTCTCTAAATGAGTAATATTTTCAAGATATTTAACTTCTCTCTGAGCTTCAGTTGACTCATTGGAAAAGAGAAATAACTAAATTATAGATCATTTAGCACAGGCAAAATTGACAGAGTGGAATTAGATGCTGGTAAGAATGAATGTATACTTGAGGAACTCAGATTTGATAGTTTTTTACAACGGCCTTAAAAATGCTGGCTCAAGGGAACGACCTCACTGGAGGCTGACATGACTGTACTGTGAGCACATTTATTTGAACACTGTTTTGCTTAAAGATCTTCAGGGTAATAGCTAGAAAATACCTAACAGTAATTAAGTGTGGAGATTTGGTCTGCATTAGAGTGTTGAGCACAGGAACAGGAATGAATAAAAACTGGTGAGAAAAATATTTCAAAAACCAGAAAAAGAAATTGATCCTCTACTTCAATAGAATGACAAAATACATTGGCTTAGTTCTACTTAAAACTGATATTCTAAATTTTATAGGAAAATAACAACAATTCAGTTGATGGTTCAGCAAAAATTAATGTTATACTCGGTTTTGGAGTTTTATAAATCTGTGCTTTTCCACCTGGTCTGTAGTTCATAGTTCAATAAAGACCCTACTTAAAGATATGATGCTATGCTGTACACCCAAGAGAGCTACAGAATAGAATAATACATTAAAGGAAAATATTATACTTGTATTTGGTAGAACTGTACAATAGAAATGTAGAGAAGTTGAGATCAAGCTGAAATAAATTAGCATGAGTTTGAAAGAAACACTAACCTAAAAATAGTTGTAGCCTTTGTCAGGTGTATTTGCTGGAAAAAAAAAAAAATAGCAGCTCAGACTGTATAAAATTTCCCCAATCAGGAACTATATATACAAATATAAAGAAAACTGAAGAGCTGGAAACGATTAATATGTATTATAGAGTAAGACCATGAGTTTCTTCAAAAAAAAAATGAGTAAAGAAAATGACTGAATTATCTAGAATGATAATTTTTCTATAATATTGAGTTGGTTATTTTCAGTGGGTTCTTGTTCAAGTTTCCATTCTTCTAAAAATAGCTCAAATTTGTGATAGAATGTCGATGGAACACTAGGGCAATCTTGTTTCAGTGAAATACAAATTTCTGGCCCTGACATTCCTGTCATGATTGCAAACTGTTTTCGCTTTTTTTTTTTCTCCATGTTGCTTTATTCCCTCTACAAACAAGGGGAAAAAAGATAGTATTCTTAACATGATATACAGGTTTGTTTTTCAGCAGAAACTAATAAAACCTAGGTTGTAAAACATTTGGAAGATATAAAATTTGAGGTTAATGCATAATCATATGTGCCGAAGATACCATGCGACAAAGGACAACTCCAGTGTTCCAGGTGTTCAAAACTAACAAAGCTAATGACACCAGAGCAGCTATAATTCATGAAAAAGACAAAGATCTATTATAAGTTTTGCAAAAGCCAGAGAAGGATGAAGTAAATACTGTGGGACTTTATTCATTATTAAAATATGCAAAATTGAATAGCTGGGGCCTCAAGGTAAGAACACTATGGCACTATAAAATGAATTGCAAATTAGTTGTTTAGCTTATGCTAGGCTATCAGAAGAATATAACTATAACTTATGCTAAAGGATTTTTCATTTTAATTTTTCAGGAGGATCTGTGAGAGCCAAATTCTGAAACCAAGAAATAAGATCACTGTCAGTCTGAGTGTGTTCTACTATCTCTCGTCCTTCTGTTTCAGCATTCTACATTTGCTTCATTGATGTACCCCCCTCAGAGCCTTGCACTGACCCAATTCCTGAGCCAATTCTGATTAAGCCAAGAAATATAGCAGTGCAACCATCAGGGAGCATATAAAATCAAGTCAGCTTTCTCACTTTACAGTTTTATGCAGTTGCCTTGTTTAATATCTTATACAGTCCCTTCCTTGATGCAGACTCTACTTTAGAAAATTTACCTTTACTGAGCACTTATTTTATGTTAAACTCTGTCCTATAAGCTTTTTAAGCTTCAAATATATATATATATGTATATATATATATATATATATATATATATTTTTTTTTTTTTTTTAAGTAGAGTTAATCCTGTGACTCAGTTCATGGTACTTAGTCATCACTGGTCACTATAAGACTCCTTGTTAATTTTTTTTATCCCCTTTATCAATCACCATCTCCTTTCTCTACATCATCCCAAACTATTAAATGAAAAATGGCTGCTCCTACTCAGAGCAAGTAGGGAGGAGTATATAAAGCACACAAGTCTTGTGGAGGCACCTCTTTGTACCACTCTATACTGTGATGACAATTAATGGAAAACTACAATTCAAATAGGCAGGGTTGTTAATGGTACAGATCCTAAAGGAATAAAGTTTGTTGTTACTATGCTAGTCAAGAGACCACAGTCAGCTGAGGTGCTTTCTGAGACCAAAGGAAATATGAAATTGGTAGTAGAAAATGGAATTTATTAATATAAGCTACAACAACATGATCATTTGCAGCAAGGAGCATTAGTAGTTCTAGCTATTTCTTTCTTGTCTGTGTCTTTCTGTGTGTAGGTATGAATGAAAGCATTTGTGTATATGTGTATATGCCAAACGGAGAAGGCAATGGCAACCCACTCCAGTACTCTTGCCTGGAAAGCCCCATGGATGGAGGAGCCTGGTAGGCTGCAGTCCGTGGGGTTGCTAAGAGTCGGACATGGCTGAGCAACTTCACTTTCACTTTTCACTTTCATGCATTGGAGAAGGAAATGGTGACCCACTCCAGTGTTCTTGCCTGGAGAATCCCAGGGACAGGGGAGCCTGGTGGGCTGCCATCTATGGGGTCGTACAGAGTCGGACATGACTGAAGCGACTTAGCAGCAGCAGCAGTATATACCAAATGTTATTTTAATTTTTCTGCTCCTATTTCTTTATCATTAAGAAGAAGTTGTATTAATAGTGGCAAAATAAAGCAAAAGCTGGAATCAAGATTGCCGGGAGAAATATCAATAACCTCAGATATGCAGATGACACCACCCTTATGGCAGAAAGTGAAGAAGAACTAAAGAGCCTCTTGAGGAAAGTGAAAGAGGAGAGTGAAAAAGTTGGCTGGAAACACAACATTCAGAAAACTAAGATAATGGCATCCGGTCCCATCACCTCATGGAAAATAGACGGGGAAACAATGAAAACAGTAAGAGACTTTATTTTGGCGGGGCTCCAAAATCACTGCAGATGGGGACAGCATCCATGAAATTAAAAGACGCTTGCTCCTTGGAAGAAAAGCTATGATCAACTTAGATAGCATATTAAAAAGCAGAGACTTGACTTTGCCAACAAAGGTCCATTCACTCAAAAGTATGGTTTTTCCAGATATTCATGTATGGATGTGAGAATTGGTCTATAAAGAAAGCTGAGTGCCAAAGAACTGATGCTTTTGAAACTGTGGTGTTGGAGATATCTCTTGGATCCCTTGGACTGCAAGGAAATCCAACCAGTCAATCCTAAAAGAAATCAAATCCTGATATTCATTGGAAGGTCTGATGCTGAAGCTGAAGCTTCAATACTTTGGCCACCTGGTGTGAAAAACTGACTCATTGGAAAAGACCCTGATGCTGGGAAAGATTGAAGGTAGGAGGAGAAGGGGAAGACAGAGGATAAGATGGTTGGATGGCATCATTGACTTGATGGACATGAGTTTGAGCCAGCTTCGGGAGTTGGTGATGGACAGGGTAGCCTGGCGTGCTGTAGTCCACAGGGTTGCAACGAGTTGGACACAACTGAGCAACTGAACTGAACTGAACTTGATATTTCAATATATAACTTAGAAGATATCAAGGGGAAAGTGTGACTCAGAAAAATGAACATCACCTCAAGATGAATAAAGTAAGACTTTGCATATTCTCCTTGGGGGAATGGGATAGCATATATGGGGTTTTATGAGGGACCATTGCATCTTCTTAGATTGAAACTTATCATGTTTAGATGGAAGCTTAATATGGCCAAAAGAAAGTGCTTGGGTATAAATCTGTCTAAGTGTAGATGGCAGTAGACTCTTTTCTGTGACTTGGTTATTCTGGAAACCAAATTTTTAAAAATCCACTTTTCTGTATGATTGCAAAGTCAAAATGGCAAAAAGCGAAATTCATGGTAGGTTTCAAATGCGTAGAAGCAGTAGCGGCCATAAGCCTTTGAAGATATTTGTCAGATTCAGTTGTGATGACTAACAGGTTCAGAAATGTGTGATGGATCCTCATGTATTGTCACTATGTTCTCTCCTTTATGCCTGCCCTTCTTCCTAAATGTTGACCCTGCTGAACACCAGTGACCCTGGGCTCCCCACCACATACTTGGCTGTGAGATCACAGAGTCAAAGATTTCTATGTAATTCCCCGTGAACTCCCCAATTACGGTCTTGCTTCAGCAGCTAGGTGGGTTGGACTTCTCACATGAACTGGTTGGTGACATTCTGCCAAGACTCCTCTTCATAAGCTCCAGATTCTTATACCTAACTGTAAGCTAGAGGTTTCTGCTTGATGTCTACTATATATCACAAGTTCAAACTGGACAATGTTCAATGACTGCTCAAAGATCAACTCTATCACATAATGCTTGTCCTCCTCAAATCTTCACTATCTCACTAAATGGTAACTTCAGTCCATCTAATGCACTGATGTGATTCTTGGTTCCCTCCTTTCAGTCTTAATTCACTACCATATTTTATTGGTTATCCCCTTAAAATACCTATGGAATTAGACCATATCCACTTAACTCCTTGGTTTAAACTAACATTATCTTCACCTGAATTATTTTCAACAACTTCTTCATTAGTCCTCTTACTTCTTCCCCTAATACCTAGTGTCTATTTTAAACCTCTGTAAACATTATCAGCTTGTAAGATTCCTTTGCTCAAAATCCTCTAGTAGCTCCCTGTTTCAGCATAAAAAATAATATACTTAGGATTTTCTGCAATGCCGTACATTAATGGCTTCCAGTGAAAATGATTCCATACTCTAGACAGCATTAAGAAATATTTAAGAATATTTTGTATTTAATAATATTTGATGGGCAATTATTGGGAAGGATCCAGTGATACTTGATATCTTGAAATTCAAGATACTTGATATCTTGAAATTCTTGGAGTATCCTGTACCATAAAGTATTACCCCTTATTTATAAAACTTGAATCCCTATTCTACGTTACTCTGGGTTTAAAAATCTCATTATAATTATCTAAAACTAGAATCCATTTCAATGTGATTGCAAAGAATTTTGTGTGACTTTAATATTCCAGTGTTACAGGAATGAAACCACCATGTTAGCCAACAGAAAATTACACTATGTTATATTCAGGTTTTGCAAAAATAAATTACTTATTCTGAAAGTCACAACAACTATAGAAACAGGACTGCTGCTGCTGCTGCTGCTAAGTCGCTTCAGTCATGTCTGACCCTATGCGACCCCATAGATGGAAGCCCACCAGGCTCCCCCATCCTTGGGATTCTCCAGGCAAGAGTACTGAAGTGGGTTGCCATTTTCTTCTCCAGTGTGTGAAAGTGAAAAGTGAAAGGGAAGTCGCTCAGTCGTGCCCAACTCTTAGCAACCCCATGGACTGCAGCCCACCAGGCTCCTCTGTCCATGGGATTTTTCCAGGCAAGAGTACTGGGGTGGGGTGCCATTGCCTTCTCCAATACTTAAATCACGTATGCAGGGCAGTTGCATAATAAGCTATTATAGCACACCGTGATGATCCATGTGATTCTATTTAATCCAAGCATTTAACTCCATCATTATATCTTCACGCATAATTGTGTCTAAGCTATTTAATATCAAAATACACATTGTTTTATTATAAATAAATTATATTTTGATTCCTTTTATATTAAAATTGGTTATTTTATTGATTTTTTTAAAATTGTGAGTATTGTTATATTCAGTTCATTACCATTTAATAAGAGTAGTAGTATAAAATTCTCATTACAAGGGGATATTGAGCCTAACACAGTTTCCTGATTTACATTACCTGGATTCTATGAAATATCCTTGTGTCTATCTAGTTAATTCTGACTTCTTAGTCTGTCTTAGCTATGATTTCCTTTTCCCCCAAAGTGCTTGAATTGGCTTTTGTTACCTGTAACCAGAAACCACTAACAAAGGATATCCATTACATTTAAAATACTATTCAATTCAGGAATATCTCAACCAAATCAAGGAAATCTCTAATGAACAAAATGATGCCAGTATTGCTTTCATTTTTCCCTTTTTGAGTCTTCATTTCCACATTCTTATTTTCCCTACTGTCCTGTGATTCTGGAACCTTTAATAGACCTTCTCCCTCCTTTCCCCATCTTCCTAGCTAATAAGAAGATGAGAAGAGAAATAAAATCTGAAACTCAAACCATGTGGTTTTAGACTTGCTGAAGTGTGAAAGTGAAAGTGTTAGTCGCTCAGTTGTGTCTGACTCTTTGCCACCCTATTCACTGTAGCTGCCAGGCTCCCCTGTCCATGGAATTTTCCAGGTAGGAATACTGGAGTGGGTTGCCATTCCCTTCTCCAGGGGATCTTCCCAACCCAGGGATGGAATCTGGGTCTCCTGAATTGTTGGCAGATTCTTTACCATCTGAGCCACCAGGGAAGCTCAAATGCCAGTAAATTAAAAACAATTATATTTAATGACAAAAATGAAGTACTAACAAAGCTTCAAGGTAGCCTGTTCCTAAGCCTGGGGGCAAATAAAGCACAATTTTATTTCTCAGCAAGATGATCCAAGCTACACTCCAGAGAGAAAACACTGGATTTCACATCAAGTGACAGATTACCGACTTCTCTTCAGCAAGGTAATTGGCTCTTTGCTATTCAAACAGTTTTATTCTGCAATGATTTCTGAGAACCTGCTTTGTGCAGGGTTTCTCATCACTCGAGACAGAAAAGTGAACAAAATAGACAAAGTCCTTGTATTAACAGAGCTGATTTCTCATGAATGAAGACAAACAGAAAGTAAACAAACAAGTATCTAAGAAGGTAACAACAAATTAAGAAGTTAAAAAAGCAAGGAAGGGGTACAGAGTATGATAGGATGTCTTTTTAGATAAATGTCAGAAAATACCTCATTTAATTGGGTCTTATTCACTGATGCAAGAGTGATAAAGAGATTACTTGTCCGCATATATTGGTAAAGACTTTTCTAGGATGAGGGAAAAGCATGTGTGAAGGTTATGAGGGAAAACAAAAGGATGACAAGGTTAAGAAACAGGGAGATTATTGCTTTAGAATAGAGATAGTAAGAGGAAAGGAAAATTAATAAGAGATGAGATAACAGAGCTGGAATCAAGATTGCTGGGAGAAATATCAATAACCTCAGATATGCAGATGACACCACCCTTATGGCAGAAAGTAAAGAGGAACTAAAAAGCCTCTTGATGAAGGTGAAAGAGGAGAGTGAAAAAGTTGGCTTAAAACTCAACATTCAGAAAACGAAGATCATGGCATCTGGTCCCATCACTTCATGGGAAATAGATGGGGAAACAGTGGAAACAGTGTCAGACTTTATTTTCTTGGGCTCTAAAATCACTGCAGATGGTGACTGCAGCCATGAAATTAAAAGACGCTTACTCCTTGGAAAGAAAGTTATGACCAACCTAGATAGCATATTCAAAAGCAGAGACATTACTTTGCCAGCAAAGGTCTGTATAGTCAAGGTTATGGTTTTTCCAGTGGTCATGTATGGATGTGAGAGTTGGACTGTGAAGAAGGCTGAGTGCCGAAGAATTGATGCTTTTGAAGTGTGGTGTTGGAGAAGACTCTTGAGAGTCCCTTGGACTGCAAGGAGATCCAACCAGTCCATTCTGAAGGAGATCAGCCCTGGGATTTCTTTGGAAAGAATGATGCTAAAGCTGAAACTCCAGTACTTTGGCCACCTCATGCGAAGAGTTGACTCATTGGAAAAGACTCTGATGCTGGGAGGGATTGGGGGCAGGAGGAGAAGGGGACGACAGAGGATGAGATGGTTGGATGGCACCACTGACTCGATGGACGTGAGTCTGGGTGAACTCTGGGAGTTGGTGATGGACAGGGAGGCCTGGTGTGCTGCAATTCATGGGATCACAAAGAGTCGGACATGACTGAGCGACTGAACTGAACTGAACTGAGGTAACAGAGGAGGCAGGAGAAAGGAAACTGATTAAACACAAAAATTTTAAATGAAGGTAAATCATCCCAACAGAGTATCACAAAATTGAGGAGAAAAAAAAAGATCACTATATACCACAATGTGTTATCTTCTTTTGGAGAAGGTGGTGGCACCCCACTCCAGTACTCTTGCCTGGAAAATCCCATGGAAGGAGGAGTCTGGTGGGCTGCAGTCCATGGGGTCGCTAAGAGTTGAACACGACTAAGCGACTTCACTTTTCACTTTCATGCACTGGAAAAGGAAATGGCAGCCCACTCCAGTGTTCTTGCCTGGAAAATCCCAGGGACAGGGGAGCCTGGTGGGCTGCTGTCTATGGGATCGCACAGTGTCGGACACTACTGAAGTGACTTAGCAGCAGTCATCTTCTTTATAATATAACTTGTAAATTAATCAGGTTATCAAAAAGTATCTATAGAATTATGCTTTTAATTTTTTTTAAAAAGTACATATGTGTGTGTGCATACAATTATATTTTAGAAAATTAAAAAACTGTTATATAAATTTTAAAATTATGAAAGAAGTTTCCTGTTGTGAGAGGAAAACACAGAGAGAAGACAGAGGTGGAAGTTAGTCTCCTCTACAAGTACCTTGTTTTGTCAATGTCATCTTAAAGTTATGTAAATATTTTATGAAATTATGAAAGATAAATCAAAATATTAAAAGTAATCCCTACAAATCAAAAGCAATGTGAATGTAATTATCTTTTTTCAAATACTCAGTGATAAAATTATTTAAAATGTTTCTTTTATTTCAGTGTTATAAATCTTGGGGGATTAGATGGAACAGAAGACAGAAGAGTGTTAGTTTCTTTTTTTTAAAAAAAATAATACCTACATAACCTATGCATGGCAGTCATTATCTGGGGATACTGAGACAAAAGGCCATGTCCTCTTGTTAAAAAACTTGCATTTCAATGGCAAAAATGGACACAACACTACAACATGACATCCAGATTAAAACTGCATGAAATGATAAATAGCATTTGACACCTCTCTGTCCCAAAATAGATGTTGCATTTTTTCTCCTTCTACTACTTTTCTGTGTCTAGTTTATTTCTTTTTTATCACAGTTCCAATTATTACCTAGGTCTTTTCCCATGATCTGTATTCTCTACTATATTTTCCAATATCTCCTCTGAGGAGGCTCAGGTGAGTAGGGTAGGAAAGAATACCCACTTTTATACAGTTTTTTTTTTTTTTTTGCAAAAGAATACTTAACATATGATACTATCAGAATGCACTTCAAATATATTCATCCAAGAAAAGAATGACTCCAATAAAAGATATTTCTATTTATGTAGGAAAAAGTTCTCTTTCAGTTATCTGTTACCATGTAATAAATCTAAAACATTGGAACAGCTTCTCTATACTGCACAGAATGCCAGTTTTCACGCAAACCAGACAAGAGGATCCATTTCCAAAATGGTTTACCCAGTAGCTGGCAAACTGCTAGAAGTCTCCATGGGACTGCTTAAGCTTCTTCATAGGATAGTGGCTGAATTCCAAGACTGAGTGTTCTGAGAGTCCTTAAGGACTTGGCCTGGAAGCTGGTACATCACTTTCACCATATCCTATTGGTCAAGAAGATATAGATCTGACCAAACTCAAAGAGAAGGAACATAAACTCCACCTCTCTATGGAATAAATATCAAAGCATTTGCAGTTATTTTTAATCACCACAAAATTACCCAGACACATAGGAAGATCATTTACTTATAAAAATACATGAATAAATTTTTTAAAAGGTCTGCACACACACACACACACACACACACACACACACACATACACCAAAAAGAAAACAAAAACAAATCTGTATGAGCCCACTAAATTGTATTTCATGCACTGTCTCAGTGCAATGCCATTAGTGAGAGTGAGGGGAGGGAGCTTTGCTCCAAAATATAAACATAGGTTCCTTCTAACATGTAACTATGACATATTCCTGGGCTTTGTCCTCTTCTACCATCAGACAGTATACAGGGAAAGGGAGAGACTAAGCATGTAGGATGGTGAGAGAAGTTTTTTAAAAATGCCAGTATAGGGTGGAAGGTGGGAGGGCAGTTCAAGAGGGAGGGGGCATATGCATATCTGTTGTAAAGCAATTACCCTCCAATTAAAAATGAAAGTAAAAAAAATAAAATAAAAAAAACAGTAACTGGGAAAAAAATAAATAAATCAATCAATTAAAAAAAAAAGACCAAAAAAATGCCAGTCTAAAAGTTGACGTAAATCACATCTCATTGACTAAAACTCACTGGCTAAGTGAAAGGGAGGATAGGGTGTTTGAACTACCTGTATGCTCAAGAGAAATAAAAACAGGTTTGGTGAGCATCTAGTCAATCCCTGATGCACCTTTCAAATTACAGATGTACAGATGCCTGTATACAGCTGCAAATTTCATGAACCACAAACTTTTTCTACTAAATAAACAAAACAGGAGATGAATTTTAAATACTGCTACTCCAATTGTCTAATTTCTGATTAAGATGCTTCATGAAAGAGCCTGTGGTTCTAGCCTAATGAATGTGTAATTCAGTTTCTAAGTTGGGCTGAGACTCTCTGAGAGTTTTAAACCCTCGAATTGTTCAATAGTGAAGTGAAATTAATAGGTAATAGTGAAGTTAATAGTTAATAGGTAATTTTCCCAAGTCCTGGAAAATTTTGTCTTCCCTCATATTTAGCCCTATTCCATTGGATGTTCCTTATCTCCTGGCTTCTGACCTTGTTTTCTCTCTCTCACCACACACTATATATAGCACCAATGACCCTGAGCAACTATTAGCTCATATTGAGTTGAACTTCATGCGAAGAGTTGATGCATTGGAAAAGACTCTGATGCTGGGAGGGATTGGGGGCAGGAGGAGAAGGGGACTACAGAGGATGAGATAGATGGCTGGATGGCATCACTGACTCGATGGACGCGAGTCTGAGTGAACTCCGGGAGTTGGTGATGAACAGGGAGGCCTGGCGTGCTGCGATTCATGGGGTCACAAAGAGTCGGACATGACTGAGCGACTGAACTGAACTGAACTGAGTTGAACTTCTCTTTTTTTTAATTAATTTTTATTGGAGTACAGTGAATTTACAGTGTTGCATTAGTTTCTGCCATACAGAAAAGTAAATCAGTTATACATATAGCCACTCTGTTTTAGATTCTATTCCCATATAGGTCATATAGAATATTTAGTAGAGTTCCCTGTACTATATGGCTCAGATGGCAAAGTGTCTGCCTACAATGCAGGAGACTCAGGTTCAGTCCCTGGGTTGGGAAGATCTGGAGAAGGAAATGGCAACTCACTCCAGTATTTTGCCTGGAAAATCCTATGGATGGAGGAAGAACCTGGTAGGCTACAGTCCATGGGGTTGCAAAGAGTCAGACACGACTGAGCAACTTCACTATTACCTATTTTATATATAGCATAGTGTATAAGTCAATTCCAACCTCTCCACCCCACACTGCCCTTGTGTGTTTGTTTTATACATTTGCAACTCTATTTTTGTTTTGTAAATAAGTTTATTTGTACCATTTTAAAAATTCTTCATGTAAGCAATATCTTATATTTGTCTTTATCTGTCTGACTTACTTCACTCAGTATGATAATCTCTAGGTCCATTCATGTTATTGCAAATGGCATTATTTCATTCTTTTTATGGCTGAATATTATTCCATTTATATATGTACCTCATCTTCTTTATCCATTCTTGTTTTGATGGATATTTAGTTTACTTCCATGTCCTGGCTATTGTAAGTCATACTGCAATCAACACCAGGGTACACATATATTTTGAATGATGGTTTTCTCTAGATACATGGAGTATGATCATTGGATCATATGGTAGCTCTATTTTTAGCTTTTTATGAAACCTCCATATTGTTCTCCATAGTGGCTGTATCAGTTTACAGTCCCATCAATAGTGTAGGAGGGTTTCCTTTTCTCCACACCCTCTGTAGTATTTGTTGTTTGTAGATTTTTTTGATGGTGGCTGTTCTTACAGATGAGAAGTGATACCTCATTGTAATTTTGATCTGCATTTCTCCAATGGTGATACTGAGCATCTTTTCACGTGCCTCTTGACCATGTCTTCTTTGGAGAAATGTCTATTTAGATTTTTTGCCCATTTTTTCATTGCATTGTTAATTTTTTTGATATTGAGCCTGCATGAGCTGTGTCTAAAGTTTTTATTTTAATATTTTGTCAGCAACTTTGTTTGCAATATTCTTTTCCCATTAAATGAATATACTATCCAGAGTAATCTAGAGACTTAATGCAATCCCTATCAAATTATCAATAGCATTTTTCACAGAAGTAGAATGAAGATTTTTAAAATTTGTGAGGAAACACAAAAGACCCAGTATAGCCAAAGCAATCTTCAGAAAAAAGAAAGAGTTGGGAGAAATCAGGCTCCCTGACTTCAAACTATACTACAAAGCTAGTCATCAAAACGGTATGGTACTGGCACAAAAATAGAAATAGATCAATAGAACAGGGTAGTAAGTCTAGAGATAAACCCATATTCCTATGGTCACCTAATCCATGACAAAGGAGACAAGAATATACAATGGAGAAAAGACAGCCTCTTCAATACTCAATACTGGGAAAACTGGACAGCTCCATACAAAAGAATGAAATTAGAACACAGTCTAACACCATACACAAAAATAAACTCAAAATGGACTAAAGACCTAATCCTAAAACTGAATGCTATAAAAATCTTAGAGGAAACATAGGCAGAACATTCTGACATATATCGCAGAAGGCTCTTTTCCGATCCATCTCCTAGAGTAATAAAAATTAAAAAATAAAAATAAATAAATGGGACCTAATGAAACTTAAACATTTTGCACAGCAAAGGAAACCATAAGTAAAAATGACCTTCTCTCTTTTAACTGTAGAAAAGAACATTCAGATCTCCAAGCGTGTTTCCCAGATTGGCAGGAACAGCATTGCCTGGGGATTTGTTAGAAAGGCAAATACAAGTATCCAGCCCCAGACCTACTAAATGAGAAACTCTCTGGATGGAGCCCAGCAATCTGAACTTTAACAACCCCTTCAGGTGACTGATATCATTAGGTTTTAGAACAACTGAAAGAGAGTATGCCATTTCCCCCCCTTCCATGTTCATAACCAGCCCATCGACCTAATTCCTAACCTCCTGTTTCTTATTAGTCTATGTTCCTGTGGTTTGCCCAGAAAGAAGTCATTGTATAAGTATTAATCTACTTGCTTAATTAGCACTAGTTTTATTAAGAAATAAATAAGGACTTTGTTGCTGCTTACTTAATACCTAGAATACCTAGAATAAATTCTGAGATTAGCTATTGTTTATGCCCTTATATTGTCACAATGACAAAAGCTGTCTACTTTGTCTCTCACATTTTGCCCTGTGAGCTTAATATCTTGTTCTTTATTACTCAGCTAAATAAATAATTTCTTGTCATCTTAGAAACTTTACTTGGATGGTTATATAGAGTTTTCATATACTGTTGATTTGTATGTTTCTTTAATTATATGTTGATGAACATAATATGATAATCATTTGTTTATAAAGATATTTAATGCTGTTTAAGTCTAAAATCACACTTAGTAGAGGTAAAAGTACAAATAAAAATGTTTAGCACTATTAAATTCTCAAATTACTCTTGTAATATGAGTATTTTTCACTTAAAATATATTTATTAAAGTAAGTAAATACTGGGATACCAGCACAATATTTGGCATGATTAAACACATTGCTCTAACATTTCCCTCACATTTCTTAGAGAGGAATTTAGCAGTGTTATAGAAGACATATAATGTGCTTTTGTGGTTGCACAATGGGGGATCCATTTTAAGCTTGAAACCAAGCAGAAAATGGCTCATTTCATCAAAGAGATTTAAAATGTCTTTCCTATCACCCAGCAGCAGGGCTGCTACTTACAGGAGAAAACGCACACACACACAAACACACACACACACGCACACACACTTTTCTGGTTAGAGAAAACAAGAACTTCAGTAACACACAGCCTCTTTGTTTCAACTGTAAAACAAGTAGCTAGTTCTAAGCAGTGTATTTTAAAAATATATGAGTTTTTCTGTAACAATTTATAAAAGTTTAGAAATTACAGGACTCAGACATTGATAAAGGACTTGATTAGTTAACAATGAATTCCTTGAAGCAAGAGGCATATGTCGCTGCATACATGTCTTTGGCAAATAGAACAATGGCAAATGATTTAGAAGAGGATCCTGGCTCCACTTGAAAAGCTCCGGTCCAGTTGTTTAGGGGTTCTCATTAGCACTTTAGAAAAAGTATATCTGTTCAGTTTTATTACAGAAAACGTAGCACACTATTTAATTTGTTATGTATTATATAAGAACTCAAAATCTACATGTTTTATTATCAGAAAATGTGAGTCACTTCTTAGCACGTTGTTTTGTGGTTTCCTTAAAGATCCAGAGTATAAAATCTCACCAAATGTTATTATAGCTATGTGAATAGGGTGGACTCTACTGGACAGATTATTTTTTTTATACTTCTTAGGGGCCCCTTTTGGAGAAGGAAATGGCAATCCACTCCAGTAATCTTCCCCTGGAGAATCCTGTGGGCAAAGGAGCCTGGTGGGCTGCTGTCCATGGGGTCGAACAGAGTCGGTCATGACTGAGGCGACTTAGCATGCATGCATACATTGGAGAAGGAAATGGCAACCCATTCCAGTATTCTTGCCTGGAGAATCCCAGGGACAGAGGAGTCTGGTGGGCTGCTGTCTATGGGGTTGCACATAGCTGGACACGACTGAAGCGACTTAGCAGCAGCAGCAGCAACAGAAGCACCTTTTGGGCTTCCCTGGAAGCTCAGCTGGTAAAGACTCCTGGGCCAGGAAGATCCCCTGGAGAAGGGATAGGTTACCCACCCCAGTATTCTTGGGTTCCCTAGTGGCTCAGTTGGTAAAGAATCTGCTTGTAATACAGGAGACCTGGGTTCCATCCCTGAGTTGGGAAGATCCCCAGGAGGAGGACATGGCAACCCACTCCAGTATTCTTGCACAGAGAATCCCCATAGACAGAGGAGCCTGGGAGGCTACAGTCCATGGGGTCCCAAAGAGTTGGACATGACTGAGTGACTAAGCGTGCGTGCGCGCACACACACACACACACACATAATAGATTAAGGATTCAGTTATGTAAAGGTAGAAGAAATCATTTTTTAAAGAAAACTAAGATTCTTTTTACAGTCATATATTAAGAAATATGTTTGAAATGTGAGATAATTGGAGTGATCTTATAGGAAGACCAGTGTGCCTGATATGTAAGTGAAGATAAAGTAGAAGGTGTGACTTTGAGTAGAGAGGTGACCTTGAACAGAGAGGACCTATATCTTACAGACCCTTTAGGGTGGAGTAAGAGTTTGGATTTCAAGTGGAATAAGACACAGTGAGAAGTTTTAGCCAGAGAAGTTACATGGCTCTATTTATATTTCAGCAGATACTTTGGATGATACATTTTTTTAAAAAAAGATGAAACTGGATTATGAACACTAGTTACAAAGGACTGAGGCAATAATCCAGACAAGAATAGTTTAAACATCAAGTTGTACTCTTCAAATATACAAAACTTTTATGTATCAAAATTCCTCAATTTAAAAAACAAACAAAAAACAATGCAAAGCCCAAGCATGAACAGTGACAGTGGAAATGAAACCAAGTGGAGATATTAGAGATTAAATCAACAAGTCTGTTGATGAGTTCTGTCTGAAGGATGTTTGAAAATGAGAAAACAAAGATGATTCAAAGATGGGTAACAGCGTTACTGACTGTAATAGGGTGAGAGGATGGCTCTAAAATAAGATTGGGTAATAATGAAGACATGTTTTATTTATTCAGTTCAGTTCAGTTCAGTTCAGTCACTCAGTTGTGTCTGACTCTTTGTGACCCCATGAATCGCATCACGCCAGGCCTCCCTGTCCATCACCAACTCCCAGAGTTCACTCAGACTCACGTCCATCAGGTCAGTGATGGCATCCAGCCATCTCATCTTCTGTCGTCCCCTTTTCCTCCTGCCCCCAATCCCTCCCAGCATCAGAGTCTTTTCCAATGAGTCAACTCTTCGCATGACGTGGCCAAAGTACTGGAGCTTCAGCTTTAGCATCTTTCCCTCCAAAGAACACCCAGGGCTGATCTCCTTCAGAATGGACTGGTTGGATCTCCTTCTCCAACACCACAGTTCAAAAGCATCAATTCTTCAGTGCTCAGCTTTCTTCACAGTCCAACTCTCACATCCATACATGACCACAGGAAAAACCATAGCCTTGACTAGACGGACCTTTGTTGGCAAAGTAATGTCTCTGCTTTTCAATATGCTATCTAGGTTGGTCATAACTTTCCTTCCAAGGAGTAAGTGTCTTTTAATTTCATGGCTGCAGTCACCATCTGCAGTGATCTTGGAGCCCAAAATAATAAAGTCTGACACTGTTTCTACTGTTTCCCCATCTACTTGCCATGAAGTGATGGGACCAGATGCCATGATCTTCGTTTTCTGAATGTTGAGCTTTAAGCCAACTTTTTCACTCTCCTCTTTCACTTTCATCAAGAGGCTCTTTAGTTCCTCTTCACTTTCTGCCATAAGGGTGGTGTCATCTGCATATCTGAGGTTATTGATATTTCTCCCGGCAATCTTGATTCCAGCTTGTGCTTCTTCCAGTGCAGCATTTCTCATGACGTACTCTGCATATAAGTTAAATAAGCAGGGTGACAATATACAGCCTTGACGCACTCCTTTTCCTATTTGGAACCAGTTGTTGTTCCATGTCCAGTTCTAATTGTTGCTTCCTGACCTGCACATAAGTTTCTCAAGAGGCATGTCAGGTGGTCTGGTATTCCCATATCTTTCAGAATTTTCCAGTTTATTGTAATCCACACAGTCAAAGACTTTGGCATAGTCAATAAAGCAGTTAAGTTGTGACATCTGTGAGACATCTGGTTGAAACTATCTGTTGTGAGGCTGAAATTTTAAATCTGGTGCAGAGGTGAAAGTCTGGGCAAAAAGTCCACATAAGGAAGTCATTGTTGTATATTACTGAAAGACATGCAGTAGGTAAATTTGTCTAGTAAGAGAAATGAAGTGGACACAAAATGGAATGATATATACCTTCAGTGAGATATTGAATATGGGAGAATTTGGAATAAAGAGGATTACAAAGGAGTAGTTACTAGGGTAGATTAAAAATCAGAAGAGAATGGCATCATGAAAACTAACAAAAGAGAAAATGTCAAGAAGAGGGAATATTCAACAATACACCTTCTACAAAGAATTTTCATTAAGATGAGTATATTGGTAGCATGCACAGAACTATTTATTATGATAAAACAGATGTAGTGGGTGAACGAAGAAGTCAGAGAAAGGATTGAGTATGGAATAGGAGGGAGAAAGTGGAGGCACATATTCAGACTTCTTGAGAAATGGGAAAGAGAAACATAATAGACTTGCCTGATAACATTAAGTACCAGTTTGTGGTCTACTTTCATAAGTAGTATTAATATTATTTATTTAATTATAAATTATTTAATTTGACTCTATGATTTTTTTCAGTAATGTCTTGCTATTTTTTGTCTAGACATTGACAATGCAGCTATTAGACTCTATTTGTTCTGGAATTTTGAAAGCAAGTTCAATAATACAGAGTCTAAGGAAAGGATGATATTTGATGTAAAGGAAATTACTATATTGATAATAATACATCATTAAATTTAGTAAAATGAATGAACAGATCATTAAATCTAGTAAAGGGAACGTAGGTGAGAAAGGGTGGGATTAAATGTTTGAGGGTTTGGGTAAAATCTAAGACGTGTAGTAATAGTAGTAATTCAAGAATCAAGCTAGAAATAAAAAGTCAGGATTTGAAAAGTGGAATTTTACAGTGGCTGGTTTTTGGGAGTGGTAATGTCACTGGTAATGACAAGGTCCTTTATTGTCATGGATCAGAATGAGGTAAGGTTAAAAAAAAAAACACTGGAGATGAGGAAGTCGGTGAACTCAGGATCAAGATGTAACATGGATCATCACTTCAGATGATGCTAACAAGAGTGCTGCCTGAGTCTGGAACTGTGGGGAGGAGAGTAAGACAAAAGGAATGACCAGATAGTTCTGAGAGTAAAATAATAGGATGAATTCTTTTTTTTTTTTTTGTCTGTTAAGATGTTATTTTTTAGAGAAGTTTTAGGTTCACAAAAAAATTGACAGGATGGTAAAAAGATTTCTCGTACATTCCTTGCCCTCACCCGTTCCTAGTCTTCTCACTAGTAAAGACTCCCACCTGAGTTGTACATTTGCTACAACTAATTAACCTTCATTATCTCTTCACAATCACCCCAAATACATAGTATAAAATAGGGTTCTCTCATGACATTGTGAATTCTGTGGGCCTGGACAACAATATAATGACATATATCCATCATTATGGTATCATACAGAGTATTTTCACTGTCCTGAAACTCTGCATTCTGCCTATTCATCTTTCTTCCTAGGTCAACCTCTGGCAACCATTGATCTTTTCACTGTCTCTATAGTTTTGTCTTTCCCAGAATGTCATGCAGGTGGAATCACACAGTATGTGGGCTTCTCAGGTTGGCGTCTTTCATTCAGTAATATGCACTTAAGGTTCTTTTGTGTCTTTTCACTGCTTGATAGTTCACTTCTTTTTAGCACTGAATAATTTCCTTTCTAATTGTGGTGCTGGAGGTGAATCTTGAGGGTCCCTTGGGCTGCAAAAAGATCAAACCAGTCAATCCTAAAGGAATTCAATCCTGTATAGTCTTTAGAAGGACTGAGCCTGAAGCTGAAGCTCCAATACTTTGAATGAACCATTGGAAAAGTCATTGATGCTGGGGAAATTGAAGGCAGGAGGAGAAGGGGGTGGTAGAGGATGAGATGATTGGACAGCAGCACTGACTCAATGAACATGAATTTGAGCAAACTCTGGGTGTTAATGAAGGACAGGGAAGCCTGGTGTGCCATAGTCCATGGGGTCCCAAAGTGTTAGACATGACTTAGCAATTGAACAACAACAATTCCATCATCTATAAATACCACAGCTTATCCATTCATGGACTAAAGGACATCTTGGTTGCTTCTACATTTTGGTAATTATGAATAAGGCTGCTCTACATCTATCTATATGCAGGTTTTTGTGTGCATATGTTTTCAAATCCTTTGGTTAAATACCAAAAAAAGTCTAGATCAAATGATGAGTCTGTTTAGATATGTGATAAACTGTCTTCTAAAGTGGCTGATTTACATTTTACACCAGCGATGAATGAGACTTTCTGTTGCTCAACATCTTAGCAATGTTTGTTATTAGCAGTGTTCCAAATTTTAGCTAATCTAATTGGTATTTAGTGGTTCGGTTTTTGATTCCAGCTTTCAGATGGTAAAGAACGTGCCTGCAATGAAGTATATCTGGGTTCGATCCCTGGGTCAGAAAGATACCCTGAAGAAAGAAATGGCAACAGACTCCAGTATTCTCACCTGGAGAATTCCATGAACAGAAGAGTCTGGCAGGCTACAATCCATGGTGTCACAAAGAATCAGATATGACTAAATAACTATCACTTTCACTTTCTTTCTAAAAGTGTGAGAAGATACATTAGAAGGTTTGTGGGAAGAAGAAAAGCAAAATTTAAAGAAAAATTAGGGGATGTCCACCTATCCTACACAGTAGTGTACACACTTTTCTACCATATCTCATGGCTCACTTTTATCCATAAATAGAACCTATTTGCTGATAAGTTACCTTGAGTAGATGAATCAAGGTAAATTGGAAGTGGTCAAACAGGAGATGACAAGAGTGAACATTGACATTTTAAGAATCAGTGAACTAAAATGGACTGGAATGGGAGAATTTAATTCAGATGATCATTGTATCTATTACTGTGGGTCAGAGATCAAATTGCCAACATCCTCTGGAACATCGAAAAAGCAGGAGAGTTCCAGAAAAACATCTATTTCTGCTCTATTGACTATGCCAAAGCTTTTGACTGTGTGGATCACAATAAACTGTGGAAAATTCTGAAAAAGATGAGAATACCAGACCACCTGACCTGCCTCTTGGGAAACCTATATACAGGTCAGGAAGCAAAGTTAGAACTGGACATGGAACAACAACTGGTTCCAAATAGGAAAAGGAGTGCGTCAAGGCTGTATATTGTCACCCTGCTTACTTAACTTATATGCAGAGTACGTCATGAGAAATGCTGGGCTGGAAGAAGTACAAGCTGGAATCAAGATTGCCAGGAGAAATATCAATAACCTCAGATATGCAGATGACACCACCCTTATGGCAGAAAGTGAAGAGGAACTAAAGAGTCTCTTGATGAAAGTGAAAGAGGAGAGTGAAAAAGTTGGCTTAAAGCTCAACATTCAGAAAACGAAGATCATGGCATCTGGTCCCATCACTTCATGGCAAGTAGATGGGGAAACAGTAGAAACAGTGTCAGACTTTATTATTTTGGGCTCCAAGATCACTGCAGATGGTGACTGCAGCCATGAAATTAAAAGACACTTACTCCTTGGAAGGAAAGTTATGACCAACCTAGATAGCATATTGAAAAGCAGAGACATTACTTTGCCAACAAAGGTCCGTCTAGTCAAGGCTATGGTTTTTCCTGTGGTCATGTATGGATGCGAGAGTTGGACTGTGAAGAAAGCTGAGCACTGAAGAATTGATGCTTTTGAACTGTGGTGTTGGAGAAGACTCCTGAGAGTCCCTTGGACTGCAAGGAGATCCAACCAGTCCGTTCTGAAGGAGATCAGCCCTGGGATTTCTTTGGAAGGAATGATGCTAAAGCTTAAACTCCAGTACTTTGGCCATCTCATGTGAAGAGTTGACTCATTGGAAAAGATTCTGATGCTGGGAGGGATTGGGGCAAGAGGAGAAGGGGACACCAGATGATGAGATGGCTGGATGGCATCACTGACTCGATGGACGTGAGTCTGAGTGAACTCTGGGAGTTGGTGATGGACAGGGAGGCCTGGCGTGCTGCAATTCGTGGGGCCTCAAAGAGCCGGACACGACTGATTGACTGAACTGCACTGAACTGAACTGTGGGTCAGAATCCCTTAGAAGAAATGTAGTAGCCCTCATGGTCAACATAGAATCCAAAATGCAGTACTTGGGTGCAATCTAAAAAGTGACAAATGATCTGTGTTCGTTTCCAATGTAAACTATGCAATATCACAGTAACCCAGCACTATACTCAATCACTAGTGCTGAAGAAATGAAGTTGAACAGTTCTATGAAGATCTATAAGGCCTTCTAGAACTAACACCAAAAAAAGATGTCCCTTTCATCATAGGGGACTGGAATGCAAAAGTAGGAACTCAAGAGATACCTGGAGTAACAGGCAAATTTGGCCTTGAAGTACAAAATAAAGCAGGGCAAAGGCTAACAGACTTTTGCCAAGACAATGCACTGGTCATAGCAAATACCCTCTTCCAACAACACAAGAGAATATTCTACACATGGACATCAGGAGACGGTCAATATTGAAATCAGATTAACTATATTCTTTGCAGCCAAATATGGAGAAGCTCTATAGTCAGCAAAAACAAGACCAGGAGCTGACTGTGGCTCAGATCATGAACTCCTTATTGCCAAATTCAGACTTAAATTGAAGAAAGTTGGATAATCCACTAGATCATTCACATATAACCTAAATCAAATCCCTTATGACTATACAGTAGAAGTGAGAAATAGATTCAAGAGATTAGATCTGATAGGCAGAATGCCTGATGAACTATGGATGGAGGTTTGTGACATTGTACAGGAGATAAGGATCAAGACCATCCCCAAGAAAAAGAAACACAAAAAAGCAAAATGGCTGTCTGAGGAAGACTTACAAATAGCTGTGAAAAGAAGAGAAGTGAAAGACAAAGGAGAAAAGGAAAGATATACCCATCTGAATACAGAGTTCCAAAGAATAGCAAGGAGAGATAAGAAAGCCTTCCTCAGTGATAAGTGCAAAGAAACAGAGGAAAACAATAGAATGGGAAAGACTAGAGATCTCTTAAAGAAAGTTATAGACACTAAGGGAATATTTCATGCAAAGCTATGCACAATAAAGGACAGAAATGGTATGGATCTAACAGAAGCAGAAGCTATTAAGAAATCATCTTAGTCGCTCATCGTGGCTGACTCTTTGCTACCCCATGGACTCTAGCCTGCCAGGCTCCTCTGTCCAGGGAATTTTCCAGGCAAGAATACTGGAGTGGATTGCCATTTCCTTCTCCAGGGGTTCTTCCTGACCCAGGGGTCAAACCCAGGTCTCCTGCATTGCAGGCAGACTCTTTACTGTCTGAGCCACCAGGACCTGATATTAAGAAGAGGTGGCAAGAATACACAGGTGAACTATACAAAAAAGATCTTCATGGCCCAAATAACCATGATGGTGTGATCACTCACCTAGAGATAGACATCTTGGAGTGTGAAGTCAAGTGGGCCTTAGGAAGCATTACTATGAACAAAGCTAATGGAGGTAATGGACTTCCAGTTGAGCTATTTCAAATCCTAAAAAAATGATGCTGTTAAGTGTGGCACTCAATATGCCAGCAAATTTGGAAAACTCAGCAGTGGCCACAGGACTGGAAAAGGTCAGTTTTCATTCCAATCGTAAAGAAACGCAATGCCAAACAATGTTCAAACTACCACACAATTGCACTCATCTCACATGATAGCAAAGTAATGCTCAAAATTCTCCAAGCAAGGCTTCAACAGTATGTGAACTGAGAAATTCCAAATGTTCAAGCTGGATTTAGAAAAGGCAAAGGAACCAGAGATCAAATTGCCAACATTCATTGAATCACAGAAAAAGCAAGAGAGTTCCAGAAAAACATCTACTTCTCCTTTACTGACTACACCAAAGCCTTTGACTATGTGGATCACAACAAATGGTGGAACATTCTTAAAGAGATGGGAACACCAGACCACCTGACCTGCCTCCTGAGAAATCTGTATGCAGATCAAGAAGCAACAGTTAGAACCAGATATGGAAAACAAATTGGTTCCAGATTGGGAAAGGAGTACATCAAGGCTGTATATTGTCACCCTGCTTATTTAACTTATGTGCAGAGTACATCATGAGAAATGCTGGACTGGAAGAAGCACAAGTTGGAATCAAGATTACCAGGAGAAATATCAATAACCTCAGATATGCAGATATCACCCTTATGACAGAAATTGTGGAGGAACTAAAAAGCCTCTTGATGAAAGTGAAAGAAGAGTGAAAAAGCCAGCTTAACACTCAACATTCATAAAATGAAGATCATAGTGTCTGGTCTATAACTTCATGGAAAATAAATGAGGAAACAGTGACAGACTTTATCTTGGGGGGCTCCAAAATCAATGCAGATGGACAGCAGCCATGAAATTAAAAGACGCTTGCTCCTTGGAAGAAAAGTTATGACAAACCTAGACAACATATTAAAAGGCAGAGACATTACTTTACAAACAGAGATCCATCTAGTCAAAGCTATGGTTTTTCCAGTAGTCCTGTATGGATGTGAGAGTTGGACCGTAAAGAAAGCTGGTTGCTGAAGAGTTGATGCTTTTGAACTGTGATGTTGTAGAAGACTCTTGAGAGTCCCTTGAACTGCAAGGAGATCAAAAGAGTCAGTCCTAAGGGAAATCAGTCCTGAATATTCATTGGGAGGACTTATGCTGAAGCTGAAGCTCCAATACTTTGGCTACCTGATGCAGAGAACTGACTCATTGGAAAATACCCTCATGCTTGGAAAGATTGAAGGCAGGAGAAGGGGACGACAGAGGATGAGATGTTTGGATTGTTTCATGAGATGTATGCCCAACTGTATGAACATGAGTTTGGTCAAGCTCTGGGAGTTTGTGATAGACAGGGAAGCCTGGTATTGTTGCATACCACAGGCTGGCAAAGAATTAGACCCAATGGAGCAACTTCACTGAACTGATGATAAGTTTAGAAAATTTTTATGTTATAATCAATATACTAGTTAAAATATACAACTGAAATATGAGGTTCTTACATAAGGAGACAGGAATAATGAATTTTTGGGGGGTGGGTGGGAGTAGTGGTAGTGTTTGGTAATCCTTGCCTTAAAGAATATTTACCTTCAAAATCTAGGAAATCAAAATAAAGTCAGCATGTTCAGTTTAAAGGAGTTTTTGTTTGTTTTTAGCTATGACCATTCTATGAAAGTGCATGACCATTCTATCATAGGGACAAGAAATAATATTCTCCATACATTCTCATGTAAGACATGCCTATAACAGGTTATAAAATTGTTTTTAACCATTACTGCATTGATTTTACACCACAATCTTTTTGTCCTTCAATAAAAACTATTGATTGGATTGAATAATCCAGTAAAAATTACTCTGTGGAAAGATTGAAGGCAGGAGGAGAAGGGGAAAACAGAGGATGAGATGGTTGGATGGCATCATCGACTCAGTGGACATGAACTTGAGTAAACTCTGGGAGTTGGTGATGGACAGGAAGGCCTCGCGTGTTGCAGTCCATGGGGTTGCAAAGAGTTGGATACAACTGAGCGAATGAACTGAACTGAACTGAAAAGAATAAAGCAGATAACAGATAAGCCTGGTTTTTAAGTACTTTGAATGGATGAGTAAATACAGTATCTGCCCTAATAGAAATGTAGAATTCTTCCTGAGCACACACAGTGGTTCTGTTCTTCAGTAATAGCTATGAAAGCTTGTAAACAATAATCTACATTCTATTAAACCACCTTGAAGTTTAATGGGACATATGTGGCTTCTCCTTACTGAAAATTATTTGATCACCTTAAGTTTGTAAGACATGTACACATGTATTTTTATTATAGTTTTATTATGCTATATAATTAATACATATGATTTTAGCATATTTTCAGTTAATAAGAATTATTAAATAAATATGTAACATAAATGGCAGTCTATTTGACAATCATTTTTTATTAATTTATTATTTATTTTTTAAATTATTTTTATTTTATTTTTTTTTTTACTTTACAGTATTGTACTGGTTTTGCCATACAACATGAATTCGCCTTGACAATCACTTTAATGCATGTGCTTCTGCTCATCCTTTGATAAACCCTCTCAAGTTTAATTTAGGATATATATTTTCTTACTTATATTTCAATAACTAACATATTACCTGTGCTTAATTGCTATTTGTTAATTTTGCAAGCAATTATACAGCACTGTGGTAAAAAATTTAAGTTATCTGTGTTAATTATATAATGCTAGTTGATATAAAAAATACACACCAACTTTCCAATTGCTTACCAAACTGGAAAATTATTTTTTTGTGTAAGCATCCAACAAAGATGTCCTGGATTGGCTGTGAGTGTCTTTCATCTATGTGGTGATTCAAGGGCCCACATCATTTCCAGCAGTATTCACCCTCTTCAGGCTTTCACAGTGGGAGAGAGGATTCTTGGACAATTAAGCCCTAATGTCCTAAAGCATCCATTTGATATAATAAATTGACTTCTTGGCTACTCATCTAACATGGAAATAGTTATGCAAATCCTTGGGAGATCTTTGATCAGTCAATCAAATGAGGAAGCATGTGCCTGCATGTATGTGTGTGTTTTGTGTGTCTGAGTATGCAATTACAAAAAATGGAATGCACCCATTTATATTATTATGGAATTTTCTATTCAAAAAATAGCAAAACAGAATATCTTAAGCTTTACCATGTTATGACACATACAATTCTATATGTACATAAAAATAAGTGCAATAGTTTTATTATTAATGGGCATTTAAGTAGTTTCTTCAGTGTTCTTGCCTGGAGAATCTCAGGGACAGGGGAGCCTGGTGGGCTGCCATCTCTGGGGTCACACAGAGTTGGACACGACTGAAGCGACTTAGCAGCAGCAGCAGCAGCAAGCAGTTTCTATTTTTCTGTTATGGCAATGTATGAATTTGTATACAATAATATATTGTTAAGTGTTTCCATACTCTGCTCTGCATATAGTTCTTTATTATGTATATATGAAAGTTTAAGAAATAATTCCCCTACTGATCGATAATTAGGTTGTTCCTATTTTTCTATAAAGACAATGCTATAATGAGTACACTTGTAAATACATTTATTAAATGCACACACATTTGTGTTTGACTGGATTTTACAAGTGGATTTTCTGAGTCAAGGCATATGCACAATTTGAACCTACAAATTTGATTCCATTTCCCTCCAAAAAGTACTATATCCATTCTTTGCAAAATCATTTATTCCATCTCCATGTTGCCTCTACTCGATATTTTTGATCTTCTTAATCAAAATCTTATTGATTTAGTTGGGGAAAATGATATTTTTTTGTTTTAATTTGCATTCATTTCATTACTTGTGGGCTTTCTTGGTGGCTCAGATAATAAAGAATCTGCCTGCAATGCTGGAGGCCTTGGTTCAATTCCTGGGTCTGGAAGATCCCCTGGAGAAGGGAATGGCAATCCATTCTAGCATTCTTGCCTGGAGCATTCCATAGACAGAGGAGTGTGGCAGGCAGTCCATGGGGTCACAAAGAGTCAGACATGACTGAGCAACTAACACTTCTACTTCATTAATTATGAGGCTGAATATATATGCATTTGTTATTTAAAATCTATTTTGAAAATTGACCATACATTTTGACATTTTTCCATTGGATCGCATTGTACTTGTTTTCAATTTTGTTTAAAGGAATAACTAAATAGCTGCCATTTTGAATATGTTGTTAATATTTTTCTGTTCTCCACACTTTCACTTGTGTAGTTTATTTTGTAAAAGTTTAATTTTTCTGGATGCATATCTGTCAGTATTTTCTTCTCATGTTTCTGGATTCTGTTAAGCTTAAGAAAGCTTTCCAAACTTCAAGATTGTAAAAGGTGGTGTTCCAATGTCTTCTAATACATTTTTCTTTTTTTTGCTTAAATTATTGTAGGTAGTCCCTTTGATCAATCTAAACATTAATTTCTATATAAGATATAACTTCTTCATAGATATATAAAAGATATCTTTATTTTTACTCAAATGGGCTTTGCTTATAATAAGACTCTCCTTCCTCATTTGAAAAGCATATTCTTAACTGTATTTTGTTCATATATCTACTTGTCTATATCTCTTAGAACCACACTGATCTAAAAGGTCTTAAATTATGTTGTCATTAGACAAGATGTATGCAAAACACAGCATTATTGGCATTCTTTTTAACAAATGACTTAGACATATTCATGCATACATTCCTCATACATATTGTATAAATAATTTCTGAAATTGTAAAATGGTGTTGTGCTTGTTATTGAAAAGAATTTTTAGACTATCTTGATGAGAAGTATCATATGACTAGCATAATATACATCTTTTATTCAAGTTTTATTTTGTAGTCTATGTAAAAGTTACACAGTTTTATTCATGTATGTTTCAAACTCTTGTTTAGTAAATATGTTAAAATTTTCTACTACACTTTTTCATAAAATAATTATGGTATATAAGAAAATAATAACATTTGGACCATTGATATCTACTTGTGAATATATGAATTTGTATTTACTGACCTCCTATTATCTGCCCTAACCATGTCATGCACTTTGCTTGCATTCTCTTACTTAATCTTTAAAAAGAAACCTGCAATATTATCATTCCTATTTTAGAGAATGGCAAATTGAAGCTGAAGTGATTATCCTCTGACAACAAATAGTGGAGGAAAACACAAATCAGATCCAAGTTTCCATAATCTTAACTCTTAACATCAGACTGTTGTCTAAGTTCTAGTATTTTTCCATTTGGGGCTTGTAATTTGTAAGTAAACATTTATTTTAAAAACATTTGTGATATTTATTTACCTTTATAACTCTTCCATTGTTTTTTTTTTTTCTTTTCTTTCTACATACGTTGACATTTATGTGGTTATTTTCAACTGAAGTTTCAATCAACTTTTCCCAATATTCTAATAATTCAGAAAGGGGGTATTTATTTGTGAGCATGCTCAGACTTGTTTATAAATAGAGAATTACTTAGAAATGATCTCAAAATTGCAATTGTTATGAGAAAAAAATAAAATTTATTAACAGCATCATCTTTCAAAGTTTGCAATTTGATTGTGAAGATTTATCTCAAAGAACAAATCCACCACCCCCATTAGAATCATATATTTTTTGATTGACTCCACAAACTTTGGGATAATCCACAAAGGAAAATTGTCCCCTTAGGACTAATTATGGTAATAGAAAAAGATTTACCTATCCTTTAAACTCTTCATTTTTTTGTTTTGTTTTGCTTAAGTCTAATTTGGTATGTTTTAGGCTACTCTTGGGAGAAGGCAATGGCACCCCACTCCAGTACTCTTGCCTGGAAAATCCCATGGATGGAGAAGCCTGGTGTGCTGCAGTCCATAAGGGTTGCTAGGAGTCGGACACGACTGAGCGACTTCACTTTCACTTTTCACTTTCCTGCATTGGAGAAGAAAATGGCAACCCACTCCAGTGTTCTTGTCTGGAGAATCCCAGGGATGGGGGAGCCTGGTGGGCTGCCGTCTATGGGGTCTCACAGAGTCAGACATGACTGAAGCGACTTAACAGCAGCAGCAGGCTACTCTTACAGGTCTGTCCTTTTGAGCTTTGCTTACACTGAGAAGGCTTTTCTAGGAAGAAACTGATATTTTGGGTGGGTATTCTGCATCAGGAATATTGATATGCATTTGGTTTCATCTGTTACTGTCATTTAATCCTTACAAAAACTTTATGGGTTGGCATGAAGTGTTAGTCAATTATTAATATCTTACATTCCTTGGTGATTTAAATAGTCCCCTTAAAATATCAGGGATGCTACCTGTTTATTTCCCTCTTTGTTTTCAAGTAGCAAATGTGATTTCATGTATAGAAACACAGATTTATTTGTTTGCAAGTATACTTAGATAACATTGCTGAGTGACTTAGGTGGCAGATTGGACAAATCTAGTTTCACGTATTGATGCTGATGCTTACCCAGTAAGTTAGGGTAAATGCCTAACTTCTCTGTGCCAGAGTCTCTTCAATGGTTAAATGGAAATAATATTTATATCAGAGTGGTTTTGGAATGAAAACATAAAAGAAGCTGTGAGCAGGGCCAGGTTACAATATCTGGAACAGTATATTTATCAATAAGATAATGTGTTTTTAACATATCCACTCAAAAAACAAATAGAAATATTTACTGATGTTTTAGATCTTTTTTTGAAATATGTCTCTATTTAACAATATTTTGCTGTGACTTATTTTACTTAATACAATAGCCAAAATTATAAAAGGAGAAGAGAATTAAAAATCAAGAGTACTTCAAAATCAGAGTTGTGGGAATAAAACAATGGCAAATTCTGGAATTTATTGGGATTTCTCATTAACAACATATTGAAGTTTTATTTTATACTGCCTAGACTTCTAATACATTTAGTATTGCTTAGAAATATCCCAAACTACAAAACTCTAGCAAATAGAAAAAACAAGCCATTTTTTCTCCTTCAGTGCTTAATGGCTCAGTTTCATGTGTGTGTGTGTGTTTTATTTTTATTTTATTTATTTTTTTTCCAACTACTATTTTATTTTATTTTTAAACTTTACAAAATTGTATTAGTTTTGCCAAATATCAAAATGAATCCGCCACAGGTATACATGTGTTCCCCATCCTGAACTCTCCTCCTTCCTCCCTCCCCATACCATCCCTCTGGGTCGTCCCAGTGCACTAGCCCCACGCATCCAGTATTGTGCGTTGAACCTGGACTGGCAACTCGTTTCATACATGATATTTTACATGTTTCAATGCCATTCTCCCAAATCTTCCCACCCTCTCCCTCTCCCACAGAGTCCATAAGACTGTTCCATACATCAGTGTTTCTTTTGCTGTCTCGTACACAGGGTTATTGTTACCATCTCTCTAAATTCCAGTTTTTTAATATACATATAGTCCAAATTTCATTTAGTTTTAAGTATCTTTCTCAAAAAAAACCTTTCTAACACAGCTATTCCCTTATGCATTCTATCTACACATATTTCATGTCATTTAACTAGAAAATTAAGAGACACATTTTAATAAATTATTCAGATATAAATTGCTGTTGCATTGAAGCATAAAAATATGATTGATCAGATACTGATAGAATGTTACATAGGGTATAAAATTAAATAAATAGAATTTATAGTTGGTGAATCTCATAAAAAATAATTATCTAGGTAAATTAAATATATTTAATTCTAAAAATTACCATCTGAAATCAGTCATTAAATAAATTATTGTCTTATGTTTGTCAAACTCACAAAGTTTTCTAGTCAGTATTTTATAAGTGAATGGTTTTAAAAAATTCCTTGATGTTTTATTTTTAAGTTTCAAGATTCATGTTTATTAAACTTTCTCTTATGTGTACTGTGTTCTGACATTTGTATTGGAATAAAGTATTCATGGGAACACAAATCAGAAAAAATAAGTAGAAATGTGAAAGACACAGATATAAGTCACTTGATTCCTTTCAAAAGCAAAGACATGCTGTCCAGTTGCAAAGAATGTGAGTCAGCTAGAAACTTGCTGCTGCCAGTTCTACTAAGTCCATTTTAGCTTTCAAGGTCACGCTGTTCTTGGGTCAATCCCCAGACAAAGCTTGTACTTGGCAGTGGTTTAAGAAAAGCTTGTACATGGCAGTGGTTTAAGAGCTTCGTAGCGTCCACAAAAGGTGGGGCTCTTCTACTGAGCAGTCTTTGCTGTAGAATTTTGTTGTGCTGAAATACACTTGTTAGGTTGCATCTCTGTCAGTTGGCTCCCTCTGCCTAACCATATTTTTTCTCCTTTTCCATCACAGACAGCACTCCTCTGTACATCTTCTGTATTGCTATTAATATTTCTTACTTCTGTATCCAAAAGAATTCAATCAGCTCAAGAACTGAACCACAATGATTTGCCAACCACACTATCATACCTGATAAGTGAAATAATAGTTCCCTAAAACAATGCTCTTACCATCTAACCCAGAAACTTAAATACATTTGATTCTAAAAAATACCATCTGAAATGTAAGTCCTAGTTCTTACTATCTGAACCTAGTAATTACCATCTGAAATATATGCCCTACTATTCTAGTTGTACTACTTGAGTACAACTTTTGACTTTGTCCCCCCAACACCAGTAGAACACCAGCTTTGGTCATTTGCGTGCTTATTATTGATCACCAATCATTTCCCACTACTGAGCTTGTATTAGTTACAAACTTAACATGGTAAAACACGGGCCTCCAGAACACATATCTAGTCCAACTCAAACAATCAGAGTGACCTGCCAAATGTTCCCATTAACATTCTCCTGCAGTGAAAGTCAGGGCTTGCCTGGTGGTTCAGTGGTAAAGAATCTGCCTGCAATGCAGGAGATATGGGTTCGATCCCGTGTCAGGAAGATCCCCTGGAGAAAGAAATGGTAATCCACTCCAGTATTCTTAACTGAAAAATCCCATGGATAGAAAAGCCTGGTGGGCCATAGACCGTGGTGCTGCAAAAAGTGCAACATGACTGAGCAACTGAGCATACAAATGCACACAGTGAAAGTCACAGCTTGCTCCTCAGTTGTTCATCTCTCTTCTCATCATTCTTTGTGTTTTTTGTTTCTCCAGTTCCCTCAGTAGAGTGTATATTAGGGGAAAGAAAGCCAATTATTTTTATCTGATAGGTTTGGTACTCCCAGTTTCAAGTTCATCCTCATTCTAAGGTAGCCACCTCCTTCCCTTCTTTGTAAGAGAAGCTTGGTATTTGCATAGTGCCGGGGTCCAGCCCCGGCTGATCCAGGGTATTCGAAGGGGAGACGGCTTCGGCAACTATTTAAATATTCATCAAAGATATAAAGAGTAATAGAATGAGGATAGCTCAGTAGGAAAATTCAGTGGAGAAAAGAGGCTGAGTAGCTTGGTTTACTCTGGAGACCAATAAAACTTCAAGACAAGAAGCTTGCACCACTTACGTAGGCCACAGGCGTCCTTCCGTTCTCCAGAAGGAGAGGAGACACTGAGGCCTCCCTGGTCGGATCTTAGAAGCCCAGGCAAAATTAGTAAGCATGGTGGGTTCCGCACTCCAGATGCAGACTCAGCCAGAGTGAGAGAGAGAGAGACATGGGGAGACCAGTATTTCGAGGAACTGATCCCAATTCTTTATTTTCCATGGTCTACTTTTATACACTGAGATGTTATGCAAAAGCTACGCGGGGTCAGCAGTCCTGACTTTTTATCAAAGTCAGGTGCTTCACACAAATGTATACAGAGGTCTTAGGGGTGTTACATCATCTTCTGGCCAGGGGGCCTGCTGACAATTTATAACCCTCTCCTTGTGACAGCGGTCAGTCAACCAGGACACTTATTTCTCCAGGGGTGATTATTCTTAAAACAGACGCCACCCAAATAAAGTTACATTCCTACAGGGTGAGGGTATAGTGGGTTTTAGTTAAGGAAAGAATTTACTTAGCCTAAGGTCTAACGTGATTAATATCAAAGGTTAATACTTATTTCTTCTATATATTCATTAATGTGTGTAAGGGCAGGGGATATGGAGACTTAGCAACAAACATTGGCTCAACAAATGAAAAACCCTTCACCAACACAATTTCTAATCATCCCATTATACTTATACTAATAGTTTTCTGACTTTTCTAAGGAACCTGTTTTTAGAAGGTTTAAAGTATCTCGTGCCTCTCACGGTTGGGAGGCTGTGAGCAATCACAAGCCTGTCAGGCAGGCCAGAGAACCTTCAGAGGAGTTTGTAGGTTAAAACACTCTTGTCACGCCCAGGAGTTTTGATTAACTGGCGCTCTAGGTTGACTGCTTCTCCGAAAGAGGTGGTGGGGGACAGGTCCCCATAAAGTCAGAGGTGTAGATGAGAGCACAAAGTAGTAAAGCAGGCAGGCTCTGGTTATGGGGGTAGATGCTCGAGGATTTCCAGGGGGACTCCTGAGGCTCGATCCCGCCTTTGTGTATGTCCAGCCTCCTTCCTCATGACCTTTGTCATGGGCAGAGTGCCTCACGCCGGCCCCCAACAGCATAGGAAAAGTTTGAAATTTACATCCAGAATAGTTGGAATACAAGTCCTAGTGATAGCCACAACGCCAGAAAGGTTTCAGGAACAGAATGTGGTGGTCACAAGGACATGCATTTCATTGCATATCCCTTGAGTTGGAGGGAACCTATGGTTACTATTTGAGTTACAATAAAACTAAATACTCCAGACTAGGTCTGGTTCAATAACAGTTCCATAATAGTGAGATGGTCCTGACTAAGAACTAGGTTGCCCTGAAAATGAAATTGATATAAATAACCTGGAAACATGTCTTCTTTTAATATTCCAACATATAGGCATGCACTTATCTATTTACAAAGTGTTTCTGGATGCTTATTATATGGAGTAGTTAATGTTGACCCCAAACCGCTCTAAAAGTTTTTTAAAATGCTCCTCATTGTAGTGCAAGTTGGAGTTAAGCATATGGTTGTCCAATAATAAAATAAACACAGTTTCTTCCTTCATGATATGGTGGAGATTTTAAGCAAAAAAAGGATAAGTGCATGTAGTGAAGTCAGTGCTAATGAACAGGAGGTACTGGATGCTGGGGGAACACATATACCATTTCCTAACGCAGGTTAGGGGAATCCCAGCCAAGGACGGTTGGTTATAGGAAATAAAAACCAAAGTAAGAACTGAAGGATGTGAATGCAGGAGCAGGGCAGGTGTATTGTGCAGGAAAAGGAATAAACCATTTCAAGCAGAAGGACTGTATATTAAGGCCCACAGGTCAGAAAGAATTCGTTTGTCTCCTCTCTTTTCCTGTATTGGAGATTTCCCTAAAAGTCTTGTGGGATAAAAGGGAAGAAACATTATTCACATTTGGATCAAAAACAGTAAATTTCTTTGTTGAACTGGCCCTTATTCTGCATTGCTCTATAGAATTATCATATAGTCTTCCATATCTCCTTTGCTGGAAGATGCCTCCCCAGCTTTGAAGCTTTAACTCCTTTAACTTCCTCTATGATGACTTTTCTGAAGTCCCCACTCAAATTTAATCATTTCATCCACTGTATTTGGAAAGATGATACTGTAGCATGAAAAGACTGAATAGTTGTATCCATAAACTCTTGCTAGAGTGGAGTTTTTAATGCTGATATAAAGGAAGAAGCATCGGTTATACAAAGGATGGAACCAGTGTCATCTGAGGTTCTCAGCAAAACGTGATTCCTTCATCAAAGAAAGTGATTCTTTCATCATTTTAAAGCAAGTGAAAGGCCACTGGTCCCTCAGAACCAGACTTAGCATGCTCACCTGAGAGAGGAAGAAGCAACAGCAGCAGCTAATCATTTATATGAGCCAAATAAAGCAGCTAGCCAACATCAAGCAGCACTTACTGGAGAGAAATATATCCATTCTTAAACGTTATTATATGAAGATTATTATTTGCATAAACAAGTACAGGTTATTCTGTGATCTGTTAAATGGGTTCCAGAAACAGAAGTAGTATCAATGCAAAAGCATGTGGGTACTACAGATGAAAATATATTTTGGATGAAGGCATTTTTTTATCCATTTGTTAAGGATTCACAACTGCTTCAATAAGTGGGGAACTGGTGATTTCATGGTATGTAATTTACTATTTGTTCTATGTAAAATTGTAAAATAATTTATATATATATATATATATATTTTCTAATTAGTTTGTATCTGCTACTGCTGCTAAGTAGCTTCAGTCGTGTCTGACTCTGTGCGACCCCATAGAAGGCAGTCTACCAGGCTCCCCCGTCCCTAGGATTCTCCAGGCAAGAATACTGGAGTGGGTTGCCATTTCCTTCTCCAAAGTATAAAAGAGAAAAGTGAAAGTGAAGTAGTTCAGTCGTGTCCAACTCTTAGCGACCCCATGGACTGCAGCCTACCAGGCTCCTCCGTCCATGGGGTTTTCCAGGCAAGAGTACTGGAGTGGGGTGCCATTCTAGCACAAGTGTATTCAGAGCAGATGTCCTTTTTTTTTTTCCTCAAAAGTTCCTATCCAGAGAACAGCATTGTTCATGTCATTCCATAGTATCCTTCCAGATCCAAAATTCTGTTCCTTATATTGGGTAAAATCTTATAAATTTCCAGTATATAAAATTCTAAGTTAGATAGGCCTACTTCTTTCTTCAGTATATATACATAATTTTTTTGTCCGTATCTTTATCTCAGCATATTCTCCTATGTCTGTCTCCATATACATACATTTATATACACATAAATGCTGGACTGGAAGAAACGCAAGCTGGAATCAAGATTGCCAGGAGAAATATTAATAACCTCAGATATGCAGATGACACCACCCTTATGGCAGAAAGTGAAGAGGAACTCAAAAGCCTCTTGGTGAAAGTGAAAGTGGAGAGTGGAAAAAGTTGGCTTAAAGCTCAACATTCAGAAAACGAAGATCATGGCATCTGGTCCCATCACTTCTTGGGAAATAGATGGGGAAACAGTGGAAACAGTGTCAGACTTTATTTTTGGGGGCTCTAAAATCACTGCAGACGGTGACTGCAGCCATGAAATTAAAAGATGCTTACTCCTTGGAAGGAAAGTTATGACTAACCTAGATAGCATATTCAAAAGCAGAGATATTACTTTGCCAACAAAAGTCCGTCTAGTCAAGGCTATGGTTTTTCCTGTGGTCATGTATGGATGTGAGAGTTGGACTGTGAAGAAAGCTGAGTGCCGAAGAATTGATGCTTTTGAAGTGTGGTGTTGGAGAAGACTCTTGAGAGTCCCTTGGACTGCAAGGAGATCCAACCAGTCCGTTCTGAATGAGATCAGCCCTGGGATTTCTTTGGAGGGAATAATGCTGAAGCTGAAACTCCAGTACTTTGGCCACCTCATGTGAAGAGTTGATTTTTGGAAAAGACTCTGATCCTGGGAGGGATTGGGGGCAGGAGGAGAAGGGGATGCCAGAGGATGAGATGGCTGGATGGCATCACTGACTCGATGGACATGAGTCTGAGTGAACTCCGGGAGTTTGTGGTGGACAGGGAGGCCTGGCGTGCTGTGATTCATGGGGTTGCAAAGAGTCAGACACGACTGAGAGACTGAACTGAACTGAAACATTCACATATACACAGGTATGTGCATATATATGTGTATATATTGTGTACATACACAATCCCTCATAGGACTGTAAGATTGTGAGATTCTCAGTACAGGGATCTCATTTTGTATAATTACATAGATCTAGTATATTTCTCTCATACTGTACTAGATGAATGAACAACTGAGTGGATGGATTCATGACCAAAAATTATATAGCACGGTAATGCAGTTTGGTTTTAATGTGTAATCTTAAAATAGTACCATGGAACTGTATTTGGAGATATTTAACTTAAATTAAAGGAAGCTATATCAGTTCAGTTCAGTCATGCCTGACTCTTTGTGACCCCATGAACTGCAGCATGCGAGGCCAAAGCTATATGTTCATAGGTAGTAAGTAAGAAATCAAGCTTTGCAGATGAACCCAGGGGAATCTCTGATGGTTATGCAGAATGACAGCTGACAGAGCCTATCATGTTAGTAACCCTCTCACATGATAGAGTATAAAAGACTGCTTTATCTTGCCATATTTCTATCCCTGAGGTGTGTTATATGACTTTTTAGCAGTAAAATAGAAAGCAGAGACTAAAGCAATCCTATAAAAAAGACTTTAGTAAAGATCCCAGAGTAATTCAAAAATATTAACACATTATTTATCTAATAAATAAATCTCTGAGATATCTATAAGTGTGTTTTTCAATGGGATATTTTTATAATTGGATAATTTTATGAAGCTATTAAAGAGTTGACAAGATGATTAACTTTGTGAATTCCTTGGAAAGTGAATAATCAACTCAATTTACTACCTATGCATTGACTTTTCTAAACAGAAGAAAATCATGTACATTCAAATGTCTTCCGCATCACATATTATGCCTATTTTACAAAGAGACAATATGCACCAAAATTAAAACACTGAGGTGAAAGTCAGCCTCAGATTGCTTGAACAAAAGGAAATAACTCTGCTTGTAGTAAAAGAAAAAATACACACACAAAAAAAACAACTTATAAACGTTTTTATATACATAAACAACACAAAATGTAGAACAATAAAATGTAATAATTTGCATAACTTTCCTCTAAAGAGATCAAACTGCTCTCTAGTGCATTATCTCATTTAACCTTAACGTCCTCCCTACTCAGACAGCAACAGAAGGTATTACCTGTAAATATTATGAATTCCCACTTCCCTCTGAATAGACATTGCTTAGTGAGTAAAGAATCTGCCTGCAATACAAGATACCCAGGTTTTATTCCCGTGTGGAAAAGATCCCCTGGAGAAGGAAATGGCAACCCACTCCAGTATTCTTGCCTGGAGAATCCCATGGTCAGAGGAGACTGGAGGGCTACAGTTCATGGGGTCACAAGAATCAGACATGCCTTTCTATACATCCTGGATAGAAAAAGCTCAAATTATACAAAAACTTTACAAGCAAGATTAAAAGCTAAATCTAGGCTATGATGTTATTATCATCACAAGGTGTGAAAGCACTTATTTTGAGACAAGAACTCCTACAATCTAAATGTAGTCCAGTTAGGATTACAAACAATTGAAGGAAACCATGAATTTCTTAATTAAGACAACACACCATTTAATCAGGCTACAAGACAGAGGTTAAAACCATTGGTGGTAATTCAGTGGGCCGTACATTAGTACAGGTTTACAAGATAATGACTCTTTTGTCACTAATCCCTTAGTGTAAGAAATCAGTCTTATTCTCCTGAATTATTGCCCTTTCCCCATTCTTGGTCTTCCAATTGTTGTTTTGATTTTCACAGCCTCCATCCAGCAACCAGTCATCCAGGTACACCAGGGATTGTATTTTGATACCTGATTTTGCATACTGCTCCATAAATATTTTTTTTCAATCTTTGACTTTCTACCTATTCATATTCTACTAAGTCCCTTTAAAATTTGATCAATACAGAGTACCATCATATATTTCAAATAAATGTTTTCCAAAAACATTACATTTGCTTTGTTACACTTAAATGAGACATTTAACAAATACATGATACTACATTATTTTTCTCAGACTAATTTGTTGAAGTAAATTTATACACATGTATTCTAACTAAAAATTTTTTTATTTACATAAATTTTCCTTAATTTAAGATACTGCATTTTCATTTCTAAAATTTATTTGTGTATTTATTTATTTTGAATTTGCATCTATTATTCTTCACTAACCCCAAAGAAAAGGAGAATTTTCATGTTCATGTTTTTCTTTACAATATACTAGCAAAAGCCTTTCATATGCCCATTTGAATGAAGAGTTCCAAAGAACAGAAAGGAGAGATAAGAAAGCCTTCCTCAGTGAACAATGCAAAGAAATAGAGAAAAACAATAGAATGAAAAACACTAGAGATGTCTTCAAGAAAATTAGAGATACCAAGGGAACATTTCATGCAAAGATGGGCACAATAAATGACAGAAATAGTATGGACCTAACAGAAGCAGAAGATATTAAGAAGAGGTGGCAAGAATACACAGAAGAAGTATACAATAAAGCTCTTCATGATCCAGATAACTACGATGGTGTGATTACTCACCTAGAGCCAGACATCATGGAGTGTGAAGTTAAGTGGGCCTTAGATGGCATTACTATGAACAAAGCTAGTGGAGGTGATGGAATTCCAACTGAACTATTTCAAATCCTAAAAAATACATGCCAATAAAGTATTGCACTCAATATGCCAACAAATTTGGAAAACTCAACAGTGGCCACAGGGCTGGAAAAGATCAGTTTTCATTCCTATAATGAAAAAAGTGAGTGAAAGTCACTCAGTCATGTCAGACTCTTTGCAACCCCATGGACTATACAGTCCATGGAATTCTCCAAGCCAGAATACTAAAGTGGGTAGCAGTTCCTTTCTCCAGGGAATCTTCCCAACCCAGGGATCAAACCTAGGTCTCCCGCAATGCAGGCGGATTCTTTAACAGCTGAGCCAGCAGGGAAGCCCAATAACAAAAAAGGACAATACCAAAGAATGTTCAAACTACTGCACAGTTGTATTTATTTCACATGTTAGCAAGATAACATTCAAAATCCCTCAAGCTAGTCTTTAACTGTACATGAATCGAGAACTTCCAGGTGTACAAGCTGAATTTAGAAAGGCAGGGGAACCAGAGATCAAATTGCCAACACCCGTTGGATCATAGAAAAAACAAGAGAATTCCAGAAAAACATCTGCTTCATTGACTATGCTAAATCCTTTGACTGTATGAATCACAACAAACCATGGAAAAATTTTAAAGACGTGGGAATACCAGATCACCTCACCTGCCTCCTTAGAAACCTGTATTCAGGTCAAGAAGCAACAGTTAGAACTGGATATGGAACAACAGACTGGTTCAAAATTGGGAAAGGAGTACATCAGGGCTGTATATTGCACCCTGCTTATTTAATATATATTCAGAGTACATCATGTGAAATGTAGGGCTGGATGAATCACAAGCGGAATCAAAATTGTTGGGAGAAGTATCAATAACCTCAGATATGCAGATGACACCACCCTTATGGCAGAAAGCAAAGAAAAACTAAAGAGTCTCTTGATAAAGGTGAAAGAGGAGAGTGAAAAATCTGGCTTAAAACTCAGCATTCAAAAAATGAAAATCATGGCATCTAATCTCATCACTTCATAGGAAATAAATGGGGAAACAAAGGAAATAGTGAAAGATTATTTTTTCTTGGACTCCAAAATCACTGTAGACAGTGACTAAAGTCATGAAATTAAAAGACACTTGCCTCTTGGGAGAAAAGCTATGACAAACTTAGACAGCATATTAAAAAGCAGAGACATTACTTTGCAAACAAAAGTCCATATAGTCAAGGCTATGGTTTTTCCAATAGTTCTGTATGGGTATGAGAGTTGGACCTAAAGAAGGTTGAGTAACAAAGAATTGATGCTTTCAAACTGTGATGTTGCAGAAGACTCTTGAGAGTCCTTTGGACTGCAAAGAGATCAAACAAGCCAATTCTAAAGGAAATCAACCATGAATATTCATTGGAAGGACTGATGCTGAAGCTGAAGCTCCAATACTTTGGCCACCTGATGCGAAGGGCTGACTCATTGGAAGACTCTGATGCTGGCAAAGGTGGAAGGCAGGAGAAGAAGGGAATGACAGAGGATTAGATGGTTGGATGGCATCACTTACTCAATAGACATGAGTTTGAACAAGCTCTTGGAGAAGGTGAAGGACAGGGAAGCCTGGCATGCTGCAGTCCATGGGGTCACAAAGAGTCAGACATGACTGAGGAACAAAACAGCAATAAATACTTCTGTATCTTAGCTAGACGGTTGATGTACAACTAATTATGCCTGAGAAATCAGACTGAAGGCTAACTGCTTTGAGAGGATCTCAAGTAAATAAATTAGCTAAGTAAATAACAATAATTTCCTGAATGATACAATAAGTATTAAAATAATTGAACTTGAACAAAATCTATATTTCGAAGTACTTTTTCTGAATTTTAGACTGCTACTGCTACTGCTAAGTTGCTTGAGTCGTGTCCGACTCTGTGCGACCCCATAGACAACAGCCCACTAGGCTCCTCTGTCCCTGGGATTCTCCAGGCAAGAATACTGAAGTGGGTTGCCATTCCCTTCTCCAATGCATGAAAGTGAAAAATGAAAGTGAAGTCACTCAGTCATGTCCGACTCTGTGCGACCTCATGGACTGCAGCCTACCAGGCTCCTCCATCCATGGGATTTTCCAGGCAAGAGTACTAAGTATATAAATCTTTCTGACTATATTTTTAAAACATCATGATCAACTTTTTAAATGATTATACATACAATTACATTTGATAGGGTTTCCTGGGTGGTGCTAGTGGTAAAGAACCCACTTGCCAATACAGGAGATGTAAGAGACACAGGTTTGATCCCTGGGTTGAGAAGATCCCCTGGAGGTCATGGCAACCCATTCCAGTATGTTTGCCTGGAGAATCCCATGGACAGAGGAGCCTGGCAGGCTACAGTTCATAGGGTAGCAAGGAGTCAGACACAACTGAAGCAACAAGGCATGCACATATATTTGGTAAATTCTTATTTCACCTACCTTCTAATGTCAGTTCTATTATTATTCAGAAATATTTTCTCAATGCTTGCCATCATTAAGATGAAACTAATTTCCATAAAGTTTTAAATATATATTAAGCAAATTTGGGGGTGGGGGGGCTCCAAAACCACTGCAGATGGTGACTGCAGCCATGAAATTAAAAGACACTCCTTGGAAGAAAAGTTATGACCAACCTAGACAACATATTAAAAAGTAGAGACATTATTTTGCCAACAAAGGTTCATCTAGTCAAGGCTATGGTTTTTCCAGTGGTCATGTATGGATGTGCGAGTTGGACTGTGAAGAAAGCTGAGCACTGAAGAATTGATGCTTTTGAACTGTGATGTTGGAGAAGACTCTTGAGAGTCCCTTGGACAGTAAGGAGATCCAACCAGTCCATTCTAAAAGAAATCAGCCCTGAATATTCATTGGAAGGAATGATGTTGAAGCTGAAATTCCAATATTTTGGCCACCTGATGTGAAGAACTGACTCGTTGGAAAAGACCCTGATGCTGGGAAAGATTGAAGGCAGGAGGAGAAGGGGACGACAGAGGATAAAATGGTTGGATGGCATCACCGACTCAATGGACGTGAGTTTGAGTAAACTCTGGGAGTTGGTGATGGACAGGGAGGCCTGGCGTGCTGTAGTCCATGGGGTTGCAAAGAGTTGGACACAACTGAGGGACTGAAGTGAACGGAACTGAACTGATTAAGCAAATTATTTTAAAGTAATGATAAAACAAATAATGCACTTCAAATGATCCACATCATTCACAGTATATTCAGTGCTTTCAACAGGGAAACATCATGTAGTCTCTAACTTGTATCCTCTAGAAAGGAAACCTCTGAACTGTGGTGTTGGAGAAGACTCTTGAGAGTCCCTTGGACTGCAAGGAGATCCAACCAGTCCATTCTGAAGGAGATCAGCCCTGGGATTTCTTTGGAAGGAATGATGCTAAAGCTGAAACTCCAGTACTTTGGCCACCTCATGCGAAGAGTTGACTCATTGGAAAAGACTCTGATGCTGGGAGGGATTGGGGGCAGGAGGAGACTGGGACGGCAGAGGATGAGATGGCCGGATGGCATCACTGATTGGATGGACGTGACTCTGAGTAAACTCTGGGAGTTGGTGATGGACAGGGGGGCCTGGCGTGCTGCAATTCATGGGGTCGCAAATAGTCGGACACAACTGAGTGACTGAACTGAACTGAACTGAATATCTTGGATAACAGCTCACAGATCTGTGCTAACCTTCCTTCTGATAAAAAGTCCTACTTCCCTACTCACACAAGTGGGAAATGTTCCAAACTAGGCCAATCGTCTTCCCTTTGATCTCTGATTAATGGGTTGGAAGTATCTGAGCAGAAGGCATTGATACTGCCCATTTGTATTAGTAGAAAATTAAACCAACAGAGAGAGAAGTAGAAACACAGGCAATCCTAATAATATTTCATTTCTCTATTTCTTAGTCTTCCCTAACACCATCAGCTATATATCTGTCCTGACCAAAGTTTGTAAATGCAATCAATAAATATCTCATTTGATTATACCAGGATAGAGAAGTTAAGATTCTCTGGTTGATATAAGAATGAAGTCCTATAGTGCCTCCTATTATGACTCCCCTCCCCTTCCTAAGATGGCTCCTCAACTCCCTGACCCCACATGTTAGCTCCTTTCTCCGAGTGGACAGAATAACAATTTCAAAATCTCTATTGAGTCTAAATCAGGTCTCTTCCAGTGATTATTTAGAACCTCTCATCCATTTTTCTCCTTCAATGACAAATTCATTTATCAAATTATTACTAAAAGGGAGAGGTGCAAGAGATACATTCAGGTGTAAGAATTTGGTGTTAAAAAAAAAAAAAAAAACCAACTTTTTCTTACATTCATAAAAGAAACCCTGCATGGTAAATTTTTGGGTACGTGTGCCAGTGTTCAGAGAAGGCAATGGCACCCCACTCCAGTACTTTCGCCTAGAAAACCCCATGGACGGAGGAGCCTGGTAGGCTGCAGTCCATGGGGTTGTGAAGAGTCAGACACGACTGAGCAACTTCACTTTCACTTTTTACTTTCATGCATTGGAGAAGGAAATGGCAACCCACTCCAGTGTTCTTGCCTGGAGAATCCCAGGGACAGGGAAGCCTTGTGGGCTGCCGTCTATGGGGTCGCACAGAGTCGGACACGACTGAAGCGACTTAGCCCCAGCAGCCAGTGTTAGTCTTCAGTCATTAATAAATAGAACAAGAATCTCCAGTTGTTCATTTCTTCCTGGGAAAGTAAAAGTGTAAGTTGCTCAGTAGTATCCAGCTCTTTGTGACTCCATGGACTACAGCCAGCCAGGCTCCTCTTTCCATGGAATTTTCCAGGCAAGAATACTGGAATGAATAGCCATTCCTTTCTCTAGAGGATCTTCCCAACCAAGGAATCAAACCCAGATCTCCTGCATTGCAAGCAAATTCTTTAATGTCTGAGCCATTAGGGAAGCCCCTGATCCACTAGGTTCCTACCTAAAACTTGTGAAAAAAAGTGAAAATGAAGTCGCTCAGTCGTGTCCGATTCTTCGTGACCCCATGGACTGTAGCCTACAAGGTTCCTCAATCCATGGGATTTTCCAGGCAAGAATAATGGAATGGGTTGCCATTTCCTTCTCCAGGAGATCTTCCCGACCCAGGGATTGAACCTGGGTCTCCTGCATTGTAGGCAGATGCTTTACCATCTGAGCCACCCTAAAACTTGTCAGACAACAATTTGTATCATTTATGTTAAGCAAA
Organism: Bos indicus; assembly: GCF_029378745.1. Taxonomy (NCBI): domain Eukaryota; kingdom Metazoa; phylum Chordata; class Mammalia; order Artiodactyla; family Bovidae; genus Bos; species Bos indicus. The sequence continues at coordinate 62,955,389 of NC_091765.1, read as the reverse complement.
CTATAAATAACCACTATCATATCTCTTTTCTAGAGGAAAATGTCAAAAATTATCCCCCTAATTTTTGTTAACTGAAAAAGAAAGAACCAAAGGAACAAAAATGAAAGAGGTCCCTCATAAGAAAGAGTAGAAAGAATTTTCTGCACTTTGAAAATGGTTCACTATGCATTAACTTTTTAAGTAAATGGGGTTTTACAAATAATTTATATTTTCATTCATTATCTTAACTTTTGCTTTTTCTGAAAGATAATGCTTTTAATAATATATAGGCATAGTTGCCTATCCTATACAGATAGGGATAGATGCCTTTAAAATTATCAAAATCTTCTAAACAGCTCATGTGCACCTCTCTCCCATGGCAGGATTAAAGCCATGAAGTTTTCTCCATAGTATCATCACAACCTGCATGTTTATCAGTATTAGTTCAAACTAGTTTGCTATACATCAAAATAAAAACATTTAACCATAATTAATTTATTTTTGATGAGCTAGAGCCATGATGATATGATCCCCATAATGACTGACTGTCATTTGCATCGCTGCTTCTTTATTCCTGTGTGGGTAAAAAGATGTGGAACAATGGACAGAGTCCTTAAAAGTGAACACACTCTGCATCTGTTCAGCCTCAGTCCCCCCAGAGGAACTTTTTTGGGGACTTAAATGGTTGTGCTGAATATGAATTATGAAGTAGCTTTACTTCCTTAAAAAAATAATTTTGGTTTCATCAAAATATGAATGCTTCCAAAGTACTGTCGTGCATATAAATGTCATCCATTATGAGTGACTTTTCATTAAGGAAAAAAGGAGGCTGAGAACCAGCTGATTAGAATGTCACTTTTATTTACTCACTAAATCTTTACTGGGTTCCTGATGGGTGAAACTGACTAAAAAAAACCTGTTAGCTCTATTTGTGACTTCTAATTAGTAACAAAAATATCAATCATAAATGATACATTTATCACTAATATCAGAGTAAGAATTACCATTGAGTTCATTTCCTAGTACTTAGATCTATCTCATTACTAGACAAATAGTTTTAAAAGACTTCCAGATCTCTTGTCTCTATAGATTTGTCTTCATAAGCTTGCATTAACAAAGAAAATCTGATCTTAACAAAAATAGTAATACAATGATATTTTGAAAGGCAACACATAATTCAAGAGTATACCATCAATTTGAGCCTGTTAGCTTAAACAAGGTTTATTTTAGCTTCATTATTTAGGCTCCTTAAGCCAATCAGTTATGAAATTCAATCTGATTAATGATAAGCCCACAAATAAAAGCAAAGAGAAGTGACTGTGGAGCTTCTATCAGGGATTTTTAAAGCACAGTGGCTTGGAAATAATTATATCCCTAATACCAAAGTCTATATTATTTTGTTTCTATTTACTATACATATATTCACATATGTACATATATAATACATAGGTATATATTATTTAATATACATATTTGCTATATAAATATTATATATGCATGTTCTTTAAGATAAATTTTCATTTCCTTTATCTCTTCATATGAATTCATTTTAAATACAATCTTAAAAAAATTTTGTATAAAAATATAATTGGGTTAAAATGATCCTCAGTTCAGGCAAAATCTTTTTACAGTACATCTCTGGTTTTTCATGGTAAAATTTCTCATCTGAGGATGTAGATGCAGGTGATAGAAGCAAGGTCTGATGCTGTAAAGAGCAATATTGCATAGAAACCTGGAATGTCAGGTCCATGAATCAAGGCAAATTGGAAGTGGTCAAACAGGAGATGGCAAGAGTGAACGTCAACATTCTAGGAATCAGCTAACTAAAATGGACTGGAATGGGTGAATTTAACTCAGATGACCATTATACCTATTACTGTGGGCAGGAATACCTTAGAAGAAATGGAGTAGCCATCATGGTCAACAAAAGAGTCCGAAATGCAGTACTTGGATGCAGTCTCAAAAATGGCAGAATGATCTCTGTTCATTTCCAAGGCAAACCATATAATATCACAGTAATCCAAGTCTATGCCCCAACCAGTAACGCTGAGAAGCTAAAGTTGAAAGGTTCTATGAAGACCTACAAGATCTTTTAGAACTAACACCCAAAAAAGATGGCCTTTTCATTATAGGGGACTGGAATGCAAAATTAGGAAGTCAAGAAACACCTGGAGTAACAGGCAAATTTGGCCTTGGAGTATGGAATGAAACAGGGCAAAGACTAATAGAGTTTTGCCAAGAAAATGCACTGGTCATAGCAAACACCCTCTTCCAACAACAAAAGAGAAGACTCTACACATGGACATCACCAAATGGTCAACACCGAAATCAGATTGATTATATTCTTTGCAGCCAAAGATGGAGAAGCTCTATACGGTCAGCAAAAACAAGACCAGAAGCTGACTGTGGCTCAGATCATGAACTCCTTATTGCCAAATTCAGACTTATATTGAAGAAAGTAGGGAAAACCACTAGACGATTCAGGTATGACCTAAATCAAATCCCTTATGATTATACAGCAGAAGTGAGAAATAGATTTAAGGGACTAGATCTGATAGATAGAGTGCCTGATGAACTATGGACAGAGGTTCCTGACACTGTACAGGAGACAGGGATCAAGACCATCCACATGGTAAAGAAATGAAAAAAAAGCAGAATGGCTGTCTGGGGAGGCCTTACAAATAGCTGTGAAAAGAAGAGAAGTGAAAAGCAAAGGAGAAAAGGAAAGATATAAGCATCTGAATGCAGAGTTCCAAAGAATAGCAGGAAGAGATAAGAAAGCCTTCCTCAGCAATCAATGCAAAGAAATAGAGGAAAACAACAGAATGAGAAAGACTAGAGATCTCTTCAAGAAAATTAGAGATACCAAGGGAACATTTCATGCAAAGATGGGCTCAATAAAGGACAGAAATGGTATGGACCTAACAGAAGCAGAAGATATTAAGAAGAGGTGGCAGGAATACACAGAAGAATTGTACAAAAAAGATCTTCACAACCCAAATGATCACGATGGTGTGATCACTGACCCAGAGCCAGACATCCTGGAGTGTGAAGTCAAGTGGGCCTTAGAAAGCATCACTACGAACAAAGCTAGTGGAGGTGATGGACTTCCAGGCGAACTATTTCAAATACTGAAAGATGATGCTGTGAAAGTGCTGCACTCAATATGCCAGCAAATTTGGAAAACTCAGCCCTGGCCACAGGTCTGGAAAAGGTCAAATTTCATTCCAATCCCAAAGAAAGGCAATGCCAAAGAATGCTCAAACTACTGCACAATTGTACTCATCTCACACACTTGTAAAATAATGCTCAAAATTCTCCAAGCTAGGCCTCAGCAGTACATGAACCGTGAACTTCCAGATGTTCAAGCTGGTTTTAGAAAAGGCAGAGGAACCAGAGATCAAATTGCCAACATCCACTGGATCATGGAAAAAGCAAGAGAGTTCCAGAAAAACATCTATTTCTGCTTTATTGACTATGCCAAAGCCTTTGACTGTGTGGATAGCAATAAACTGTGGAAAATTCTGAAAGAAATGGGAATACCAGACCACCTGACCTGCCTCTTGAGAAACCTGTATGCAGGTCAGGAAGCAACAGTTAGAACTGGACATGGAACAACAGACTGGTTCCAAATAGGAAAAGGAGTACATCAAGGCTGTATATTGTCATCCTGCTTATTTAACTTATATGCAGAGTACATCATGAGAAACGCTGGGCTGGAAGAAGCACAAGCTGGAATCAAGATTGCCAGGAAAAATATCAATAACCTCAGATATACATATGACACCACCCTTATGGCAGAAAATGAAGAGGAACTAAAAGGCCTCTTGATGAGAGTGAAAGAGGAGAGTGAAAAAGTTGGCTTAGAGCTCAACATTCAGAAAACAAAGATCATGGCATCTGGTCCCATCACTTCATGGGAAATAGATGGGGAAATAGCGTCAAACTTTATTTTTTAGGGCTCCAAAATCACTGTAGATGGTAACTGCAGCCATGAAATTAAAAGATGCTTACTCCTTGGAAGGAAAGTTATGACCATCCTAGATAGCATATTCAAAAGCAGAGAAAACAAAGGTCCATCTAGTCAAGGCTATAGTTTTTCCTGTGGTCATGTATGGATGTGAGAGTTGGAATGTGAAGGAGGCTGAGCGCCAAAGAATTGATGCTTTTGAACTGTGGTGTTGGAGAAGACTCTTGAGAGTCCCTTGGATTGCAAGGAGATCCAACCAGTCCATTCTGAAGGAGATCAGTCCTGGGATTTCTTTGGAAGGAAAGATGCTAAAGCTGAAACTCCAGTACTTTGGCCACCTCATGCGAAGAGTTGACTCATTGGAAAAGACTCTGATGCTGGGAGGGATTGGGGGCAGGAGGAGGAGGGGATGACAGAGGATGAGATGGCTGGATGGCATCACTGACTTGATGGACGTGAGTCTGGGTGAACTCCGGGAGTTGGTGATGGACAGGGAGGCCTGGCGTGCTGTGATTCATGGGGTCGCAAAGAGTCGGACACAATTGAGCGACTGAACTGAACTGAACTGGGGATGTAGAACAATCTCAAATATCCTTCTTTAAATGGGTTTTTGATATTTAAATGAAGTCTATCCTAATTACTAAAGACACCTTCTCAACTATCAAAATTGATTTTAGATATCCTTATATAGTAGAAAAACAATAACAAATATTCTTAGCATATGAAACTATACAGTAGTTTAAAAAGAGACTCTTTTTTGAGAAAGAAATTTAAACGTTTGTTTTCCTAAGAACAGAACTACTACAGGAAAGAAAAAAATGTCAAACAGCTACAATTTGTATAATCAACGAAATTCAAAAAGTCATTATATTCTAACACAGGAACAATTTAAAATATCAAATATTGTTTTCAAATGGAAAACTTAGTTTCCAAAATGTATACTTCAATTAGTGGGCTTCCCAGGTGGTGAAGAACCTACCTGCCAATGCAAGAGACATGGGTTCAAACCCTGAGTTAGGAAGATCCCCTGGAGGAGGACATGGCAACTCATTCCAATATTCTTGTCTGGAGAAACCCATAGATGGAGAAGCCTTGGCAGGCTATGGTCCAAAGGGTCGTAAAGAGTCAGACACTACTGAAGTGACTTAGAACACACATATACACTTCAATTATACAATAAAAAGTTTAGATATGACTAAAATTGGTCAATTATCTTTTAAAATACCTTAAGACACTTTCCCTGCTCTAGAGCAAAAACTACCATTAAACAAGGAGATAGTAAAAAAAAATCTACAAGTTGGAAAATTTTCTGGATTTTATGGATAAGTTAAAGCTTTAGTGTGTGTTTATGGGGATGTGTGTTTATATGAAGACTATTGAGTCTTTTATATAGAAAAATAAAATTAAATTTTCACTGAACGTTTCTGAACCACAAAAATATAAGAAAATAAAGAGACATGTGTCCTGAACTACAAGCACAAATACTACAAACCTCAGATTGTATGGCAAAATTTTCTGAATTAAAAAAAATTAAATTATCTGATATTCAATAACTCAGAAAATATATAGAATTCTCAAAAATGGGATGCTCAGAGAATTATTTCAGAATACAATGCAAGGTTACTAGTTTCATTATTTATTATTAGTTTCCAATAAAAGAAAAATTTATTTCCTCAATTTTTTCTTATCATGGTAAAATCTGTTCTCCCTGGAGAAATATCTCAAATGATGAAAAAGGGAGTGGAAGGGAATATAACTAAACACACATACACTCTATAGAAAGCTATTCCACCTAATAGTGCCTGTACAAACTGCCTGTGGCTTCTCTGAACCCTACAATAAGTGAATGGTTCTCTTATGTATGACTCTACCAATAAGAAGAGAAGCAGTCCTTCAAATCCCAGGTTACTAAGGAAAGCCCTCCCACCCACACACCCTAGACCTACCTCAGCACATCCCAAAGTAAAATTCACTCCCTAACATTTCAGTTTGAAGCTTTGGACATACTTAGTTATGCTACTCACCCCAGCCTTAGCTTTCTTTATACTGCTTTTTGCCACAGAGGTCCTGGTGGGACCATGACAGGAAATGTTGATGACCCCAAAATGTGCAGCAAGATTTTACCCTTGGTGTGGAAGAGCAAAACAATCTAAAACATATCCATCAGCACCAAAGAAACTGGAGAAATTAACCCTCTTCAGCCCCACTGCCAATGCACCATTTATGTAGCACTGTGGAGAGTGAAAAAGTTGGCTTAAAGCTCAACATTCAGAAAATGAAGATCATGGCATCCGGTCCCATCACTTCATGGGAAATAGATGGGGAAACAGTGGAAACAGTGTCAGACTTTATTTTTCTGGGCTCCAAAATCACTGCAGATGGTGACTGCAGCCATGAAATTAAAAGACGCTTACTCCTTGGAAGGAAAGTTATGACCAACCTAGATAGCATGTTCAAAAGCAGAGACATTACTTTGCCAACAAAGGTTCGTCTAGTCAAGGCTATGGTTTTTCCTGTGGTCATGTATGGATGTGAGAGTTGGACTGTGAAGAAGGCTGAGTGCCGAAGAATTGATGCTTTTGAAGTGTGGTGTTGGAGAAGACTCTTGAGAGTCCCTTGGACTGCAAGGAGATCCAACCAGTCCATTCTGAAGGAGATCAGCCCTGGGATTTCTTTGGAAGGAATGATGCTAAAGCTGCAACTCCAGTACTTTGGCCACCTCATGCAAAGAGTTGAGTCATTGGAAAAAACTCTGATGCTGGGAGGGATTGGGGGCAGGAGGAGAAGGGGACGCCAGATGATGATATGGCTGGATGGCATCACTGACTCGATGGACATGAGTCTGAGTGAACTCCAGGAGTTGGTGATGGACAGGGAGCCTGGCGGGCTGCGACTCATAGGGTAGCAAAGAGTCGGACACGACTGAGTGACTGATCTGATCTGTGGACACTGAGCTGCCCAAGATACTCCTTTAAGAAAGGACTTATTGCCCCGGCTACTGGGTGTGCTATTGGCAGGTGCCTATTAGATCTCGGCCCCTTAGGAAGTTGCCTTAGTTGCAGAGAGCCACTCTCACTAAGGCCAAGACCCTTCCACATTTAGCCCACACCCAGTTTTGGCCCAATGTCAGACAAGCCTGATGGACCGTTTTAGCCTCAGAGCTCCCTGTACTGTTGGCTGAAACTTGTCAGATCTGCATCATAGTTCAGGATCTACTTCTGCCCTATTCTCCTTCCTTCCTCTGCTTTTACAGATGTTGATCTCAAGGACTCTCCCTAAAATAAATCTGAATATTAAACACAGCATCATAGCCTACTTGTGGAAGAAACTCATCTACAACATCCAGTAAATGAGAGTAGGATTTAGAGATAAAACAAATTTGCTAACAGTGTGACAAGAGTTCATGTTTGAGCTGGACATCAAACATGGACTAGTTCTCATAGACTTATATCTGAATAAAATCAGAAATTTAAAAAAAATGAGTATCAACTATGACCCAACTCAAAGTTAAATGTGGATTCTCATGAAGAAAGTGAATCCATTTCTAGGAATAGAAATGGATTAATTAGCCTATAGTGAATACTTCGACATGTCAGATTGATAAAAATGAGAAGCAGAAGGTTTATATATTGGGGCTTCCCTCGTGGCTCAGATAGTAAAAAGTCTGCCTGCAATGCGGTAACCTTTCATTTAAAAAACAATGAATTTATAACATGCCTTCATATTTGGTTAATTTGAAATCACTTTATAAAACTTCCAGTTCATCCTAATATATCTGTGTTTTCAGTCCCTGCTTCAAGATACAAAGATAAAAGAATCTGCATCTTTTACATTATCATTCCATATCTACATTGCACACACACATACATACACACACACAATACACACAACTTTCAAGGAGATTGAATGAGTTTTTAAAAATCTAGCCAGCTAAGGACAAATACTAAAAGAAAAGGAATCACATGATGTTGAAAAAATGACAGGATAACAAGTTTGATAAGGAAAAGAAAGAACTAGTGACTATTCTAGGGCATAATAGACTAATAATTTTGATTATTTTGAGTTATATGACTCTGTGGCTTGATACTAGTTTTAGCTCACCAACAATATAGTCCACTTTAGCCAAATTTAAGCATGAAATAACTTCCAAGGGCATCACATAGTTAAGCTTGCACATAGTCGAGTTGCTCGGGGGGACCCAACTCCTGTGTCTAGGGGCAGATGTTGCAGTTTCCCACACTGAAGCAGGACAGACACCAGAGTCTCACTTCTCCTTCTCCAGGAAGACAAACACTTCTGTGAGAAAGTAGATGCCATGCAGTTCTTGTATTTTCAGTTGATGGTTGATGGCTAAATGATATGATGAGGAAGGACTGGGAAAGAGAGTTTCTGGACTTCTAACTTCAGAGGGCAAAGTTCACACTATGGGAAATTCCATGAGCATTGGCTATTTACTCCAAAATTGGCCATTAATTGTGACAAATATCCATATGGATGTTTCCAAGTTTTCTGCTGGTCGATGTTTGGAGGAAAAAAAAAAAAAACTTGCTTAAATAAGATTAAGCTTTTTTGTTTAAACTACAATGTCCTTAACATGTAAAATCATACTGTGTGAAGTGCGTGGAAGGACTGGCTTTTCACACCAGAGGTGGTGTGTTGGGGATTTGGGAAGGTCAGCCATGCTTCACAAAGAAGGTGCAATATAAGTTGGAAAGTGGGTGGGTTTGGGGCAAACTGGAAAAGCAGCATGGTGTGTGTATTTCCTTATGAGTATGATATGAGGCTGTTGAGAAATGCAAACAAAGAGCAGGAAAAAAGAATCTGTTGAGAGTAAAGTGTAATGCTTGGTAATGTGAAGTTAATGTGCTTGTAAATAGGAAACATGACCCAATCAGACAGAGAAAGGCTGAGCTACTGGACAAAAGTTAAAGCCCTTATGGTAACAGATTGTCTGTTCAGAATACAACCCTTTCCATCTGAGGTTCTCAGGATTGATAAAAATTATACTTCCCTTTACACTAACTTGATATACTGTAGTAAAAACTCTGATTTTCTTTTACAGAAAAGTCATGACTGACCATTTAGCTTTATAACCACTTCACCACTTAGCTATGCCCCAGTGCCGAGTTTACTCCCAAGGATGACAATATTGGAGGCTCAGGAAGAGTCTAAAGAAGGAAAAGAATATCAACTGGTAAGGACTATTCCTATCTGCTGAAATAAGTGGGAAGAGAGGGGGATATGGGAACTGTGAAGAATGAAAAGATTGTGACTGATAGAGAGAAACATGTAAGAAACTGTTGTTTGAAGAAAAGGACTAGATAGAAACATTGAGGGAGAGAATGAGGTCATGACACAATCATTGGTGAACAATTTAGACTCTCAATTGAGTGAAACTACCAGGTTAATAACTTCTGCACACCCTGAGTATTTGCAGTTAGTTTCAAAGACTTTCATGAAAATGGATTTATTTTTCTCCCAGAGTTGGAATGAAAGCCCTACTTCTGAGAACTAAGACACTGACCTTAGACACAAATCAGTGACCAAAATCAAAATTCTATGAGAAATAGTGACAATGGAAAAAACAGTTTAACTTTTTAGAAGAAATGGACACCTTTGGAAGTGAATATAAAAATACCTTGTAAGAAAGAAGAGTCAGATTAGAGATTCGAGGGCTCTACATACAAAATGGGAAAACACGATAAAATCAACAGCAAGAAAAAGCAGGGCACAATGAAAGTTATTTCTGTCCAAACTTCAGAACAACACACCAGTTAAATAGAGCACTCAAGATGACAATGTTATAGAAATACTGCAGATAAAACATATAAACATAAGAAATACTTGCGATTTGAAGATGATAGACTAAGACTCCAAATTCCATTTATAAGCTTCCAAATGCAAATATACTTCATTCTTGCTATCTTATATTTAGAATAGAAAATACTATTGTTGAAATTGCACCCATAACTTTAAAATCTTTGCCACTACTGTGTCCTAACAGAACCATGTTCTAAAATGTACAGAAGGCATGATAATTTTATCTGATATACCTATAATTATTAGACTTCCCTTGTAGCTCAGCTGGTAAAGAATCCGCCGGCAATGTGGGAGATCTGGGTTGGGAAGATCCCCTGGAGAAGGGAAAGGCTACCCACTCCTGTATTCTGACCTAGAGAATTCCATGGACTGTATAGTCCATGGGGTTGCAAAGAGTCGGACACGACTGAGCGACTTTCACGTTCACATATAATTAGTTCACATATAATTAGTAAAAACCTTAAAAGAGGTTCCAGGACAAACTCTCCTTATATGGAATTTTATATGATGATGAATATCAATACTTAACAATATAGTTTGTCTGAGTTTTAATCAGTCCCCAACTGTCCTATTTTAAGTTTCTATGAGAATAAGTTTAGTTTCCTTGCCAGATGTTTATATTTTAATTTTACCTAATAAGAAAACATCTATTATTTGGTACACTAGTGTATTTGGTACAGTAATGTATAGGGAAGGCTAAGGTAGTCTGTGTGCTTCAAGCTGGCTGTCCCTCTCTGCAGTACACAGGAGCAGAGAGAGCTGTCATTCAGTATTTGTACATGAACTATTTAGTGACTACTTATTATGTGTCAGATGCTATATTATCTATTGGGTAATAAGATTTTAAAGTTTAAGCTGTGAAATTGGATCAATATTAACAAGAGAGACACTTGTTTGTCTCATATATTCTAACGTGGCTAGGGGAAAAAAAATGTGAAAATCCAGGACAAATAGGACTTGGTAAACAGAAATGAGAGAGCAGAAATGATAAATAGAAACATAGCCAACCAGACCCTGGAGGAAGGATAGCAAAGGAAAGCAGATGAGACAAGAAGAGAAATGACACTTTCAAGCAATTATGAAAAAGAGATTCAGCAAAACTAAAAACACGTAAAATGTAAATGTGTACATATGCCTGTGCATGTGTGGACAGAAAATACCTATGCTTGTTCTTTCTCTTGGGTTCTCATTGGTTATAACATAGATGGGATGCTTTCTTGTAGCCTGAGCTTATGTACATCCACAGCAATTGAGCACATAACCAGAAACACAGAAAAAGATACTACTCATTGAGATGAAGAACCTGGAAAAGTATGGAAAGGAAGGTATAAAATCTTTAGCACCTGAAATCTTTGTGATTCCTTTCTCTTGGCACTTGCCCATATGCTAAGCCAGTCTTAGCTCATCTCCTTCAACACCTAGGAATATAGCTGTTTTGTTTCTCTTTCTGAGGGTATCCAACAACTTCAGTCCTTAGAAACATCAGGGCATGGACCATAACCTCTTTGCCCCAGGTCTGAGACCACAATGACCAGTATGTTTGCAATTGATTTGAGGCACAAACCATTTTCCAAGGAGCAGGCACACAACTTCCTTGGCTACATACATTCTCTGTCTGTTTTAAACACCTGGATTGTGCTAGCTCTTCCTAAGGCACCTACAAGCACCCAAGGAGAACAGGTAGGTTCTTTGGGTTCCTCTGCCACCTGGCAGGAACCTGGGGGGCTGGGATCGGGCCATTTTCTCTCATTCCGTTTTCCTCTCATCCTTATTTAACATTTGGGTGAGTCTTTTACTCTCTCTTAGCTTTAGTTTTTCCTACAAAAATATAGATAGTACATGCTCAAAGCAGAGCTAAATAGATAAGTAAAGCATTTGAAAATGTGCCTGGTTCTATTAAGTGCTCAATAAATGTTAGATATCATCATCACCACCATCTTGTTGACTGACTTGTTATTGCCCCAAATATTTCTGTGTCTACTCTTTAGAGAAGAAATATCACACCATATCCTTGCAGGTTCTAACTTTACTCCTCAATGCATAAAGTGACCTGAATATGCTGGGACTCTTCTGCAAAGCACAGTCTTAATTTATTCATTCCTTCCTACACTTAGACATTCAACACCCAATAAACAGCATACTGAGTGTTCCGCACAAAGGGAAAAGCTGAATGTGTAAGGCAAAAGGAAAAATGTTGTTCCCAGTTTCCTGGATAGCTGCTAACTTCAACTCTTTTTTTTTTTTTTTTTTTTAAATTTTTAGCTTTACTTACAAAAGACTATTTTGCTAGATAGGATGGTCACTATTCAAATCAGTTTTCCCTGTGCTCTGACCTCTAAATTATTTACAATAACTGAAGGAAGCTGCAGGCTTGAAGTGGTCTTCAGGCTAAAGGCATGGTATCCCTCAGTTTGGTTAACTCGCAGAAGATAAGCTGGAAGAGACGTTTGCCCCATAGTACACTGCGTCGGTAACTTGCCTAGTAATGCTTCAGTTCAGCTCAGTTCATTCGCTCAGTCGTGTCCGACTCTTTGCGACCCCATAAATTGCAGCACGGCAGGCCTCCCTGTCCATCCCGCAACTCCCAGAGTTCAGTCAAACTCACGTCCATCGAGTTGGTGATGCCATCCAGCCATCTCATCCTCTGTCGTCCCCTTCTCCTCCTGCCCCCAATCCCTCCCAGCATCAGGGTCTTTTCCAATGAGTCAACTCTTCGCATGAGGTGGCCAAAGTACTGGAGTTTCAGCTTCAGCATCATTCCTTCCAAAGAACACCCAGGGCTGATCTCCTTTAGAATGGACTGGTTGGATCTCCTTGCAGTCCAAGGAACTCTCAAGAGTCTTCTCCAACACCACAGCTCAAAAGCATCAATTCTTCAGAGCTCAGCCTTCTTCGCATCCATACATGACTATTAGAAAAACCATAGCTTATTCTTGGCAGCCAAAGATGGAGAAGCTCTATACAGAAGCTCTAAACAAGACCGGGAGCTGACTGTGGCTCAGATCATGAACTCCTTATTGCCAAATTCAGGCTTAAATTGAAGAAAGTAGGGAAAACCACTAGACCATTCAGGTATAACCTAAATCAAATCCCTTATGATTATACAGTGGAAGTGAGACATAGATTTAAGGGACTAGATCTGATAGATAGACTGCCTGATGAACTATGGACTGAGGTTCATGACATTGTACAGGAGACAGGGATCAAGACCATCCTCATAGAAAAGAAATGCAAAAAAGCAAGATGGCTGACTGGGGAGGCCTTACAAATAGCTGTGAAAAGAAGAGAAGCGAAAAGCAAAGGAGAAAAGGAAAGATATAATCATCTGAATGCAGAGTTCTAAAGAATAGCAAGAAGAGATAAGAAAGCCTTCCTCAGCGATCAATACAAAGAAATAGAGGAAAACAACAGAGTGGGAAAGACTAGAGATCTCTTCAAGAAAATTAGAGATACCAAGAGACCATTTTATGCAAAGGTGGGCTCAATAAAGGACAGAAATGGTATGGACCTAACAGAAGCAGAAGATATTAAGAAGAGGTGGCAAGAATACACTGAAGAACTGTACAAAAAAGATCTTCATAACCAAGATAATCACGATGGTATGATCACTCACCTAGAGCCAGACATCCTGGAATGTGAAGTCAAGTGAGCCTTAGAAAGCATCACTACGAACAAAGCTAGTGGAGGTGATGGAATTCCAGTTGAGCTATTTCAAATCCTGAAAGATGAAGCTGTGAAAGTGCTGCACTCAATATGCCGGCAAATTTGGAAAACTCAGCAGTGGCCACAGGACTGGAAAAGGTCAATAATGCTTAGTAATGCAGGATACTCTGGTAATCTGCACCTTATGGACCTCCTGCCAAGTCTCCCCAGATGACGTCAGACTGTGTACCACTTGGCCATTGGCTGAAAGGGACACCCGGCTAGTGGCACCACTTCCCATGCCAGCGCCCCCTGTGCTCCTGGGATCTGCCCACCTTTTATCCCGGGCACTGCCTGAATGCCCCAGTGACTCATCCCAGACCCCAGTGGCCTCTCCTCCCTTGGTCCCAGCTCTCACTTGCCTCCTTTGTGGACTACTCGTGTTATGTGGGGTACCCAGGCCTGGCCATGTCCCGCAGGAACTCAATGACTGGGACCAGGTTGCTCTCAGTAAGTTTTGAAAACAAACAAGTAAATGTACCTAGCCCCTGGGGCGGGGGGTAGGGGGGCGGTGGGGGGATTCAAGAGGTTTCTGACTATAAGAATTTTGAAATAACAAATGATTTCAGTACTTAATGGAGTAATTGCAACCTTTTATTGAATACTTATTGTGCCTCATTTTTTTTCCCCTTCTAAAATCTTCATGTATGTTATCTCATTAAAGCTTTCTTATAACATTGTGAATTAGATATTGTCATCTCCTTTTTATAGATAAAATTTGGGGAAGTTGATTAATTTTCCTAAGCTTATACACATGCTAAGTAGCAAATTTTGATTGAAACTCATCTGACTCTAAAGCCCATGGTAGTGATCTGTATCCCATTGCCCAGTCTCAATAATATATATGAGTCAAATTCACTTTACTATAATAATTTATTCATGCATCAGCTTATATCTGTAATACTTTCATCTAGACTTTCTAACTTTCCCTCTCAGCAAATCTCTAAAGCATAATAAACAAGATATTCCTTTACCAAACAAGAAATTCAGACTATGGGATTTAGATGAGACAGTGCCATATCTTCTAGTTAGCAAGGGGGAGAGCCAAGACACAAGCTTCTGACCCTGAATCTCATTCAATAATTAAAAGGCTATAGATGTAAGGCTTTAAGCAGTGGTCCTTGGAAGGAAAGTTATGACCAACCTAGATAGCATATTGAAAAGCAGAGAAATTAATTTGTCAACAAAGGTCCATCTAGTCAAGGCTATGGTTTTTCCAGTGGTCATATATGGACATGACAGTTGGACTGTGAAGAAAGCTGAGAGCCAAAGAATTGATTCTTTTAAACTGTAGTGTTGGAGAAGATTCTTGAGAGTCTCTTGGACTGCAAGGAGATCCAATCAGTCCATCCTAAAGGAGATCAGTCCTGGGTGTTCATTGGAAGGACTTATGCTGAAGCTGAAACTCCAATACCTCATGCGAAGAGTTGACTCATTGGAAAAGACCCTGATGCTGGGAGGGATTAGGGGCAGGAGGAGAAGGGAACGACAGAGGATGAGATGTCTGGATGGCATCACTGACTTGATGGACGTGAGTTTGAGTGAACTCCGGAAGTTGGTGATGGACAGGGAGACCTGGCATGCTGTGATTCATGGGGTTGCAAAGAGTTGGACACAACTGAGCGACTGAACTGAACTGAACTGAACTGAAAATATGGTCTACCAGAGATTAGAAGCTATCTAAGGTATTTTGTTTTAATATACATTTCCTAATAGGGGCAGAAATTGAAGCTAAAACATCACTCTAGGGTAAAAGTAAAAAGTAAAAAGCTCAAGTATCTAGTATAGAATAAGTCCAAGAACAAAAAACAAAATTATCATCTAAGTTTATGATCAAATGAGATAATCTTCCAGGTTATAGAAGAAACATGCTTAGTTACCTCAGTCAATGAAGATTTAATATAAGAATAAGATGGAGAAGAAGAAAAATGTTAAGTCTGATTCCTGGTTTTATATCTGCCAAGGATTCCAATAAAGATCAGAATCCTTAAAGTGGTTTACAAACTTCCCAGTACAGAAGCTATGACTTTATCTACAATCTCATTTCTAGACATACATGCTGCACGTCTGAAGTTATTTCAGGGGCCGTGATCTCTTGTCTCAAAGCTTTTAAAATATATTGCATGTTTTGAATTCAAAGAAAAAATGGGAGGATGTGAGTGGCCTAGCTGTGGCCAGCTGGTACTATGCAGAAGCTCTGCTCATAGACAATAAGAAAGCAGGTAGAGAGTGATCTTTCATACAGGGCCATTCTTTTCACTGTGACACCAGATGATGTGTGGTTACAAAAGTACTTGGAGTCAGTCACTTCCTTCAAAATGAGTTTATGGAAGTGGAATGCCCAGTCCACGATGAAAAGTCACAACAGAAGATCTGGCCAGAATTCAGAGTAAATAAGCAAACTCATTAGTTAGCACCCCAAGGATACAGTCACACTCTATCACGTAAGGCCTTAAGACTGAGTCAGTGAATTGTTAATTATTTCATATAGGTTAGTAGCTATGAAGATGCTAAACAATGAATTTGGCTTAATGCCCTAAATAAGCAACAGTCATTAGCAAAGTCATTAATTAGGGTTATGCTTACCCTTTTATCATCAACTCTAATTATTTGTTTGAATTGATATCCTGTTATTACCAGGCAACATCTCAGGCAGTAAAGGAAAATACGCATGCGTCTCTGAAGTATAGACTGCAGAATTTTGCCAAGCTGAGCTCTAGTCTGACTATTTTAATAACAAGGCTGCTAAGAAAAGGTTTTTCTTTACAACAGATGTGGGAACCTCATTAGTGAATTTGCTAATTAGTCTAGTTTTAATAAATAAACACATTGAAGTAGGAAGATAGACTAATCAGTTTCGCTAAAGGAGCCTGGTTACTTTCCATTTCAAAAACCCTTGGGCTTATAATGAGATATACAATTTTTGGAAAATGAATTATTACATTACTGCTATATTTTAAAGTTTCACATCACTGTAACCACATTAAAACCTGACCACTGGATTGATGATCACAACAGATATTACAATAGTCTCTTTCAAAATAATTATTAAGTATATTGGAAGATACATTTGCATATAGTACTATTTTAATTGTGCTAAATACAACTGACAACACTCATTAAACCAGTTTGTGTTATGGCTTAGAAATACATATGCTGCTGCTGCTGCTGCTAAGTTGCTTCAGTCGTGTCCGACTCTGTGCGACCCCATAGACGGCAGCCCACCAGGCTTCCCCGTCCCTGGGATTCTCCAGGCAAGAACACTGGAGTGGGCTACCATTTCCTTCTCCAATACATGAAAGTGAAAAGTGAAAGGGAAGTCACTCAGTCGTGTCTGACTCTAGCGACCCCATGGACTGCAGCCTACCAGCCTCCTTCATCCATGGGATTTTCTAGGCAAAAGTACTGGAGTGGGGTGCCATTGCCTTCTCCGAGAAATACATATAGATCATATATTTCACAGTTTGATGAGAACAAATCTGACTTGCCAACTAATTAAAAGACACTTTTGTGTATTTTAAACTAATTAAAATACAACTAATTAAAATATATTTGTGTGTATTTTTGTACACTTTTAAATTTTTTACATTACATAAATTAAGTGATATATTTAATTGATTTTACCACTCTTACTATTGTATTATTTTTGCTTTCTTATTTATTAGTGGCATAAGCCAAGGTACCATCAGGAAACACAAACGCTTCAGTGAGCAGACAAATAACAAATTCCCAGATTATATTATTCCCCTACTTCTGGGCAAGGAGTAGGGGAGTAATAAGGAATGATGATACACCCATAGCAGTAATGAAAAGCCATTACCATTCTTAAGGCTGAAAAGACAAGAAGACCATTACCAGAGCTCACTGAGAGGAGTGGTCACCTGGTCTGCAGAGATCACAATGGTCTCAATCCTTTATTGATTAAAACTGTACTACTAGGTTGGTTGCTTCCCAGGTGGCTCAGTGATAAAGGATCCATCTGCCAATGTAGGTGATGCAGGTTCGATTCCTGGGTCCACAAATAGCAAACTCACACCAGTATTCTTGCCTGGAAAAATCCCAAGGATTGAGGAGCTTTGCAGGGTACAGCCCATGGGGTAGCAAAGAATCAGACATGACTGAACAGGCATATGATAAACCAGGTTAGCTAGTGACTTTAGCTAGCCACCATTACATTAACAAGCACACATCTTCTCTGAAGAAAGACGATAGAACAGAAAGCACTTCAGTTTATCTCTGTAGATCTATGTGCAGTGTTTGGTACTAAGTCAGAAATAACCAGGCACACTAATTGGTAAAAATGGAAGTGATCACAAATCCAAAATAATTAAGCAATAAAAGAGCCAGATCATTCAGTTCTTTATTTCATTCATCAAACACTTTTTATAGCATGTCGTGTGTGCTGGACCATACTCTTAAGTGCTAAAAATAATACTAAAAATAAAAAACTAAATTTATCTAATCCTTACACCAAGCCTCGGAAGTAGGCATCATTACACCCTCATTTTACAGACAAGGGACTGTGATGGACACAACACCCTAGAAGGTGTTTAGATTTAAACACTTGAAATCTGTAAATATATGCCTTATATGGTGAAAGGGATTTTACAGTTTTTTTAAGTTAAGGATATTGAGTTGGGGAGATTATCCTTGATGATGCCAGTGTGACTGACCACAGAGTTCCTTTCAAGAGGGAGGTAAGATGGTAAAGACTCAGAAAAGATGTGATGAAAAAGCAGAGGCTGGAGCCATAAGAAGGCATCATAGGCAAAGAACACAGGTGGCTTCTTAAAGCTGGAAAAAAATCAAGGCAATGGATTATACCCTAGCCTCCACAGGAGTAACAACCCTGCCAACCCAGTGATTTCAGGACTCCTGACCTCCAGAACTGTGCAATAATACATGTGTATTGTGCTATGCCACTATGTTTGCGAAGATCTGTTGCAGCCCCTCTCCCTCCTCTCTCTCTTTCCCTTTCTGTCTCTCTCCAAAGACCCAAATGGAGAGAAAATGAAGCCTCCTGCTGTAAGAGTGGTGAGTGACCTTGGAAGAAGAACTTACTTCTCAGTCAGTTCTATAGAGACACGGTCATAGCCAATAGGCCAACAGTTTGACCGCAGACTTTCAAGGGCCGTAAGGGAGATAATCCAGCTAATATATTTGGAGTTAATTTGTTATGCAGTATGTATTAAAAAAAAAAAAAAAAAAAAAAACTTGCTCCTTGGAAGGAAAGCTATGACAAACCTAGATAGTCTATTAAAAAACAGAGACATCATTTTAGTTTTTCCAGTAGTCCAGTACATATGTGAGAGTTGGACCATAAGAAGGCTGAGCACCAAAGAATTGATGCTTTTGAACTGTGCTGCTGGAGAAGACTCTAGAGAGTCAATCCTAAAGGGAATAAACCCTGAATATTCATTGGAAGGACTGATGCTGAAACTGAAGCTGCAATACTTTGGCCACCTGATGTGAAGAATTGACTCATTGGAAAAGACCCTGATGCTGGGCAAGATTGAAGGTAAAAGGAGAAGAGGGCATGCAGAGAATTAGATGGTTAGATAGCATCACGCACTCAACGGACATGGATTTGTGCAAACGAGATTGTGAAGGACAGGGAAGCCTGGCATGCTGCAGTTCGTGGGGTCACAGAGTCAGACACCACTTATGGAGTGAACACACACATGATCAGGCACCCCAAGATGGCTGTCTGCTTGCTCTCTGTACATCCCCTGCTAGACCAGGGCCTGCTTCACCTACACTCTACTCACTTGACTGAGCTTCCTACATACTTGCTCCCACCCCAGCTAGTGATTGTTCAATTCCAGATTTTTTTCATGTCATATATATATTAAATTATGTCTTATATGCAGTATTTGATTTTAAAGTATGAAGAAAGTAAGCATTACATCTAGTGGTTATTACCCTTGTCTCTCAAGCATGTTGTTTATTTCCTTGTGTGTTAGGGATCTTTGGCTGCTATCTCATATTTTCTTTACAATAGGAATTTAGAAGTCTGAACTGGGGATCTTTTACTCCAAGAAAGATTTTGCTTATGACAGAATTCAATGGTAGTGCCTATCTGGGGTCAATTTAGCCTCCTTTGAAAACAATAGACCTCATGTAAGCTTTATTTTGCCCATGTGGCAGATAGTCCTGTTGTCTTCTGAGTTATCACCACATACTTTATGTTCAGTTGCATGAGGAGGGGTGATATTGTTTATTTAACATAGAAAAACATTCTATAGCTGAAGACAAGATTTTTTTTTCCTTTTTACTCATATGATAACACTGTGATTCACACTTTTTTTTTTTTTTTGCTATCTCTGATTATTCCCTTGGGATAGAGCTCTACAAAATGTAATTATTGGATGCAAATTTACATAATATTTGAAGGTTTGAAAGTATATTGCCAGATTGTATTTCAGAAAGTATCTACCAATTTGTACCCTCACCAATGGTGTATGTATTTAATTTTACTGTGATTAATTTATTCAAATTATTTTCCTATAGCATGTGAGTGCTACTATGTCTGTACATGCTAAGTCACTTGGGTCATGTCTGACTCTTTGAGAGCCTATGGACTGTAGCCTGCCAGGTTCTCTGTCCATGGGATTCTTCAGGCAAGAATACTGGAGTGGGTTGCCATGCCTTCCTCAGGGGATCTTCCCAACCCAGGGATTGAGCCCGCATTTCCTGTGGCTCCTGCATTGCAGGTGGATTCGTTACTGCTGAGCCACCAGGGGACCACTGAGTGCTACTACACAGAATTAATTAATTACATTGGTGAATATGGCAGAGAGAAGTTAGGCAGGGTTCTGAACTACTTAAACTCTTCAAGGATACCCTTTGTTTGACAGCTGAAGAGGATCATAGACACCTGACAAAAAGTTTATAAAGGAATTTGAGGAAATGGGATCATGAAGTTAACTAGAGAGTGAACCACATCTATTTTGAAGATATGCTGAGAGCTGATCCAGTTTACAGGATAACAAATCTTAAATTAAACATCCTCTAGATCACACACATTTTTTCAAAAGAGTAATTTCCCCAAGGGGGGGAAATTTGTACAGGAGTTTATTTCTATTAACTAAGGTAAAAAGGAGGAAAAATGGATGTATTAAGAAAACCACTTTTACTTGCATTACTGCTGACAAGGACAAAACCAGAAAAACAAATATGCTAGATTTCAGCTGGCTAAATGATTAACTTGGCAAAAGTAAAAGCTGCTGACACACTAATAAGAAAAGATTTATTTGCAAAAGATCTGTCATTGCCTCTGCAGAAGATTATGTAACTGCATGCTATATACTTTTTTCCTAAAAAATATCCATTAACTCTGAAATATCCCCAGAAGATTGGAAACTCTTAAAAAGATAAATAAATAAACCAAAAACCTGAGGGTTATACAAGGCAAATATGTAAGACAATATTTTTATGTTCTTTCCAATTGCTTTTCCTTGAAATAAGACAATGAGATGGTATTCACTTGAAAATTTTTATAAATATAAGAATGGTGTGCTCTTCATTTCAAATCAGTTTTGACCCATGGGTGTGTATAAAATGTGGCCTAAACAAATGCTTAGTATTCTAGAGTGTCTTTCTGATTCCCCTAACTTATTCATGTGGTGAGAGCCTTCCTTCTTTTTATGCTTTTACAATCTTTGAATTTCAAAGAACTCTAATATCATGAAATAAGTCATAAAGTCATGGCTGCCTAGCAAAGAATTTAGATGTTTACTTTGCCCTCATACTTTATGATTTTAAAAAGGTAACCTAGGATTATGTGCCTCTGGAAGCAAAGTAAAGTAGATAAATGGTTAACCCATACTTATGAAAATGTCACATATTCCTGCTTTGAAGAAGAATTTTGTTTTCGTATTTTCCTGACTGCTTCAGCCACTAAAATTGGTCCTCCTCAATGGTTATTTGTCTACATGGCCAAGACACATTTTAATTTTCTCTCCTTTGTAACAGCACTTAAAAAAAAAAAACTTTATTATTTCAAAATAATGAAACAAAGTTAGTTGAAAGATCGTAAGCAACAAAACCAACTCATATTATGAATCACATGAACTATATTTGACAGTATTATTTTAAAAAATGAATCTTTCTTAATCTGGGATATTAGAGGTGATCTCATTGCTCAGCAGGTAAAGAACCTACTCCAGTACTCTTGCCTAAAAAAAATCCCATGGAAAGAGGAGCTTGCTGGGCAGCAGTCCAAAGGGCCGCCAAGAGTCGGATACAGTTGAGCAACTCAGCAGCAGCAGCAGCAGCAACAAAGCTGTGTTCTCTACATTAAGCGAGGAAGATGAAAAAAGACAAATTAAAATATAGTTGTAAACCTATTGTGCTCACAAACAAAGCACTGTTCGCATTGCTCCTTCCTACTACTTTCTTATTTTAAAATATGGAAGACATTGATTTTTTTTTTTTTTAAGACATGTCCTTTGTCACCCACAGTTGGTGTGGAATGTGTTGGAATTAGTTGAAATTGAAAGCCAGAGTACAAACCATAATGGAAATTGTTTTATATACATTTTAAAAATACACTGGCTTGAAAGATTCTTAGTACTGTTTAAAAATATTTGTCCCTCGAATGAAGAAAAGGATCTTTGGAGATTAATTTTGATATTTTAAACAATATACTCATTTCTGAATGGTCTAACCAACAATTCTTCTAGTCAGATGATTGACTACCAATGTATGGAAAAATTAGTTTTTACTGCATTTCAGTATGGGATAGATAAAACAACAGAAGCATGTGTGATTAAAACATCACAGAGGTAGTAGTATCTCTTCATTATGCATCTTGGATATATTCCCAGTCTCTTCAAATAAAGTTCTGTAGTCCTTCGGGCTTGAAAATGTTGCTTCATATCTCTACCATGGGTCTTAATTAAAATGCCTCATTTTGTGTGTGTTTATTCACTAAGTAGCATAAAGAACTGTTTTCCATGAGATTCCATGGTTGACATCCAGTCCTAATTTGTGCACATTTTTTTTCCCCCACTGAGCTCATCTTGTCCAACTACATTAGAACAAATATCTTGGAAATTTACTTCTAACAGACATGGTATATTGCATAGTTTTTTTTGCTGTTGTTGTTGTTGTTTTTTACAAAAAAGAAAAAAAAAAAAACAGTCTTCAGCCTTAATGAAAAAATTTTTTAAACATAGTGCTGTTGTATAAATACACAGGGTCTATTAGAGATACGAGTCATTCTTCCATTATTAGATGTGTGGAAAGAAGAGAAACATTTGGTTTTCTTTTTTTTCAGTTGCTATATTTTCTACCAAGGGTCATGAATCATTGGGAAACAGCATAGCTACTGATATACTATAACATTAAATTAGATGAAATTAGTGTAACTTTTGTAGGGAAAATACTCATATTTACCATAGAAAAAGAAATTTCTCTTTCAAGGTAAACATTATTTTGTGATTAAAATTGTTCAAGCTTCAGAGAATATCCATTTTATCTATGGGATTTGGTCTTATGAACAAAATCTACACCCCACCTTCTATCCTTAATAATGATGTAGATTCTTATCATTTTCTTTCTTTTTATTTTCCAAGATAGATAGATATTAATCCTTTATATTATGGTCATAACGCAGCCTTCCTGATTCCAAATTACTTTGACTATTTTACTACCCTTATGGTTTTTCAGGCTCCCAAGTCATCCTCTGAATTGTGTAAAAAAATTACATTTGTAAACACATAATCATCATGTGCAAAAATCACTTGATGATTACTTTTTCCCCTGAATAGCACTTTCTTTTCGATGGCCTAAATTATTCTATCTACACAGAAGCACAAAGCACCAACAGCCAAAGAGACTGGTCAAATGCTCTCTTAAACATGTATTTCTTTGAGTATTAATTATGTAGATTCCATCATCTGCTAAATATATTTTGGATTATTTTCTCCTAATATTAATTTTCACTTTCACATATTGAAGCCTTATGCTTTCTCATGCTCATGAACAAAATGATGTATTTCTTATTTTTGTTGATGGTAGTACATAGATCCAGCCTACTTCTCCTGATACAAGTCTCCCCTACCTTGCTAGGTGATCATTGTACTAGATGGGGAGGGGGGGATGTGAAATTGACCAAGAAAGATTAGAAGACAGAATTGAGCAATGCTTCTTTTTATGTTTTTTTTTGTTGTTGTTGTTGGAATATAATTGTTTTACAAGTTGTGTTAGTTTCTGCTGTACAGCAATGTGAATCAGCCATCTGTGTACATATATTCCCTCTCTCTTGAGCCTCCATCTCACCTTCCCATTCCATCTGTCTAGGTCATCCCAGAGAACCAAGCTGTGCTCCCTGTGTTACACGGCAGCTTCCTACTAGTTATCTATTTTACACGTGGTAGTACATATATGTCAATGCTACTCTGTCAATTCATTCCCTCTTTTTCTACACCCACTGTGTCCACATCTGCTCTCTATGTCTTTGCCTCTATTCCTGCCCTGCAAATAGGTTCATCAGTACTGTTTTTCTAGATTTCATAAATAATCATGAGTATATAATATTTATTTTTTTTCTCTAAGAACAGCCTTGCTTATCACTTTGACATTTCCCCATAGTACTTTGATTTCAGAGGTTACCCATTACTGTAAGTCTGACTGTATTAGTCAGAGTTGCCATAACAAAATACCACATACTGGGTGGCTTAAACAATGGAAATTATATTCTCATAGTTTTGGATGCTGGAAGTCTAAAATCAAGGTGGGGGCAGGTTTGGTCACTCTTGGGGCCTCTCTCTTTGCCTTCAGGATGGCCACCTTCTTCTTGTGTCCTCACATGGCCTTTTCTCTATGGCCATGCATCCCTGATATGTCTTTCTCTTCTTATAAGGACACCAGTTCTATCAGATTAGGGTCCCATTCTTATTATTCATTGAACTTAATTTTCTCCTTAAAGTTCTTATCTTCAGGTGCAGTTGCATTAAGGGCCAGGGCTTCAAAGTGTGAATTTAGGAGATACAAAATTCAGTCCATAACAATAGGCTTTATCTTCCTTTCTGAAAAAGAAAATAAAAGAATCACAAAGGCCACAGCTATGAAAAATTTTTGGCACCAAGAACAAGAGCAAAACTGCCTCAAGTTTCCAAGGCATATCATTATGTATATAACAGATTTATTTCTGTTATATCCCTTTAGAAGAGAATTTCCTCATTTTGAATACACCAGAAATTAATGTGTAAAAGAAGGAAGTATTTGGTATTATTCTTGGTATTATTCTTCTGGGGGGTGAACAACCATTTTTGTCTTTGCAATTGAATACCTTATTAGAGCCAGACTGCAGAAGAGTTGTCCACATTGACCAGGGCATGCATTATACAATCGGTTTTCTAAGTCACACACGTCAATGGATACTGAAAAACAAAACAAATAACCAGAAAGGCACCATTATATCCTTGAACCCAAAGTTGATGTTTCTCCTTAAATATCTCACATGTTTCTTAAGAGTCATTCAATGTGCAGCTGTCCATCATTATCCCTGAGGAATTGATTCTAAGACCTTCAACGGATAGCAAAATCTGCTGATGCTCAAGTTCTTTATACAAAATAGCATAGTATTTGCACATAACACAACTCTTACATATGTTAAACCATCTCTAGATTACTTATGATGCCTAACAGTGTAACTGCTACGTAAATAGTTCTCAATACAGCAAATTCAAGTTTTGCTTTGTAGGACCTTATGGAAGTTTTCTTTAAATATTTTCTGATCTGCATTTATTTAAATCTGCAGATGTGGAACCCACAGATTCAGAGGTCTGACTGTTTAAGGAATAGAAACCCACCCTAAAACTTAATTCAGTTGATATTGACCTATCTAAGAAAAAGTCCCCAGAATCTCAAATTAAAATATATTATTGATAAAAAATATTTATATGTAGCTTTGGTGTAGTGAGGCCTTATGTCTTCAGATCTTTAGCAACAAGGCAAAGCAGATGAAACACAGCTTTACAATATGTTTTTCTCAGGTACCTAGCCTCCTATAGCATCTCAGACTTCATACATGATATAATTTAATCTGCAAAACTTAACATGGAAATGCAAGTATGTACAGAAGAAATGTGTCAATCCAAGTTTTATGTGGGTTACCAGGGATATAATTAGGATAGGCAAATTTTGTGTGTGTGCATATTGTTGACCTATGCTGTTTCGGATGTTGTTAGTCAACAAATGATTTGGGGAAAATTAAGTGAGCCTCTTCTTTCAATATAAGTTCATTTTTCTAATCATTGATTGTTTCAGAGATGCAGAAACTCCCTTCCAGCCTACCAAGTTGTTATTTTCTCACCTTCCTTTTCCTCTTCCTCCTCGCTCTCCTCTTTCCTCTGCTTTTATTTTTATGTGAGTATATTTTAGCTATTACTAAAATGATCATTTGGGAGAGAAAGTGAACAAATTTTCACCATGGAAAAGAAGTTTGGTGGGTCAGCAAAGCATAGGGGGCATGCCTGAGCTATGTGAATTAGAAAAGAGTGAGCAGTTTATCTTCAAAATGAAAAAGAAAAGACATGTGGACTTCCAAATGATTTTGTTAAAGGAAACCAATTCAAGCCCCTAACCTATAAGCTTTTGATAATAAAGAAAAAAAGTCTTAATAAAAGTGTTCTCTGTTAGACTATAAATAATCAAGTAATCAATATTTGCTGTGCAGTGACAAATAATATAGTTGAGTCAGGGATAGAAGAAAAAGCATTATGTTCAAAACATATTCTAAATATTTCAACAGGAGAAAGTTCAAATTCCTTTCAGAAATACTTTTAGTAGGAAAGATTAAAGCTGGTGATGAAATCAAGTAGGGGAAATGGTGATACATTAATTTTTTCCTCTGAATAAAGATGGTCAATGGTCCTTCTGTTGAGCAATGGGAAGAAGACAAAGCAAGAAGCCATACACCCTTGAGAAAAATGAGATGGAAATAAAGCATCACAGAAGCTAAAAGATTCAAGTTTCCTTGTGGCTCAGATGGTAAAGAATCTGCCTACAATGCAGGAGACCAGGTTCAATCCCTGAGTTGGGAAGATCCCCTGGAGGAGGGCATGGCAACCAGTATAACTGGTTGAATAACTCCAGTATTCTTGCCTGGAGAATCCCATGGACAGAGGAGCCTGGTGGGCTTCAGTCATGAAGTCCCAAAGAGTTGAACACAATGGAATGACTAACACTTTCACTTTTTTTTTTTTTTTTTTTTCACTTCACTAAGTCTGGCTCCTTGACAGGTATTTAAAATGGAATAGCTTAGTTAACTCCGTGAAGGGGAAGTGACCAGGAAGAATCTGCACACTCACTTTGAAAATACAAGAAACTTCTTATCAGTTTTCTCAAGATTTTATGTTGAGTAGAGGGTTCCTTGAGAGAGTAAACGAAAAGTAGAAGTAAGTTAAGAGAGATTAATTCCAGTCATTATGAACCAAGTTTCTGGTTCATACACTTTCTGGTGCTGAATTGACTTTGTTGTTGTTAGTCCCTAAGTCATTCCAACTCTTTTGCAAACCTTGGACTGCAGCTCGCTAGGCTCCTCTGCCCATGGGATTTCCCAGGCAAGACTATGGGAGAGGGTTGCCATTTCCTTCTCCAGGGGATCTTCCCAACCCAGGGATAGAACTCACTTCTCCTGCATCTCCAGCATTGGCAGTCAGATTCTTTAGCAATGAGCCACCAGGGAAGCCCAAATTGACTTTATATCAGGCATATTATGGCACGTTTATGTCTATAATTTTCTCATGGAGTAAACTTAAGCCTCTGATGAAAGTGAAAGAGGAGAGTGAAAAGCTGGCTTAAAACTCATCATTCAAAAAACTGAGCTCATGGCATCCAGTCCCATCACTTCATGGAAACTAGATGGGGAAACAATGCAAACAGTGACAGACTTTATTTTCTTGGGTTTCAAAATCACTGCAGATGGTGAAGGCAGCCATGAAATTAAAAGACGCTTGCTCCTTGGAAGAAAAGCTATGACCAACGTAGATAACATATTAAAAAGCAGAGGGGGAGGAGCTAAGATGGCGGAGGAATAGGATGGAGAGACCACTTTCTCCCCCACAAATTCATCAAAAGAACATTTAAACGCCGAGTAAATTCCACAAAACAACTTCTGAATACCGGCAGAGGACATCAGGCACCCAGAAAAGCAACCCATTATCTTCGAAAGGAGGTAGGAAAAAATATAAAAGACAAAAAAGAGACAAAAGAGGGAGGGACAGAGCTCTGTCCCGGGAAGGGGCTCTAAAAAAGAGAGGTTTCCAAACACCAGGAAACACTCTCACTGCCGAGTCTGTGCCAAGCCTTGGAAGAACAGAGGGCAACATAACAGGGAGGAAAAATAAGTAAACAATTAAAAACCACAGATTATGAGCCCAACGGTAACTCCCCCAGTGGAGAAGCAGTGCAGACGCCTGCACCCACCACTAGCAAGCGGGGGCTGGGCAGGGAGGTGCGTGCTGCATCGCTTACGGTAAGCATCTGGCCTGAATGCCCCTAGCGCTATCTGAGCGAACAAATTTGGGCTAGGAAACCAGACTGTGGGATAACTACCACAGGAAAAGCCAGCCCTAACCTAAGACACCACCATGCCTGTGCATGGAACAAAGGACTGAACAGAGATAGCCGGCTGTAGACCACCCCTCTCCAGTGACAGGCAGCCAGAGCCAGAAGGGGGCAATCGCAGCCCCAGAGAGACATTATCTACAAAACTTAAGCAGGCTTCTTTGCTAGCTAAGACTTCTTGGGGTTCTGGAAGGTCAACATCTGCCTGAGAAGGAGCGCTGGTTGTACACGCAGAAAACCAAGTGGCAGGGAGGTGGTAAGTCACAGCAACCGCACTTGCCAAACACCTCATCACCTGAGCTGCTAGGACCTGGGAAGGACACAAAACGCAGGCCCAACCAAGTCTGTGCCTCTGAGGACTACCTGAGTGCCTGAACCTGAGCGGCTTAGACCTGGGAGGTGCAAGCAGCCCAGGGCCGGCCTCGGATGGTTCCCGGCGGAGCAACCTAGAGCCTGAGCAGTGTGGGCAGGGAGGCTACACACACCGTGAGTGGGGGCAGGCCCAGTGTGGCTGAGGCACTGCGAGCACATGCCAGTGTTATTTGTTTGCAGTGTCCCTCCCTCCCCACAGCGCAACTGAACAAGTGAGCCTAAAAAAAAAAAAAAAAAAAAATGTGTCCACCACCGCCCCCTTTGTGTCAGGGCAGAAATGAGACACTGAAGAGACCAGCAAACAGAAGAAGCTGTAACAGAGGGAACCGCCTTGGAAGCGACAGACAATAGATTAAAACCCTGTTGTTAATACCAACTACATAGGAAGGGGCTTATAGATCTTGAGAAATACAAGCCGGACCAAGGAACTAGCCGAAAATGAACTGACCCCACAATACCCACAACAACACCACAGAAAGTCCTAGATATATTTTTCCTATTTTTATGATCATTCTTTCTTTCTTTTTTTTAAAAAAAATGTTTAAGTCCTCTATTACTCCTTTAATTTTCACTTTTATAACCTACTATTACTTTGCAAAAAAAAAAAAAAAAAAGACCCTATTTTTTTTAAAAAGCAAACTTCATATATATATTTTTTATAATTTTTGTGACTTTGTTTTTTTTTCTCTTTTTCTCTTTCTTTCTTTTTTCTTTTTTTTTTCCTTCTTTTCTTTAACATTGTATTTTTGAAATTCCAAACTCTAGATTTTTAATTTTAGCTTTTTGGTATTTGTTATCAATTTTGTACATATATATATATTTATAATTTTTGTGACTTTTCTTTTTATCTCTTTCTTTCTCTTCTTTTCTTTAACATTGTATTTCTGAAATTCCAAACTCTACTCTAGATTTTTAATTTATGCTTTTTGGTATTTGTTATCAATTTTGTACCTATATTTTCTTTATAATTTTGTGACTTTGTTTTTGTTTTTGTTTTCTCTTTCTTTTTCTTCTTCTTTTTTTAAACATTGTATTTTTGAAATTCCAAACTCTACTCTAGATTTTTAACTTTTGCTTTTTGGTATTTGTTATCAATTTTGTACCTTTAAGAACCCAATCTTCAGTACTCATTTTTTACTTGGGAGCGAGATTACTGGCTTGACTGCTGTCTCCCACTTTGGACTCTCCTTTTTCTCCACCAGGTCGCCTGTGTCTCCTCCCTAACCCCTCTCTACTCTACCCAACTCTGTGAATTTCTGTGTGTTCCAGACGGTGGAGAACACTTAGGGAACAGATTACTGGCTGGATCTGTCTCCCTCCTTTTCATTCCCTCCTTTTATCCTCCTGGCCACCTCTGTCTCCTTCCTCCCTCTTCTCTTCTCTGTATAACTCTGTGAACATCTCTGAGCAACCCAGTTGTGAAGTGCACATAAGGAAGTGATTACTGGCTAGCCCACTCTCTCCTCTATTGATTCCACCTCATCTCATTCAGGTCAACTCTAACTCCCTCCTCCCTCTTCTCTTCTCCATGTAACGCTGTGAACCTCTCTGGATGACTTTCACAGTGGAGAAACTTTTCATCTTTAACGTAGATGTTTTATCAATGGTGCTGCATAGAAGGAGAAGTTTTGAGACTACTGTAAAAATAAGACCGATAACTGGAAGCAGGAGGCTTAAGTCCAAACCCTGACTCCAGGGAAATCCTGACTCCAGGGAATGTTAATTGACAGGTGCTCGTCAAATGCCTCCATACCTACACTGAAACCAAGCACCACACAAGGGCCAACAAGTTCCAGGGCAAGACATACCAAGGAAATTCTCCAGCAACACAGGAACACAGCCCTGAGCTCCAGTATTCAGGATGCCCAAAGTTACTACAAAACCATAGACATCTTATAACTCATTACTGGACACTTCATTGCACTCCAGAGAGAAGAAATCTAGCTCCACCCACCAGAACACTGACACAAACTTCCCTAACCAAGAAACCTTGACAAGCCACCTGTACAAACCCACACACAGTGAAGAAACTCCACAATAAAGAGAACTCCACAAACTGCCAGAATACAGAAAGGACACCCCAAACTCAGCAATATAAACAAGATGAAGAGACAGAGGAATACCCGACAGGTAAAGGAACAGGATAAATGCCCACCAAACCAAACAAAAGAGGAAGAGATAGGGAATCTACCTGATAAAGAATTCCAAATAATGATAGTGAAATTGATCCAAAATCTTGAAATCAAAATGGAATCACAGATAAATAGCCTGGAGACAAAGATTGAGAAGATGCAAGAAAGGTTTAACAAGGACCTAGAAGAAAAAAAAAGGGTCAATATATAATGAATAATGCAATAAATGAGATCAAAAACACTCTGGAGGCAATAAATAGTAGAATAACAGAGGCAGAAGATAGCATTAGTGAATTAGAGGATAGAATGGTAGAAATAAATGAATCAGAGAGGAAAAAAGAAAAACAAATGAAAAGAAATGAGGACAATCTCAGAGACCTCCAGGACAATATTAAATGCTACAACATTCGAATCATAGGGGTCCCAGAAGAAGAAGATAAAAAGAAAGGCCATGAGACAATACTTGAGGAGATAATAGTTGAAAACTTCCCTAAAATGGGGAAGGAAATAATCACTCAAGTCCAAGAAACCCAGAGAGTCCCAAACAGGATAAACCCAAGGCAAAACACCCCAAGACACACATTAATCAATTAACAAAGATCAAACACAAAGAACGAATATTAAAAGCAGCAAGGGAAAAACAACAAATAACACACAAGGGAATTCCCATAAGGATAACACCTGATCTTTCAATAGAAACTCTTCAAGCCAGGAGGGAATGGCAAGACATACTTAAAGTGATGAAAGAAAATAACCTACAGCCCAGATTATCGTACCCAGCAAGGATCTCATTCAAATATGAAGGAGAAATCAAAAGCTTTACAGACAAGCAAAAGCTGAGAGAATTCAGCACCACCAAACCAGCTCTCCAGCAAATACTAAAGGATATTCTCTAGACAGGAAACACAAAAAGGGTGTATAAATTCAAACCCAAAACAATAAAGTAAATGGCAACGGGATCATACTTATCAATAATAACCTTAAATGTAAATGGATTGAATGTCCCAACCAAAAGACAAAGACTGGCTGAATGGATACAAAAACAAGACCTCTACATATGTTGTCTACAAGAGACCCACCTCAAAACAGGGGACACATACAGACTGAAAGTGAAGGGCTGGAAAAAGATTTTCCATGCAAATAGAGACCAAAAGAAATCAGGAGCAGTAATACTCATATCAGATAAAATAGACTTTAAAACAAAGGCTATGAAAAGAGACAAAGAAGGTCACTACATAATGATCAAAGGATCAAACCAAGAAGAAGATATAACAATTATAAATATATATGCACCCAACATAGGAGCACCGCAATATGTAAGACAAATAAATGCTAACACGTATGAAAGGAGAAATTAACAATAACACAATAATAGTGGGAGACTTTAATATCCCACTCAAGCCTATGGATAGATCAACTAAACAGAAAATTAACAAGGAAACACAAACTTTAAACGATACAATAGACCAATTAGACCTAATTGATATCTATAGGACATCTCATCCCAAACCAATGAATTTCACCTTTTTTCTCAAGCGCACATGGAAACTTCTCCAGGATAGATCACATCCTGGGCCACAAATCTAGCCTTGCTAAGTTCAAAAAAAATGAAATCATTCCAAGCTTCTTTTCTGACCACAATGCAGTAAGATTAGATCTCAATTACAGGAGAAAAACTATTAAAAATTCCAACATATGGAGGCTGAACAACACACTGCTGAATAACCAACAAATCACAGAAGAAATCAAAAAAGAAATCAAAATTTGCACAGAAACGAATGAAAATGAAAACACAACCACCCAAAAGCTGTGGGACACTGTAAAAGCAGTCCTAAGGGGAAAGTTCATAGCAATACAGGCATACCTCAAGAAACAAGAAAAAAGTCAAATAAATAATGTAACTCTACACCTAAAGCAACTAGAAAAGGAAGAAATGAAGAACCCCAGGGTTAGTAGAAGGAAAGAAATCTTAAAAATTAGGGCAGAAATAAATGCAAAAGAAACAAAAGAGACCATAGCAAAAATCAACAAAGCCAAAAGCTGGTTCTTTGAAAGGATAAATAAAATTGACAAACCATTAGCCAGACTCAACAAGAAACAAAGGAAGAAAACTCAAATCAATAAAATTAGAAATGAAAATGGAGAGATCACAACAGACAACACAGAAATACAAAGGATCATAAGAGACTACTATCAACAATTATATGCCAATAAAATGGACAACGTGGAAGAAATGGACAAATTCTTAGAAAAGTACAACTTTCCAAAACTGAACCAGGAAGAAATAGAAAATCTTAACAGACCCATCACAAGCACAGAAATTGAAACTGTAATCAGAAATCTTCCAGTAAACAAAAGCCCAGGTCCAGATGGCTTCACAGCTGAATTCTACCAAAAATTTAGAGAAGAGCTAACACCTATCCTACTCAAACTCTTCCAGAAAATTGCAGAGGAAGGTAAACTTCCAAACTCATTCTATGAGGCCACCATCACCCTAATACCAAAACCTGACAAAGATGACACAAAAAAAGAAAACTACAGGCCAATATCACTGGTGAACATAGATGCAAAAATCCTTAACAAAATTCTAGCAATCAGAACCCAACAACACATTAAAAAGATCATACCCCATGACCAAGTGGGCTTTATCCCAGGGATGCAAGGATTCTTCAATATCCACAAATCAATCAATATAATATACAACATTAACAAATTGAAAAATAAAAACCATATGATTATCTCAATAGATGCAGAGAAAGCCTTTGACAACATTCAACACCCATTTATGATAAAAACTCTCCAGAAAGCAGGAATAGAAGGAACATACCTCAACATAATAAAAGCTATATATGACAAACCCACAGCAAACATTATCCTCAATGGTGAAAAATTGAAAGCATTTCCTCTAAAGTCAGGAACAAGACAAGGGTGCCCACTTTCACCATTACTATTCAACATAGTTTTGGAAGTTTTGACCACAGCAATCAGAGCAGAAAAAGAAATAAAAGGAATCCAAATTGGAAAAGAAGAAGTAAAACTCTCACTGTTTGCAGATGACATGATCCTCTACATAGAAAACCCTAAAGACTCCACCAGATAATTACTAGAACTAATCAACGAATATAGTAAAGTTTCAGGATATAAAATCAACACACAGAAATCCCTTGCATTTCTATAAAATAATAATGAGAAAATAGAAAAAGAAATAAGGAGTTCATGATCTGAGCCACAGTCAGCTCCTGGTCTTGCTTTTGCTGACTATATAGAGCTTCTCCATCTTTGGCTGCAAAGAATATAATCAATCTGATTTAGGTGTTGACCATCTGGTGATGTCCATGTATAGACTCTTCTCTTGTGTTGTTGGAAGAGGGTGTTATGACCAGTGCATTTTCTTGGCAAAACTCTATTAGTCTTTGTCCTGCTTCTTTCTGTATTCCAAGGCCAAATTTGCCTGTTACTCCAGGTGTTTCTTGACTTCCTACTTTTGCATTCCAGTCACCTATAATGAAAAGGACATCTTTTTGGGGTGTTAGTTCTTAAAGGTATTGTAGGTTTTCATAGAACCGTTCAACTTCAGCTTCTTCAGCGTTACTGTTTGGGACATAGACTTGGATTACTGTGATATGAATGGTTAGCCTTGGAAACGAACAGAGATCATTTAGTCGTCTTTGAGATTGCATCCAAGTACTGCATTTTGGACTCTTTTGTTGACCATGATGGCTACTCCATTTCTTCTGAGGGATTCCTGCCCGCAGTAGTAGATATAATGGTCATCTGAGTTAAATTCACCCATTCCAGTCCATTTTAGTTCGCTGATTCCTAGAATGTCGACATTCACTCTTGCCATCATAAGGAAAACCACTAGACCATTCAGGTATGACCTAAATCAAATCGCTTATGATTATACAGTGGAAGTGAGAAATAGATTTAAGGGCCTAGATCTGATAAATAGAGTGCCTGATGAACAGTGGAATGAAGTTCGTGACATTGTACAGGAAACAGGGATCAAGACCACCCCCATGGAAAAGAAATGCAAAAAAGCAATATGGTTGTCTGGGGAGGCCTTACAAATAGCTGTGAAAAGAAGAGAAGAGAAAAGCAAAGGAGAAAAGGAAAGATATAAGCATCTGAATGCAGAGTTCCAAAGAATAGCAAAAAGAGATAAGAAAGCCTTCCTCAGCGATTAATGCAAAGAAATAGAGGAAAACAACAGAATGAGAAAGACTAGAGATCTCTTCAAGAAAATCAGAGACACCAAGGGACCATTTCATGCAAAGATGGGCTTGATAAAGGACAGAAATGGTATGGACCTAACAGAAGCAGAAGATATTAAGAAGAGGTGGCAAGAATACACAGAAGAACTGTACAAAAAAAAGATCTACACAACCCAGATAATTACGATGATGTGATCACTGACCTAGAGCCAGACATCCTGGAATGTGAAGTCAAGTGAGCCTTAGGAAGCATCACTACGAAGAAAGCTAGTGGAGGTGATGGAATTCCAGTTGAGCTATTTCAAATCCTGAAAGATGATGCTGTGAAAGTGCTGCACTCAATATGCCAGCAAATTTGGAAAACTCAGCAATGGCCACAGGACTGGAAAAGGTCAGTTTTCATTCCAAACCCAAAGAAAGGCAATGCCAAAGAATGCTCAAACTACTGCACAATCGCACTCATCTCACACGCTAGTAAAGTAATGCTCAAAATTCTCCAAGCCAGGCTTCAGCAATATGTGAACTGTGAACTTCCTGATGTTCAAGCTGGTTTTAGAAAAGGCAGAGGAACCAGAGATCAAATTGCCAACATCCACTGGATCATGGAAAAAGAAAGATAGTTCCAGAAAAACATCTATTTCTGCTTTATTGACTATGCCAAAGCCTTTGACTGTGTGGATCACAATAAACTGTGGAAAATTCTGAAAGAGATGGGAATACCAGACCACCTGATCTGCCTCTTGAGAAACCTATATGCAGGTCAGGAAGCAACAGGGAACTGGACAAGGAACAACAGACTGGTTCCAAATAGGAAGAGGAATACGTCAAAGCTGTATATTGTCACCCTGCTTATTAAACTTACATGAAGAGTATATCATGAGAAACGCTGGATTGGAAGAAGCACAAGCTGTAATCAAGATTGCTGGGAGAAATATCAGTAACCTCAGATATGCAGATGACACCACCCTTATGGGAGAAAGTGATGAGGAACTAAAGAGCCTCTTGATGAAAGTGAAAGAAGAGAATGCAAAAGTTGGCTTAAAGTTCAACATTCAGAAAACAAAGATAATGGCATCCGGTCCCATCAATTCATGGGAAATAGATGGGGAAACAGTGGAAACAGTGTCAGACTTTATTTTGGGGGGCTCCAAAATCACTGAAGATGGTGACTGCAGCCATGAAATTAAAAGACGCTTACTCCTTGGAAGGAAAGTTATGACCACCCTAGATAGCGTATTCAAAAGCAGAGACATTATTTTGCCAACAAAGGTTCATCTAGTCAAGGCTATGGTTTTTCCAGTAGTCATGTATGGATGTGAGAGTCCGACTGTGGAGAAGGCTTAGTGCCGAAAAATTGATGCTTTTGAACTGTGGTGTCGGTGAAGACTCTTGAGAGTCCCTTGGACTGCAAGGAGATCCAACCAGTCCATTCTGAAGGAGATCAGCCCTGGGATTTCTTTGGAAGGAATGATGCTAAAGCTGAAACTCCAGCACTTTGGCCACCTCATGCGAAGAGTTGACTCATTGGAAAAGACTCTGATGCTGGGAGGGATTGGGGCCAAGAGGAGAAGGGAACGACAGAGGATGGGATGGCTGGATGGCATCACTGACTCGAAGGACGTGAGTCTCAGTGAACTCTGGGAGTTGGTGATGGAGAGGGAGGCCTGGCATGCTGCGATTCATGGGGTCGCAAAGAGTCGGACATGACTGAGCAACTGAACTGAACTGAACTGAGAAAGAGAAATTAAGGAAACAGTTCCATTCACCATTGCAATGAAAAGAATAAATTACTCAGGAATATACCTATCTAAAGAAACTAAAGACCTATATACAGAAAACTATAAAACACTGGCGAAAGAAATCAAAGAGGACACTAATAGATGGAGAAATATACCATGTTCATGGAATGGAAGAATCAATATAGTGAAAATGAATATACTACCCAAAGCAATCTATAGATTCAATGCAATCTCTATCAAGCTACCAACGGTATTCTTCACAGAGCTAGAACAAATAATTTCACATTTGTATGGAAATACAAATAACCTCAAATAGCCAATGCAATCTTGAGAAAGAAAAATGGAACTGGAGGAATATACCTGCCTGACTTTAGGCTCTACTTAAAGCCACAGTCATCAAGACAGTATGGTACTGGCACAAAGACAGAAATATTGATCAATGGAACAAAATAGAAAGCCCAGAGATAAACCCAAGCATCTATGGACACCTTATCTTTGACAAAGGAGGCAAGAATATACAATGGAGAAAAGACAGTCTCTTTAACAAATGGTGCTGGGAAAACTGGTCAACCACTTGTAAAAGAATGAATCTAGAACACTTTCTAACATCATACACAAAAATAAACTCACAATGGATTAAAGATCTAAACATTAGACCAGAAACTATAAAACTCCTAGAGGAGAACATAGGCAAAACACTCTCTGACATATATCACAGTAGGAGCCTCTATGACCCACCTCCCAGAATATTGGAAATAAAAGCAAAAATAAATAAATGGGACCTAATTAAACTTAAAAGTTCTGCACAACAAAGGAAACTATAAGCAAGGTGAAAAGACAGCCTTCAGAATGGGAGAAAATAATAGCAAATGAAGCAACTGACAAACAACTAATCTCAAAAATATACAAACAACTCCTACAGCTCAATTCCAGAAAAATAAATGAACCAATCAAAAAATGGGCCAAAGAACTAAATAGACATTTCTCCAAAGAAGACATACAGATGGCCAACAAACACAGGAAAAGATGCTCAACATCACTCATTATCAGAGTAATGCAAATCAAAACCACTATGAGGTACCATTTCATGCCAGTCAGAATGGCTGTGATCCAAAAGTCTACAAGCAATAAATGCTGGAGAGGGTGTGGAGAAAAGGGAACCCTCTTACACTGTTGGTGGGAATGCAAACTAGTACAGCCACTATGCAGAACAGTGTGGAAATTCCTTAAAAAACTGGAAATAGAACTGCCAGAGGACCCAGCAATCCCACTGCTGGGCATACACACTGAGGAAACCAGAATTGAAAGAGACACGTGTACCCCAATGTTCATCACAGCACTGTTTATAATAGCCAGGACATGGAAGCAACCTAGATGTGCATTATCAGATGAATGGATAAGAAAGCAGTGGTACATATACACAATGGAGTATTACTCAGCCATTAAAAAGAATACATTTGAATCAGTTCTAATGAGGTGGATGAAACTGGAGCTTATTATACAGAGTGAAGTAAGCCAGAAAGAAAAACACCAATACAGTATACTAACACATATATATGGAATTTAGAAAGATGGTAACAATAACCGTGTATACGAGACAGCAAAAGAGATACTGATGTATGGAACAGTCTTTTGGACTCTGTGGGAGAGGGAGAGGGTGGGATAACTTGGGAGAATGACGTTGAAATATGTATAATATCATATTTGGAACGAGTCACCAGTCCAGGTTCGATGCACGATACTGGATGCTTGGGGCTGGTGCACTGGGATGACTTAGAGGGATGGTATGGGGAGGGAGGAGGGTTCAGAATGGGGAACACATGTATACCTGTGGTGGATTCATTTCGATATTTGGCAAAAATTGTAAAGTTTAAAAATAAAATAAAATTTAAAAAATAATAAAACAAAAAAAAGCAGAGATAGTACTTTGCCACCAAAGGTCCATCTAGTCAAAGCTATGGTTTTTCCAGTAGTCATGTTTGGATGTGAGAGTTGGACCATAAAGAAAGCTGAGTGCCAAAAAATTGATGCTTTTGAGCTGCGGAGTTGGAGATGACTCTTGAGAGTCCCTTGGACTGCAAGGAGATCAAACCAGTCCATCTTAAAGGAATAAGTTCTGAATATTCATTGGAAGGACTGATGCTGAAGCTGAAACTCCAATTTTTCAGCCACCTGATACGAAGAAATGACTCACTGTAAAAGACCGTGATGCTGGGAAAGATTGAAGGCAGGAGGAGAAGGAGACAATGAGTTTGAGCAAGCTCCAGGAGTTGGTGATGCACAGGGAAGCCTGATGTGCTGCAGTCCATGGGGTCACAAAGAGTTGGACACCACTGAGTGACTGAACTGACTGAACTGAAAACTTAATCCACATTTCTCTACATTTTGTTAATTGTCTAATTTTTAAGTACTTATTAAATGTTTGATCACAACCAAAAACGTTTGGGAAGAAAACGATCTTTTCATCATTTACTTGATCAAAAATGCTTAATGCATCATTTGTATTTACAGTATGAAGTCATTCTCTGTAATATCATGTTCCACTGTTTCTAATGCATATCATTAATTTCATTCATAACATATCTCCTGGGATTATAGTCTTGATCCCCAAGTGCTATGGGCTCAACCGTGCCCCTGAAAATTGGTATATTGAAGCCTTCCCAGAGGTGATTGTTTAAATGGAGTCATTAAGGTTCATTCTAATCCAATATGACTAGTGTCCTTAAAAGAGGAGGAAATTAGGACACAAACAACATAGTCAAAAGGAAGACCATGTGGGACACAGTGGGAAGTCAGCCATCTGCAAGAAAAGGAGATAACCTTCAGAAGAAACCACTCCTGCAAATAACTTGATCTTGCACCTCTTATCTCCAGAATTTCCTATTGTTTACTACCTAGTCTGTGATTTTTATGGAAGCCCTAGCAAGTAATATATCCAGTTTTAGTCAAAATTGATTGAAATCTTTCCCCAAAATGTATTATTTGTTGAATATTTACTAAATATTTCCCATGTCAAGCATATGTATTACTTTCTTAAAAAAAAAAACAAAACAAAACAAAAAACCTGATAGTGTTTCATATACACACATAAAAGCAAAACCCGATGAAAGAGGAGGCAGAGGAGATGGAGGATGAGAAAGTAACCATTTGTTAGGCTGGAAGAGTTTTGCTGCTCTGAAACAATGAATAATTGGAAAAACAAATTTATATTAAAGGAAGAGGCCCAATTATATTAAAGGAAGAGACTCATTTATACTAAAGCAAGAAGCTGTTTAATATCTCATTTTAAAGATATTACTTTGCCACAAATTATGTTGTTTGTTAACACTAGTTGCACAGTTTAAATTTTACTTTTACATATCATAATATTCTGGGGCTTCCCAGCTGGTTCTAGTGGTAAAGAACCCACCTACCAATGCAAGACACATAAGAGATGCAGGTTCAACCCCTAGATCAGGAAGATACCCTGGAGACGGGCATGGCAACCCACTCCAGTATTCTTGGCTGGAGAATCCCATGGACAGAGGAGCCTGGTGGGCAACAGTCCATAGCGTCACAAAGAATTGGCACAATTGAAGCAAAGTAGCATGCATGGACACATCATAACAGTCTATCATCCCAATATGAACTCTTTACAATCCTACCCACTTGAGTTTGATTTCTTTTTTGGAGCCGGTTGTTGGAGTCATGAGTCAAGAGTTTGTTTACTATACCGAATATTCTGTATCTGACATCCCCAGTGTTTAATAATAAATTTATTATAGTGGAAAGAGAACAAGCCTTAATATGAACCTTGAAAGTGTAAGTCGCTCAGCCATGTCTGACTCTTGAGACCCCGTGTACTATACAGCCCATGAAATTCTCCAGGCCAAAATACTGGAGTGGGTAGCTGTTCCCTCCTCCAAGGGATCTTCCCAACCCAGGGATGAACCCAGGTATCCCACATTGCAGGTGGATTCTTTACCATCTGAGCCACTAGAGAAGCCCAAGAATGCTTGAGTGGGTAGTCTATCCCTTCTCCAGCAGATTTTCCCAACCCAGGAATCAAACCAGGGCCTCCTGCATTGCAGGCAGATTCTTTACTGGCTGAGTTACCAGGGAATCCCATGAACCTTGAAACTATCAGTCGACCCTTGTATGACATGAAGTTGCCTAACCTCTGTGGACCTTACATCTTCATCTAAGGAACGAGTTACATAAGGGCTGATATAAGGGCTAACATAAGGGCTCTTCTGCAGTTTGACGTAGTCTGTACACAGTGCCTGGTTTATAACAGATTCTTCTGCATTAATCAGATCATAAATAGACTTTAACATAGAATTATAGCTCTATTATAAAATTTTTCATATTGTGTCATTCTGTATAAGTAGAACTTCAAGATTTAAAAAGTACATCCAATTTTGTTAAATCTTGACCATTGAACATTTGTTACCTGCACAGTAGCATTAACTATAGCAAAACAGATATTCTTTGGATCAATATTCTCCCAGCTAAGAATATTTATTTCTCATTAGGTGCTGCCAAACAGATAATCAGTCATGAAATTATTGAAAGCAAGAGTTGTTGCTAACTTGAGTTGACAGGTGACATAAATGAAAGTAAAGTATTATTAAGAAAAAAGTCTACCCTTCATTATTACTTAATTTGTTGAATCATTCACTCAATAAGTAGCTAACGAATGACTAATGTTTGAAAAGCACTGAAATGATACAGAATTTACAAGGATAAATCAAGAAAGACAGTGTTAATAAAAATAAACATAAATATGATGAATACAGGATAAAATGTCGAAATGTCCATACTAGAATTGCATAGAAAATTCTCAAGAGAGTCTCTAGGCTGAAGAAATCTTT
Organism: Bos indicus; assembly: GCF_029378745.1. Taxonomy (NCBI): domain Eukaryota; kingdom Metazoa; phylum Chordata; class Mammalia; order Artiodactyla; family Bovidae; genus Bos; species Bos indicus. Next base: position 62,914,031 of record NC_091765.1, on the reverse strand, counting down.
TCTGAAACTGACTTGATTAAAACAGACAATATAGAAGGTGTAAAGTTTAAACTGGATTGCAAAAGGAGAGCAATATTTAGTCCTTAAAAAAAGGTGTGTGGAAGGAACAAAATATATTTTTACTGGAGGTAAGGGAGTGCTACACATATGCACAGTAACTCAGAGGTTCCATCTAGCTGTAATGCAGTTTTTCTGCTGCAAAATAATTGAAAATAAGGTTGGAAATCACGAGTGTCTTGAATACCCGAATTAAGGAGTTTGATTTATTAGACTAAAATAGAGATTGACTACAGATTTATGAGTAAGGGACCATTGCTCAATCAAAGCAGTGATATTTCTTGAAGTACCCCTGGAAGTCTCCAGTTCATGCCAATAAGGGGCAGGACTAACCTTATATTTGAGTTACAAATCAATATAGCTCTGATCTTGCACCCAATTTTGGTAAAAGTAGACTCTTTAAAATTCCTCTGGATCAGGAGCTTTACTCTTTACTTATGAATGGTCTTCAGGAGTTCGGTTAACTGGGCATGGCCCAGAAAATACATCACATACAATCTCACACATACACACATCAATTTCTTCAATTATTTTTCTGTCATGTTGAGAAATGTCTACTTGTACATGAAAAAAAAAAAAAAACTGTTACATCAATGTTTTATGTCTTTGCTGTAAATGGCATAAAATGCCACTGTGCATACATATGTAAGTATAGTCATTACTCACACCATACTTCATTTAGAATAGTTCCTGGTTGATATAAATTAATTAAAACCCATTTTTTTTTTGCCATTGTTTATATTGGGCATAACTTAAGCTGGAAGCCATCAAAGTAAAGAAAGTTAAGTAAAATTGAAATTACTTTTGGTTTTCATTTCATTGAAGAACCTAATGGCCATAAAACCCCAGTATTTATAGAGAGGCAAACTTTTATGCCAATGGTAACATAAAGCCTTTAAGGCTGAAAAACCTTTAGATGTGTTCAGATGTATTTAGATGTGTCCAACCTGAGAGTATGTCAGAGCACTGGTATCTCAAATGAAAAGATGATTTTGTTCAAAGTGCCTGGGAATTCAAGCTATCCTAAATCAAACTCTTCCCATGAGGCATCCTGCCATATTGCATATTCCATTTCCAGTTGTCAAACAGAACTCCTCACAGTTGAAAAGGCCTTGATACAGCCTTATTTCCTGGCAGTGAGTAAGCTGCTTTGCAGCTTATTCAGGAAGAAAAGTGAAGCAGTACCTGTGACAAATGATACCACCCAATCCAGAACATTTGTCTACTAATGTTAGAGAAGGTTATGAGGAATTAGGGATGCTTTCCATGTAGCATGCAGCTACATGAAACTACTAAAATCTCTTTGTGCTGCAAAGAGATTTTATTTTTCATCTTATATGTACTTCAGTTCAGTTCTGTTGCTCAGTCGTGTCCTACTCTTTGCGACCCTATGAATTGCAGCACGCCAGGCCTCCCTGTCCATCACCAACTCCCGGACTTCACTCAGACTCACGTTCATCAAGTCAGTGATGTCATCCGGTCATCTCATCCTCTGTCGTCCCCTTCTCCTCTTGGCCCCAATCCCTCCCAGCATCAGAGTCTTTTCCAATGAGTCAACTCGTCGCATGAGGTGGCCAAAGTACTGGAGTTTCAGTTTCAGCATCATACCCTCCAAAAACATACCAGGGCTAATCTCCTTCAGAATGGACTGGTTGGATCTCCTTGCAGTCCATGGGACTCTCAGGAGTCTTCTCCAACACCACAGTTCAAAAGCATCAATTCTTCGGTGCTCAGCCTTCTTCACAGTCCAACTGTCACTTCCATACATGACCACAGGAAAAACCACAGCCTTGACTAGATGAAACTATGTTGGCAAAGTAATGTCTCTGCTTTTGAATATGCTATCTAGGTTGGTCATAACTTTCCTTCCAAAGAGTAAGCGTCTTTTAATTTCATGGATGCACTCACCATCGGCAGTGATTTTAGAGCCCCAAAAAATAAAGTCTGACACTGTTTCCACTGTTTTCCCATCTATTTCCCATGAAGTAATGGGACCGGATGCCATGATCTTCATTTTCTGAATGTTGAGCTTTAAGCCAACTTTTTCACTCTCCACTTTCACTTTCATCAAGAGGCTTTGTAGTTCCTCTTCACTTTCTGCCATAAGGGTGGTGTCATCTGCATATCTGAGGTTATTGATATTTCTCCCGGAAATCTTGATTCCAGCTTGTGCTTCTTCCAGTCCAGCGTTTCTCATGATGTACTCTGCATAGAAGTTAAATAAGCAGGGTGACAATATACAGCCTTGACGGACTCCTTTTCCTCTTTGGAACCAGTCTGTTGTTCCATGTCCAGTTCTAACTGTTGCTTCCTGACCTGCATACAGATTTCTCAAGAGGCAGGTCAGGTGGTCTGGTATTCCCAACTCTTTCAGAATTTGCCACAGTTTATTGTGATCTACACAGTCAAAGGCTTTGGCATAGTCAATAAAGCAGAAATAGATGTTTTTCTGGAACTCTCTTGCTTTTTCCATGATCCAGCTGATGTTGGTAATTTGATCTCTGGTTCCTCTGCCTTTTCTAAAACCAGCTTGAACATCAGGAAGTTTACGGTTTACATATTGCTGAAGCCTGGCTTGGAGAATTTTGAGCATTACTTTTCTAGCATGTGAGATGAGTGCAATTGTGTGGTAGTTTACTTGGATGACATCAAAAATGAATTTCTATTTGATGTGCTCCAGTTAAAATATTCAAAATCCCCAACTTTCCTGTTATTAAAATCTTTAACTGAAAGTAAATACTTGATCCTCTGTTTAGAAATGGAATGTCTGCAATGGTTAATAATACTATTCTTGCTGTTTGGGCAAAGAAAAATATGTAAACAAGTAGTGATTCGTAAAATTGTCAAATTGCTGCTGAAGATTCTGGGAGAAAGCTTGGATTTTTGCTGTGAGGCATTTAACTTCAATGGAACTACTAATCCCCACTCTTTTAAATACTTTGGAGAAGAATGAAAAGCAGAAGATGAAGTTGCTTTCCTGTAGCAGACAATTTTTCCCCTCTTGATAAGTCTGAAAATGTTTGAATGAACTTCAGACAGATGTTTAATTAATTTTTGAATGACAAGAAAACCTACATCAAAATAATTGGACAGAACACTATTCATTCAAGGCTTTATTTGTTTGTTGAAAATTTTAAATATACAATCAAATGTATTTTTGACTGCTTTATCTCAATGTTTCTGAGAGCAAGTTAAAATTTCCAATTACAATTCCTGATTTACATTTACCTTGTGTTTCTGTGAGAAGTTATCAATATATATTGGAAATTGTTTATATTCATGTTTATGATGAAGATAACTTCAGTTATTGTACCTTTTATAAGATCTAATAAATTTGACCCATTTTCATTCTTTTACGTTAAATTCTATTTTGACAATTATTAAGGTTTTTGAATGTTGAGTTTTAAGCCAGCTTTTTCACTCTCCTCTTTCCCTTTTATCAAGAGGCTCTTTAGTATCTCTTTGCTTTCTGCCATAAGGATGGTGTCGTCTGCATATCCGAGGTTATTTATATTCTTCCCTGCAATCTTGATTCCAGCTTGCGTTTCATCCAATCTGGCATTTTGCATGGTGTACTCTGCATGTAAGTTAAATAAGCCATGAAATTAAAAGATGCTTGCTCCTTGGAAGAAAAGTTATGACCAACCTAGACAGCATTAAAAAGCAGAGACATTACTTTGCAAACAAATGTCCATCCAGTCAAAGCTATGGTTTTTCCAGTAATCATGTATGGATATGAGAGTTAGACTATAATGAAAGCTGAGTGCCAAAGAATTGATGCTTTTGAACTGTGGTGTTGGAGAAGACTCTTGAGACTCCCTTAGACTGCAAGGAGATCAAACCAGTCATTCATAAAGGAAAACAGTTCTGAATATTCATTGGAAGGACTGATGCTGAAGCTGAAACTCCAATATTTGGCCACCTGATGTGAAGAACAGATTCACTGGAAAAGACCCTGATTCTGGGAAAGATTTAAGGCAGGAGGAGAAGAGGATGACAGAAGATGAGATGGTTGGATGGATGGTATCACAGAATTGATGAGCATGAGTTTGAGCAAGCTCAGGGAGTTGGTGATGGACAAGGAAACCTAGTGTACTGCAGATGGGGTCGCAAAGAGTCGAACACACACTGAACTGAAAACAGTGTGACAGTATACAGCCTTTATGTGCGCCTTTCCCAATTTGGAACCAGTTCATTGTTCCATGTCCAATTCTAACTGGTGCTTCTCGACCTGCATACAGGTTTCTCAGGAGGCAGATAAGGTGGTCTGGTATTCCGAACTCTAATAATTTCCCAGAGTTTGCCGTGGTCCAAAAAGACAACAGTTTCGGCACAGTCAATGAAGCAGATGTTTATCTGGAATTCTCTTGCTTTTTCTATGATCCAACAGATGTTGGCAATTTGGTCTCTGGTTCCTCAGCATTTTCCTTTTTTTTTTTTTTTTTCCTCAGCATTTTCTAAATCCAGCTTAAACATCTGAAGTTTTCAGTTCACATACTGTTGAAGCCTAGCATGAAGGATTTTGAGCATTATTTTGCTAGATTGTGAAACGAGTGCAGTTGTGCAGTACTTTGAAAATTCTTTAGAATTGCCTTTCTTTGGGATTGGAATGAAAACTGACTTCTTCAAGTCCTGTAACCACTGCTGTGTTTTCCAAACTTGCTGGCATATTGAGTGCAGCACTTTCACAGCATCATCTTTTAGGATTTGAAATAGCTCAGCTGGAATTCCCTCACTTCCACTAGCTTTGTTCCTACTGATGCTTCCTAAGGGAGAAATATCACTAACCTCAGATATGCAGATAACACAACCCTTAAGGCAGAAAGTGAAGAGGAACTAAAAAGCCTCTTGATGAAAGTGAAAGAAGAGAATGAAAAAGTTGGCTTAAAGCTCAAAATTCTGAAAACTAAGATCATGGCATCTGGTCCCATCACTTCATGGGAAATAGATGGGGAAACAGTGGAGACAGTGTCAAACTTTATTTTGGGGGGCTCCAAAATCACTGCAGATGGTGACTGCAGCCATGAAATTAAAAGACGCTTACTCTTTGGAAGGAAAGTTATGACTAACCTAGATAGCATATTGAAAAGCAGAGACATTACTTTGCCAACAAAGGTCCGTCTAGTCAAGGCTATGGTTTTTCCTGTGGTCATGTATGGATGTGAGAGTTGGCCTGTGAAGAAAGCTGAGCGCTGAAGAATTGATGCTTTTGAACTGTGGTGTTGGAGAAGACTCTTGAGAGTCCCTTGGACTGCAAGGAGATCCAACCAGTCCATCCTAAAGGAGATCAGTCCTGGGTATTCATTGGAAGGACTGATGCTAGAGCTGAAACTCCAGTACTTTGGCCACCTCATGAGACGAGTTGACTCATTGGAAAAGACCCTGATGCTGGGAGGAATTGGGGGCAGGAGGAGACGGGGACGACAGAGGATGAGATGCCTGGATGGCATCACCGAGTCAATGGACATGAGTCTGGGTAAACTCCGGGAGTTGGTGATGGACAGGGAGGCCTGAGTGCTGCGATTCATAGGGTCACAAAGAGTTGGACATGATTGAGTGACTGAACTGAACTGAACTGAACTGAACTGAACTGAAGGCCCACTTGACTTCACATTCCAGGATGTCTGGCTCTAGGTGAGTGATCACACCATGGTGGTTATCTGGGTCATGAAGATCTTTTTTGTATAGTTCTTCTGTGTGTTCTTGCTACCTCTTCTTAATATATTCTGCCTCTGTCCATACCATTTCTGTCCCTTATTGAGCCCATCTTTGCATGAAATGTTCCTTTGGTATCTCTAATTTTCTTGAAGAGATCTCAAGTCTTTCCCATTGTATTCTTTTCCTCTATTTCTTTGCACCGATCACTGAGGAAGGCTTTCTTATCTCTCCTTGCTATTCTTTGGAACTCTGTATTCAATGGGCATATCTTTCCTTTTATCCTTTTTCTTTAGCTTCTCTTCTTTTCTCAACTATTTGTAAGGCTTCTTCAGACAACCATTTTACCTTTTTGTATTTTTTTTTTCTTGGGGATGGTCTTGATCACTGACCCCTGTACAGTGTCATGAACCTCCATTCATAGTTCTTCAGGCACTCTATCAGATCTAATCCCTTGAATCTATTTGTCACTTCCAACCGTAATATCATAAGGAATTTGATTTAGGTCATACCTGAATGGTCTAGTGGTTTTCCCTACTTTCTTCAATTTAAGTATGAATACGACAATAAGGATCTAAGCCACAGTCAGCTCCCGGTCTTGTTTTTGCTGACTGTACAGAGCTTCTCCATCTTTGGTTGCAAAGAATATAATCAATCTGATTGTAGATTGAACATCTGGTGACGTCCATGTGTAGAATCTTCTCTTGTGTTGTTGGAAGAGGGTGTTTGCTAAGACCAGTGTGTTGTCTTGGCAAAACTCTATTAGCCTTTGCCCTGCTTCATTTTGTACTCCAAAGCCAAATTTTCCTGTTACTCAAGGTGTTTCTTGACTTCCTACTTTTGCATTCCAGTCCCCTATGATGAAAAGGGCTTTTTTTTTTTTTTTTTTTTGATGTTCGTTCTAGAAGGTCTTATAGGTCATCATAGAACTGTTCAACTTCCGCTTCTTTGGCATTAGTGGTTGGGGTATAGACTTGGATTACTGTGATATTGCATGGTTTGCCTTGGAAACACACAAAGATCATTCTATCATTTTTGAGATGGCACCCAAGTACTTCATTTCAGACTCTTTTGTTGACTATGAGTGCTACTCCATTTCTTCTAAGGGATTCTTGCCCACAGTAGCAGATATAATGGACCTCTGAATAAAATCCGCCCATTCTGGTCCATTTTAGTTCATTAATTCCTAAAATGTCAGTGTTCACTCTTGCCATCTTCTGTTGACCACTTCCAATTCACCTTGATTCATGGACCTAACATTCCAGGTTCCTATGCAATATTGTTCTTTACAGCATCAGACTTTACTTGCATTACCAGTCATATCCACACCTGAGCATTGTTTCCGCTTTGTTCAGCATCTTCATTCCTTCCATAGCTATTTCTTCATTCTTCTCTTGTAGCGTATTGGGCACCTACCGACCTGGGGAGTTCATCTTTCAGTGTTATCTTTTTGTCTTTTCATACTATTCATGGGGTTCCCAAGGCAAGATTTCTGAAGTGGTTTGCCAGCCCCTTCTCCAGTGGGCCACATTTTTTCAGAACTGTCCACCCTGACCTGTCCATCTTGTGTGGCCCTACATGGTATGGCTCATGGTTTCACTGAATTAGACAAGGCTGTGATCCATGTGATCAGTTTGATTAATTTTCTTTGATTGTGGTTTTCATTCTGTCTGCCCTCTTGGATAAGTATGAGAGGCTTGCAGAAGCTTCCTGATCAGAGGGACTGGCTGTGGGACAAACTGAGTCTTGCTCTGATGGGCTTCCCTGGTGGCTCAGATGGTAAAGTGTCTGCCTGCAATGCAGGAGACCTGGGTTCAATCCCTGGTCTGGAAGATCCCTGGGAGAAGGAAATGGCAACCCACTCTAGTACACTTGCTTGGAAAATTCCATGGATGGAGGAGCCTGGTAGGCTACAGTCCATGGGGTCGCAGAGAGTCAGACACGACTGACAGACTTCACTTTCACTTTGTGCGTCTCTGGTGGCTCAGATGGTAAAGCATCTGCCTGTAATGAGGGAGACCTGGGTTCAGTCCCTGGGTCAGGAAAATCCCCTGGAGAAGGAAATGGCAACCCACTCCAGTACTCTTGCCTGGAAAATTCCATGGATAGAGGAGCAACACGAGGAGGACATGACTGAGTGACTTCACTTTCACTTTCTTTCTGATGGGTGGGGCCATGCTCATTAAGTCTTTAATCCAATTTTCTGCTAATGGGTGTTGCTGTGTTCCCTCCTTATAGTTTGGCCTGAGGTCAAACTATAGTAGGGATAATGGTGGTAAGATTGACCTCCTTCAAAAGGACAAATGCCATCATGCTTGGCTCCCAGGACTGGGCACACATGTGTTTTTATCCTCATTTATTAAGGCAACCCACTCCAGTGTTTTTGTCTGGAGAATCCCAGGGACGGGGGAGCCTGGTGGGCTGCCGTCTATGGGGTCGCACCGAGTTGGACATGACTGAACTGACTTAGCAGCATTAAAGCAATCCTGGGAATCTCCATGTGTCCCCACTCCCAGAGCAGGTGTATATCAAGCGTCCCAACCTTGAGGACTGAATTACACTGTGAAGTATTGGGTCACAAGGCAAAATTCTTGGTGCTGAGAAGATGCTGTGGGCTGTAAGCCACAAATTCAGCCTGTTTGGTCTGGAAATGCCCTCTGCGAGTGAGTCAGGCCTGAGGGTAGGAGAGGGAGGGGCCTCCCTAGCTGTTGAAGCCCAGAGTCCACTCTACAGGGAACACTATAGCTGTGCTGGCACCCAGCAGTCAGTATCAGGTAGGCAGCTGCAATTCCGTTAGAGTTCCCTCAGGCTGTTTGGAGGCATCCTCCTAGTGCATGGCCACAAGGCCATGACTTCCTCATATCCTACCTGCACTGAGAGCATGGGGGACCGGGAGACAATAGGAGAGGATGTAAGGGAGCAATTCAAAGCCCGCATGTCACAGACACAATCTTACCAAAATTTAGAAAGTTTTCTTAATATTTCTCTATACCCCATGTTTCCTATATCTTGTATATCCATATCATGTATCCATTCTGGCCATTAGGACCATTCTCAGACTTTAAATGAGTTAGTTTTATAATTTTCACCAGTTAAATTGCTATTTTGCTAGGAAAATGTTCCATCAAGCTTTTCACTCTGCCATTCTGAAGCATTGCCCTACCCTATGCTTTTGCATGAATATTTTGAATTTGCATCACATGCTTAGGAAAGCAAACAATGTTGAGAATTTTGCTGTGATTTGTACGTAGGGGGCACTAGGAGATATTGCTAAAAGATCCATTGGTGCTACATGGTAGAACTCATACCAGGGATTTAGACTTGATCTTGTGAATAAGAGAAAGCCATTCAAAAGTTTAAATGAAACAGTAATGGAATCAAATGTGTGTGGTGTTGGGAAACACCCTTAAAAACAAAATTCCTTGCCAACCCAAAACTGCTCCAAAAAATAAAAAAAACATTTTTATTATTGAATAAATATTAAACCCAAATGTGATAAATTTCACAGGTGATCTGCTCAAGGGACTGAAAAGATTAAAAAAACAAACAAACAAAAATGCATCACCTTTTTATATAGCCAAGCAGATACAACATGCTAGATTCTTATTCTCAAGATAAATAACTAGTCCTCAATAACATGATGGCATTCTTAGTCACATGTAGCTTATCCTAACACTTGGCAATTAATGTGGCCATATATGTTAACTAATTGACTTTATCCAAAGGAAAAGATAAATTTCTCATACTTTTTTGACAAAGGGTTTGTATCTTGAAGCCAAGCTCCAGTTAAATTTATGGTCCTACCTCCCGACAAAACCTGGGAAATAGGAAGTCAGGGGGCTATTTCCCTTGATTCTCTTTCAAGAAGATGACTCCTAGGTCTTTGAGAAAGGCATTTAAGGTTTAAAAACTGACAAAATGTCTTATTTAGTTCTTTTTAAAAATTACATATGTCTCAAAGAGTAAGGGAAATAAATGACAATTTTCTAAAGAAAAATGCTCCAAAGAAAAAGGAAGGGGAAAAAAGATCTCTTTATTTATATCAGGGAAAATTCTCCTTAAAATAGTCTTCCATGTGTATTTTCCTTTAGAGTTACAATATCATTTAGTTCAAAATGTAAAGGTTTGTGACATTTGCTTATGATTCATTGATCTCAGAAAAATCAATTATACAAATCTTTCTGCATAAAAATAACTGAAACAAAATGATACTTCACTTGTCTAACAGCTTGTATTATTTGCATTATTGCTGACCTGATCTTACCAAAGACTCAGCAGGACATATGGGAAAATTGAATATGTGAATAAAATCTGTTTTCTTTGACATTTTATGGAAGCAACAGTCACTATCTCCCACAAAACTGTGCTTTTTATTCATACTGAAGGGTAGCAGAATTTGCCATCCCCAAACATGCCTCTTTGGCATAAGGATTATTTTAAGTTGGTTATTTTTAAGAAATTGCAGATACAGGAGAAGCTCTGAAAACCTAGGGAAACTTACCCTTCTATAAGAAATGTTTACATTTATAAGGGAGAACTGTCTTTGTAAGGGTGACTTCCTCTCAATGCCATGAAGCAGAGGATGAAAAATAAAAGCCAACCATATCTAGAAGTGCTTATCAGTGGTGAAGGCAGCAACTTAAATCTATATAATAAGCATAACTTTGTATACTGTGCTTTTTCCTGGTAATCTCCATAACTGGCCTTTCCTAACCAACTTTACTTTTCTTTACCCGGAGATCGTATTTCAGGTGATGCCTTACTGGAGTTGTTTACTTTTTCTGGGTCTCTTCCTTGTATATAGCAAGTATGTGTGCATGCAAGTTTGCTCAACCGTGTCCAACTTTTTGAGACCCCTCCATGGGCTGTGGCCCACCAGGCTCCTCTGTCCATGGTGTTTTCCAAGCAAGAATGCTGGAGTGGGTTGTCATTTCCAACTCTAAGGGATGGAATCTGCATGACTCCTGTGTTTCCTGCATTGGCAGGTGGATTCTTCACCACTGTGCCACCTGGGAAGCTCATATACAAAGTATACATGTATTGAAAATTCTGTTTGCTTTTTTCTCTTAATCAATCTGTCCTTTATTGCAGGGGAGTCTCAGCCCCTACAAGTTCAGTCTCAGAGGGCTGTCATGTCTCTCCTTTTGGTTTCTCTGTGAATGGAACACCCCCTTCCAACTCAGAGACACATCACCATGTCCCCAAGAGAATGGCTAATAAATTCAGCTACCACCGACATTGTTAAAGCTTCAGTGTTACCCTGCACCTTTGAACCAATTGCCATTTTGTCACTTTAATCCCACTTTTGGTCTTTGCCCCATCAAAGTTGGCTAGAATTAAATAGATTGTATTATCAATGTAAATAATCACAGAAAAGACTATTTTGAACTGAGAAAAAACAAATCCCTTACAGATTAGATAGCAAAATAAAAATCTTTTATCCAGTTACTAATGAATTAATAAACATAAATTTGAGTGGTCCAGTTTTTCACATGTAGTAGATATTCGGTAAACCTTAGTTACTTTTCTTTTAGTTAAGGTCTCACTTACAGTGTTAACGTCAACATTATAAAATTAGGGCTTTATTAAAAGTAATAGGCATTCCTGTCAAGGTTGTAAGAGTATCAGACACAGGGTAGAGAAAATAAAAAATTCTCTCCAAAGAGGCAATGGATGCTTGAGGAATTGTCCAACAAGACAAATAAAGAGAAGTTAAATCCCAGAGTAAGTCAATTACAGATGAGAGGTTACATTTAGATCCTAATAAAATATTTTCTCCTACTTATTGCAAAGGTTTTCTTCATTTTTAAAAATTTGTACTGGAATAAAGTTGATTTAAAATATTGCCTTAGTTTCTGTATATAGCAAAGTGAATCAGTTATACCTATATTCATTCTTTCTAAAATTCTTTTCCCATATAGGTCATTACAAAGTATTGAGAAGAGTATTCTGTGCTATACAGTAGGTTCTTATTATCTGTTTGCTATATGTCAATATGAATCTCCCAATTTTTCTCTCGCCTCCTTTTCTCCCTGGTAATCATGTTTGTTTTCCACATCTGTGATTTTATTTCTGTTTTGTAAATTTGTAGTACAAATTTGTGCTACATTTTTGTAGTACATTTGTACCACTTTTTTAGATTCCACATATAAGGGATAACATTTTTATATTATAATTTATGTGGAAATGTAAGATAATAGAGCCAAAAATTATATTGGAGGCTCCATTCTATCACCTCAATTTATTTAACAAAGAAACTCCATTCGAAAAACTATCATGGAGATGAAAATTCCACTAGGGGCTAACGCACCTCAGTGAGTTATTATCCTTACCCAAATAAGATCCATCTGAAAGTTAGGAATTAACTTTGCTGAATTAAGAATGCTGATGAGTTGATGATGAATATATGATATAGAATATCAATAAGATGATAATATGATAGAATCCACCTAATTGGAACACCCTGGTGGAAACAAAAATATGTTAATTTAGCAAGGTTTCTTATTTCAGAGATTTTGCAGTTGCCTTGTGCTACAAAATATGCTCTTTTAATTAAGGCATTGTTTGCAAAAATAACTGGAGATATAATTTTTAAAGTGCAAAAGTTAAGATTTCCCAAGCACTTATGGTGCCTGTTATAGAGAAATTGTCTAGAAGGTAACTGATATAAATTCTTTCTAGGAGTATGCCTCAATAACTTTCTCGCAAAGAACATATTTATAAAAATAAATTCATGGGCAAAAACATGTGCTTCAATTTAATGTTGACTGGTGTGTGCAGCTCATACAAGCAAAACTACTCAAAAGCTAATCACAGATGTTTTATATCTAGATAATACATTACCACAACTAGACCTTGATAACCTTACATTCAACCTGAGTTGGACATTGTATCATCACTCAACTAACAGGCTAATAACTAATAAATATGTGATGTGAATTTTTACTTTTTTGTCTATCCTTTTTCTGTGCCATTTTTTTTTCTGCCAAAGTAATTAAATTTAGTGTTCAGTTGTCTGTATACATTCTGCAGTTAGAGCTTCTCAAATGCTGATTAAAATATGATTGTAGACAACTCTCATATAGTTGATTGATTCTACAGTGTAATTTTGATCCTTTTGCAAGTGTATTCTATAGCATATACAGAGGACTTGATGAAGAACAAATATAAACTTATTTCAGGGCTTAAATAATGACAGCTGGGAGAGGATATTATTTAGTGAATATAGTATATAGAAAATTTTGTGAATACCAATGATTGGGTTTACAGACCAATGGATAGTTTTAAAAATGGATGAGCTATGTCAATATACTGTGGCATCTGACTATACCCAGCCACATGGTCTTGTATAAAGTTATTAACTACTCGAAGTTTGAGTTTTCTTACCTGTAAAATAGAGATAATATTATTATCAACCTCAGATGAAAGGTGGGAACTAACAATGAAATTATCTATGCAAAGTACTTGAAAGTGTTAGTCACTCAGTCGTATCTGATTCTTTTGACCCTGTGGACTGTAGCCCACCAGACTCCTCTGTAGATGGAGCTCTCCAGGCAAGAATACTGGGGTGGGTAGCCATTCCCTTCTCCAGGGCATCTTCCAGACCCAGGGATTGAACTTGGGTCTCCTACACTGCAGGCAGATTCTTTACCATCTGAGCCACCAGAAAAGCCCCAAAGTGTTTGGCAGGAGTATTATTCAATAACCGTAGTATTAATAATCCCTTGTTTTTGATTTAAATATAGTCCTTTATTAATAATGCAAAGAATGGATATGGTAAGAAGTATGACTGGATGATTTCCTTTTCAGCTCCTTCAGGGAGTCAACTTGTTTTCTGTTGTGTTACCTTAATTAGAGCAATTGTTATCTTCCAGTTGTTATCTTTATCCATTCATTAATGAATATTCAACCTGCTTGACTGAAAATCTTAGTTTAACAAGTGAAAGTGAAAGTGAAAGTCTCTCAGTCATGTCTGACTCTTTGCAACCCCATGGACCATACAGTCCATGGAATTCTCTAGCCCAGAATCCTGGAGTGGGTAGCCTTTCACTTCTTCAGGGGATCTTCCCAACCCAGGAATCAAACCCAGGTCTCCCACTTTGCAGGCAGATTCTTTACCAGCTGAGCCACAAAAAAAGCCAAAGAACACTGGAGTGGGTAGCCTATCCCTTCTCCAGTGGATCTTCCTGACCCAGAAATCGAACCAGGGTCTCCTGCATCGCAGGAGGATTCTTTACCAACTGAGCTATCAGGGAAGCCCTAGTTTCACAAAGGACCTCCAATAGTAAAAACAGCATCCATAAAATATTTTTCATACAAATTTTATTTTATTGCGATAGAACTGACATGACGTCGTGTAACTTTCAGCTGTAAAATGTATTGATTTAATGTATTTATGTGTTGCAATAGGATTTCCACTATAACATTAGCTAACACCTCTATCACATCTCATTGTTTTTCATTTTGTGAAGAAATTTTATTTCTTAAGCAGCTTTGAAGTTCATAATAAAATATTGTCTGTAATTATTGTACTGTATGTTATATCTTCAGGACTTTTTTATTTACTAGTTGCAAGTCTGTATCTTTAAACATCTTCACAGTTCCCTTCACACTCCAGACTTCAGTAACCACCATTCTACTCTGTTTTTATGAGTTTTGGCTTTCTTTCTTGATTCCATATGTAAATGATATCATTACAGTGCTTATCTTTGTCTAATTTATCTTACTTAGCATAATGCCCTCAAATTCATCCCTGTTGTCTCAAACTTCCTCCTCTCTCATGACTAAGTAATATATATATACCACATCTTCTTTATCTGTTCATTCATTGACAGGTACTTATGTTGTTTCTATATCTTGACTTTGTGAATAATATTGCAGTAAACATGGGAGTGCAGATATCTCATAAGATTTTGTTTGCATATTCTTTGGATATATACTCAGAAGTGGAATTACTGGACCATATGGTACTTCTACTTTTAATTTTTTGAGGAATTTCCATACTATTTTTCATAGTAACTCAACCAACTTATATTCCCTTCAACAATATAAGAGTTCCCTTTTCTCTAAGTCAACATTTCAATGGAAATAGTTTTGTTCCTAAAGGATTTTCCTTTAGGAACATTTTTAGAATAATGTCAAACTAAATAAGACTTTCCTGGATATTTCTGAAGGAGTAAATTATAAAATATGAAATAAAATGAATCATAGAACAATAGACATTTAACACCAAAAGGTACGTGCAGAATCCTTTGTCAATGTTTCCAATTCAAATACTAACAATGAGCAGGCAGTTTATGGAATTGAGTACATCAGGTAACAGGGAAGATAAAAGCTAAGGCAGATGAGAAAAATGACAACCATTCTAAAAGAGGCAGCTTTGATCAACTTCATCCAGTTATCGCCATGGGATAAATTAGACCCAGGGTTGTCATATGTCCATATTTTTTCAAGATAAATAAGATGCTTGTTTATTTATATATAGTCTCTAATATTTTTTAATAATGTCAACCCATATAGAAATCTTAAGAGTACATGCATGCTCAGTTGTATGCAAATCTTTGTGATCCTACGGACTGTAGCCTACCAGGTTCCTCAGTCCATGGGTTCCTCAGGCAAGAATACTGTAATCCGTTGCTATGCCCTTCTCCGAGAGATCTTCCAGACCCATTGATCGAACCTGCATCTCCTGTATTCCAGGCAGATTCTTTACTGACTGAGCCACCAGGGAAGCCCTCTAAGAGTATAATTTTGACAAATAATATTCCACAGACATCTAGTTTCTGAATTTTGAGCTAGGTATCTAACTATTCTCTTCAAAAATGAGAAAGCTGATACTAAAAGTATCACTGCACAATAAATTTTAATATATATACTTAAAAATGTATGTGTAGAGATTAATAGTTGAGAGAGAGGTATTCTACATTAATATAAGAACATGACTTTGTGTTCAGTGCAGTTCAGTCACTCAGCCGTGTCCAACTCTTTGCGATTCCATGAACCGCAGCACGCCAGGCCTCCCTGTTCATCACCAACTCCCGGGGTTTACTCAAACTCACATCCATCGAGTCAGTAATGCTATCCAGCCATCTCATCCTCTGTCATCCCCTTCTCCTCCCGCCCGCAATCCCTCCCAGCATCAGAGTCTTTTCCAATGAGTCAACTCTTCGCATGAGGTGGCCAAAGTACTGGAGTTTCAGCTCTAGCATCAGTCCTTCCAAAGAACACCCAGGGCTGATCTCCTTCAGAATGGACTGGTTGGATCTCCTTGCAGTCCAAGGGACTCTCAAGAGTCTTCTCCAACAATACAGTTCAAAAGCATCAATTCTTCAGTGCTCAGCTTTCTTCACAGTCCAACTCTCACATCCATACATGACCACAGGAAAAACCATAGCCTGGACTAGATGGACCTTTGTTGGCAAAGTGATGTCTCTGCTTTTGAATATGCTATCTAGGTTGGTCATAACTTTCCTTCCAAGGAGTAAGAGCCTATTAATTTCATGGCTGCAACCACCATCTGCAATGATTTTGGAGTCCAAAAAAAATAAAGTCTGACACTGTTTCCACTGTTTCCCCATCTATTTGCCATGAAGTGATGGGACCAGATGCCATGATCTTTTTTTTCTGAATGTTGAGCTTTAAGCCAACTTTTTTCACTCTCCTCTTTCACTTTCATCAAGAGACTCTTTAGTTCCTTTCTGCCATAAGGGTGGTGTCATCTGCATATCTGAGGTTATTGATATTTCTCCCAGCAATCTTGATTCTAGCTTGTGCTTCTTCCAGCCCAGTGTTTCTCATGATGTACTCTGCATAGAAGTTAAATAAGCAGGGTGACAATATACAGCCTTGACGAACTCCTTTTCCTATTTGGAACCAGTCTGTTGTTCCATGTCCAGTTCTATTGGTTGCTTCCTGACCTGCATACAGGTTTCTCAAGAGGCAGGTCAGGTGGTCTGGTATTCCCATCTCTTTCAGAATTTTCCACAGTTTATTGTGATCCACACAGTCAAAGGCTTTGGCATAGTCAATAAAGCAGAAATAGATGTTTTTCTGGAACTCTCTTGCTTTTTCCATGATCCAGCAGATGTTGGCAATTTTACCTCTGGTTCCTCTGCCTTTTCTAAAACCCACTTGAACATCTGGAAGTTCATGGTTCACGTATTGCTGAAGCCTGGCTTGGAGAATTTTGAGTATTACTTTACTGGCATGTAAGATGAGTGCAATTGTGCAGTAGTTTGAGCATTCTTTGGCATTGCCTTTCTTTGGGTTGGAATGAAAACTGACCTTTTCCAGATCTGTGGCCACTGCTGAGCTTTCCAAATTTGCCGACATATTGAGTGCAGCACTTTCACAGCATCATCTTTTAGGATTTGAAATAGCTCAACTGGAATGCCATCACCTCCACTAGCTTTGTTCATAGTGATGCTTTCTAAGGCCCACTTGACTTCACATTCCAGAATGTCTGGCTCTAGGTGAGTGATCACACTGACTTTGTGTTAGTCTTCTACAAAAATCAATCTTACGTCAAACCCAACTTTGGCAGTCTTCTTTATCCACCTTATCAGTCATTCTGGTCTGCAATGCCATTTCTCATACTATTCAAGTTCCTTCACCTAGAATCTGCTACTAATATTTCTGCATTTTAAAATACTAATTGTTCTTCAAGTTCGCACACAATGTAAGTTTTCTGAGGGCAAAGACTACAAATCTCTTATTCACCTCTCTGTCCTTTGCACTTTTTGCAGTGCCTGAGGCATTAAATGTATTCAATAAATATTTACAGAGAAAAAAATGAATCTATGAGTGAATTAATGAATAAATGATCACCCCAGTCAAAACAGATGGTTTTATTCTCCAGAAACCTATAGAATTTTGAACGTTTATAATGCACTTGTATTAACCTGCCTGGTTGTACTCCCTTTTAGCACATTCTAGAAAAGATGTCATATTTCATGTCAGGTTTAAAGACAGCAAGTCTCTTTTAAATGTAGAGTACTTAGCATCACTCTCCTTAGAAGCTTGGGCCTCAGGAATGAATTGTGGAGCATCAGAAAAAGTCTCATTCAAAAATATGTCTTTGTTTTTTCTTTACCTTCTTTGTGAGATTTTGAAGCCTTTGCAAGTGGCCACTACGTTTTATTTTGCCCTTTCACTCTCACGTTTAATCCAGTGACTTCCACATAATAATCTCTGCATATAGTGAAGTGAATCAAACTTGATAAGGAAATTTTTCACTTTAAATGCACATTTTCCCATTATTTTTCAGTGATATTGTTCATTTTCATCTGTTCTTCATCTATATGCAAAACAGTGAGAGGAATAGAGTATACTCTGAAAATAAAATGTCTAATTTTTAGTAAATTAAATTCAAATCTGAATTACTGTTGTCTGATCTAGGTACTGAGGATACAAACACACACACACACACACAAGTAAACAAAATGAAGCACAGCTCAGTGATCCACTCAATAGCAGGAGGATGTTCCAGGGATGGTGGGAGGGAAGAAAAGTGATTAATTGTATCTGACATGATGTATGAAGTGCTGTTTTACTAAACAGCTTTGTTGCTATGTATTCCCTACACTAAAGTGAAAGTGAAAGTCACTCAGTCGTGTCTGCCTTTGTGACCCCATGGACTATACAGTCCATGGAATTCTCCAAGCCAAAATACTGGAGTGGGTAGCCTTTCCCTTCTCCAGGAGATCTTTCCAACCCAGGGACTGAACTGAGGTCTCCTGCAGTGCAGGCAGATTCTTTATTAGTTGAACCACAAGGGAAGCCCCACATTAAGGATAAAATGATATAAAATACAACAAAATAAGGTAATAATAATAATATAAAATTAAATTTAAAAGTTAAGTAAAATAATAAAATCTCTCCTGACTTGTAAACCATCTTTATCATCTCCTAACCTAGGACAGAGAAATAAACAGAGATATGTATGACAAGTTTAAAATCACTTCCTTCCACATTTTCACTGTTAAATTTTCCTTATTTGTTCATATTCATCAGGAAGGAAGGTTACTTTTAATCATCAGACTTTAAAGTTTCATTTCATATTTAGACATGAAGTTGAAATGACAAGAGATTTCTGGCCATTCTTCTCATTATATGTGCTTTCTTGCTTTCTGAGGTGTCTTCACTCTAGGTAGGAAGGTTATTGTCTTACTTGTCTATTGCTGTGTAAGAAATCCCCTTCTACATGGCAGTTTAAGACAACAAACATTTCATAAAAGTCCTGTGGGTCAGGAACTCAGAGTGGCTTCTCTGTAGGGTTCTGACTCAGTCTCTGACCAGGTACAGTCAGGCTGTTGGCTGCTTTCATCGGAGCTGTGGCAAACCCAAGAGAGCTGGCTTCCAAGCTCACTTGTGTGGCTGTTGACAGGCTTCTACTTCTCCCTGGCCACTGGCTTAAGACTTCAGTCCCTCATTGTTTGGACTTTTCCACTGGGCTATCCACAACACAGGCAAAACTCTAAGGCAAAATCTCCAAAAGAAAGGCCAAGAAATTGGGCACCAAAAGCGAGGTCCAGGATTTCAAGGCTGATCAAAGAAAAATCAAGATCAAAAATCATTGTGAAATATTAATATTTCACAACAAGCTTCACAGTGTGGCACCTGGATTGGGTTTCATGAAATTGGAGGAGACCTTCCAGAGATATCAGGAGGCCACCACCCAGAAGAAGAAGAGAGCAAGGGAACTCCTGGGAGACAGGAGTGTGTGGGGTGCGGGTGGTTTACCTGTCTGGGTGGTATCATTCAGCTGAGGTGGGAGTCTCTGGATCAGTGAGCATTAAAATGCAGCAGTAATTTGTGGTTTCTTATAGCTGTAGGGTTTGCTTTATATCTATGTCTGGTTGAATGTGTCTTCATGGGGTATGCAAAGCAAGAAGTCTCAAAATATCTAAAAATATACTTATTTGCATTATATTTAAAGAAATTGGAGAGGCAAGCATTTGAGTTTGGCACCGGTGGGGTTTAAGTTAATGAACCTATTCTGCTGAGAAGAAAAAACTAACAGGGTCCAACATGCAAGGACATCTTTGGCCCATTTATGGAACAGCACCCAAGATAGAAGCTAAGGTCTTTTATAATATAGTCTCAGAACTGATATGTCATTGCTTGGGCAATAAGAAAATGCATACAGACAAATGCTGGTACAAAACAAGAGGAGGCTTCATAAAAATGAGAAATTCAGGAAGTAGAGTGCCAGGGGCCAGCGTGAGGAACTCTGCCCGTGGCAAAGGTCATGAGGAAGGAGGCTCGGCATATGCAAAGGCGGGATCGAGCCTCAGGAGTTCCCCTGGAAATTCTCGAGCATCTACCCCCAAAACCAGAGTCTGCCTACTTTACTGCTTTGTGCTTTCACCTACACCTCTAACTTTATGGGGAGCTGTCCCCCACCACCATCTCTCTCTCTCTGAAAAAGAGTTAACTTACAGCTCCAGTTAATAAAATTCCTGGTCATGACAAGAGTGTTTCAACCTACAAACTCCTCTGAAGGTTCTCTAGCCTGCCTGACAGGTTTGTCCGGCCACATGTGATTGTTCACAGCCTCCCAACCGTGAGAGGCACGAGATGCTTTAAACCTTCTAAAAATAGATTCTTTTAAGAAGTTAGGAAATTATTAGTGTAGTATAGTGGGCTGATTAGAAATTGTATTGGTGAAAGGTTTTTCATTTGTTGAGCTAATGTTTGCTGCTAAGTCTCCACATCCCCTGCCCTTATACACATTAATGAATATATAGAAGAAATAAGTATTAACCTTTGATATTAATCACATTAGACCTTAGGCTAAGCAAATTCTTTCCTTAATTAAAACCCACTACACCCTCACTCTATAGGAATATAACTTTATCTGGTGCCTTCGGAAGGTGGCGTCTGTTTTAAAAATAATCACTCCTGGAGAAATAAGTGTTCTGGTTGACTGACCACTGTCACAAGGAGAGGGTCATAAATTGTTAGCAGGCCCCCCTGGCCAGAAGATGATGTAACACCCCCAAGACCTTTGTATACATTTGTATGAAACACCTGATTTTGATAAAAGTCAGGACTGCTGACCCCACGTGACTTTTGTATTACATCTCTGTGTATAAAAGCAGACCCTGGAAAATAAAGAAGGGGATCAGTTCCTAGAAAGACTGGTCTCCCCATGTCGTTCTTTCTCTCACCTTCTGGCTGAATTCCCATCTGGAGCATGGAGGCTCGTCAAGCCTACTAATTATGCCTGGGCTTCTAAGATCTGACCAGGGAGGCCTTAGTGTCTCCTCTCCTTCGGGAGAACGGAAGGACGCCTGTGGCCTACGTAGGTGACGCAAATTTCTTGTCTGAAATTTTATTGGCTTTCCACGCAAACCAAGTTATTCAGCCTCTTTTCTCCACTGAATTTTCCTACTGAGCTATCCTTATTTAACCACTCTTTATATCTTTAATTCTATCGTATCCTGATCGCCGACGCCATCCCTGCTTTGAATTCCCTGGATCCACCAGGGCTGGACCCCGGCAGTAGAGGTCACTGAAATCCATTTTGGAGGCTGGCTTCTACATCTATAAGGAATCAAACCTTCTTTGAAAAGAGGTGTGAGCCACATTTAATGCCAACTTTCTTTCTTGCTTCTGGTGACAGGGCCTTACCACAAGTCAATCTCAGGATGTCTGAATATTTAATTCCTGATATTTTTGCTCTCTAGTCTCTTAATCTAGATTTCTTACCTTTGTCTTAGCTAATTCCTAGATTCAATTTTTTACTTCTTTGAACCTAAAGTAACCCCTGGCTCTTGTTTTCTTTAGCTACTCTTCTGCATTTCAACTGTATATATCCTAACTCAGTGCACCCTTCCATCTATAATGTGGAACTCGTCTTTTTTCTTAGTTCCTGCAAACCTTCATTGGTTTATTACCACAAAATTTCAACATGAGGCCAAACCCTTGAGCACAGGTACAAAAGCTCTCCATCAACTTCATATGAAGACAATTAATTAACACCATATTGTCATATACAATAATAGCAAATGCTATCCAGATTTCCTGAAAGGATTTGCATCCCTCTCATTTTTGCATAGGTCACAAATATATTGACCATATTGTACCTTGTTTTATTTTGATATAAAAAATATTTAAGTTGTATTTAGTGGTTTCCTCCTCCATTATCCAAATATATTACAATTTTTAATGTTACTAAACATGCAGTGAATGAGTTGTGCAAGTATGTCAATAAGAAATATCTTCTTGCATCTTAGAATATTTGGAATAATGAGAACCAGACACATTCTTCCAGTGATTGAAGTTACGTGTGTTTGTGTGTGTCTGTTTGTCTGTCTGCCTGACTGTGGTGATATTGGAAAACTGAGGGAATATTCCCATCAGTTGGCATATCATGAATTCTTCTTATTTGTTGATATCACAACCCTAAGAAACTGAAGTGTCCTGAGACATGAGCATTTCTGGGAAACTAGACAGTCAAGGGCTTGTTCCGAGAAGGATCCCCGATGTGACCTGTGCCAGTGTCTCTGTCTGTCCTTAATGAGATCACTGGAACTGGGAAAGTGTCCCTCCAAACTGCAGGAAGCAATTTGGTGACTGAGTAATGGTCCCTCTTTCCTTTTTTGTTGATAATGTATTTTTAAACCACCTCATATTAAAAAGAAAACCTCAATTTTATCAGTCTACATGGCTAAGTTAGGGAAGATTGGAGTAAATCATTCTAACCTGGCCTTAATTCCTCTTGTTCTGTGAGCAGACATGCAGAACAATCCCTGTCTAGACAGAGCTGATGCTTTTTACTGTCATTCAAGGGTCATCTTTGAGTCATAGCTTCCTGGAGGGAAAGAGGTAAACAAATGTTTTGATTGAGATTAAAGATGCCCCTTTATTAGTTACCTCAGTGTCACACTTAATAGGGTTCCTTATGGTTCAAATCTGTTTCTGCATAAGAAAAATGCAACTAAAATTATTCAATGCTTACTGTTATGTGTCAGGCCCTGTGTTTAGAAGGAAAGTAAACAAACAAGGAAACAAAAAAAGATATGACCTATCAAGTAGCTTAAAGTCCAACTAAAGAAAAAGGCACCAATAAAATAAACACATGATAGTATAATTGTGATAAGTCCTGTGATAAACACAGAGCAAATTCTGACCTTCTCCAGTAAGTAAGGAGCTGTTTTTGTGTGTTTGTTTTTAGAAACTGATTCTTGAGCTAAGATTTGAAGATGTAAAGAGCTTAACGTTTTAATTATGAGGAAGGATGATGAGGAAGGGATATGGAGAAAGAGTAATATAGGGGTCCTAGGAAATTAAAAGTAAGTATGAATTAAGCACACAGAGAGAGGGAAAGAGTAGAGTAAGTTGAGAATGAAGATATGGTTGCAGACCATGTAATGCAGTTCCTGAATATGGTAATCATAAAACTATTACACTTCTGAGAGTAAAATGTGGGGCTATTAATTTTTCCAGGACTCCAGGCACAAATCAGGATTTTCCAAGGCAAAAAATAATTTGTAATATTTCTGCATATAGGCCATGTTAAGGATTTTGGTCTTTATCATGAGAGCAATGGGCTAATTGGAAGCTAAAAAGCAAAGAAAGGACATGATCATATTGTTCTTTAGAAAAACCTCTCCAGGTTGACATAAAAATGAAAGACCAGAGGGTTGTCAAAAAAGGCTATAGAATTTATTTAATAGATGCTACTAACTTAGACAAAGATTGCCACAGTAAATGTATAATTATTCAATGACAGATTAGAAATGAAATAATTCATTTGAAGGTGAATTATATAGGCTTTTGTCTGTTCAAATTAAATAAAAGGCAGTAGGTCATGTCTGAAGTTGATCATGCTAAGGGCATGTTTTGTTATAATCTAACCTTATAACTGTAGACCACCAGAAATACACCTGTAGTTGAATAAAGTTAGATGTATTGACTTATTGCAATAAAAAGCACATACCACGCACAACTACACTTCATCTCAGTAAGAGGAAGGACCTGTTAATATATTCAAGTGTGTGTGAAGTGATTTGGGGGCAAGTAAGCAGAGGTTTACTCTGAGTTGGATGCTATTAGTCAGAGGGGCAGTTCTATAAAGGAAACTGAGGCACTGGGAGCCTGAGAAACATTCCTAAGGTCACAAAAAGACAAAGCTGATATTTTAACACAGGATCTGGGCTCCAGATTTACTTTCTTCTTCTTCTTCTTCTTATTGGTGTATAGTTGCCTTACAATGCTGTGCTAGTTTCTGCTGTACAATGAAGTGAATCAGCCATACCCCTTCCTTTTGGACTTCCCTCTTCTGCCACCCTCCCATTTCACCTATCTAGGTCACCACAGAGCACTGAGCTGAGCTTCTTGCACTATATAACAGCTTCCCACTAGCTATCTATTTTATACAGGGTGGTGTATATATGTCAGTCCCAGTCTCCCAATTCATCCCACACTCTCCTCCTCCTTCCTGTGCTCACATGTCCTTTCATTACATCTGAATTTCCATTCCTGCCCTGCAAATAGGTCATCTGTACTATTTTTTCTAGATTCCACATACATACATTGTTATTCAATCTCTAAGTCCTGCGGACTCTTTGCGACCCCATGGACTGCAGCTCCACAGACTTCCCAGTCCTTCACTATCTCTTGGAGTTTTCTCAAACTCATGCTCCTTGAGTTGGTGATTTGATCCAACTATTTCATCCTTTGCTGTCTCCTTCTTCAATTGCTCTCAATCTTTTCCAGCATCAGAATCTTTTTCCAATGAGTCAGTTCTTTGCATCAGGTGGCCAAAGTATTGATAGCTTATGGTGAACAGTGTCAGATTTGTGATCTGCAAAGAAGATTTAGTTTTGGGACCAAGGACCAGGCTTGATCACTCAGAGCTTTTGTGTGGCAGAGGCTTTATTACAGTGATAAAGGAGAGAGGAAGCTTCTGACATAGACATCAGAAGGGGGCTGGAGCCCCACTCCATGGTCTTATCAAGGCCTTACATACTTTTACCAGACCCACTCCCACAATATATGTCTTAAGATAACAAGATTAGTCACAAGGTTCTTGTTAAGGAGAAGTATGTCCTCAAGCAAGATACATTGTTATTATATAATCATCAGTGCAGAGCTTAAGGAAAAGCAAGATAACTTGAGCAAGATAAGTGTCTTGTTGTGTAATCATTAGCTCTGGGCTTAAAGAAGGGAAAGGACATGTGAACACAGGGAGGAGGAAAAGAGTGTGGGATGAATTGGGAGACTGGGACCGACATATATACACTACCCCGTATAAAATAGATAGCTAGTGGGAAGCTGCTATATAGCACAAAGAGCTCTTATGTGACTAAGATAAAGGAATAAGAATAAAATGTTTGTCCCTTTCTCCTCCTCAAGGGACCTGGACCTCTTCCTCCTTGAGGGCCTTGGACTCCTTATCAACCTACCTAAGAATTAGCTCTCAGTATTAGAGCTTCAGCTTTGGCACCAGTCCTTCCAATGATTAACATATGATATTTGTTTCTTCTCTTTACTCTTAATTGTGACTCCATGATATGATTTTTATACATGACAGAAATTATATATTTATTTCATATATGTAACTTTAGTCATTAAAAAAGAACTTCAAGATAAAAAAGAAGTGAGTCTTGTCTCACATTTACCAATTACATAAACCTAAAAATACCACTTTACTTGTACAAATTTCATTTATTTCCCCTAAACAAAGGACAACATAACTTAAAAGACTATGGGCATTAAAATGCTGACTGGATATGAAAATTCTTAGCATTGTCTAACAACTAGTATATGGTAATTAAATTTAGATTAAAAGTTTTTGACATGATTTGATGCAAAACTTGTTCTGAAGTTAAGATATAGAAAATAAAATTGGAATACCCAAGGCTGAAATAAATATATCTGTAAAGGAGTTCCATTTTCAATGTCTTATAAAGGCTACATAACCTGTTTAAGACAAAAGTGTCAAAGGTTTGAGAACAATAAATGTAAAGAAATATTGGATTATTAATAAAAATAGTCATATCTATGAACTAACATTTAATCCATCTTGTAAAATGTCTCTGAAAAAAGGAAAGACAAATGGCATGGTGATATGTACTTATATGACCACAAATTCTACAAGTCTTCTGAGTTTGTTAGTTAAACAAAGTTATCTTTTAAAAATATTGTTAACTGTCAAAACATAAATTTCATATGGTTGTTATGGCATTTTTTTCTTTTGCCCTTCATGGCAAGTACACTTTAAAAAGTGATTAAGTTCCCATGTTTCAGGAGATTCATGATGGCTTGTGATTTAGTATTTATAAAGTAAATATCTTCCTAGGCACTTCATAAAATAGTATGTTGGGGAAAGAAGTCTGTGGATAGAAAAAGATATTTGTTGGATCGAATTTTCTATTTGGAGTCTGCTCTCAGTTACGGTAGTGGCCTTCAGGGATGTCTTCAGCTAACTGACAGAGAAATAGGCATCTTTCAAGAGCTGAGAAATGTCTTTCATTGGCTGTCAGGACCATTCCCACAAATAGCATCAGCTGAATTGCTAGAAGGGATTGTCCAGAACCTATGATTTTAATGTTTCATCAAACCCACTCAACACTCAGAAAATATTATACCTTGAAGCTATTAAAATATTTAAATCATTGAATTGTCAAGATGAAATTGAAAAAGGTAAGGCTGTTTTGTAAAAGACCATATCTTTAATTTAACCCAGACCTGTTTGAAAAACTCAAGGCAATGTCCTATAACCCTACTTGCTGTGTGATGGAGTGTGTATCAATTCTTTGCATTTGAGTCATTTTTTATGTCACTTTTTCATTAATATGGAGAAAGTCAAGCACATCTCTGCTTATCACCAGGAACCATAATGTTGTCAGTCACTTTTCTGAGGTTATTCTCCCTTATAAAAAAATAAAGATATAAAAGAATATATCTAAAACTTACATAGGAAGATACCAAATTGACCTAGTTGTTTATATACAAACCACATTATCTCCAATATCCTAGAATTATATTTAAATGTAAAAAGCATCATGGAAGATAGCTGCTAGGAGTTTCCTGTGGGATTTGGGGTAGATCAGATTGCTTGCATAAATCAGTCTGTGATTAACAATGGAGCATATATAATATTTGATTCATAACATCTCTTATAATTTTATGTTTTGCAAGTTATCTTCTATGTATAATGTAAGTTTTCTGAGCATAGAAAACTGTTTTATACTGAAAATTTTCCATGAGATATCCAGAGGAATTTTTTGAGTATAGTAAATATAGGAAAGAGTAGAAACATAGAGATAAAAATCCTAGCTTGAAATCCCAGTTTTGTTATTTTATGGTCTTGGGTAGGTTGTGTTAGGTTGGGCAAGCAGCTCATTTAAACTAACTGAATTTAGTTTGCTGATATGCAGAATAGATATCTAACTTGTAAGATGCTGTGACAATCACCATGAATACACAAAAAAGTGTATTCACTTTCACAATTTGCTTCATAAGCATCAGTTGCATTTGTTTTGGAAACTGGCTTAGAATATAATACCTCCATAATACACCCAGATTTTAAAAAGAGATTGCTAAGACAGGAACAGACTAACTCTGCTTTTTTGTTTTTTTTTTTTTTTTAATAATCTCTTATCTTCAGCTTAAATTCCAAGGCTCAGAATATATATCATTCTCATACATTATTTTAAAAGACCACTTCACAATCTAATCTCTTTGTAATGATGCTATTTTTGTTTTTTTTTAATATTTTGGGGTAAGTGAACAAAAGTCCAAGACCAAAGTCCAGGAATTAAGTCCTACTGCTGACAGTAGATGAAAATCTTACCAAAATACACAAAAATCTCCTTCTGTGCCCTAGGAATCTGATGGCTCACTTGTGATTTGTAAAAGGGGAGAGTTGAATACATTTTTAACCTGTGCTGGTAACTCAGGTGTCATGAAGGATTATTCCCTGACTTCCGGGTAAAAGTAAGTACTGCATAAAGCATGCAGCCTGGTACATCCTTCCATTCAGTGGAAGGTACCATTCCAGGTACCAAAGCTGACGAAGAGAAGCTGTAAAAATGAGCAAGACCATTGTCCAGTTCATGTTCGGTGAAGACGCAATTTTTTCAAAATGGCACAAGTGGAGATATTGTGAAGTTATGGAAGCTTATGCTTTTGTGCTTTGCTTAGAACAGGTCTATTTCAAGACCATGGAAGAGCTTCCAGATGTGTGTTTACATGGGCTTTATTAATATGCAAAGTAAGACAGTTTAACCACAAGCAGTTTAGACAGCTGTCCTTTTCCTCTGCTGCCCTCTGAACTATGTTTTCCTTCATGTCCTGTGGCATTGGAATGAATGTCATTTCATCTGGGGATTCTGGTGAGAAGTTTAACTGGGAATACAGTCAATAGGATTACATTTACTTGGGTTCCTGTTACTTTGGTCTATAGTTAAGTTGGTGCTAGCTTCTAGGAGTATCTCCTCATAACTAGCTATGTGTTACCATGTTACCATGACATGAAGGTGCAAAACCAGAGGTTCTTTAACATAAGAATATGCCCTATGAGATCTAGCAAGGAAAATAAATGAAGTAAAGAAACAAGTTCTGGAGACCAGATACTGCAGAAAATTTGTCCATTCATCACGTATAAAATTTTAAGTGGAAGATTTGGTTCTTATCAATGCCTAGTTAAAATGGGAATTCTTTCTAGTCATAAGTATACCTGATAAAAAAACAATATATATATAATCATAACTGTTCCATAATTTTCTCCTTTTTTGATATAATCATGCTAAGCTAAATAGAATTTATAGGGAACAAATTTGGACCTAGGGCTACACATACCAATAACTTCAGTCATATGTTCAATACATTTAAGCATATAGGATCATTTTAGCACATCTTATGCATCAGGTCCTAATTAATTTGGGCAAATGCAGAGGAAACTATATGACTAAGGAAGAAGGATCAGAGTGATGCAACACTGCTAGCTTTGAAGATAGAAGGCAGAAGTCATGAACCAAGGTATGTACGTGGCTTATAGAAATGATTAATGGCAAGGAATTAGATTCTTCTCTAGATCTTCCAAAAAGTAATGCAGGCTTGTTGACATTTTTTTTTTTTTTAATTTTAGCTCAGTGAGACCCCTGCCAAACTTGTGAATAATAAGTTTGTGGGTTTTGCCACCAAGTTTATGGTAATTTCTTATAGGAACAATAGAAACCTAGTGTAGTGCCACTAAAATCATATTAATGAATATGGTGAATTAGCGCACGCGCAGGCGGCTGTGGCAGTGCACAGGCAGCCAAGAGGAGTTATCCCACGTCTGAGGTCAGGGGCAGAAGCCGGGAGGACACCATGCCCGAGGGGTGGCGGCCGAGAGTAGCAACCCTACGTCCAAGGAGCAGTGGGTGCGTGGGTGCAGGAGGGCCAGGAGCTATTCCACGTTCAAGGTCAGAGGGGCAGTGTTGAGGAGATACCCCTCGTCCAAGGTAAGGAGCAGCGGCTGCACTTTGCTGGAGCAGCCATGAAGAAATACCCCACGTCCAAGGTAAGAGAAACCCAAGTAAGATGGTAGATGTTGCAAGAGGGCATCAGAGGGCAGACACACTGAAATCATAATCATAGAAAACTATAGTAATCTAATCACATGGACCACAGCCTTGTCTAACTCAATGAAACTAAGCCATGCCCTGTGGGGCCACCCCAGACGGGTGGGTCATGGTGGAGAGGTCTGACAGAATGTGGTCCACTGGAGAAGGCAAAGGCAAACCACTTCAGTATTCTTGCCTCGAGAACCCCATGAACAATATGAAAACGCAAAAAGATAGGACACTGAAAGATGAACTCCCCAGGTCGGTAGGTGCCCAATATGCTACTGGAGATCAGTGGAGAAATAACTCCAGAAAGAATGAAGGGATGGAGCCAAAGCAAAAACAACAACCAGTTGTGGATGTGACTGGTGATGGAAGCAAGGTCCGGTGCTGTAAAGAGCAATATTGCATAGGAACCTGGAATGTTAGATCCATGATTCAAGGCAAATTGGAAGTGGTCAAACAGGAGATGGCAAGAGTGAACATCGACATTCTAGGAATCAGCGAACTAAAATGGACTGGAATGGGTGAATTTAACTCACATGACCATTATATCTACTACTGTGGGCAGGAATCCCTAAGAAGAAATGGAGTAGCCATCATGGTCAACAAAAAAGTCCGAAATGCAGTACTTGGATGCAATCTCAAAAACGACAGAATGATCTCTGTTCATTTCCAAAGCAAACCATTCCATATCACAGTAATCCAAGTCTATGCCCCAACCACTAACGCTGAAGAAGCTGAAGTTGAACGGTTCTATGAAAACCTACAAGACCTTTTAGCACTAATACACCCCCAAAAATGTCCTTTTCATTATAGGGAACTGGAATGCAAAAGTAGGAAGTCAAGAAACACCTGGAGTAACAGGCAAATTTGGCCTTGGAATACAGAATGAAGCAGGGCGAAGGCTAATAGAGTTTTGCCAAGAGAACACACTGGTCATAGCAAACACCCTCATCCAACAACACAAGAGAAGACTCTACACACGGACATCACCAGATGGTCAACACCAAAATCAGACTGATTGTATTCTTTGCAGCCAACAATGGAGAAGCTCTATACAGTCAGCAAAAACAAGACCGGGAGCTGACTGTGGCTTGGATCATGAACTCCTTACTGCCAAATTCAGACTTAAATTGAAGAAAGTAGGGAAAACCACTAGACCATTCAGGCATGACTTAAATCAAATCCATTATGATTATATAGTGGAAGTGAGAAATAGATTTAAGAGACTAGATCTGATAGATAGAGTGCCTGAGGAACTATGGAATGAGGTTGGTGACATTGTACAGGAGACAGGGATCAAGACCATCCCCATGGAAAAGAAATGCAAAAAAGCAAAATGGCTGTCTGGGGAGGCCTTACAAATAGCTGTGAAAAGCAAAGGAGAAAAGGAAAGATATAAGCATCTGAATGCAGAGTTCTAAAGAATAGCAAGAAGAGATAAAAAAAGCCTTCCTCCGTGATCAGTGCAAAGAAATAGAGGAAAACAACAGAATGGGGAAGATTAGAGATCTCTTCAAGAAAATTAGAGATACCAAGGGAACATTTCATGCAAAGATGGGCTTGATAAAGGACAGAAATAGTATGGACCTAACAGAAGCAGAAGATATTAAGAAGAGGTGGCAAGAATACACAGAAGAACTGTACAGAACAGATCTTAATGACCCAGATAATCATGATGGCATGATCACTCACCTAGAGCCAGACATCCTGGAATGTGAAGTCAAGTGGGCCTTAGAAAGCATCACAATGAACAAAGCTAGTGGAGGTGATGGAATTCCAGTTGAGCTATTTCAAATCCTGAAAGATGATGCTGTGAAAGTGCTGCACTCAATATGCCAGCTGCTACTGCTGCTGGTAAGTCACTTCAGTCGTGTCCGACTCTGTGTGACCCCATAGACGGCAGCCCACCAGGCTCCCCTGTCCCCAGGATTCTATAGGCAAGAACACTGAAGTGGGCTGCCATTTCCTTCTCCAATGCATGAAAGTGAAAAGTGAAAGTGAAGTCACTGAGTCGTGTTCGACTCCTCGTGACCCCATGGACTGCAGACTACCAGGCTCCTCCATCCATGGGATTTTCCAGGCAAGAGTACTGGAGTGGGGTGCCATTACCTTCTCCGCAATATGCCAGCAAATTTGGAAAACTCGGCAGTGGCCACAGGTCTGGAAAAGGTCAGTTTTCATTCCAACCCAAAGAAAGGCAATGCCAAAGAATGCTCCAACTACTGCACAATTGCACTCATCTCACACTCCAGTAAAGTAGTGCTCAAATTTCTCCAAGCCAGGCTTCAGCAGTACGTGAACCATGAACTTCCAGATGTTCAAGCTGGTTTTAGAAAAGACAGAGGAACCGGAGATCAAATTGCCAACATCCGCTGGATCATGGAAAAAGCAAGAGAGTTCCAGAAAAACATCTATTTCTGCTTTATTGACTATGCCAAAGCCTTTGACTGTGTGGATCACAATAAACTGTGGAAAATTCTGAAAGAGATGGGAATACCAGAGCACCTGACCTGCCTCTTGAGAAACCTATATGCAGGTCAGGAAGCAAGAGTTAGAACTGGACATGGAACAACAAACAGACTGGTTCCAAATAGGAAAAGGAGTACGTAAAGGCTGTATATTGTCATTCTGCTTATTTAACTTATATGCACAGTACATCATGAGAAACGCTTGGCTGGAAGAAGCACAAGCTGGAATCAAGATTGCTGGGAGAAATATCAATAACCTCAGATATGCAAATGACACCACTCTTATGGCAGAAACTGAAGAGGAACTAAAAGCCTCTTGATAAAAGTGAAAGTGGAGAGTGAAAAAGTTGGCTTAAAGATCAACATTCAGAAAATGAAGATCATGGCATCTGGTCCCATCACTTCATGGCAAATAGATGGGGAAACAGTGGAAACAGTGTCGGACTTTATTTTTTTGGGCTCCAAAATCACTGCTAATGGTGACTGCATCCATGAAACTAGAAGACGCTTACTCCTTGGAAGAAAAGTTATGACCAACCTAGATAGCATATTGAAAAGCAGAGACATTACTTTGCCAACAAAGGTCCGTCTAGTCAAGGCTATGGTTTTTCCAGTGGTCATGTATGGATGTGAGAGTTGGAATGTGAAGAAAGCTGAGCGCCAAAGAATTGAAGCTTTTGAACTGTGGTGTTGGAGAAGACTCCTGAGAGTCCCTTGGACTGCAAGGAGATCAAACCAGTCCATTCTAAAGGAGATCAGCCCTGAGTGTTCTTGGAAGGGATGATGCTAAAGCTGAAACTCCAGTACTTTGGCCACCTCATGTGAAGAGTTGACTCATTGGAAAAGACTCTGATGCTGGGAGGGATTGGGGGCAGGAGGAGAAGGGGATGACAGAGGATGAGATGGCTGGATGGCATCACTGACTCGATGGATGTGAGTCTGAGTGAACTCCGGGAGTTGGTGATGGACAGAGAGGCCTGGCGTGCTATGATTCATGGGGTCGCAAAGAGTGGGACACGACTGAGCGACTCCACTGAACTGAACTGAACTTGATCAGCTATCACACTAGAAAATTTGATATGTCTTTATGTATTAAAGGTCACGTCTTCCTTTGTGGCTCAGAAGGTAAATAATCTGCCTGCATGATGGAGACCTGGGTTTGATCCCTGGGTCAGGAAGACACCCTGGAGAAGGGAATGGCAACTCACTCTGGTATTCTTGCCTGGAGAATTCCATGGACAGAGGAGCCTGGTGGGCCCCAGTCCATGGGGTGGCAAAGAGTCAGACATGACTGGGCAAATAACCTGGTTATGTAGTAAAGGTCAGATGTCAAAGTAATTTAGCTTGGGCATATTTCAAAGTTATTTAAGGTATTCCTATCTTCTGTTGTAGTTCCAGTAGTAACTAGCAAAAGCATTCTTTTTACTCTCAAAGTTTTGACTAATAAATTATGTTGTCAGATGTTCCAGATTTAATAATAATTTCTACATTTATAGAACATTGCAAATAAGAAAGCTAAAAGAAAATTTTCTAAACCAGGAGTTATCCAACTGCATCCATGGATCAATACTGGTCCCCTGCCTCCATTTGTATTGTTTCGCATGGGCTAGGAATAATTTTCACATTTTGTACACATGTATTTTAAATGGTTACACAAGCACCTATGTCGTATCATCAGTTTTTCCTATTGGCCACAAAGGATAAAATCTCTACTACTTGGCCTTTTAAGAGAAATCTTGCCTGCCATGGTTCTTAATTATTAATAATAAAAAACAAATTTTGAGCAGACTTCTTAGAGGAAGTTTGGAATTCTTTTCTCTTTCTAAAAAATGATTATACAAAATTTTTATCCTTGTGGAGATGATTAAAGAATATGCAACCACCACCCCCCACCCCATGTTCCTAGCAACATTATTTATAAGAGCCAAGACATGGAAATAACCTAACTGACCACTGATGGATGAATGGTTAAAGAAGTTGTACATATATATACAATGAAATATTATTCAGCCATAAAAAACTAAAAACAATCCTATCACTTTTGACACCATGGATGGATCTTAAAGGCATTATGCTAAGTGAAATAAATCAGACAGAGAAAGACAAACACCATGATACCACTTATATATAGAGTCTAAAAAAAATAGAAACAAAAACAGTATTATAGAAAAAGAGATCAGATTTGTGATTATCAAAGGAGGGAGTGAGTGGGGGAGAATAAAAAAAGAAAAAGACTATATAACCAGAAAATATAAAGGAAAAGTATTACAAAAATGTATAAAGAATTCACTTCATTTAAAAAAAAAAATGTGGTTTGCTTTGTCAGAATGCTTATGTACCTATCAAGCATTCAAAGTTCACAATTCATTGTGTTTTATTTTCTTACTTAAAGTAAACAATCACTTTCAAATTTAATTTCACATTTGCAATTGTGTATTCCTTTTCTTATGGAGGACTGTCTTAACCTAGAGATGCCTCTACAAATTCAGCAAGATGCTCAAAGCCAATGCCTTTTCCATGGGTCTTGAGACGCCCCCAGGTATTCAGTCAGTGCAGGTTCTTCTGTGCAGTGCCTTCACAAACAGGGGAAGGTTCTGGCCTCTGGGAAATGGTCCATTCTGGGCCTGAACTACTGCATGTGTATGGGATAGCTTAAGAACCCTGGATGCTGCTGAGGTACATCTGCTTGTAAGCTTAGCCTACAAGGAAGAGCTGATAGCCTGTGGGTCAAAGCTGCTCAGAAGATGATATCAGGGAGACTAAGCTGTCTATGAAGGCACAGCTTCCTTTTTCTTCAGTTTCCCAACTGACCACAAAGAACCTCTTCCAAATGCATTTTCAATGACAGGTAACACTCTGGCTTCTGCTGAGCTGAAAGTATCCAAGCAGGTTGGAGACCCAATCTGCAGTTTTTAGTTCCCATGCACAACACTTCTCAGAACTGAGTCCCTACAGGAAGGTCAGGTCTGAACCTGAAGTTTACGTGCTCTGAAAGCAATCCCACACTCACTTCTGAACACAGTGTCCCAGCAAGTTCAATGCCCTGTTTCAGTCTACTCCCACGTAAAATTGTTTCAGAGACCTCACAAAAGCCCCATCGCTGCAAAATCTTCTGTTGTTTTCCCAGCATGCCATGCACTCCCTATTCCATACGGTACTTGCTTTCTTTCCACCTGAGGCTCCCTTTGCCTTGCTCAAGTGCCACCTCCTCAGAAAGGCATTTCCTCACAACCCCATCTAAAAGAGTGCTGCTATTACTCTCTGCAACCTTAATCCAGTTCATTTTTCTTCATGGCACTTCACACAACCTGATATTTTCATCACATATCTGGATGTTTTTTTTTTCTCTTTCTCTCTAGTAAACTATACTGATTGGCTTAAATGATAAAGAATCCACATGCAATGCAGGAGACTTGGGTTTGATTCTTTGGTCAAGAAGACACCTTGGAGAAGGGAATGACTGTCCATTCCAGTACACTTGCCTAGAGAATTCCATGGATTGGTGAGCAAATTCCATGGGGTCGCAAAGAGTTGGACATGATGGAGTGACTAACACTTTACTTTTCACAAGGATTTTGTCTATTGTGACTCCTGTTGTATTCCCAAAGCCTAAAACAGTGTTAAACTCATGGAGTGATTCAAAAAGTCTTTACTAAATGAATGAATGACTGAATGGTTTATGTTTTTCCCACTGGTTAGGGAGCTACCTCTCACATATTTATATAATTTGCAATACCGTCCTAAAAATTGCTTCAAGGTGATCTTGAGTCTGTACAAGACAGCATTTGACATTTTATTTCACTGGAGAAGAAAATAATACAACTGAGTTTGACAGGCTACTCAACAAAATTTTATCTTGGATAAATTTTCAATTTACGTTTTTCCTAGAAAAAGCAGACTATTAGAAAGTGTGTATTTCTAAACAATATCTCAGTTTTGAGGAATCATGAGTATTATATTTGCATTACAACATTAATTACACCTATTAAAATGAAGAGAAAAATCATATCTTTTGACTAAAATTGGAATGGTAACACCAAAGTTTAAAAAAAAAAAAAAGTGAGTTTTGATTTGTTTGTTTTCTTGCTTGCTTCTTTTGTGTTTCATTTTGTAGTCCAATGATGACATTCTCAACCAATAATGTATTTCTGGAAATAAAAAAAAAATGAAAGTACAAAGTTTTGATGGATATGGAAATTTTATGAATACTACAAAAGAAGTGCAATCCATGATTTATTTTTCCTGTGATTTATCAGGAGTCTCCAATCTTTTGGCAACTAAAATTGGATAGTGGAATAAGCAATTGTAAGAGATGAATTGTTCTTTCTGATGGTTTCTATGCAGGTACAAAAAGCTGCTATTTTACAGAAACTCAGCTGAATAACACCTATAAGAGAAACCAATGGGTCAATATGGTATTTGATAGCCCTAGCATAGTTGATAAAGTGTGGTAGCATTTAACTAGCCCTCATCATAAATATCATTTGACCTCAGGAAAGCTGGCTTAAAACTTAACATTCAAAAAACTAAGATCATTGTATCCAGCCTCATTGCTTCATGGCAAATAGATGGGGGAAAAGTGGAAACAGTGGCAGATTTTCTTTTCTTGAGCTCCAAAATCGCTGCAGACAGTGACTGCAGCCATAAAACTAAAAGACCCTTGCTCGTATGAAGAAACGTGTAACAAACCTAGAGAGCATATTAAAAAGCAGAGACATTACTTTGCTGACAAAGGACCATACAGTCAAAGCTATGTTTTTTCCCAGTAGTCATGTATGGTAGTAAGAGTTGGACCATTAAGAAGGTTGAATGCTGAAGAATTGATGCTTTTGAATTGTGGTGCTGGAGAAGACTCTTGAGAGTCCCTTGGACTGCAGAAAGATCAATCCAAAAGGAAATCAATCCTGAATATTCATTGGAAGGACTGATGCTGAAGCTGAAGCTCCAATACTTTGGCCAGCTGATGCAAAGAGCCAATTCATTAGAAAAGACCTTGATATGGGGAAAAATTGAGGGCAAGAGGAGAAGGGGTGACAGAGGATGAGATGGTTGAATGGCACCACTGACTCAATGAACACTGAGTTTGAGCAAACTCCAGGAGATAGTGAAGGAAAAGGAAGCCTAGCCTGGTGTGCTGCAGTTCATGGGTCCACAGTCAGGCATGACCGAGTTGACTGAACAGCAAGATTCACATTCCAGGATGATACAGGGTTTACCAGTCAAATGCATCAGAAGGTCTACATAGACTCTGAGCGTACATTTCAATAAACTAGACCTAAGCAATCTGGGCTACAGCGTCACTGTTCATAACCTCCTATGTGATCCTCATGCACCCTGTTTTGAGCAGCTCTGAGATCCCATGAAGACATACCCCACATCCAAAGTAAGAGAAACCTAAGTAAGAGAGTAGGCGCTGAGAGAGGGCATCAGTGGGCAGACACACTGAAACCACAATTGCAGGCAACTAGCCAATCTGATCACATGGAACACAGCCTTGTCTAACAAAGAAACAAAGCCATGGGTGTGGGGCCACCCAAGACGGGAGGGTCATGGTGGAGAGGTCTGACAGAATGGAGAAGGGAATTGCAAACCACTTAAGTATTCTTGCCTCGAGAACCCCATGAACAGTATGAAAAGGCAAAAAGATAGGACACTGGAAGATGAACTCCCCAGGTCAGTAGGTGCCCAATATGCTACTGGAGATCAGTGGAGAAATAACTCCAGAAAGAATGAAGGGATGGAGCCAAAGCAAAAACAATACACAGTTGTGGGTGTGACTGGTGATAGAAGCAAGGTCCAATGCTGTAAAGAGAAATATTGCATAGGAACCTGGAATATTGGATCCATGAATCAAGGCAAATTGGAAGCGGTCAAACAGGAGATGGCAAGAGTGAACATAGATATTCTAGGAATCAGGGCATTAAGATGGACTGGAATGGGTGAATTCAACTCAGATGACCATTATATCTACTACTGTGGGCAGGAATCCCTTAGAAGAAATGGAGTAACCATCATAGTCAACAAGAGTCCGAAATGCAGTATGTGGATGCAATCTCAAAAACAACAGAATGATCTCTGTTCATTTCCAAGGCAAACCATTCAATATCACAGTAATCCAAGTCTATGCCCCAACCAGTAATGCTAAAGAAGCTGAAGTAGAACGGTTCTGTAAAGACCTACAAGACCTTCTAGAACTAACACCCCAAAAAGATGTCCTTTTCATTATAGGGGACTGGAATGCAAAAGTAGGAAGTCAAGAAACACCTGGAGTAACAGGCAAATTTGGCCTTGGAGTACAGAATGAAGCAGGGAAAAAGGCTAATAGAGTTCTACAAATAGAATGCAGTAATCATAGCAAACACCCTCTTCCAACAACACAAGAGAAGACTCTACACATGGACATCACCAGATGGTCAACACCAAAATCAGACTGATTATATTCTTTGCAGCCAAAGATGGAGAAGTTCTATACAGTCAGCAAAAACAAGACCAGGAGCTGACTGTGGCTCAGATCATGAACTCCTTATTGCCAAATTCAGACTGAAATTGAAGAAAGTGGAGAAAACCACCAGAGCATTCAGGTATGACCTAAATCAAATCCCTTATGATTATACAGTGAAAGTGAGAAATAGATTTAAGGGACTAGATCTGATAGACAGATTGCCTGATGAACTATAGATGGAGGTTTGTGACATTGTACAGGAGACAGGAATCAAGACTATCCCAAAGAAAAAGAAACACAAAAACCAAAATGGTTGTCTGAGGAGGCCTTACAAATAGCTGTGAAAAGAAGAGAAGTGAAAAGCAAAGGAGAAAAGGAAAGATATACCCATTGGAATGCAGAATTCTAAAGAACGGCAGGGAGAGATAAGAAAGCCTTCCTCAGCGATCAATGCAAAGAAATAGAGGAAAACTACAGAATGGGAAAGACTTGAGATCTCTTCAAGAAAATTAGAGATACCAAGGGAATATTTCATGTAAAGATGGGCTCAATAAAGGACAGAAATGGTATGGACCTAAGAGAAGCAGAAGATATTAAGAAGTGGTGGCAAGAATACACAGAAGAACTGTACAAAAAAGAGCTTCATGACCCAGAAAATCATGATGGTGTGATCACTCACACTCACCTAGAGCCAGACATCGTGGAATATGAAGTCAAGTGGGCCTTAAGAAGCACCACTACGAACAAAGCTAGTGGAGGTGATGGAATTCCATTTGAGCTATTTAAAATCCTGAAAGATGATGCTGTGAAAGTGCTGCACTCAACATGCCAGCAAATTTGGAAAACTCAGCAGTAGCCACAGGACTGGAAAAGGTCAGTTTTCATTCCAATCCCAAAGACAGGCAATGCCAAAGAATGCTCAAACTACCGCACAATTGCACTCATCTCACATGCTAGTAAAGTAATGCTCAAAATTCTCCAAGTCAGGCTTCAGCAATATGTGAACCATTAATTTCCAGATGTTCAAGTTGGTTTTAGAAAAAGCAGAGGAACCAGAGACCAAATGGCCAACATCCGATGGATCATCAAGCAAGAGATGTTCAGAAAAACATCTACTTTTGCTTTATTGACTATGCCAAAGCCTTTGACTGTGTGGATCACAATAAACTGTGGAAAATTCTGAAGGAGATGGGAATATCAGACAATCTGACCTGCCTCTTGAGAAACCTGTATGCAGGTCAGGAAGCAACAGTTCGAACTGGACATGGAACAACAGACTGGTTCCAAATATGAATAGGAGTATGTCAAGGCTGTATATTGTCACCCTGCTTATTTAACTTATATGCAGAGTACATCATGAGAAAT
Organism: Bos indicus; assembly: GCF_029378745.1. NCBI lineage: Eukaryota > Metazoa > Chordata > Mammalia > Artiodactyla > Bovidae > Bos > Bos indicus. Next base: position 62,874,477 of record NC_091765.1, on the reverse strand, counting down.
GCTGGACTGGAAGAAACACAAGCTGGAATCAAGATTGCCAGGAGAAATCTCAATAACCTCAGATATGCAGATGGCACCACCGTTATGGCAGAAAGTGAAGAAGAACTAAAAAGCCTCTTGATGAAAGTGTAAGAGAAGAGTGAAAAAGTTGGCTTAAAGCTAAACATTCAGAAAACTAAGATCATGGCATCCAGTCCCATCCCTTCATGGCAAACAGATGGGGAAACAGTAGAAACAGTGGCTGACTTTATTTGTGGGGGGGGGGGGGGGGTCTCTAAAATCACTGCAGATGGTGACTGCAGCCATGAAATTAAAAGATGCTTACTCCTTGGAAGAAAAGTTATGACCAACCTAGAGAGCATGTGAAAAAGCAGAGACATTGTCCACAGAGGTCCACCTAGTCAAGGCTATGGTTTCTCCAGTAGTCATGTATGGATGTGAGAGTTGGACTATAAGGACATCTGAGCTTCAAGAATTGATGGTTTTGAACTACGGTGCTGGAGAAGACTCATGAGAGTCCCTTGGACTGCAAGGAGATCCAACCAGTCCATTCTAAAGGATATCAGTCCTGGAAGGAGATCAGTTCATTGGAAGGACGGATGTTGAAGCTGAAACTCCAATACTTTGGCTACCTAATGGGTAGAGCTGACTCATTTGAAAAGACCTTGATGCTGGGAAAGATTGAGGGCAGGAGGAGAAGGAGACGACAGAGGATGAGATGATTGGATGACATCACTGACTCAATGGACATGGGTTGGGTGGACTCCAGTAGTTGGTGATGGACAGGGAGGCCTGGCGTGCTGTGGTTCATGAGGTCACAAAGAGTCGGACATGACTGAGTGACTGAACTGAACTGAGATGTACATTAATCACAGAATGAATCAATCAACAAATACTCTTTAGTACTTATCATTTATAGAATGTACTGGGCAAGATGGGGAAGATAAAGGAATCTGAGAGTTCTTACATCTTCATCCTCAAGAAAATGAAAATTAGAATACACTCACAAAGACAGACACATGGCATAATATAAGTGATAAATGCATGGTACTGAAGATTAAAGCTATAGATTCCCTTCTGAAAGTTGGAGCAATCAGGAAAGACAGACTTTGAGGAGTTTTGAGTCTTTTAATAAAGAGGAAAAAGGAAGACAAGCCATTCTGTCAGTACTGAGACTCACTCAGTGAAGAGGACTCAACCAATTAGGCAGAAACAGAGGGTCCACATTGAGAAGTAGTAAAGATAGTAAAGGAAATTTTGGAAGGCTTGAAAAGGCAAGTGAAATAATTTGCCATTTATTTGAGCAGATTCTCACCAATGTTAGATACATAACTCTATTTTTATAGTAAATATTTGTGATAACAAATTTATTAATTTCCTGAAATAAATTATAAATATTTTAAAAGTATAAACATAATATCTTGACTAATAATATAAAGGAAAATATATGTGGAAAGTAATTTTTGATGAAATAATATATATTTGAATCTGCAGATGCCTTAACATGACTACATAGAACACATAGCGTAGTTCAGCAGCATTTGTATTCAGAATTATCATGAATGAATGTTTTAAGAGAGTACCAAGGTTAGTGTTGATTATTTGTGTCTGAAAAACCACAAATATAATGAATTTTAGGGACATAATTTTCAGAAATACTAAGAACATTTCATCAATTTATTTAAAAATCTTCAATCTAAATGATAACATCTTGGAAAACTCATTGTATATTAAAATATACAAATATTTTATATTCTTATAAAAATATGATAGTTCCTAGATTCATTTAATTTTAAAAATTTTCCCCACATGTTGAGAATCATGCAAGAAGCCAGGAAAATTTTTTGCATGAGATTGCCCCACATTTGCAATCTAATAAGCCTGGGTCCAGTACCCTAGTTTATGCTAGAATTCCCTCAATTAAAATGATAAACCAATCATTGCCATGAAATTTCAAAACTCTCCCTAAGGATTAGTATAGAGCCCTCACTAAAAAACACTGGCATTTTATGGAATCATGAAAGGGCATGTACTCTTGGTAGTGGGCTTTGCAGGTGGCACAGTGGTAAAGAATCTGCCTGCCAATGAAGGGGATGCAAGAGATGTGGGTTCAATCACTGCATTGGGAAGATCCCCTGGAGTAGGAAATGGCAATCAGCTCCAGTATTCTTGGCTAAAAAATTCCGTGGACAGAGGAGCCTGATAGGTTACAGTCCATGGGATCGTAAAGAGTCGGACACGACTGAGCACACACATGCACACACACTCCTGGTAGTAGATAGTAGAAAGTAAATTTAATGCAATAGTCCTGATGAAATGGACAATAGACTTGAATAAAGAAGATGACAGAATATGAAAGAGAAGACAAAAGTGCAATAATACATAAAGGGATAATCAGAAATCGATGGCTGATTGGATGTGAAGAATGAAGACAGGAGGAAGTCAGAGAAATTTTGTGTATTTTTGGTTTTGTTTCATTTTCCTTCTCTTTCTTTTGAAGTAGAAAATCACTATTGCTTTATTTTGATGGCTGCCAATTTTAGAATATCAACTACACTTTTAGGTATTTTTCAAATTTATTATTGGATTTATCACCTTTAAACGCTGTGCCTTTCATTAAAGTAATGAAGTGAACATAGGTAATAGAGGGGATTAGCTATTGTCATGTTGGGTGATAATAAAAGCTAATGGATGCTCACTCCCCACACTGATGCCACCCTATCAGTCAAATCATCCCATTTTAATGATGGACAGCCATTGCCTACCATCTGCTACACCTAAGATACCACAGCATGGTGTATGAATAATTGCGTCCTAAAGGCATCCCACAGACCAGAGCAATTTTCTGCTTAAATATAACCACAACCAACTCTTTTCCATTATGATTAGAATTCAGCAGTTGCAGTGGGGAAAATGCTGAAGAGTAAGTAATCAAAACACATCAAAAATGTCATGTAACTTTTGGAAAATAAGTGAATTATTGATTGAAACAGAAAAGCTATAGTGGGATGGATAACTGGTATTGACAGTTAAAGGGAGAGAGGAATATCATAAATGATGGGTTTTAAGGTGATGATTTATTTTAAAATAACTTTATAAATAAATCATAAAATCGTCTTTCACAATTTGTGTCTCAGGGGACTGATGAAACTCTATATACACAGAAAGGGATTTTTTGTTATATTTCCTGAAAACTTTTTTCTATATTTGTTAAATATATTAGTTTGTGGTATTTCTGTAGAAATATGTGCTGCTCCTGAGTGGGAGGCACATTATGTGATACTTTTGTAAGTTAATGTAATGTCTATAGTTAGTTAGCACCTTGGATTGGATCTGTGATCATTAATACCCTTTGTCCATTATTTTTGATTCTCATCTCTTCTGAGCATGTAGTAGAATTACATTAGGATGCCGTTTAATTGGGTCAGGGCGTGTCAACTTGTTCTAGCCAAAAGTGTCAGATGTATCTCCTAGATGGAACCTAAATTGGTCATGTGAAATACCCCAGAGCTCATATTTTCTTCTCACATATCAATCCAGAAGTGTCTGATGTGGAGGCTGATCCTTCAGCCTGAAATCCTAAATGAAAATAATAAGCAGAATCTCTTTCCAATTGAGTGTCTGGCTCTTTGCGACCACAGGGACTGCAGCATGCCAGGCCTCCCTGTCCATCACCAACTCCCAGAGTTTACTCAAACGCATGTTCATTGAATCGGTGATGCCATCCAACCATCTCATCCTCTGTCATCCCCTTCTCCTCCCATCTTCAATCTTTCCCAGCATCAGGTTTTTTCAAATGAGCCAAAGTATTGGAGTTTCAGCTTCAGCATCAGTCCTTCCATGAATATTCAGGACTGATTTCCTTTAGAATGGACTGGTTAGATCTCCTTGCAGTCCAGGGGATTCTCAAGAGTCTTCTCCAACACCACAGTTCAAAAGCATCAATTCTTTAGCATTCAGCTTTCTTTATAGTCCAAATCTGACATCTAAACATGACTACTGGAAAAACCATAGCCTTGACTAGATGGACCTTTGTTGGCAAAGTAATGTCTCTGCTTTTTAATATGCTGTCTAGGTTGGTCATAACTTTTCTTCTAAGGAGTAAGTCTTTTAATTTCATGGCTGTCATCAACATCTGCTGGAGAAGGCAATAGCAACCCAGTCCAGGACTCTTGCCTGGAAAATCCCATGGACAGAGGAGCCTGGTAGGCTGCAGTCCATGGGGTCGCTAGGAGTCAGACACGACTGAGTGACTTCACTTTCACTTTTCACTTTCATGCATTGGAGAAGGAAATGGCAACCCACTCCAGTGTTCTTGCCTGGAGAATCCCAGGGACGGCAGAGCCTGGTGGGCTGCCGTCTATGGGGTCGCACAGAGTCGGACACAACTGAAGCAACTTAGCAGCAGCAGCAGCAGTCAACATCTGCAGTGATTTTGGAGCCCAGAAAAATAAAGATGTCACTGTTTCCGGTGTTTCCTCATCTGTTTGCCATGAAGTGATGGGACCAGGTACCATAATCTTAGTTTTCTGAATGTTGAGCTTTAATCTAACTTTTTCACTCTCCTCTTTCACTTTCATTAAGAGGCTCTTTAGTTCTTCTTCCCTTTCTGCCATAAGGGTGGTGTCATCTGTATACCTGAGGTTATTAATGTTTCTCCCAGAAATCTTGATTCCAGCTTTTGCTTAGGAATTTGTTATTTTAAGCCAATGCAACTTTATTGTGGTTTGTTACTACAGTGGATTTCCCAGGTGATACTAGTGGCAAAGAACCCACCTTCCAGTTCAGGAGATGTAAGAGACATGAGTTCGATCCTTGGGTCAGGAAAATCCCCTGGAAGAGGTCATGGCAACCGAATCCAGCATTCTTGCCTGGAGAATTCCATGGACAAAGGAGTCTGGCAGGCCATGGTCCATGGGATTTCAAAGAATTGGACATGAATGAAGCGACTGAGCACCAGCACCACATTATTGCAGTATAATCTGGTCTGTCTTGCCTCAGGGTTGATGAGTGAGCATCCTGAAATCTCTTGGAATTATATGTGAAAATTGTACATGAAATTATATGTCCATCATATTCAAAGACTTTGGACATAAGCTATTTTTATTTGTGTCCTAACTTCAAGACTTAATAGCTGCATGACCTCAGACAAATTACATAGGATCTCTGTGTTTTCTTTTTCTGTATAAGATGGATGGAACTATTGGCTCAGATGGTAAAGAATCTGCCTGCGATACAGGAGACCAGGGTTCAATCCCTCGGGTCAGGAAGATCCCCTGAAGTAGGAAATGGCAACCCACTCCAGTATCCTTGCCTGGAGAATTACATGCTCAGAGGAGCCTGGCAGGTTACAGCCCAGGGGATCACAAACAGTTGGACACAGCTGAGTAATACTCTCTGTGTTTCCTTTTTCTGTATAAGATGGACAAAAATAGACTCTGTATATCGTATCCTCAATGATGTTTGCAAACTCTCTGGTTCCCTCTTCTTCCTAACACATTGCAAGACTGAATTCCAACTCCCATTTGAAGTTAGGAGAGCTCCTATGACCTGAACTGGCCAAAGAAATGTGAGTAGAAGTAACATGTATCGTTCTTGGGCAGAAGTTGTAAGTGCCCCCTGCTTGCTTCATCACTTTCTTTCTATCTGCTGTGATAATGATAAATTTTAAATAGTTAGATGCTCCTTTATCCCAGATCTCAGATTAAAAATGAAGCAGTACAGAAGCCCCCAGCCAACTCTGAAGGGGCACATAGTAAGATATCAGGCCTGGAATGATTAGCTCAGCACAGCCTAGTCATCAAGGTGCTTTCTTTCTGAAGGCTCTGTGAAAGTGTCTGCTCTATGTCTGTCCCCCAGCTGTTAGCAGTTGCCAGAAATTCTTGTGCTCTTAAATTGTATCTGCATCACTTCAATCTGTTTCCATCTTCACATCTGCTTGTGTGTAGTTCTATGTGTTTTCCTCTCTTATAAAGGGCATCAGTTATTTGACTTAAGGCTAATTCTAATTCTGTATTATTTCATCTTTATGCTCACATTTGAAATGACCCTAATTCCAAATAAAGTCATATTCATGGGTACTGGGCTTCCCAGTTGGAGCTAGTGGTAAAGAGCCTACCTGCCAAAACAGGAGACATGAGAGACACTGGTTTGATTTCTGGGTTGGGAAGATTCCCTGGAGGAGGAAATGGCAATCCACTCCAGTATTCTTGCCTGGAGAATCCTATGGACAGAGGAGCCAGGAAGGTTGCAGTCCATATGGTCGCAAAGAGTCAGACACGACTGAAGCAAGACAGCATGCATGGGTACTGGAGGTTAGAACTCAAACATAGCTTTTGGGGAAACAAAATTCTACCCACTGTATTTCATATAATGTTAATACTCTTTGATGAAAATTATGTGAATGGAAATTAGAACACAATGACTATCTCATATTCTCCATCATCTAAAAACAATTTGATTATATTTATTTTTCTTCATTAAAAATAAAAGAAAAGCAGATTACTGCTTTCAGCACTACATATCAAAACAACCAGGTTCTAGTTAAAATATTGACTTAGTAGGAGTTTCAGTAAGTAATTAGGATACTGCAGAAGTAGAAATTATAAAGAACACAGATCTCAGACAGTATTCAATAATATATGTAAACTGGAAATATATATATTTTTAATGAGTTTGTGATAAAGCTTAACTGCCGAGGGAAGTAGTCTGGGTGTTGTAAATGGAAAATGCAGAATCTTAGCCTCCACTCCAGAACTACTGATTCAGAATCTGCATTGTAATGAGATCTCCAGGTGGTTTATATGCCATATTCCCCTTAAAGATGAAAAGCACTGATCCAAAATAAATCATTATTTAGGGCAATACAGTAGACTGTACTGCAAAAGAAGAAAGCCAACAGAGCTTTCTACAGCCCTCTTCACATTGATTTAATAAGATTTATGCCAACTAAAGTTATAATGTTAATGGGAGATTTTTTCACGCATGGAAAAAAAGACATCACAGTTATTTTTCCTCCCTTATTTTAGTGTTCTCCAACAACTATTTGTGTGCCTACAAAATATTTTCCTTAATTACATTGATTATTATTTTGAGAATTTATATCAATTTTCCTGCTTATATAAAATGGGCAAATTGCAACTAACTTTTCACAGCCCATAGCAATGCTGGTAGAATTAAAAGAGATTATGCAATAAAGAATATAGTATAGTGTCATGTACATAATGAATGACCAAAACCCAGCATCTCCCCCTTTCCAAAGTTTACATTTTGTTTTTATTTAACAACGTTTTCCATTTGAACTTAATATTTTCCAATCGAATTTAACAGTATTTTCCATTGGACACAATATTTCCAATATTTGTTCACTATATTTCTGGTACCATTTTAGCCCACCCTGTATATTGCCTTTATATTTTCAAATTGGAGGAAATCTGCATAATTCAAATGTCATTTTACAGATGAGAAAACTTATAGCATAAAATGGCAAGGTATTGTTTAAATCATTCAGAAGATGAGCACTGGCATTCGAACCAGAACTCCCAACACCCTTACCGTCAGTTCAGTGTTTCTTTGTTTGTTTGTCATACTATGCTGTGTGGGCAGTAAATGCATGTTGCTACCACCTAATTATCTAATGTTTTCATTTCCGATCCCCCAAATGTATACCCCAATAAAGCCATACCCATTTAAGACCCTATTTTTGGGGGGTTGTTAGGTAGGTAGAATAGGGAAAAAGAGTCCAAAATGGCGGTGGCTAAAAGACAAGGAAGGGAAAAGCCCGCGAAAATAGAACAAAAGAAGGTCCGAGGACCGGAGTGAGGACCTCAGGTAAAACAAACAACACTCCTGGCTGGCCCAATTTACATAGGACAGGCCCAGGGAGAGATAAACATATAAATAGAGGAGCCATCTAGCTCTCTCTCTCTCTCCCCCACGCACTGGGGCACTCTTCTCCTCGTGTCTTTGGATCAACGTGCCCTCACGCCTCGAAGATGGATTTTCCTGCTATCTTCTAAATAATATAGAGCTGTAACACTGAGCTGTAACACTGATTTGTTTAAGAGCTATAACATGGTCCATTCGAGACCTGAGAGCTATAACACGGTCTATCCAAGACCTGAGAGCTGTGACACACCGAGGGGGCTTTAATGTCCGTCACTCCAAATCTTTGTTGTGACGAGACAAAGAACCAAGGAACATAAAACTCGCGTGACAGGGGTCAACATTTCATAAGCTCTACTCTAGCTTTCTTAGAGGACAGTGAGTAAACTGAGTTTTTACTGAGGTCTGGAGTGGTGGTAATGGCCACTTCTTGTCAATCCACGAGTGTAGGCTAATGAGAGGATTTGTAGAACCAAGCTGATTCTTCCATGAATGTGATGTGTCAGACCCGGCGTGCATGGATGCGCTGAACATTGCAGAACCTAGCTTTTTCTATTTTTCTTAATCATGGAGACAAACTGAAAATTTTTGCTTGTTGGAAACACTAAAAGGAATTGGAATTTTTCAGTAAATCCCCCTTTATCTTTGATTAAGTGAAAATAAACAGACTTTAGTACGAACTAATACATTTATTTGGCGTATATTCTTAAAGCTATTTTTCTTAGGTATTAATTCAATGTAAGCATTCATTTGCCTCAAGGGATTTATAAGTATAAAATGTCCATTTGTAACTTAATACATTAACATTACAGGCACTATCTAATTCTGCTGTTAATTTAATTGCTTCTTTTAGATCATCCATACTACTGAACATTTGTTCATTGGCTAAGAATGACTATTTAGATATGGAATACTGCATATATGACAGCAATTTAACTCAAAGAAACCTCATGGTAAAATCTGTTTAATCTTATATATTGGTGTTGGTTAATGAAATTAGATTTTTAAATACTTAAAATTTTAAATACTTAGGAGATTGCCTGCAGCTATTTTTAAGAAACAGTGCACTGAAGTAAATTCAATAACAGAATGTTATTTTTATATAGAATTTATAAAATCACAACCTTTTGTACAGCATAAGTCACAACAATGTTTTTTTTTTTTAACATGACAGAAACATTCAAATAGCTCTCCTAATGGTCTAAACCAAAGATGTCCTATGCTTCACCAACTTACTGCTTTGGCATTGATTGTGACAAAGTAGCTGGTACAGAAAAGATAGGAAGTCTGAGTTTTGTATATATTACATTGTTACCTAATTTTATGAACTATTTAGTTTAGGAATCAGCCTTGCTTTCACCTTTTCTCTGTAAGCTACAGTTAATGCTTCATCAAATCTGTAGTAAAGGTGGCCTGTTGTTTTCTTGCACAGATGTTTTATGGGGAAGATGGGACATTTATCAATTCTACATTGGTTTTAGTTTTAACTTCCCACCTGAGATGAAATGTAACATTCACTACTACTCTGAGTTTGCCGTATACAAAAAGAATCACTGTTGTATCACCAAGGGCAGTGCCCTGCACCATTTTATTTTAGCAATTCACTGTACTATTGATGGAATTTAAAGTGGTAGCTCTGCATGCACATATTATATATCTCTTTGATATCAAATAGAGAGCATGCCAAGAGATGGATTTACCAAAGCACAGCCCAAGACAGGAGTACATGAGCATGTGTGCATGTGAGCATCTGTGCATATGAGCGTGGGTGTGTGCGTGATTTGGTGGACAAGAAAATTTTTTTAAGCACTAAAAGAAAAAGGGATAAAAAACAACAGAATTATGTAAGTGATGTTGCTGCTTAAATACTTTCCTGTGGGAGGGAGAAAGAATTGAGAATGAAGACAGAGCTTGGCTGGCTTGCATGTTCTGACTTGGGCCTTTGGAATACAGCTAAACTTCCTTAAGAAGACACAAAATGTACTTAACTCTCTGGCCTTAACCAGCTCTAATCTCCATGAACCGTGGTGCCTGTGGCTTCCCTTTTTGGGTATAAGCACATTTTAATCTCTGCAGGTGAACTGAATGTTGAGTCTGATAACCTCTTAAGTCTGTTTTTGTGGGATTAATCTTTTAATACCATGCAATGTGACTTGATTCTGCCATAGATGAGTCCTGGATCCTAATATACCATCCGTTCTCCTTGCCCCACAAGAGACCAAATCACGCTCAGGAGTTTTGCAAGTTTAACTACAGTGTATGCGCACACACACACACACACACACACACACACGAATTGCATTTTCACACAGCCCTCTACCTTCTTTAGGGGCAGGGGATCCATCTCCCATGAAAACTAGTTTTTCTGGCTCTGTGTTATAAACTCTACTTTCTCCTAAACCATGTTCCATTCACATAAAAATCTCAATATCCTTAGGAAAGTTACCCAGCCTTTCCAGTTTGCCTTCCCCAGAGATCCTAGAATTTTATGAGTAACGCTTTTTTCATATTATACCTTCTCCCAATATATCTCCTGCCTGTCTTTATACAAGAATTCCATCATACACGAGTGTGTCTTATGAGCCCTAAGCAAGTTGGGTCCTCTCACTTTCGTTAGTTCAAGTTATTTTTTTAGGAAGGAAGGAAAGAAATTTATATCCTCTCACCTCTAGACACAGAAAGACATAACACACTCACACACACACACACACCCCTGCTGTTCTCCATCAGGCAAAATCCTATTCAAATCATAAAACATGGTAAAAATTTTGCCTCATATATGGATTCCCCACACCTATGCTATCCCTGAACATCCTAAAAGAATTACTTCCCTTTTCCCCTATGTTCTTCTAGTGTTATGTCTCTGCTATTAATATGATACTTATTAAATATTTATCCATCTTGGTGTTTCTAGATCCTTTATTATAAAGAATTTCATAAATATTTGATTTGCCTTCTCCATCACCCTGTAGTTCAGCAAATTTTGAACTTCAACCCCTATTTCTACATGTAAAAATTTTCTACATTTTTGATGTACTGCTTTAGACCAAATTTTAAAGTTAAGAAAGCCTGAATTGTGATTTTATAGTCTGATCAATATGAGCTCCTATTAATTTGATTCTGTTTCTTTTTAGAACTTCAAAGAGAAAAGTACATGGACTCTTCTTTCAACTACTTGATTTCTAATAGCTTTGAAATCCTTGCATCTGTATATTTCTCTCCTGAGTTCCAGGTAAAGTTCTAACAGTGATGACTCATCTCCCCTTACATAAGTACCATAATGACTATTTCACGCCTGTTCTCTCTTAGCTGTCAACAAAAGTACTGGGTCAAGTAAGGGAAGATAAATAATTTTTTCTTTTGTTAATGATCAGATTTTTAACCCTGGATTTTCCATTATGTGTTTTCATTTTTTGTCTGCTTATTTTGGATTAATTTAGCTTGAGCCACCCCTTTCTTGCAGGAATTTTTGCTCAATTTTTATCACCTTAGATCTAAAACCTTACATTTCAATTATTCTTGATATTCTGTTCTATTCATTGTGCATTCTCCAATTGGGAGACTCATTTTGTTTTTTTTGAAATACATTTATTTCTCTATCTATCTATGTATCTATCTATCTATATGAGTTACCTGCTTGATATTATGATATTAACTACCCTTTTTCCAGAGGTCAATTTACTGTGCATTATCTAAGTTTGCTTGGCTCCCTAGGGTAACTTCTTTTGACAGTGTTCTGCCATGAACAATATTCTTATCCAATTCCTAATCTTCTAATTCGCTAGAATTAGCTACGTCTTCTGCATGAACAACAACAACAAAAAAATAAGCAAATTATGCCATTGACCTACACTTATCAAAGAGTGTTTAGAACATCTCCTTTCTCCATTTCCCTTTCATGCCACAAATCAAAAGGAGTTCGTTTTCTAGCAGACTTTGATTTTCACCTCACTTCCCTAACCTGAAACTACTTATCTCCAACCATAAACCCGTGAACCCCTGTTCTACAGCAAGTTATTTCTGTTTTTGCATAAAATATTTATCTTTCAAAATTTTGTTATGAACAGGATGATGTAAATTGAATGAAGCCCTTACTGAGCACTAAATATGGGACAAAATTCAACTCAAAATTTAGCATGTTTAATCAGAAATTCACAAATTTAAAAAAATTCCATTTATCTGTAACTCCAAACCCTGACTTCTATATGAAAGCATCGATACCTTCTGAATGCATTTCAATTGATTTAGGAATCTATTATGAAGGGCAATTCTAAAATGAATATACACATCTCATCCAAGAAATCCTCTTCTAACAGGAAAGGGAACACCAAGCTGGATCATTCCTTGGGGTGCTGTTATGATGTCAAGTATAGCACAACGGGCCGGGTGTCTGCTGAGGTGCTTGTGCTGTCCGGCAAAGTACTGCCTCTATGCCACTCCCCTCTGCATAGCTTGCAGGGGTGCTGCATCTAACAGAAAATGCTTTTCTCTTTTCTTATGTAAATTCCTCCCCTGACACTCAAACTCAAACATAATACAATATTGCTGCAATGCTGTCCCAGTAACATGAGCATGTTCTGAACTTGACAAGTTTGCTCCTCTGAGATCTGTGGCTGCTGTGACATTACAGTGTGGCCTGAATGTCCTGGACTAGTTTCCCTGAAGTCTTAGAAATGACATTAAACAATGGGAATAACAGGCACCGAACTAATCTTGTAATTTTTTTTTTTCTGACATTGGTCCAAGTTTTTCCTTTGCCTCATTTACCAGAAACACATCTTTCAGAGCCTCCAGGACTGTTACTAGGGCACCTTGTCATTTGGAGGACATTTGGTTTCTGTGTTTTAATACCTGAGCAAATGTTCAATGTGAACCGATGCTTTTATTTCCCTTAGGGAAGTTCTATCCTTTAAAGTGTTTCCATTTTAGAATATCAAAACAATTTTCATTATATAATTCTTCTTGAAAATGAACAAGATAATATAAAGTTTAGACCCAGATTTATCCTTGAAGTTCCATAAAAATATTAACCTGTATTTCTACCATGAAAAAGAAAAACAATATTTAACTTCCTCTTCACCAGAACAGAGGCAAACTAAATACTTATTTTCTGCTGCATTAGTGTAAAGTGATGCTTTTATTTGTTCTTCTTGGACACAATTATTCCAGGTCAATTCTGAGAAGAGTGTTTAGGGCCAGGTTTACAATTTATATCAAATTTAATAAAAAATTAAAGTTGTTCAGGTATGCATTAGTTTTTATAATTTTGCTTATCTAACCAATGTTAAATACACATTCTGGAAACACAACAGAATGCAATTTTGGAAGCAAATAGATAATACATTTGATATTTATTCAAATCTGAGTTAAGTCAAAGTTTAATGAATTTATAGAGTTCTCCATTTGTATTTTATTTAGCTTGCAGACAGATTCTGATAACAAATAATTCTTTTCTTAGAGTCAGTTTGTGATTAACCAACTTCTTTTTTCACACTAAGATCTCACCTTGCTAAAAAAATGTTTTATTAAAGAGGTTTGCATAAGAATACATTGTTTACTCTACCGGTTCTAAAATGCACGTCACATACCCTACTTAATTTTGCCTAAGAAAGGAGTTTAAAAGTAATTTTCTTTTAATTCTGGTAATATGCAAACACCACATTCTGTCACCACAATCTATCACCACATTCTAGTCCATCTCATTCAAAAGAGATAAAGAAACATCATGTGAGCTCTTTTAGAATTAAAGTATATGAGAAGTAAAGGAAAGGCTTACACACACACTTAAGCCTTTTCATCACTGTTATATGGAGACATAGATCACAAGAGAAAAATGGTGTAATTTTTAAGAACATATGTGCATTGAATCCAGAGTCTATGGGTTATAATGAACCCAGCTCCATAGCTGATAGCTTTGCAATCTTAGCTAAATCACGTAGCCATTTGGTATCATGATTTTCTTGTCTGTAAAGTTAGAATGTTAATATGACTACCTGACACACAGTAAGCACTCAATGATGCTGCTATTAACTTTACCATCATCAATATTATAATTCATGCAATTTTTTCACAATCAAAGTAGAAGAAATACTTTATGAGGCAGAAGATGCAAATGTAATATGAAATGTTTATTGGCAATAAAGGTATGCGAGCAACTTTAATTACACAAGTTTGAGAGTATAATTTGAGCAAAATGGGCTATTGTAAAAAAACAAAATAATCTATCACCCAAAGAAGCCTATAATAATTCAAAAGGTAAGTAATGATTAATTAGAGTTTTAAAATAAATTCTACTGTAGATATTGCCAATCACATAAGCATCTTCATAAGACAGAGAATACAAATATTTCAATTTTTCAGGGAAAAAAAGCTTAGTGCTTTTAGTATTTTAGTATATCAAATATTTGGCTTCCCTGTGGCTCAGCTGATAAAGAATCCACCTGCAATGCAGGAGACCTGGATTCAATCCCTGGGTTGGGAAGATCCCCTGGAGAAAGGAATAGCTACTCACTCCAGTATTCTGGCCTGGAGAATTCCACAGACTGTATAGTCCATGGGCTCACAAATAGTTGGAGACAACTGAGTGACTTTCACTTTCACTTCACATTCATATCAAATATTGGGCTTCCCTGATGGCTCAGCATGCTAAGAATAAGCCTGCAGTGGAAGAGAAACAGGAGACCTAGGTTCAATCCTTGGACTGGGAAGATGCTCTAGAGAAGGAAATAGCAACTCACTCCAGCATTCTTTCCTGAAAAATCCCTTGCCTTCCTCAGTTCAGTTCAGTTTAGTCACTCAGTCATATCTGACTATCTGCAACCCCATTGACTGCAGCACTCCAAGCCTCCCTGTCCATCACCAACTTCTGGATTTTACTCAAACTCACGTCCATTGAGTCAGTGATGCCATCCAACCATCTCATCCTCTATCATCGCCTTCTCCTTCCACCTTCAATCTTTCCTAGCATCAGGGTCCTTTCAAATGAGTCAGTTCTTCACATCAGGTGGCCAAAGTATTGGAGTTTCAGCTTCAGCATCAGTCCTTCCAATGAATATTCAGGACTGATTTCCTTTAGGATGGACTGGTCGGATATCCTTGTTGTCCAAGGGACTCTCAAGAGTCTTCTCCAATGCCACAGTTCAACAGCATCAGTTCTTCAGTGCTCAGCTTTCTTTATAGTCCAACTCTTACATCAGTATATGACTACTGGAAAAACCATAGCTTTGACTAGATGGACCTTTGTTGGCAAAGTAATGTCTCTGCTTTTTAACACTCTCTCAAGTTTGGTCATAACTTTTCTTCCAAGGAGTAAGAGTCTTTTAATTTCATGACTGCAGTGATCATCTGCAGTGATTTTGGAGCCCCCAAAAAAGTTTTGTGCCTTCCTGAAAGTGAGGTCGCTCAGTCATGTCCGACTCTGTGACCCCATGGACTGTAGCCTACCACGCTCCTCCGTCCATGGGATTTTCCAGGCAAGAGTACTAGAGTGGGTTGCAATTTCCTTCTCCAGAGGATCTTCCTGACCTAGGGATCAAACCCAGGCCTCCCGCACTGTAGGCAGATGCTTTACCGTCTGAGCCACCAGAGCAGACAATTTTTAAAAGCCATCTATTAGCATTAAAGGGTTTCCCTGGTGGCTCAGTTGGTAAAGAATCTGCCTGCAATGCAGGACACTCAGGTTCCATTCCCTGGGTTGGGAAGATCCCCTGGAGAAGAGAATGGCTCCCCACTCCAGTATTCTTGCCTGTAAAATTTCATGGACAGGGAAGCCTGGTGGGCTACAGTTCATGGAGTTGCAAAGAGTCAAAAATGACTGAGTGACTGAGCATGCATGAACATTAACAATAAAATTTGCTAGCTAATGTGAATGCTGTAAGATGCATTAAGTACTACTTCTTTGCTCCAGAAATTTATCGCCACATAGAAGTTGAAGGACTGGAGAAGGTACATTGGTTTTTTGCAGCTGTGAATCTGTAAAGAATAACAGTAGCTGGTAGAATTGCCCATGCTCCAAACCTCCATTAGATTTCTACCCCTTGGCTTCCTAACTAGGAATCCCAACCTTAGTGTTAACTTTCTTTCAAGTAGAGTAAGACTCAGAAAACAGGTGTTGGCCTGTGTTTTATTTTACATTTTCATAGAGACATTTTTCATTGCACAGGTCATTTTGGTGTTAATATCATTGGAATAGTGATACATAGTCCGTGTTATATTCCTAAAATACAAATAGCATATATAACTTTGATTCAACAAACAAAAACAACAAAAACAGAAAAATTATTTTATGAGTATCCACCTCTGTAGGGCTGGTCATCAACTTGGCATTATTACTACTTCTCTCTTTTAAGATCAGGAAATACATTTCCTAGTGTCTCCTTCCCTTTTTACATGTGAGGAAAAGTTTGTCACGGCAAAGAACTTTCTTGAGATTGGAAGCTCAGCAAAGCAGAAGCCATTATCATAGTGGCCAAGGTGGGCAGATTCAGTAAGCTTCCAGATGCTTCACTGGCTCACACTTTGTGGTCAAAGTGGTTCACAGACTTTTACAACATCATGATGGTACAGGCATTTCTTACAATCTCATTTTCTCATTCTGCTTCAGAGATGCTTATGGGAAAATGTCAGGGAGACTCTTTATCCAATTCTACAGACACAGATTCAGATATTTAGATGCCTAGCTCTTCTATTAGGTAAAAAAAATAGGCACTGAAATTCCTATATTAAGTGCTGTATTCATGGACTACTTGAAGCAGCCCTGTTTTTCTAGCCAGAGAGTAATATACAATCTAAGTGGATTAACTGTGGAATGAACAAAATAAATCTTGAGACACCAAGAAAAAAAAGTCAATAAAACTGAAGCATGGTACTCATTCAGTATAGCAAGGAATAGTATATATTTCAATATTTTAATTTTGTAAGTGAGACTATATTGCTTATTGGTATATATAAAATAATGTGTATTTCATACATTCTCAGCAATAAATTAATTTCACTATATTCAACAGTTGATAGACACATGATAATGACTTCTTTTGTTAGTATACATTTTTTACATGTGAAATAATTTCCTTTTATATGTACACATGAATAACTTCAATTTAAACATACTAGTAACATTCCTTATGTTATATATGTTTTCCAAAGGAAAATAGCCATTTCAGTCAGTTCAGTTCAGTTCAGTTCAGTTCAGTCCAGCCACTGAGTCATGTCTTTGTGACCCCACGAACTGCAGCAGCCAGGCCTCCCTGTCCATCACCGACTCCCGGAGTCCACCCACACCCATGTCCGTTGAGTCGGTGATGCCGTCCAACCATCTTATCCTCTGTCCCCTTCTCCTCCTGCCCTCAATCTTTCCCAGCACCAGGGTCTTTTCAAATGAGTCAGCTCATTTGAAATCAGGTGGCCAAAGAAGTAATGCTAACTTAGTATGTAAAAAACACTTCAATAAAGTAACCAGTTTTCTCTTGAACTGATCATGATTTTAAAACATAAGACAGTTTTAAGGCACTATTCTTCACCTGTAGTTGTTAGTCAGCATGCATTAAATGCATTTTCATGAATAGTGATTATCAAACATCTATTCATAAGTTTATAAATTACTTATTTTTTTTATAGTTTCATCATACCTTTCAGACATGAGTACAAATATGCCATACCTACTCTACAGTATTCATGGTTAAACCCAAAACTGTTCCACCAACTTTACTTCAGTACAATTAATATTCAGTTTCAGTTCTTGTTTAAATCTTAATGTTTGCAAGTTATTATCAGCCATCACAACTATACATTTAATGTTTATTTGGAAGCCAAAAGGTACTTACTGATTTTTAAGACCACTTATTCCATCATAAATTACTCAGAAATACCACTTGTGAGTAAATGCTTGAACTTCTAGAAACACAGGTATTAGCAGGTCGATAATCTGTCTCACTTTATTCTGAAGATCTAAATTGCTTATATCTCTACTTTGTTGTACATATCATTAACAAAAAGACATCATATATAACAGCTGGTAGGTTTTATTCTCAAGTGTTTTTTTGGAAATGATCATTTGAATAACTGTGATAGAACCCAGTATGCAGAGGTGCACATAAAATAATGAACTAATGGCTTTAATTTATGAAGTTGATGCCTATTTTGCTTCAGAATTAGCGTAAGACACTTCATTTGATTATCTTTAGCAGTGTTGCCAAAACGATACTGATGAATCAAGAAATGTACTTAGAACCAAGCTTTGTATGTTCAGCAAGTCCAAGAAAGCCAAGCCAAAAACTCTTAAATACATGATAACTGGCAGTCCATATACTGTCATTTTATGTCAGATTCTATTTACCGTAAAAGCAGTTTCAAGTCACATCCTGGCAAAACTCACCGTCTAAAATATATCATTTTTAACAATGCTGAGTTTGATCAATTTTTCTTTCTGTTACTTCCAATAAAGCTTGGCTTCTCTCTTTCAGCCTAATTTGTTTTTATCATGAAATGATAAACAGATTGATTCTGACCAAAAAAATCTAGATAGGAAATTGTATTCAGTAGTCTATCTGAGTCTTCCTTGGGACTGACAGCTGCAGTTTGAGTAGAGGAGACAGAAAGCCATTTGAATTTATTTATAAATATTATCAAACATTAAATTGATGATTTTCTTTAGAGTTCTAAATAAATATTTCTTAATATTCATTTCATTAAAAGCATTTACAAAAATAATGCATTATATAATTACATAGAGTAGGTGTGCTTAGCTTTCATCTACTTGCACCTTTAAGTCAATGAGCTTAAGATCTCTGACCTTTGACGTGTTCAACCTCAGTTCAGTTGCTCAGTCGTGTCTGAATCTTTGCAACCCCATGGATAGCAGCACACCAGGCCTCCCTGTCCATTACCAACTCCCAGAGTTTACTCAAACTCATATTCATTGAGTCGGTGATGCCATCCAATGATCTCATCCTCTGTTGTCCCCTTCTGCTCTTGCCTTCAATTGTTCCCAGCATCAGGGTCTTTTCCAATGAGTAAGTTCTTCACATCAGGTGGCCAAAGTATTGGAGTTTCAGCTTCAGCATCAGTCCTTCCAATGAATATTCAGGACTGATTTCCTTTAGGATGAACTGGTTGGATCTCCTTGCAGTCCAAGGGACTCTCAAGAGTTGTCTCCAACACCACAGGTCAACAGCATCAATTCTTCAGCGCTCAGCTTTCTTTATAGTCCAACTGTCACATCAGTACATGATTACTGGAAAAACCATAGCTTTGATTAGAACAACTTTTGTTGGCAAAGTAATGTCTCTGTTTTTCAATATGCTGTCTAGGTTGGTCATAACTTTTCTTCCAAGGAGCAAGCATCTTTTAATTTCATGGCTGCAGTCAACATTTGCAGTGATTTTGGAGCCCAAGAAACAAAAGTATCTCACTATTTCCATTGTTTCCCCATTTTTTTGCCATGACGTGATGAGACTAGATGCCATAATTTTAGTTTTCTGAATGTTGAGTTTTAAGTCAACTTTTTCACTCTCCTCTTTCACTTTCATCAAGAGGCTCTTTAGTTCTTCTTCCCTTTCTGCCATAAGGGTGGTGTTATCTGCATATCTGAGGTTATTGTTATTTCTCCCAGCAATCTTGATTCCAACTTGGGCTACATCCATCCTGGCATTTCCCATAATGTGCTCTGCAGATAAGGTAAAGGTGCATATAAGCAGGGTGACAATACATAGCCTTGATGTACTCCTTTCCTTATTTGTTGGTCCATGTCCAGTTCTAACTGTTGCTTCTTGACCTGCATACAGATTTCTTGGGAGGCAGGTCAGGTGGCCTGGTATTCCCATATCTTTAAGAATTTCCCACAATTTGTTGTGATCCACACAGTGAAAGGCTTTGGCGTATTCAATAAAGCAGAAATCATGTTTTTTTCTGGAACTCTCTTGCTTTTTCGATGATCCAACAGATGTTGGCAATTTGATCTCTGGTTGCTCTGCTTTTGCTAAATCCAACTTAAACACCTGGAAATTCACAGTTCACGTACTCTTGAAGCCTGACTTGGAGAATTTTGAGCATTACTTTAATACTGTGTGAGATGAGTGCAATTGTACAGTAGTTTGAGCATTCTTTACATTGCCTTTCTTTGGGATTGGAATGAAAACTGACCTTTTCCAGTCCTGTGGCCACTGCTCAGCTTTCCAAATTTGCTGGCATATTGAGTGCAGCACTTTCACAGCCTCATCTTTCAGGATTTGAAATAGTTCAACTGGAATTCCATCATCTCCACTAGCTTTGTTCAGTGATGTTTCCTAAGGCCCACTTGACTTCACATTCCAGGATGTCTGTCTCTAGGTGAGTGCTCACACCATCGTGGTAGTCTGGGTCATGAAGCTTTTTTTTTTTTTTTTTAATAGTTCTGTGTATTCTTGCCGCCTCTTCTAATATCTTCTTCTTCTGTTAGGTCCATACCATTTCTGTCCTTTATTGTGCCCATCTTTGCATGAAAGATTGCCTTGTTATCTCTAATTTTCTTGAAGAGATCTCTAGTCTTTCCCATTCTGTTGTTTTCCTCTATTTCTTTGCATTGATCACTGAGGAAGGCTTTCTTATCTCTTCTCGCTATTCTTTGGAACTCTGTATTCAAATGGGCATATCGTTCCTTTTCACCTTTGTCTTTAGCCTGTCTTCTTTTCTCAGCTATTTGTAAGTGCTCCTCAGACAGCCATTTTGCTTTTTTGCATTTCTTTTTCTTGGGGATAGTCTTGATCACTGCCTCTTTTTTTTTTTTTTAATTTAATTTTATTTTATTTTTTAACTTTACAATATTGTATTGGTTTTGCCGTATATCAAAATGAATCCGCCACAGGTATACATGTGTTCCCCATCCTGAACCCTCCTCCCTCCTCTGTCCCCATACCATCCCTCTGGGTCATCCCAGTGCACCAGCCCCAAGCATCCAGTATCAAACCTGGACTGGCGACTCATTTCATATATGATATTATACATGTTTCAACTTATACAATGTCATGAACCTCCATCCATAGTTCTTCAGGCACTCTGTCTATCTTATCTAATCCCTCGAATCTATTTCAATTAGTGCTTTATTATAAGGTAAGGATTTTCATTTGCTTCTTATGTTGCAGAGTAATATAAAATAAGCTCATCTTACCTCTATTACCATAAAATTTTTGTTAAACTGAAGCCTCCACTGGTTTGGAAAAGAGTTCCATATTTTAAAAAATGACACAAATGAACTTATCTACAAAACACAAATATATCCACAGACATAGAAAACAAATGTATGGTTATCAAAGGGCTAAGGATAGTTAAGAAGGATAACTGGCAAGGACTTTTTATACGGCACACAGAAATATACACAATGATTTGTGATAACCTCTAAGGGAAAAGAATCTGAAGAATGGGTCAATATATATGTATAACTGAATCACTTTGCCATATACCTGAAACTAATACATCATTGTAAATCAACTATACTTCAATAACAATTTTTAATTGAAGGGAGTCCAAATCTGAGGGCTTAAATCAACTTCAGGAGCTTTAGAAATAGATGGAGTTCTTGTTCTTCAAGTTTGAAAGTCCAATATAAAGTTGTTTTAATCCATTTGATTTCAATTTAAGTACTCAAGTAATTATATCTGTGTGTGTGTGTGTGTGTATAAATGTCATAGAGGTAACAACTAAGCCCTGCAGGCATTTGTGTTTTTCCTGGAGTCTGAGTGAGTGAGTGTATTGGACATATGCATATATAAAATGTTTTCCCAAAATAAGATAACTTTTTCATAAAGTTTATAAATCACCTAAGTATTCTTGTATGAATAGCTCTCAGTGCTTTATGTCTTGTCAGCGTCTGGTTTCATAAACGAGAGAAACATGAAAAAAAAGAATCCCTCTCTCCTCTTCACCTTGAAAAGTGCACAGAAGGAAATGTCAGGACGATGCCTTGCTTCTCTGTCAACATTGACTAATTCAACATGGAAGCACAAATTCCAGTTCTAACTAACTTTCTAATAAAATCCTCAGACAGAACCTAATTAGCTACATTTCAAAAACCCAAAGGAAATCACCACTGAGTGAAGAATGTTTTTTAGTCGATGTGTTCATAAAATTACCAAGTTAAAAGCAGTTGTTCCAGGTGGTTCTGAAAGCTTACCAAAACCATGGTTTCCTTTGTTATGTCACTTTCTGCATAATCCCCTTCTTCTGAACTTAAGAAATAAATATATATGCATACATACATGCACTAGCATACACACATCATAAATATTTTAGCACTTCCTAGAATCTCCTCACCACAGAAAGAGCTAAGTTATGTCACCTTTCTTGTCCTGAGGTCTCTCCAGGCTCTCTAATAAGGCCACAGCAACCATTACTTGTTACTCACTTATAATGCTTAGTTATTACCAAAAGCTAAACAAATGACAACTGCCTTTTGTTAATATAACAGCAGATAATCCTGTGTTTTCTATGGGAATATCCTTTCATAATTACCTTCTCAGAGAATGTCTGTGTCTACTTGACTTTCACCTGTATGGGTTACAAATGTCTATGTCAAACTGATCTATATCATACATGTTACCTGTGTACAGGATTAATTCAACCCCTCTTACATGTCATAAAAAGGGCTTCACAGATTATCCCCAAGTGATTCTACCCTATTTGGTACCACCCAAATATGCTCTTTACATCCATGGTGAACAGCTCATATTTTCTAAACATAATAGACTCTCCTCTCAGCTGTGTTTTTACAGAGTCTGTTCCTCTACTCACAGTGCTGAATCTGGGCATTTCTACATCCCACCTCCTGAGTAAAACTTATTCCAGCTCTGAAAGCTGCTGGGGGCTTGTTTGCTATGTTGCTCCCACAAAGCATGGAATGAATCTC
The DNA here is from genome assembly GCF_029378745.1 of Bos indicus. Lineage (NCBI taxonomy): Eukaryota > Metazoa > Chordata > Mammalia > Artiodactyla > Bovidae > Bos > Bos indicus. The sequence continues at coordinate 62,851,718 of NC_091765.1, read as the reverse complement.
TATTACAGCATGAATTACATTGAATTGGAATAAACTGTTCGCTAATTTATCTCTTTCACTGGACCCAGAGGATTTTGAGAGTAGAGATCACTCATGATTACATGCATAGTGTCCAGTATACTGCTTGGCACATAGTAGGCCTTCATTAACACCTATAGAACCAAGAAATAAATGGCATGAGGAAGAAAACCCATGTGTTGGTAATTGAAATCTGGAAAGCTTCCTCCACTCCACTGTGTTGCCTTGGTTAATCCTTAAATTCTCTCTTTCAGTTTCTGGGTGTCTTCCCTGTGCCAGCCAGTACTGTGCATGAGGCCAAGTCAACATCCCTTTAACTCAAATGGCGAGAATCCCACCCTCCCTGCCCTGCAGTGGGGAAGTTTGGTTGGAATTGAAGTAGCTGCATTCATTCATTCATATATTCATTTATTCAACACACACTTCAGTTCCTACTAAACTCATCTAAGACAGGATCAGCAGTCTCACTGGTACTTCCTATACCAGTTGCATTTTGTTGCTCCAAACACATAGCTTTAGGGAGTCACTAATTTGGCATTCCAGTTTGGCTCTTGACCATTCTTTCAACAGTAGTTTCTTGGCACATTTAGTAGTGTAGTGTAACAGCCTAAAAACAGGTTGCATTTTTTCCTATGCACTTCATTTACTAAACTATCCTAAGTTCATCACTTAGATTTATTCTTGCTAACGTCAGAGGAACAAATGACTAAACAGTGGAATGTTCACTAAATAGGTAATAGCTTACAATGCTACTATAAACAAGAGTAAATATTTGCTAATTTCTATTTTAAGATACAATCATTTGATCAAGTTTCTTTGAGGATTCTAAAGGAACTACAGTGAGCACATCTCTGTGCATTTTAAAATAACCAGGTATATTGCAGATATGATGTCTTTCTTTCCAATATATTATTGGAACCAGTTGAGAGAAAGTCAGATTATAATCCCCTCATTCCAGATAACTGAAAAAGTTTAAAGGAAATGGTAGAACAAACAAGACAGGATTCATTACATGAAGAAATTAGCAGCCAGAGCCAATTTTCTGGCAGAAACCAGAATTTTAAAAAAAAATCAGTGGACATATGGCTTAGAGACATATGGCACATCATTTTGACTAGACAACCTAGATAAGGGCAAGAATAATTGTTTCAACTCTCAGGCTTCAAGACAGTGTCCCTCTAATTTCAATGAAATATATACATATGGAAGTAAGAAAATTATATTTTTAACTGCTTATGGTGAAAATAGTTTTACATGAGAAATTTTGATCAGTCTTTCTTCAGACTCTATTCATTGTAGTATTTTTTACTAAACCTAGCAAATAAATGAAGACCATGAGACTCCTGTTTCTTTGAGGCCCAGTTTTAAGGTCTTCTGATAAGCAGAGAAGATCCATTTTTATATGTTACTAATAGTTCTGTCTTACCATCTAGGATTACCCTCAAATAATATACTTTATCAGGTGTAAAGTGGCAATTTTTACATTCAATAAGGCATCCCAGAGTATATTCAGACTTCAGTCTAACCTAGATATGAATTTAATCACATTCTCATTGTAGAAACTGCTTCCCAAAGATCCACATGTAATAAATAAGCTAAACCAACCGTCTTCACCATAGTAGCAGGAATTATCACCAAACAAAAATAGTTTTGATCCTCTAATCAAATTCTCCAAGCTGTTAGGACTCTTTGTTTTTTCTATCCAGAAATTCAATCTGATAGAATCACTGAGAATAAATTCATAATGACCTTGGTGAGAATAGAAATTTTATCACAGTCAAATTGATAAAGGAATTGAAATAGAATTTTCTCTCATTGTCACTTTCCCAAAAAAATCACATTGGATACCCCCCTGATTTTCTGCCTTTGAAATGTTTTCTTTCTATTAAGGTGCACCTGGACTTTAAAGTAAAAGAACAGTTGCATCCTTACAGTGAAACTATAACATTTCTGAGGCTTTTCCTATTTCTAAACACTCAGAGTACTCTTGCCTGGAAAATCCCATGGACGGAGGAGCCTGGTAGGCTGCAGTCCATGGGGTCGCTGAGGGTCGGACACGACTGAGCGACTTCACTTTCGCTTTTCACTTTCGTGCATTGGAGAAGGAAATGGCAACCCACTCCAGTGTTCTTGCCTGGAGAATCCCAGGGACGGGGGAGCCTGGTGGGCTGCCATCTGTGGGGTCTCACAGAGTCGGACACGACTGAAGCGACTTAGCAGCAGCAGCAGAGACACTTATTTTCCTTTAAATTATTCATGCTTTTTACAGACCTCTTGTTTCCCTAAATATATGTTAAACTCTATCCTATTTTACTTTATATGCACAGTATTCAGAACAGAGTCCAGAAATAATAGATGATTATGACCAATATTTTTCAACAATTTCACTTTTACATAGTGTTTTGTGACGGTTAGGGCTTCCCAGTGGTGCAATGGTAAAGAATCCTCCTGTCAATGCAGGAGGCACAGGAGATACAGATTCAATCCCTGGGTCAAAAAGATCCTTTAGGGGTAGGAAATGGAAACATGCTCAATATTCTTGCCTGGTAAATTCCAGGGACAGAGGAGTCTGGTGGCTACAGTTCATATGGTTGCAAAGAGTTGGAAATAATTGAGTACACAGCACTGCATGATGGTTAATAGCAGAGCTTTGAAATTCTGTCACTTAATTTTGAAATCTGGCACCACTATTAACTCACTGTGTAATTTTGGATAAATTACTTAATTGCCATGGACCTAGGTCTCTTCATCTATAAAATGGATATAATAATCATAGAGTTCTCTGAAGGTTTTTGCCAGAACAAAATGAGCTGATATACGGTATCTAGCACAAAGCAGATGTTCTCTAAGTGTCAGAAATTACTGAAGAAAGTAACAGTGTCTATATGAAGCTCTAATATGTGTCAGATAGTGTTGTGTTATGCATGTATTGATCTGATATAATTTCTAAAAATGTATATGATGACATATATTATCAATATTTGAAGATAAAGAAGTTGATATTCAGAAGACACAAAATAGGGGAGTAAATAATAGAATTGAGTCAAGATGTTTGACCACAAAATATAGACTCTTTTGTTTATATACATAATAACTATGAGTACATATTGGGAACTCAGAACGTTTTATATCTATTATTTCATGTAATTTTCATAATGATATTTTTGTAGTCAACAGTATTATTATTATTCAGATAGCTAATGTTTATAAAAACTAACTTGGTGGTTTAGTCACTAAGTCATGTATGACTCTTGCAACCCCACGGACTGTAGCCCACCAGGCTACTCTTTCATAGCATTTTCCAAGCAAGACTACTGCAGTGGGTTGCCATTTCCTTCTTCCTAACCCAGGGCTTGAACCTGGGTCTCCTGCATTGCAGACAGATTCTTTACAGAATGAGCTACCAAATTCAAAAGTCAAATAACATATAGGGACAAAATTGTGAATCATGTCTCTCGACTTCCAAGCCTGTGCTCTTTTTGCCACATGATGGGTGATGAGGGCTTTTCTTTTGGTACATTATCCATGAATGCTATTCTATTGTTTAGTGAGAGTGGGCTCCTTGAAAACCTCAATATATTTTATCTGAATAGTGGAACGTTCCCAGTGATGACTGATTTTCTTGCCTTAGATCACACAGAGCCAGGCTCCACCGTGTTTTGTTTCTCATGTTACAGAATTCCTTACTTAACTCTCCCTGACAGGCATCCTGTGACTGGTCTCGAATGTGACAAGTCACAGGCTTTCCTGAATCACTGAAGACTGGACATAATTGTGCAATGATCATCTATTTTTGTATTTGCACATACTGCTGAGTCTGTGGACAACCATATTGTCAGAAACTGCATTTAGATGCCAACTGTATCAGACAAGTGTGCGTGCTCAGTTGCTAGGTCATATCCGAGTCTTTGTGACCCAATGGACTATATTCTACTAGGCTCCTCTGTCCATGGAATTTTCCAGGCAAGAATACTGGAATGGATTACCATTTCCTTCTCCGGGGGATCTTCCTGACCCAGGAATCAAACCCGTGTCTCTTGGGTTTCCTGCATTGGCAGGGCAATTCTTTATCACTGTGCCACTTGGGAAGCCTGTATCAAGCATGCTTATGCCCTATTTGTAGAAATTTTAGATCTACTGATGTGAATAAGAAACAAGCACAATTACATCTTAAAAATCTGTAAGCTATAAACAAGAGGCACATGAAGAAATTCTTGCACTATTTAGACATTTTTAACAGCAGATAAAAAAAAAAGTATTAGTAGCTAAAAATCTAAGAATAACCATAGATGTTAGGAAAAAAGTAATTTAGAGAAATAATCCTGAAATATTATATTCATACATTCTTCTTCTGACAAAAGTGACTCTGAGAAGATGTTATTTGTTCAGCTTATTAACAATTTCTCTCTTGTTCTTATTATCTTGACTACAAATAATCTTCATTACACAGGAAATTATTCATATCTCTGCCACATTTTGTATGATAATTCACCCCAAAATCATTTTGATCAGTTGATCAGTGGTCAGTGACTCATAGAAATGATACCAAATATTATCTAACTACCCATAGATATGGGTATATAACATATATATATATATACTTAATATGTATAATATAAAAATTTTTGATTAAGTAATGAAAAAATAAAATTTTCTCTTATTACTATTATAATAATTATATGTGGTGGCATGAAAAAAGAATAACACAAACTAGAAACATGCTGTGAATGTTGATCAAGGTGTTAATGACTTAGTTTTCTTTCAATTAAATATTCATTTTGAACTCCTTTCAGAAACATTTACCAGCCAGGATAACAATACCACTAGCTGTTGTTACATCCATTTCTTTAATTTTTGTGTAATCCCTTTTTATGATTTTTCATTGTTTCTTTTTTCACATGTACCCAAACCAAAATAATATATAAAGAACTAATTCAAGTAGGTCTCCAGATAATAATTCTCCACATTTATATGCAGTTATAATGTCCTTCCAAAATATCCCCCTTAATACCATAGGTATTGTTTATTAAGAGATCTTGAACTTCCTAATATTTCTTGTGCCAGACCATCATCACTCAATTTACTTTCTCATCATTCATGAAAGCATGAATACTTTTAAATTGAAATGATAAAAGAGAATAAATACCAAACTCTTCTTATATGATTTTTGTGGCATTTCAAATTGGGCTTAAAATGCTTTCTGTAATCTCTACCAGTAGAGTTGGCTAATTGAACACCAAATACTTAAAAATCTATCTACTTGAGCCTTGGAGTGGATTCCAGTATCTCTAGTTCTTCTCTTTTACAATGGGGATCATTGAAACGACTGCTTTTGAACCTGGGATTATTTTGAACCAGAGGCAGAAAAGTTTGAAGTAGTGCTAATCTTATGCTTCTTTTGTTCTGGGATCTACATTTGTATATACCGTCAAAGAAAACCAAGCTAGTTAAAGTGGTAAAAACAGGTTTTATTTAGGAATGATCGCAGTAGAGGGGAAAGAGACCTCAGTATAGAACTAGGCTCAATTCCAAACTGTCCAAGGACAAGTGGGGATTTATGGCAAGAATCAAATTGAGATGGAAACATCAGTGGCTGGGAGAATTCCGACTAAACCAACTTGACAGGATTCCCACTGAAGGCAGACCAGGATGATCGGATGCTAAGGGTGGAGAATTCTTCCTAAAGTGACTTAGCAGCATTCTTGCTTAAATTGGGCCTTGTAAAGACAAATGGACTTCCCAAGATGCTCAGTGGGAAAGAAACCACTTGCAATGCAGGTGATGTGAGTTAGATACCTGGATTAGGAAGATTCCCTGGAGAAGGAATGGCAAACCGCTCCACTATTCTTGCTTGGAAAAACCCATGGACAGAGGAACCTGGGGGGCTATGGTCCATGTGATAGCAAAGAGCTGGACGTGGCTGAGTGCACAGCAAACAGCACTTCATGATGGTTAACGGCAGAGCTTTGAAATTCTATTACTTAATTTCAAAATCTGGCACCACAATTAACTCACCATGTGACTTTGGATAAATTACTAAATAAACTATCACGGGGTAGCAAAAGAGGTGGATATAACTTAGTGACTAAACAACAAAGACAAACATGAAAGCCCAAAGTTCAAGGCTGACGAAAGGATTCAAAGAAACCTGAGTAAAGTTTGGTCAAGGAGACAGTCTCTGTCACCACTCCCCGAACACGACAGTTGTTGTTCAGTCACTAGGTCATGTCTGACACTTTGCAACCCCTTGGACTCCAGCATGCCAGGCTTCCCCATCCTTCAGTATCTCTGGGAATTTGCTCCACAGAGCCTATTACTAATAGAAAGTTGGGGCCTTGTATTAGTGAGAGGGCTTCCCTTGTGGCTCAGCTGGTAAAGAATCCACCTGCAATGCAGGAGACCTCGGTTTGATTCCTTGGTTGGGACGATCCCCTGGAGAAAGGAATGGCTACCCACTCCAGTATTCCCGCCTGGAGAATTCCACGGACTGTATAGTCCATGGGGTCGCAAAGCATCGGACACAACTGAGTGACTTTCACTTTCGCTTTATATTAGTGTGAGGACAACCTTGCTTTGGTATTTTTAATTCCCCTTTTAGGGAGTGCTGTCCTCTCATGAAACCTTGGGGATTATGCTACTTATTAACAGAAATTCATCCCAAATATTTTCAGGGATAGGTCACCCTCAGAAGTAGGCCTCGAGATAAGGTATGAGTAAAAGTGGTTTATTGAATCTGTGATCCTGGGAAACACCAATAGGGCAGTGAGGAAATGAGGGAAGGGAAGAAAAGAATGAAGATGGCTTTATCAAACAGGATGCCATGTACATATTGGAGGCCAGTCCTGAAGGGAATAAGGGAGTGTGGGGATTTACCCACTAACTCTGTTAAGCCATTGGTTGAGGACTGTCCTAGTGGAATAGCTAGTTCGTCTACATTTGTAGATATTATAGGCTTCAATAGTCAAAGAAAACCCTGAAACTAAGGCTTGTGTTTTACTTTGAATAAGAAACTATCAGTTTTAGGAGAGTATTGAGTGTTCAGGGTTCTATGATGGGGCTCTGACAGAGTCATTATTTGTGAACCTTCACTTTCCCTTCATATGCTCAGCCCTGAGATCCACTTTTTATAGTGGGAACTCAGTATTTCCTCATGGGTATTTAATGACAACTGTCAGCCTCATCTATAGTAAGCTGTTTTGGCTCTACGCTTTTATTAAGATATGTTTACTGAGATATATTTTATATATAGAAAATTGTAAATTGTAATATTACAATATATTACCATATATACAAATACTATAATATACACGTAAACCTTATTGTAATACATGCAGTTACTAAAAATTTTGGCAACCCCAAACAGTCATGTAATCACCATGCAATTAAAAGTAATATTTCCATCATACAAAAAGGCATAATTCCTTATACTCAATTTCCTTCTCTCTCATCCAGGCTCTAGAAAGCATTGATCTGATTTCTATCTTATCCAGAATTTAATATAAAAAGGATCATACAGTATGTTGTCTTTTGAATCTTGCTCCTTGCATATAACATAGTGCTTTCAAGATTCATTTGTATTTTTGCAGCATTAGTAGTCTTATTCTTTTTATTGCTGAAAATTATTCCATCATTTGGACGTACGAGAGTGTGTTTAACCATTCAGCATTTGATAGATATTTAGAGTTGTTCACATTTTATTGGAGGCTGCTATTCCTTCTAATTAATGGAGAACAGAGAGGGGAAAATACTAACTTTAGAGATGCCACTTTAACCCAGTGATCAAAGTTAACATCATTATTGATATTGTATTTGTATCACCCACCCCCTATACTATATGATGGGAAGGGCACTTCATATCTGTGTTCTTCTTCACAAAACGTTATACCTAGGCTAATAATGAGAAAATACCAGACAAATCCAAATTTAGGGAGAATCTACAAAATATATGACCGGCATTCTTCAAATCTTTCAAAGTCATGAAGTATAAGGAAAGATTCAAAAGTTGTTACAGACTGAGGAAACTAATCAAGCATGATATCTAAATGCTATGTATTTAATCTGAAAAAAGGACACATTGGGTAAACTGGTGAAATTAAATCTGTATTTTCCTTAATTGAATAGTACTAATGTCAATTTCTAATTTTGATCAATGTAGCAGGATTGCATAAAATATTAACATGCAGGAAAATCAGGGAGAACAGATCAAAGCTCTGTGCTTTCTTTGCGATGCTTGTGAATCTAAAATTCTTTTAAAATAAAAGGTTTTGTAATGAAAATAAAATTATATTCTTAATTGATTTTACTTTTAAAGTAGCCTCTCAAAAATTAAAAATAAAAGAGCAACAATTAAAACTAAGACAATTGGAAGAAAGAAGTGAATAAAACAAAAAGCTGAGATGGATGAATTAGAAGAGAATGACATAGCTTATCAATTTAGCCTTATCCCTCGGAGAAAATAAAATGAATACATCTCTGGAATAGTTAATATATTATAAACAGGGCCTACTGGCTCTGTTTCTCTGGAGAACCTTACTAGTACAGATTTTGGTAGTAGGCATTGTTATAGAGGAACAGAATTATATATATATAGGGAGATTTATTATGAGAATTTTACTCATATAATTATGGAGGTTGAGAAGTCCTACAATCTGTCATCTGCACACTGGAGACCCAAGAAAGCCAGTTACATAATTCAGTTCAAAACTGAAGGCCTGAGAACCAGAAGAGTTGATTGGTATAAATCCCAACCCAAGGCCCACAGAAGATAAGATGAGATGTCTCAGTTCAACAGTGAGGCAAGAAAAAGGGAACAAATTCCTTCCTCTGCCTCTTGCTCTCTTCCAGCCCTCAAAAGATTGGATGTCCGCCCTCAATGGTGAGGGCAATCTACTTTTCTAACCCCACCATTTCAAATGTTGTGTGTGCTAAGTCACTTCAGTCATGTCCAACTCTTTGAGACTCTATGGACTGTACCCTGCCAGGCTCCTCTATTCATGGGATTCTCCAGGCACGAATACTGGAGTGGGTTGTTATGTCCTCCTCCAGGAGATCTTCTAGATGCAGAGATTGAACCCAGGTCTTTTAAGCCTCGTGCATTGGCAGGTGAGTTATTTACCACTAGCGCCACCTGGGAAGCCCTTCAGATGTTAATCTCATCTGCAAACACCTTCACAGACATACCCAGAAATAATTAATCTGGGCACCATGTGTCCATCAAGTTGACACATTAGTTTAACTATCACACATAGTCCAAAGACCCCAAATGCATAGAGATGTGAAGAGATTCACAAGGAAAAAACAAAAACAAATAAAACATGTGTAAACTAGAGATTTCATTACCCCTCCCAAGCAATTTTAAATTGATCCAACCTCTGTTATTTACCACATGGAAAAAAAAAATCATCTAACAAAATTTCCCTAAGTTCACAGGGAGCTGGAATTTTTATTATGACCTCTGATTTTTCTTTGTAATGTATTTGACTCTATCAGGTATGGAATTAGTTCCCATTTTTAAACTTAATTCATATCAGATCAGACACTTACATAAAATACGTATATCTGGAAGAATTTGTTATTAAAAGTGATAAAAAATTATAGATGTTTACATTGCAATAACTCAAGCAATTAAAAATCTTATGGCCATGATTTCAGGTACTAAGAGCCCCTATGACATTTTTTCAATTCAATAACCTGTGCCAATGAAAAATTGATCAGTTTATCAAAGAAAGAAATGGAAAATTTTACTTGAGCTAAATTTGAGGATTTTAATCCAAGAAAAGCATCTCAGAAAGCTCTGAGGACTGTCCTACCCATTAGAAGTCAAGGCACAGTTACATAAGTTTTTGGAGACAGAGGGCTCTACGTCAAATGATGTATTATTGACAGTTTACACAATCCAAGTATAAGTGCCATTTGATCTCCTTATAAGATCAAAAGGGAATGTTATCTTTCAAGGAGCTGTCTTGTTGATGCTAGGAGAATGCTGCTCTTTATGGTTGAGCAGGTATTTCTGCCAGTGGGGAGGTTTGTGGATGCATAATGCAGATACATAATGCACAGTGGTGGGAGAGAGGGCCAGTCGAAGGGCAGAGAAGAATTTTTATGTTTAAATTTTCCTTGTCTTGCCATAAAATATGAATTTATTTCACACTGGCTTCTGCCTTGTCTTGCAATAGGTCATCCTTCTCTCTACTGTCCTCTATTTTTGTCTACCCTCAGTCCTACTGGGCTTCCCTGGTGGCTCAGATGGTAAAGATTTGCCTGCAATGCTGGAGACCTGGGTTTGATCCCTGAAGACTCTCTGGAGAAGGGAATGGCTATCCACTCCAGTATTTTTGCATGGAGAATTCCATGGACAGAGGAGCCTGGCAAGCTACAGTCCATGAGTTTGCAAAGAGTAAGACACAATTGAGCAACTAACACTTTCACTTTCACCCCTACTAGCACCCCAGATTTCCCTTCATTTCCATTCATCTCTGAGGGAAGAGCTTAACCACATCTCTAAGTTCCCAGGTCCCTAATGATTCCATGATTCCTTGACCTTATCTTCCCACAGTGGCTCCCTTCCTCTTGGCAGGTGATCAAACACAGGTCCCTTGCTCAGAGGTATAATTAACATAAATACTTTTATTGCTAGGTATCAATAAATACTTCCTTCTCCAGTATATCAATTATTTAAAAATCAAAGCATCTTGGAGCATTAATGTTATCAGGAATAACAGATGATGGGTTGGAAAATAAACTGAAACAAACAAAACAAGTAAGAAAGATTCAGTACCAAGTGAAATTGCTAAATTGTTTATTTTGGTTTTGTATTTTGGTACAAGTTTATTTTGGTTTTGTATTTTGGTACAAGTGCAGGAAAGTTTAAGCAAAAGAAGGGGCTTCCCTGGTGGCTCAGAGTGTAAAAAATCTGCTTGCAATGCAGGAGATGTGGGTTCAATCCTTGAATCAAACCAGTCAATCCTATAGGAAATCAACCCTGAATATTCATTGGAAGGACAGATGCTGAAGCCGAAGCTCCAATACTTTGGCCACCTGATGCAAAGACCTGATTCATTAGGAAAGACCCTGATGCTGGAAAAGAAGGGGATGACAGAGGATGAGATGGTTGGATGGCATCTCCAAATTAATGGACATGAGTTTGAGCAAACTCTAGGAGATGGTGAAGGACAGGCAAGCCTGGTGTTTGCAGTCCATGGGATCACAAAGAATCAGATACGCAGAGCAACTGAACAGCAATAAAGCAAAAGAGAAAGAAAGGAAGGGAGGGAGAAAAGAAAGAAATAAAGAAGAGAAAATGCAGGGTAAAAGTTCATTGTAAGAACAAGATTGTTATAAAGAAACAAGTGTACAGCAGATCATAATATGTGTCCATGCTGGGACTGGGGGTCCAAAGAATTCTGAGTTTTCTACTTGTTACAGAAACCTAATCTGTCTTACCTTGGTCTTACAACAACCTGACTTCTGGACCATACTACAGATAGGAACATCCTAAGCTCCTGTGGCTGGGATAGACTTGTTCTGATGATTAATGGCTTTTACACCTGTAACTCACACTGTATATTATGAAAGTCATTCCAACTAAATAGCACTTTAACTGATAATAACTGCATTGAAATTATTGTGACATATAATCTTTGATCATCAAAATAAAAATTTAATACCCTGTCCAATATTCTATGAAGTAACAGGAATTGTGACTCATGATTGCAATTCATTAGAATCAATTTTGGTGTTTTTCTTCAGCCAGCTTGAAAGTGACATTTTGTTTCACCTGTCTCTGAGAATTCTTTTCAAAACTAACAGAAAAAGAAATATTTGAAATAGTATTTTTTTATCTTCTAAAAAGTTTAAATGTTGTATTAACTTGGAATGTCTTTTCCATCTTAAACCCTCTGTCAACAACATACACAAGTCTGTCTCATGAAATAACAGGCTAAACATTTATTAGATTTTTCCTTGAAGCATGAAATTTACATTTATCTCCACGAATTTTTTAAATTGCTCAGCTTGTTTTGATGAAAAAGTTTCACCCTATTTCCTGCACCCTTTTTTGAGGAACATTGTACACTTGAATCATTTGAATTTTTCAACACAGGCATTTTAGCAAAAGTCAGTTTATTTCATCTCAGTCAGTTGGATAAAACATGTCATCAGAGTGAGGTGTGTGTTTTTTTTTTTTTTTTTTTAATCACCAGGTTAATCCTTTGAGACCTGAAGTGCCGGGCTGAACATGAGGCTTTCATCTCAACACTTATTCAACCAAAACAGTAAAAGCAAGAGGTTTCAATAAGCATGTATTGAAACTCACCACATCCATAAATGTCCATATAAAACACAAGTCTTCTGTCCACTATTTCCTATTCACATAGTCTCATCCATGTGCGCAATCTCAAAAGTCACACCTTCAAATATATAAAGTGTGCTTATCTATAACATTCCTACTTGTAAACCTATATGTTTATGCTATCAAGTCATTTGAACAGATTTATATTTTTGAAAGTCATTCATTATGAATTAAACAGCCACTCATATTTTAAAATACATAGTAGGCAACATTTTATGAACATATAAAACACTTTCACAGTAACACTGTTCATCTTCAAAGACTTTCAACTAAACTAAATGATTTGAGATTGGGTTCAAATTCCTTATTTATCTTGTAAAACTTTTTACCCTCTGGCTCCAACATAACTTTTTAAGCTTATTTCCAATAGTTCTCATTAATTTACAGTTAATTCTATTTAAACTGGTCTCTTTGTATTCTCCTAAAACATCCTGTAGTTTTCCATTACAAAGCAGGCTGGATCCGGGCTCTACTCACCAGAGTAGTCTGTTTTCCTGTTTTCTGTTTAATTAAATTTTACACGTATATTTCAAGACCTAGATCTATTCCCAGTTCTTTGGGTTGTCTTTTTTTTAATCTAAAGTGAAGTTTCTCAACTTTTTATGAAACCAGCTAAATATTATATCTATAAATAAAACATTGCATTTATCTGTTGCTATGGTAGTCAAAATAAAATGGAAATATTATTACAAAATTCAGGTACTCTGTGATAAGCTGCTTGTAATAAGGCTACATGCCTTACACAAAATTTAGGGCTTCGTGGATACCTCCCCCAAGGAATAGGCTGTGATCTTCAGAGCGACTAAAACTGGAGTATTGATTTGCACCAGGACTGGAACATATGTAAAGTCTGGTCTAATTTCTAGGCTGTGTGGCATATGGAAGTTAACTACAGGGAAAACAATAAAGTAGGGGTAAGACGGAGCAAGACCTTTTGGTCCTTCCCCCTCCCATTTCCTCCACTTGCCTCTTTGTAGAAAAACTTTAGCCAGAACACAAGTTTAATCAAAGAAATGAGAACATGCAGAAGTAAAAAAAAAAAAAGTCAAACAAGACAAAATAATAATTGAGTAAAGTCAAGGATCATTAGTCCCTCCTCAAAAACTTTGGATAATATTCTGACCCATATCCTTTGAGTGCTCTTACAGATAGCAAAATCTCCACCAGGTGGAAGAAGTTAACTACATGATGACCAGACTGTAGCCATGACATAAAGCTGCCACATTCCTGAGAGCTGGCCTCAAAGAAAGAGAACAAATTGACCCTAGAACCAAAGATTAACTGTACTCAAAACAATCAAGATGACCAATTTCAGGATGACTCTCAACTGACTGTGCTGTTTTTGTGCATAGCCCCCTCCTTCTGCCTACTGTATCTGTAAAAGCATACATCTTTATGTATGCTTTTACTACATCTGTAAAAGCTACATCTGTCCACTGTAAAAACTCTTGCCCACTGATTGTCAGGGGGAAGAGTGGGCCTTTTGATGTGAGTTGCCCCACCCCCCAGGTTTTGGTGACAGGAGTACTTTAAAAAGACATGTAGAAACTAAAGACCTATATATAGAAAACTATAAAACACTGGTGAAAGAAATCAAAGAGGACACTAATAGATGGAGAAATATACCATGTTCATGAATTGGAAGAATCAATATAGTGAAAATGAGTATACTACCCAAAACAATTTATAGATTCAATGCAATCCCTATCAAGCTACCAACAGTATTCTTCACAGAGCTAGAACAAATAATTTCACAATTTGTATGGAAATACAAAAAACCTCGAATAGCCAAAGTGGTCTTGAGAAAGAAGAATGGAACTGGAGGAATCAACCTACCTGACTTCAGGCTCTACTACAAAGCCACAGTTATCAAGACAGTATGGTACTGGCACAAAGACAGAAATATAGATCAATGGAATAAAATAGAAAGCCCAGAGATAAATCCACGCACATATGGACACCTTATCTTTGACAAAGGAGGCAAGAATATACAATGGATTAAAGGCAATCTCTTTAACAAGTGGTGCTGGGAAATCTGGTCAACCACTTGTAAAAGAATGAAACTAGACTACTTTCTAACACCATACACAAAAATAAACTCACAATGGATTAAAGATCTAAATGTAAGACCAGAAACTATAAAACTCCTAGAGGAGAACATAGGCAAAACACTCTGACATACATCACAGCAGGATCCTCTATGACCCACCTCCCAGAATATTGGAAATAAAAGCAAAAATAAACAAATGGGACCTAATTAACCTTAAAAGCTTCTGCACATCAAAGGAAACTATTAGCAAGGTGAAAAGACAGCCTTTAGAATGGGAGAAAATAATAGCAAATGAAGCAACTGACAAACAACTGATCTCAAAAATATGCAAGCAACTCCTACAGCTCAAATCCAGAAAAATAAACGACCCAATCAAAAAATGGGCCAAAGAACTAAATAGACATTTCTCCAAAGAAGACATACAGATGGCTAACAAACACATGAAAAGATGCTCAACATCACTCATTATCAGAGAAATGCAACTCAAAACCACTATGAGGTACCATTTCACGCCAGTCAGAATGGCTGTGATCCAAAAGTCTACAAGTAATAAATGCTGGAGAGGGTGTGGAGAAAAGGGAACCCTCTTACACTGTTGGTGGGAATGCAAACTAGTACAGCCACTATGGAGAACAGTGTGGAGATTCCTTAAAAAACTGGAAATAGAACTGCCTTATGATCCAGCCATCCCACTGCTGGGCATACACACTGAGGAAACCAGAAGGGAAAGAGACACGTGTACCCCAATATTCATCGCAGCACTGTTTATAATAGCCAGGACATGGAAGCAACCTAGATGCCCATCATCAGATGAATGGATAAGAAAGCTGTGGTACATATACACAATGGAGTATTACTCAGCCATTAAAAAGAATACATTTGAATCAGTTCTAATGAGGTGGATGAAACTGGAGCCTATTATACAGAGTGAAGTAAGCCAGAAGGAAAAACATAAATACAGTATACTAACACATATATATGGAATTTAGGATGGTAACAATAACCCGATGTACGAGACAGCAAAAGAGACACTGATGTATAGAACAGTCTTATGGACTCTGTGGGAGAGGGAGAGGGTGGGAAGATTTGGGAGAATGATATTGAAACATGTAAAATATCATGTAAGAAACGAGTTGCCAGTCCAGGTTCGATGCACGATACTGGATGCTTGGGGCTAGTGCACTGGGACGACCCAGAGGGATGGTATGGGGAGGGAGGAGGGAGGAGGGTTCAGGATAGGGAACACATGTATACCTGTGGCGGATTCATTTTGATATTTAGCAAAACTAATACAATTATGTAAAGTTTAAAAATAAAATAAAATTAAAAAAAAAAAAAGACATGTAGATATGCAGTCATTCCCCTAGACAGTTGGAAAGAAAATATAAAAAGTTTTTGTCTATAGATACACTGTTAATGTTAAGATATTGTGGACAAAGAAATATATAATGGTTGCAGAGGTGTTTGCAAATTTTCAGATCATAAGTCACAAATATAGATGTTCTGAATTTCAAGAAAAAAATAGTAATTGAGCTGTTTCTCATATAGAAAGAACTGTCTAGCATTCTCCACACTAAGAAACAGAGGGAATTATCAATATTTACTTGATTTGGGTTGAAATTGAGGAGGTCAATAAAATTTATATATTTTCCAATCACACAGGAACTATAGCAAAATAGTGCTCCTATTTTATTGACTAATTAATGTATACTCTTATTGAATTTCTGATGGTTCTCTATTTTGCTTTTCAAATGTACTGCACTTTATGGAGGGGTTATATTTGGGAAACCTTCAGAGAGCAGTGATACAAACAATAGTTGTGTAAAAGCACTGACTAGGTAAAGTAATTCCATTAAGAAAATACCTAGCTTGAGAGAGAGTTAAACATGCTTTGGTTTAGGAAAAATACATTAAAAAATCCATTTACTCACTTATTTATTCATTCATCCTACAAATACATTAAAGGCTTATCATATGCCAGGCATTGCTAAGAACTGAGATAAAAATTTGTGTTTAATGATGTATCCTGACTCAGTCTCCTCATTTATAAAATGCAGATGGCTTTCACTTCTCCATTAGTTTTCTATGATGGCCTTAACAAATGACTACAAAACACTTAAACAACATAAATTTATCTTATAATTCCACAGGTCAGAAGTTTAACATGGGTCTCACCAGGCTAAAGCCAAGGTGTCAGCAGGACTATATTCCTCTCTGGAGGCTCTGGGGAGAATCTGCTTCCTTGCTCTTTTGTGTTTCCTAGAAGAAATAGCATAAATAATTGACACCTATGAAAAATAGGGCTTCCCAGGTGGCACTAGTGGTAAAGAATCTGCATGCCAATACAGGAGAGAGATGTGCGTTTGATCCCTGGGTTGGGACGATCCCCTGGAGAAGGGAATGGCAACCCACTCTGGGATTCTTGCTGGAAAATTCCATGGACAGAGGAGCCTGAAAGGCTACAGTCTATGGGGCTGCAAAGAGTCAGACATGACTGAGCGACTGAGCACACACACATGAAAAATAATTCAACTATATATTTCAGGGCTAGATGTATTTTAAACTAATCTATTCTACAGTATTAGATAGCAGCACCGACTCAATGGACACAAACTCTGGCAAACTCCAGGCGATAGTGAGGGACAGGGAAGTCTGGTGTGCTGCAGTCCATGGGGTCACAAAGAGTCGGCCATGATTTAGTGACTGAACAGCAAGAATATTCTACAATTACCCACTTAAAAAGATATCCAGCTAAATATTTTATTAGTGTTAATCATACTGTGTGAACTGTTTTTTCTCTCTGCTTTCCCACCACCCACGTCCCTAGCCTTAAGGAAGGAGGAAACATACCAGTGGCAAGAATTGAGAATGGGTATTTCCTGATAAAAGTTTACTACCTGATTATTCTTATTAGACTGTTAAAGTGAGCAAAAAAGGTAACAAATCAGTAAACATGATAAAATCCCTCATAGAGCCGGTAGCCATCCTCTCAATATCAGAATCTGGATATAAACAAGGAATAAGAATCTGACTTAAAGTTGATAATTATGTTTAGTGTAAACATAACAAGGCTTTTCAAAAAAAAAAAAAAGAAAAAACACTCTCCTTAAAAATATAATAGAAATTAAATAAAAATATTTTACCCTCAGTTTTGTGGAAAATATAGGGTCACTCTCATAAAGTTATAAATTTTAATGCAGAGATAGCTTTCATGGAATCTCGGCTATAGTCATGACTACTGTTAACTCCATTTTATAGGAAAATATAAATGAATAAGACACTAGAATTTTCCAAGACTAATGTTAAGTCAACTCTAGCATAAAGAATGTGTGGAACAATAGATATTTCTATCTCTTATCAGCTGCCTAACTTGGACAATCTCATCCACTCAGCAAGAGACTATTAGCTTCTGCCCAAACTTGCCCATATTTATAGATTGACTGAAAAGATGAGGTGACAATTCAGTCAATAACCTTTGACACAAATTCAGACAAATCGTGTGCTCCTCACAATGACAAATTACTCTAGAAAATTAACTGTCGAAAGTGCAGCAATATGATGAAGATTGATTATTTTATTCTTGCAAGTCTGCTTTGAGTTAGAGTAACAGCCTCATTTGGACACAGATGGTACCAATAGGGAAGGACAGATCGTGTCTCTGTCTCAGCTGAAAAGAAGAAGATGAATTTTCACAAGAAAACAAGGGTGATTCTTTTTTCAAGAGAAGGAGCTTATGTTTTGTGAGTGCCTCTTTAAGATTATCTTTTACAATCTCAGCAAAGAAGAAGATCATATTTTTAAACATTTTGCCACTACTTCTGAATAAACTGCCTGAAAGCAATTTTAGCCCCTTGCCACAACTTTTCTAAAAGAGTAGAATTTGAGAAACTTTACTTCAGCTTTATGTCTCTTATTGATTCAATAATTATATTTTAAAATAACACATAGTATATTCATAAAGGATATATATTTGATTTTAGATTTTTTCTTCAAAGATTATAAATAATAGCCTACAGGCTACATTCTATGAGGAACTTAGATTTCTCCTTGAAATTCAGGTTTGTATATTAAAAGGGATATTAACCATTTCAAGCAAAGAGATCAGTAAATTGATATTTCAGAGTTTTCACAGTCAATTATTTATTTGTTTTAACATCAACAGCTCTCAGTGCCAGGAGTCTTATAATAAGATATTCTTTTACAGAGGAAATATTTTAAATTATATTGCAACTTCATAAAAAGTAACTGGAAGCTCAATGAAGCATCACAAAAGCAGGTTTAAACTATTTAAACTTTGGGAACTACTCAGTTCTCAAAGTTACTTGCCCCATTATAAGACCTACAAAAAATAAACGATAATAGAAAAAATGGACCCACGTTACCACAGACATGAGAACTCTGAAAAAAATCTTGTATAATGAGGGGTTGGCTGTAAGGAAGATTCAAAATTGGGAAAAGGGCAGAGGGACACAGGGAAGATAGGTAAATAACAATTCCAGCACACACTTCCAAGAACATTGCAGAACTGGATATGGTGGGGAAGAGTTGTCAAGAATACATATCTCAATTCACAAGAAGCAAACTCTTCAAATAAATAGGGCAGTATTGTTGCCTTGAGCATCTAAAGTAATTAATCAAAGAAGTCAGGTCTCCTCAATTTCAATCTTTCAAAGAAAAGAAGAGATTAGGCAACGATCATAAGGAGGCATACAATCATGTTAAAATATCCAGTATCTGGATGCCAGACTACCTCTGACCAAGTTGCTTTGGCAAAAGTTGGTGTTAGTAGAAGCTGTGGACATTTTCCCAGTAGGGGTGGGTATAAATGTTAAGCCATCTATCCTCAGTTTGCAATCACTCTGAAGAACCATCTCAGCTCCAAAGCTCCCTTTTAGATAAGCTGAGACCTATGTTCCATCTTAATTCTGCCCAACTTTCTCACTTCCTCACAAGTATCCCTAAGAGCACTCCTGAATAAATGTCTTGAATACAAATTTCCTCCTTGAGACTATTTCCTGAGGAGCCCTACTAAAACAATCCTTATCAGAAATGGTTGAGGAAGCAGAGTCTAAAAATGAGATTTTGGAGTTAGATCATCACCAGCTGGCTGGCAATAAGAAGGGCATCATGGGTGGTAATTGGAATGATGATAGCAACGGCATATTACAGCAGTGAAAACTTTTAAATGTGCATTGATTGTGAAGTGGGATGAGAAATCAATTAAAGAAAATGCACCAGCAGGTGCACTATCTCGGGCACTTGATAGGTTCTGAAGAGGTTGCTATTATAAGGACAGTGGGATAGAATGGCAGTTGCCCACGCTATTGATGCATTGAGGAAAGAAAATGAGGTTTATATATGCTGATGTCAGGAGCCAAAAAAACTAAATATCAGATCTAGGACTTAATTATAAGCAAAGTAGAGTTCCAGAGAAAGTTGATTTGTCAACTCTAGCAAATGTGCTATGCAAAAATCAGGACTCAGATTAGGAAGTGAGACCCCAAAACTTTGGTGGAGACACAGGAGTGAAGCAGACAAGAAATTGGGGACCTGAGTTTCCCCCAACCTCTAGGTTTTCAAAACGGGCCCACTCCTACCCATTAAGGGTCAGAATGCTCCCATTTTTCAGATGACACAGAGGCCTCTGCCTTTTAGGAAAATACACACTCCTGAGGATCTCCTTCCACTGATCCTCCTAGTTAACAGACAAAAAATTAGGGGCAACTCACAACATAATCCCCCTGGAGAAGGGCATGGCAACCCACTCCAGTGTTCTTGCCTGGAGAATCCCATGGACAAAAGAGCCTGGTGGACTACAGTCCATGGGGTCACAAAGAGTCAGACACGACTGAAGCGACTTAGCACTTATAACATGATCCAGAGAGATGCTGGCCCGTTAAACAAAGAAAAGTACTTGACAAAAGGAGATATAGGTTAGGGCCAATATATATATTAGTAAGACCCACAACATACATGGTTGTAGAATCTGAAGAGCTGGATCAAGATGGATTAAGTGTAAAGTGAATACAAAGAACTTTTTGACATAGGGACACTTTCCCCCTATCCCTTATGAGAAACTGATATAGGAGGAGAGAGGCCAAGCTCATTTTAGAAACGGATCAATTCTTTACATATATGGGGTTTCCCACATGGCTCAGCAGTAAAGAATCTGCCTGCCAATACAGCAGGCACAGGAGACATGAGTTCAGTCCCTGGATCAAGAAGATCCCTTGGAGAAGGCAATGTCAACCCACTCCAGTATTCTTGCCTGGGAAATCCCATGGACAGAGGGGCTTGGTGGGCTACAGAGCATGGGGTCACAAGAGTCAGACATGACTTAGGGACTAAACCACCACCACCACCAACGCGCATCAGAGAGAACCCACTATAGGAGAGGTGTTGAACAGCCAAGTGGACTGAATGCCTTACTCAGTTGACATAAGGCAGCCTCTCTCTTACAACTTACCTATCTTGTAACAATGAACTCTTCAGCCTGTCTCTTCCAACTTACCTATCTTGTAACAATGAACTCTTGACTAAAGTAGTTATGGTGGCAGCCTCAAAGACTATTCATGGGCCTCATAGCACAAGGTACACCCACCAACACTGATCTAGCTACTGCTGAAACAAAGACCAGCTCTCCCATCCAACTAATAATCAGGTCCAACCCTGCTTAGCTTCCAAGATCAGACGAGATCCAGCACTCTCAAGGTGGCATGACTGTAGACTGAATAAAAACCAATTATGAGTCACATAATGGCAGCATTTCTTTTTGTGACAAGTTGATTCTCAGGACCATCCTTTCTGAGAGGGGCAGCTATCTAACTTGACAGGAATCAACATGTATTCTAGGTATGTGTATGCATTTCTTTCTTTTGGAGTATCAGCCAGCCTCCAGGAAACCTGAACTAGGACATTCATGAAGTTATTGGTTAATGTGTTCCACGAAGCAAAAACGCAAACCAAGAAAGAAAGGAACTCATAGGGTTCAATGATCACAGGCTCCTACAAAAGAGATAAATGAAGTGAATCCCTAGAACTGATAGTTCAGGAAAATCCAAAATCTTCTCTGTGCAGCCATTCTAAAGAGACATTATTCCAGAATTCTCAAAAAGAGACTTCTTACTCAAACTTTATGGGAAAAATCTGTCTTGTGTGTGTATCTGCATACAACACATACTATAAAAATGAATGGAACCACATTTATTTGGAAAATCTTGGCAAGCAATATATCAAAGCAAATAATTTTCTATATAACATGTTTTTTCCTAATTATTTTGTGAATTTATGCCTTACCTTGCTCTTAGAATGTGTTAAACAACCTACTACAAAATTTTGTATATAATTTCCAATTTTTACTCTAACTCAGCAAGGTATTATTTTCACTTGTTTCAGGACATAATCAGCATCTCTGAGAGATTAAATAGCTTGTTCAAAGTAACCCAAGAAAATAAGTCATACTCCAAATCAGAAAAGTAGTTTTGTTAGAATGCTTATAAGTGATTTTTTCTACTTCTATTTCACAAACTTTCTGAAATATGGTTATGCAGATTTTATGGTTAAAATAAGTTTGTAAATAAGAAAAAAAAATTGAACTCAGTAGAGATTCAATACATTTTCATTGACTTTCCAAGTGAAACAGCTGTACAGAACATTTGTCCTTCAAAATCCTCTGGTTTTACTTTAAAGAGACTTGGTTAAATTTCATGGCAGGAAATTGTGTTCTCAGCCTAAATTGTTCATACAATTTCAAGCAAGTATGTCATTTTCACTCTTTAATAACTCTGAATCATTATGTTTAACCACTTAGCTATCTGCATTTGAGAGCTGAGTGAAAAGATTTTTTATTTAAATGGAATTATGGATTTTATGGAACAAATACAGTTTTCTATAAGTAGTCAAAAACAATTTTTTCAAGTAAAACAAGGAAATATTGTCATAATAAAAAAATGTCATATCCATCAGTTTCATTGGTAACTTTTGAGTCTTCTGTCTGTATTTTATATAATGTGCTCTAAGTATTCTTCACACACAATCAAGAGAATAAAATGGATGGTTTTGCAGTCCCTGGATAAATGGACTTCTTGATAAAAGTCACTCATCATGGTCACTGAGGAGATGAAAAAAATACAAAAGTTTGGATGAATTTAGAGAATATCCTGAATTATAAGCCTGAGTAATGCTGCCACTTTCGGAGAAGGCAATGGCACCCCACTCCAGTACTCTTGCCTGGAAAATTCCATGGACAGAGGAGCCTGGTAGGCTGCAGTCCATGGGGTCGCTAAGAGTCGGGCACGACTAAGCAACTTCACTTTCACTTTTCACTTTCATGCATTGGAGAAGGAAATGGCAACCCACTCCAGTATTCTTGCCTGGAGAATCCCAGGGACAGAGGAGCCTAGTGGACTGCCGTCTATGGGGTCGCACAGAGTCGAACAAGACTGACGCGACTTAGAAGCAGCAATGCTGCCCGTTTATATCCTCCCCTTCAAAATTATACATGAATTTTACAAAACAGAGATATTTTTCTAAAGAATATACCATGCATCACAATTGGGCTACCTTAAGAAGTTAAACTGTACCTGCTTAAAGTTTAATGAAATAATTTTCCTCATTTTAGCCACTTAGGCTAAGAATAGCAGCCATGTACTCAACAGTCTTAATCAAAAGTCTTTTTGTCACCATAAATTACTTTAGAAATCATTATTTTAGAAAGTAAGTGGATCGAATATCTCTTGGGTAACTTCATGTACAAAGAAGTGTGTCAGGATATAAGAGGGTCTAATAACTATTACCCTTTTCTTTCAAAACAAGTCCAGAACTGAGTTATGGGTTAAGAATATGAAGGTGAAGATTATCACTTTCATAACTGATAATACAAATATTGGAAAATATGTGTTAAAATAAGTTCTAACAAAGCAAGCTAGTATTTTCCCCATGATTAAAGGAATGAGTAATAGAGAAAAACTATGTGTGGCTCAAATGGAAGATTGAGTCAGATAAACACATGAAGAAAAAAAGACAAAAATCATCTCTTCCATCATATTTCCTTGGCACTTATGTGTCATCAAAATTCTGTAAGATTTAATCACTTTATGAGATCTAGTTACTATGAGATCTAGTTACTATGATATCTAGTTAGTGATTCAAGTGAAGAAGATGAAATCATAGTTCATTAATTGACTAAAATGCTTGTTTCCTGCCCACACTGAAAATTCTTTTGTGGCTGAGATGGGCCTATACATACTCTATTTTTTAGAAAATAATGAGTGAAAAATGAGAAGATTCAGAGAGCAAATGTTTTGGAGAAGTTATAGGTCACTGCTTGGTGGGTCTTCAGGGCCAGTACCCCAGAGGACAGAGGGCTTAGTCAGAGTTTGAAAACAGTGGTATGTGAAGAAAAAAAGGGTATGTGCAGAAAGAAAGGGTATGATCTTTCAGGTAGAGAAAATGGTATGAGTAAAACTACAAGGTGTGTTAATAATGAACAGTATATTTTGAGAAAATGAGTAGACCTTATGGCCTAGAGGGAAAGGGTTACATTGAGATGAAAATGTAACAAGCAGAATGGAAGTCTAGAACTAGACTATTAAAGAAAATGATTTGGGGTTGGAGGAGGGGTTGTTGTTTTGTATTATTGTACAGACAGAAGGGAGCTATAGAAGGTTTTAAAGTAAAGCTGTAATAAAAAAAATAGTAGAATATCACACTTGAGATAAAGAGATAGAAAAGAACAATGACTATTTTATCCCCTCTATTCTCACTCTTATTTTTTCATCTTGGACATCTAGACCCACTGTGATAATCAGACTAAAAGTCTGTGTGTGTGTGTACTGCAGCTAAATAATTTTCCATTTTAAATTTTTTCATCAAAAATTATTTTTGCTTTATCATGTAACTTTGTTTTAGTTGACATAGTCAACTAAATGGTCAGACATTAAAATTAATGGCTAAAATGTATTTATTAATTTTTTGCATCAAAACCAATCTTGATTGTAAAAAAAAAAAAAATTATTTTTTTTGATTGGATCTCCCTTTTCATGAGGTAGAATAGCCAGGACTATGTAAGCCTCTAAGTAGCACTTGAGAGCAGGTCCCATAAGGCAGCTTTGTCTCCCCCTCATATGGCGCCTGAAGAACATATTATATTATATAACCTTTCTCCAAGCCTGCCCCGCTCTGCCCGAAACCCTATTCCTTTATTTTTTTTAATTTTTAATATAAATTTATTTATTTTAATCGGAGGCTAATTACTTTACAATATTGTATTGGTTTTGCCATACATTAACATGAATCTGCCATGGGTGTACACATGTTCCCCATCTTGAACTCCCCTCTCACCTCCCTCCCCATACCATCCCTCTGGGTCATCCCAGTGCACCAGCCCTAAGCATCCTGTATCATGCATTGAACCTGGACTGGCGATTCGTTTCACATATGATAATATACATGTTTCAATTCCATTCTCCCAAATCATCCCACCCTCACCCTCTCCCACAGAGTCCAAAAGACTGTTCCATACATCTGTGTCTCTTTTGCTATCTCACACACAGGGTTATCATTACCATCTTTCTAAATTCCATATATGCGTTAGTATACTATATTGGTGTTTTTCTTTCTGGCTTACTTCACTCTGTATAATAGGCTCCAGTTTCATCCACCTCATTAGAACTGATTCTAATGTATTCATTAATGGCTGAGTAATACTCCATTGTGTATATGTACCACAGCTTTCTTATCCATTCGTCTGCTGATGAACATCTAGGTTGCTTCCATGTCCTGGCTATTATAAACAGTCTAAAATGTATTTAATAGAGAAAGCCCAAAGAAATTCAGGTGTAAAAGGCCCTTGACTAGTTTGCTTTTTCATTTTACTTTTTTTCTCATTCTCTTTATTTTTAAAGTTTATGTACTGTGCTGTCCTCTGCTCATTCACTTCAGTCATGTCTGAATCTTTGTGACCCTATGAGCTGCAGCCCACCAGGCTCCCCTGTCCATAGAATTTTCCCAACAAGAATATTGGAGTGGGTTGCCATGTCCTCCTCCAGGGGATCTTCCTGACCTAGGGATCAAACCTGCATCTCCTGCATTGCAGATGGATTCTTTACCATTGAGTCACCAGGGAAGAACTTAAAGTTTATGAAAACTCATTTATTGGAAAAAGTCTAGAAAATTGACTTTCACATGTGTGACTTGGCCTTGTTCTCTACCAAAGTGAGAGAGTCCATCCTCTTCCATATTCCCTCACCCAGTTAGTCAACACCTTTCCCTTCTTATATTCTAAATATTTACCTTATGTGGTGTGATCATCCTATGGAAGCAAAGTTGACCCTTACTGCTTGGTTTAGATGTCAAAGCTAGTGACACCACACACATTCCAAGTGAGCATTAGAAGTTTTATTACTTACATAATAAAGTATTCTGGGGATTTATGGGAAGCCTTTTTAAGAAAATGGCTTGAGAGAGAAAGGTAAGGATATTGGTTGAGATTTTCTATTGTGGTTAGGATCTAAGGACAAGATGAGGATCCCATTGTGTGGTCAGGGATTTGTGTGGTGTGCATTAGCCACCAGAGCCAAAAGAAAAGTGTCAGAATTTCTTATCAGTTTTCTCAAACAGGGGTCATGAAGGAGAGACAAGAATTAAAAGCCATTATCAAATGCAAAAACTGGATTCAAACTTCTTATTCCATTATGAAACACAATCATCTTTCATTTGCACTGATATCATAACCTCTCAAATACACCCTCTTTCTCTAATCTACACCATCTGCCAATTCATCTTTCACCATTATGTCAACCTCATAGACTTGCAAATCTGATGATGCCATGACCCTGTTCAAAATTCTTCAGTGGTTATGCATCCCTAAGTAGTAATTCTTAAATATTTTCATTAAGAATTAGTGGATAGTGTTTTGCCTATGTTCTCCTCTAAGAGTTTTATAGTTTCATAGGCAAAACACTCTCTGACATAAATCACAGCAGGATCCTCTATGACCCACCTCCCAGAATATTGGAAATAAAAGCAAAAATAAACAAATGGGATCTAATTAAAATTAAAAGCTTCTGCACAACAAAAGAAACTCTAAGCAAGGTGAAAAGACAGCCTTCAGAATGGGAGAAAATAATAGCAAATGAAGCAACTGACAAACAACTAATCTCAAAAATATACAAGCAACTCCTGCAGCTCAATTCCAGAAAAATAAACGACCTAATCAAAAAATGGGCCAAAGAACTAAATAGACATTTCTCCAAAGAAGACATACCGATGGCTAACAAACACATGAAAAGATGCTCAACATCACTCATTATCAGAGAAATGCAAATCAAAACCACAATGAGGTACCATTTCACACCAGTCAGAATGGCTGAGATCCAAAGGTCTACAAGCAATAAATGCTGGAGAGGGTGTGGAGAAAAGGGAACCTTCTTACACTGTTGGTGGGAATGCAAACTAGTACATTCCCACCACTACATTCCACTAGTACATTTCTTATCAGTTTTCTCAAACAGGGGGCATGAAGGAGAGACAAGAGTTAAAAGCCATTATCAAATACAAAAACTGGATTCAATGGGTCATAAGAATTAAGAATTAATTTCTTAATTAATTCTTGGAGAACAGTGTGGAGATTCCTTAAAAAACTGGAAATAGAACTGCCATACGACCCAGCAATCCCACTGCTGGGCATACACACCAAGGAAACCAGCATCACAGCACTGTTTATAATAGCCAGGACATGGAAGCAACCTAGATGCCCATCAGCAGATGAATGGATAAGAAAGCTATGGTACATATACACAATGGAGTATTACTCAGCCATTGAAAAGAATACATTAGAATCAGTTCTAATGAGGTGGATGAAACTGGAGCCTATTATACAGAGTGAAGTAAGCCAGTAAGAAAAACACCAATACAGTATACTAACACACATATATGGAATTGAGAAAGATGGTAACGATTACCCTGTATGCAAGACAGCAAAAGAGACACAGATATATAGAACAGTCTTTTGGACTCTGTGGGAGAGGGAGTGGGGGGATGATTTGGGAGAATGGTATTGAAACATGTGTAAAATCATATAAGAAATGAATCACCAGTCCAGGTTCGATGCAGGATACAGGATGCTTGCGGCTGATGCACTGAGATGACCCAGAGGGATGGTATGGGGAGGGAGGTGGGAGGGCTTCAGGATTGGGAACACGTGTACACCCATGGCAGATTCATGTTGATGTATGGCAAAACCAATACAGTATTGTAAAGTAAAAAATGAAAAACAAAAAACAGGGCTACCTCATTGTATTTCCATAAGGGTTAAAATAATTGTAAAGTAAAAAAAAAAAAAAATTAGTGGATAAAGTCCTGGGGACAGAAGATTATTCAAAGTAGTTCACTATAAGACAAATATTTTTGAAGCCTACTGTTTTATTTTAAATATCATATGGATTTTGTCTTCTACTATAAATTGTCATGTGTTTTAATATATAAAAATATGCAAAAATAATCTTCCACATAACAATTTATACTAAAAATTTATAGTACCCTTACAGTTTCCTGGAGGAGTCACCATATAGATCCCTCAGCTTGTAGTACTTAACCAGGCATACCCTTGAAAAGTGAAAGTATTAGTCACTCAGTCCTGTCTAACTCTTTGTGACCCCATGGACTGTAGCCCACCAGACTCTTCTGTCCATGGAATTCTCCAGGCAAGAATGCTGGAGTGGGTAGCTATTCCCTTTTCCAGGGGAATCTTCCCAACCCAGGGATCCAACCAGGGGCTCTAGCATTGCAGACGGATTCTTTAGGAGAAGCATAACCACCCCCAGTAGACTATAATGGCTTCTATTTAACGTAGGAGATCCTTCATTATCTTGAACCAAATCCACCCTCAGGTTCTGTCATCTTGATCTGCCTCTCCCAACCATACACAAGCACTCTATGTTGTAACACCCTGTGTTTCACTCCTTTATGGCATCACATGGTATCTCTGTCTGAATCACCCTGTTCCCACTCCTCCCTAGATACAACTCCTCTTGTTGGGCTTGATTCTTCAAATTAAGAATTTTTAAGTCCCTCTTTGAGGTGTCCCCCTAGGTTTTCTCTGAATATTGTACATTATAGCAAGGACCATTTTATTTTGTGATTTTTGCATATCTACCTTCCCCAAAGATTTTGTGGACAGGAAGAGTGTCTTTTCAACATGGACTGGCACAGAGCCTGCTGCACAGAGTACCCAATACACCTTTGTTGAGTGAATGAAAAAACATTGTTGTGCCATTTAGAACAATACCTTTTAAATACTGTGAAAGAAACATCTCCAGTAATAACATTGTTCAAATTCTTAATTCACCTCATAGGAAGGGTGATTTAAATATAGTTAAAATTATAGTGTTAGTCGCTCAGTCATGCCCGACTCTTTGTGACCCCATGGACTGCAGCCCACTAGGCTCCTCTGTCCATGAGATTTTCCAGGCAAGGATACTGGAGGGGGTTGCCATTTCCTTCTCCAGGGGATCTTCCCAACCGAGGGATCAAACCCGGTGCCCTTCCCACTGCAGGCAGATTCTTTACCAACTGAGCTACAAGGGAAGCCTTGTAGCTTATAAAATTATAAGGTGCTTTCATTTTAGAGCATTATACAAATGACCTAAAGAAAAAAAGAAAGGAAAAAAACCTGACAACACAACAGCCAAAAAGAAAGTGAAATAAAGAAGAAAAGCGTGAATCTGAGAATAAATAAATAAATAATAAAATAAAACCTCTCTCTGAAAGCTCCCAAGAGTGAAAAACAAGGACAAAGAAAATCTCTCAAGACTGAGTGGTCTGGGAAAGGAAACAGAATTTACACAAACCATGAGGGAATGAACAGGGACAGGAGAGAGGCAAAAAAATTTAAATGTTAAGCAAGCCCATGAAAATATAATTATATTTGCTGATAAGGGGACAGTGGGTTTCAGGTGGGCAGTGAGATAAGTTAATACCTTATCATGTGTATGTGTGATGGGAATATATAAGTGAAAGATGAACTTTTTCACCACGGGCTACAACTTAAAAGGTGCTAAATTCTTATTCAAGTTGATTTGTGCAATGTGTTTCCATCCTTGGAGGATTGAAATTGCGAATCTTAGGATATTTATTTTCTGTATGCCGTTTTACTCACAGAGTGACTATAACAAGAAAAAAAAACAATAAAAATAAATTGATAGTCACACTAATAATATTTATGTTGCAGTCTACAAATTCATTTGTGTTAGAAATATGTTTTCTCTAACATAAGATAATTTCTGTTTTGAGCCCCATTAACTCTCAGTTGAAAGAAAATAATCTTAGTCCTCTTTAGACGTCCCTTTCAATCCAACTCCACAGGCTCAAGAACCTAATAAAAGTATCAGGAGTAAAGAGAGAAAAAGAGGAAGATCTAGACCTCAACAATCAGTTCCCAAGTTGG
The DNA here is from genome assembly GCF_029378745.1 of Bos indicus. Lineage (NCBI taxonomy): Eukaryota > Metazoa > Chordata > Mammalia > Artiodactyla > Bovidae > Bos > Bos indicus. The sequence goes on along the minus strand of NC_091765.1, from coordinate 62,821,856 downwards.
CCTATGAGATGTCCACTGTCCTGCCCTTAAGGCAGTTCTCAGTCTGGCAGCTCTCAGGAACCTTCTGCTGTTAGACTCACATCTCTCTGTCTTCCTTTCCTTTCTAGAGCTCAGAGTAAGTTACTCCTAGAGGAACTCTCTCTTACTTCAAATTTTGAATAAAGATGTGTTGCCCCTACCCCAAACTCTCCCTTCCGTATGGAAAGGGAAGAAACAGAAAGCCAAGAGAATTGATGACTTTTCTGTCAGCCCTTAAGTAAATAACATCATGTTAGATGGGAAGGGATCAATATACCATAAGAGAAAGAAAGATCAGGTTATCATTTATTGCCTGTGTACTACATGTCAGGCATTGAGATCATTGCTTCATGCTGGTTAGTGTGTTGGCCAGTACTGCTCATAAGACGAATGAATCTCTTGTTATTGAAGCAGAGAAAATTCTCAGGGTAGTTACTAGAGATAATATAAGTTAAATTCATTGATTTCAGAAGCAAGTACGTGGAGGTCAGTGACACACTGGGGTGAAGCAGAAAGATGAAGGAAAAGGAGGTAGGAGTGTAGCAAGTTAAGGGCATCAGTGGAGTTCGACCAAGGAGAGCTCAGGGCTCAGCAAAGATTGAACTAAGAATGAACTACAGTCTGCCAGTTGTCCTTGGCAATAGAGTTCTCTTTTATGAAAATGATGTTAAAGTGGGAAAAGTCATATATTGATTAAATAAGTAGTAACTAGCAAGAGAGTATTTTACAAAAAGATGTAGTTCAGATAGTTTTAATGTGGGAGAGTTGGAAAGAATTTTTTAAAGAATTTCGTGAATCCACCAAAGAATGATATAAAGAAGGAAAGAATCTGAGTTATATAAAATAATTAAATTGGGTCTGTATATTGGTAAGCTTCAATTCCAGTGAACTATTTTGCCTGCTGATGGCCCTTTTCATAGGTCATGTAAATAAAATCAATATGTCCTAGGTCCATACCTCTTCAAATTTCCTTTGCAATATTATTGCTGTATAGAAGAAAGCACTTAAGGGCAAAGAAAGTGAGCTTAACACTTGAGAGACAGCAGAATATGCCACCCCAAAATATGCCACTTTGACACAAGGATTATTTTGAACTGAAGTTACTTGAAAAACAGAAAAAGATTTCTCTGACTGTTCATTTTTGCATTCATATCATCAGAAGGACCACAGACCAGTTTTAATGGGTTTCTACAAGATTGACCATTGCAATGTCCCAAGACAGAGCATTCTTGGTCATCCCAAGCTTCAGACCTCTCTGAGATCCTTCACTGTACATTTTATAAGTGAGAAATGCCATGCAATTTCGATGCTCACATTTGCAAGTGAATTTAAGACTGTTACAACAAGTAATTACCTAAAATGAATTTTATTTCTAATGTATTAGTAAAGAAGTCCAGCTGCCAATAGACAGGCAAGACCAAATGCCAACATGACAATTCTGTCCTCATACTGAATTATTCTAGTGGTTATAAAGACAAAATTCATTCATTTGCTCAATATAACACACATGGACTTGGCAGAAAATACACTGTACATTCAAAAGGTGTACACGAATGAAGATGATTTAATGATGGGAGTATTTACAAATGTATTTGTAGAATTAAGTGAACAAATAAGAAGTGGTGAAGTACCCTGGGACTGGCAAGAATAAGGAACTGCTCACACACATAAACCCAAGAGGGTAAATAGGGGAACAGCATCAAGGAAAAGCCAGAGCTAATCATCAAACCCAGACTGGCTGGCACAGAGGCATGCGGACAGTAAACACCCACAGCTGAATCTTCCCAGCTCCTCAGTCTTCAACCAGTGCTAAACTCAAATGGAAGCCAAAAAGCAAAAAGATAGAGGTGATACAGTCTATGGTGGTCATTTTTCAGGGCCCCAGATTTGGATAGAAAAGAGCAAAGAATGGATTCTGTAGGGGAAAGTAGAGCTGTGTGCTTATTATTTGTCTGGTTGCTCTCAGACCCATTGCTTGTTCTTTCCTAGACCTGACATTAGCACAGGGAATTGCATTTTTCAGACTTTCTTACCATCCTGTTTCTAACCATATCTGGTCATTTAGAAGTGGTAGGAAGAGATTGGAGGACTGAAGGAAATCAAGTCATTCCATCTTTCCACATCTCTCATTACCTTAGACATTATCTCCAAAGTATCTGTATATCCTTGGTAATTCAGTTACCACTGGAGAGTCCTTTTCATCATTGTCCCAAATCTTACAGGGTAAGGCAAAACAGGGCAGGGCAGGGATATCATTTTAGTTTCAACTACAACTCAAGGCTTTTGGACTGAGCTAACACTACCTTCTCTGTTCTGGGGATGGTAGGCTCTTTGTGTACTTCTAATGTTTCATGTTCCTCTGCACAAATCCTCAGGTCTTCCATCACGCATATATCCAGTTACCAGTATCAAATTTCCTCTATTTGCAATACCAAGAGTCATTTCTGTTTCTGACAGAACTCAGATAATATCCTGGGTTAATTTGTAATTGAAAGACATTTTCATAGACCTAGACTTTTACTTCCAAAGTTATTTAATAAATTGAAAGTGTGATTTGACATCACAAAGAAGAATATGGTAAATAACAGTATTGCATTACTTTATCTCAAGCTAATGAGAGAGGAATAGAGACAGAATTTAATAAATGAATCAAACATTGATGTCACATGCAAATGAAGTCATAACATACTATATAAAGAAAACTTTAACAGGTTTGAATAGATAAAATGGTTGGGAAATTGAGTCACTCCTTGGCATGAATGACAATTGAGGAATTAAATACCATAAAATAATCTGTGATTTAGCAGTCAGTTGCATATTCACATTTGAACAGATATATTATTTAGAGCTCATTTTTCTCATGCAAGAGAAAAATGTTTGTTTGTTAAAAGTAGGGATAGTGATAAATGATCAGTGATAGAAAACTCTGGGCAGCAAAGAGAACTGATGACCTATTACTAGATTAATAATTCAGTTTTCCACAGTTCCTCATAGTGGTATTTCTAAAAAACAAATTTCAACATTGAATTTTACCAGTAGGTAAAATACAGAGAAACTAGAGTAGAAGTAGAAATATAGATATAAAAATGGATTGATGGATGTATAGATAGATAGAGATAGATTGATGCTATCCAATATCTATTCATGAAAAGATCTGCTGTAGGGTAGAACTATGCCTATCAAAAATAAATCTTCACCCCCAAGACATACTTGAAGACAATGGTGCTTGCTGATATATAAGCAGAAATAATTGGATGTGGCTTCCAATAAAGCTTATTTGGGGGTTTACTCACCAGGCAGGTACCTTTTGCCTTCCCCTCTCTTTCTGATTCCTTCCTGAATTGTAGGTGTGATGGCTGGCTTTGTAAACATGATGGATGATGGATACCAGTGCAGCCACAATTTTTCAAACATGAGGCAATATTAACAGGGAAGATGCTTGTTAAGAATAGCAGTGCAAATAGAAAGTAGAAGCCTGTACCATTGATTATGCCATGAAGCCCAGTAGAAGTTCTGTACAACCAAACTCCAGACTGAATTTCAAGTGATAGAACAAACCTCTGTCTTGTTTAAACTACTGATATTCAGGCTCTTTTTTCACGTTAGACAAATACAGTTACTAACTGATATCATCTACTTTTATCTGAAGATATTCATCACAAAAATATGATTTGAAATTATTTGATCTGAAAATTATCTTTGAAACTATTCATAAAGGCAAAAAAAATTAAATAAATAAGAAAATATGCTCTCTTTCTTACTGAAAGTGAATGGATGATGGTAAGGCTTTCTATTATTTCCTCAAATAATTTATAAATGATGCAAAATCCCAGCCAAAACAGAAAATATATTTAACTTGAGATATTATTTATAAATTGAATTTAATATTTTAGTGAAAGGAAATAGCTAAAAGATTTAAGAACAAATTTTTCCTTCCAGTTTATTGAGATATGATTAACATACAGAGCTGTACAAGTTTAAGGTGCACAGGATATGATTTGATTTTCATTCATCATGAAATAATTAGCATAAGTTAGTGAACATCCATCATCTCAAATAGTCACAAAATGAAAGGAAAAATATTTTTCTTTGTGATGACCACTCTTAGAATTTACTCTCTTAACAACTTTCATATATGACATACAGCAATGTTAATTGTATTTATCATGGTGTGTTTTACATCCTTAGTACTTATTTATCTTATACTTTTATCCAATTCATCGTCCCTCCATTCCCATCTCTGATAATGACAAATCTTATCTCTTTTTCTATGAGTTTGCTTGTTTGTTTCTGTTTCCACAAGCATTTTATTTTTTTTAATTAAAAGAGTCAAAGTCTTTTAATTAAAGAAGAGTCAAACTCTTGTTGGCATCCACCCTGAGAATTGGGGAGTCTAAAAAGGGGTGGATATATATTTGCATAACTGATTCACTTTGCTACGCAGCAGGAACTACAACAACATTGTAAAACAACTATACTCCAATGTCAATTAATAAAATAAATAAATAAATAAATGAAAAAATAGGAACTTGAGACTAGATCAACACTAACCCATTGTCTTCATTAAAGATTCTAAAACTGCCACTGGAGAGGGCTGAATTCAGAAAACACATGATGGATACTAAATTCATATTATCCTCAGCATACCTTGTTTCTCAGGTCCTGGGAAAGAAAAATATTGGCCAGTAAGAGATAGCATTCTTATTTCACAGTATCTTGTTTTTACCATCAGACATACGGTCTTCAGGGATAGAACACAGCCTCAAACTTTAAGTTGACTTTAGGTTAAAGTCATGAAGTCTCAGTAAGTCCATATTTCCTTGTTTTTGAAGTATAATTGACCTACAACACTATGATGAGATAGCTAGACTGCATCACCAATGCAATTAACATAACTTGGACGAACTCCAGAAGATGCTGAGGGACAGAGAGACCTGGAGTGCTGCAGTCCATGGGGTTGCAAAGAGCTGGACACCACTTGGCGACTGAACAACAACACTATGTTAGTTCCCAGCACGTAACGTAGTGATTCTTTGTTTCCATACATTTCAAAATGGTCACCATGATAATCCTAGTTATAATCTGTTACCATATAAATACGTTGCTTTCTTCTTGACTATACTCCCCACACTACACATTTTATATCCCTGACTCATTTATTTTGTAAGTTTTTACGTCTCAGTTTCCACCACCTATTTCTCTTGTCTTCCTGCCTCCTTCCCCTCTGTCAGACACCTGTTTGTTCTTTGTGTCTATGACTTTGTTTCTGTTTGTCATGTTTATTCATTGTTTTAAGATTCAACATATACATGAAATCACAGGATTTGGCTTTGTCTGACTTATTCACTTAGAATCAAACCCTCGAGATCTAATTCTGCTGCCACAAATGACAAGATTTCACTCTTTTTCATGGTTGAGTAATAGTTCAGTGTGTGTGTGTGTGTGTACACATCACATCTTCTTTACTGATGGGCACTTAAAATTTATTCCACATCTTAGCTATTATAAATAATGCTTCAATGGACATAAGAGCACATATATCTTTTCAAATTAATGTTTCCATTTTCTTCAGATAAATACCCAGGAATGGAAGTGTTGGGTCATAGGTAGTTCTATTTGTAGCTTTTTTTGAGGAATCTAAATACTGTTTGGTTCCTATTCTATTTTTAAAATAATAACTGGCATGCAATATGAATAAAAAATAATTCAAACATGGTAATACTGATAAATAGATATATCATTGAAAAGCATAATCTTAAAACCGACTCAAGGATATTGACTGTAATTGATCAAAAAGCATCTTGCCCATGGAGATAAGAGTAAAAAGAAAAATTTTCCTATGAACTTAGAATTTTCCAAGTCTGTTTCCCCAAAAGAGACCATTGAATACCATGATAATACACATATATATATGAGGTCATCCAAGAAGAAGATAGGGATGGCTTGGTTTGATATTGCCAACACTCCTTCTGCTTACTCCAACCAAAATGCCAGGAATCTAGCCTTGGTGCTTCCATATTTTTTAATTAAAAGCATTGACATACACATTGAAACCATATCACAGTCCTAGAGAATGAAGTCTGGCTCTGCTGACTTTCACTTATGGATATGGGACCATCTCTTTTGAACAAGTACTCCTAGGAAAACTCTTCACTCAAAACTGGGTCAAGGAGAGTTGCTTTCATTGGAGACTGTTTGGAAAATCACTCTCCAAGGAGACATAATTTGAAACAGCCAACCAAATTAGGTACTAACCTATCATGATACAAATTCATTACAAAACCTACAACTCTAAGGCCAATCCAACAACTGCAGATTAAAAATGCACTACATACACCCAGAAAATTTCAATACTGAGGGGCATCCCTTGCCTGAATAGATTCTAATGACTATCAACTAGAATAAAGGTATCGGCATCGACTTAGGGCAGAGTGCTACACTCTGTAAATGAAAAACTTCAGGTAAAATAGTTTTCAGAAGCTATAAAGTCAAAATATCAGGGAAATGTTCAAAACCACAATCTCACTGTAAAAAAAAAAAAAAAGAAAAAGGAATAGAATTAAACAGAGGCAATTACCGATGATACTATTTGTATAGATTTAAATACTTCACCGAGGGACACAAAAGACCTCCTAATTGTTTTTCCTCTACAGAACAAGTACATAAAAGCAAAGATAATTTATTTTATACAATGAATTTTCAGAAATTACTATTGATTTTTTAAGTGAATTATTTAGAATTTATAATATCAATACCATCTTAAAAGAAAAGTCTTGCCTTTATCTCTAGAGCAATTTTTGCAAACTAAAATGCCTGTTATGGGCACACAGATGAATATCTAAATACCTGAGTGTTGATACTTAATGGATGTCTTTAGAAAATCCATTGGTCTAGAAGTCTCATTATCCTACTATTTTGTCGCTGCAAGTTTATAGCTACTGGTGCTGATTTGTGGAAACTTTCCTCTTGAGGTTATTGTGGTTATAAACTGAGGAAAATTAATTATACTGGCATGAAATGCAGAGGAAGGAAAAGAACACCATTTAAACACTTGCATACATACTGTATTAGTTTATTAGTAGCATGATAATAAATACCCAAATAATAAAGCACCCAAACTGGGTGGCTTAAAATATAAAAATTTATTGTCCCACAGTCAGAAACCTAGTAGTGAGAAGGCAAGTTATCATAAGGGCCATGGTCTCTGATGGCTCCAGTAGAGAATACCTCCTGGGCTCTTGCAATATCTGCTGGAAATCTTTGCATTTTTGTTGGCTTACAGGTGCATCTCTCAATCACATGGTGACCTTCTCCCTGTGTCTTCACATCATTTTCCTTCCATGCACGTCTGTCTCTGTGTACAAATTGGCCTTGGAATACAAAACAAAGCAGGACAAAGGCTAACAGAGATTTCCCAAGAGAACGCACTGGTCATAGCAAACACCCTCTTCCAACAACACAAGAGAAGACTCTACACATGGACATCACCAGATGGTCAATAGTGAAATCAGATTGATTATATTCTTTGCAGCCAAATATGGAGAAGGTCTATACAGTCAGCAAAAACAAGATTAGGTGCTGACTGTGACTAAGATCATGAATTCCTTATTGTCAAATTCAAATTTAAATTGAAGAAAGTAAGAAAACCACCAGACTATTCAGGTATGACCTAAATCAAAACCCTTACAATTATACCCTGGAAATGACAGATAGATTCAGGGGATTAGATGTGATAGAGTACCTGAAGAACTATGGATGGAGATTTGTGACATTGTACAGGATGTAGTGAGCAAGACCATCTCCAAGGAAAAGAAATGCAAAAGGGTAAAATAGTTGTCTAAGGAGGCCTTACAAATAGCTGAGAGAAGAAGAGAAGCTACAGGCAAAGAAGAAAAGGAAAAATGTACCCATTTGAATGCAGAGTTCCAAAGAATAGCAAGGAGAAATAAGAAAGTTTTGCTCAGTGATCAAGACAAAGAAATAAGAGAAAAATAATAGAATGGGAAAGACTAGAGATCTTGTCAAGAAAATTAGAGATACCAAGGGAACATTTCATGCACAGATGGACACAATAAAGAACAGAAATGGTATGGACCTAAGAGAAGCAGAAAATATTAAGAAGAGGTGGCAAGAATACACAGAAGAACTATACAAAAAAAAAAAAAAAAATCTTCATGACCCAGATAAACACGATGATGTGGTCACTCACCTAGAGCCAGACATCCTGGAGTCCAAAGTCAGTGGGCCTTAGGAAGCATCACTATGAAAAAAGCTTCTGGAGGTGATGGAATTCTAGTTGAGCTATTTCAAATCTTAAAAGAGATGCTGTTAAAGTGCTGCACTCAATATGCCAGCAAAATTGGAAAATGCAGGAGAGACCACAGACTGGAAAAGGTCAGTGTTCATTCCAATCCCAAATGCCAAAGAATGTTCAAACTACCACACAATTGCATTCATCTCATTTCAGTTCAGTTCAGTTCAGTCACTCAGTCTTCTCTGACTCTTTCCGACCCCACTAATTGTAGCCTGCCAGACCTCCCTGTCTATCACCAACACCCAGAGTTCACTAATACTAATGTCCATCAAGTTGATGATGCCATCCAGCCATCTCATCCTCTGTCATCCCCTTCTCCTTCCCCCAATCTCTTCCAGCATTAGAGTCTTTTACATTGAGTCAACTCATGAGGTGGCATGAGGTGGCCAAAGTATTGGAGTTTCAGCTTCAGTATTACTCTTTTCAATGAACACCCAGAACTGATCTCCTTTAGGATGGACTGGTTGGATCTCCTTGCAGTCCAAGGGACTCTCAAGAGGCTTCTCCAACACCACAGTTCAAAGCATCAATTCTTCAGCTCTCAGCTTTCTTCACAGTCCAACTCTCACATCCCAACATGACCACTGGAAAAACCATAGCCTTGACTAGACGAACCTTTGTTGGCAAAGTAATATCTCTGCTTTTTAATATGCTATCTAGGTTGGTCATAACTTTCCTTCCAAGGAGTAAGTGTCTTTTAATTTCATGGCTGCAATCACCATCTGCAGTAATTCTGGAGCCCCCAAAAACAAAGTCTGACACTGTTTCCCCATCTATTTCCCATGAAGGGATGGGACCAGATGCCATGATCTTAGTTTTCTGAATATTGAGTTTTAAGCCAACCTTTTCACTCTCCTCTTTCACTTTCATCAAGAGGCTTTTTAGTTCCTCTTCACATTCTGCCATAAGGATGGTGTCATCTGCATATCTGAGGTTATTGATATTTCTCCCAGAAATCTTGATTCAAGCTTGTGCTTCTTCCAGCCCAGCGTTTCTTATGATGTACTCTGCATAGAAGTTAAACAAGCAGGGTGACAATATACAGCCTTGATGTACTCCTTTTCCTATTTGGAACCAGTCTGTTGTTCCATGTCCAGTTCTAACTGTTGCTTCCTGACCTGCATACAGGTTTCTCATGAGGCAAGTCAGGTGGTCTGGTATTCCCATCTCTTTCAGACTTTTCCACAGTTATTGTGATCCACACAGTCAAAGGCTTTGGCATAGTCAATAAAGAAGAAGTAGATGTTTTTCTGGAACTCTCTTGCTTTTTCAATGATCCAGCGAATGTTGGCAATTTGATCTCTGGTTCCTCTGCCTTTTCTAAAACCAGCTTGAACATTAGGAAGTTCACAGTTCACATATTGCTGAAGCCTGGCTTGGAGAAGTTTGAACATTACTTTACCAGCATGTGAGATGAGTGCAGTTGTGTGGTAGTTTGAGCATTCCCTGACATTGCCTTTCTTTGGGATTGGAATGAAAACTGACCTTTCCAGTCCTGTGGCCACTGCTGAGTTTTCCAAATTTGCTGGCATATTGAGTGCAGCACTTTCACAGCATCATCTTTCAGGATTTGAAATAGCTCAACTGGAATTCCATCACCTCCACTAGCTTTGTTCGTAGTGATGCTTTCTAAGGCCCACTTGACTTCACATTCCAGGATGTCTGGCTCTAGGTCAGTGATCACACCATTGTGATTATCTGCGTTGTGAAGCTCTTTTTTGTACTGTTCTTCTGTGTATTCTTGCCACCTTTTCTTAATATCTTCTGGTTCTGTTAGGTCCATACCATTTTTGTCCTTTATCAAGCCAATCTTTGCATGAAATATTCCCTTGGTATCTCTAATTTTCTTGAAGAGATCTCTAGTCTTTCCCATTCTGTTGTTTTCCTCTTATTTCTTTGCACTGATCACTGAAGAAGGCTTTCTTATCTCTTCTTGCTATTCTTTGGAACTCTGCATTCAGATGCTTATATCTTTCCTTTTCTCCTTTGCTTTTCGCTTCTCTTCTTTTCACAGCTATTTGTAAGGCCTCCCCAGACAGCCATTTTGCTTTTTTGCATTTCTTTTCCATGGGGATGGTCTTGATCCTTGTCACCTGTACAATGTCACGAGCCTCCATCCATACTTCATCAGGCACTCTATCTATCAAATCTGGTCCCTTAAATCTATTTCTCACTTCCAGTGTATAATCATAAAGGATTTGATTTAGGTAATACCTGAATAGTCTAGGTGTTTCCCCTACTTTCTTCAATTTAAGTCTGAATTGGCAATAAGGAGTTCATGATCTGAGCCACAGTCAGCTCACAGTCTTGTTTTTACTGACTGTATAGAGCTTCTCCATCTTTGGCTGCAAAGAATATAATCAATCTGATTTCGGTGTTGACCATCTGGTGATGTCCATGTGTAGAGTCTTCTCTTGTGTTGTTGGAAGAGAAGGTTTGCTATGACCAGTACGTACGTTTGGAGCAAAAATAATAATAATAATAATAAAGTCCTAGAAAATGAAATCTGTGCTAACAATTTTTAATAGCTTCTCATCAGCTATCAAAATTGGGACAAAAGTCTACTTCAAGGTCCATATTATTCTTACTTTTCTTTGGGATTTATATCCTTCATTGTGTTACATTACTTTTTTAAGGTTGTGTAGGCTCAGATTGAAAGTGTTAGTTGCTCAGTTGTGGTGTCTAATGCTTTGCAACCCCACTACTGTGGCCTCTGTCCGTGAAATTCTCCAGGCAATAATACTGGAATGGGGTAGCTTTTCCCTTCTCCAGGGGATCTTCCCCACCCAGGGATTGAACCTGTGTCTCCTTCATTATAGGCAAATTCTTTACCATCTGAGCCAGCAGAAAAGTCAAATTAGATTAGATTGTAAAATACTTTCAGCTATTGCTGAAAGAGTTCATCTTTTTAACTCTTTAACATATTGTGGTTGCTGAAGTTTATTGTAGATGAAAATGAAGTATGTGAAGACACAAAAAGGAATTTTCTCAATTTGTAAATTGCCTTATAAATGGAATTAAAGAGAATGAGTAGCTCAATACTAAATTTGTTCAAGCTGAAGTTTGATGACATTTTATGAGGAAAATATTATCATTTATTGAACATCTATTGTGTGCTAGGTAAAATAAGTTCAGTTCAGTTCAGTCACTCAGTCGTGTCTGACTCTTTGCAACCCCATGAATTGCAGCATGCCAGGCATCCCTGACCATCACCAACTCCCGGAGTTCACTCAAACTCACATCCATCGAGTCAGTGATGCCATCCAGCCATCTCATCCTCTGGTGTCCCCTTCTCCTCCTGCCCCCAATCCCTCCCAGCATCAGAGTCTTTTCCAATGAGTCAACTCTTCGCATCAGGTGTCCAGAGTACTAGAGTTTCAGCTTTAGCATCATTCCTTCCCAAGAAATCCCAGGGCTGATCTCCTTCAGAATGGACTGGTTGGATCTCCTTGCAGTCCAAGGGACTCTCAAGAGGCTTCTCCAACACCACAGTTCAAAGCATCAATTCTTCAGCTCTCAGCTTTCTTCACAGTCCAACTCTCACATCCCAACATGACCACTGGAAAAACCATAGCCTTGATTAGACGAACCTTTGTTGGCAAAGTAATATCTCTGCTTTTTAATATGCTGTCTAGGTTGGTCATAACTTTCCTTCCAAGGAGTAAGTGTCTTTTAATTTCATGGCTGCAATCACCATCTGCAGTAATTCTGGAGCCCCAGAAAACAAAGTCTGACACTGTTTCCCCATCTATTTCCCATGAAGGGATGGGACCAGATGCCATGATCTTCGTTTTCTGAATATTGAGTTTTAAGCCAACCTTTTCACTCTCCTCTTTCACTTTCATCAAGAGGCTTTTTAGTTCCTCTTCACATTCTGCCATAAGGATGGTGTCATCTGCATATCTGAGGTTATTGATATTTCTCCCAGAAATCTTGATTCAAGCTTGTGCTTCTTCCAGCCCAGCGTTTCTTATGATGTACTCTGCATAGAAGTTAAACAAGCAGGGTGACAATATACAGCCTTGATGTACTCCTTTTCCTATTTGGAACCAGTCTGTTGTTCCATGTCCAGTTCTAACTGTTGCTTCCTGACCTGCATACAGATTTATCAAGAGGCAAGTCAGGTGGTCTGGTATTCCCATCTCTTTCAGACTTTTCCACAGTTACTGTGATCCACACAGTCAAAGGCTTTGGCATAGTCAATAAAGAAGAAGTAGATGTTTTTCTGGAACTCTCTTGCTTTTTCAATGATCCAGCGAATGTTGGCAATTTGATCTCTGGTTCCTCTGCCTTTTCTAAAACCAGCTTGAACATCAGGAAGTTCACAGTTCACATATTGCTGAAGCCTGGCTTGGAGAAGTTTGAACATTACTTTACCAGCATGTGAGATGAGTGCAGTTGTGTGGTAGTTTGAGCATTCCCTGACATTGCCTTTCTTTGGGATTGGAATGAAAACTGACCTTTCCAGTCCTGTGGCCACTGCTGAGTTTTCCAAATTTGCTGGCATATTGAGTGCAGCACTTTCACAGCATCATCTTTCAGGATTTGAAATAGCTCAACTGGAATTCCATCACCTCCACTAGCTTTGTTCGTAGTGATGCTTTCTAAGGCCCACTTGACTTCACATTCCAGGATGTCTGGCTCTAGGTCAGTGATCACACCATTGTGATTATCTGCGTTGTGAAGCTCTTTTTTGTACTGTTCTTCTGTGTATTCTTGCCACCTTTTCTTAATATCTTCTGGTTCTGTTAGGTCCATACCATTTTTGTCCTTTATCAAGCCAATCTTTGCATGAAATATTCCCTTGGTATCTCTAATTTTCTTGAAGAGATCTCTAGTCTTTCCCATTCTGTTGTTTTCCTCTTATTTCTTTGCACTGATCACTGAAGAAGGCTTTCTTATCTCTTCTTGCTATTCTTTGGAACTCTGCATTCAGATGCTTATATCTTTCCTTTTCTCCTTTGCTTTTCGCTTCTCTTCTTTTCACAGCTATTTGTAAGGCCTCCCCAGACAGCCATTTTGCTTTTTTGCATTTCTTTTCCATGGGGATGGTCTTGATCCTTGTCACCTGTACAATGTCACGAGCCTCCATCCATACTTCATCAGGCACTCTATCTATCAAATCTGGTCCCTTAAATCTATTTCTCACTTCCAGTGTATAATCATAAAGGATTTGATTTAGGTAATACCTGAATAGTCTAGGTGTTTCCCCTACTTTCTTCAATTTAAGTCTGAATTGGCAATAAGGAGTTCATGATCTGAGCCACAGTCAGCTCACAGTCTTGTTTTTACTGACTGTATAGAGCTTCTCCATCTTTGGCTGCAAAGAATATAATCAATCTGATTTGGGTGTTGACCATCTGGTGATGTCAATGTGTAGAGTCTTCTCTTGTGTTGTTGGAAGAGGGTGTTTGCTATGACCAATACGTACGTTTGGAGCAAATATAATAACAATAATAAAGTCCTAGAAAATGAAATCTGTGCCAACAATTTTTAATAGCTTCTCATCAGCTATCAAAATTGGGACAAAAGTCTACTTCAAGGTCCATATTATTCTTACTTTTCTTTGGGATTTATATCCTTCATTGTGTTACATTACTTTTTTAAGGTTGTGTAGGCTCAGATTGAAAGTGTTAGTTGCTCAGTTGTGGTGTCTAATGCTTTGCAACCCCACGACTCTGGCCTCTGTCCGTGAAATTCTCCAGGCAATAATACTGGAATGGGGTAGCTTTTCCCTTCTCCAGGGGATCTTCCCCACCCAGGGATTGAACCTGTGTCTCCCTCATTATAGGCAAATTCTTTACTATCTGAGCCAGCAGAAAAGTCAAATTAGATTAGATTGTAAAATACTTTCAGCTATTGCTGAAAGAGTTCATCTTTTTAACTCTTTAACATATTGTGGTTGCTGAAGTTTATTGTAGATGAAAATGAAGTATGTGAAGACACAAAAAGGAATTTTCTCAATTTGTAAATTGCCTTATAAATGGAATTAAAGAGAATGAGTAGCTCAATACTAAATTTGTTCAAGCTGAAGTTTGATGACATTTTATGAGGAAAATATTATCATTTATTGAACATCTATTATGTGCTAGGTAAAATAAGTTCAGTTCAGTTCAGTCACTCAGTCGTGTCTGACTCTTTGCAACCCCATGAATTGCAGCATGCCAGGCCTCCCTGACCATCACCAACTCCCGGAGTTCACTCAAACTCACATCCATCGAGTCAGTGATGCCATCCAGCCATCTCATCCTCTGGTGTCCCCTTCTCCTCCTGCCCCCAATCCCTCCCAGCATCAGAGTCTTTTCCAATGAGTCAACTCTTCGCATCAGGTGTCCAGAGTACTGGAGTTTCAGCTTTAGCACCATTCCTTCCAAAGAAATCCCAGGGCTGATCTCCTTCAGAATGGACTGGTTGGATCTCCTTGCAGTCCAAGGGACTCTCAAGAGTCTTCTCCAACACCACAGTTCAAAAGCATCAATTCTTCAGCTCTCAGCCTTCTTCACAGTCCAACTCTCACATCCATACATGACCACAGGAAAAACCATAGCCTTGACTAGATGAACCTTTGTTGGCAAAATAATGTCTCTGCTTTTTAATATGCTGTCTAGGTTGGTCATAACTTTCCTTCCAAGGAGTAAGTGTCTTTTAATTTCATGGCTGCAGTCACCATCTGCAGTGATTTTGGAGCCCCCCAAAATAAAGTCTGACACTGTTTCCACTGTTTCTCCATCTATTTCCCATGAAGGGATGGGACCAGATGCCATGATCTTCGTTTTCTGAATGTTGAGCTTTAAGCCAACTTTTTCACTCTCCTCTTTTACCTTCATCAAGAGGCTTTTTAGTTCCTCTTCACTTTCTGCCATAAGGATGATGTCATCTGCATATCTGAGGTTATTGATATTTCTCCCAGCAATCTTGATTCTAGCTTGTGCTTCTTCCAGCCCAGCATCTCTCGTGATGTACTCTGCATATAAGTTAAATAAGCAGGATGACAATATACAGCCTTGACACACTCCTTTTCCTATTTGGAACCGGTCTGTTGTTCCATGTCCAGTTCTAACTATTGCTTCCTGACCTTCAGACAAATTTCTCAAGAGGCAGGTCAGTTGGTCTGGTATTCCCATCTCTTTCAGAATTTTCCACAGTTATTGTGATCAGAAGTTTATTGTCATTTTATGGATGTGCTGCAATTTTCATGAGAGATATAATTAATTCCACTGCTATGAAAAATTATATAAGTTGACCAATCTGAAATAACTAGTAAGGGTCTGAGCCTGGATTCAATTCCAATATGGATACCACTGAAGCATGGGTCCTCATTTCAGAGGAAGTCTGGGCTGAATTTCTATTTTAGTCACTAACATCAATGTGATTCCTTATTTTTGGACCACATTAATGTTACTGTACAAGACCATTCCTTGTTTTTATAGTTAGGTATCCTATATGGCATTTAAAACAAAAGACCAAAACTCTGAATTCCCTACATAAATAAGATTCTTTTTGTGTGGTTTATATTTTTATCCTTTTCCTAGGGGGAAAAAAGAAATTAAGACTGTTCATAGTCATACAAGGTGCAATAATAGTATTCTTTATAATCTGAATGAAAAACTGGTAACAAAAATTCTACTACTCCCTATGAATGTGAGTGATTTGAAATTTCATCACCAGTGTCTCTAGAATGAGATTAACTACTTGCAGATAATAATGAAGTCACCGTTGAGATCATTTACATGATTAAATAAAGAATTTGAGAGAGGAAGTCATTGTGAGGCATATAATTTTCTTTTTCTCTCCTATGTTGCATGGATTTAATTCCTTAAATATATGGAGAGAAAAAAGTGTAGTGCCTTAAAATTTCCCACATGAAATCTAGTTCTGTTGCAATGATAGACACTCAGGCTGCAGCAAATATTTTCATTACAGAGCATACTTCTTGTCAAGTTATTTTTGTTGAAAAATGATTTATTAGAAAGTCTACATTTGATTGTTACAGGTCAATGATATCCTGCCTGAATAAATCATGTTGGCTGAATATTAAGGAACTATAATAATTGAATGTAGAGGTAAAATTTATTAACTTTTAAGGCTGTGTGAGTGGCCATCTGATCTACAGCTGAACTCCCTGGTTCCGTACTATCATCAGTAACAACTGGGAATTTGCTAGAAATGCAAAGCTGGGGGCACCCATCCACACAGCAGAAACTCTTGGGAATAGGGCTGTACAATCAGTGTTTTAACAAGCTCTCCAGCAGACACTGACACAGCTCAAGTTTGACAGACACTCGCTTAATTCATGACTGTTATTGTTTAGCTGCTAAGTCATATACAACACTTTTGTGACCCCATGGACCATAGCACCCCAGGCTCCTCTGTCCAGGAGATTCTCCAAGCAAGAGTACTCGAGCGGGTTGTCATTTCCTTCTCCAGGGAATCTTCCTGACCCAGGGACTGAGCCCACATCTCCTGCATTGGCAAGAAAAATCTTTACTACTGAGTCACCGTGTGTGCATGCTGTCATTTCAGTCGTGTCAGACTCTGTGTGATCCCATGGACTGTAGCCTGCCAGGCTCCTCTGTCCATGGAATTCTCCAGGCAAGAATACGGGAGAATACTAGTTGCCATGCCCTTCTCCAGGGGATCTTCCCAACCCAGGGATCGAACCTGCATCTCTTCCTTCTCCTGCATTGGCGGGGGTGTTCTCTACCACTAACACCACCTGGGCAGCCCCCAGGGGAAGTCCAGTTCATGGCTACTGTTTGAAAAATACATGTCTTAACTCCAGCGTTTATCTTTAACAGTGCTTCTTAATCTGGCTGAATGTTAGAATAATCGGTCAGTCCTCTCTTTTAAAGAATACTAATGCTCAGACCTATATCAGACACAATGAACCAACATTTCCCAGGTGGACCTGGTAATCAGTGGAAATTGAGAACTAGTCACATACAGCAGCATAATTTGTGGTGGGGTGAATTTTGAGTATAATGTCAGCAGATCTGGAACAGGGGTCCTGATCAGACTTTTTATTCATGGTATAAAGCAAATCATAAAATTACAAATGTCTATCAAAAAACTTTACAAGTATCCAATCAGTTGAATTATTATGATAATGCATTGGTGGTCCAAATCAGGTAGCACTGCATTTTGGTTAGAGCTATAAAAATTCTTGCCCCATAGAGACTTGAAGAGGCATCTACATTTTAAAGTATACATACATTTATGTTTGTATCATATATACATTTATGTTTGAGAAGCACTGTTATAAAGTATGAGGCTTCTGTCATTATCAAAATGTTAAAAAAGAAACATTTGTGTAATTTTTTATGTAGACTCAAATTATGCTTAGCTTTAAATGAGTGTGGGGTGGAAAAAAGGGGAGACATTTAAAATAAGCATTTCAACTTCACATTTTCACTGTGCATTAATACACTAAAGCTAAAAAGGAAGACTTTATAAGTCTGTTTGTCCAGTAAGATATAAATTAATATAAGTCCCCTTTGGGCTTGCACAATTACTAAGAATTTAGGAGCAACTCTACACATGGTTATATTTAAAATAGATAACCAACACAGACCTACTGTATAGAACAAGGGACTCTGCTCAACACTATATAGTAACCTAAATGGGAAACGAGTTTTAACCCAGGCCTTCTGCATTGCAGGCAGATTCTTTACCATCTGAGGTAACAGGGAAGCCCCTGGAAAAGAATAGTTACATATATATGTATAACTGAAGCACTTTAATGAAACCTGAAACTAATACAACATTGTTAATCAATTACATTCTAATACAAAATCTTTTAAAACATGGAAATGAAAATTGTATCACAATAAAGATATAAAGGCACATGGAAACACACAAAAAAGAATTTAGGAGCAACTCTGACTTCACTTTCACGCATTGGAGAAGGAAACAGCAACCCACTCCAGTGTTCTTGCCTGGAGAATCCCAGGGACGGGGGAGCCTGGTGGGCTGCCGTCTATGGGGTCGCACAGGGTCGGACACGACTGAAGCGACTTAGCAGCAAGTTTGAAGAATAGTTCTCTTCATGGCTACTGTTCAAAGGTTGGCAAAGAACAGGATAATGGAAGGAGGAGCAGATGAACAACTGGGAATAGCAAAAGTCTGCAGGAAAATACTCATCAACAAATACACATTATTATTATTATTATTACTATTACTATCATGGACTATCATAAACAAAACAAGTTTAAACAAACATTATACGTAAATGTTTTTATAATCATCTATTGAAAAAAAATTAAGAAAAAGTACCAGAAAAAAAGTGCCTCACATGTGTGGTTGAACATATTGAATTTTATTTCCTTCAACAGGTACGGCTGGCTGTTTACACAAGTACAATTATTAAGGCACCAGACATGATTTTCCTTGTAATAAAGTTTCTGTATTCCTCTGCTCTTTGGAGAAAGTAATAAACTTCTGGTCGAACAGCAATTCCAATAAATGCCCCCATATACTTCAGCTCATCACTTGTGTAAATTTTATTGACTTACCAGGATCATGTTATTTGGATTTATTGTCTGCAAGGATGAAATGCTATAATAAAAAAGGATAAATGGATCCCACTGGCCCATAAATAACTGTTCCACCAAAAGAGCTGTAGAAGAGCAACTTTGTTTTCCACCATCTGGTGCATCAGAGAATATTATCAAACCAGCAGTAGGTGGTGGTGGGAAAACATCCGTTTCTCTTGCATCCTTGAGAAAACAGTAGCATTTGGAAAACACATGCATCCTTTTTTCCTGGCCAACTACCTAAATACCATCCAACATAAAAGGATTTATTTTTCTAATATTTTTCCACTTTTGTGAGTACTATCATTTATAGATGGGGAAGTGTTAGACTGGGAGACTTGACATCTAAAATGTCCTATTTTCCTGCAAAACAGAAAGAACACATTCATGAATAATGCAGAACTCTAAAGCTGGGGAAAACTGATGGAAACTTTCTGAGTAAAACATGAGTAGGAGCCATTGAATGCCCAGAGGATAGAGAGAGGTCATGCCTCAGAGTTTAAACTGCATATCCTCTGCATTAGTTAAAGCATGCTATGTGAAGTTCTAAACATTACATATTAATCCTCTGATCACTCTTTTTTCTTTTATAATCTAGTCATATCCAACATTTAAATTTAGCACTTCTAAGCCTCAGGCATTTTGAAATCTCATTTTACTGATGAGAATTTTTTTTTTCTTGCTAAATAAATCTGTCTCCATCAAATCCTATTCTTCATAAGCATTGTCTCTTATGTTTTCACAGGTATAGAATCAGATGTACAAAGAGTTGCAATTTAATTTTTTATTTAGTTCTACTTTATATACATTTAGGTCCCATTCTGATGGATGTAGAAAACTAAACAAAGCCTAAATGGAAGGTCATGGTGGAGAAGAAAAAAACATGCTGGCTCATGTTCACTTTGATATCTTGCAGCACTTACATTTAGATGGTAGTAAATGTAATTCTTCTAAATCCTTTTTTACATCTCTTTATCAAAGACTTAGTAGAGAATTCATTGAATGAAAAGTCAGTGAAAAAAAGAGATTTTAGTGTAGGATCTTCTGAGAACTATAATCTTGGGTAAAATGTGTCACTTTGTCTCAGTTTCCAAATGTACAAAATATTTTATTAGATTTGATAAGCACATATTCCTTTAAGCCCTAAAGCTTTAAACTTCTAAAAGTTCATTTATATACACATTAGTTGAAAGCACCTCTAGGAAACAGAATAAAAACATATTGCTGAATGCCTTGTATGTGGCTATACTACTGATAACTTTTAGGCACTAAGAATGTAATCACAGACATGTGGAAATATATGTCAAAAATATCATCATAACCATAACAGACTTAAATACACATCTGTCTCATAGCCTGTCATCTAAAAATATTTTACTTCCATGTATTTAACCCTATGATGTGCCCATTGCTAATTTAATAAATAATTATTAAGCAACTATTTTGTTTACAGCACTCTTAAGACCTTCCCTGGTGGCTCAGAGGGTAAAGCGTCTGCCTGCAATGTGGAGGACCTGGGTTCAATCCCTGGGTGGGGAAGATCCCCTAGAGAAGGAAATGGCAACCCACTCCAGTATTCTTGCCTGAAAAACCCCATGGATGGAGAAGCCTGGTGGGCTACAGTCCATGGAGTCGCAAAAAGTCAGACATGACTGAGTGACTTCACATAGTCACTAAGAATGCAATCACAGACATAAAAAGTGTCTACTCTCATTTAATTTTCATTAGTAAACAATCATAAATTGTGTTGCTGCAATTCTTAGTTAATAGAATCTTTTCTATTAGTTGTATGATCTAAAGGTTTGAAAGGTATGTTAGGGCTAGAAATGCATAGAGCATAGGGGTACCTGGTTTCAGTTAGTGCCAAGACAGGGGAGCCTCCTGCAGAGAGCTAGCTGCTTATAGATCCCCACAGTCAGAACATTATTCTATCTTTATGGGATCTTGGGTGAAGGTCCGTCTTCATGTTAACATAAGCTGCCATATTCTTAGAGTGGAAGATGTCTACATGGGTCTTCAGTAGCTCTCTGCTGACAGTTGTACCTACCCATTTACACTCACAGGCAGAACAAGTTACAATTATTTTTAATGCCCACAAAAATAAAAATTATGATGGACAGTAGTGTTAATCCCATTCTCTTAAGGCCAGTTCTTAGAATTGTGCTAGCCATAGACTCAGTATCTCTCAAAATAAAGCAGTTTATGCCATGGCTGCAGTCTGGTCATTGTGCAATCAGCCCATTCCCTGAAGTATCAGTTACAACTATCTGTAAAACAACTCAGGAATGTGCATCAGATGCTGAGG
Source organism: Bos indicus (assembly GCF_029378745.1). NCBI lineage: Eukaryota > Metazoa > Chordata > Mammalia > Artiodactyla > Bovidae > Bos > Bos indicus. The sequence continues at coordinate 62,800,687 of NC_091765.1, read as the reverse complement.
CTGTGACTCTATTGTCCTAATCTTTAAGCCTGCTCTTTTGTGACTCAGTGAGGCTTGCAAGACTGCAGCTTTTCTATAAACAAGAGGCAAGAGACATGGATGGACCTTTATACTTGCAAAGGAGCATGCAGTGTTCTGCTTGATTCTGTTATGTTTTCCAACTGCTACTCAGTCACATGTGTAGTCTGAGGTGCTTAGGAAAGAGCCACTTAATTATGTTTATTAGTAGAATAAATCATGGTCATTAATAGATAAGAACTCACTATCATACCTAAGGGCAGATCTCATCTTCTACTTCTGAGTATCACATTCTATTCTCAATGTGCATACTAAGACTTAACAGCAGAAAGAAAAAATGTTTATGTTGCTCAGAATTAGTTTATTATTTAGAATTATGTAGGTTTAGGGAGAAATACTGTGATTTCTGTCATGTGCATGATTTGGGGAGATTCAGTTAACTAAGCTTTGTCCTCATAATTTGTAAAAACTGTTACTAATAATTCCTGTTCAACCATCCTTTACGGAAATTAAAATAGATGCAAAAAGACAGAGGGGGAAAGCTTCTTAAATCCCAAAAGGACAAACAGGAGATTTCACTGAAATGTAATCTCCAAAAAGGCAAAGATTTATCTGTTTTGTCTTTCTAAATCCACAGTATCAGATCAGATTTGGCACTGATAAATGTTTATGGAATACCTGAATCATATGTTTGGCAGATTCTTTACTACTGAGTCACCTGGCAATCCAATGATATATTACTGGTGTTGATACATCTATGACAAAGGTAAATTAAAAAGAAATTAAAACCAAATAATTTCTTCTTCTCAGTTTCAGATCTTCAAACTATGGGGTCACAAAGATTTGGACATGACTGAGTGACTAACACTTCCAGGTTTCCTAGATGGTGCTAGTGATAAAGAATCCACCTACCAATGCAAGAGACTTAAAAGACTCAGGTTCGATTTCTAGATCAGGAAGATCCCCTGAAGGAGAGCATGGCAACCCAGTTCAGTATTCTCACCAGGAGAATCCCATGGACAGAGGAGCCTGGAGGGCTACTGTCAATAGATTCGCAAAAAGTCACACATGACTGAAGTGACTTAGCTGCATACAAACTAAATTAACTAAATATGAGGAGTTTGAAGAGTTTCTTAATTTGAACTTGATAAGAGATTTATTTTGCCAGAATAATTGGTAAGTAATTGTACTACTACATCTATAAAGTGAAAATGCAAGTTTCCCTCTAGAATGTTGAAACATGGGTTGCAGTAGAGATTAACTAAGAAAATAAAGAGTATTTCGATGTCTTCTAATGATTGTGTGTGGGAAGTGGGGAGCTTTGGAAAACATTATTTGTTTAATTCAGTAGCTCAGAGTAGGTTCTTTTAAATGTTATCTTAATGTGGTCTATTACATTTACAGTTATCAGGTATTCAAAACAGTGCAGAGCAATCTAGATCATTAAATTCTTTTGGCCTCTGCTTCTGTTTCTACAAGTATTCATTTAGTCTATTCCCTCTAAAATGTATCAGGTCACTCTGTAAGCCTATGCCCTCATTCTAGTGATAGAATCATCTCCCTCTTTGTTTGCCTAAAATGACTGTTATCATAAGAAAGTCCTGAAATAATGGCACTAACACATCAGTTCTCACTATGGGTTTCTAGATATTTGTGCCACTCATGAATTTTTCACAATATAATGGTTAAGCAAGAAATTCATCAAGAGAATAATTCTTAAATGATGTCCTGTGGCTCTCTATCTATTTAAATTTGGGGGGAAAGTAATCTTTACAGAAATATTCAGCCTGGCTGTATTGATTGAAGTGTAGTAAGAGCAAGAATTATTATGATTTCAGTGAATGGAGTAGTATCAGTTTCTCACAGAAATACCCTGAATAATATGAGACATTATATGAATTATTTATCAGTCGCAAGATAATATATGTTAGCATGCTTTGCCAAGGATAGCTGGTTAGGTAGAAACTGTTGCTCTTGAAATAGCTCACCTGTTTCTTCAACAACTGTAACCTGGGAAGGATCCTTATTACAAGTAAGTTATTGAACCAAGGGGAAGGCTGGAAGCTCAGGTCCCAAAGGTTGAGCAGTTTATGTTCTAATTTGTTTCTTCATCTGTCCATAGATAGTAGTACTGTTTCCACTGGAACAGACCATGGTCTGAAGTCTGTAAGGATCTGACCAGATAAAATGGATTTGAGGGAATACCCTGTCTTATTAGTTTAAATGACAACATTCATCAGCCATACCACCATCTTCTGGCTGTTAATAGCTTTAGTTAGTCAGTTCAGTCGCTCAGCTGTGTCCAGCTCTGCAACCCCATAGACTGCAACACCATAGGCCTCCCTATCCATCACCAACTCCTGGAACCTACACAAATTCATGTCCATTGAGTCGGTGATGCCATCCAACCATCTCATCTTCTGTCATCCCCTTCTCCTCCTGCTTTCAATCTTTCCCAAATGAGGGTCTTTTCCAATGAGTCCATTCTTTGCATCAAGTGGCCAAAGTATTGGAGTTTGAGCTTCAGCATCAGTCCTTCCAATGAGTATTCAGGACTGATTTCCTTTAGGATGGACTGGTTGGATCTCCTTGTAGCCCAAGGGACTCTCAAGAGTCTTCTCCAACATCACAGTTCAAAAGCATCAATTCTTTGGCACTCAGCTTTCTTTATAGTCCAACTCTCACATCCATACATGACTACTGGAAAAACCATAGCTTTGACTAGATGGACCTTTGTTGGTAAAGTAATGCCTCTGCTTTTCAATATGCTATCTAGGTTAGTCATAATTTTCCTTCCAAGGAGCAAATGTTTTTTAATTTCAAGGCTGCAGTCATCATCTGCAGTGATTTTGGAGCCCAAGAAAATAAAGTCTCTCATTTTTTCCACTGTTTCCCCATCTATTGGCCATGAAGTGATGGGACCACATGCCGTGATCTTAGTTTTCTGAATGCTGAGTTTTAAGCCAACGTTTTCACTCTCCTCTTTCACTTTCATCAAGAGGCTCTTTAGTTCTTCTTCCCTTTCTGCCATAATGGTGGTTTCATCTGCATATCTGATGCTATTGATATTTCTCCTGGCCATTTTGATTCCAGCTTGTGCTTCCTCCAGTCCAGCGTTTCTCATGATGTACTCTGGATATAAGTTAAATAAGCAGGGTGACAATATACAGCCTTGATGTACTCCTTTCCCAGTCTGGAACTCTGTTCCCAATTTGGAACCAGTCTGTTGTTCCATGTCCAGTTCTAACTGTTGCTTCTTGAAACCGCATACAGATTTCTCAGGAGTCAGGTCAGGTGGTCTGATATTCCCATCTCTTTAAGAATTTTCCAGTTTGTTGTGATCCACATAGTCAAAGGTTTTGGCATAGTCAATAAAGCAAAAGTTAATAGCTTCAGACAATCCCTAAGAATTTCCTATCCTGGGGATTTGAGTTCACTAAAACTAAGTAAAGTCTGCTTTTATTTTAAATACTCATTGACTTTTTTGTGACCCTTACCAATAAAACCCTCAAACATTACCCTCACCTGGTAAGTAGATAAGCATCCTTACCCAAATGAAGAGTTTCCCTACAAAAGTCCAATAGCAGTTTATGAGATAAATAACTAGACTTATATAATGAAAACAGGGACAGAAAAAAAAATAAAACTGGAATTTAACTTTGATATAGTCAAAGGACCTTGATTTTGGAAAGTCACCTCTTTTCTTTGTGTCTGTTTCCTACTTTATCAAATAAAAAAGACTGAATAACTAGACAACTTTTGAAAAACAAAAACCTAAATAAAGATCCAACAGATGGGGGTTACTTGTGGAAGGTACAAGCAACTTCCATACTTTGGTTGCCTCTGAAGCCCTCAGACAGTGCTTTACACTATGAGTTCTAGGTGATGGGGCTAAAGATGACTGAGTCATATGATTTGTTATATTCAGGATGCACTCAGTGAAATGTAATGCCTCTTAGAAACAGTCTTCATAAAATTATTATTATTATTATTATTATTATTATTATTATTGCTCATGTTAATTTCATCCACTATAGAGTAAATGTCACTTCTCTGGGAAATACACTTATGTGGAATTCCTCATATTCTGATATTCTTGAGGCTGAGAGCTCTTCCAGAGGAAAGCCTGGGACTTAGTCTTTTTTCTATTTCCTAGAATCTAGGAAGTTAGTGGCAAGCAGAAGACAAGAAGTGTTTGAATGCATGAATTAAAAGCCTGAGCTCATAACTATTATAATTAATAGTATTATTATATAACATTCTATAAATTATATACACATTATATACATTATATAAATGATATAAAATACATATTTTACAAATATGAATAAATTATATAAAATTTTATATTATCTATAATAGAGAAATACATGATTATCATTATATTATATAACATTACATTATTAAGGCTTCCACAGTGGCTCAGGAGTAAAGAATTCCTGCAATGCAGGAAACTGTTCCTGCAAAGGAATTCCAGGCAACAAAGAACATCCGCAATGCAGAAGACAATCCCAGGTTCAATCCCTAGGTCGGGAAGATCCCCTGGAGGAGGGCATGGCAACCCACCCCAGTATTCTTGCCTGGAGAATACCATGGACAGAGGAGCCTGGCGGGCTACAGTCCATAGGGTTGCAAAGAGTCAGCCATGACTGAAGAGACTGAGCCCCCATATTACATTATTAGTTCATCGGAATGCAAATTATGCTATTCTGGACCAATGGAGGAAAGTGGGAAGTAAGATCCATTTTTAGTTTGAACTTACATGCTGTAAAGCCTGTATAAGGACGAAGAATTCTATGTGAACTTACATACATCAGGATAAATCATCAGTAAGGAAATATACTGCCTTCAAATTAATACCCTAATGAGTCCAGAAAGTAACTTTTCTATAAATTGCTTGACTAAATAGAAAAGAGCATGGGTTAGCAGACATTTGTATAAAATGATTAAATAATAATGATAAAGTATTACTCTTTATTTTTTTCTTCATAGGTCTCCAGCAGATTTTTTTTTTCACTTGAGAATTTTTTCCCCTTTCTCCCACACTTCACTGTATTATCGGTGAATGCACAGACTGTTTTGCTTTGCTCATCTCTAAATCTCAGTGCCCAGCACAGTGAATGGATATTATTTTCTTACGTTTCATTTGTAACCAAAATAAGGACATAATGATGATATCCTTATCTCTAAGTTCCAAACAATTGCTTCAAATTCCAATAAATATTCAGACTTGCACAGCAAAAATAAAACAGAAAAGAAGAAATGGAATCAAAATTTTTTCCTAGCTTTGTCACTACCTAACTTTATAATTTGGGCAAGATCCTTAATTTCTCAGTGCTAATATCTTCATTTGTAAAACATGTGAATACTGCCTGACAACATCCATTAAGGGAAAAAAAGTAGCAAAATTCAGATAATAGAAGCTGAGAAAGACACCTGACCTCTCTAGTCTACAAGTGTTGTCTGTGAGACTAATTACGTCTTTTTAGTTCCCAGCACTCTAATGAAACTGCTTTCTCAAGAATGCTTGTGTTTCCAGAGGAATTAAACTGTATCAGCCTCGTTTTCTGCTGCATCTACAGATGCCTGTCACAAGGTATGAAACACAACAAATGCTCAAAAATATTTGTTAGTGGAATTAGGATACATAGTTGCCGAGTTCAGTGTTCCCTTAATTATTTTCCTCATTCTCTTTGGTGTTCTGGTAACCTTGCTACTTCTACTGATTCATCCTTCTTGAAGTGCTCCTAATAACAGCATCTGCATTTGCTTTATTCTCACCTCATCATCCTTTCCTTCTTGGTATCCTCTTTTTTAATATGTCTTCAAATACAGGTGTTACCCAAGTTCAGCTCATGGTTTTCTCCTTTGTATTCTCCAAAGCTCTTTCAGGCAACTGAACAGACTCCAGTGGTTTCCATTATATGCTTTATTCATATAACTTCTGGATGTACATTTTTGGTGTTGATTTCTCTACCTTCCAATGCCCAGTCTCACATTTCCAATAGACTTCTATAAATTTCCAAATTGAGACCTTCAAGTGCCTTCAAATTAAGTGGCCATAAATGAGCCCATCATTTTCGTTTCCTACCAAAACAGTCTTCCTGCATCTTCTGCATTCTTAACATCATTATTGTTCCCACTATATTTTCCCTAAACTGTCATAGAGAATCTACTATAAAATTCCATCACATCAGTTCTGTTTTATCTTTCAAATATATTGCTTTTTCTGTCCCCATTGTCACATTCTAGTTTAGCCTTAATTTTTGTTACTTGATCTACTATGGTAACATCTTCATTGGTGTTCATCCAGAGGTTCTCATTCTGGGCTACTCTTACCATGGAGGCAAGGGGGAAGAGAGCTAGCATAATATATATTAACAATTGTAATAGTTGATGAGAATACAAACATGAGTAAGTCTGTCTTCAAGAATTTTAATCTTTAGTGGGGAACAGATACATATGCAAAAGAATGCAATAAAATGTGATGAGGCTAAGACCAAAGGTGCATAATGTGCTATGAGGGAATGATCTACAGTAAAGATGGATTCCCTTCTCTATATGGAGCCAAGCTGTCTTCTCCCCAACTCGTATGTTCTGCTGCCAAGATGGGCGCTGGGGCTTAGACCGAAGAAATAATTCAGCCAGTGTTTTTGGCCAGAGCAACCATAAGGAGGCACTGGTGACCTTTGCTAGAGCTTCTTATTGGAGTGACCATTAGGAAAGTCAGAAATGAATGGGGTGATTTCTGAGCTAGAATGAAAGATAGTGACAACAGTGATGGTGGTAGATGCCATGATACGCTGCTGCCAGACATCCCATCAGAAATAACCTCAAAGGTTTATCATTGCCCAGGTGCTGGGGTTCCTTCCAGAAGATGTGCCTGAGCTGTCAGCCCTCTTTCAGACTTGCCCTCAGTCAAAGAAAATTATTTTCCCAGGGTTATTTTTTCCTCTGGGGCTGAGCTTATTTAATGATTGATCAATCCAGAGGTGAAAAGACCTATTTCCATCAACATGGGTCTTTCCAGCTCAAGAGCTCAGGAGTTTCCCATTAGGTCACTGGAGACCCGTGTTGGGGATACATCACAGCTCAAATTTGTTTGCTGTCTAGTCTTATTTTCTACCTTCTAGCCCCCAGCTCAGAGAATGCCTACTAAGAATCCAAGCTATGATAGCTGGTGCCAAGGATGGTCCAAGAAACTAAGATGGGATTTTGGAGCTGAGTAACTTATAAATGTTGGCTTTTGTTTTTTTAGTTGCTAAGTCACATCCAACACTTTTGTGACCCCATGGACTGTAGTCCACCAGGCTCCTCTGTCCACGGGATTCTCCAGGCAAGGATACTGGAGAGGTTTGCCTTTTCCTTCTCCAGGGGATCTTCCCAACTCAGGGATCAAACCCACGTCTCCTGCCTTGGCAGGTGGATTCTTTACCGCTGAGCCACCAAGGAAGCCCCATAAATGGTAGTGGGGGAAAGCATAAAGTACCCTTGGAACATGGTAGCAGGACAATGGTTAAAACTATCTTTGGTGATGATGAACTGGGCCGGCACAACTATGGAAGACAATGCATTATCTGATACAGTGTATCAGGTACTTTAAGAATTTGGGGGGAAATAGTGACTCTGAAGAAAATGGAATCTGGTGGCTATTGCTAAGCCAGATTCATGCTCTGGAGAGAAGATAATTAAAAAGCTGATAGTTATTACTAGGTTATTAAATTCAGTGTGAAAGTCAACAAGACTCTTACCTCCTACAGTGAACTGTCAGAAAATGTTGAGTTGTGGAAATTAGTGGTAAGAGTAGGCATGCACAAGAGAAAACTGAAATTACAACCAAGGCAGGTCTATGATGTCAAAGTCAAGGTGATAATTGGGAAAGAATGAATTCTGACATCTGGGTTGTTTCAGCTAAAAGACTGAAACTTTATATTCCCGTGAAACCCCAGGAGTTTGCAAAAGCAGCCCATTGTTACTAAGGGTTATCACATTCTCTCTCTCTCTATTTTTCACTCTCCATTGACTGAAGACAATTCCAAGATCTGTTCTCTACAAGTTAAAATGTACTTAGAATCTGTTCCTTTCCACCTCTCCCCTTAGTCACTAAGTCAATCATTAATATAAGTCAAAAGATAACCCAGCTGGGGAAACCAGGCCTTATAAGTAAAGGAAAGGGACTATATCCAGAAGGAGTTACAGGGTTTATCCAACAAGTTTCATAAAAGATACAAAAATATACATGGACTGGAATTTCAGGGTGCTAGATCTAGGAATATTGGTTATAAAAGAGAGTATATTGATATGGGAGCACACTCTCATGATATACACTAAATACCCTGTGAAGTCTTGGAGATGGTGTAGGTGTACTGAAAGATGGCTACCCCAAGTGTGGAAAAAGCACTGGGCCACATTAAGAGAGGTAGAAATCTAAAATTGTCATGGTTAATAGAGGAATAAAGAAATACAAGGCTCAGAAAAGTGGACACTTTAATGTGGGTGTTTCACCTAAAACCAGAGGAGAGTATTTAATGATAGGGCCCAGAGGATATACTATTTGTGAAAGCAATAAGAGGTGTGCTGGTGAGAGGTTCACCATCTCCAAATTCAGATATGTGATCCCTGTAGGCCAGGTCTCATAGTAAACCATATGCCATTATTCAACCAGACTACTGGGAACAATGGATATTAATATAAAAGGATCCCCCCAAACAATACAGGGCAGGTAACAGTGCTTGTCAGAAATAACATGATCTCAATTATCAAAATGAGTAGCAAGATGGTAAAAACCATTAAGGGTGCTTGATCCCCTGAGAATTGTGAGGATAGTTCATAGAACTAAGTTTTCATCAGAGTGAACTAAATAGAGAGCCGTCACTGGCATTGCTGAACCCACGCAATCATAAGCAATCAAGGAGGGGAGTTTAAGAGCCAGAGAACAGTTGCCCCAGGGAATATCACAACACTGTTTCTGGTTCCAGACTTGAGTCAGATTTTGGTCCTGATACACAAATACTGAACTCACCAGGCTCCAGGGAGGAAGGACACTCCAACCACACAGCAAAGGAATACTGTAATAATCCCCCCAATCTTTTCTTAGAAGATTTGTAACAGTAACTACACATTTGGAAAAGTAGAATATACCCAGATAATTCAAGGGACTTATTGGATACAGGATCTGAATTGATGTCAATATCCATGCAAGCTGTGCTACTCTGATACATGATCTTAGCTCCAGAGCATCCAGTGAAACTAGCCGTGACTTTGGTTGCAACATAATTGGGATCTGCTCTTTCTCCTGCCCATCTTGTTTACCACTTACTGTCACAGATATTGGTTCCAAAAGCCTCCCCCAAATTCTTCCTATCTGTATTTACCTGTCTTGAATCTTCTCCCAAGAGATTCTTACGCATTACTAATAACTGTTACCCTTCATTCTGATCTCCAGAACAAACACATGTGGAGTGGAGCTAATCCAACAAGCATCCAAGGCAGAGTTGCTCCATGGAGACCATGCCAAACCAAATGATACACAGTCCATCCACATACTGTGAGCATGAGAACAAATACTTATGAATGTAAGTTATCAGGTTGGGGAGGTTTGTAACTTAGCATTGTTATGGAAAAGGGTGACTAATATGAGGCATTTCATTCTACATTTTACAGATGAGGAAATCAAGCCTTAAAAACATTGAGTAATTAGATTATTATAGTACAACTGTTAAGTGTTAGAAAAAGGTTTAAACCACTTCTGATCAGGTTAAACTGCAACTTATCACCAAATTTCTGTGTCTTTGCATTGCATTCTGGATAAGATAATTCTTACCATGGCATCAAAGACCCCTGGAATATGATCTTAACCTATCCATCCAGAATAGCTTTGCAATATACTTTTTTCACAATAGAAACACTTTGGTCAGACTATACTATTAAGTATGTTCTCTGCTTTCGTACATGTGTGCTTAGATGTTCAGTTGTGTCTGACTCTTTGCTACCCCATGGACTGTAACCTTCCAGGCTCCTCTGTCCATGGGATTCTCCAGGCAAGAATACTAGAGTGGGTTATCATTTACTCTGCCAGTGAATCTTCCCATTCCAGGATCAAACCTGTGTCTCCTGTGTTGGCAGGCAAATTCTTTACACTGAGCCACCTTTTCCCTGCTAATTGACTCATGCCATCCCTTCTCATGAAGCATCATTTGCCCAATCACTCATAGTCAGAAAAAAACCATCTCTTCTATGAAAATCACTGATGATTTAAGAACAAAGAGTGATAATTTGAATCACTTTTAAATTATTGGATCACTTATACACCTTCTATGACATATTGCATACTTCCATAAATGACAGTAGAATCTGGTAAGTGCCAAGGAACAGAAGGTCTTTTTCTCTCTTCTGCAAAGAGTATAGAGACCACCAGAAGTAAATTTAAAAATATACATATATATATATATAAAATAAATGACCTGTGGATAATAAAGAATTGTGGGAAAATATAAAAGCTATACACCAATGTATTTTTTCCTATGTTTTAAATTCTAAAGGTTTTATTAAATAAAAAATGAACTTTCAATTGGGGTTTAGTTTGGCAAGATTTTTAATTTCTCAAAACAATAATTCTGTCATTTATTAATTGAGAATAATAGTTGCCATATAGAGTTATTATGAGCACTGAATAAAATACACATATAAAATTACTGGCCCAGAAGTTGTTGAAATAACTGTTAAGTGCTTTCCTCTACTCTTCCTATAGTTTAAAACTTTAACTGTCTTTTCTACATAAGAACTCTTATAATTGGAAATATTTGTTGTTGATTTTTTATTAATAAAGAAACCCATACATCACAATCTGGTATACTGTCTGGTATACATTTATATTCACAAATGAGCATGATTAATTCATAATTTTGTACAGATTATAAACTTCTTTGATATCTTTTATTAAGTTTGTGTAGTGAAAAGTCTACCCTAGATAATACTGAAATCCCTTAATAATTTCTAAAATTCAATCACAAAGCCAAGGTGGGTGAGATATGTGTGTATATGTGTATGTGAGTGTTTGGTTATACATGGGATTCCAGATCATCATCTATATTTATGGCATTAACATTTGCATATTAGTTCATAAAGAGTCATATCACAGATACAATTAGAAATATACAGAAATGTAAAAGGAATAAATATCATGTTATCAGCTATCAGCTAATCAAGTATCTCTAGGCCAGAAATGAGCAAATAACCACATCATCTTATCCACTTCTTTTTGAACTCATCAGTTTAAAAGATGAAAAATCCGAACTATCCCACTACAGGCAGGGCTAGAGCATGCCGTGGAGGTCTGCACAGCAAGCATTCATACTGCTATCAGACTGAACAAGAAGAAATAGCATCCACTATTCCAGGAGCCAGATTCTCTTCTTGGAATGTTTCATCTTCCACTGTTACTCCTTCCTTTCTCCCTTCTTTCCTACTTTCCTTCCTTTTCCCTCTCATTCCTCATGAATAATCAACATGATTTCTTTTAAGTGTCTTCATATTTAATTTCTTGGGAGTGAATAGCTGAAAAAAAATAATGTTCTAATTATCACTAGATAGCCATCACTTTGATAACCTCCATATTAGAAGAATGATGACTCAAAGATGAGGTGACAGAATTAAATACCAGGCCTTAGTTCAATTAATATTAAAAGATAATGATAACAAAAATAGTGAACATCTTTCTATCTTAATGGGTTGGTTATATGAGATCCACTAAACATTTAAAAATAGGCCTCATAAACATTTTTTGACCTAAAAGAGGAGGAACAAGGACTTCTAATTCATTACCTGAAAAAAAAAGTCACCTTTAAAAATACAATGGGAAATTGTATTCTGAAGTTTTATGCTTATCTATTAATATTCTAATCCATGAAAATTGAAATAGGCAAAACAAGGTTTATAAGAAATGAGGGCTTAATAAAATCAAATATGAATTTTATTTTAAAACTTTTTAGTTCATAAAGACTAAACAGCAGGAAGGGAAAAATACAGAACGTGCAAACTTTAAAATAATAATTCTTCTTGGCAGTGAGTGATAGCCAAACTAGGGAGGAGAAATGGAAAAGTCAAAATTATACATGAAAACACCATAGAACATTAACAATTTATGTGAAAACACAACTCTTTTGCTAAGGAAAAGGAACTCTTTTGATTCATGTTAGTTCTCCTTAATACTATCTTTAAAACTAGGTTTTAAATGGTTTGGTCCATCAGCAGATGAATGGATAAGAAAGCTATGGTACATATACACAATGGAGTATTACTCAGCCATTAAAGAGAATACATTTGAATCAGTTCTAATGAGGTGGATGAAACTGGAGCCTATTATACAGAGTGAAGTAAGCCAGAAAGAAAAACACCAATACAGTATACTAACACATATATATGGAATTTAGAAAGATGGTAACAATAACCCTGTATATGAGACAGCAAAAGAGACACTGATGTACAGAACAGTCTTTTGGACTCTGTGGGAGAGGGAGAGGGTGGGATGATTTGGGAGAATGGCATTGAAACATGTATAATATCATGTATGAAACGAGTCGCCAGTCCAGGTTCGATGCACGATACTGGATGCTTGGAGCTGGTGCACTGGGACGACCCAGAGGGATGGTATAGGGAGGGAGGAGGGAGGAGGGAGGAGGGTACAGGATGGGGAACACATGTATACCTGTGGCAGATTCATTTTTATATATGGCAAAACCAATACAATATTATAAAGTTAAAAAAAAAAAACCCTGTAAAATAATTAAAAAATAAACGGTTTGGTCATCTTAATAATTGGGATTCCTTGGTGGTTCAATGGCTTCCCCAGGGGCTCAGCAGTAAAGAATCTGTCTGCAATGCAGGACATAATGGTTAGATCCCTGGGTCAGGAAGATCTTTTGAAGAAGGGAATAGTTACCCACTCCAGTATTCTTGCCTGGAGAATTCCAGGGACAGAGTAGCCTTCTGGGCTATAGTCCATGGTGTCACAAAGAGTCAAACACAACTGAGTGACTAACACACACACACAAAGACTAGGAGCCGTCCAAGTTGGCCCTAGTGGTAAAGAACTTGCCAGCCAGTGCAGAAGACATACGAGACTTGGGGTCAGTTCTTGGGTTGGGAGGATCCCTTGGGGGAGGGTGTGGCAACCCAATCCGGTATGCTTCTCTGGAGAATCCCATTGACAGAGGAGCCTGGTGGGCTACAGTCCACAAGGTCGCAGAGTCAGACATGACTGAAGCGACTTAGCATGCACACAGCACACAAAAGCTAGGGTGAGTAGCTCCCTGAATAATTCCCTTCCATCTCATGCTCATTCCTTGCTCTCTCATAAACGACATGACAAATTGTAAAATATTCAGAATGTGGAAAATGAATAGGTCATCTGCTCAAATGAGATTAACATCTCCATCTGCAAAAGTGAATAGAGGCAGCAAGACTCCCAAATGCCCTGGGTATGCTGCTGCTGCTGCTGCTAAGTCGCTTCAGTCGTATCCGACTCTGTGTGACCCCATAGATGGCAGCCCACCAGGCTCCCCCGTCCCTGGGATTCTCCAGGCAAGAACACTGGAGTGGGTTGCCACTTCCTTCTCCAATGCATGAAAGTGAAAAATTAAAGTGAAGTCACTCAGTCGTGTCCGACTCTTCTCGACCCCATGGACTGCAGCCTACCATCTCCTCCATCCATGGGATTTTCCAGGCAAGAGTACTGGAGTGGGGTGCCATTGCCCTGGGTATACAAAATGCTAAAATACAGAGAAAACAAGGCGTGCTTTTTCTTTTTAGGACCTTGGACTGAAGGTGAAACATGGGCTGCTGTTTGGTAGTTCAAAATTAAGTTGGACAAATTAGATCCAATTGTTGCCCTATTTCCAACTCAACTATCAATCTAATATTCTCAGTGAATTTATAATCCAGGGAACAAAACACATGCAAACAATATTCACTTAAACACAAGAACGTATTCAAAATTTAACATTTCGTGTGAACCTACTGTGGACCAGCTGTTATACTTGGTGCTGGGAATTGTAGAAAGAAAATTAAACTGTTTTAATTTTACAAATTTTAATAAATTCACTAACTTGAATGTTCTGCTTATGAAATTAGGCAACTACAAGGATAAAATTACACAGGTTAGTGCTAAATCCTCTCAGAAGAGAAAATGTCAGAGGAAGAAAATGGATTTGTAAATCAGTACAGATGAAGCAGTTCATTTTCCTGACATTAAAATAAGGCTTCCATGGAAAGAGATCACAGAACTTTAAAAATAGGTCCTTCGAAATCATGTAGTGAAACTCACTACTTTTACCAAAAGAGAGCTAGGTATAAGGATATAAGATGATTCAGCAAAACTTGGGAGATTGATCCATCATTTGTTACCTGTATAAATTTGAGTATGTTGCATTCCCTCTCTGAGTCTCTTGTTTTTAATCTGTAATTTGGCAATAATAATTTTATCCTCCTTCTTGGCTTTTCTTTAGTATTGAATCATAAAAAAATACAGAGTTTGAAACAGTGCATGACAGATATAATGCACTCAGTAAAAGTAAATTCTTAACAGTGATGCTATTGGCAAGGGAGCCAGCACCCAGCTTTTGTGATTCTCAAAAATTTCATGCAGTGCTGTAGTGTACACTTAACGCTTTGCTTAAAGGGCAGGTTTATGGTAAGAGTTCTTATTACAAAAACAAATAATGCTAATAATGAGAATGAGAAGAAACTTTTGGAGATAATGGACGACTATGTCTAAACAGATATGTACTTATCACCAAACTCATCAAATAGTACACATTAGAAAAAAAAAAGTTGTACACATTAAATATGTACAACTTTTGATCAATCATACCTCAGAAAAGTAATTAAAAAAAAGCTCTACTCATCAGATCATGCTGCCCTCAATGCACAATTTGTTTATATGCTTACACTTATAGTCTTGCATAGCACGCCCAGAAAAGAAGGGTCTGCAAATGGTATTTAATAAATGGAAATGATGAAAAAGGAAAATTATACAAAAACAATAACAGAGTCAGAAACAAAAGAATGGAAGAAGGGATTGGTGTCAGGAAAACAAGTCTCAACGTTCTTATTCTTTCTAACGAAAGCAGACGTCCTTATGGGATAGTTGTACTTCTTGAAACCATAGATAACCTTAGGAATCATGGGAGATACGAAAGGGAGAGAACAAGCAAATGTCTTCACTTCTTATTTTGCTTCTCCATCCCTTTCAAAATGATAACAAAGCACTGGTAAGAAGAATTTGAATTTCAAGCTAGGTGAGCCTATGAGAGAGCATCTAACCTCTCAATGAAAATAACAATTCCTGGGGATTTGAAATAGCTTTTTTGCTGTATCCCTAAAAAATTTCAAGCAGTATATACTGCACTAGTTGAGAACAGAGACTTCAGAGTCATATAGAAATTGATTTAACACAAGCTCTGTTCAGTTCCATTATCTGCAAAATGGGGTTAATAATAGTATTTCTCTCCAACGAAAGTTTAACAGATTAAAGAAGTTAATGTATGAAATATGTACCATGGAGTGAGAGACACATGTGAAGTACACAAATGTTAATCATTCCAAAATATATAAGCCAAAACTAGGAAGAATAAAATGTTTAATCTATCTGGTAATTTAAAAATTAAAATAGGTACAGGTCTTATTTCTCAAACTTACAATAGCCAGAAATTAAACCATAGTAGTTTTTGAGGACTATTTGAAGGTGGGCTCGAGGAGTTGGAGGGAAGGTCAGTAGAAGCAGCTCTAGTGATAGAAAAAGCAAGGTAAGGGAGCTTGTGTACAAGAGAAGCAAAAATGACTGCACTTAAAAATTGCACCCCATGCCAAAAGTGACTCTACAGAGATCAAATTCCCAGATAAGTGGAAGAAAGAAGGGGTCTTTTGGTCGCTTTTCTTCAAAACATATCCAGTGTTTGGGACTCCCCTGGTGGTCCAGTGGCTGAGATTCTAGGCTCCCAGTACAGAGGTTCCAGCTTCAATCCCTGGTCAGCGAATTTGATCCCACATGCCACAGCTAAGACCTGGTGCAGTCAAATAAAAAGTATTTTAAAAATATGTCAAGTACCCTAACAACTTTCCTAAATCAATTTGAGATTTGAATATATAAAGAAATTGAAATCCATAGGGAAAGGATTGTCTTGGAGAAATATGACACTTCTATAAACATCGTATGAGAACCGATAGTTTTGGAGGCATTTGCTTGTGAGAAAGGCAATCTGTCATTATCTGAACCATTAGAGGAAAAAACCCAGGGTGGGGGACACATTTGGTTCTGAGTTGCCAGACTGAGGAATGTCACACCTGAAGCAGCATTCTGCCTGAAACACCTCTCCCTGGGAAGGAAAAATGTGACTATACTTCTCCTTAGAAGAAATCAAAAACAAAAATAAAAGCAGTTGCTTTCTAGTGGAGAATACTTAACATTGAAATTCTAATATTCAGTCTTGACAAAAAATATTCAGCTCAGTTCAGTTTAGTTGCTCAGTCGCTTAGTCGCTCAGTCTTTGCGACCCCATGAATTGCAGCCCCCTGTCCATCACCAACTCCCGGAGTTCACTCAGACTCACCTCCATCGAGTCAGTGATGCCATCTCATCCTCTGTCGTCCCCTTCTCCTCCTGCCCCCAATCCCTCCCAGCATCAGAGTCCTTTCCAATGAGTCAACTCTTCATGTGAGGTGGCCAAAGTACTGGAGTTTCAGTTACAGCATCATTCCCTCCAAAGAAATCCCAGGGCTGATCTCCTTCAGAATGGAGTGGTTGGATCTCCTTGCAGTCCAAGGGACTCTCAAGAGTCTTCTCCAACACCACAGTTCAAAAGCATCAATTCTTCAGCTCTCAGCCTTCTTCACAGTCCAACTCTCACATCCATACATGACCACAGGAAAAACCATAGCCTTGACTAGACGGACCTTTGTTGGCAAAGTAATGTCTCTGCTTTTGAATATGCTATCTAGGTTGGTCATAACTTTCCTTCCAAGGAGTAAGCGTCTTTTAATTTCATGGCTGCAGTCACCATCTGCAGTGATTTTGGAGCCCAGAAAAATAAAGTCTGACGCTGTTTCCACTGTTTCCCCATCTATTTCCCATGAAATGATGGGACCAGATGCCATGATCTTCGTTTTCTGAATGTTGAGCTCTAAGCCAACTTTTTCACTCTCCACTTTCACTTTCATCAAGAGGCTTTTGAGTTCCTCTTCACTTTCTGCCATAAGGGTGGTGTCATCTGCTTATCTGAGGTTACTGAGATTTCTCCCAGCAATCTTGATTCCAGATTGTGTTTCTTCCAGTCCAGCGTTTCTTATGATGTACTCTGCATAGAAGTTAAATAAGCAGAGTGACAATATACAGCCTTGACGAACTCCTTTTCCTATTTGGAAAATAGGAAATAGTCTGTTGTTCCATGTCCAGTTCTAACTGTTGCTAAACAGATTTCTCAAGAGGCAGGTCAGGTGGTCAGGTATTCCCATCTTCAGTAACATTCATGAGAACATTATATAATCACAGTGTATTCTTGTTATCTATGGACTTATTTGTTAGGTTAATCAACAACTGAAAGTATGTGTTGTTTATACATAAAATTTCATATCCACTTTCTCTGGGGATCTCAAAAGACTAATCAATAGTGTAAGTAACTGAAAGTCAGAAATCTTTGGTAATAACATTGACTTTATTATATTTTAATATTTTCTTTGATTTATTAAAGAGTATCTTTTGAGTGGATTATCTATCAAGACATCACCATCACAACCCATTATTAAAAGTTAAGACTTACACTAATGCTCAGTCTATACATATATTTTTATGATGTCATTAGCAGTTGTGACTAGTTTGGAAATATCGCAGGCTCCGTAGAAGAGATTTGGAATCTTTATATCTAGTTTTCAATAAGCTTCCATTTCCATAGGTGAACACAAAAAGAGAGAGGGGTCACCATCAATCTCAGACTCTGAGATTGTGTCCTTAAATAGGAGCAGAACTTCTTGAAACTCGAGAAGTGTAAGAATTCTTTGCCTGCCTTTAGCTAAGAAGAAACAGTTTAGACGGTGAGTTAAAAAATGTGTCTTAGTGTTACACAATCAACCTCCTCAGGAATTTTTGAGAATGTAGACACATTTGACAAAGACAGCTGTAGAACTTTATAGCTGACAATTAAGAAGTGCTGAGGCACAGTGGTGTGAAACTGCAGCATTCAGGATCTGAAGCTGCAAGAGCAGCTGTGCCAGTCCCTCAGTTCAGCACTTTCCCTCCCAACCTCTTCCAAGCTGTGAGCATGAACCCAGGGCAGGAGCCAGCAAGGGCAGAGAAGCAGATCTGGCTTTCATTCAAAAGACAGGCCACCAGAAAATGGCATCAACTCCTTTGGAGAAAGTCTCTGCAGATACATGGAGAGAAGAGAAGTAGAGTTTTCTCAATAGATTAGGCTTTATCATGTATGTTTTTGTGCGTGCTCGGTCATATCCGACTCTTTGCGACCCCATGGACTGTAGCTCCCTAGGTTCCTCTGTTCTTGGAATTTTCCTAGCAAGAATACTGGAATGGGTAGCCATTTTCTCCTCCAGGGGATCTTCCTAACCCAGCAATCAAACCCGCGTCTCCTGCAGCTCCTGCATTGGCAGGCAGGTTCTTTACCACTGAGCCACCTGAGAATCCCCAAACTATCACCTCAAGTGAGTTCTGAAGTTAAAAGAATTTTGAATCACTTAACTTGAACCACAATTCTGGTCCAGCCATGTACTAACTGTATCAGTGTGGTCCACCAACTTTGCCTTTTTCAGAATATCAATCATGTAGTGTAGGAGTCAGTAAACTTTTTCTCTAAAGGTCTAGCAGTAAATATTTAAAGTTTGTGGGCCAAGAAGCAAACCTGAGGATATTATGTGATTTATGTAAATAAAAAATATTATTTATTTTAAAAGAAGGAGAGAAAAATGACAAGTATTTCATTCATAAAACTCTAATTAGTAGACAACAAAATTTAAATGTCAGTCACAAAACTTTATTCTTTAAATTTTTTTCCCAGCAATTTGAAAACCATTCTTATCTCATGGGATGTGCACACATAGCTTCTGGGCTGGATTTGGCCCTTGTGCTGTAGTCGGCCAACCTTTCACTTAAAACATATCCTGACTCATGAAAAATTACCAGCAAATGTTACTAATTATTGCTATCGTTATTTATACTTTATTATTTTAAATTGTTTAATAAAAGAGTATTGTTACACTTGGATGTTCTCCTGTTCTGTCAAGTCATGGGCAGCAGCATGCAAATTCATTTGGATACTATCACCAAAATTTCAAACCAAACACACAAACATGTAAGGCACTTTAGTATGCATGATGCATTTTAGTATAAGCATATAGTTGTTTTGAACTATACAACTAATATAGTTGTATAAACTTGTCAATTATTTCTTCTTTAATTATTTTTTAAATTCAAGAATGCATCATTTCGTATACTGAGAATTACAATAACAAGTCCATGTCTTTGGTCTTGGAACTGATTACAGACCAGGAGTGAAGCTGATAGATAAAGATGCAGGATAACTGGATGTGACAGTGACAATTGCCCAGCTGGAGGTTTAAAAAGGAGCATTGCAAACACGTAAGTCACAAAAAAAATTCTTCTCCTATACAAATATATGAATTTTCAGTTCAAAACCTGAAGGTAGTACTAGTCAAGCTTCCATTAATAGAATTTTAGGGAAGTTCCTGGAGGTCCAGAATGTTCAGTTCAGTTCAGTTCAGTCTCTCATTCATGTCTGATTGTGACTCCATGGACTGCAGCACGGCAGGCTTCCCTGTACATCACCAACTTCTGGAGCTTGCTCAAACTCATGTCCATTGAGTCATGATGTCATCCAAGTGTCCCATCCAATAGGTTAGGACTCCTCCATGCTTTCACTGCTGAGCACCCAGATTCAATCCCTGATTCGAGAAATAAAATCTCACATGCTGCGTGGCCAAAAATGAAACAAAATAAAATATTAAATTTGAGACAGATATTTGAAAAGTAAGATTTAAAAAACATTTCTTCTAAGTTTCAAACTGTATTAGAGCAGTAAGGGAATTCAGGCAGAAACTTAGCCATGGAAATGAGAACAATCATCCTCACTCACAGAAAGGAAAGAGGGAAGATAGGTAGAGAAAGAGAGCTTGTTTTTAGGCTGCAATTTGGGAAGGTTATCGGGACTGGACCATTCTCAGGAGAGAATAATAAGTGAGATAAAACTGGTTAAGTTAGACACCTGTGGTGGATATACTAACCAAGAAAGACGTCTTCTCACTGACACCAATGCTCAGGCTAAGGAGCCTCAAGTCATTGAAACTGCATATAAAACTTGAGTAACTTTATCCTCAGCCCATGATAGAGATGGGGTATTGGAAAGCAGAGAGTAGCACCAGAGAAAACCAAAGAAAGAAAGGACACAAGGTTTGGAAGACTGTTGATGGCAACTTGGCTAATCAGGTTGTCCTGTCTCTGTAGGGAGGCAAGTGAAAGCAAGACATACTGATGAACTGAAACAGGGAATCATGACTTAAATGTCTTCTGGGTCCGGGAAATGCAACAAATGAGTAATTAGGAATGAATATGAAACAGGAGCAGTCAGGGCCAATGGCAGTGAGAGGGAGTAGGCTCTGGCTAAATGAGGAAACACAGAAAGGGGAAAAGAAATAAAGAAGGGAGAGGGGTAGGAAGGGAGGGAAGGGTGGAGACTAGAAGGAAGCAAGGAAGAAAAGCTTATCTACTAAATAAAACAGTTCAATTTGATCCTCCAGAGTTTTTGATCCATGAACTGGAAAAATAGGCAGAAGTTAAGGGATTGGAATTTATCCAGAAAGAACGCCGTATGTCTATTAAAAGGATGTGAACTGAAAGCTTGGAAGGACAAGATATATTCAGAAAAGTAAATAAATGAATGAATAAACAAATATGTACACAAACATATTTTGTTTATGGTGAAGAATAAAGCAAATGCCATAGTTCTTTAGCTGCTCTGACAACTGACTCATCAGCATTTCTACCACTTGCATTGGAAATTCCTCCTTGCCCCTGTGCCTTCCCAGTTTCTTGTAGAGAAGAAAGATTGTCGCTGCCAACAGAGCTTGATTACGCAAGAAATAAGACACTTACTAAATTCTTAATACATCCTCATAACAGTTCTGCAAGGCTGGGATTTTCATCCACATTTCACTATTAATGAGAAAACAGAACTCAAAGGGATTAAATGACTTGCTTAAGGCCACAGGATTGTAAATTGTAGTGTTAAGATGAGAAGCTAGTAGGGTCTCTCACCAAAATCTATATTCTCACTATTGGGAACCAAGCCTTCTCCTTGAAACATAGTCCTCTCCACCTCAAGCCACCACTTGTGATCCACTCACATACTATTTGGTGATTTATAACTGGACCCAACATTAACATTAATCCTGCTATCCAGGTTGCCAATGAATTTTATCCATGAAGTAAAATTTTTTGCAAGTAGCCTATATATCCCCCACAAGTACTTGATATAATAGACATGTGGAAGGCCAGATAGTGGCAAATTTCTCTACCTAAAAATAGGTTTCTGCTGAATGTCTCAGTGTTTACCTAATTCCATGAAGCTTTAACTTTCTGGATATAAAGTGAAATCATATGAGCTTTGCAAAGAAAAATTATACATGGCTCCTGCAGCCAGGGATAACTGCTAACACATGCCCAGGGCTTAATTAACCACAGCATACAGTGATTATATTCATAATTCTAAAAAAACAATTCTGTTTTAATATCCTATATTATCTATTTCTGGATTTATAATTCTCTGGGGAAAATGAATAGTGTTTTGTAACATTTGCTCTGGTAGGCAAAGAGCTTACAACAATTTATGAGAAAACAAGATTTGAATATGTAAATCACTAAGAAAAATTGCATCACATTTTATCAGATGCCAAAAGCAGGAATGATATTGTATTTTCAGATAATGTTTCACTAAATACATAACATCTCTTAGAGAAATATTAACTAGCAACAGAAACTTGTTTCAGATCAGATCAGTCGCTCAGTCGTGTCTGACTCTGCGACCCCATGAATTGCAGCACGCCAGGCCTCCCTGTCCATCACCATAATAGGGTATAAAATTTCTGATAATGCTTTTTACTCTATGTAGTGCTTCTTACCAATTTAAAATGTGTATTTTTTCAGGGGTTTGCATAATGATTAAAAGGTTATTTTAGCCTTAAAATGGATAAATAAGCATGTAGACATATATACATAATTAATGTACACATATACAATGCGTCTTTACATATAGACATCTGTGTGTTTTGTGTGCATGTGGTGTATATGTGTGATGTTGAATTCCCATGATTTCCCCAAATACTGACTGGTATGACTGTCAAGTGCCCTTTTGTTCATCTAAAGGGTATTTGGTGATAGGTAAAGATTTATCTTGTCTTAGTTTCCATCTTAGTTGGATTTAAGACAAACAAAAGAATGCAGGCTCCACTGGGGAAAGATTTTTGTCTAATTTATCTGATCACAATTATTGCAAGTAGTGCTTGGGATACAGTAAATATATGCAGAATAAATATAATAAATAAATGGCCTAAATTTTGAGTATTTCTCCATTTATACAAATTGATAATAGGATTAAAAAATTAGGTGTTAGCAACACATCTTGATTTAAAATGAAAAAGCATTTAAAGTTTTGAGCTTTTTTCCTCCTTCTATAACAGATAAAGATTTAGCCCACTTATTTTATTTTTTTATTTTTTTTAATATAAATTTATTTAATTGGAGGCTAATTACTTTACAATATTGTATTGGGTTTGCTCTAAATTGACATGAATCCACCACAGGTGTACACGTGTTCCCGATCCTGAACCACCCCCCGCCCCCACCTCCCTCCCCATCCCATCCCTCTGGGTCATCCCAGTGCACTAGCCCCGAGCATCCTGTATCATGCATCGAACCTAGACTTGCGATTTGTTTCACATATGATAATATACATGTTTCAATGCCATTCTCCCAATCATCCCACCTTTGCCCTCTCCCACAGAGTCCAAAAGACTGTTCTATACATCTGTGTCTCTTTTGCTGTCTTGCATACAGGGTAATCGTTACCATCTTTCTAAATTCCATATATATGTGTTAGTGTACTGTATTGGTGTTTTTCTTTCTGGCTTACTTCACTCTGTATAATAGGCTCCAGTTTCATCCACCTCCTTAGAACTGATTCAAATGTATTCTTTTTAATGGCTGACTGATACTCCATTGTGTATATGTACCACAGCTTTCTTATCATCTGCTGATGGGCATCTAGGTTGCTTCCATGTCTTGGCTATTATAAACAGTACTGTGATGAACATTGGGGTACACGTGTTTCTTTCAATTCTAGTTTCCTAGATGTGTATGCCCAGCAGTGGGGTTGGTGGGTCGTATGGCAGTTCTATTTCCAGTTTTTTAAGGAATCTCCACACTGTTCTCCATAGTGGCTGTACTAGTTTGCATTCCCACCAACAGTGTAAGAAGGTTCCCTTTTCTCCACACCCTCTCCAGCATTCATTGCTTGTAGACTTTTGGATCACAGCCATTCTGACTGGTGTGAAATGGTACCTCATTGTGGTTTTGATTTGCATTTCTCTGATAATGAGTGATGTTGAGCATCTTTTCATGTGTTTGTTAGCCATCTGCATGTCTTCTTTGGAGAAATATCTGTTTAGTTCTTTGGCCCATTTTTTTTTTCTTTTTTTTTTCTTTTAAATAATTTTTAATTGGAGTACAGTTGATTTACAATGTTATGTTAGTTTCTGCTATACAGCAAAGTGAATCAGTTATACATATATATCCACTCATTTTTAGATTCTTTTCACATATAGATCATTACAGAGCACTGAATAGAGTTCCCCGTGCTATGCAGTAGATTCTTTTTTTTTTTTTTTTTTTATTCCTTTATTTCTCATGTGTTCCCCATCCTGAACCCTCCTCCCTCCTCCCTCCCCATACCATCCCTCTGGGTCATCCCAGTGCACCAGCCCCAAGCATCCAGCATCGTGCATTGAACCTGGACTGGCATCTCGTTTCATACATGACATTTCACATGTTTCAATGCCATTCTCCCAAATCTTCCCACCCTCTCTTTGGCCCATTTTTTGATTGGGTCATTTATTTTTCTGGAATTGAGCTGCAGGAGTTGGTTGTATATTTTTTGAGATTAATTCTTTGTCAGTTGCTTCATTTGCTATTATTTTCTCCCATTCTGAAGGCTGTCTTTTCACCTTGCTTATAGTTTCCTTTGTTGTACAGAAGCTTTTAATTTCAATTAGGTCCCATTTGTTTATTTTTGCTTTTATTACCAATATTCTGGGAGGTGGTCATAGAGGATCCTGCTGTGATGTATGTCGGAGAGTGTTTTGCCTATGTTCTCCTCTAGGAGTTTTATAGTTTCTGGTCTTATGTTTAGATCTTTAATCCATTTTGAGTTTATTTTTGTGTATGGTGTTAGAAAGTGTTCTAGTTTCATTCTTTTACAAGTGGTTGACCAGTTTTGCCAGCACCACTTGTTAAAAAGATTGTCTTTTCTCCATTGTATATTCTTTCCTTCTTTGTCGAAGATAAGGTGTCCATAGGTGCGTGGGTTTATCCCTGGGCTTTCTATTTTGTTCCATTGATCTATATTTCTGTCTTTGTGCCAGTACCATACAGTCTTAATGACTGTGGCTTTGTAGTAGAGCCTGAATTCAGGCAGGTTGATTCCTCCAGTTCCATTCTTCTTTGTCAAGATTGCTTTGGCTATTCGAGGTTTTTTGTATTTCCATACAAATTGTGAAATTATTTGTTCTAGCTCCGTGAAAAATACTGTTGGTAGCTTGATAGGGATTGCATTAAGTCTATAGATTATTTGGGAAGTATACTCATTTTCACTATATTGATTCTTCTGATCCACAAACACGGTATATTTCTCCATCTATTAGTATCCTCTTTGATTTCTTTCACCAGTGTTTTATAGTTTTCTATACATAGGTCTTTTGTTTCTTTAGGTAGATATATTCCTAAGTATTTTATTCTTTTTTTTTGCAATGGTGAATGGAATTGTTTCCTTAATTTCTCTTTCTATTTCCTCATTATTAGTGTATAGGAATGCAAGGAATTCCTGTGTGTTGATTTTATATCCTGCAACTTTATTATATTCATTGGTTAGCTCTATTAATATTCTGGTGGAGTCATTAGGTTTTCTATGTAGAGGATCATGTCATCTGCAAACAGTGTGAGTTTTACTTCTTCTTTTCCAATTTGGATTCCTTTTATTTCTTTTTCTGCTCTGATTGCTGTGGCCAAAACTTCCAAAACTATGTTGAATAGTAGTGGTGAGAGTGGGCACCCTTGTCTTGTTCCTGACTTTAGGGGAAATGCTTTCAATTTTTCACGATTGAGGGTAATGTTTGCTGTGGGTTTGTCATATATAGCTTTTATTATGTTGAGGTATGTTCCTTCTATTCCTGCTTTCTGGAGGATTTTTATCATACTACATTTGATCTTAG
This sequence comes from Bos indicus, assembly GCF_029378745.1. Lineage (NCBI taxonomy): Eukaryota > Metazoa > Chordata > Mammalia > Artiodactyla > Bovidae > Bos > Bos indicus. The sequence goes on along the minus strand of NC_091765.1, from coordinate 62,775,109 downwards.
TCAAAAGACCGAGAAGCGATGGAGGATTTTTATCATAAATGGATGTTGAATTTTGTCAAAGGCTTTCTCTACATCTATTGAGATAATCATATGGCTTTTATTTTTCAATTTGTTAATGTGGTGTATTACATTGATTGATTTGCGATATTGAAGAATCCTTGCATCTCTGGGATAAAGCCCACTTGGTCATGATGTATGATCTTCTTAATGTATTGTTGGGTTCTGTTTGCTAGAATTTTGTTGAGGATTTTTGCATCTATGTTCATCAGTGATATTGGCCTGTAGTTTTCTTTTTTGTGGGATCTTTGTTAGGTTTTGGTATTAGGGTGATGGTGGCCTCATAGAATGAGTTTGGAAGTTTACCTTCCTCTGCAATTTTCTGGAAGAGTTTTAGTGGGATAGGTGTTAGCTCTTCTCTAAATTTTTGGTAGAATTCAGCTGTGAAGCTGTCTGGAGCTGGGCTTTTGTTTGCTGGAAGATTTCTGATTACAGTTTCAATTTCTGTGCTTGTAATGGGTGTGTTAAGATTTTCTATTTCTTCCTGGTTCAGTTTTGGTAAGTTGTGGGTGGAGCTGGTGGGTGGAGCTAGATTTCTTCTCTCTGGAGTGCAATAAAGTGTCCACTACTGAGTTATGAGATGTCAGTGGGTTTGGAGTGACTTTGGGCAGCCTGTATATTGAAGCTCAGGGCTATGTTCCTGTGTTGCTGGAGAATTTGTGTGGTATGTCTTGCTCTGGAACTTGTTGGCCCTTGGGTGGTGCTTGGTTTCAGTGTAGGTATGGAGGCGTTTGATGAGCTCCTATTGATTAATGTTCCCTGGAGTTAGGAGTTCTCTGGTGTTCTCAGGATTTGGACTTAAGCCTCCTACCACTGGTTTTCAGTCTTATTCTTGCAGTCACCTCAAGACTTTTCCATCTGTCACTTCCAAGGAGGTTTCCTCTGTTTTAGCTTCTTGTGTTTGCTGGTCTCTTCAGTGTCTAATTTCCTCCCTGACACAAGGGAGCGGTAGTGGACACTTTTTTAGGCTCACTTGTTCAGTCGTGCTGTGGGGAGGGAGGAACACTGCAAACAAATAACACTGGCATGTGTTCCCAGTGTCTCGGCCACACTGGGTTTTCCCCCGCTCATGGCGTGTGTGCTTTCCCTGTCTACACTGCTTAGGCTGTAGGTTGCTCTGCTGGGAACTATCTGAGGCCAGCTCTGGGTTGTATGACTTCCCAGGTCTAAGCTGCTCAGGTTCAGGTACTCAGGTAGTCCTCAGAGGCTCAGACTCGGTTGGGCCTGCGTTTTGTACCCTTCCCAGGTCTGAGCAGCTCAGGTGACCAGGTGTTTGGTGAGAACGGTCGGTGCGACTTATCGCCTCCGCCATCCCTGCTGCTCGATTTTCTGGGTGTACAACTGGTGCACCTTCTCAGGCGGATGTCGACCGTCCAGAATCCCAAGAAGTCTTGGTTAGCAACAAAGCCTGCTTGCAGTTTGGTAGATGATGCAAACAGCCCCCACATCTCTGGGGCTGTGATTGCCCCCTTCCAGCTCTGGCTGTCCTCGCCTGCCTGTTTCCGGTGAGGGAGGGGCTCGTCAGCAGCCGGCTAGCTCTAGTCAGTCCTTTGTTCTGTGAGTGGGCCTGGTGGTGTCTTAGGTTAGGTCTTTTCCCATGGTAGCTACCCCACAGTCTGGGTTGCTATCTCAAGTTAGTTCCCTCAGACTGCCCTTGGGGCATTCAGGCCCGGTCCTTACTCTAAGCAATGCAGCCTGCGCCTCCCTGCCCAGTCCCCACTTGCTAGTGGCGGATGTGGGTGTCTGCGCTGCTACTCCGCTGGGGGAGTTACCATTGGGCATGTAATCTGTTGGGGTTATTTATTTATTTATTTTTCCCCCCAGTTATGTTGCCCTCTGAGGTTCCAAGGCTCACCACAGACTTGCCAGTGAGTGTTTCCTGGTGTTTGGAAACTTCTCTCTTTTTTAAGACTCCCTTCCAGGGACGGATCTCTGTCCCTACCTCTTTTGTCTCTCTTTTTATCTTTTATATTTTTCCCTCCCTCCTTTCGAAGACAATGGGCTGCTTTTCTGGGTGCCTGATGTCTTCTGCTGGCATTCAGAAGTTGTTTTGTGGAATTTACTCATCGTTCAATGTTCTTTTGATGAATTTATGGGGCAAAAAGTAGTCTCCCCCATCCTATTCCTCCACCATCTTAGGACCACCCCCACTTATTTTATTTTAACTGGAAAGATTATGAGGTAGGCTGACAGCAGAGTGCATCTTTCCTAATGGTGTAATGGAATCATTTTCAGTATCATTAAGATCATTTTAAATAACAGCAGCTAAAGGGTGAATGGATAATTGACACCCATTTTCATTTTTCACATTTTGTTTTGAAATTAAGGCTGCCATTCTATATGAATTCTTTTGCATATAATATATACTTATAGAATCATATAATAGAATTTTATATTTTTAAAATGAGAATTACATTCTTGTAAGCATATTCAACACTAGGTTCTATCTTAAAGTGGAAGCCACATTGGTATAAGTAAGCAATTACAAGCATAGCACTTAAGTAAAGAGGATTGAGAAAATTAGAAGACATTCATCTTTCCTTAAGGGACATACGTTCTTCTCTCTAGCTCCAGAAAAGTACTGACAACAATTCCATTATGAATCTTTTATTAGTGTATCAGATATAGTGCTAAAGCCTACTTAGATTGTATGTGCTACTGCTGAAACAATAGCATTTAATTTAACCTTTAAACTTAAAATCATAAATATTAAATCAAAAGTTTCTATAAAGCCTTATTATTCAGTGCTGCAAATTCCTTTGTAGAATTCTTTTCAAATATATTTGTGGTGAATTCATTAAGGCAGAGAAGTTCATTGGTGAGATCACAAGGGACTCCTTTCAAAAATCAGAAATTTCATCTAGCACTAATTGAAAAAGTTAACCCCATAAAATTGTTTTAATGGTCAATATCCTGCCATTCTGCCTAATTTACCAAAAGAGAACAGTATGGGGCTGATGAGTCAGAAGAATGAGTCAGAACCTCAAGCAGTTTATGGTGGTGGAATCCTGCAAACAATTATCTCATTTCTAGACAACAGTTAGATAAATAAAGCATGACATTATAACCCAGCATGAGACTTAATATTTTGACTTAGGAACAGCTTTGTTTTTTCTTGTTGCACAATTAATGTATGATTAGATGCCACTGTGAATGGTGAATTATTTCTTAAAATGTCATATGATTTCTTTCCACCTCTTCTCTTTGGTGCTTTGTTGCACATCATTTTTTTTATGAACCCTCTATAGGCTGGAAAGTAATACGAGTGCATTCAAGCACCATGGAAATGGCCATGAGACATAAGCCTAAGACCAGGCTTTTCTGCATCACAGAATCCAATCAGATCTCTTGCTAAAAAGGAGAAATCAAAAAACCAGTTTTCAGGGTTAACACTAAGACTCATGGGGAGGTATTTTATTGAGAAGATTTCTTGAATATGGGAAAGTTTTCCTCACCCAGTTTCTATTGACTTTCCTGTAGTTTGTGTGGCACTTTTACATCTGCCCTTACTACTTCTTAGGCTCCAAGTTCATATGTCTACAGAACCATGTGAAAGATGTATTATCTGCCAATGCATTAGCTGGGGGAGAAATGTGCTAGCAAAGCTATCTTAGGCTATAAAAAGAAATATAGCTTGAGTTCCTAGGCAGTCCCCAATAAATCATAGACACTTAGCTCAGACCTCCACAAACTTCTTTCTACTTATAAGGCATGTTGCACTCTCACTCTCTGTTATCACTACCCAGTTGCCGAGATGAAAACCATACAAACTTCAAGAAGTGATATTTGCCCTGAGCAGTTCAAAACAAAGGGCCAGCAAAATCCACAGGTCTGACAATCCCAGGATAAGCAGTAAATATCCACAGAATTGGTTAATTAGAGGGAAGAGATTATAGATTTTATAAAGAACTCTTTAACAACGGGCAGCTTAAATAAAAATTCTTTGAAAGTGAATTAAAAAGCCATCATGGATCAAAGGGCAATGCCACACTCTCTACAAGACAAAGCCAGGCATATGCTATTGAGTTCAGGAGTAGAAGAAATTTTTTCACATATTTTCCTTTGTTTCCATTTTGTCTTCTTGTGTTCAGGCTGCTATAATTGAATACCATCAACTGGGTGGCTTTGAATAACAAACGTTTATTTCTCATTCTTTTAGTCTGGGGAAGTCCAAAATCAAGGAGCCAGCAGATTCAGCCTGTTCTGAGGATCTGTCTTTCTGGTTCTTACTGTGTCCTCACAAGGCAGAAGACAAGGGGAGCTCTCTAGGGTCTCTTTCATAAAAGGCTAATCCCATTCATAAGAATTCCACCTTCATGACCTAATGACCTCGGAGCGCCTCCGCCTCCAAATAATATTTCATTAGGGGATAGAATTTCAGCATATGATTTGAGGGGAGGGGCATGGTGTGCACTTTTAATCTGTTGCACCATTGAAAATCAGAAAGCAGTTGGAAGCAAAAGGAAGAAGAACTTTAATAAAACTTAACTAGAGAGAAATGAGAAAGAATCCATGTAGAGCTGTCAGTGAAACCATAAGTTCTTGACTTTTTTCCACTGTTATATCTCAATTATAAAAATTGTCTCAGGAACAAACTATTGTTCATTTATTCATATCCTCATGTACTCTTTCTCTCTCTCTCTCTTTCATACTGAATTTGAAGGTCTTTTAAAGATTTGAAAATAATTTTTCAAAGATTTTATATAAACATGTGTTTTTCCAGAAAGATAAATAAGTAGACAAATACAATGCACAAACACACATATACTGCTTATTTTCCTAAAGAAAAACTGGTCTTGTGGTATCCTGCCTCAAAACAGACGAACGGATATCCATTTATTAAAGCACCAGCGCATTAATGCCAGAAAGAATCCTATTGAAAATGAATGTGCTGGGGGAAAGAAAGGAAAGCCACAGCCTATTCCACAAACCTTCTTGTAAGTGGAAGAAATATATACATTACTATATAAAATAGATAACTAATGGTGGCTTAGAGGGTAAAGCGTCTGCTTGCAACGTGGGAGACCTGGGTTTGATCCTGGTGTCGGGAAGATCCCCTGGAGAAGGAAATGGCAACCCACTCCAGTACTCTTGCCTGGAAAATCCCATGGACAGAGAAGCCTGGTAGGCTACAGTCAATGGGGTCGCAAAGAGTCGGACACAACTGAGCGACTTCACTTCACTTCACTGTATAGCACAGGGAACTCTCCTCAATAGTCTGTAATCATCTACATGGGAAAAGAATCTAAAAAAGAGTGGATAGATATATGTATAACAGATTCACTTTACTGTACACCTGTAACTAATACAACATTGTAAATCAACTATACCACAATACAATTTTAAATATATATATATATATAAACTCTGAATCACCTATGGCATATTTGGCTTCAAGCAGTCTTTCAGGGAAAAATGACAACTTGAGAAATAATTTATTCTGAAAGTTGCTGAATCTTTCCTGCTGGCATAACTTATTACTGCACTTAATGGCTTTCCTGCAGTTACTATTTTATACTGTATAGGAACCTGTAATGAAAAGGTTAATCAGAGCTTATCAGGGTCTATTATAGTTGGAGGCTATTAGCAGTTTGAATGGAGTACAGGGACTTCAAACCCTCCAGCATAATGAAGAAACCAGTTTTTAAATGGGATCATGCCCTGCATCCTAAGGAGAGCATGACAATTTTCATTCAGAGAAAATCTGGTTTTAAAAGAACATGGAAAAGTTAAAGGGGCTCTTCTAGCACCTGTTTACTGCTTGTAGCATGTTAAGCTTACCATATAAACTAACTGGTTTTTTTTTTTAATTGATCTGACAATTTCCAGATAAGTATTAAGAGTACTAGTTCAGGAGTCAGAATGCCTAGATAAGAAACTAAGTTTTAAAATTTGTATCTGTATGATCCTGGGCCTATTATTTTACCTCAATATACCTCAGTTTAGTTTCTTTATTCAAAAAATGAAGATAATCAAAGTCTTTAATCTTTAGGGTTGTTGTGAAACTGAAGTACAGATCCATAGAAAGGGCTAAGCATGGTGCCTGACACATAGCAAACAGTGAATGTTGGCAATTATTATTATGTTAATATTATCATTATATTTGTTACCTCCCAGTATACTCCAAAATAATTTTTTTAACTTTTCAAAATAATGAAACATATACAAAATTCCATTTATGAATTTCTCAGTACTGAAATGCATCAACATCCTAATTCATCTCCAGAATTCTAAAGAAAATGGGCTATCACTCTTGTATAAATTTTCCACTGCTGACTCAACTGTCTTCCAGTTTGAATAAGGTTTCCATCATGGTTATGGTTATTCACTGAGCTGAATACATCCTTTATCATGGTATGCATGCTAATGGTATGCATTTTTCCAAATAGTGACAATGTACATAATAATTCATAATAGTTGAATGGCAAACGCAATAATAAACTGCTCAATAAAACCATTATACTATAGCTTCCTTATAATCCACATTTTTGCATATGTGTATTAGAATGGAGACAGTATTTCTTTGTAGGTTGATATCATCATGAAATGCTAACTGTTGTTTGCAAAACATTTTCAAAACAAGAGCATTTGAATTTTGTGGTCTGATTTTTTGTCTTTTCAGTTGTTTGTAAGTAGACCCTTACTGAAAAATACTAGACCTTACAGTGTTTGTGTAATTTTCTTCAGTGCTAGAGAATCCTGTCATTTAGTGGTGCTCCTTCCTGTGCAAGTCAGGTCAGCAGTTTAAAATACCAGATGAGAGGATTTGCTACCAGAAAACTGACATCAGTGGGCCATAAATGAGCTAATGATAGTTCTTGTCCAGGACATAATATTTGTTTTCTTCAGTGCCAGTCACTAAATGAAAACTCCAAATTTATTTAATTTGCTTATGATAAGAACTGGTGTAAACTTTTACTTTGATTATTTGCAAGGAGTATATTAAAGATCAGGAAAAGACTCTCATGCTGGGAAAGACTGAAAGCAAAAGGAGAAGGTGGCAGCGGAGGATGAGATGGTTGGATGGCCTCACCAACTCAATGGACATGAATTTGAGCAAACTCTGGGAGACGGTGAAGGACAGAGGAGCCTGGCATGCTGCAGTCCACAGGGTCGCAAATAGTAGGGCATGACTTAGTGACTGAACAACAACAACAACATATTAAATATAGTGGGTCTACTAACGGTCTTATAGACAGCACTTTCTAGGGCCAGACCTTGATGAACAGATTTCTCCTTCCCCTCTTTCACTGACATATTGAAAGCTTATCATCTCCTTCCCTAATCAGACTAAACCACCACCACAAAAGTAAACCAAGCTGGACATGAATGGTAGAGCATTCTACCTGAGGCAAGTTAGGAAATATGAGGCAACTCCTTTCAGGGAGGTGGAGAGGGCAAGATGATGAGGGAAAAAGGAGAAGATTGCAAAGGGCTAGGGAATTGTCAAAGCAGAGTGGGAAGATGAAAAACTAGAATGCTGGACAGACCTGAAGAAAGTATCAATAAGGGATACTCAGGGGTGGAAGGAACACCTCCCAACCAAGGATGAGCTGAACAGAGAGAGGATGATGCACTAAAATGTTATCACTTGCACTCTATTCAGCTTAAAACCAGGACTCAATCCAGAGGAAAAGATTATTTTGTAAATTTTTTGGGTCCCTCCAAAATTTATGTGTTGAAACCGTAACCTCCAGTACCTCTGAATATATCTATATTTGGAGATATCTTTGAAGAGGCAATTAAGTTCAATGAGGTCTTTAATCCAGTGACTGGAAATTTGGACACAGACACACGTGCACACACAGGCCATATGAAGGCAGAAGGAGAGGATGGACAGCCATCTACAAGCCAAGGGGCGAGCCTTCAGAGGAAAACTACTCTGCGGACCTTGATCTTGGAATTCTTGCCTCCAGAACTCTGAGAAAGTAAATTTACTTAAACTATCCTGACACTGGTACTTTGTTATGGCAGTCCTAGGAAACAAATATACCGGGTATCTGTATGCTTTTGTCTAAGTTACAGAAACATCATTTATTAATGAACATTGCTACCCCATTGTTCAGCTTTTAGTAATTGATTCTGGAATTTAACAAATGTCTCAGTTGGTAAAGAATCTGCCTGCAATGCAGGAGATCTGGGTTTGATCCCTGGGTCAGGAAGATCCCCTGGGGAAGGGAATGGCAACACACTCCAGTATTTTTGCCTGGAGAATCCCATGGACAGAGGAATCTGAAGGGCTACATTCCATGGGATCACAAAGAGTCAGACATGACTGAGTGACCAACACACACACATGCACACACAAAGCAATTCGAAGTCTCAGGCATTGAGACACGTGCAAAGATGAAGGTGATATTGTCTGTGCTATCATGTTGTCTACATTCTCATAAGTGTTAAACAGAAATTTAGATGGAAACTGACCAGAGCTTTATGAACAGAGTGTGTGGGAGAACCAAGGATGGATGCCTGCCTGGCCTTTGTACTTGGGGAAAAGCCCAGACTACCCCTTATTGATACTCAGCCTGGTAGAGAAACCTTCTGGTTAAAGTGTCCTTAAACAGTAGATTGAAAAGCAAAGATTGAAACATTACTTCTCTCATATGTAAAGCTTTTATGTATAATAAAAATCGTTAAAACCTAGGGATTTTCAAGCTCTATTATTCAAGCTTGCTATACCCTAATGAAGCAATTCTTTAATGTTTAGAATATCAATAGTATGACATCTCTTATGGCAATTATTGATTCCTGTATATTAAAAAATGACTCTTTTTAACAAATAGAAGACAACCAACTCACACTTTTTTTTTTTTTAAGAAATATGAGAAAATACTGACTCATACAGGTTAAGATTCCAGAACCATGTTTACTTTGAGCACAACTGCATCCAGGAACTCAACTGATGTCGAGGGGACTGTCTTTATCTCTTTCTCTTTCTCTTTCTCTTTCTCTTTCTCTCTCCCTCTTTCTCTTTCTCTCTCACCCCCTCATTCTCTTTTCCATTTCTTGGCACTGTTTTCTTCTAGTTTACTTCCTTCTTACTTAAACTCTGTCTCTATCATCATTCCTGGCACCTCTAGATTTACATCATAATTAAAACTAGAGATATCTACAGACTTAGGTCTTCTTCAATAAAATAGATCAGCAACAGTTTTAGTGTTTTATCTAATTAGAAACATTATTTCGCATGCTCTTCCTGAATGAAATGCAACGGCTAGTGGAATAGAACATACATACCAGTCAGAATTGGAGATATGCCCACCTTAGGAACTCAGGGTATAAACTGAGCCAAAGGCCAATCCCTACATGGGCCATGTGGACAATGTTAAAGTTGAGGTAGTGTTTAGATAAAGGGTAATGGATAAAGCATAGGTGCAAAACAGCAATTATGTACATCCTACTTAATACAGAATAGTTTCTATTTCACATGTGTATATGTTAACTCTCCTACTTTGACTCATAAACACTTCTTTAATTTTTTCTATATTAGAAACAGCAAACATGCATATAGAACATAACCTGTGTCAAGCACTGTTCTTTACACATATTGACTCATTTAATAAATAAAATAAATGTACAAGATATATTTATTATCTCCATTTTATAGCTAAAGAAGCTAAGCCATCAAAGACTCAAGTGACTTTCTCAGGTTACAAAGCAATAGGGGGCGGAGCCAGAATTCAAACTCGCAGCCGGCCTCCCTGGTTTGTCACCTCCTCTACTGTGTTATATTACGGCTTTCAGTGGGCACTGTTTGGTAAATGTACTGAATGATAGAATGATAAAGGCATGATAGATACAGCTTAACAGCAAGGAACTGAATCCAGAATCCCTGATTACCATGATAGGATTTTATCCATAAGGCCATATTATATTTGGAATGATTCACTTTGGTGTTCTTCTGACTTAATTTTCTGAATTAGAGTATCTTAACAATCAGGAAAGGAGTACGTCAAAGCTGTATATTGTCACCCTGCTCTTTTTTAACTTATATGCAGAATACATCATGCAAAAAGCCGGGCTGGATGAAGCACAAGCTGGAATCAAGATTCCTGGGAGAAATATCAATAACCTCAGATATGCAGATGACACTACCCTTATGGCAGAAAGCAAAGAAGAACTAAAGAGCCTCTTGATGAAAGTGAAAGAGGAGAGTGAAAATGTTGGCTTAAAACTCAACATTTAGAAAACAAAAATCATGGCATTCAGTCCCATCACATCATGGCAAATAGATGGGGAAACAATGGAAGCAGTGAGAGACTTTATTTTCTTGGGTTCCACAATCACTGCAAATGGTGACTGCAGCCATGAAATTAAAAGACACTTGCTCCTTGGAAGAAAAGCTATGATCAGCCTAGACAGTATTTTAAAAAGCAGAGACAATACTGTGCCAACAAGGGTCAATCTAGTCAAAGCTATGGTTTTTCCAGTAGTCATGTATGGATGTAGTCCTGAATAACTATTGAAAGGACTGATGTTAAAGCTGAAACTCCAATACTTTGGCCTCCTAATGCAAAGAACTGACTCCTTTGAAAAGATCCTGATTCTGGGAAAGATTACGGAGAAGGCAATGGCACCCCACTTCAGTACTGGAAAATCCCATGGACGGAGGAGCCTGGTAGGCTGCACTCCATGGGGTCGCGCAGAGTCGGACACGACTGAGAGAGTTCACTTTGACTTTTCACTTTCATGCATCGGAGGAGGAAATGGCAACCCACTCCAATGTTCTTGCCTGGAGAATCCCATGGACAGAGGAGCCTGGTGGGCTGCCATCTATGGGGTCGCACAGAGTTGGACACGACTGAAGTGACTTAGCAGCAGCAGCAGCAGCTGGGAAAGATTCATGGTGGGAGGAGAAGGGAATGACAGAGGATGAGATGGCTGGATGGCATCACTGACTTGATGGACACGAGTTTGAACAAGCTCCAAGAATTTGTGATGGACAGGGAAGCCTGGCATGCTGCAGTCCATGGGGTTGCAAAGAGTTGAACACGACTGAGTGACTGAAGTGAACTGATCACTGGTATGCCTTCCATCCTTGCTTCTGGATGAGAAGAAATTTTCTCTTAACCTGTGCTCTACTTATTTTATGTCATTTAGCACAAGATACACTCCTGAAAGCTCCAAGGGTCCAGGGAGTTGCAAATCAGGATGCTAATCTGTAAGATTTATTTTATCAACTGTTAACAGTCCTGTCAAAATATTAAAGATGTAGCTTAATACCCCCCTAGAAACATGATTTCAAATGGGGAATTTTCACAATACTTAGGTCTCTGTCTGTAAGAAAATGGTAACCGTGGCCATATGCACATTCTACTTTCTGTATAAATATAGTCATGTTTTTACACTAGTTCAAAAGGACAATTTTCCATTTTGAATCAACTTTGGCTTCATTTACAGAGTAATTTGGGACTTCCCAAGTGGCACTAGTGTTAAAGAACCCTCCTGCTAGTGCAGGAGACATCTAAGAGATATGAGTTCAGTCCCTGTGTTGGGAAGATCCCTTGCAGGAGGGCATGGCAGTCCACTCCAGTACTTTTGCCTGGAGAATCCCATGGACAGAGGAGCCTAGCAGGTTACAGTCCATGCAGTTGCATAGCATCAGACATGACTGAGGCGACTTAGCACACATGCCCAAAGTGATTTATTATAGACAGAATCCGATTTATTTTAGTCTTAAAATTATGCATTAATAGATATTATAGATACAGATTCTAAACACACACACACACACACACACACACACACAAACCCCTTTAATTTCTACCCTATAGCAACCCACTCTGGTGTCATCACACACCAAATCCTTACTTAATTGGCTCAGAAGAATCAAAAGCTCAGAAGAGATGGCTCTTAAAGTTCTTGTGAGTTAAGAACAAAGTTTGGTCCAAAAGCATCTGTTTAGATAGTAGTAAGAAGTTTGGCCTAAATAGAATCAATTTAAGGTCTCCATTTCAACCAAGAGATACTCCATGTATCAACAGTAAGACCAAGCTTAGAACTCCCTAAAGCCATGTTTCAGCACTCCATAAGCAAGTCACAGTCAAGTTGGTCTTTGCTTAGTTACAACAGGGTGACAGATGACCCAAGCTCTGTTCAATAAACAAATAATCAGAGAATTTGGGGCTATGGATTTCTTTGTTTCTATTTTTAATAAGCTTTCTAATTCACCAGAAAATAGCCAATGCATAACTAAAAGATGAATGATAATGGATGAATTTAACAACTTATCCTGAGTATTATTTGTAAGGAAAAGTGATAAGTTTTTAATACGCCTAAAGTCGGTGTGATCACTCACCTAGAGCCAGACATCCTGGAATGTGAAGTCAAGTGGGCCTTAGGAAGCATCACTATGAACAAAGCTAGTGGAGGTGATGGAATTCCAGTTGAGCTATTTCAATCCTGAAAGATGATGCTGTGAAAGTGCTGCACTCAATATGCCAGCAAGTTTGGAAAACTCAGCAGTGACCACAGGACTGGAAAAGTTCAGTTTTCATTCCAACCCAAAGAAAAGCAATGCCAAAGAATGCTCAAACTACAGCACAATTCCACTCATTTCACACGCCAGTAAAGTAATGCTCAAAATTCTCCAAGCCAGGCTTCAGCAATACGTGAACCGTAAACTTCCAGATGTTCAAGCTGGTTTTAGAAAAGGCAGAGGAACCAGAGATCAAGTTGCCAACATCTGCTGGATCATGGAAAAAGCAAGAGAGTTCCAGAAAAACATCTATTTCTGCTTTATTGACTATGCTAAAGGCTTTGACTGTTTGGATCACAATAAACTGTGGAAAATTCTGCAAGAGATGGGAATACCAGACCACCTGACTTGCCTCTTGAGAAACCTGTATGCAGGTCAGGAAGCAACAGTTAGAACTGGACATGAAACAACAGACTGGTTCCAAATAGGAAAAGGAGTACGTCAAGGCTGTATATTGTCACCCCGCTTATTTAACTTATATGCAGAGGACATCATGAGAAACGCTGGACTGGAGGAAGCACAAGCTGGAATCAAGATTGCCAGGAGAAATATCAATAACCTCACATATGCAGATGACACCACCCTTATGGCAGAAAGTGAAGAAGAACTAAAGAGCTTCTTGATGAAGGTGAAAGAGGAGAGTGAAAATGTTGGTTTAAAGCTCAACATTCAGAAAACGAAGATCATGGCATCCAGTCCCATCACTTCATGGCAAATAGATGGGGAAACTGAAAACAGTGGCTGACTTATTTTGCAGGGCTCCAAAATCACTGCAGATGGTGACTGCATCCAATGCTTACTCCTTGGAAGGAAAGTTATGACCAACCTAGGCAGCATATTAAAAAGTTGAGGCAAATAAATTAGTAAACCTCAAAAAAAAAAAATTAAAAGCAGTGACATTACTTTGCCAACAAAGGTCCGTCTAGTCAAGGCTATGGTTTTTCCAGTGGTCATGTATGGATGTGAGGGTTGAACTATAAAGAAAGCTGAGTGCCCAAGAATTAATGCCTTTGAACTGTGGTTTTGAAGAAGACTCTTGAGAATCCCTTGGACTGAGGAGATCCAACCAGTCCATACTAAAGGAGATTAGTCCTGGGTTTTCATTGGAAGAAGTGATGTTGAAGCTGAAACTCCAATACTTTGGTCACCTGATGCGAAGAGCTGACTCATTGGAAAAGACCCTGATGCTGGAAAAGATTGAGGGCAGAAGGAGAAGGGGACGACAGAGGATGAGATGGCTGGATGGCATCACCATCTCAGTGGACATGGGGTTGGGTGATGGACAGGGAGTTGATGATGGATGCAGGACAGGCATGCTGCGGTTCATGGATAACAAAGAGTCGGACACGACTGAGCAACTGAACTGAACTGAACTGAAAATCTTTAGGATATATCAAACTCAGTCTTACAAAATTACAGTAATCATAATAGCAACAATATAAATATGATAAAGAAAACACTGTGATTCTATTTGAAATCATGAAAGAAATACAATCTGTCAGGAGTGCATATCCCAAGAAGAAAGAAGGAAAGCATAATTGTAGATTAATAAAATTAAAAGCACAGCCAGACTTTAATAATAATAAATATTGAAACTTGCTCTCTTTTATTTTTTTCCTTCAGTGGATATTTTCGTTTCAGTTCATATCAGAATGTTATTTTAAAATTTTGCTTTTCTGTCACCATATTAACTCCAGGAATACATATGTAGCACATTCTGCTTTTGATCAAGAAGGCACTCGATCACACTTTTCTCATTGGTATGGAAACAGCCTATCTTTGAACAGTCTGAGTTGAGTTTGGGAGTTTTTATTTTAAATAAACTTTTTGAACAGCTAAAAAGTATACATATATATCCACCAGATTTTAGTAATATTAAAAATGTTTTAAATGTTCCATTAAATTCAGTTAAGCTTCTGAATTAACTTTAAATAAACTTTATTGCTAAGTCACTTCAGTCGTGTCCGACTTTGTGTGACCCCAGAGACGGCAGCCCACCAGGCTCCCCAGCCCCTGGGATTTTCCAGGCAAGAGTACTGGAGTAGGGTGCTATTGCCTTCTCCAAAATAGAACTTTATATATACATATATATAGACATATGCACATATAATTTATATCATATGTAAGCTTTATATTATATGTACATATGTAATATATATACATGTATGTATGTGTGTGTATTAGTCACTCAGTCATGACTCTTTATGACCCCATGGACTGTAGCCCTCCAGGCTCCTCTGTCCATGAAACTCTAGGCAAGAATACTGGCTGCTGCTGCTAAGTCACTTCAGTCGTGTCTGACTCTGTGTGACCCCATAGACGGCAGCCCACCAGGCTCCCCCATCCCTGGGATTCTCCAGGCAAGAACACTGGAGTGGGTTGCCATTTCCTTCTCCAATGCATGAAAGTGAAAAGTGAAAGTGAAGTCCCTCAGTCGTGTCCAACCCTCAGCGACCCCATGGACTGCAGCCTACCAGGCTCCTCCATCCATGGGATTTTCCAGGCAGGAGTACTAGAGTTGGGTGCCATTGCCTTCTCCAGGGTATCTTCCAGACCCAGGGATGGAAACTGGGGGTCCTACATTGCAGGAAGATTCTTTATTGTCTGAGCCACCAAGGAAGCCTATACATGTATTATATATATTTTAAATTTTTTATCTTTCAAAATCATAAGACCCAGAGCTACCTGAAATTCAGATAAATCACAGAAAATTTAGCCCCATAGTACAGTGAAAATATCTCAAAAATCCCACAAATTTCAATATTGTTTTTTACTTTTAAAAAAATCACCAATAAAATATATTTTTTTTTACTTCAGATGACTATTCTGCCATAAATATTCTCTTAACGATTCCTATCAGTTCTGACCCCATTATACTCCTCTTTCTTTTATAGCCACAAGTTAAGAAGCTATTTATATAGTTTTCTCAGGTGTTAATAGTTCCTCCAGCTGACATCAATGTGACAAGATGAACATTTATAATCCAGTTACCAGCTTTCTGGTCATTTACATTGTCAGTTTCATTCATCTTCCCATGAGCAAGTCAGTATGAAATAACATAGGCCTATCAGAGAAAAATGAACCCATGGGATCCTCTTACTGCTGTCAGTTCCATTCATCGTAATTACTAGTTCATTATACACAGACTTTTGATATTTAGAATTTAGAAAAAAATTAGGTATGATTATTACCAAGAAAAATGTCAATGTCTCAGAGCATATTATCATTTGGAAAATTTGATACATATCAGTGAGCATTAAAAAAATGGTGATAAATTTGAATTTAAAGAAGTAGAAAAAATGGAAATTGCTATCCTCTTTGGGTTCTTGATTGGCTGTGTTTGAAAAGACAGAATAAGATTAATATGCATCTTAACATGGTTGGCCAAGTCCTAGCAAGACACTGAAAAGTCGACAGTAGGTAGGCAGGGAAACTGTGGCACTGAAAATCCTTAGCAAAGGCCCAAAATAAAGGAGTGAAATAATTACTACAATGAATACACTGAAACACGTATAATGGAGTCTTGCAATAATCTTTTTAAACTAAATGGTCAATTGTATACTGGCTGAGGGGAAAACAAATATACACAAGCTTTGAAAGGAAAATAAGGAAAGAAACATGCTGCTGCTGCTGCTAAGTCACTTCAGTCGTGTCCGACTCTGTGTGACCCCATAGACGGCAGCCCACCAGGCTCCCCAGTCCCTGGGATTCTCCAGGCAAGAACACTGGAGTGGGTTGCCATTTCCTTCTCCAATGTATGAAAATGAAAAGTGAAAGTGAAGTCGCTCAGTTGTGTCTGACTCTTTGTGACCCCATGGACTTCAGCCTACCAGGCTCCTCCGTCCATGGGATTCTCCAGGCAAGAGTACTGGAGTGGGTTGCCATTGCCTTCTCCGAAGAAACATGAAGTACTGTCAATCCTGAGCTAAAATTCCTGATTAAAATATGCAAGTTTCCAGCTAAATTGCAGTGTGACTTGAAAACATGATTTGTCTTCCCTGGAAGCTGTAGACTGTATGAGGCCGGGAATCTGGTGAGGTCACACAAGGCCCATTGAAATCCAGTGAAAAATAGAACAGTCAAGCAAAATCCCCTATTGAATGTAAACAGATGGAGAAAACAGTAACTTTGCATGCAAATACCTAGAGTTAGGTGCCTGCTTGGAATTCTATCAAACCATGAGCAAAAGGCAAAAAAGGTCCCAAGAAAGATAAATGAAATCTTAAAAGAAAATCAATAAATACTTGAAAGGAAAATATTTTTGAGCAATTTTGATGTGTATGGTGCTAAAGGCTTTCACATGTTACATAACTCAGTCCTAGAAATAATTTATATGAGGCTTTCAGTACATTTCCTAGGACATGGTAGGGCTCTTCAAGGCAGCAGTGGCCATAACTATGATTATTACTTTTCGGTTCAGTTCAGCCACTCAGTTGTGTCCAAGTCTTTGCCACTTCATGGACTGCAGCATGCCAGGTCTCCCTGTCCATCACCAATTCCTGGTTTTACTCAAACTCATGCCATTTGAGTTGACAATGCCATCCAACCACTTCATCCTCTGTTTTCCCCTTCTCCTCCCGCCTTCAATCTTACCCAGAATCAGGGTTTTTCAAATGAGTCGGTTCTTCGCATTAGGTAGCCAAAATACCGATGTTTCAGCTTCAACATCAGTCCTTCCAATGAGTATTCAGGACTGATTTCTTTTAGGATGGGCTGGTTGGATCTCCTCACAGTCCAATGGACTCTCAAGAGTCTTCTCCATCACCACAGTTCAAAAGTATCAATTCTTTGGCACTCAGCTTTCTTTATAGTCCAACTCTCACATCCATATATGATCACTGGAAACATCATAGCTTTGACTAGATGGACCTTTGTTGGCAAAGTAATGTTTCTGCTTTTTAATATGCTGTCCAGGCTGGTCATAACTTTTCATCCAAGGAGTAAGCATCTTTTAATTTCATCGCTGCCGTGACCATCTGCAGTGATTTTGGAGCTCAAAAAATTAAAGTCTATCACTGTTTCTATTGTTTCCCCATCTATTTCGAAAGAACTGATGGGACCAGATGCCATGATCTTCGTTTTCTGAATGTTGAGCTTTAAGCCAACTTTTTCACTCTCCTCTTTCACTTTCATCAAGAGGCTCTTTAGTTCTTCTTAGCTTTCTTCCGTAAGGGTGGTGTCATTTGCATATCTGAGGTTATTGATATTTACCCAGCAATCTTGATTCCAGCTTGTGCTTCATCCAGTCCAGTGTTTCGCAAGATGTGATCTGCATCTAAGTTAAATAAGCAGGGTGACAATACACAGCCTTGATGTACTCCTTTTCCTATTTGGAACCAGTCTGTTGTTCCATGTTCAGTTCTAACTGTTGCTTCCTGACCTGCATACAGATTTCTCAAGAGGCAGGTCAGGTGGTCTGGTATTCCCATCTCTTTCAGAATTTTCCACAGTTTATTGTGATCCACACAGTCAAAGGCTTTGGCAGAGTCAATAAAGCAGAAATAGATGTTTTTCTGGAACTCTCTTGCTTTTTCCATGATCCAGCGGATGTTGGCAATTTGATCTCTGGTTCCTCTACCTTTTCTAAAACCAGCTTGAACATCTAGAAGTTCATGGTTAACGTATTGCTGAAGCCTGGCTTGGAGAATTTTGAGCATTACTTTGCTAGCGTGTGAGATGAATGCAACTGTGCAGTAGTTTGAGCATTCTTTGATATTCCCTTTCTTTGGGATTCAAATGAAAACTGACCTTTTCCAAAACTGTGGCCACTGCTGAGTTTTCCAAATTTGCTGGCATGTTGCGTGCAGAACTTTCACAGCATCATATTTCAGGATTTGAAATAGCTCAACTGGAATTCCATCACCTCCACTAGCTTTGTTCGTAGTGATGCTTTCTAAGGCCCACTTGACTTCACATTCCAAGATGTCTGGCTCTAGGGGAGTGATCACACCATCGTGATTATCTTGGTCATGAAGTTCTTTTTTGTACAGTTCTTCTGTGTATTCTTGCCACCTCTTCTTAATATCTTCTGCTTCTGTTAGGTCCATACCATTTCTGAACTTTATCGAGCCCATCTTTGCCTGAAATATTCCCTTGGTATCTCTAATTTTCTTGAAGAGATCTCTAGTCTTTCCCATTTTGTTGTTTTCCTCTATTTCTTTGCATTGATCGCTGAGGAAGGCTTTCTTATCTCTTCTTGCTATTCTTTGGAACTCTGCATTCAGATGCTTATATCTTTCCTTTTCTCCTTTGTTTTTTGCTTCTCTTCTTTTCACAGCTATTTGTAAGGCCTCCCCAGACAGCCACCCAGGACTGATATCCTTTAGAATGGACTGGTTGGATCTCCTTGCAGTCCAAGGGACCTTCAAGAGTCTTCTCCAACACCACAGTTCAAAAACATCAATTCTTCGGCGCTCAGCTCTCTTCACAGTCCAATTCTCACATCCATACATGACTACTGGAAAAAGCATAGCCTTGACTAGACGGACCTTTGTTGGCAAAGTAATGTCTCTGCTTTTGAATATGCTATCTAGCTGGGTCATAACTTTCCTTCCAAGGAGTAAGCATCTTCTAATTTCATGGCTGCAGTCACCATCTGCAGTGATTTTGGTGCAAGGAGATCCAACCAGTCCATTCTAAAGGAGATTACTCCTGGGTGTTCTTTGGAAGGAATGATGATAAAGCTGAAATTCCAGTATTTTGGCCACCTCATGCGAAGAGTTGACTCATTGGAAAAGACTCTGATGCTCTGAGGGATTGGGGCAGGAGGAAAAGGGGACAACAGAGGATGAGATGGCTGGATGGCATCACCGACTCGATGGACATAAGTTTGAGTGAACTCCGGGAGTTGGTGATGGACAGGGAGGCCTGGCGTGCTGCAATTCATGGGGTCGCAAAGAGTTGGACACGACTAAGTGACTGAAATGAACTGAACTGAACGGTCTAATAGTTTACCCTACTTTCTTTAATTTAAGTCTGATTTGGCAATAAGGAATTCATGATCTGAGCCACAGTCAGCTCTTGTTCTTGTTTTTGCTCACTGTATAGAGCTTCTCCACCTTTGACTGCAAAAAAATCAATCTGATTTTGGTGTTGACCATCTTTTATGTCCATGTGTAGAGTCTTCTCTTGTGTTGTTGGAAGAGGGTATTTGCTAGGACCTGTGCGTTCTCTCGGAGAAGGCAATGGCACCCTACTCCAGTACTTTTGCCTAGAAAATCCCATGGATGGAGGAGCCTGGTACGCAACCATAGGGTTGCTAGAGTTGGACAAGACTGAGCGACTTCACTTTCACTTTTCACTTTCATGCATTGGAGAAGGAAATGGCAACCCACTCCAGTGTTCTTGCCTGGAGAATCCCAGGGACAGGGAAGCCTGGTGGGCTGCCGTCTGTGGGGTTGCACAGAGTCGGACATGACTGAAGCGACTTAGTAGTAGTAGTAGTGCGTTCTCTTGGCAAAACTCTATTATCCTTTGCCGTGCTTTGTTCTATTAATCATGCTCATTTCTATTCTCTTTTCTTTGAGAGTCAATGATATTAAGTGAAGCAGAAAGTTGTGTGTCTGGAATGGGACTTGTATTTATTCAGTGCTCATAGTATGCCAGAGTTTTAGTGACTTAGTGCATAGCAAATTAAAGTACTTTTGAGGTAACTTTATTTTCCTCGATTTATAGATGAGAATGCTGAAATTTTCTTTTTCCTCTTAAACTTTTTTCTCCTTTCCATACGCTCTTCCTTACTTTGGTCTTTACTTCTCCATTTATATATTTATCTGCTTTCTCTCAGGGAGTCTGAGAATAGTTAGCTAGTTTACCTACATAAACAGGTGTAAATCAAAATAAAATAAATGCTTGTATATATATATAGAGAGAGAGAGACATATATATACACATGTACATATATATATATCTGTGTGTATACATTAATGAAGTGAATCTTAATAAAGAGAAATTGATAATGGAAGATATTGAAAGTTTGATTCAGATGAACAGACCAATGCATGACACTATTAAGAGAGTTGCAAATTGGTCTCTAAGCTTCCTTACATTCATCTAATATATAGAAGCAATCTTATAGGGGTCTTTGCACATTTAGAATAAAAACAAAATACTATAATAAAAATAGAAAATAAAAATATTTTCAGTTTCCTGAAATTCAACTGAAGAGAGAACAGAATTAAAACCATTTTCCTCCCTTCCCTTCTCTAAAGCCACCCTACCAAAGAAGAATAAAAGCAATGTAAAATCTGTCTTAAATGAAACAAGGAGATGTTTTTAACCATAAAACACCATATAAGAGGAAGAGTAAATGACTTAAAGAGGTCAAAACTTAAGGTCAAAACTAAGCAATAGGGACAATATCACTTTCCTGGCCAAACTCCAGAAAGACAGAAATTGCAGGCACAATTTAGAGGCAGAGAGGAGGAGAAATTGAAAGAGAACTGTTCAAACATCCATTTCACAGCAATCAGATCTTCACTCCCCTCATGGTGAGTGGGATTGGTGACTTGTCCTCCCTGTACCTGAAGCAGTAGGAACTATATGGAGAAACTGAGACAGAGAACCCTTGCCTTGAGAATAGAGGATGTGACTGAGGAAGAAATAGGAGATAAGGGTGCCTTAGTGAGTACAGGGTCTGGGGCAGAGTCTCTTTTGCCCTAACTGGCTCAGGACATCCCTAACCCGGCATTTGTTCATTAAGCAGAAGACTGAAGGACCCTTTCCTGGAAAACTGAACCACTCCAGAAAAGAATTCCATAGATACTGACAAGGGGAAAAAAAATTCAGTTCATAACATCACAATGAAATCACTGATCTACAAGCTTGTGTGTGTGCGTAGTTTCTCAGTCGTGTCCAACTCTTTATGACTTCATGGACTGTAGCCTGCCAGGCTACTTTTATGCAATTAATTTTTTATTGCCTCAGTTACAATTATGATCAGTAAACTTTAGAGATGAAAGATAAAGAAAGACAAATAGAAACTAAAGCAACATTTAACTCAGAACAGAGACAACATGGGTTAAAATATAAATACTAACCATATATGTGCATATATATAATTTTCATATAATATTATTCATGTATAACATACATAATATTAGAAAGATATTTTTCAAAGACATTGCATTCCTTTTAAAAAGGATCAAGGTCACATTAAAGAAAGAATATTCAAAGAACAAAAAATAGAGATAAAATCATATCAAAAATAGAAATTTCAATAGAATGAACAAAAGATGTTGGGAAAAGCTAATAATTTATTTTTTAATATTTCTATATAAAATAGAAGAGGGGATAAATGGAGGAGCAATCTATAAGCCCGAACAGCCCAGTTGCAGAAAGAAAAAACAGAAACTACTTGCAGAGAAGAGATAAAGACTATTTCTGTGCTCTAGATGAACATGACTCTCTAGAATATAATCCAAGGAACCAAAAGTTTCTCCCTGAGACACATTATCATGAAATTTCAAAACATCAAGGACAAAGAAAACATTATAAAAAATTTTCAGAGCAAATAAACAGAGCATGTAAAAGAATGGGATATCGGAATTGCAAGAGATTTCTCAAAGGCAACTCTTCAAGCAAGAAAACAAAAAGGAAATTATTTCAGCAAATATCCTCCTGCTGGAGAACTCCATGGACAAAGGAGCCTGGAGGGTTACAGTGCATGGGGCTGCAAAGAGCTGACATGACTGAGCAACCAAGACTTTCACTTTTGCACCTTTTTTCTTCCTTCTGAAGTTTTACACAAACATATATCACTAGTCAAAATTGTGGGTAGAACTGTGACATCTTCAAATTTTCAAAGTCTCTTAAAAGATACTTCCCATACAAATTTTCTTAAGCAGTTCCGAGAGGATATTTTCCAGCAAAAATGAGTTAAGGAACTAAAATAGGAAAGACTCTTTAAAGCAGAGAGTTAGAGGGAATCCCCTAGCAAAGTGTTCTATAGAAGTAAACCACTTCAGAATGAACATGAAGTTGGAGGGTTCCTAGAAAGATATTTTTTTCAGAAATAGCAATAAATTATATGACAGATTTGACTAAATGGAAAATTATATGGACTGATATTATATAGACTCAGTAGGGAGTATGGTAAGTCTCAGATGCAAGCATCCCAACATTGACCTGTCATGCCCTAAACATTTAATTGATATACTATTCACTTTGATGCATTGGAGAAGGAAATGGCAACCCACTCCAGTGTTCTTGCCTGGAGAATCCCAGGGATGGGGGAGCCTGGTGGGCTGCCATCTTTGGGGTTGCACAGAGTTGGACATGGCTGAAGCGACTTAGCAGCAGCAGCAGGAGTTATTGTTAGTTACATCCTGAAAAGCAAGTTCTTCTTTCTTAAACAGGCTAAACAGCATAGAATGTGAGGTGGATAACATTACTTCTCCCCATTTATTATCATTATGAAAGACAGCTTTTTTCCAAGGAAAGCAAGATTTATGAAATTATACAATGAGATGAGTGAAAAAATTTTATTTAACAATTTTATATAATGAAGAAATTTTCATTTCTAAATGAACAGCATGTATTCAGACACTTCCATTTCAGACTCACATTTGTCACTTTCCATAAATGCTGGCAGAAACCAAACTGCTTAGGGCTCTTTCAGGAAACAGCTTGTGATTTTTTTATAAATGTTTATTAAACCATTTCCATGAGCCTGGTATCTAGTGGTAGATTTGTTTTGAGCCCTCAGAAGCCTGTAGCTATCTGGGTCACTGCTCCTCTCTGGACTCTCTACCTCTTGACCATATGCTTTGAGAGTACCTCCCACAAGCTCATGCACAGAAGGAAATGCTCTGGAGTTGGCTGATGCTGTTGCACTGATAGTGCAGATAAAGAAAAATCATACAGGTCCCCAGGCCATGTATTTTTAACTTAAGTTACACCCTTTTGCTGATTGCACCAGAAACTATTCCCATGGAGGTATTAAACTGTGGTCTTCATTATAATCCAAAGAAGTTTAAAATAATTATTTTCCAGTGTCTACCTCTGTGTTAATACCTTACACCTTCCTATTCCTTTAAATAATTAAATATATCATTAGGGCTTCCCATGTGGCTCGGTGGTAAAGAATCCACCCGCCAATGCAGGAGACACAAGAGACGTGAGTTTGATCCCTGGGTTGGGAAGATTCCCTGGAGAAGAAAGTAGGAACCCATTCCAGTATTCTTGCCTGGAGAATCTCATATATCAGAAGAGCCTGGTAGGCTATAGTCCATGGGGTCACAAAGAGTCAGACACAACTGAACACACACACACAAGGATTTTTTAAATCAGATTGATTTCAAGCATATGGAAATCAGAGATGTGAATTAAAAGTGAAGATAAGATGCCTCTGTCTTAAACAATTTTTGAAGACTCTTCCAAATGGATTATTATGTCCCCTCCAAGAAGACCCCTGAGGTCATCTGATTTTGTACCAAATGGTCTGCATGCCTAGGGTGGATGACATTTAAGCCATATTTAAGTTACCTCGTAGGCTGGGATGAAATTTTACTTTAAAAAAGCAAAATTCTTATGGCTCATATTTAGGTCTCACAAAAATAGTGTAAGAAAGAAGATTTTACTTCTACTTTAGGAAATGTTTCAAGAAATCTCTGCATAAAGAAACCAAAGGAAAATTAGAACTTGCTACATTTATGCAAGTTGGTATTTGCTGAGCATTTCCTGATATTCGACATTTTTCTCTTATGTTTATCCCTAGCTTAGGGAAAAGCAGACTAAAGACAGTAGGCAAGAAGAATCACGACGCAGCCCAACCAGAGCACCAAAATCTATTATAACCTATCTGCCACTGGTGAGATGCCCAAGCTTGCAACAAATATACTCTGAAGCCCACTTTGGAGAATTTAGGAAATTTAACATTTGCACAACTAACCTCATTCAAGTGAAGTCCTGAAACCAAAGTTAACTTTAAGCAACATCAGTTAAATGAGTATGTTTATTTTAAAACAGGAATGAAAATCTACAATATTTCCCCTGAAATCAGACAAAAGTCTTAATGGTTGCTAGAGCTTTTCAAACATCTTTCAAGTACATTTTTAAAGCCTCAAGTCTCTTACAATAAATGTTTCCATCTCATTGGAACAAATTTTTCAACTTGTTTATTTTTTTCTACCCTAGGCATAAGCTAACATTTAGCAAGGACTCCAGAGAAAAGTAAGGTCCCTTTATTATCCTAAGAATCTTTCTTAATATCAAAATACATATCACTTGGAGTGGAGTGGAGTAGGAAGAACAGTAAAGCAATCCTGTCATGTAGGAAAATTTGTCATGTTATTTTGTGGAAACCTGAAGTTTCCAATTATAGTTTGCATGACAGTTGGATGAAACAATATTTTTGGACTCTCAAAATTTATTCTTGTCTACCTTTTGTTCATGTCCAGTAAGAGTTAAGATGCCTTTTGAACCCTGGAATTATCTTTAAAATATTTGTCCACGACAAAGGCTTTACTGTGGACAGACTGCATTATTCACAAAGGCCTAGTTTTGACATATGGTTCTCTGCATGAGTTCAGCTGCTGGCTGGCTCTCAATCTGTGAGCTTTACTGCCAGCTAGAATCAATATCATTTTGTAATAGGGGCACAGCTATTATTCTTTTGTAGAAACAGACATTTGTCTCTGGCTTCCGAAGTCATCCATGGTCTGTTCCACACGTTTAGATACTTAATAAAAAAACAGTATCTTATATTCCTTCACATGTCTGTATATTTGATCTCCCAAAGAAATTCACTAAGTCAGGAATTATGTTTTACATATTTTTGAATGTATCATAGTTTTACAATAGTACTAGATACATTGGTGGGACTTCCCTGGTGGCTCAGTGGTAAGGAATCCACCTGCCAATGCAGGAGACACATGCTCGATCCCTGGGTTGGGAAGATATGAAGAAGTGGCTACCCACTCCAGTATTCTTGCCTGCGAAATCTCACGGACAGAGACAATTTAGTAACTAAACAAGTTATAATGGTAAGTGCTTCCAGTTGTTGAATTGAAAACTATATATAGATACTAGCTACAAAATGTGTTTTACATTTTGTTTCTATAATTTAATGGGAAAACCCATAGTAAAATATGAATATTTATGAGTTGTGCAACCTTAAATTTTTTCAGGGTATTAAATCTTTGGGAAGCCTAAGCAGAAAGTGCAGCTTAGCAGCATCACAAGTTAAAGTAAGTGTGTCCCAGAGAAAGGTGGATGCATACTGTTGTCAGTGCTACCACAGGATGTGAGAGGTGGGAGATAAACATAGAAACTTCCAGGCCATCTCACTCCTTTTTTTTTTTTTTTAAACTTAGTAGCAGATTCATTGCAAACTGAGATCCCCTCTAAAGAAATTGAACCAGACAGCTGAGGGAGCAGAATGTAAATAACTCACTGTCCTAATGAAGCAAAGAAAACCATGGCAGAATTGATTACCTAAGATGTAGTTTATGCAGTTATCAGAACAGAAAAAAAATAAGAAAAACAAAGTAGGGCAAAACATAAAAGTTATTCTTGACTAAGAATAAATGTTTTCACAATTGTATGCAAGATCTTTTTCTTGCTTTTTGATTCTTTATTGCAACTGTCTTTTCTTGTTTCATTTTTGTAATAGCTTCTTTTAATTTTCTAAGAGTATCACTTATGTTTCTTTCTTCTTTCTGTTTTTCCCATGCTCTGTCACTATTGCCTCCTATTCACGCTAATCTTCATCTTTCATGATAGAGATTTTCTTGGATGATTCATGGATTTCTGTTCCTATTTAAAGTAAAGCAGGCAAAAGCTCAGTGAGTGTTTTGTGCACATAGAGAGGAAAAACAGATAGCTAAGCGCTGGACTTCTTTAAAAATCATTCTTCAATGCTATTATCTGTATGCTGATCTTTTCTCCCAGCCTTCCCATTTCTCCACAGACAAATCTCAGTCCTTTCCAGGACTGATGCCAGAACTCTCCGAACCAAATGGATAAAGGGGCAGAGCTCTTCCCATTCAAGGTTCAGATTTTCACACAGTCTGCTGTCTTCGCTATGGCAACTCACCCCTGATCAACTCTTCTTGGGACCTGGGCCACAGAGGTTATGAGGATTTACTCTTCATTGAGTAACATTCCCCTCTCCTTCAGGGTGAGGAGGAGAACTCCCTTGGACAGATATCTGGACATCTTCTTGGTTCTTATACAAATGATGTTACATAAGAAAAATTCATGACAGAATCAAACCATTATGCATTTACTGATTTCTCTGTTTAGTTACTTCCTTTTTTTACCTGTTTACTTTGTTATTTGATCTCTCACTATCACTTTAAATTTTATTCATTGATATATCCCCCACCCTAAGGTGAACATTTCCAGTTGACCTCCATACACCCTGGGGTTACTTTCAGACTCATAATCCCCTTTAACTCATAAACTGACTCAGATTGTAATTAGTATGCTCAATCCTAAGAAGTCTTCAGGCCCTATATTTAATTCAGAAATCTTTTCCTCTCCTTTTTTCTTCTCTCTTCTTTAGAAAATAGAAGCTCCTAGTGCAGGAATAAGTATGCATTCAGTTTTCCTTTTATCCATGCCTACCTTTTTATTATCTTTCCAGCTTGCTTAGGTTAGTTTTTATCCTCTTATGTTAAAGATTGAGGAAAGGGCACATTTTCATAAAGAATCATTACTCTGTGAATTGGGGATCTCTAGATTACAGATGCATAAGGCTCACTCTCTCTGGGACACCTCTGTGGAATTCTGGGAAATTCTCACATGTTAACGAAATTCCAGTTCAGCTCCTTAACATAGGAAATGTGTGTTTTACTTTACATAGGCATCACCCCTCAAACTCTGCTTCTTACCTCACAGAGACATCACTCCTGAGATCCACTTGCCCTTAAGCAGAAGACCTCTTGGGACAGAATTAAACAGCCCTGGACTAACTTTCTCACTTTGCCCATACAAATCCATGAACAACATGGTAATCTATATTCTGTTGCCTTGGGTCATTTTATCTTCCTCAATCAAGAATCAGACATCAGCCATTTTTGTTCCCCAGATAAGGAATACATTTCAGTATCTCTAAGTGGTTCAGGGAAACCCTCATCACTAAGGTTAAAGGAAAGAAGAACAACATGCAAAAACTCCCTCAAGAAGCTAGTAGAAAAATGTTCATTCCCCACTCTCCAAACAAATAAGAGAATTGATCAAGGGACAAATTCCTCCCTATTGCTGTTATAAATAATGTCTTTTGTCATCTTGAATCTAACTATGAAATTTCACATTTACCATATAACTGTGTCTTATTAGAAACTTGGATGTAAAACTATTCCATTATACAAACTCTTTATGCCCTACCAGCAGAGGTATTTGATGCCTCTACTTCTGGAGCACATCTGTATTTTGACATATTTATCACCATCTTCTGTTGAGTCTCCTCATAGCCTCATGGATAATTAGGTAAAGAATGGAAAAAATGAATAAACAAATGGGTGAGTGGATGGTTGAATGCATTATAATGAATAATATGTGATAAAAGTCACTACTGGAAATCTGCTGACACCCTTAAAAATCTAGTCCCCGCATCTAGTCCCCTTAATTGAGCTGGATCTGCTGTTTTAGTATTATTTATTTAGTATATAAATAAAATATTTATTTGTTTAACTTCCCTTCTCCACTCAAACTTTATCTTTCTCAGTCCTCAACTAGTCAAATAATAGAACAAGGCTCCCAGTAGCATGCTTACTGATAAAATACATTTAAGTCCATTAAGAACAAAATACTGAATGCTGAAAACTTCAGACATTTGGTGAAATATGGAAAAAGAACGATTTTGGGTCAGAGGCTTTGGAGTATTCCAATATGCTCCCCTTCCTCTTTCTTTTTGGTTCCAAGAGTAATGAGGAGGCTTGATATCTGAGACTCAAGGTACATGGGTTTTCTAAACATCATTCTCAGTTATGGAAAAAAGTACATTTTATAGATTCACCTTAAAGGATAATTATTAAATGAGAGACATTGTTCTAAACTCTTGGGATACAAAGATGAGAGATACCCACACAGCAATACAGGACACGCCTTATTAATGGCAAGGAAAGAGTGAAGTGGGACCACCAAAAATAAATAAATAAATAACTCTCTCTCTCCCCAAAAGAAATAGGGCAGACTTCATAGAGGAAGTGATATTTTATCCAAAATTTAGAAGAATAAGAATTCGAACAGGGGTTTGGAGAAAGCAAAAAAAAGAGAGAGAGAGAAGAGCATTACAGGCAAGAAAATACCTTGAGCAAAAGCATGGGTATGTGAATTAAAAGCTGGGAATTTCTGCTGCATGATACAGCTAAAGGGGACATGTGCTCAGTCATATATGACTCTTTGCGACCCAGTGGACTATAGCCCGCCCAGCTCTGCTGTCCATGGGATTTCCCAAGCAAGAATACTGGAGCAGGTGCCATTTCCTTATCCAGGGGATCTTCCCAACCCAGGGATCAAACCTGTGTCTTCTGCGTTGGCAGGCAAATTATTTAACACTGCACCATCTGGGAAGTCCTATTGGGAATGCTGGGGATAGCAGTCCTAAATCAGGTTATAAGATTGTAAAAGTTCTTTTATGTTGTTTTAAGACATTTACCTGTCTGCTGTAAGTGGTCCAGAGACAACAGAAGCTGTTTTTGTTTGTTTAAAATATTTATTTGTTGAACTGTGTCAGGTCTTGGTTGTGGCACGCCAGATCTTCAGTTGCAGCACACAAACTCTTAGTTGCAGCGTGTGGAATCTAGTTCCCTGACAGGGTAAGGAACCCAAGCCCCCTGCACTGAGATCATGGGGTCTTAGTCACTGAACCACCATGGAAGTCCCAGTAATAGAAGTTTTAAGGGAAAAAAACAATAAGATCAAAACTGTCATTCTGAAAATCAACTTTGAAAACAATTAGAAGGTTGTATCAAGACCAGGAGTAACAGTGCCTGGAACCATTTATTCAATTATAAAATTCTTATTTATAAAATTCATTCATAAAATACTTAGCATCATTATAGGCCAGGTTCCAGGCTAGGAGCCAGAGATAAAGGGAGAAAGGAGGCCTCAGGAACACTCTGTGAGAGATAAACAGAGTGATCTAATAGAGATAACTCCAGCAAGTGGGAAGTGCTTCTTTAGATCAGGTAATCAACGAAAATGTTTCTCGGGATATGATCTCTGAACCACTGGCCTCTGAATCACCTGGGAACCTTGTATCAATGCAAATTCCCAGAGCCCAGGCTCATACTCAGTGAATCAGGATTTCTGAAAGTGGAGACTAGGATTATGCATATGTTAGCAAGTACCTCAAGATAATTCTTAACCATGCTAAAGTTTGAAAACACTACACTCCAGACTAGGAGCTTTGTTAGAGAAACAGTGCACAGAAGGAAGAACATATGAGCAAAAAGGATGGAAAGATTCTGAGAAATTTTAAAGATACTTACAGTGTGGCATCTAGAAGAGGGAAAAATGATCCAACTACTGACCCTGCAATACACAGTCAACTATCAAATAATTTAATGCACATAATGAACAAATTCACATCAAAGTTGTCACAGTTTATGGGTCCTTGATATATTACTCTCCATTTGAAAAAAAAAAAAGTTTATATTATAGCTGAAGATTCCTGAGGAATAAATCTGCAAATGTAGAAATTTAGCCTCCCTGACAGGTGGAGAAAAAAAAATATTTTAGGTTGGCACAAATGATTATGATGAGAGTGAAGCATAATGCGGAAGCACCCAGATGACAAAGCAGGCAGACAATTTAATTCTAGAGGAAAAAAATTACAACTGCCATACTTCAGTTTGAATGCTACTCTAACAGCATGGGCAATTTTTTATACTAAATATTTGAGTTCTTCTGGAAATTAATGTAATTGTAAACGTTGAAGAAAAATTTATGATCAACACAGGCCCCTAGCAAAGTCTTGATTAATCCCAACATTCAATTTTTAAAGTTTAAACCACAGAGGGTGTGAATATATGGCCTTATGGTGATCATATGCATTTTTTGCCATGGTTATGAAAGATGTCCTTGGAAAGACAACACTGAAAGTACTCCTTACATACCAAGAAAGTGGTACATCAGGATCTGTTAACAAAAATCGGAGTCCTCTCTGCCTGCATAGCTTATGTACCCAGTCCTCAAGACCATATGTGCTGAGATGATGCTTACATAGAGTATTATGATACTGCATCTTTTACAGTACTTGGTAACTCAGACAGTAAAGAATCTGCCTGCAACTCAGGATACCTGGTTTGATCCCTGGGTCAGGGATCCCTGGAGAAGGAAATGGCAGCCCACTCCAGTATTCTTGCCTGGAGAATTCCATGGACAGAGAAGCCCGACAGGCTGCAATCCATGAGGTTACAAAGAGTGGGCCTTGATTGAGTGACTGGTACACACACACAAGGCTTAGAGAGCCATTTCATATGCATGAAATTAATGAATTTTCATGGTAAGTTCATGAGAGGTTTTATTATGCCATTTTAGGCATAAGAAGACTTAGGCTTGGAAGGTTTAATAACTAGCCCAAGAATACACACCAAGGTAGTCACACATGGAGGTAGTAACAGGGTCCACATATCAGACCACTCACTTTGAAAAAATGTCTAGTGCTCTTTCTTTGAGAAGTCCCTAATATTAGGTTGCATTAAAGAGAGGAACTTTGCCTGGGCACCCTTTCCCCTTTGTTTTAGCTTATTCTCTCTCTTCTCCTCTCCCTCTCTCCCTCCAGCCCCTTCCTGAAAAGTATACCCTTCCAAGTTCAGGCCAACCCTGCAGGTTATGCTGAATGCTCTCAATGAGAAACTGTTAAAGTTTCCCTTCTTTGGTGATATTCTGAACTTTGAACCTCTTTCTTGGCTTTCAAAGTTTAAAGGTGCTGTTGGCTCATTCCTGGAAGGCTCATTTCTCAGCAGGCCGAAGTAGCACTAGTCAGTGACCTAAACAATTTACACTTACCAAAATGCCATTGCCTGATATTAGCTTAAATTTTTCTCATGGTTTCTAAACTTTAAGTACAGATAAGGCTACAAAGAGACTCAGCCTTGGCCATGAATGCATCTTGAATGTAGCATCCTGTCAAGGAGACAGCTTCTCTTGCCCCTCCCCACCTTTTTCCTCACCACTCATTCTCATCTTATTCAGAGATGCCTAACAGGACATCAAGTATTAAATTGTGCATCAGTCTTCACTGCCTCCTCCTCCTCCTCCTCCTTGTCGTCTTCTTAAGGTAGATCACATCCACTTCAGTCATTGTTGCATTGTAGTGCCTTGCCCATCATCAAGCGCATGATATGTATTTAACAAATATTTGCTGAATGAAGGAGGGAAGAAAGCAATTATAGTGTGGGAAGTGAAAGTGTTAGTCACTCAGTCGTGTCTGACTCTTTGCGACCCCATGGACTATGTGTAGCCTGCCAGGCCCCTCTGTCCATGGAATTCTCCAGGCAAGAATACTGGAGTTGCCATTCCCTTCTCCAGGAGATTTTCCTGACCCAGGGATCGAACACAGGTCTCCTTCATTGCAGGCAGATTCTTTACCATTCTTTGCAGTGGTAAAGAATATTTAATATTTTTCATTAAAAAATCTCAACTATGACAACATATTGATAATTATCAATTCTGGGTAGTGGTAGGTAATATTTATTTTAATATTTTATGCATTTTTTGGTATCTTACAGCATTTCTGAAATAAAAGTAAACAATTTTAGTAATTCTTACTTTACTAGCAAAGAAGAACTGAAGTCTCTTGATGAAAGTGAAAGAGCAGAGTGAAAAAGTTCGCTTAAAACTCAATATTCAGAAAACTATCAATAATTACTGGTTTCCAGAGTGTCTATGGAAATATCTTTAATTTCCTAATATTTATTATGGGAATGAAACCAGCCACTATCTTTAAGTTTTGGGTTTCTATTTCCTACCACTTTGCACATTTAATTTCCTATTCCTTCCCCTCCTCCTTCTCTTCTTCCTCTACTCACCCCTCAACCTCATCCACTCCCCCCCCCCCTTTCTGCTCCGCCTCTTCCTTCCTCCTCCTCCTCTTCCTTCCTCCTCCTCCTCGTCCTTCCTCTCCTCCTCCTCTCTCTCCTCCTCCTCGTCTCCTCTTTGGGGACAACTGGTCTACAATTTGCCATCAGTGTCACCCTCCCCATCAACTTGCATCTTGGCAACTTCACTTATCTATTAGCCTTTCTGGCTTCTGAAAGCATTTGAGTTTGTGACTGCCAATCTAGCTCACTTGCATTCACTTCACTTCCTGTAATCATTTCTCTTCTTTACCTCACACTGACATTTTGTCTCCCCAGTGCTGAAACTCTACCTTCCAACTTGATTTGCTCAACCTTAACTCTTTGATACTTAGCTCACTGTACTTCCTTAACTATAAATCTGAACCAACTTCAACTTTGTAACACATAGTATTTTTCATTTAAAAATGTCAACTATGACAACATATTGATGATTATCAATTCCGAGTAGTGGTAGGTAACTAATACTTATTTTAATATTTTATGCATTTTGGGTATCTTAATGCATTTCTGAAATAAAAGCAAACAACTTTAGTAAGTCTTACTTCACCAGCAAAGAAGAACTGAAGTCTCTTGATGAAAGTGAAAGAGGAGAGTGAAAAAGTTGGCTTAAAACTCAACATTCAGAAAACTAAGATCATGGCATCCAGTCCCATCACTTCATGGCAAATAGATGGGGAAACAATGGAAATAGTGAGAGACTTTATTTTTTGAGGCCCCAAAATCACTGCAGATGGTGATTGCAGCCATGAAATTAAAAGATGCTTGCTTCTTGGAAGAAGAGCTATAACCAACCTAGACAGCATATTAAAAAGCAGAGACATTACTTTGTCAACAAAGGTCCATGTAGTTAAAGCTATGGTTTTTCCAGTAGTCATGTATGGATGTGAGAGTTGGACCATAAAGAAAGCTGAGCAGCAAAGAATTGGCACTTTTGAACTGTAGTGTTGGAGAAGACTCTTGAAAGTCCCTTGGACTTTGAGGAGATCAAACCATTCAAGCTTAAAGGAAATCAGTCCTGAATACTTAATGGAAGGACTGATGCTGAAGCTGAAACTCCAAAATTTTGGTCACCTGATGCAAAGAAGTGACTCATTGGAAAAGACCCTGATGCTGGGAAAGATTGAAGGCAGGAGGAGAAGGGGGTGACAGAGCATGAGATGGTTGGATGGCATCACCAACTTGATGGACATGAGTTTGAGCAATGTCTGAGTGTTGATGATGGAGGGAGGTCTGGCGTGCTGCAGTCCATGGGGTCACAAAGAGTCAGACACGACTGAACAACTGAACTGAACTACTTCACCAAATCCCATACAGTTTAACCCTTGAAAACAGCCATTCACTAGAAGTTTTCTGAGCTATTCCTTCTTCTTCAACCTGAGTATGACGGCTCAGCAGGTAAAGAATTTCTTGTAATGCAGGAGACATATAAGAATTGAGTTCATGTGTTCCCCATCCTGAACCTCCCCTCCCTCCTCCCTCCCCATACCATCCCTCTGGGTCGTCCCAGTGCACCAGCCCCAAGCATCCAGTATCGTGCATCGAACCTGGACTGGCATCTCGTTTCATACATGATATTTTACATGTTTCAATGCCATTCTCCCAAATCTTCCCACCGTGGTGGATTCATTTTGATATTTGGCAAAACTAATACAATTATGTAAAGTTTAAAAATAAAATAAAATTAAAAAAAAAAAAAAAAAAGAATTGAGTTCAATCCCTGCATTGGGAAGATACCTGGAGGAGGAATGGCTACCCACTGCAGTATTCTAGTCTGGGAAATCCCATGGACAGAGAAACCTGGCAGACTACAGACAAAGAGTCAGGCACAACTGAGCCTCTGAGCATGAGCATAAGTGATGTACAGTTTAGATATAATTTTCTCTTCCCAGTGTAGTAAATTACAGCTTAAGATATTTCTGTCTTGGGAATTCCCTGATGGTCCAGTGGTTAGGGTTGAATCCCTGGTTGAGGAACTAAGATACTTCAAGCCATGTATTGTTCCAAAAGATAAAAACGTCTTCCTGTCTGAAGACAGTGTATTTTAACACTATTTAAGGAAACAACGCTATGATTGAAAGGACTAAAATTTAGGGGTGGAATTTCAGGCACCTATTCTCTAGTTCAGAATTTCAAAGCAGGTCATGTACAGAAAACATATATCTGGGGGACTATATCTTTTTAAGATAAAAAATAGGAAACAAGGTGGCTCATTGCTGTTTCATGGCTCTATAATTTGCTTTCTTCCCCCTTGACTGTATCATTTGAGAACTGCCTTTCTGAGCTTCTGCATGGCAGGAATGCTTTACTCTTTACATGCCATTCACTTATCTCCTGCTCAGTCATCATGAATCTACTTAAAGATCACTTTCTCAGACAGATTTGATGTAAAATCCCAAATCAGGTTGGATTCCTGCAGTTATATGCTCCTTTTGTAACTGTAATTAACTCTGTTAACTCTTTGTCTTCCCACCAGGCAAAATGCTACATGGAGACAGGGACCAGACCTACCTTAGTCATTGCTGCATTAGAATGCCTTACCCATCAACAAGCATATGTTCTGGATCAAAATATTTGTTGAATGAAGGAGAGACGGAAGCAAAAATGGGATGAGGAGGCAAAATAGTTACTGGTCTTCAAGTGTCTATGAACTAGTCAACATCTTTGAGCTTTTGGCTTCCTATTTCCTACCCTTCGGCACATTTAATTTCCTCACCTTTTGCCTATGCTGAGATTCTAAATGAAAGTGTCAGGGGAAATATTCATGAAGGGATGATTGTGTCTTTGGTAATTATTAATAACTGAGGGGTTTTTGTGGCAGAAGTCTCAGTGCCCCTCTTGTAGCTGAAGCCTGAGAAGAAAATATTTAATTCTCAGTAATGTCTGTCTAATAAATCGGGCTTCAGTGAAGTTAATTAACTGGAAAGCACATGACTTGGAAAACCCCATTAAACCTCTCCCAAATTAAATGCTGATGAAAGGCTGGACCATACCCTTGTTGACTCTCTGACTTTGCTGTCAATCTTGTGGAATGGGAAAAGTTGGCTGCTGGTGGAACCACATGGTTACAGTGATAAAGAATATGCTAAAGCAACTTCTCAGACAAATGGGTTATGAACACATGTCAAAGTTTTATTCCAAACATGCCCTAAGGGAAAAGGCTCTTAGAAAGACTGTCTTAGTGATTTTTCTTGTGTAGAAATATTTTATAGTAGAATGGATGTTGGGAAAAAAAAAAAAACTGGGGAAGGTGTCTGATTAAAACTAATTAAGAAAGAGAGGAAAGGTTGTCTTCATCGGTTTTGGTTGCTATAAAAAAGTAGTGTTGATGAAGAATTCATTAGTTGATCCAAAAAAGAAATAGAAAATTTTATTCTAGCCAAATTTGAGGATTAGAAGCCAGGAAGAACATCTCAGAAAGCTCTGAAAACTGTTCTGTCAGTTAGAAATCAAGGCACAGTTATATAAGGTTTTTTGAGACTGAGGGCTCTACATCAGATGACAGTTTACATAATCCAGATATAAGCTTCATTCTGGTGGGTCATGAGATCCCTTACAAGATCAAGAAGGAATGCTATCTTTAAAGGAGTTGCCTTGTTGATACTAGGAGAATGTTGCTGTTTGTGGTTGAGCAGGTTTTGCTGCTGATGAGGGAGGTATGGTCAATGCATACTGCAGATACACAGTACACAGTGGGGAGAGAGGTGGCTCAGGCAAAAAGCAGAGAAGAACTTTTATTTTTGTCTTGCCATAAACTGGGAATGATTTTGTATAGTACAATAAGACTAGGTAACTTATAAACAACAGAAATCTACTTCTCAATGTCTGGAGGTTGAGAAGTTGAAGATCAAGTCACCAGCACACTTAATGTTTAGTGAAGACCTACTTCCAGGTTCAAAAATGCCAATCTTATCCAGATAATCCTCACATGAGTGGGAGAAAGAAAGAAAAGGAAAATTCCCACATCTCTCACAAGGGCACCAATTCCATTAATGAGGGCTACATTCTTGTGACCTAATTCCCTCCAAAAGACCTTACTCCCTTATACTATTATGCTGCTGTTGTTCAGTCACTAAGTCGTGTCCGACTCTTTGCAACCCCATCAACTGCAGCATGCCAGGCACTGAGTACCTTCACGATCTCTCAAAATCTGCTCAAACTCATGTCCTTTGAGTCAGTGATGCCATCTAGTCATCTCACTCTCTGCCACCCCCTTCTCCTTTTGCCCACAATCTTTTCCAGCATCAGAAGGGTCTTTTAAAATGAGTCAGCTCTTCTCATCAGGTGGCCAAGGGATTGGAGCTTCAGCTTTAGCATCAGTCTTCCAATAAATATTCAGGGCTGATTTCCTTTAGAATTGACTGGTTCGATCTCTTTGCTGTCCAAAGGACTCTCAAGAGTCTTCTCCAGAACCACAGTTTAAAAGCATCAGTTCTTCAGTCTTTAGCCTTCTTTATGGTCCAACTCTCACATCAGTACATGACTACTGGAAAAACTATAGCTTTGACTATACACACCTTTGTGGGCAAAGTGATGTCTCTGCTTTTGAATATGCTGTCTAGGTTTGTCATAATCTTTCTTCCAAAGAGCCAGCATCTTTTAATTTCATGGCTCCAGTCACTGTCTGCAGTGATTTTGGACCCCAAGAAAATAAGATCCATCACTGTTTTCAACTTTTTCCCTTCTATTTGCCATGAAGTGAAGGGACCAGATGCCACAATATTAATTTTTTGAATATTGAATTTTAAGCCAGCTTTTTCACTCTCCTCTTTCACCTTCATCAAGGGGCTCTTTAGTTCCTCTTTGCTTTCTGCCATTAGAGTGGTATCATCTGTAGGTCTGAGGTTGTTGATAATTCCCCCAGCAATCTTGATTCCAGCTTGTGCTTCATCCAGCTTGGCATTTCTCATGATGTACTCTGCATATAAGTTAGGTAAGCAGGATGGTAATATACAAACTTGACAAACTCCTTTCCCAATTTTGAACAAGTCTGTCGTTCCATGTCAATACTATCATACTGAGGGTTAAGATGTCAACATATGAACTAGGGGAGATACAAGCATCCATTCTATGATATTCCATCCCTGGTCCCTCTAAATCCATGCCTTTATCACTGGTAAAATATATTCATTCATTGGAACACCTCCAAAACCTTTACTTACTCTGTCATTGATTCTAAAGTCTAAAATCCAAAGTCCCACCAAAATATCTCAAATATATATAGATGTGGCTGAGACTTGAGAGACAATCCACCCTGAGGTAAAGTTCCGCTCTAGTTGTGAACCAATAAAACCAAACAGTTGTATTTCTTCAAAATACAATTGTGAGAAAGGCAAAAGATAAATATTTCCATTCTGAAAGGAAGAAATAAGAAATAAGAAGGGATGGTCTTGATGGTGGCCCCAAGCAAATCCAGAATTTAATAAAACAAACTCCCTGAGATCTTAAAGTCCAGAATACTCCTTTTAGGCTTTACTTTTCCCCTCCAGTCTCACTGGGTCCAGTAGTCCCACCTTCTTCCCCACTAGGGCAGTGCTCCTGGCTTCTGTTTAGATGGCTGATTAGCTCTGTGGCTCACATCTGTACTAGTCTCCTCATTAAATGGTAGCATGGCCACACCCTTCCTGTGTTCTTCCAAACAATTTCTCTCTCTCACTTGTTTTTTTTTTTTTTTGGCGGTATGGACAGGCTAAAGTTTCTCCAAATCTTTAAGTTTTGATTCCTTTTTGTTTAACAATTCCTTCTTCAATTTATTTCTCTCCTCTCACATTTTTCTATCAGCAGTCACAAAGAACCAAGTCACTCCTTCAACACTTTGCTTAGAAGTCTCCTTAGCTAAGTATTCAGTTTCATTACTCTCAAATTCTACCTTCCACAGAACACTAGAACATGAACACGATTCAGCCACGTTCTTTGCCACTTTAAAACAAGGATCACCTTTCCTCCGGTTTCCGAATGTGTTAGTCACTCCACTGTGTCCAGGTCTTTGTGACCTCATGGACTGAGCTCCTCTTCCATGGAACTCTCCAGGCCAGAATACTGGAGTGGGTAGCCATTCCTTTCTGCAGGGGATCTTCCTTACCCAGGGATTGAACCCAGGTCTCCTGCATTGCAACCTGATTCTTTACCATCTGAGACACCACAGAACATGTTTCTTATTTCCATTGGAGACCTCAACAGAATGCCTTTTACTGTCCCTGTATATTTCCATCAACATTCATGATTTGGTATTTTCTCTAAGAAGACAGGTTCTCACTACAGCTCCCCTCTTTCCTTTCTGAGCTCTCACCAGAATTGTTTTTAAAAGTTCCTTCACATTAATCTTGGTTTTTAGCATACACCTCAAAACTCTCTAGCCTCTACCCATTACCCAGTTCTAAAACTGCTTTCACATTTTTAGGTATCTGTAATAGTATCTTGTTTCTCAGTACTAATTTCTATCTTAGCCAATTTGGTTTAGTATAACAAAGCACATTTTCCTATCTTCTTCCCATCCTCATTTCCAGAGAAAAACAGCAATTATTGTCAGGAAAGACCAGGAGTGGCATGGGGTCCAAGATACTCTATTCTGTCTCCCTGAGGCTGGCAATGCCATTCCTTTCAAGTATACAAAAGAGCCAGATTCTATGGGAAATGCAGAGAAAACTGGCACAGGCAGATTTAAAACTTTACCCAATACTACAAGGCTATTTAGGGGTAAATCTAGTTTTGAACTCTAGTTGCATCCTTTGCCCACACTCTACAATTTTATTAAACAGGAAAACTATGACAGATGATTCAGGACATAGAGAAGGCAAAGGGCAAGAGAGAACTGGAACAGGAAACAATCAGTTTTCTGAAAAGCACAGATGTGTTGATCAATTTCGCTGTCACAGTCACTTTATAGAGTAAGACAAAAGCTATATCAAATATTTAATAGGAGTCAGGCATTGTGCTGAATGTTTCACCAAGATTATTTGTTTTTCAATTCTCTAATACCACTGAGAGATGAAGACTATAAATTCCCCCATTGTACAGATGATGAACAGAAGCTAAACTTGGCTGCATATTGAAATTGCCTGAGGAAAAAGGAGTTGAAAGTATTGATCTGTAAGTGGTACTCACAGAATTTTTTATTTAAGTGATACGGGATTAGGATTATTCATGACTTTTTTTAATCTTCCCAGATGATTCTAAAATACAACACAGTTTGAAAGCCACTAAATTCAATTACTAGCCCAAGGCCAACCATATAGAACCAAATAGGTCAAATTCATGA
This sequence comes from Bos indicus, assembly GCF_029378745.1. Lineage (NCBI taxonomy): Eukaryota > Metazoa > Chordata > Mammalia > Artiodactyla > Bovidae > Bos > Bos indicus. The sequence continues at coordinate 62,735,286 of NC_091765.1, read as the reverse complement.
ACCTAGGCAACACAACTAGGGTGCTCACATCTTAACACTCTAGTATTCTGGCTCTACCTGTGTGTATAACATGACATCTCATACTCACAAAGATCAGAAAAACAGGCAGATTTATCCCTATTTTACAGATGAAACACCTGAGGGAAAAAGAAGTTAACTTACCAGACACATCACAATTCAGTGACAGAGTTGAATTTGGACTCAAGACTTTCTGGTTTCAAAGCCATGGGCAGCTGTCCTTTGTCATTTATCTGCTAGCACCTGCTAGAACCTGTACACAATATAAAGGTGGAAACAAATAACTTGCTCATGATGAGAAGCTGGTAATTTTACCTCTCTGGTGCAATACAAGAAGAAATAAGTTCCTGTTGTTGCAATGTATTTTCTCAGACACACGTGCAGAGGGCTGCATAATACTGATACAGAGTTGAAAGATTTTTCACCTTATAAAAAATCAGAAAGATGTTGC